>NC_067131.1:27603910-30003910 GCF_021347895.1 Acanthochromis polyacanthus
ATGCTACATTCAAGGACTTGACCTTCTGTTTGATTGCATTTTTCTTAAAGCTGTGCTTTGTTTTGGTTCCATCTCTGCAGCTACCAACCATATCCTACAGTCATACCATAACATCATCAGGAGTAGTGCTAAAGGAACTGCTGCTTGATTTCCATACAGCGCCAGATCCAGCAACAGATGTTGCACTAATACACTGATGCATTATGGGTTTTTGGAAACATCTTAGACAGCCCATTTCAACCTACAGGAGTTTGTGATTTCCCATGTTTTGTTGCTGTGGAAGAAAAAAAATCCCCGATTACAGAGAACATGTGATAAGTTCCTGAAAACCATGGTTCGTTCCTCAGTTTTCATTTCTGTTATTTCATTCCTCTGGTTTTATTCCAGCTACGCAGAATAATCCACTGTAGCTTTGGTCAGTAACAAATAATGGTTCCATTAGAATTTAGTACCAGATATAAAGGGTGTGTAGAGTATAAAGGTGTTAGCTGGTCATGGCTGATGAAGACAATCACTCTCTCCAATAACTGCTTCCTGACAGGCTCAGGGTGTGGAAGAACACCAGTGGAACCTGTCTGAAATCTGACTCACACGCCCACAGGAGCTTCCAACCAACCAGGAGAGCAGAGCGACTGTTATTCTAGTGGTGTTAATTACCAGGATTGAACTGACAAACACAAGCACACAGATGCACAAAGTGTACCCTGTTTCACGGCACCAGACACACAAATAGAGGCACTTGGGAAAATTGAACTGTCCCCTCCTAACCTCTAGCATCTCTCCCTGTCCTTTAGCTTTACCTTCATCATCACACTTTGCAGAGAAAGAAGTTAAGTAGTTCTCAATCATACCTGTTTTTGTTTATCAAATGAGCTTCTTCCAGTTATTCTTTTTCAGCAGAAATTCCTCCCACACTGCAAAAAAGAATGCTGTTTATGGAAAAATTTCGGCAGCTGTGGTTGACAGAACGCTACCGCAACATCACAGTAAAACATTTTCAACATTTACGGTAAAGAAATGTATTGATATTGTTGATTTTAGGGTTAAAAACGTGGTTCAGTCCATATTTTACTGCTAAAAAAAAAGTTTTAACCTTTAAAAATTTGAAAATTTACATGAAAATACTATAGAAAATAAAGGTTTTTAAAATTAAATATATGCATTTTTCACAAAAATTGTGCTCAAAGCTGTCAGAAATATTAACACATATGTCCATTAATAACACAAAAGTACATCGATTGGACCAGTAACAAACTGTATTTTTTTACATGGAGTAAATGCAGAAATGACCATGTTATACGTTATAAATATTGCACCACGTTCCCACTATCAGAACAACAATATGTACATTAAACTGGGAAAACTGTATTCTTTTTGACAATTAAATGCAAAAACTACAGCCTTGTTAAACATATTACAGCATTTTTAGATTAAAAACTGTGCAGGAGTCGAGAAATGTGTTTTTTCAAGAGGGGAAAAAAAAAATCTAAAATCAACCTCTTTACAATGATTCAGTGTTATATAAACTGCATCAAACTGTTTTAGAGTTTATAGATTTTTAGCACCATGGTTTGACAGCTTTTCTACCGTTTTCCAACATTTTTTACAGTGTACCCAGCCACCTAACACTGAAACTAATTTTGTTGTTACAGTACGCTGGTTAACACCGAATGGTATCAAAACAAAACTGTATTTTGAAACAATGCTATGACATGCTGCATGAAGGACTAATTGTAAAACTGCTCTATGCTACACAATGGTAGCTGTAATATTGCAGTAATTCAAACTGCATTACTGTGAAATCAAGTGAGGACACTGTGTGTTTAGGCCTGTTAACACTAATCCAATATGCTGGTCTGACTGTGCTCAGCATGACCATTAGCAGCATCCATTACCTCCTCTATGCTACCTCTCTGCCTCCACAAAACATGCAGAACACGACGATAAACATTAAAATAATAAATAATGAACCCTTGTCATCCATTTGGAACAGCAGTGCATATAATTGTTCCCTGCTGCTTTTGCACAATCAAAGCCTACCATCCAGCCGAGCCCCTCTCATGTCTCTGCATTCTGTATATTATCAACGCTCTCTTTAGTTGCAAACAGATAAGTTCACATTGGCCGAAAACACTTTTACCACATTCATCTAGAACACTGCAGAAACCTGTTTAAACTTTGAATTAGGCCACACTTCTTTCAGTTACATCACATGGCCATGCTGCTGTCCTAAAGTTATTTAGCAAACAGCTGGAACGGAAGTCAGAGAAGGAAAAAAGGATTAACACCAACGCAGTGATAAATAGCGATCGAGGATGATATAGCTGGACAGTATGTGTCTTAACCACTAGGACACCTGATGCACAGAGAATTTTCAAATTCAACTAATCAGAGTTGAAAATTCTGAAGCTGGATTTCCTTCATATTTATTAGCCGTGCATGCCTCATTTCCTCTTCCACACATTACCACTGACTGCAGAAGAATCACTGAGCGAGCGCCTCCCAACAACTAGTGGTTCACAAGCCTTCAGGCATCAGGCAGCTGAAATGCAACCGCAGACAAGCACCAACAAGCAAGACACATTTATCCAGTGCTGCCGGGCTCCATGAGACAGATTCAAAACAAACCGGTCATTTATGTGCAGGGTTCAGCTTTCATTAAGGAACGAATGCCCAAACAACACAGGAATCCTGGCACTCTTTTACTTTGACTGTGACCTCCATCCAACATGCAGGTCAGCTCGAGCACAAAGCCTTTTCAACCCTCCACAATTCTTTCTAGAGTAATATTGTATGTAAATACCAGAGAGCCATGTAGAACCATAAGGGTGTATATTTCATCTCTTGGATATAAATTGCACACACAACAACATCTGGTGTAGTATTCAGAGCTGAGTGTCTACAAATCAGTATTCCTCTCCTCTGTCCTTCTTTACATAGTTTTTTCCCCAACGTAATAATTCACACTGTTCTATGAGAGAGAAGACCATATTACTGTTGACACACGAACACATGAGGACTGCATAAACAGCTTATGGTTGCTGCTGTAGTCAGATTTTATTTTTTAAAACGTAAGGAATCATTAATTATGCTCCTGTACCTAAACTAGTAAGCTACATTCCCTTTAATGTTTTTCTATATTCTCTTTAAACTATTACACTTTTATATGTGTACATCTGCTTGTGTTCAAACTTGAATGATCACTTTTGGTGATGCAGAAAGTTGTGTCAATGCAATTTTCTTGGCGGTATGGACTTTAAAGTTCTCTTGAGTGATTACGATTGACTACAACTGGTGACTTCTGTAACCACATTTAACTACAGCCTATTTAATGCACTCACTAGACTGTCAAATACACTATGGTGAGAAAGTCTCAGGAGCTCAGCACAGATCTGAGGAAGCAAATCAGTGACTTAAAAATGTCAGGGAAGTCACTGGGAGCCATTTCAAAGCAGCTACAGATCAACCAGTTGTTTCCAAGTCCACTGTACAGATGTGTCACTGCTACAATCAGGAAGAAAACACAAACCATCACCTGATGCTGAGAGACGATTGGTCAGGATAGTCAACAGTCAACTAAGAATCACCAAAAAGCAGCTTTGTAATGATTTAGAAGCTGCCGGAACACAGATGTCAGCGTCCACAGTCAAGTGTTTTCATCAGTCTTGCTCCAGAAGCAGAAGTTTGCTGTTGATCACATGGACGAAGAAAGGAGAAAGGTCTCTGATCAGATGAAATTAAGCTATTTTGCTCCTGGCATGTTTTTTGTTTGGAGGACAAGGTGAGGCCTTTAAAACCAAGAACACAATACCTTCTGTTGAGAACGGTGGTGGAACGATCATGCTTTGGGGCTGCTCATGGAACTGGTGCTTTTCAAGAATCAATAGAATACCGAAGGAGGAGGATTACCTCCACGTTCTTCAAGAAAACCTAAAATTATCAGTCAGAAGGTTGGATCTGAGACGCTGTTGGGTATTCCAACAAGATGAAGACCCAAAATACAAAACTAAAGTAGGAAAAAAATTAATCTCATCTAAATCAGGCTATAAGTATAATTTTGGCCTTCATGCAGTAAATGCATCTTTCCTGGATGCCAGAATTTTCAGAAAAGTTCAGTCTATTCACTTGAATTTGATAAAGATCTGTCATATTTATGGAGAGCCGTGCTGGGTAACACCAAAACCCACCATTTTACACCAGATAGTATGACACTTTCACCAGAAACAACCGGGACAATCCTGTTATTGAGGAGTGTAGTCAAACTGACCATCTTCCTGGCCGGCCTTCAGCAGACGGCGTTATACCTGCAGAGCAGAGAATGCTGGGTATTTTTTTAACCATTTTGAAACCTGATTTTATATGCTTGGGGATTTTTCTTAATCATTCAAATTTGGCTGGGTGGCTAATAACTCGGGATGTTCCTTGCATCTAATTACCAGGATAATTAAACAGAAATTCAAATGCAGAAGAGCTGACTAGACCAAAAACAGGAAAACACTGGTTGTGCTCCAGTCTGGATGTGATCATTTTGCACTGCGGCACTCTTTATTTAAACTCAGTATATTCTATTAACTTCCAGAAGCCTTTGCTCAAAACAAAGCAGAGTGAAATCTTGCACAACCACAGCTGTAATGAGCAGCGTCCTCTTTTCACATTTTTCCAGCATGTGGCTATAAACCATGTTGTATCTTTGCAGATTAATGCCGACACACTTCTGATGAAAATTGTTAGACATCGCTGTGGTCAAATGCTGAACTCAGTTTATTTGGACACAGCTTATATACTACCTTATTTTCATTTCCTACATTAAAATAGCAGCAAATCACAGGGTTTATGAGATGCCATCTGTCCCACGTTCCAGCTTACTGATTTACAATATCCAAGGGGAGAGGGGACTGCTGTCTGTGCAGCTACAGCCCTGTGACACAGATAGTACCTGTTTTAAACATCACTATTTCTATAACCCAAAATATTTCCAAACAACTGACGATACGAATAAAGATATAAGGATATTTACTACTACTTGGATCAATACTGGGGCCATTATTAGCCTATATTTTCCCTTTAAACACTTTAAGCGGCAACATGGACATGTAACACACAGAATATTTCAGAAAGAAACCCACATTCAATCTGCTGCGAAGTAGAAGCAGCAGTTTAATAGAGCAAGAGATGAGAAAAAAATGCAGAACTATGTTGCAGATATTACTGAACAGTTGTGATCATTTCATGCTGCTGGTGAATCTCATAGTATTTAGCTACAATGTTGATTCAACAAGCAGCCACACTCATGCTCTCTGGGGTGTGTGTTTGCTGTAATAGTGAAGAGGAAACTGCACTCCCAAAACAATGGACACTTATGAAAACGGGTTTCCTCCTCCTAGACTCGGTGGGCATCAGAGAATGGAATGACTGGAGAGACGGAGCTCACAGTTTCAGTTGACCGTAGGTTCATACACCCTTCTCCAAGTTCCATTCATATTTTCGGTTCCTACTCCGACAATACATCGTCAGGATCACACACTTTTGGAGCACACAGTAAACATAAACACAGTTTTAGTCTGCAGGACTGCAGAGGGTGCACCGGGTCAGGAGCCAACAAGGAACATTCTCATTGTTTTCTTCTACATTTATGTGGTTTAGCACTGGGCTTAGTCCACCGCCTGTGTCCACAAGTACACAAGGGACATAAATGGCATAAATTTTGTCATCTCCCCAAATGCAAAAGAGTCAGTGGACATTCCTGTGAGGCCCACAAGTTGTGTCAGCACACTGACTACATTACAAGGGCAATAATGCAGAAGAACATGCTCAGAATACATTCAACAACCTACTGCACTGTGCATAACGTGGTCCTCCAAGTAGGCTGCTATGATTTAAAAACAGCATAACAACAACTACACGTTCATGTGAGCATCTGCCAGAGTACAATCAAGGCTTCAGACTGCTACTGTATTGTCCTGAGGTTATTTAAGAAGAACGAACAACCTGAAACGTGGTGCAGCAGTTTAAATAGCAGTAGCAGTTATATTTACTAGTTTAGATAACAGTGGTGCTCCAACTGCACTGTGCTCCCAGTCACAGCATGGTGATTATGAACAATCGCCCATCTCCACCCGCCCGCTATATAAAACAGAAAATGAAGAAGGATACAAACATCATATTGAACCTTATACACTGCACAGAAGCAGTCTGGTGCAGTCCTTCAGTGTTAGAATGTGTTTGGGAACAAGCGACATTTCTGTGAGTTCAACAGTCTGATATGCTGTAGAGTCTCCTGCCAGAGGGTCAGGGCGGCACGGTAAACAGCCTAGGATGGTGGTGGGAAGGGTCAGTAATAATGTTGGTAGTCACACAGCATCTGTGTGTAATATCCTGTCCAGAAGGAAAAGAGCTCCCAATGAGTTTCTCTGCACACACTTCCAGTCTGATCCTTTGCAGGCTCAGGGTCTGCCACGTGCATTGACCTTTATCAGGGTTCCTGCTAACCTCTGCTGTGTCAAAGCTAAGTGCCTGGTCATCATAGTGAGAATAGTTTTCTTCACAGGTGTGTTGCTGAGTGCTTCAAACAATCTAAAATATTTGTTCATTTAGGTGTTATCCTCACAGGCAGGTGGGGAATCCTATAGGCTCTGATTTTTAGATTTCCTTCAACATGCTTTCATTGGGTCATGAAAATAACTCGGGATTTCTTGATCAAAAAAGCGTTCTGATGCTCATGTTGATCAGCGTTGCCTTATTCATAGTTATATGACTCCCAGTGAACCACAGTCAGCACAACCCCAGTTTGTAGAGGCAGACAGGACAGAGCACAGAAGCTAAATAATATGGTACTTTTTGAGCTGAATCTTTTTTTTTAAATGAGTAAAAAGCATTTTTGCTGCTGACCCCATCCACAGCACTTCATGGCTTAACATGTGTGTCGGTCCTTCTGGTCTGCTTCTTCAAACTAGTGACATTTTGACCGTTAGCTACTGTAGGTCACACACTGATTACTGATAAGTACCTCGTACAACCCCACTTCAAAGAAAGTCAATCATCCCTTCAACACACACCACCTTAGCCCCTTTAACTCATCAAAACTGTGAGGGTAGGAAGGCAAAAAAAAGAGGAGAGATCTAACGCACACACACATACACACAAACACAAGCAGACAGAGGCGGCTGAAGCTTGCTAGCTACCATCTGTTCGATAGTAGACCTAAATAGTACAGTGGTTTAGCCAGGCATTAGTAACACACGTGCATAACCACACACTCACATCCACAGGGGACAGATTAAGCAGTCCTACAGTGTCTGTATTATGAAATTAGTGCTTTCTCTCCACTGTGGGTTTCCTATCAGTCATCTGTGGGTATGCAAAAAAAAAAAAACGAAATCTGTCAGTAACGATGATAAAGAAATTTAGAACTGTACACAAACCACATGCGAGCCATGTCAGCATACTAAACCAACAGAATTTCCTGCATTTCATAAATAGTGGTATGACACGATGGTTCCACAGAAACAGAGCCAAAACCTGCGAACAAACAGGGACAGAAGCCAGGTGGGGATTGAGGATTCTGTTTAGATTTGTTCAAACCAGAACCCTCATTGAATCGTTTTCTCTTGCTGGATCACCCGAAGGTTTTCTCCTTAAGATATTTTGGTTATTTTTATGTCTCTATCAAAACACTACTTAAGGCACTTACAAATTAAGGGTAAATTAAATTAAAAGGTAAACAAAAAACTTGTAATTTCTCACTATCTGGGTAGATAAGGTAAAGTTTTAAGGTCAAACTGTTTGATAGTTATTGGTGGTGTTTCCAGAGTACAGTTAATGAAGGTGAAGGTAAATATGTCTTGCAGATGTGTGCTATATACCAGAAAAAGGTACATTTCCTTTTGTAGAAAATCCAAACATTGAGTCACTGGGAGCAGGAATTGTGAACAAATGATTAATATTAGCACACTGACGATACATTTTTCTGGGAAGTGATTAATCGGTTAAATGACTGATTGTTTCAGCTCTAGTTGTAGTATGGGGATAGTCCTAACATCTGGTGATGCCTCTGCTTGTTTACTCATTATTTAAAACTGCTTGATTAAACCGATTGTGATTTTAAAAAACGTTATCAGGAGCCTGTTGTCAAAGATCACAGGACCCTGACAGATGATCGTGTGAGCTTTGAAACAAGCTGCTGATGAAGCAGTGTGCAGGCTTCCATGTAGCAGACGAGGCAGACAACAGCCTGGCTGACCTCCAGTTAGATGTGTCCGACTCGTACTGCCCTGCAAGCGCTAACACACAGCTGCACTTCTCTTCCTCCTCAGACACTCACTGCACTTTAGCCTGCACTCCTTCCCTCCGTTTTTGTGCCATCTTTACTTATTCCTCCATTTATTATGCTTCTATCCATTTCCATTATGTGCCTCCAAGTTACCACAGATGAGGCTGGTGGCAGAGTGAGTGATGCTGATTCCAAACTAAGCCGGATATTTCTGGGTTCATGTCAGGGCCAGTGATGACATCATGGAAAATGGTTTTTCATAATTCTGAATAATTCTGACCACTTGTCAGACCTGATGTGGCGAGGCCATTGTGCATGTGTTTACATGTATGTGTGTGTCCAAGTTCAAAACCAAACAAGTCTTTCAGCCAGGCAAATGGGGCACAGAAGCTCTCATTTTAAAGTTAGTGGGCCTTCTCCCGTTCACTGCAAGACTAAGCAACAAACATACATGTGAACATGTCTAACAGCATGTATGTAATGTGTACGAGCTGTAGCACCGTCTGTGTTTCTGCTTCAGTAAATGTAATCACAGTTTGGTTTAAATTTAGTTTAGTTTAATTACATAGCACATAAGACTCAAACCTCACAGTTATTCTGGCACCCAAAATGTAAGCATGGCCTTGCTATTACAAAGGCTGTTCACTGCTGGGTAAAGCCATGGAAACCTGCATCCACATTTTAAAAAGAGACAAACAACCAGCTTCACTGTTAATTGATGAGAAGAAACTGTGGCTTTCAATCGAAAGTAAACGTTTTATGTTCCCTATTCTATGCAGATTTAGTTAAAACTGAATCACCAACAATGTCTGCTTCAATGAGAATTTGCACATTTAAATACGTACTGTAAAGCTTGTTGCCAAAAAAATAAATCACACAGAGCGAGGAGACACAGAGAAGAACTGTGACTCAACCCAAAACTATTTGACGCAAACATTAACAAAGTGTGTGTGTGTGTGTGTGTGTGTGTGTGTGTGTGTGTGTGTGTGTGTGTGTGTGTGTGTGTGTGTGTGTGTGTGTGTGTGTGTGTGTGTGTGTGTCACTGATCCAGCAGAGCAGCAGGGCAGATATTCTGCCTCGTCAGGAGAAATAAAAAATGTGTGTTTGCAGTGAACTATTGTAACTCCTCATACTCAGAAATGCAAAGAAAAACTTCCCTGTCTTTTTCATCTGAAATTTTAAAAACTGATTTTATTTATTTTACCAATTTCATTATTGCCAAAATCCTCCAATGTGATAATGTGTGTTGATTCTTGCTTTAAATCAAACAAAATGAACACAACTTCTGGTTAACGGTTAGTAAATTTAAATGGAAAAGCAAATTATGAACATGTTAAAACTTAGAAACTAGTTCAAATTATTACTCTAATTAGGAATCAGCTGACATTGGTATTGATAACTGATGAACAAGACAGGCAGACAATCAATAATTGGAACTGATATTCAGTAAACGGCATAGATTTGACAGCATGTGATAGCCGGGAACCTGTCATTAATCAACGTTTATTTATATAATCCTGTACAACAGCCCAAAGGGTGACCAAAGTAAATCACAGTAAAAACAAGACATTAAGTTAAAAATAATACAGTAACGTAAAACAGAGACAGCAGAAAAATATACAATAAAAACTTAATAACTACTCTTCCTTATCAACACAAATAGAACTGCTGGATGCTCTCCTCTGTTTAATGAGATTGACTGATTGAGAATGAACAGTTGGTCTCATCCTCTCCTGTAGTAAGGTCTGCTTTCCCTGTTCTAATCACTTCTATTTCCCTCTAAGGCCCGTATCTTAAAGCAGTATTTGCTATCGCTTTCCAGGCACTGTTTCAGGGTAATCGCTTGCCGCCTTTCAACTTAGCCGCTTGGTGTTAGTCCTGTTTGTTGCAGTGGCTTGTGCTTCTCGATCAGTCTCCTGGAAAAATAAATTGTTAATGCTACTTTAGAAAGATGCTACGGGTACTCCAGATATCGTAGCCACTGGCTAAGAGGCAGAGCAAAGCCCATAGTAATAACATTACCCTAGCACCACTGGCAGGATAAGCTCCAGCTGACACAAACGTGTGTATCATTGCAGAATTTCCGGTGTAATAGGAAAACTGCTGGTGGAAGAATGCAGTGTTTATTACAACTTCAGCAATATCTGCTGGCTCATCTTTGAAACAGCTCTGCCAATTCACCACAGCTGCTCTTCCCTGTGAATACACCAACAATACAAACAGCAAGCCTCAGTGATTGGCTGTTAGTCATGACGTGTAACCAGACAGTGCTGTGGACAGGATATTGCTAAGACCACAAAGTGACTGTAGCTACATTCAGAGCCACAGTGAGACATTTAATCTATTTTTTAATAATTGGTCAATAATATAAAGAGACCACTAATTGGAAAAACGCTAAATATGAGCTTCAATAATCAGTCAGGCAGAATTTACCTCTGAAAAACAGATAGACATGTGCTTTAGACCTCAGCAGTGTGAAGGATGCTGCAGAATCTCAACCTCTATGGACGGCATACAAGAAAATGGAACACAAAATACTGGGTAAACAGTCCTTGATTTGATGAGATTTGGGCTGGATAAAAATTGAGGACAATGATCTCATATTAAGAGGGAAATTATCTAAACTGTTATGTTTCATTATACATAAGGGGAAATACCCCATTGTTCAACCTGTAAGAAATCTAATTTCCTTAAGGAGGTACAAATGAGAATCAGCTGACTTTTAACTGATATTACACAGCGGTTTTCTCACTAATTTGTGAACTGTAGAACTGAGATGAGTCCCAAGCTCAAATAAAGAACCACTACATGTAACATCAGCGACACACACACACCCCTCACATGTTCATGTGTGGAAGCCAAGAGACAAACACAGCAGGATTGTTGAGCATGCTAATTGAAACCAGACACAGTGAACCTCCATATCCCCCTCTCTCCTTAAAGTGCCTGATCGGACTGAAACACAGTTTGTATTGGTGTCCCCTATGGGAAGAGGACCACAAAGCTCGGTACTGTTCGTAGCCGGCGCTAGGGACCTGAACCTTGTCCCTTGCGATGTTTGAGAAACACATTTACAGGGCATGTTATGTCACCAGCAGGCTCTGTTCTCTTTGTCGCTTTGGGTTCTGTCTGCTTTTGTTTTTCCTCTCTCACCATCTGTTGCCTCCTTTCATTTTTCCCCAGACCTCACTCTCCTTTAAAAGGTGTCTTACGCTGTATTTTACAGCCTCTTTCTCCGCTCTTCCATTTCATACACGCTCGTTTCTACAGACTGTGCCTGTATTTCACCACTGTGCTGCCTCCCCCCACCCCTCTCTCAGAGATGGTTTGAGGTCAACTGGCTCACGTGTCTTTGTCTACTGCTACAGCATGTGGGCTTGAAATTCCACCATCCCACCGTTTCAAATTGCATGTTTTCTGGCTCGAAAAGAGCGCATGCACACCCATAGCCTGCCTCCTGCAAAAAGGAGCACGTTCACATTCCCTCGCACACACAAAGCCATTCTTATGAAGGCAACAACCTGCAAAGGCAAAAGACACGCACATTTTAACAAAATAACACCTGAAATCAACTCATCAGTTTACTCTACTTTGCATGTCTGAATTACGGATGTCCATTAACTTACTTACCGTCATGTACTCATTGTTTAACAGCTGTGTGACAAATGAGATGGTCACTCTCCACTTTCATCCCACACACTTTTGCTGTATTCACCGTTTTGCCAACTCTGACCAGCAGTATAACGGAGCTGGTCACCAGAAACAATGGTGCCACAGTGAAAACATGCCATTCATGTGATATCACACTGTCAAACTACAAATTGCACCATCCATTCATCCATCTTCTGCTGCTTATCCAGGATCAGGTCGTGCAGGCAGCAGGTGAAGCTGCTCATTCCACATATCTCTCTCCCCCCAGGAATGTTATAAAGTTCCTACAGGGCATCCCAATGGTTCCCAGGTCAAAATAAACACCTAACCCAAGGACTCTCAGTCAACAGGGATCTCCAACAGGGTGACTAACCAAGTGCTAATAACCATGTCCAGGCCCACGTCTCACATTGGTGCCTGCACTCAGATCCTGCTCAGCCTGTCACTTTGGCTGCTCCTCCTCCATCCTGATTCCTGCCCTCACTGATTGGACAGGTACCCCAGCGCTGTTCTCCAATCAAATCGTGCCAGTCATCACAGCAGCCATTTAAAAGGCCGTGGAAAATGTTACTCGGAGAAGCAGTTGTGAGCAGCACACCGCTGTCTTTCTTTCATGTTTTTTTTTTTTATCCTTGTTTAAAACAGACCTGAGAATTGTTTGGTTGCAAGCATTAGACCCGCAGTCAATAAGGCATTTGTGCATTCAAGCTGGTCCCTGTTGTTTCATATGTGGACACAAGCTTTATTGTACAGCTCAGGTAGGGCACTGGCTGAAACAGTGTAGTAGTGTAGCTCCACGAAAACACTAAAAATGTGCATTCTCTACCTGTATGTCTGAAAATGTGTCGCAGAATAGCTGTCATACTTGGTTCTGGATGAGAATATTACATTAGCAGGACACAAAGTCATGCCGTCACTACAGATCCTCTCAGTTACCTCTAACAACCTGAGAAAACTAGAACAGAAGAGAATAAAATGTGTTTTATTGTCATTATACAGCGTACAACGAGATTGGAGAGCTTCTCCTTTTCAGTGCAAACATAGCAGAAGGTACAAGATAAAAGTAATAAAAAAATCTATTTACAAATATACAATATAATGTCTATATAACTACAATCCACTATTTAAAGTTCAGGCCAAGACAATTTATAAAAACTAAGATATTACAGATAATAAACCCTATAAATACAAATAAACTTTATGTATGTATTAAAGAAGTAGTACTGCAAAAATCGGCATTGTGAGTGAACATACTGATAGCAGGGTTGTAGCTGTTGAGCCAAGATTAGCAGGTTTTATTTAGCAGCATTAGCCTCAGTTCTCTTTGTTCATCTTATCTGTAGAATCTAGAGTGGTTTAACCCAGAGGTTTCTTATTTGAAAAACACCACAGACAAGTATGCAGAAGCACTGAAAACTGTCTCCCTCCATCACACTAAAGCTATCCGAGAGCTGTGAAATACTACAGAAAGGTGATGCACTGTGTTCCACTGGCATTACTGCGACTCCTCCAAGCAGAGAACCCTCAGACAGCACACTATCCGTTATACTTCATGCTTAACCTATTCTTCTAACTGATTGCAAGCGATTTGTGAATTGTGTGAACTGTGTTGAATGGAAGCTGGTCAACTCTGAAATGTCAGACAACCCTAACTAAGCAATGAGGAGAGAAACACACAGATTAAGACATAGCTGATGAGATACATAGACTCCACATAGAAAGAGGAATAGTTTAAGCTAGAGCAGCATAATAAGGGTAGACTTGTGTACTCCGTGTGTGTGTGTGCTTGTCTTTGGCAGCCTTACAGACATCTGCTGTGAAGGTCAAGTTTCAGTCTGTATGGAACCAATCAATGGAGCCAGCAGTAGAACACCCCTCCCTTCCATCATCTGCTGCACAGGGAGACACACACACACGGACAGAAAGCAAGCGCTCACAGGCCAAGCATGATTATGCACACACACAGACACAAAGTTATCATGTAGACACAAGCGGGTCCAGACACACACACCCATACACAATATCGTCCTCTCACATCTATACATTTGCAGACAAATCCCTTCACATAAGCCAGTAAAACTTACACACACAGTAAACACTTGATAGCTCAATGCACCGACAGGCATGTGCAGAGAAGGAACTTTGCCCCAGATTCTCAAGGAACAATGTTGTGTTCCATCCATATATTATCCAATGTGGTAGCTAGCATGCATGTCAGAGAATGTATTGTACATTAGCTGTAGCGCCTGCTTCTTTCTACTGTTTAACACTGTAGTGACCTAAGGAGACATCACTTGGCCTCCAGTCAGTTCTGTATTGGCAAGCAGAGAGCACTGTGGGAGTTTAGCTAGTAAAGTCCAACCATGGGAAAGTGTCCCATGACCCTAAATGACTACAGACCAGCCATGATTTCACGTCAGAAAGGCAGCCTATGTCACATGACGGCAATCATGACAGATAATGATGTCTACTGGTTTCATTTTGTGTTATTAATTAATCAATTATTGATTGATAAGGCTATTGACTGTAGGTTCAGGAAATAATACAAAATTTGCATCCCTAGAATATAATTATTCACTTCAACTTCTACTCATCTTCTGCTGTAAAAAGCACAACCTAAATACAGGTTTTTCATGTGCGTCCTAAATGTTTGTGTGTCATTTCTGACTCCAATCATCAAATTGCTGCCATCAGTGTTTTCTGAAGTATCCTGTTCCATCTTATCTGTGCAGTCAATGCAACCCCTCTGTGTTTAGACATCAATTGTTTAGCTAATACGAAACACTGAAGACAACTCTCTCTGCTTGACTAAGGACACTTCTCAGCTGAGTGGACACACATCCATACAGAGTACATACAGCATCGTTCTGAAGTGAGATTAGCTTTAAGAACTTGCTCTAACTGACAGACAGATGAACCGACAGTCTATCAGAGACACAAACTGCAAAATATTAGAGAGAAGCACAGCCATCTCCACATATCATTCATATTAGCTGCTTTCACAGCGGAAGCTACGTTAGGAGGCAGCCGCAAATCACCCTGAAACAGAGTCTGGAAATCAAAAAGTAATAATGCTGTAAGATATGCGCATTAGTAGACAATAAAAGTGGTAGAATATAAAACGAATTAACAAAACAGAAGAACAACAGATAGAACTATTACTGATCTACATCATTTCATCTCACAGAAAACGACAGCATCGTAGTGTCAAGTGAGCTCCAAATGTAATCCCTCCTGTTTATTTTGTATTAATTCAGTAACTGTAAACCTTATTAATTGGGTAGTCTGGTTATGAGTGACAGGTTCCCTACTGTCACATGCTGTTAGATAACTTCTAATTATCAGTTTCAGATATCGTTAATCAGCCTTTCTCGATTGCTAATAATTGAGATTGACATTGTTAAAAAGCTCTAATAAGTATTTTTTGACTTTGTAACTGTGTGTCCCTGTTGAAGGAAGGAAGTGACTGTGAGAGAAGTAACATTTCCAGCACACACAGAAAACCAAAGTAAGGATCATGCTACAGCCATAGTGCGTAGATAGGCCCTAGTTTTAGTAAAACTTATTCAGCTGTTGTGTGCAGTGTTCGCTGCCCTAGAAAAGGAAATGAACACCCTGTTCACCCAAAGCTACAGCAGTGTTTCTGTGTGTCTCCTTATCGCTGCAGAGTTAGGCTTATACATGCTTAATGAAGAGCTGGATAAAGAAAACCGATAGTCTATCCTACCTGTCATTAACATAAACACATCCGCTTGGACTCATTTGTACAGAGGTGATCATGATGCTAACTATTTGTGAACTCCAGATGGATTCTGTCCCGCCAAGAAAAGCCAACAACAATCCTCCCACCCACACATGTAATGATTCAAAGTGAGCATGAAGAGGAGGAGCTGTTAACAGACAAGCCCACTGTCTCACTATTTCTCTAACATAACACTCTCTCACCCAGATGCTCTCAAAAACACCTAAACTGGCACCAACTGATTTAACATGAATCGGCACTCGATAGTAAGATATTGTAGTTTTCACTTCACTGTGTTTTTATGACAACTGTACTTACTGAATGATTAACAAATTAGGATTTTTACAAAAAAAAAAACTTACAAAATATGATAGAAAATGTGTTTCTGTGGCAATAGTTGCATATAATGATTACATACATTTACTTTAGTAACATTTTGAATGGAGAACAATTATTTGCATTTGCAGACTTAAATAGTGGTAAAGCTCTTACTAATTAGAGCATGTGAATTTCTCCTCCACAACTGTCTTTGAATGCACCGCAGGGATCCGTTTCCCCTTCAGTGGAAGACATTGATAAGGGGAGAAGGATTATTGCAACATATGAGCAACACTGCATTGTGAATATTAGTTTCCACAAAGGTATGCGTTGTACATAATGAGTGTTCTCTACATGGTCATACTGCACCTCCTCTCACTCTGTTTGGACTGGAAATGTCTCCTTTCTGCAGCAGATGTCTGCACGACATGGAAGTGAAACCACCGCTGTTTATTTTAATGTAAATGTGCAATAAAAATATGATGCCCCCAATATCAAATAATAGTCACAGTGGATATTGTTGACATTCATATTGATCAAATATTTTTGTGCAGCCCTACTTGATCACAACTGGATCATGAACAAAAATGAATGAATCTCCAGTTCACTGTTTATCTGAACACTCAGAAAACATCATCTTTCACAAGCCTTGTGAGCTGTTTTGCATATCACTACATATTCACATTACAAAGCTATTTCGCAACCTACATCTACAATACGTGCTGTTTATACACCAACTAAAACTTAAACAGTTCGTCTCACCTCAAAGCTTTGCTGTCATACCAGTACTGGTCCTACAGTTAGCTCCAGTGATCACTGAGTTTCTCAGTCATGGATGATGTTGTGTGTCTGTGTTTGTTTTTATGCACTGAGCCTTTGCACTTCCATTAACTTTTATAACTTCTCTGGAGGCTACACCGTAGACTAATACTACCAAGTAGGAAGAGCAATGTAGCATGGAGTCACCATTTACACACATACAAGCACATCAACCCTACCGTCACACAAACAGTTCCATCACACTCACAAATCTCTTTCGTACAGGTGTTACTCCAGTAAATTCTTTCATCGCTCAGACTTATTTTTTGTAACCCGTGCGACAGTGCATGCAAAGGGAATTTCACAGTGCATGTGGTCTAACCAGTTTCTTAGCTTAAACAGCAGCGTTTACTCATCACGCATTTGATTCATGAAACAATGTCTGAACAAACCGAAATCTTTTCTTCTCAATAATGAGTCGAGTTGAAAACAGTATACATGAACTGCATCTGTACACATGATGGACAGCTTAATATTTATGCAGTAGGAGCATGAGGAGCTCAAGGCAAGCTTTGCCTTCAGATTGCAGTGGCTATGGAAATTTCACAACTAACATGAAATTAAGAACACTTTGGCTTCAATAAAATATGTACAAATTAAGCCTGAAGTTTGACAGACTGAATGGATTTCCTGAAAGATATTTTTCAGCCTTGTTGATGGATTCGTAAGAAGTCATCACAGCACGTTGCTCTCCATTCACAAGATTCATTTTATTGCACAACCTCGCCTCCCAGAGTGTATGAGTGACTGTTTACAGCTCAGAGACACACCCAACACATTATTGCTTCAAGGTGTGTCATACTGGAGCTTTACTCCAGTCTCTTCTCTTTTCTCGCTGTCCCTTTCCAACATAAAAAAAAGAAATCCATCCCTGCACGGGAGCACAGAAATGTGGAGTCCACATGTGGCTTTTCTTTCAGGCCTGAGTGACTGCCGAGGGTTCAGGCGCAGACTGCCATGTAGACCAACAAGATGGTAAAGTGACGGCTGAGGGAGGGAAAGACGTCTGGCTGGGTGGTTGCACAGCGGCAGTACAGAAAATCTGCTCGTCTGACAAGCTGGACAGGCTGCCACTGCTCACTGACGGCTCAAAGACGATACGTTCTGCAACAACAATACTAGCTGTGTACTATCAAGCAAAGCTATAAATACTACAACATATAGAATAAACTGATACGCTCAAAAGTAGGACTGGATATCGATAAGATGAGAACAGTACTTTTTACTCCTACCAATACCGCTCATCATTCTGGTCATTTAATGGTATTCTTATTGTACTTTGATTATTTCTTCTTTTTTTAAGAGATACAAAAACTAAACTTAAACAAGAACATAATTAAGATTGCTTTATTTTAATCATACACACGGTATATAAATGAACATTCTTGACTATCACTCTGCAAGGACGTTGTTTTGAACCAATCACTATCATATGTTACAAATATAATAATTATTTACAGCAAAAGAAAGGATTAAGAAAATGGCTTTATTGGCCTTAATTTTATGTTGATGTGATGATCAGAGCACTGCGGACAGTGTCACAGGTTTTACACACAAAATTAAATATTACACAATATGTTTCATTAAACTGTCACAATTAAAAGCTCCACCTTGAACACGTATCATGTACATGTCAGTACGTTGTGCTGATAAAACCTCTTTCACTCTTCACACGCGAGTATAAAATTTATAAAGGAATTGTTCTGACAGGATTTTCACTGTGATAATAACAAATGAAGTACTTCTGTACAACACCAACATTCAGCCAGAGAAACAGTGAAAATAAAGTATGACAGAGTGTGTCTGCAGCCTCAAAGCTCACCAAATCCTGCTGTTCTGTGAGCTCTGAAAGAAAAACTAAAATTCCGAACGACATTTGAGATGGTTCTCTGAAATTCAGACTGAATTTATGAACTTAACCCTTTAAGCTTCAGTCAATTCCAGCCGTTTTCAGTACAAAAAAATCGCTAATATTCTATTTTTAAATTTAAAAAATTACAAAAAATACAGGGAATATTGGACGGGCATCGCGAGGTGCATTTCCTTGAAAATGACCGATTCGGGGATTTTATACCGACTTCAGGACATGTTTTGGACAAAATAGTTTACTGGCTTGTGTCGTCTGGATGTAAAAGGTTGGATTATGGCCGTTTTTTGTGGAATCTTTTTTTGTGTGTGTAATAATAAACCCGGAAATGTGAGTCGCGCTGTGTGCGTTGAAGTCGTGTATAGAGAACGGATGGATGAATATTCGTTTTTGTGGGACAAATGTGTTTTTCTCACCCGCTGTGGTAATCGCATCTGAAAGTGGTTTATACCGGCGGATTCATGAGAATCTAAGCTTTCCATCGGCGTATAGTGTTTGTATAATCGTGTTTGCAGCCGTCGGACATTCCTGAAATTCCTATGCAAATTAGTAGGTGTACCGCCGGCGGTACACTGAAGCTTAAGGGGTTAAGCCACTGTTACTTCATCATTCAGTTGAAGTGACGGCATTCAGACGTCACTTTAACATTTACTGTTCCTCACATCTTCACTCAGACATCCCCACCATAGAGCCTGAGAGAGTCAAGGCACACAACATTTAATTTACACAAGACTGGACAGTACAACGGCTTATCTATAATACATAACGCAATAATAAAATGAGGACTCCAGTTAAACTAATAGCAAGCTTATCAAACTGTCAAAGTTACAAATCTATTTATGATTTCCCTAATCGCTGAAAATTCTTTCCACACATGATGATAATCTCACTATTACTTGATAAACAGTTAAATAAAAAATATCCTGACAGCTGCAACGGAGCTTCGGACTCCTGAGGACAAATACTAATGAATAAATGATTTAAATGCAGCTTATAAACTATGACTGACAGCTGACGTGAAAAACAGTACACAGTGGGACTGTTCGTTCTTGACCCAGGCTAATCTGGTCTCTGTTATGGAAAATGTATTATTATCGGTGATTAATTTCCAGCTCTGTTGTTTCCTGTGCATAGATACATGCAACCATCTTGCTTGGAGGATCCTCATATGGATGTTTGATGCTGCAGGTATTTAATAAACTCAAAAAATAACACTTTGAAGCAACAAACTGAACTTCAGATCCTGTTAATATTCTGTCACAAAAAAAAACAAACAAACACAGATTACATACATGATTGCTCCATGTAATCAAACTGAGTCGCTATGTCTGTTTTGATTGCAGTATTACTACTTAAATTTAATGGACATTTCAGTTTCTGGAGCTAAATGAATGACAGAGGTGGTGTTGAAATGTAGAAAAGCCTTACCTTAATCACTTTACATGACTCAAAGTATCAATGCTTGTGCATGCAGTTCAGACTCGTGCCGTGCTGAACGTGACGCTTAAATATTACTCGGATCAAACTGGTAAGACTGCTGTCACAACTATGACAGAAAAAACTAAGCAGGGAGCTCACTCAGGCATGAAGTCTAAACCTTCAGATGCCGTTAGATTTACAGAAAGGAGCGCATTTCTGAAAAGGGCTCAAGATACAAACTGAAAGATCACCAACAGAGAGAGCGAGCGAATGCTGACAATGACAGGAGGAGTACTTTAGGAGGGAATTTTTCTTCTCTCAGGTAACAAGAGTTAACTTGTTTAATTGAGGTTCACATTCCAGCTGAGACACGTCAAATACGGAGTCTCTTCACACCAGGGTGGAACAGCCCCAGCACTTAGCAGATACTGCAGCCTTCATAATCTGAATATTCATTATGGTTATTGTGCTTTTAATTAAAACAGGATGAGGGTAACTAATCGCATAATTGTGATCAAAGTGGAATATCAGAGTAGGAATTCTCAGAAGTGCTACTCTGACTTTTCAAGACTTAGATCAAGAACAAGAAAATAAGCAAAGTTGTGCAGAGAAACCCACAGGAACTATTCTCATCCCACACTTCTTATAGTCAACAATCAATTCTACGTCTGCATGGGTGCTTGTTGTGCGACTGTGTGAGGAGATTCTTTGTCATGCACTCCTTCATCTACCATTAAAACAGATGTAAGACTTGGAAGTGTTTTGATTTGCACATACTTTTCATCAGCGGCACCCAAACACAGTGGGAAGTTCTAAATTCTTCATAAATTCTCTGCTATGTCTGACTGACCACTGAACTTGGAAACATACCTCAGAAATAATCACACTGACAGAGGTATAGCCCAGGACCTTCTTCTTCCTATAACTGCACACCATTCTGCTCTACATGACAGTATAGTAGATAGATAGATAGATGGATATAAACTTTATTATCAGATCAAAGACCCAAAATTTGTTTTACATGTTTGGCAGCTCCGCCACCCACAGACACAATAACACTTGACAGACATTTAACATAACATTAACATAGAAGACCACTGTCCACTATAATTTGGTTTTGTAGATTGAACTCCAGTTTTAACTATTTAATTTGAGGATGGACTGATGGACAAAGGAGTTCTAGTAAACCACAGTGTGATGACAAGTCTACTCTATATTTTCTCAGACACATACTGCAGCAGCAGACAGCTCACACACACAGTCATTCTGCTCTTAGTGACTATAATGAAGAAAACTAAACATTCAAAAGTGTAGTTATACACCACTAAAATTGATACTGACAATGCTCGCTGCCGCGTAAAAACATGTAAAAGTAGAAACATGTTCAACGTGTCAAAACATCCAGTGAAAATTCATCACATACAGACAAACAAATGTAGTTTTCCACTAGCTAACATACTGTTTGTAAGCTCCTATTAACTAAATTATTTGAACACAGGTTAAAAATTAAGAGTAACCATTAGCCAGCAGATTGTTTAGCTATGGATGCTGAAATATTCTTAAGTGTTCAGAATTTCAGTTTCCAACTTCTATCACTCAGAGCAGGGACGTTTTAGTGAACTGGAGCCTGCAGGGCAGCTCCGTCCAGATTATTCTTACTCTTTCCCAAATGAAATGTTGGTATTGACAGTAGTAGAAGTACTGAAAAATGGTTTCTTCAGTAAAATTATTAATGATGTCTTAATACTAGATAAATGTAACACTTAAGTGAACAGTATGATGCTTCAAATTGAAGAGTAAAAGAATTAAAAGACAGATTATTGGGTTATTCAATCTCAAATCATCACGGACCTTATGTAGTCAAAATAAAGAACACTACGATTATTCTTGTCACCGGGGATTGACTGATTACTGGCCTGAACAATTATTGAGGCCGATATTTGACAGATTGTCTAATAATGGTATTGATATTTTTATTGACAAAATAAATTAAATGCTCTGATGTAGCCAACACACACTGTCTCTCTGTGCAGTCTATGCTCAATTTTTGTTCTTCATATTTCAACCCACCCAAATCAGAGACCATTTGGTGTAATTGTTCAATATTACACTTTCTGAATCAATGACATAGTAAGAAATAACATTGAAAATTTCAGGTTTTTATCATTGACAGCTCCATAGATATCGTCATTCAAAGATAAAATGAACCCATTGTTAAATCTGCACCAAATTTACTTTTTTCTAAGAAAACAACAACAACAAAAAAAACTATCAATGAACAGTGTTAAAGTACTAGATGAATAATTCTATGTAGTGGCATTCTATACAACTCTGTCAACCTGGTCACCTTTCAATATAAGCCGTGCACGGATTACAAGGTCGGACTTAGTGACATTTCGGCATCACTTTTAACACAAATCTGAACTGCGCTGTCACATTAATGGAAATACCAGCATCATCAGACAACAATAGGATCCACAAGCATCTCCAAAGACACAAAGCTGAACACATTCACGCATGGAACAACAGCGCCGGGAACTTCATTGCATTTTTAGAATCCTAAATGATCCCTGAGAGCCTGGAGAGCAGATCAGTTTGGGTCGCGATCCAACAGCTAGTCACATTTTGTTGGCCCACTTATCTTAACATCAGACAGATGAAATGTCACACACAGAATTGCAGTTTAGTTTGCTGCATCCAGCTGTTTAGGACTTTTCCCTGCATTTATTAGACACCAATGAGGATCAAATGGGCAAGTCACACTGTGTACTTTTCTTTAGATCAGGCGTTAGGCGTCACAGAATGAAATATTTTGTTACATCTCAACCATCCTGACGTTGAGTCCCGACGCTTTCAGTGTCACAGTGAATGAGAAGTACTTACAAAATCAGATAAATTATTTGTGTATTTGTTCAGTCTGGAGTGTCGTGCTGTTCTCTGCCTCTGCGCTGCTGTAATCTGGTGGTGAAGGAGTTAAGTTCTGTGCAGTGGGTGAACTCAAAGGAACTGGCGTTCACGTGGCTAAGCTGCTGTTGCTATGGGAGAGAGGCCAGACACAGGAGAAAGAACCCCCTCTCTCTCAGTCTCTCTCACATTCCCATTTTCTCTCCCTCGTTCTCTTTTCCTCCTCCTCCTCCTCCTCCGCTCTGCTCTCTCATTCCCCCTCTGCCAGAAAACCAGGCTGGCTAGAAAACCAAACGACTAATGAGAGCATACAGCTCTCGCTCTCCCTCTCCTTCTCTTCATTTTTCAAATAGCATTTACTCTCTCTTTCCCTCTAATATCAGAATGCCAGCCAGTGAGTCATGCACCAGCAGCCAAAGGCCAGGCAGAATATGCCAGTGTGTGAGATTTATAGAACAAAACAGCAGCCACCCAATCTCCACCATCTTTTTCTCCGTGACAAATCTGGAACTTTTTACTGACCGCAGATCTGCAGATTTCAGAAACACTGTTTAAGGCGCTTTAAAATTCTACTCGGAATTGAAATATTAAAGAGCAAATAAAGGAGCCTCAGCAAAGAAAATAAACATATATATTAGTAAAAACAGCTAGTAAAAGTGAAATGCTATAAATTAGTTGGAAATACAGCCAGGGAGCTTGTCTTAACTAATCAGGTTATGTAGTGCAAAAAACCCATCACTGCTTTATAAAGAAATAACTAAAACAAACTCAAGTTGTTTCCAGTAACGATGCAAGAGTCATGAATTTATTTTGATGTACAGCAGCAAAGCATGTTAAAAGTATTGACAGTCACCTATAGGTTAAACCAGGTTGATCAAACACATTTAGCGTCGATTACCTGATTAATTTAAGATTTAAAGGCTACGTACCAAGTCACCTCAGACATGACACTCTCCCCGTTTAAGCAGATTAATTTGAGGGTGATCAAAACGTTCAGATGCTGTTCTGATGCACATGTATGGAGCGAGTCAGAGCGAGACACGACGTTCAACATATGTAAGCAGTAACGGTCACGGATCAAGACACCACGTAAACCATGACATAAACAGTTAAACTTGTGCTCACACATTTTGTGAACACTACGTAGGTGAGCATTTGTAATTTCTCCATGGACTTCAAATTGGAGCAGAGAGTAAACATTAAATTCTGTGTCAGTAATCTGTCGTGATCATGCAACGTCCACGTCAAGCATCATCACAGATGGTCATTATCGAGAGAAAAAAAGCTGTTTTTACTGCTGAAGAGCCATTTTTCAAAACTGGACAAGCCAGAGGGATGTACCACAAAAGAAGTTTGACATAGCCAGTTCTTTTTCTGTCTAAGCTGGTTCAAGAAAGCCTAAAACTTGAGCCTGATTTTCTAATGTGCTCTATTAGCTGCAGTACCAGCAGTGTAAAGCAGTCGTGACTGCAACTCAGGACCCAACATAAAAACGTTTTTATGCCATTTCCATACCACCAGCTGAATATATGTGAGGTTCCATGGCAATGTGATGCAAACACTGAGATACTGGAACTGTATTACTTTATTCAGAGGTTTTAGCAACATACAGCTGACCAAGTTTGCAGATACAACATATTTCATCAGCTAAGAATCTACCACTGATAGACAAACGTCAGGAAATGACTTGGTTAAAGACAAAAACTTCTAACAGCCAATTTAAAACTGAACATAACCTGAACCAGGCCAGGTTAGCTCTGCTGCAAAAGTTACCATGGTCATCTAGCAGGTTAGAAGAGAGCCACCTTTGTGGTACTGGGAACTCTGGCTTGAAGCTTCACATACCTTGCTAACTCACTGATCTTGCTTAGTAGTACAACCCTCAGGAGCACGCTTGTTGATTTCTTCGACATTCACATTGTCTGCATTAGGAGTTAATTCCCCAGGTTGAACTACCAAGGCTGTAGCACCCTAAGGAATCTACTGCAGCATCCTAAGCAATCAATCAATCAAAATTTATTTATAGAGCACTTTACAACACTCAAGGTGGCCAAAGTGCTTTCCAGTTAAAAACAAATAGTAAAACAAGAAATAAAAGCAGCTTAAAAGAGAGCAACAATAGAACACATCAGGAAAATAAAATCAGATAAAATAAGACAAAATAAAATAAAGAATCTACTGTAGCATCCTAAGGAGCCTGCTGGAGCATCCTAAGGAGCCTGCTGGAGCATCCTAAGGAGCCTGCTGGAGCATCCTAAGGAATCGGAGGGAGAACAACGGACACAACATGAACCGTGTCCCAATAGCATGTGGGTGCTCCAATGTGCTGTAAACCTGATCAACGTGCTCTGATCACACACAGGTTTTTTTTTTGCTACAAAAGCACAATCATCACACTCCACCCACCCTCCTCACCACATTTGGCACTCTGTGACTTTATCCTCTTCCCAAATTGAAATTCAAGTTGAAGGGTCGCCATTTTGACACAGTTTAGGAGACTGTGCTCATCACTGACAGTGCTTGACAAGTTAACATAACAGGACTTCAAGGACCATTGCAAGTGTTGTAGAAGCACTGGAAGCACTATATCACTGCATAATGACACGGGGACGACGGACAAATTTAATTCAGGTACAGTTCTTGGTTGGAATCGGTGCTGCATAGCAACACTGCAAACTGCAGCACAATAAATACATTAACGCTAAGAAAGAAATGTAAATGTTTGACCACTGAATGTTCGATCCTGTCCAGCATCAAACAACAGCTACAGCCACGCTTTCCCAGACAATCCTGTGGAGCATAACCACACTGCTATTGTGCAATAGGAGGAAAAATACTCTGTCCTATTTGTATTTCATTAAACCAATCACAGCTGTTGTTGAATGCAGGGAGATGAGCATGTGATTAAAATGGATAATCCACTGAAAAAATGGACTGGTATTCTGCACCATCCAAATCCCCAAATTTGAAATGATTAAGCCCCTTTCAGACATGTACCCCATTTCTTTTATTCTGATAGCAATCTAATGTGACGGCTTCATGTCTGAACGCACACCTTGGTCATGTTTTCATAGAAATCACACCAGCAATGTTGGAGCAAGCAACTAGGTAGACCTAGCAACACTGTCATATAATTGTAAACATGACAAGTCTGAATTGAACTGTAACATTAATGGGGAGTTTGTGTGCCAAAATGACAACAAACCCTTCCTCAGTCCCTTTGCTCCATGGTTTCAAAGCTAATATAGCTACAAAATAAAATATCTACAATAATGGAACTTTACTGTGATGAAAACAGACACTAATAGCTGATACTCACTAATGATGAATGTAATTCGAGTTTTTTCCCTCCATAACAAGAGCTGAAGTTTTTTTCTTTCCAGCTGTTCAGATCTATTGGCTGTGTTTTTAACACCTGTGACATCAGACAGTAGTAGGATCCATCTGTGCATCTCCAAAAAGGGTGAGTCGTGTACATTTGTGTAGGCAGGTCAAAAGCTTTGGTATCTTTGTTAAATTTTCAGAAATGTAAGTTATTTCTGAAAGAGCGTGGACAGCTGATCAGTGCCAGCCAGGATCCAACAGCAGATCATTTGTTTTTCAGCCGTCACACACAAACTAGTTTGGACAGTTTAGTTTTCCGCTGTTGAGGACTACTTCTTCATAGATGATTGCAAATCTACAGTGACAGGATCCACAAGTGACTCCAGAGAGAGAGCATTTATGCACGGAGCAACAGCAGTAACTTACTTAGTTACTTTTAATTAGAAATTATCCCCAGCACGGAGAAAAGACTGATCAGGATCTAACAGTGGGCACGGTATATATTATTTCTTCTTCTCAGACAGGTGAGCTGTCACGCACTGTAACAGTTTATCAGCTGCATGTAAGTATTATGTTGCATCTCAAACATACATATCAGGGCTGTTGTTTATTTAGACACTTATTCAGCTGCTATTTGTTTAAATATAGTTTGGTATTGCATTAAATCACTTGGTTTATTGTCTAGTCTCACATTGCTCACAAAGATCGCATGCAAACCACAGCTCTCTCTCTGTGCAGTGTCGTAAGGAAAACTTACAGAAAGGTAACCTACATCTGAAGACTAGGAAGCCATTACTTTGCCAGACTGATGAAGCCAGTAATGTCCTATGTCCCACATCTGAAAGGGACTTTAGTTTGGTAGACGTTGATATTGTTGTATCCCGTAGCAAAGAAAATTACAACAGACAGCAGCTGAAGTAGTAGAATGGTGGCTGAAGTGAGCAGTGGTTTATACTCATGTCCTACAGTCAGTAAGTCTGATTGAGTTATCTATAACTTTAACTGCAATTTATTAAAATAATTTTGCACATAGCAGATATGCTGTGGATAGGAATCAGTCTTATTTTGATGCAAAGATTTGTACATCAGAAGAAATGTAGTACAACATAGAAGACAAAGCATTAGCATATGGCCCAAAGAAAAAAATCAATTATCATTTTGAACATTGGGTCTTGAAGTGTGTGCTGTTGGAGCAGATGTGGGGCCAGATGCACTAAACTCTGGACAGCATTCATAGACAGAAATATGCTGCTTGTTCTTTTCATCCAACTTCTAAAGATGCCTGCATGCCTGCTTTGTAAATCTCATCATTGTGGAAAAGGGTGCATGTACACGAGCCTCATTTCCACTCCCACAAACACCGAGAAGTTATGTCCAAACACTTTTACATGCAGCTGTAATGCAAAGCTGTGGCTGTGGTTATTTGTGACGCCTGTACCTCTGATGCAACACATGGCTCTGTGCACAATCATCACAGTAATGTCTTCATCATCATTAATAAACACCATAAGGATAATCAATGATTAACCCACAGAGCCTATACTTCACAAAGTGCACCACAATTAAGGATCAAATAAAAGATTTCTAATGGGGAAGTAATAGGTTGAGTCAAAAATAAAAAGTTCATCATTCCTAAATAATTTAAAATCAACTTGATAAATGAGTGACATTTTGAGCTCAGCATGTAGAATGTAAAGTAATAACACCACGTGTAAAATGACAACCTTACAAGGTCACATCTCATTATTATTCAGACATGTAAACCCTGAAAGGTAAATTTTACTTGTCCAACAGAGAGTTGCCTCAAAAAGTTCATGTGAAAATCTGATTCAGATTAATTTCTCAAGTGATGCTGTTCCCCCCCCCCCCCCCCCCCCCCCCTTTCTGTTTCTTCGAGAGAACAAACCGTTCCGATTCTGTTCAATAATCAGCTACAGAGATGCCTACTGTTATTCTTCGTCTAGTAATGTCCCCCTGGTACAGAGTAACCACGTTAAAGTAATGAATTATTTGATGACAAGATCACGGGAATTACATTACAGGGTCAACTGGTGTCAGTGAGGACAGCAGACAGATATATCACACAGACAGGTAAGGCAGCATTCCTCCAGCTTACTCCAACACGCTGGAAACAACTAACACTACAGATTCACCTCAGGGGGTAGAGAGCATGACACTTCACTCAGCGCGTCTCTCAGTCCCAAAAATAAACAGAATACAAGCTGCAGGAGGTGACATCCCAGCGTCTACACAGAAGAAAAGACACAGCCACGCTACACACATGAGCAGTTGCTCCGTCCATTCATGACATTTTGCAAACTAAACAAGTACAACCTCCTCATTACTGGCTACACCAAAATAGCTTGCCCTCACATTCTTTGGGAAAACAGTCTATTTGGAGGGCCGGGCCAGTACTCCCTCACAGCAGTGTACGTACACAGGACAGCTCTGGCTCCAAAATATGACTTGGAATGCTGGAGTTAAGCAAAAGACATTCATGAAACCACACACTGTGTTGAGCAGGACTTGGGACAATTTTATTCAGCAGACGTTTTTATCCAAAGCAACGTACATCTAAGAGTAGATAAAACGCAAAGTAGGACTGGGATTTGAACTTCCCATCTTCCAAATCAACGTCAGACGTCACTGAGTTTTCCAGCTGCTTAGTAGTAGTGAAGTAGAAGTAAAGTTGGTTGTAAGAGACAGTTATTCATATGCCATAGCAGCCCTGAGCTGAGGGCTTTTAATCCCAGCCAAATGGAGAATAACAGGAAATGCCAGGAATCTGTACATTTTAGACTTTAAATTTTGAGTCAAAACTATACCACGTTATTAGCACCCATCTTAAAACAGCAAGCAGGGACTTCCTTTTGAGTGACTGTGACCACTCGTGTGTCGTCTAACGGTGAGATAGAGATAACAGCTGTGAGGCAGGCAAAGGGTTTTCACATTCCATATTTAGGACACAATCAGCTGCGTTCTCACTGAATGCTTTACTAGCTTTACTTTACTATTGAGGACAACCCAATTCCAATCATTATATTGTCTCTCATTACTAAACTGATTGATTTTAGAGACCAAAATAATATAGGTTTATTTTGCACATTAACAAGTACGACATTTACCATTTTAGTTTGGCAACAATACCACGACTGAATTAGTTTAACCCTTTTCAGACCTATGATATGTAACATTACTGCTTCATTACCATGTTAAGTGGCGTCATTCTGCCATAAAAACCTAGGTCTCTTTTACATTAATGTCTTCACAGCTTCATTCGGACATACCTAGCACAGTGACAGTTCATAACATTTGCAATACGTGAATATATGATTTGCCTAAGCGCTAACAGCTTTGTCCAATAATCTAACTTGCAACAGTAAAATAAAAACATTCCTGCAGCAGTGATGAAGCTCATTACTTAACCTAAGGGCATAAATGTTTTGGCTGCAGCTGATAAACTGTGGCTCTGTGTGTGACAGCTCAGAAAAGTGCATCGTGAAGAATCCTGATAGGTCCGGACCGATCCTGTCTCCACGATGGGCATAATGTATAATTATAAGTAGGTAAATTCATCATTTTTCTGCTCTTGTGAACATGCATAAATGTCCGCATCTCTTTTGATTTGGAGACACTGAGATGAACCTGCTGCTGTCTGATGAAGCTAGTATACAATAATACCAACAACACCATAGGAAAGACTCCTACAAACAGCTGGAAGCAACAGGGCTTTGTGAATTGGCACAGACTATGTCTCAATATCGGTGCTGAAATGTGGAAAGGTTTTTCTCAGGTCGCTTGTGCATGCCTATCCTTTAATGTGAATGCCTGCATCTTAGATTTGTACTGTGTTTGCAGTGAGATGTAAATGTTACGCAGTTCAACCTTCAGATGAACAGAAAGAAATGCACATCTCAAAGGGGCTGAACACACAGCCACTATTTCAGAATGTAAAAAGATGGCTGACACAATTTTCCTTCAGGGATCAACATAAACCCTTGCTACACTCACTCCAATGTACTTCCTGCACTGTCGGTGGTCCACACGGTGACTCAAAGGTTCTCTTATTAGCTTTCAAACGGGTCATTTTAGTAGTAGCTCTCCTTTAAACACAATATGGATCTGACTAGGGTGTGATTCTTTCTTAATTGCCTGCCTACTTGAAGCAAAGTGAAAGCTGAGGTCATGAGATAAGGTTAGTTCATGTGAGGCCAGTTTAATAGCACCTAAAAGTCCATATGTTACATTTTGAATCGCTCCATTAAGTATTTTTAAAAATTGTTGAATTCACAATGATATGAGAGTAAAAGACCAACAAAGACTAGAATCTGTCTGGAGCTATGATCATGCTAGTGGTCAGCATGGTGGCGGCAGTAATCTTGGCTCTTACCCAGATCCGTGTGTGTTCTTTGTCAGTTTTCTAACCAGAATTGTGTGTTTGTAGCACTACATACTTCTGAGAAAATTGTAGCACAGTATGCCATTCAGGTCTGATGTGGTCCTGCAGAGAACAAGCAGCCACGTATAAGAGCCGAATGTATTCCCAGGGTTATCGGGGAAGCTTGTGAGCCTATAGGAGACGTTATGGCTGCTGTATGTAATAATATGATGTCATAGAGCTTTAGTGCACCACGAGTGTGTGCATGTGTACGTCTAACAGAGTTGGGGGAAGGGTACATCCATCCCGCCAGCCAGCCAGCCCATCCTGGCTTCAGATTACATTTTGTTTCCTTAGGCACTGGAAAACAAGCCACTAGCACTCTGTGTATCCAGTTACAGCACTGTTGAAACACCACATAACCTGGATGTCGCATAGCAATGCTGCAGCTCAACGTGTGAATATCAGCCTGACAAATAAAGACACCTATGTTAGCAGTCGACGGGCTCCGTTTATTGCCCTGACTGGGCTAAATCAGAAACACTGCCTTACAAAAAACAAACGTTAAATGCTAAAACAGCAGCGAGCCACAGAGAACCAGAGGTTTAACTGTGTTGCCTGTAGACAGCACAAAAGACGTACTGCACTGTGCACAATAAATACATCAAACGCACCCGAAGGTTACTCAGTGAGAATAAACATCCCTGGAAATGAATTCAGTCCGTCTCTCAAGCATCCTGCTAATATGACAACATTACAAACAACTGCACAAGATGAATTAACTGCCATTTTCTCACAACATAATTTTTGTTTACTTTTTAATTTATATAATGAAATGAGTTGCTGCTCAGTTTTCACACAATTCAATTCTTACTGTAAACACACCACCACAGTGTAATGAAGGAGTGAGTACGCGCTGCATGTTTATGTATCTGCTTCCATTTATTTAATATTTTGGAATTGGATCAAGAAAGAAATCAAAGTAACAAAAACTATGTTTTACTGAATCTGTACATCAGAATGACAAAATAGCTCATAATTCAACATGAACAGCATTTTAAACAAGTCAAATAAAAATCCTACACTGCACCGGGGGAAAAAAAAAAAATTCATTTCATGGTATACACGTGGGCCAGTCCTACTGTACTATTTATACTAGAAGGTGAGAATTTCTCTCCCGCCATTTTCATTCTTTGTTTTTCTGATGCACATTTGTACTCAAAACAATGCTGCTATTCACACACCCGGCAGACTCTCGGTGAATTGCAGCAGCGCAACAAGCACGCATGGATCCTGTATGTGGAAGGTTCTTCCTCGGTCACAGCCAGTCATTTTCTGCTGATTAGCCACACAGCAATGAACCTCAGGCCACAGCCCTAAAAACAAACCGACAGCACTGCTACTGTACACACACACACACAGTGGACTGTCATGGAAACAAAGGCTCCTATAGGCGATGCCCTGGCTGCCCTGCTTTTTCCATTCATTGCGAATCCAGATGAGTGTGGCAGTTTTATGCCTAACGTGCCAGTGCAGGGCTCTGCTGATGTTCGATCAGAGAAGGGTGAGGGAATTACAAAGCTGTTTAGACGCCGTTTTTTTTAAAAAAAACAGCAATGAAAAACAGGTTTTTTACCATGTTACAGTGTCCATATGGTGGGTTTTTTTGTACGCTTGAAGAGGTACAATGAGTGGAAAAAAAGCAGTCGCCATCATGGCTGAGCATTTCCACTTTGAAGCAGCAATATACCAACGACAATCTCAAAAACACAGATTCAGCTTACTAGACTTTCAGACATAAATATCCAAAGGAACCAATCCTGCCTTCTACATATTTATCAGACACTATATATACATGATTTCCATGGCTCTCATTAGCAATCATACCACTGTCCTTGGCCATACTCCAAATTTAAATTTAAATGTCTTTTTGTTGCACCAAAACTTTAAACTCCAACTAAAAATGTGATCCAGTATTCAATTTAAACTTACACTTGAGGAGGTTTAACTTTAGGAATGGCTGCATTTTCAACAAAACAATCAAGTTCTTCAACAGGAGTAAAGGGACAGACCAACAGGAAGATTTAACCAACTGTCTACCATTGTACTGAAAGACATGCAGGGGTATGACCCATGCTCCAGCTCCTGATGGCCCTTCAATGGCCACCGGATGTTTCTAACCTGTTCGGCCTGCACAACTCCATTATTCGCCAAACTGTCAGCAGAGTCTCTCCAACTGGGGGCCAAATTGTTATCCCCATTCTTCTAACCTTTCTTGATCACACAAATTTATTTTTCTTCATTTATTTTAATTTGTGTATGAAGCATCTCCATAATAATTAAACTGTATTTAATTTAGGTTTTCAGGAAACTCTGTTTTATTAAAGAGAGAAAAGCTTTTCATTAATTTAATCATGCAAGTGCTTAATTTAAAGTTCTGTATTTATTCATTTTAAATTTAGTCTTGCAAAACTAATTACAACTAACATCAAAATGGTTTTTGTTGGTGTAACCCAATGTATGGTGCTGCGCTGCACAAAGGATAGTGAGATCCCACTGTGTGCAGTGACAAGGTCAACTGAGTACCTGTTCATTTATTTCCATCTTGTTAATTGATTTACACAAAACATCAATGTTGTATGATAATTTGCTTTTTCATACTAATAATATTTAAATCTACTATTCAGTTATTTCAGTGTTTTCACCTTGTGTTAGAGCTTTAAGTTCTTTTTCATTTCTTCATAATACACAGTCAAGATTGTAAACTTTGTTGATCTGGTCCAACAGATTTAGAAATTCAAAAGAGTAGTGATACCTTCATATTTACCCCATAGAAATTTATTGACATACTTACACACTGTGAATCAATAACCCTTAGTAGCATTATTCTTGTACTGAGGGTAAGGAATTAACACCTACTAAGCATCATATCTGGATAGATTTGGCAAGTAAACGTTGGAACTCAAGCCACGACACTGACAGGACAATGTCTGAACAAAACTAGCCATATAATACAGAAATATTCTTTGAGTCTCAGTGGAAGCAGGTGACAACAACTCGGCACATGCTAACCAATGAAATATGCTAACTCACTAAATGTCATCGATTTCTCTTCAGCATTATAGTCTCCACCTTTAATAGTAAACACGATCAGTTCAATTCCAAGAAAAGGACTTCCTGAGTTGTATTCACTCACTGCAATTTCCTGTAAGAGTTCAATAACGTATTCTACCTGTCTATCATCTATCTATCCACCTAGCTATTCATGGTAAATTTATTAACCAGTTGTGATTACCAGTCTCTTTGGTTGAGAAGTTAAAACGTTCATTTCAGACACTGTCTGTACTACTGGTCTATCTGACCACAGACACTTGACAAAGGCCTGACAGCTTGGCTTGGCACACTTCTTCTAATCTAATCTTGAATCCCTCTCTACTGTATTCACTCAGCTAGTTAAGCCTCTTGCTAATGAGACTGTGTCCCATTGTATGGAATTAAACCAGAACACCACTCTCTGCCTAAACCAGATCTCATACAAGAACCAATTCTACAGGGGAATTAAGAAGCTGTTGTGCGATACAAAAAAAGCACATGTAGTGCTTGTTGTAGCAGAGGTAACATGCAATTACTAGTGAGATACGTGTGCAGCTATGACATTATAATCGATTCATGGAAATATGCTACCACATAAGAAGCAGATAGCACGCTGATTTAAATGCAAAATAATACAAAGCAACAAACCATTGACCAGAAATTTCTCTACCATCTAATCACACAGAAAGCACCACAAATAGTCAAAGACATCTGATACGGCCTAATTTTAAGCTTTAAAACACACCAATGAACACACAAGAACCGACTTGCCAAGATGTCACGCCAATAAAAAATTAAAAAAAAAATCACACACAAAGAACAACCCTTTCAAGAGAGCAATGGAACCATTCGAAGGTAAAATTTGCTCGACAACGCAATATCTGATGACAGTGTTGTCAATAAATTTCACATACATATGAAGACAATACAGTAAATGAGCAAAACATAACTGTGCCAGGGTCTGGCCAGTTATCTGCATAGGCAGATAGGAGTCTCTGAACAAAAGAAAACGGGAACAGGCACAGTGTACAGTGAGGCAGTACTGTGTACTAGCCAGCCAAGGGCTTGTCAGGGCAAATATTTCTTTGTTTGCTGCTTTTGGTATGTTAACCCATGATGAAAATACCTATTTTTAAAAGACGGTGGATCAGATCAATATATTTTCAGGGTTTTCCTCCATTACCTTGGCTACTGACTATTAAGAATGCAATAATTACATGTCAGGCTGAAAATATGTCTGTGCCACAGGAGTGTGACAGCACTGAAAATGCAGACAATATTTTACACGAAGACAAACTGGCCATTGTTCAGCCTGCAGCTAGTCAGTTTTAGATTTTTTTGCATGTCCTAACATTCCTGCGCGCCTGGCCAAGTCGGAGAGGTTGGTGTCCGCCAGAAAAACACAGACAGACAGGACTGTGGTCGATCATTACGCCCAAATAACGTGGACTGTGACCAATAACCACGGGGTAACGGGGATTACTTTAAATTAAATGCTTTAACGCGGGATGTAAATCAAGAAAGCCAACCTCAACCCCCTGTCAGCTGATTTGCAGTATACAGCAGATTAGAGCTTTTAGCTGCTCCAGACTAAATTCTTCCACATGCCCTACAAATGCAGCCGCTCCGGGATGACAACACGATCCGTTTAAATGCCAGGTGTTCCTCATCGACCAGTTGATTATGTGGAAGCTGTACCTGATCCTGTCGTGCTACCTGAATGAAACCCACCGTGGTTCAAAGACTCCAAGTATGAGTAACATGGACGTTTGTCTTAGCCAAATGACAAATGGTTGTGATAAGTTTGCAGACTTGATGTAAATAAGCATAGTGCTGTCTGGACTGGCTGTTTTCTTTCTATACCCCCTGCTGGCTGTCTGCCTCCCATTAACTTGCTTTGCTAAGTGCTCAAAAAAAAAACTAGCCAAACTCGCACACGCAACGATGACAAATATTTTTGCGAAACAATGGTGAATACAAGCGGTAGCCTCTTAGGTCAGAAGAGCCATAGTAACGAAGAGAAAGCCACAAAATAATTTCCGCCTGGCAAGCCTTCAGCGTTGCCTCGCTGGCTAGCCACCAACCACAAAGATTTTCCCATTCGCTTTGCATGTAACAGACCGAAGAGCTGGACAAAGTCAGCGTTTTCCTTACCGTCAGTTCGGAAGTGTCGCTGTCACGAAGGTTGACGGCTCGTATAACCCCGGACCTCCACAGCCACCGACCGATGTCGCCGATTTCAGGCGGGTCGTCTCCGCTGACACAGAGAAACCGCTTCCCGACCAGCTCCGGCCGAGCCTCGACTGCCATGGCCCTTAGCTGGTCAAAACCCCCCCCTCGAAAAAACTTCCCAACAACGACGCCCTTACACGCCACTCATTTACGACATTAAATCAGCTCTACAGAATCCAACGGCAGAAAGAAAATAAAAAAAGGAAAAATGATTCTTTGTTAAACGCTGAAAAAACGATCCGGGGGATTTAAATGAGTAGCAGTCTCCACCCGCTCAAGCGTCAGGCTCTTTTCTCTCAGCGTGTAAAAACGGTGGAACACTGAACCGCATCACTGCCGCCATCCATACTCGTGTTTCTCCGCTGGATCCCAGGGCATTCACAGACCGCAGTACGATTGTGTCCCTCCGCTCAATTGGCCCCCCATCGGCCCTATTTTCGCCAAACTACAACTGTAGCTGTTCTTATAGAAGCGCCACGAGTCAACTACTGTGAACAGCAAGTATTCACCGCTTCTGCTGTATTAGCACGGCAGAAACACTGCTGCTGCTCGGTCTAGTGCTGCTGACGGTACTACCTCTGCTGCCATAAACAACAACAGCAGCATTCATGGAAGGCTGGAGGAAATGAATGGTATTAACTGTAGGCAATGTTGATAAATTTACAATTCCTTATCTGTGACAGTGTGTTTTTATTTATGAGATTAACTATTTCATGTCTATATATATTTAACATTGAAGCTGCAGTGTCACAAAATAGAATGCATATGATATGTGACATTTCTTGGACACTACCGTTCAAAAGTTTGGGGTCGTCCAGGCAATTTCATGTTTTCCATGAAAATTCACACTTTTATTCATGTGCTTATGTAACTGTACAAAGGTTTTCTAATCATCAATTAGCCTTTCAACACCGCTGGCTAACACAATGTTGCATTAGAAAGTAAAGTAGACAGAGGACCAACAACAAAGATTAAAAAAAAAAGCACAGACAACATTAAAAACTACATTACATGCACAACATAATGACACAACCCATGGTTAGTCAGACCTTATAGATGTCATAGGTGGGTACATTCTTGTTTCTTTCAGCCAGTACTTAGCTTTTGCTGTAAAAGTTTTTAAAATCTGGTATCATATTAATTTCATTTGGTAATGCATTCCAGATGTGACAGCCTTTGATTGAAACGGCTGTCTGTCCAAATGTAGTTCTGTGGTAGGATAGTTTCCAGTTGTTGGTGGTGGGGCTTCTGGTGACCCTGCTTTGGATAAATCTACAGAATGTCTGTGGTGCTGATTTATTGAGGCATTTAAAGATTAATTTGATGTAACAAAGTTTGACGCAGCTTTCAAAACTCAGTAATTCGTTTTTTTTTAAATACAACAGTGATGCCATCGAATTGTTTTTTTATGCAGAATTTTCAGAGCTTGATTGTATAATGAACTTATGTGTTTTATTGTACTGTAGATGTGGCTGCTTGAGCTTGGTTTTGTATATTAGCTTTAAAATACCGTTGGTTTGATTTCCTAACTGAGAAGCACATGGACACTGTTCTTTCCAGGTTTAATACAAGGTGATTTTGAATGAGCCACTCTTAAACATTAGCCATACATGAAGACAGGATGTCCGCAGCCTGTGCTGGTGTCTTAGCGGCAGTATATATATATAACTGCATTATCTGCATAAAGTTCACATATTGCAGTGGAGCAGTTTAACAGCAGGTCATTAATGAAAAGGCTGAACAGTCAGGGACCAAGAATGGACCCTTGCGGAATGCCCATATGGGTATTTAAAAACGTGGATGTGTTCTGGTGAACTTTGACATAATTTCTAGACTGTATTTCTGGTTCAATTACTGTTGTCGTCACTGAAAAAAAGTTTTTCTTTCAAAATAAGGACATTTTCAGTGACCCCAAACTTTTGCAAGGTAGTGGATATTCCTAAAACCCTGTTTGTGCGACAGTTCGTTCTATATATGTAGCATGTTTTCAGACAAAAAGCTGCTTCGTACCACTCATAAAAATAAACCGCAGGTCCTCAGCAGATTATAGCGTAACAGTACTATATATTTATTACAATTGCTAGTTCAATGAAATCTAGATATTTTGTGTGTAATGAATCCATTTTTTGTAGTTGCATCTGTGCATTTTTTAACATAGAATTTTAAAATGTGATGCAATGCCGCTGTATTTGTTTATTTATACAGGGCAACTATGCAGCTCTAGATAGTTTGCACAGGGGAGTAATATCGTAACTGAACCACCTCCTGTAAATAACAGTTGCATTAATGACAAAAATGAATAACATGCATTTAAGAAAGGAAGTACCAAAAAGAGCCATTAAGGCATAGTGAAATGATGTTTTAAAACACGTTAGTGGTTTAGTATATCATGACCTATTTTCAACCAACCAATGGTTGCCTTAAGTGGTAGAATTTCACAAAACCATACATTGTTGTTAGAATGTAACCTTTTTACTAAATATTTTATATGACCTCTTTTTCTTACTTCAAAAAATGAACACTGACGAACCGTGGGTAGGTGAAAATCTCGCCAAGATTCTCTGAACTGAAAGGTATTTTTTATTTGATATTTGAATCAATCACTATTATTCTGCTTGTTCACCTATATTTAGTATTTAGTCAGTGCAAGGAAATATGTAACAATATACACTATTTGTAGTTAAAGAGTCAAAATGTGCAAACACACTGGTACAATACCTCCAGTATTATGGCAAATAAGCCATCATTAGTGTGCAAAGTCTGTAAAGTTACTCCAGTCATTCCAGTCTGCTGTTTATTTTTGCATTTTATGTCTTCTTTATGTCGCACTGCAACATATGGATGTATTTTATCCCAGATTTGAGTTGCATTTGATCTTTCTTTCAGCACAGATTGTGAAGTTTGCATTGTCTTCCACTGAGGCCTCTTTGGCTGTAAAGCAGCAAGACAGAGGGAGAATCGGTGAGTTAGAGAAGGAGAGAATGAGGCAGAGCAGCCGAAGAAGAACAAGAGAGGGAAGGCTTGTGTGTGTTTTCCGTGCACATGTGGCTCTGTGGAGGCTTGTGTGCTTTTGCTTGTGTGCACTTCCGTGTGTGTGTGTGTGTTTGTGTGTGTGCAGTGTAGAGGGATCTTAAGGACAGCGCATGGTTTATGTGTGAAGCAGGCAGAAAGCAATCAGCCTGGAGTGACCTCCAGGGTGGGATGCAAGAGAGGAAGAGAGAGGAGTGAGATGGCATGATGGAGGAAAAGGAGCAGGGAAAGCACAGCAGAGAACAGGGACACAGTGTAACAGTGAAAGAAAAGCGGAAAAAATGCTGAAGAAATGGAGTCACAGTAAGGACGCCAGAGACAAAAGAGGAAAGAGGCGACCAAACAGAAAAAGAGGAAGAAGAAAATATGGAGCAGAGGTAGGTCATAGTAGTAGAAAATTAAACAATGAAAAGAACTATGTAACTATGAGGAAGTGATGCTAACATATTTCTAGTCTTATCTGCATATTACATCATGTTTATTGAACAGGCACACTAATGTAGTGGATTAAAATGTAATTTAAATCATTTTGAGGTATTTTAAGGTGTTAAACTGAGATTTGGGATATAGGAGGGTGCTGTGATTTGCATTGGCCATGTTTACACAGATTGCTTATCTTATTTAGGTGACATTTTGTTCAATAGCATTTCATAATCATCAATATGTTTAAGCAGAATACTGGACATTTTTAGATTCATGAAACAAAAAGAGTTCTTTGTATCAGCTTCCCTACTTCATATCCATCTATCCATACCATTTTCAACATCTCACTAAAAGGAGGGGTTGATCTGCAATGTACCTTATGGAGAAATCTATGAACAGTACAAAGGGAAAAACCTGTGAAACATCCAGCATTTACCTGCTGTCTTGTTTTGTATACACTACAGCTGCACTTAGTTTGGAGTTAATAGACCTATTGGTGTCATTGTTATGAAGACTGAGAACTGTAAAAAAAAAAAATCAGTTAATTGTTGAGATGGATGTAGTGAAGTTGAGCATCCCTCAGATACAATGAGGAGTGACTCTGCAGAGCTGATTCCTGAGATCCACTGGAAATTCTTGAGCAGCTCCACTCTGCTCACAGTCTTTGCGTTAAACACATCTCTGCCCTTGAAACTGTATGACTTGTAACATCGGCCCCATCTAACTTTTTGCAAATGTTGGATTGTTCACTAAATTACATGTATTCTTACAGACAGCTTTGAAGCTCCTATGCAGCTCAGTTATGAGCGGGCTGAGTGTTTGTTTTGGATACCATGGAGCTACTTTTTAAGAAACTATTTTCAAGAACACAGATGTGACTAAAAGATTGTTACCTGATTTGAACTGATAGTCTCACTATTCACAGTGTACCTACTCTAAATTATATAAGACAGCATGAGTACACATTTCCTCACATCAGGTCTCAGTGTTCAACAAATGAATGGGATGCATAAAAACTCTGGCTTGTGAAATGCAAGGAAATCAGTAAAACAGTGTAATGAGGAAGAGAAATACTAAACAAATACCGCAATGCGCTCACAAAGTGAAGCCTAAGTGAGAAGCATAACAATGCATGCAAATTAACAAGTACACTAATAAATAAAAATACAGATTGCACTGTAATGAACTGTGTACCTTTTGATGTAGTGATGAATATGAATTGTTAATGCCAAATTGTCACATCACTGAATATTGATGCGACGCATTATGGAAGCCTTTTTCCACAGACATACCTATGACACTCCTGGCGTAGCTTGTTAAACTTTTGTTTTTTAATCAAGGCTAATCTTTAGTATCTCTTTGCGCAGTTTTTTTTTTTTTTTTTTTGCACATATGTGTGGTCGTGACTGGATTTTGCAGTTCTGGCTGACATTATATACTACTGTGAGGCTCCCAGTGAGCAGCAGAACGCTTGGCGTGGAGGTGTTTTCTGTTCGGCTGTGATCGTCTGATGCTGTCCCAGACAGGCTGTGTGACCAGAGAGGCTCCATTGGGAATCTCCCTCACACTGCTGTACTCCACAGCAGCCGCGTTCATGAATAACAAGTAGCTATGAATTCAACCCCCCACCAGTCCTGACCCATACCCACATGCCTGCACATACGTACACAGGACACGCGTCTGCATGTTGCCGCCAACATGCATATCTCCAAATATATGAAGACACAAGCTCTATGCTGCACAGATAAAAGCTCACAAATTTGTGTGCTCAGATATCTTTATCTCCACACACAGATGCACATGCACATACAAAGAGACAGGCATGCACAGGCTCACAGATGGGGTTTGCGTCTGCCAAGTGCTATGTTTGGAAAACTGTAATGAATATGATTATGACCTAAAGACTGGTGTGGTTTATGTAATGAGCAAGACAAAGGCAGTCTACTGCATATGTATTTAAGGTATTCAGTTGGGCATCTTCTCTAAAGCCATTGGAATATTTCAACGAAACCACTTATTTTTCAAACAATCTCTTGTAATACTCCCCCAAAGGAACAGAAACAAATGCAACTCTGATTTGTGTGAGACACGTTCTATAATATATTTACTGCAGGTTTTAAAATACTATCCCTTGCACTATGCACATTTGGAAATATCTGTTTTATGCTTCTGGCTCTGTACTGAAGAGTAATCTGTTTAGAGCTGCATTGATTTGGATTCATTTAGACTTCTGAAGCACAAAATCTTCATGACTCAAGCAAGGGCCCACTTCTGTGTATGTCTGTGATATTCCATCTTATTGCTCTTGGCGCTTAGAGGATTATATAACACATTTAATTATCAGGAGAAAAATCTAATACAGCTCAGTAATGAAGTAGGCTTCTCCAATGTATAGTACTCAGCATTGTAGAAGGGGACGCTAATTCACTGGTAGATCTTCTGGGGTTCATTCAGGTATCTTTCATACTATAAAGCATATAAAAAATGATCATACATCTGTCTTTCTTGTCATTTTTTCAAGAGGGCATGTTTGTCGAAGACCGAATCCGCTTATGCCAAGTGCACTGGAGATTAAAATGAGGTCACGTTCAATCCAGGGAAAACGCTATCCCAACAACAACGCTTAAAAAATCCACCGAATCCTCTCATTGCTCCTTTCACCGGTTGGCTAGAAGTCGCCACGAATCTACGCCGGGCCAATCAGAACACAACTTGCTGAGTATAAAATTCCACCGCTTCTATCAACTGCAAAAATCACGTGGGTAAATGTGGCCAGCCAATCAGCATTTGTGTTCGTCGTAAACAGACTGAACTGGCCAATAGCGTGCAGGAGGTTGTTCTTTTTCCTGTTGACGTCAGCGCCTATGCGAGCACCGTTCTGGTGCCAGGAACTAGGCAGCGAAGTAGAGAGGGAAGGAGGAAACCTGGAAGGGAATAAGATACCACACCAAAACAACAGGAATCATCTTGGAAAAAAGCCTTTCGTCTTTTAAATATGGCTACAAAAGCAGAAGAGTGAAATCGGAGGGCTTTTGAGCATGCTGGCTGGCTGATGCAAAACCCGATTGCCAGCTGCTCCTGGATCCGCTCATCGAAGTTTTGGCTGAAGAAGTTCACAGCGGTACGACAAGTTATTAACGCTATAATCGGGGCAGTCGTCTCCCTCTGATACAGCCTAACAAGAAAAAGAGAAGACATGGTGTCCTGGATCATTTCGAGAAGCGTTGTGTAAGTACAAAGACGGTTGAAACTGAACTGAAATGGTTGTTTTTAACTTGAAGAAACTAGGTTAGCTGATGACACTGAGCTCTGTTAGCTTGCCTGGCTAACCTATTGTGCTTAAGCTAAGTTGTGACCTTAATCCTTTAATTTTTTTTTTTTACATTAGTGTGAAAACTTCCTCGACAGGAAACAATTTCGTTCGGGTTAGCTATAAGTTAGCAGACAATTGAAAACTCGGTATTGCCCTTCTTTGTACTGTAGCTAGGTGTGGGGCCCGGGCTAGCTAACCTTGTGGCTGGACCATTTGCTGTTGAGTTTAAACCAAATGCTCCCATCTTGTTTATGAATCATAGCCAGGCATGCTGCTGGTGACTCAGCCGAAACAAAAGGTAACTTTTGTGAAATATGAGGTGGGACTTCACAGGCCTCGACATGTTTATCGAAGAGGGAGTGTCAGGTACAGCTGTCATCTTGGAGGTATTATTAACTTGGCCTGACGAATTTAAACTGGCTGCTCTTACATTGTTAGGAGGACACAGAAAAAAAGACTTCTTTACACGAATATGCGTAGAATTGGTTTGTTTGGTTCCAGGATAGTAAGTAGTTATCCACTGTAAGGTCACTAAAATTCCTTTTAAAGGTAAATACGTGTTTAGATTTAACAGAAATAAGAGATGTGTTTATTGTTTGGGAAGACGCCACTTTCTGAGTTTGTATACATTCACAGTAGTTACGTAACTCTGGGTAATGGAGGATAGGAATGTGATGGAAACACCAAAGGGAGTGGTGGAGAAATGGAATGTGCAGCCAGCAGAAGCTCTCAGCTGTCTAATGGACACAGTCTTTGAACAGTCTGCTGTCACAGGTAGTCTATAGCTGTGTAACCACTCCTTCACACCCAGAGTCTTCACTATGTTATCTGATTTCATGGATAATAATTGACCTGCTTGCCGCCTTTTGCAGCAAATGCAGCTGCCTCACAGTAACGTTAAACAACAAATATGTCACTGTGTAATGGCTTCTAAACACAGACATGCCAATTCTTGTACATAATTTAGATTAGTGTGTAAGGTTTACTAGGTGGAGAACGGTGCATGTACAAACACTGCAACAGTATGTGCGGTCGTATGGACAAAAAAAGACTGATAAATGTAATACTGAACCAAATTTTTCAAGTTCCACCCAGAAGCCTCTTGCTATAAGCCATTAGCAGCATACCATGCTAAGCTAAGCCAAGGTGACTCAAGTGTGACACTGAGGAGTGCAAATGACACACAGGCGATAAGAGACCCATCTGCTTGTTTCAAATTTTCTGTGTGGGAACATTTTAGATTTCAGTGAACTGTGGTATAAGTGTAGAGTGAGTAGTGAATCAGACGAGCCTGAAAAAACAAACGAAAACCCGTTGTACCTTTTCCTGCTGCTTTTAAACAACCTCTAGATACAAAAGCATCGAGGCATTTGCCTTCTAAATGTCATCGCCTTTCTGCAATTTTAAAGCTGAAAATGCATTTCCCACTATAATAGTTCATTAATGTCTATTATGAATATGTGGCACTTATCTTAATGGACTTGTTTGTTGTTTTGTTTTTAAATATGATGTTATTTAGAGTTGAGTTAACAGCTCAGTCTTTTCTTTTTGACAGTGTGTATTGTGTAACATTTGAGTGCCTTAAATGTTACAGTATGAATTATGGCCGATTTGAAACTTTATAATGTAACTTTAAAAAAAAAAAAAAGCTTAACCAAAGCTGAACACTGAACCATGGGTTTTGTGTACCGTTACACACTATGTACCAGCAGCGACAACATTAGCCTTTACTGCCACGTGTTGATTTTGTATTTTGTCACAGTTTAAAATGTGTGAAATCTGATTTTACAGCAGAGCTGCACTTTACTCTCACTCTTTGTCTGGTTGATAAGCACATTAAAAACTACTGGTGTAATAAAGCAAGATTGACCCGTGATCCATACGGATCCTCATCCACGATTCAGTGTGCATGTAAACATGCATGATGCGATAATCGTAATTTTTTACGTTAGTCAAAAACATTTGAATATTCCAGCTTTGCTACTGTGAGGTTTTGCTTGAGCCTTGAGGTTAGAACTGTTTGTTGGACAAAATTAACATAGTAAAGTTGTCGCTTTGCACTCTGGGTAATTCTGACGGCACTTTTGAATATTTTCATATTTTCACAAACCAGTCAACTGATTAATAACTTAATATATATATTTTAAGGCTTTATAAACCCTCCCCACACAACACGGTCACTGAGCCAATCAGTAACCAGTGCTGTATGATAGGCATTTTATTTCAATTAAATGTTCTTTTAATATGTTTTCAATAATTAATATAATGTAGTGACTGCAGAGCCGGTCACTATGACTCAACTGTTGTGCTGCAGTGCACCATGGGAGTTTGGGGTGTTGGGGGGTTTAAATGTCATTATTGTGGTTTATGTTACAGTGTTATTAGTGTTTGTGTTTTGTTGTGTTTTGTGGTTTAGTCAGCCTAGTTATTTTGGTAAAATGTTATGTTGTCAGGACCGTGAGTGTGCAGTGTGTTTGATAACTTCCTGCCACATTTTCTTAAGTGCCGCTCTGTGAGTGTGTCAAAATAAAAGCATCTGCAAGTTGCAGAGTGCACAAAAGACAGATATCCTTTCTCCAGCATTGTTCAATGCAGCTCGTCGTAATAACAATCATATAAAAATACCTATATACCGCAAAATCCGTGATACCAAATGCAGTTTAAGAAACAAACTGCAACATGGCGAGGGACCACTGCATTTCACTTACGTAGTCGATAGTGAGGGAAACCCACCACAGACATGCCGACTTGTACAAAGAATTTAAGGAGCAGGAACAGGGTAGTGAATGTAACAGATGATCAAATGAGTGATTAATTTTGTAACAAGCAAGTGTTTTTCACCATCAGAGTTTGACGAGACGATTAGCTAAGAACAATGATTACTGTTGAACTTTTATCCTGACTTACCAATGTGGAAAGTATCTCTATATCACTTTGCATCAAGCGTACTATCTGTCTATAAGCCGTGCTGGAGACAGCTAACATGGGATGGACATTTTTGCCTATAATAATTTTATTTACCGCAAAGTGAACTCAGTAGAATTCAGACCTCTGCCAAGAAGGTGTGTTCAGTCTATTAAACACAGTTGAATAAATGATATCTGTTTGCAAAGATAAAATTGATTATTAAAGAAATTAATAATGTTTAAGGGACAGATTACTGCTTACGATATGAAGCTTTTACAACACCATGATGTTGATCTAGCTATTATCATTATTTAATGTTACATTAATGTAATGTCTATATAAAAGATAAACAAAAAAGCATTTAAGAGCATATAAAATAATATAAACATTAATGACTCCCTTTGAACCTGGCACTTCAGGTTGGTTAAACTCAAACCCAGGAAGAAGTGAGTCTGACCTGCACTTTACACCAGAGACAGAAAAGTGTTGCTCTAACAGGAAGTAAAGTTACTTTAGTCGGACATAATGTGCCTAGATAATTACTGAAAGTCACACAACTCAGCTGCTATTCAAGCCAGTCTGCAACGACTGAGCAAGTTACTTCAGAATAATGTCAGACGAATGATTTAATGGGACAAATTCCTCAGGAGACAGGAAGACATGCATGCATTTAACTCGTGTGCAGACAGAGCAGGGCCTACAACATATACAGAAAGTGTTTGCAGTACACTGTTTGAAACTAGTGTGAGGGGACTTTTGTTTAGGAGCTAATGAACAGAATTAAAACAATTCTTGATGAAAAATGTGGAAACTGTCACTATCACAAATAGTGAATGCATATGTGGTTTAAGTCATCTAACTGGCTTGTTTTCATCTTCTTTCATTGTTTCTGCTCGTGTTTCTTGAACCATCTGACTTTATTAGCATCGTCATTGTGTTTTGTTGATGATTACAGTGTTGTTGTAAACACTACAAATGAGGGTAAAAGGTAGAAAAACATTTGCGTCTATTATAAATAGACTGTGCCAAATGCAGCTGACTTTTTTGGTGTTGGTATTTCAAGTGACCTCTATATATTTGTGGGTACATTTTTGTTTCTGTAATTATGCTAAACCACTGAGTTAAACTTTGAACTTTTGAAATATGACTGCACTAAGTAATTTTTTTCTGACATGAAGATTCAGTGAACTGATACTAGTTCAGCTCAAAAAATAGAACATCTGAATTCTAGACTCTTGACACGTAAAATGAAATGTTTCAAACGAGCCTAAAATCAGAAATCCAGTAATTCGAGTTGTTGGAATATTTCATTTTGAGTTTGAGCAAATTACTATTAGGACTGTGCAGGACAAATAGTGGTGTTTGAACAAGGACTTGACTGAGGCTGGTGCAGATACTTCAGTAGTCACCAAGCAGAAATGTTTTCAGAAAGGAAGCTCCAGCTGTTTCATTCCTGCCATCAAGCCACACCTGAACTAGAGATAACTGAAGAAGGTCTTAGTAGCTAAGGGGGCTGAGGAGAAAAAGAACTGAACTGTTGCTCAATGGTCCAAAATCCTCTTTCAGATGACAGTGAACGTTCTTAGTGAAGGTCCTTGAGTCTGGAGGAAGAGTGGAGAGGCTCAGAATCCAGTTTGTGAAGTCTGATGTGAAGTTTCCTCAGTGTGTGATGATTTGTCATCTGCTGGTGTTGGTCCACTGTGTTTGATCATGTCCAAACTCAACCATCTACCTGGAGATTTTAGAGCACTTCATGCTTTTACCTGCTGACAAACTTTATGGAGATGCTGGTTTCTTTTTCTAGCAGGACTTAACACCTATCCACAGAGAAAACTACTACCGAATAGTTTGCTGTCTGTGATATTACTGGAATTGATTGTCCAGCCAGTCTCCTGACCTGAACTCCGTAGAACTCCATTTGAGGTGTTGTCACAAGGAAGATGAAATAAAAAATAATACAGACAAGCAGAAGGCTGCGATCAAAGCGTCCTGGGCTGATCACCTCCATGTCACACTACATTGATGAACCAACCAAGTATTAAGTGTATAAACATTTTCAAAAATTGGACATTTCTGAATTTGAAATCCTTTTCTTAAAATCTGTATTCTATTAATATGAGAGACTAGATTTTGGATTTTTTATTAGCTATATGCCATCATTCTCAAACTTAAAAGAAAAGTTGAAAGAGTTCACTTTATGTGTAATGAGTCGAGAATATATCTAATGTAAATAACTAAAACTTTTCACAATGTTCTCGTTTTTTGAGATGCTCTAGCATGTAATTTATTCCTCCATGAGGGAATGCTCTGGGGAGGTACAGTCCTGGACTCTAACCAGTCCCATTTGCTGTAGCAGCAGTTCTCTTAACAATTCTCCCTCTATGTTTTTAGGGGAAAAGTCATGTAATCAGATTCTTATTCCTGAAGCTCAAACCAGATGGTGGGACCTTAAATCTTGGAAATCTTCGGACCTCCTCCCCCCTCCTCTCTCTCTGTGTCTCCCGTGTTTTTTATTACCCTTGTTCTCTCTTTTGCTCTGTTCTGTCCTCCCCCTCCCTCCATCTGGTTGTTGGTGGTGTACGATGTCAGGAAACCAAGGAAATTGACCTGGACCTGAGAGTCAGAGCCCTTCTAAAAGCACTGAGGCTATTTTCTCAGCTGCATGTAGAGCAAGAGAGAGAGGGGGAGAAGGTGTTGAAACGGGAAGAAGGGGAATGAGAAAGGGGAAAATGGAGATATGGTATTTTCAGTCTGAAGAAGGGGCCCTGCTTTCACTAAATTGCTTCAAGAACATTTCAGTGCACATCTCAGCTCTTTTGTGTTAGCGTCTCTGCTGATCCTCAGTGAGTCTGAGAAGGAAAGGTCATGTAAAACGTACAGAAATGCTACAGATGGAGTATTCAGGTGGCCAAACTTGGAAGGCTGGGTAGTGTTTGTATCTGGAGGTTTCAGCCCTGCTTACCGATCATAGTTCTGAGAAATTCTCGATTATAGTTCTTCAAGGAGCAATTTCATAGGGTAACTACAAAAGCAAAATCCTGCTTTTACATGAATTTGTGCTTAATAACAATCCAATAGTATAATGTCTTAGACTATGTACTCCTCTCAGTAACACTCACAGGAGACATTTAATGCCATAGTATGTTTTCCTAATTACCTGCAGAGTTTTACTTTCAGTCACATTTTCTCGAGGGACTGACCAGTTATCCACTTGGTTACATGCCATGAAAGACAGCCAATCAACTCTGAAAGCTAATGTTTGCAGAGTGGAGAAGCTCCAGTGAGTTAATGAAGCTGTGATTCCAGTTTAAAGTGGCAAAATACTGCTGACATAGTTAGACACACTAAATCTTATCCAAGCATGTCCAGTTTTAGGCTGCTGATCAGAAGGTCCAGAGTGCCCCATCACCTCCAGGGGGCGCTAGGCTGACTCTGCACTTCGACACCAACAAGCTGGGATATGTGAAATCTGCATTTCATTGCACTGTTTGCAAAGAGAAAACTGAATCTTAATTTTAATCTGTAGGCCCAGAAAATAACATAGCAGTTGATCCCTCATTTTCAGTTCAGGACTTCCACAGTGTGACATTAGTACTTATTAGACCACCCTTGTTTTCTTCAATTTCTTGTTCATTTCAATGCCTGATACAACTAAAGGTACATTTGTTTGAACAGATATAGTGATAACAACAAAAACGGTTCCAAAGACAGTGGGCATCAACTGAAAATTGCTGGTCAAATCTTCATGGATTTTTGACAGTCTATTGGTGCAGTGGCCAGTAGGTTATACCACTGCAGCTAAATGCATTTTTTACAGGTCAGCGCCAGACTGATGGCAGCAGTAGACTCCTAGTTGCTGTGATAACTTACTGTCACCAACTAACTAGCAAATAAACGTGTTGGTAACTAATTTTGTCAACAGCGCTGATAATTGTTTCGCCAATATTAATTCATCTGCACTGATTGTGTTGATATCTACATGGGATATTTTGATGATATAATCGGAGCTGACTATGACCTGGCTGCACTGGTTGTAACTATTCACTAGGGATGTCTGATATTGGCTTTTTTGCCAATAACTGATATGCCAATCAACCGATACTGATATATGTTGGGTATTTAACTAATTTTAGGTAACATCACATATCTCCTGTCGTTGAATTAACAATGAATAACTCAACATGCCAAAAATAAGAAAACTGCTTCAACTTATGTTATAGGAAAATGCCATACATGTAATTTTTTAATTCTCTCAAACAACGGTTCACACTCTATCTCTCTCCAATGCTTCAGGCTTGAGGTGAATTTTGCGCACCGGTAAATGCTGGCAAAATCTAGGCATTATTTTATCAATTTTCATGATGGGCAAAATAACCGATAACAATATTGACTGATATTACATTTTTATGCCAATATCGGGCCGATAATATCGATATTATTGGACATCCCTACTACCTGCATCTTAATTTATGGGACAGTCGTGTGTCAAAGTGGCTTATATAGCCAGCTGTTATCTATGTTACATACTGCTGCATACACATAACGTGTAGCACAGATTTTAATGCACGTTTATCAAAAAAGGCACAAACACAAATAGCAGTGGATCATTAAAATAGAAACGGTGATAAATCATGTTTTCTTCTAGCAGACAACCTTTTAAAAGTGAATAGGATTTTAATAGTTATACTCTTCGTTATCATTTTCGCCTCACCGATGGGGCTCTGATGTCTTGTCTTTCTGTATAGTAAATTAGCCAAATGATTTTCGCAGACCCTCCATTCTCAGGGATTGGTTTTCCTGCCTGTGATTGTCCTGCTCCTCCAGAGGAACCTTTCAGACCCATCCCCCATTTCCCTGCACAACACGCTGTCCTTTAAGATGGATTGTGTTCAGTAGCACGAGGGCTGCACTTGTATGTAAAAGGAAATAACAGCAGTCAGTAACAACTTTTTGTAAGAAAAGCTATCATTTGAATTGTAACAACTAGTCCTTATTTCCTTCACACAACCCGCTCAGCAGTATGTGTGCAGGAGCTCTGTAACTAAACTCTCACTCCAGTCAAAGCAAATTACTGGTAAATGAGAGACAAATACCTGCTATTATCACAGCATCTGCAGTCGCCCTTCATTAGCGAGACTAAAATCTGCTAGCTAGACACAAGGACTTAGAATTACAGTGTTTGATCGTGGCTGTTTTATTGTGTTGCACCACTGTAGCAGAGATAGGCTGAACAGTGTAGGAATGTGGAGAGGCATCGTTATTCTCATGCATGTCAGAACAGCGCCTCAGACTTCTCCAGGCTGCTGTTCCAGTGTGCCTGGACAGTGCAGGGTCTGGCTGGTTGTGTAAGCACTTTCTCAGCTACATACATGAGCACAAACACACCCACATAGCAGCAGAACAGAGAGAAGGGCTTCATTTACAGACGCTTCTTTTTTGGGGCCGACGGTTCAGCATTATGCTTATCTGCTTTTATATAAAAAGGGAGAGCCAGTTGAAATTACAGACTTTAACACGCAGTGTAGAGAGAGAAAGTGTGGGAGCTTTGGCAGCCTGGCTGTTTCTATAGCAACTACAGTAAAATAAACTGCTGTGGTTGTTGGTGGCTCGCCTGCTGCTAAGGGGACTTTGGTCAGAGGGAGTGAGTCTGTATACAAGACTATATACAGTCCGTCTGTGTGATTTCTGAGGCAGCTGTTTTTGTGAAAGCCTAAAATCTCCAGACTTTTATGGTCAGCCTTTATCAAAGGGTCTCTGCACAAGTTGAGTACCTCAATTCAACTTGTAAACCTCAGTCTTCTGCCCTGTGCAGCCATGTCAGGGTTGTGAGTCGAGACCAGAACATCCGTACTTAGGGTGACCATATTTTGATTACCAAAAACCAGGACACTCATCCTGGCTATGAGATACTTAATGGCACTTTTCCACAAGCACCTGCTCGGCTCAGCTCTACCCGGTTTGTGAGGTTTTTCATTAGGACATAGTACATGCTACCAGCTACTATTTTAGTACCTACTCAGTCGAGTCAAACCGATGATGTGACGTCTACAGAGTGCAGGCCACTGATTGGACAGGGAGTGAAGACACATAAGAGTGACTCCTTCACGAAACTCAAAAATCAAACCCACCAGTTTTTTGTGCTGTCAAAAGATACATTTTTTTAAAATCAGATTTATCACAAGGTTAAGTATCATTCCTTTTTAATCTATATTAATTGTGTTTTAAGGATTTTAAGTCATTCTGCGCTGCAGATGGGTTAATTGCGTTTAATCTTTAATCATATTAATCAATTAATGAGTTAATTAGTGAATTAATCTGCAATAACAGGTTAATTTTGACAACCCTACTTTTTTAATTGGTAGGTTGTAATTAGTTGGCGCATTATTGACTCCATTTTTTAAAGACCTAGTTAGAATCCGCTTCGTAACCCAGTATTTAATAAAAGTACTAGTTTAATATCATATATTTCCTGTATATGTTGTACTTAAACTAAATCATTATTAAAACTGTTTTAATAATATGTAAACAGAGGTGTCTTTTTTCAGCCAAACCGGTGAACTAAGTAATTGTGCTGCAGTCATCAAACGAGCCAGTTCTGCCACAAAGCAGCCCCGCTCTTTGATTTGCTGCATTGTCTGTTTGCAGCATTGTGCCAAGCCACTGTGTGAAACTACTCAAATATGAAATTTGTATTCATTATGTTTTTTTTTCTCCACAAGAAATGTATAATAAGAAATGTATTTCTGTCTGGTATGCTGTGCTGAGTTGCTTCCCACGTCTTGATGCAGCGTGCATGCTAGATGGATGTACAGAGAACATGCTGTGCTGTAGACATGCTAAGCTCAGAGTGGGGGTGGGGCTGAGGAGTTGGAGGGCAGGAGTGCCTCGCTATAAATCATGCTCTTGCTCACTTTCTCTTGCACACACAGAGTTCTGTGTGGAAGAATATATGGCATGCAGCTGGCAGTGAAAAGTGTGTGTGTGTGTGTGTGTGTGTGTGTGTGTGTGTGTGTGTGTGTGTGTGTGTGTGTGTGTGTGTGTGTGTGTGTGTGTGTGTGTGTGTGTGTGTGTGTGTGTGTGTGTGTGTGTGTGTGTGTGTGTGTGTGTGTGTGTGTGTGTGTGTGTGTGTGTGTGTGTGTGTGTGTGTGTGTGTCTGTGTGTGTCTGTGTGTGTCGAAGAAGAGCTTTTAGTTCCAGCAGATGCTGTACAGTCACCACTAAGATCACTAGTCTTACTCTGTCCTAATAGGTTGGTCCTTGCCTCGTAATCGTGGAGATATTCTGTCCATCTTTCTAAAGAAAATTTAAATCTATCAAACATGTGAGCAAGTAATGATTCATAGACATGCGATGAACTGTCTGGAACACTCACCAAATTGTCTTGTGTTTATAAATGCACTTATAAATACAGTAAAAGGGGTTCTCAGCTTACGTCAGAGTTCTGTTCCTCGATTTTTGCTGTGAGTCGGAACTCAGGTGAAAATGTAAACAAAGCTGTTTTGTGCATCGCCATGTTGATCAATTTACATATTTGTACAACTACAGTAAAAACAAACAGTCATTAGCTCACACTGCAACACAACTCAGTAGGAAAATATCGACGAAAATGTAAACTGTAACTCTGACTTACACTTACAAGCCATAGTGAAGTTAACGATTAATCCAATGGGGCGGCAAATGTAAACAAAGCTGTTTTATAGTGCCGCGTGACTACGTTACATACAGTATTCATCTGCTCTAATCGCCACATGATGAAGTATTTGTCCGCTCTGCTCGACATCTAGTTCCACTGAACCAGTTCTGACATAATAAAGAAAAGTCGTACGTTAAACCGAGGACCAGTCCATAATCAGTAACGACGAAACGACATAAGTCAAGGACGTCATAAACCGAGGACCTCCTGTAATACCTATTTCTTTATTTTTGTCCCTATTTGTATACATGTATAAACTATTCCTCCCTCCACAAAGGTTCTAGTGTTTGAGCTATGATTTTTCAGACTAAATTTGTTCTGTCATGTCTTTACAGGGGTGGTTGTTGGTGCTGTTGAGTTGTCAGCCACTTTAAGACCTGCACTTCTTTCTGTTAATCTGACGCTATCTGAACTTGTCAGCTTCATATCTGGTCACTTTTCCATAAAAGTCACAATGGCAATCCTACTCTGACTGAGAAACATTTTTCTAACACTTTCAACATGGCACAAGTCAACATGAAGAAATGTTAATAGTTAGTCAGACACAAGGACGATGGGCTCTGTTCTCTCCTCTGTTAATACAGCTTCAACAGGTGCACTACCATTTAAAAGTATGGGGTCACCCAGACAGTTTCATGTTTTCTATGAAAACTCACACTTTTATTGATGTGCTAGCATAACTGCACAAGGCTTTTCTAATCATCAATGAGCCTTTCAACAGCATTAGCTAACACAATGTAGCATTAGAACACAGGAGTGATGGTTGCTGGAAATGTTCCTCTGTACCCCTATGGAGATATTCCATTAAAAATCAGCCGTTTCCAGCTACGATAGTCATTTACCACATTCTAGACTGGATTTCTGATTTATTTGAGGTCTTTGTCATTGCAAAAAAACTGCTTTTCTTCCAAAGCAAGGACATTTGTAAGTGACCCCAAACTTTTGAAAGGTAGCGTATGAGACCAAAAAGGACTCTGAAAGAATAGAATAAGACATTATACTTTCAGAGTTTCACAAGTTGAAACAAGTCTTTTTTTTCTACATGCATGAGCAGACACATTTAAACACTTCTATCGCCGTTGATCATGTTAATTTAACTGTGGGATGCCAAAATTTTGTTTGTAAATAGTATTTGATTAACTGTGCAGCCCTACCATGAAGAAATGCATCCCATGTTTTCACTTCTGTTTCCATTAATCAGAAGAGGAGCTGTGCAGTAAGCAGGGCTAAACGCACACAATCACACCAGCTACACAAACTAAAGGTTTTTCAGTAGTGCAGTGCAGAAACAACAAAAACAAGACAATTCAAACAAATATGTAGTTTTATGTGTACAGAAAAGTACGGTGTATAAAACAAACCATAGTGCAGTGCAGTACATGGGGGTTGTGAGGAACACTGCAGTGGCCCAGACTTGGATCTGGTGCAGATTACAGAGGAAACACTGAGTCATTGTGTTCCAGTGGTTTTCAGACTCTGGGTCAGGACCCAGCACCCGATCATTGTGAGATATAAAACAATCCCTAGACTGTGCTTCAGAAACAGATGATTGCTTTTAGCTGTAAAATCACAATTTTGCATATAAACCTCAGTTTGCACTTAGAATTACACTTAAGTACCGTTCTGGTTTGAGTGTAAAATCCCTCTAGAAAGTGATGGAGAACTGTTGTGACTGCAGAATTCAGACGGAAGATTTGGAGGCCCTTCACACTTTTAATAGTGTTTGTTCTGGTAAAAAACAAAGCCGTGTATCCAGCGAGGTTTATGTGTCACTGTTTGTATAAAGCTGTAATATACATCCAGCATTTACAGTACGCAACACTGCCTTCTGTAAGTTACACTTTAAATACAACAGTAGGATATTTAGAATTAAAAATATTTTAAAAATATCGTCCCTACAGTGTCGCACCTCAGTGCAAACAAATCAGTACGTCTTTTATTTTGGAGTTTTAAATCTTTTTTTGTCTTTAGTATTTAATGAGTCCACCTCTGAGACATTCAGTCCTCACCTGCTTGGAGGATACCAGTGTTGCCCAAATTTCTGGAGAAATGCTCTGTGATTTGTTATGTTTTTTCCCCCCAAGATCTTCACTGCTCTTTGCTGGAGTTGTTGTCTTGCTTTATCTTTGAAATACCTCAAAGGTGCACTGTTGGATTCAAGACAGTTGTGTGATTTTTGTCCTTTTAATCATTGTCATGCTGGAATACTCCTTCTGTCAAGCTTCTGCAGTCTGTGAGCTGTCTTGTTAGTCAGTATTTTGGTAAATCCACAGCCATTTATGGTGTCATCTATTTAGGTTATCACCCCGACACCTTTTGCACTCATGCAGCCACTTATCACACTCCCTCCTCCATGCTTCACTTTCAGGACCATGCATTCACTGTGGTAGTGCTGGAAAGGTTTACACCAACAATGCCGAACCCCGTCTTAGCTGAATATATTTATCTTGTTCTAATGTGATTTAGAAAAGAATCTGCTCCCAGCATTTGTCTTTTAATGTCTAGCAAAGTTTCTTCTGACAGTTTCTGTGCCAAAGGGCAAGAAAGATTTTGTTTCTTGGACTCCATCCATAAAGACTGGTGTTATGCAATGTCATTAACACTGCCAGAGTTGTCACAGCAACTCTAGTTTTAATAAGCATTTGCCAGCTTGTTTTTCAAAGCTAGGTTGTGCAAAGAGTGCCCTGTAGAAGGTGTTATTTTAGGAGGACAGCCACTGCAGTTCTTATTAGTGGTCTCATGGCTTGTTAAGTACCAACTGATTACTATTGAAACTGAGTTTCCGCTGATTTTTAGTCGGTCTTCCTGTATTGTTTTCCATTTTTACAGACAAACACAGCCTATAGGTCAAAAATTGAGAAGGTTGGTTTTCATCGGTCAGTTTATTTGCATCTTCTTGTAGTCAGGCAAATTAGAAATCACACGTTTACTCAGAGGTGGTTAGCATCATCACTTTGCAGTTAGAAAATCCATGGTTAGCATCTCGGCCTGGGATCTTTCTGCATGGGGTTTGCATGTTCTCCTGTGTTTGGATGGGTTTTCTCCGGGTTCTCCAGCTTCCTCCCACAGTCCAAAAACATGCTGAGGTTATTGGTGATTCTAAATTGTCTGTAGGTGTGAATGTGTGATTGTCTGCCTCTATGTGTAGCCCTGCATATTCTAAATGGTGTGGCTTCTTTATCTGTTTATCTCAATGGTTCATTTGGTGTTCGAAGGCAAAGCTTTCCTCTAAGGAATATCATTGTCACAATGTAGAGAACATATTATGGTTTTTATTCTCAAAGTTTTCAAGCAATATGTAGGTTGTGTTGATTTAACATGCAAACACACTGTAAATGACAAACCTCATTTTATTTCTTTTCTTTCCTGGCAGGCTGCTGTTTGGGACGCTGTATCCTGCATACTATTCCTACAAAGCTGTCAAGACCAAAAATGTCAAGGAATATGTAAGTTCATGAACATTACTCAACAACATAACTGCATCAGTTTTGTATCTTACCACATACAGAGACACAAAGCATAATCTATGATTTATCCTTTATGTGTATATGAAGAATGAGGGGTTTGGTAGACAGAGTTACTACAAAATGTTGAAGTTATGACTTGTTTACATGTATTGTGAATATTAGTAGTATTTTATAACAATAATATTTATTCAACAGGTGCAAGTATGTAAAAAAAAAAAAAAGTAGAGCAACAGCAGTATAAGCAGTAATGGTATTACTTAATGAAAAGGCTTTGTTGATTTATTGTTAATTATATAACAAAATTATTATGTTGCAATGGCAAAAAGTATACTTGAAAACAGCTGCATCCAGTCATATAAAATGAAAGGAATCCTATTCAGGTTTTTTATTAGTTTGAAAGACTGAAGATGCTTTGTGAGTCACGTAACTGTGAGAGTGGAGACATGGAAGTATTTCTGTTCAGATCATGTTCAGTTTGAGGTTTTGTGCAAATGAATTAAAGAGTGACAGGAAATAGACTGTTCCAGATGTTCATCCTATATTTTTTAAGAAATTTGGATGCCAAAGAACCTTTTTGGAGAATTTCATAACAGAATGCTGTCTGTATATTTTGAGGGTGGAGTATTGCATGACCTGCACTTTTGATAGTTATGCCAACAACATTTCAAAAGCAGTGATTTATCTCTTGTGTTTGGAGTTAGTTTCACCTTGTTGATAATCACTTTTCGAAAGGAAGTTATGTAAAGTATCTTCTAGTTTTTAGTCAAACTGAATCAATCTCTCTTGGAATCTCGGTGCCTTGTCCACATACAAGCCCTCCATTTAAATGACACCCATCCTATGGAAACACCTCAGAGACCTTCTCTGAGTCGCCTGGTCACAGCTTCCTGCCTTGGTTCTTAGCGCTTTTTTACGCTTGAACCCGGGTGTTAATGGGAACATATGCATGCATATAGATTTAAGGTCCTGAGGGTGGTTTTCTGGTGGAGCTGGATGATGTAACTAATGTCAGTGAGAGTGAAATCCCAGTCCACTCGGTTAGTAACACATTCACACACAGCTTTAACACACTAGCTCACAGGCTGTGTTGCAGGCGGCTGCAACTCCCCTTTGAGCTTTCTTTCACCCTTTGTTTGCTTCACTTTGCCTTTCTCCCTGTCTGCTTCAGTTCCACGATCTCTCCTATTACTGATTCTCACATCCACCTCTTTGCTGCACGTGTTGGCAGAGGAATAGACAGAAACGATGATCGGCAGATACCTCAGCAGTAATGGCAAAGATGTCCAGATTGCTTGCAAAAAGCTAACATACCACATTGCCATCTGCACTCGGTTGATTGTGCAATTCTGAATCATTATCACTGCAGCAGTATTTTCTCCTGTGCCTCAGTGTTGCAGGATAACCTACCTATTATGTGCAGTTGCTCACTGAAGTCAACATATTTCTATTAATCTCTGATGTTTACGCGTCACATTATGGTAAAGGTTTGCAAAATAATATTTAATGTATGTTCCTTTGACAAATACTTAACACGTGTCATATCAGCCTTAATAACTAATTCAGTTCCAGTATGCTTGGGATTATAAATTTGTTCAGCAGAATTCTGTAAAACTACAGCAAGCTATGATCGTATCATCATGATTCCATCAAAGGATGGTGTGTGACCACTGGATTATTGTCCACTTGTATAGAACATACATGTAAGTGAATGGACAGTTGATGTTGCATGACCAGTGTCTACTACATGGTATTTTTGTGGGTGGTGATGGCTCTGCGAGTCAGGCTTTGGGCTAATGAGCAGAAAGCTGTAGTGTAGCTCAGTTGATGCAGTTCTGTATATCACATTTGATGCTAACACAGTCAGAATGCATAACAACTTTTTCTATATATTGGTGGAATTGACGTCAGATTTCAAGTTGGTTGGTTAATAATTCGTCTTATCCATATTGTTATTATCTGGCACTGTATGTAATGTTGGTGCTGCGCTGCGTAGTACACACCTCAAACTATACAGGGTGTTCTCAACTTACATCGGAGTTCTGTTCCTACAGATTAATGTCAGGCGATTTTCACCGTAAGTCCAAACTCCAGAGAAAGTATAAACAAATGTGTTACGTGCATCAAGATATTGATTAGTTCTTCATAGAAGTCATGAATACCAATGACTTTCATGCATGTATGAGTCATTTTATAACAAGATAAAACAATATGTTCCACTGTTTTTACAGCCTGATCTAATAATGCTGATGTTCGTCTGTGTTTCGCCCTGTTCTCAGTGTTTTATTAAAGCTAACTTTCATGGTGTGTTGTCCTTAAGGCAAAATTATTGATGAACTTTTATTTTGAAAAAGCCTTTATTTTGAGGTTGTCTGTTGACAGTTGTCACTTCCTGCCTGCTATTTTGATGTGTAGCTTTACGTACGTGCTTTTCTGGATGCGCGGCTCTCTACTTTGTAAATGCCACAGAGGGAATGTCGTAAGTAATTAACTGCATTTATGGACTGACTGGTTCCGTTAAAAGGATTTATTTTCATGCATTTATGTTGTTTTATTCTGTTTTTGTTGTAGTTTTCACTCTGTAATGTGTATCAAGAACCACAGTAAAAAAGCCAAGTTTGCTACAACTCACGATTCATTTTTCAAGTTTACACGAGTTTATGTAGTTGGATAGCTGCAGAAGAGTCTGACTAACGCTTTGGAGCCATAATGAAGGACAAAAAGTTTGCAAATGCAGCACAATGCAAGATGGTGTACAACCAGAGAATGTAAACAAAGCCGTCTTATAGCGCTGCATGACCATGTATTCGTCTGCTTCTGTCGTCAGCTTGTTCCACACAACTAGTTCCAACATAATGACAAAACGTCGTAGGTTGAGGACGTCATAAACTGAGGACCCCCTGTGTTTGTTACTGTGACTGCATGCAGTTTAGACTTGTCATGTTGAAAGTCATGCAGAATTGTGACTCAGTCAGGCCTAGTAAGATTGCCACTGCAACTTTTCCAGGAAAGTGACTGCAGTGCTCTTTCAGATATGAAGCCAGCACGTTCAGATGCCATGAGAATAATGTTGAGGAGTTCTGCACTGAATCAAAGGATACTGGATCTCACTACAGGACGAGCCAGCTGCCATTTGCAAGAAAACTTCCAGCCTTTCATAATCATCTAACCAAAACAAAATCATGAGATTTAATGTATTTCTTCATTAAATATACCCTCAAGCACATATGTGAAGGATTTCTTGTATGCAATGATGAAACAGAGTTTATTACTTGAAGATGTCAGCTGTCTGCAGTTGAAACAAGCCTGTGGCTGCTTTGATATGACTTCAGCTACAGCACACCCTGCCAGAGGTTACTCCAGTTCATGACAAAGTTGGCTTGAAAATTTGTTCCAGAGGCTCAGGCTTCTTTTTCATGTTTTTATTAGCGCTATGTTGCTGTGCACATACAGGACCTGTGGGTACACGCTGACAGAAATGTCTCTCAGTTAGTGTCTTGTTAAACACCTTCAGTAAAGGAAAACCAATCTCCAGTGATTTAAATAACTTCCACTCCTTCCTTCCATAGCGTCACCCCACCCTTCCTTACTTCCCCTAATTTAGCAGGCCGGACACTCGGTTAGAAATAACATTGCAGTCCACTATTTCTCATTATCCTGCTGCTGCCCCTCCGGTGCTGACACAGGAATGGTAAAGTGTTGAGTGAGGGCAGTTACAGCTTTTGACCCTCAGGCTACACGGGTTGACTCCACTCTGCTTCAGACAAATGCTCTTCTATGCTATACATTTTGGATCCCAGCCTGTCTTGAGCAGAATTGTCTGGTGTCTTGTATCGTTGCTGCTGAAGCCAGAATGAGGAGCAGGATCTAAGCGTTCATATTTTTTTAGGTGTTAATTTGAACAAATCATCCTAGCTTTACTGAACACGGACATAATGATTATTCACACTTAATGTTACACACTGTTGTTGCCTTTACTTCTTTGTGTTATAAAACACACATGTATTTCTCCAAAAATGTCCATCTTTGTACAAAAAAATGTCCATTCAGAACAATCTAAAGTCTTTCTTACTTTCTTAACCACCACTGTATGATGTATTGTGCAGGTTGTTTCCAGAATGTATTGTGGTGGATGGAAGAGCATTTCCAAAACATTAGGTTCTGTGAGGTGTTCTCCATATGTGGTGGTGGTTAGTGCCTACCAAAAGGGGTACAAGGAAGGACAACCCATGATTCGGTGGCATGCTCATGGACGAGCAAGGCTTACTGATGCATGTTTGGAGAGAATGCTGGCTTGTTTGGTCTAATCCGACAGGAGTTATTGTAGCACAAACTGCTGAAAGCCTTAATGCAGTTGTGACAGAAAGGTATGGAACACTTATGGAGCTGTGTACTGTAGGTGCAGACCAGACCTAGTCCCCATGCTGACCTCTGTCCAGCCCTGAAAATGCCTACACTGGCCACATAAGCATTAGAGCTGGACCATGGAACAATTGCCTGATGTGAGGAATCACATTTTCTTTTACTCACGTGGACAATACTGGTGCATGTGCCTTGTTTGGCTGGGAAAGTTAGAAAAAGGTAACTTTAAGGAGAGATGGAATCACCTGCATCCTGATAGAACATATGGTACCTGCACATTTCAGCTTTAATTTCACTGATGGCATCAATAAAACACGACACGGGTTTTTGTGAGTCATGTTGCAGTCATACTCACCAGTCTGCTGCTCTGTCACAAAAAAAAGAAAAGGGAGGCAGTGTTGGGATTGCATTAACTGAGGGACAGCATTCATTTACACCCTAGTTATCATCAAGCTTTCAGTGGCTGCAGATGGTATAGTAACTCATAATTATACTTTCCATATTTGCATTTATTCGTAATGTCAGTGATGTCTTCTCGGATCCGTGCAGTCAAACACGTATAAACATTTAGATGTATGCAGACACACGCTGTAATATAAACAAACCCTGTGCATGTCTGTTAGTCAATTAAGGCAAAAATGTCACTGTATCTGACTTGCTACTTGGAATAATGTCTGTTTATTCTGTCTTTGTTGGGGTTCTGTCTATAATTTTATTTGGTGTGTCCAGCTTACTATGTGCAGGGACATGTTGTGAATTGGCACTATGTATTTTAACTGAATTTAACTGAACTGTAGTGGCATTACAGCAGAAAAACAGGGCTTCTGTGCTGCTTATTCTTCATTGGTCAATACAGAAATAAACTGTTGCACCTTAGCCACAATGCTAACGTTCATAGCAGGAAATTGCTGCATCTTAAATACTGAAGAGTCTTTGCTGAAGTCTGAGGTCTGAGCTTCTCCTTTTTCCTCACCATGTACCAGGAGCAGATGTGCATGCTAAATTGTTTCTGAGCTCTGTGAATGTCACTCTTGCCATAATAATAATGAGTTAAATAATAGTAATTGCACATCAAACAATAAACACAGAGCAGCTTGATGGAGTCAGTAGCCAAGGATCAGAACATATAGGGCCGAGAGGAAAAAGAACAAACTACATGAGAGAGAAGACACAAAGTTACTGACATGTAATGGTGGCGTGTAAATGTATGGATAGTGAAAGAGAACACAGTAAAGGAGAAGTGGTCATTGCATCATGGAAGATCCCCCATCAGCCCAGGCCTTGGGGACCATAACTGAGGGATGGTGCAGTGTTACCTGAGCCAGTGGTAGCTATTTGCTAAAAAGAAACATATTGAACCAAATTATGAAAGTAGAGGGTCTGATGGCTGAAAGCACAGCCTCCCACTCTGCTTTTGGTGCTTTTCAGTGGTCTGTTAATAGTATTGTGGAAACCCGCATAAAACTACATAGATAGAAATTAGGATGTAGGTGCTCAACACGTGCTAACACAGTTAGAATTTGTGCAGTTTCTTCAGACAGGAGAGTCTTGTGCTTTATTGGGAGTAATGAAAATCTACCGTAAATATGTTCAGGTATGAATTTTTAATGCAATTCTGAAATATATTGAATATGGGTGTTTGTATGGTTCCATGTCTCTGTTTATAGAAATAAAGAACTCTACCTAATTTAACTTTAGCTACCATCTGCTTCAAATTAGACTCCTTGTGAAGTGATACATTACCACTAGCACTGCTGCAGTGCTTGGAGTATTTGAAACACATGCATCTTTGTCACATAAAAAACCCTCGTGCATTTTGGTTCTTTTGTTAATTTATTGCAGGCCATTCTGGACATATGACAAGATCTGCTGGGTCCAAAATATGCATACAGCAACTTGAATCATCAGTTTTGGTGGTGTAGAAAGCTTTGTTAATCCAATTTATTGAGTGGTATGACACCTACTCTGCTGTGAAGAATTACAATTGACTAAAGACTGCTGCTAATTACTTAAAGAGCAGTAAAGAGTGTCTCGGTTGATAATTAGAACAGAACCATACAATATTTTAGTAACCAGATGTGTATGCATTTAAGCATAGGAGAAAGCAAATCTCACACATTGTACAAAGATGAGTTGTAATAGGACAACCAAGAACTGCACTGTGTATTATAAACTATGCTGAGGAGAAGAGGATTAGTTCTAAATTCAGTTTGATAAACAACATCAATCTGGTGTTGGTTGGATAAGTTGTAGAGCCTGGTGTAGAACGACAATACAAAAGTACATTTTTTCCACAATATAGGGGACCCTGGGTTGACTATGTCCTCGACTTACAGATTTCATCGTTAAGTCATTCGTAGTTCTAGGTGGGTCCCTGGTTTATGGCGTACGGCGTTTCATCGTTGCATCAAAAAGGGTTACGTGGAACTAGATGACGAGCGGAGCGGACAAATACTTCGTCACGCGGCGCTAAAAGACGGCTTTGTTTACATTTGCCAGTTGTACACCACTTTGGATTGTGTGATTTTCATGACTTTTGCAGAGAACTGATCGATAACGTGATGCAGGTAACGGCTTTGTTTACATTTTTTACCAGAGTTCTGACTTGCAGCAAAAATCAATATCGTTGATCTGTAGGAACAGAACTCCAACATAAATCGAGGACCCCTTTTCAGACGTGATATGTGATGTATAGCACAGCTGATTCCATCAGTCTGTCAGGTTTGTCATTGAGACATGCGTGGGTCACTTTTATGTGAATGTTTTTCATGGTTTTATTCAGACATAACCATGACACCAACAAGCTTGGCACATGCACATTTTTTCCATACATGAAACTGGATAAGGGAGAGGCCATTTATTAGCCTGTGCCATTATTGGTATCATCATTTTTGTCAGCCAGTTACCAATAAAACAAATTAAAAGTGCTACTTTGGCTCTGGTGCAGCCACCATCTCTTACTCTGGGGTCCTATGCAGTGCCCCATTCAGAGCACTCTATGACTGGCTGTACATCTCGACTAATACCCAGCTAACACTGAGAGCTGCTGTTTGCAGTAAGGGGCGGGTGGGTATGTTTGCAGAGCAGAGCTTTGGTGAATTAGTAGACCTGTTTTTGGAAAGTGAGGTAGCAGATATTGCTGAAGTTGTGATAAACACCATAAGCTCTTCTACAAGGGTGTCCAGTTTCCCCTACACTGAAAATTCCCCAATAATTCACGTGTTTCTATCAGCGTAACCTGAACTTATCTGGGTAATGATGCTAGGCTATTGCTATCTATGCGAGGTTTACTGTTCCTCTTAGCCTGTAGGTACCATCTGGAGTACCTGGATCATCTTTTCAAAGTATTTGGTGTGGTTAATTCCTTGCAGTGGTGTTCAACTGTTGTCGAGACAATAACTCATGAATAGACTTTAGCTTTGAGCCCAGTGTTATATTTTCTGCATATTTCAGTACACAAAGGGTCTGCTCAAGTCCATGTGACTTAAATTTTGTCATTTACCCAAATTCATGAGTCTGCAAACATCGGTGTGCAACCCAGAATTTGTATCCCCACCGCAACTATGGAACAAGGACAGTACACATGAGGGAAATGCATAGATGGTGATTTACTCTGGATTGGAGTCCTAAAAAAAGACTAGAGAAGCATTGTAATAGCAACAACTAAGCGTCTGTGCTGTCCACAGCAGTCTGTGCTCACATCCACATGGGAGCATAATCAAGGCTTCACCCCACTGGTCATTCTCCACTGCTCCCCAGCTTCATGCCATGTCTAAGTTTAACCTTACCATTCCACTCTGAGACTGCAAAAGGCTGATGTCAGGTGTTTTTTTTTTCTTCCCGCTTTTAATAGAAGGCAGTTATTCACAGACGGGGCCAGTAAATGTCTACGATAGCCTCAGGAAGGCAAAATGGCTGCTGTATATTTCACTTAGGTCACATTTTAACGTTCTCCCTGCTGATGAGATGAAGGAGGGAGCGGTAGAAAAACACGCTGCCAGAGACAGAAAGTGAAGGAAGGGGTTAGGAAGTGGAAGATAAAAGAAAAAGTAGACGAGAGATGGAGGCAGGAGGAGGCTGAAACAGATAAATTAGACTTCATCTCACTGGCTCTGCGTTTCACTCTCTCCTCTACATTTATCATTCCCATGAGAGTGTGTGTGTGTGTGTGTGTGTGTGTGTGTGTGTGTGTGTGTGTGTGTGTGTGTGTGTGTGTGTGTGTGTGTGTGTGTGTGTGTGTGTGTGTGTGTGTGTGTGTGTGTGTGTGTGTGTGTGTGTGTGTGTGTGTGTGTGTGTGTGTGTGTGTGTGTGTGTGTGTGTGTGTGTGTGTGAGCGTGGAGGGAGTTCATGATGAGGCCACCAATTAACGGGCGTAGTAGTGCTGGTCCAGGCAGCACAGAGACAGTGTTGTGTGTGTTAACAGTGTCTGCCTGCTGTGAGTTAGTCTGCTGATGTGTGGGTTTTTTTTTAGCTTGTGAGACAGGTAAATGTGTGGATTTGTGTTCTCTATCCCTCTCTCTTGTTCTCACTCTTTCCAACATACACTTTTTACACTCTCACTCATCCACCCACACACACACACACACACACACAGACGGAAACACACAAACACACACTGACATTCCATTTGTTGGTGTCAGTGTGTGTTCAGTCATGCAGCAGCAGCCCAGTCTGGCTAATACCTCAGCCTGCCATGTGACTGTCTGCGCGCCTGCCACCGCCTACTGCTGGCTTTGATATGGAAATCCAGCCAGAAGAGCCTGGAAAGCCCTAAAGAGAGACAGGGGGAGTGAGAGAGCAGGGAGGACAGCAGAAAGCATTAGAAAAAAAGTGAGGAAAAAGGTATTAAACCTCTGTTCACCTTCACTGCAGCTGGTCTGAGAGGATAAAGAGGCGTGTGATAGAAGGACAAAGACATGGGAAGGGCATCATAGAAACCTTATCAAGTTAAGAGAGGGATAAAATCCAAAATGAAAGTCTTTAAGTGCTCAATATAATGTCTGTGTTTACTTGTTAGAGTAGATCAAAGCAGGGTTAGTGGAATAAAAGACATTAAAGCTGCTGTCCGGAGTTTGAATCACAGCGTCTCCCAAAACACTGTTGGTCCCACCGTCCCTCCCTCTGATTTCGCCCCTTTATTTGTGCACGCGCGCAGTACATGAGAGAAGTGCCCGGAGTGCTGCAGCATCTCGCCTGTTTTGCTGTTTTCCCCTCTTCTACATTTAGTACATTTAGAAAATAATAAAGGAATTACGTTAGAATTCTGTATTGAGTCTAACTTCTCCTAATACCAAAATAGCATGAATCTGCTAGGACGAACGAGTAAAGTTTCAATATGTGATTACACTTGTGTATCCCTCTCGATGACGTTGTTTATCAAACTTAGTGCATTTACGCGTGTATATGTGTTACATTGTTTATTTATTTCTATCTAGAGTTCAGAATTGCATGACTCCTCTGATGAAGAGTATGTCCCAGACGCCCCAACATCTTCCTCCAGAGGTCGGGCATCTAAACGAAGCCGTCAGGCGGGCTATGGAGACCGTGGTCGGGGAGCGAGGCGAGCACCCCGACCACGGCATCTAAACAAAGCCGTCAGGCGGGCTATGGAGACTGTGGTCGGGGAGCGAGGCGAGCACCCCGACCACGGCATCTAAACGAAGCCGTCAGGCGGGCTATGGAGGCCGTGGTCGGGGAGCGAGGCGAGCACCCCGAGCCAAAAAACGTCCTGCAGTCTCTTGGCCTCACAAGCCGTGGGATTGGTAACTTTTCTGGAAGTTGCTGAGCCCTGATGCTCTCTCCTCCACAAGCAAAACAAATGTGCGCGCGGTTGCGTAGTGCGTAGCTCGCCCACCTCTGCATGGGCTTGCTTGCTGTGCGCGTAACCGTTGATTGACAGCATGACAAAGCTGAAGCTCGAACTTGATTGGTCGGCAGCAACCGGCGCTTTTTGGAATAACATGGGGGTCTATGAGAGGAAGGCGGAGCTCAGGAATAAATTTTCATATCGCGTTATACTAACTTTATATTATAGTATCGAACTAGACTAACACATTTAAGCTTTGTTAAAAAATGATACATAAATTGAAAACAAACACAAACTCCGGACAGCAGCTTTAATACTAGAACATCAGGGTTTCTAAGTCTTTGTTGTTTTGTTTTCTTACCACATTTCCATACATGGGTTCAGATTCCAATCAAATATTCATAAATGTCAAATATCCTTTTCTTAAGCACTTGTTATGGAGTCATTAGATTGATGAAAACCATTTTCCATGTGACATCTGTCATCAGATTGTCAGTACTGGTGAAATCCTGCAGAGCTGAGATGACAACGCAGCTGTGTGTTTCAGCAATACTTCAAGTCTTTCTCTTTGTGTGTGTGTGTGTGTGCAGGTCCGGTGGATGATGTACTGGATTGTATTTGCCCTCTACACTGTGGTGGAGACTGTCACTGACCTAACACTAGCATGGTGAGTTCAGTAAACACACAAACACAACCCAAATGCACAACCATCAGTCTCATTGAACTCAAACTAAACAGAGCTTTCATATGTCTCTATCACTGCATCACTACATGTTAGCCTTCCGCTTCTAGCTGAGGTGGATATTGTCTCAATGATGCTGATGTGTGAAATATTAGTGTTAGCTAAGTTAGTGTTAATTAAAAAAAGAAAAACACATGTAGATTAGATTTTTTGACTGCAAATCAAGCAACAAAATGCTATTAGATGCAAGAAAGCAAACTTTTTCTCCCTTCCCTCTTTCCTTCACCAAATTAAGAAAAATGTCTTAAAATAGTAAAAATAAGATGAAAGTAAAGCCAAAAAAATAAGACCTTGGGTATGGTATACAATATGTACATGCCCACAGGTACACAGATACACATATATAAGCACACTTTCACTTTAATTATATAGACAAGTACTGAAAAAAACACTGAAGAATTTCAAGGCTGTTACTCAGGACATTGTCACCCCACATGGACTTTCTACTCTCTCAGGGCTTGCTCTTGCTGAAACACATTACCAACATTAGCATCATGTCTTATAAAATATACAAAAGGTCTCCAGATGCCTTCAAAAGCATGTTGCTTCTGTCTAATGATGTGTTATGTTTTCCATTGTCATGTTTGATGCCATCTCTTTAATGGGACTTGCTCTCGGGGTTCAGACATATGGATTCTGTAAAGCATCTTGAGACAATCTGAATTGTAGTTGCCGCTATATAAATAAAATTTAATTAAACTGAATTAATCCATCTTTCAACTCTTGGTCCATCAACATTTTTCCAATTATGGGAAGTTATAGATTTAGCTTGTAGTATACGCATATCTACAAGTCTAGATTCCTTTCTCTGTAAGTGTGGGATAGTTGGATTTATACCCAGAAGGAAAAGCTTGGGGTCCAGTGGTAACTTCTTGGGTAATATTTGATCGATTACATTAACAATATCTTGCCAGAAGGGTTTCGCTTTCACACATTACCCTATGCAGTGGTACATCGTTCCTCAGAGATGTTATTATTAAGCTTGTACAATTTGACTGAGCTTATGTATGTACGCTTCAACCATTCATACTGAATAAGTCTCAGATTACTGTTAATTGTTTGTTTCTGAGCTTTCTTGCATGCATGCTGTGATTTTTGTTGTGATGAGGATGACGCCAGGTTGGATTTGTGGAAACAGAGAATCTATTTCCACTGCAGGAACTTGGCTTTTCGTAGTCTGGAGCTTCAGTTACCATTCAAAAAACTTTGTGAATACATATGGTATGTTGTAATCTTTTTAGGCTCTAGATTCTTATTTTTTGGGACAACACCAGCATCTCTTTGGTTCCTTTTTCATTCTGCATCAAAACAACAAGCTTAAACATACAACCAGCGTCCTTAAGAGCGATCTTCAGCCACAAAAAGAGTTGAGCAACAGATGGTCTGGCTCAAACAAAGCACTAATCTCAGCATCATGAGTCGGTCTGGGATTACATGAAGAGACAGAAGACCCTGAGACACACTGAATCCACAGAAGAACTGTGGAAAATTCTTCAAGAAATTAGAAGAACCTTCCTGCCAATTACCTTGAAAAACAAGGTACAACCTGACTGAGGGCAGCGTTACTAAAGTCCTTATGGACAAGTCAGATTAGGCTTCTGTCAGAATGAATTGGGATAGATCCATAGATGTAATTTCTAAGGTTATAGGGGGATAAAAACAGCATGTACAGAATCACCAGTAAAATCAGATCAAAGCCATTTAAAAAGCTTGGTGAAATTGCCCCTACAAATTCCACTTCTACTGTGCATATTCACAGTTCCACAACACTGTGCTTGCCTCAGTTTGTCAACATGCTAACCTTAATGTTTCCTGCTTAGGCTGTTACAAAGCCAATGGTAGATTTTTTTTTCTCGGGAGAGGCAGACCATCTTTAGTGTCACGGATTTCTGTTGAGAATTCTTTAAGTGGCAATTTAAGTGCACATTTTCAGACGGTCTGTCGAGGAGCACAGTGGTGATGATTAATGTGCAGCAAATGAAAAAAGACAGCCTGAAAGAGAAGCATGATGCCTCCTTCTTCTGTCATCTCTTCACAACTGCCCAGGAACAATGTCTTTGGTTGCTATATTTTTGTGAAGTTACAACAAACGCAGACACCCACCGTCTAGTGTCAGAAAAATGTGGGCAGACAGATCAGAAGTCCAGGTTGAGCCCCGACCCCAGCCACAGATTGGTTGCGATTGAGCCCCTCACTTTTAGATTAAAAGTTACGTTTGCATTAAAAAAAGATGACATTTTTATCATGAAAGGTTTGGTGTACCAACACATAATTGAGGTGAACCCCACACTTTTCATCATGGCTGTTAGTACTGAATGATAAATGTAACCAGTGGGCTCCTACATTGTGCCATTATGAAGACGCTCCATTTATTCTGACAGTAATAAATGATAAAGAAAACCCACAATGCCATGAGCTGACTGCTTCACTCTCCTGTCCTACGAGAGGGCTGAGAATGTACATTGACAGTGGGTGTGGAGTTAGGTCGGTTCATGACTGACTGGTCAACAGTACATTCATAATTACTGGGAGCTACATGTTCAGGCATGGTGTTATGAGGGAGGAGCAGAGGAGTAAGTCCCATATGATCACTGATCTCCAATGTAATGCAGTGTACAAGAGGGGGAAAAATATATTTGTTGCATCTGCAGCCACCTGAATCTGACCCACAGCCACAGTTGCAGGATGCCGTAACCATAACTTTGACTGTTTGTTGAAGTATTGAGTAAATGCAGCCTGACATTTTACATTTAGTGAACTGAGTTTATTCAGACTGCATAAGGGCATAAGAGGACACCAGGGCTGCATGTGTTTAAGAGAGAGAGGCAAAGAGGGGACGAGAAAGGGAGCTAGCAATCACAGCCCAACCCATGCAATGGAAGCTAATTATAACTTAAACAAAACAGCTGCTCTGTCACGTTTTCAACCGGGGACATTAAGGTGCTATCAGTGAAAATGTTCATGCACTCTCGATGGATTTTTGGTGACAAATGTGAAGAAAATAGTTGCACTGTGGAGCTGTAGGAGACACTTGTGTCATTTTGTAGAAAATCACACTCGACTTTTTACCTGAAGACTATAGCTCCTCCTGGGTGACCTCTTCTCCTTAAGTCAGGGGTGTCAAACATACGGCCCGCGGTTCAAAACCAGAGGGTCATACCCGGCCTGACTTTACAAAGTGTAAAAATTACAGAAGTGAAAATGAATCCTTGCTGTGAAAATCTTTAAAGATGCTAAACACTGTGCACAGTAATGTGAGTCAGCAGCTTCTGTGTGACAGAGTTTGGTTTGGTTGATCCTCATTATTCATGCTCTGCCACAAACACACATTAACAAGGCAGGGTTGTAGCTTCATATTTTACCTCATAGTTTCCAGTTTAATTTGTGTGGCGTCAGTTTCAGGTGGTCAGGATTACTACACAGATGTGGAAATGAAGGCAAATTTAAAGTTTAGTTTCTAGATCTTGACAGATACCTGCAACTAAATGTTTTGTGTCTTTGTAGACACTGTGATCTGTAAGTTATGATACACAAATGATAAACTGAGGCATAAAATTGTTAAAAATATAATTTTTCTGAAGAAACTTCAGGTTGTTCATAATGTGTGATGGCCTGCCTGCTTTAGCCACCAGAAGGATCCATCATTGGTATACTTTCATATACAAGGCAGTACTTGGACTGCTACCACCTACATTTGCTCCTTAACTGCACAGAAAAGTTCTGATCATCACTCTGTTCACGAGATCATTTGTTGCTTTCTGTTCCGTATGTTCGTACTGACCTGGGTAAAAAGGCTTTTGTTTAATTTGCACCTTCTGCCTGGAATATGTTGCAGAAAGACTGGAAATGAACCGAGTTCATGTCATTGAGTGCCTTTTAATCTAAACTGCGAGATCTTGAGGCTGTTTCCATAACATGCACTAGTTTTTTCTAACTTGGTTGTAAATGTTTTTGTTGTTGTTTTTTGTTCATATTTTAATAATGTGTAATTTTCTAACTGTGCTTTGTACTTGCTGATGCCAGGACTCCCTTGAAAAAGAGGTTCTTAATCTCAACGGGATCCCTCCTGGATAAATAAAATAAAAAAGAAAATAATGTTCTTTAGAAAGATAGCTCAATAATGTAAATAAATTAAATTTGAATTTCAGAATGTACTTTTTTGCGCTAAAACAAAGGAAACATTTGGAGTTGTTGTTATTTTTAGGTTATTTGCTGTGATTTTACTGGTCCGGCCCACTGGAGATGAAATTGGGCTGAATGTGGCCCCAGAACTAGAATGAGTTTGACACCCCTGCCTTAGATAGTAGTGTGGGTGTTGATGTGTTGATTTGTCCAACAGGCTGTCTCCACTGGTCTTCTGCTTAGCACCGGGTAAACAGAGCAGCAGTAAAATGACAGCAGTAGGCGTCTGCTCAGCTAATCACAATCAGTAGCTCGGCTTGCAAAGGCCTTCCTGAGCTGTACCATGGTGACGTTCCAAGAGCTCCACAACATGGGTGGAGGACAGCGGAGGCAATAGCTGCACATTTTCATGCACTGGTTCCTGCAGTGGAAAAGAACAATGATGTGTCACTCGTTAATGTTGGGATACTCCCTTTGTGTGTGTGCGTGTCCAGGTTTCCTCTGTACTACGAGCTGAAGGTAGCTTTTGTGATCTGGCTGCTGTCCCCCTACACCAGAGGAGCAAGTCTTATTTACAGGAAGTGTTTGCACCCTCTGCTGTCCTCCAGAGAGCGGGTAAGATCATCCATCCATCCCCGTCTGCCTCTGTGTACGTGGGTTACTTGTTGTTGAGAATATTGTGGTCACGCTGCTTTTTACTTGATTAAACTGTCTTCAGGAAAAGATTTATTGATTGTCTTCCTCTAGGAAATAGACGAGTACATTGTGCAGGCCAAGGAGAGGAGCTATGAAACCATGGTCAACTTTGGCAAGCAGGGACTGAGCATCGCAGCCACCGCCGCCGTCACTGCAGCCGTCAAGGCAAGTGTCTCTGGAACACTCACCGTCCTGTTTGGCTTTCTTGTGAATGTCAGTTATGGAGGTACTGTCACCGGTAGTTTACTTAAAACGCCTTTCTGTGTTTACCAAAAATGTACAATGCCAGATGCTGCTTTTGTCCTGTTTCTCCCTCCTTTTGTCTAAAAGCAACAGCGCCCTCTGCCTGTTTTTTACCGTATGGCAATCCAGCAGATTGTGTTGAATTCAGTCGTTGGGCACAGAATGTCCTGATTCAGCTTGGTAAATCACATGAAACGTAACAAGGACAGAGATCATGTTATTAGTGTGGAAATAAATGCAGAGGAGCTGAATTCGGCACAGCAGGCAGTCCAGAATGAGATGTTTACTTGACTATTTAAAGCACTGCATCCTCCGTGTGCATGTCTCTGAAGTACCTGGTTGTCCCTCAGCTCCCACTTACTGCACAGTCAGTAGAAATAAAGTGCTTGTGGTCTGGTTTTGTTGGCGTTGTGTGTTTCCCTGCGTGAATCGAGTAATCCCTGCTGATCTCCTGACATGTTTCACTGCACTGAGGTGGGAATCCACGACTAAACAGAGTGAATCGTGTCAGGTTATTAGATCCACACTCAGCAGGAGCCATCAAGCTCCAAATAATTTGGCTTCGAACATAAACACCGGATTCATGAGACGCTCTTATTATACATTGAGTAGAAGCTGAATGGAGACAGTCAAGGTGCAAAAATAAATGCTGTCTTTATTACTGGAGAAAAAGAACAAACAATGATGTGCTCTTCCTGAAGAAAAACACAACCTCAGAATTTTTAGTGTATTGTCTGCCACTTTTCACTTTCTTTTTCTGTGTTTGAGTTTGTTTTGTGAGCGTGTGCTGCTTCAGCTTTTCATATTCATATGATTCATTTTCAGTATAAAATGTCTGTAAATAGTTTCTCATAACATACTCCAAGTTTTTCAAAACTAGAACCAGGTTTCTTAAATCACTTTCTTCCGTAACCAAGGATTGGTTGTGTACATAACCACAGGATACCTCACAATCCAGTCATAACAGAGACACAAGTGTAAATGTAAACTAGCTCAGTAAGTAGAGACACTTTAGAACGTCTGTGGAAAAAGTAGCCGTGATAAAAGAGCCACAGTGTCTTCTGTTTAACTGGAAATCTCTTCAAGTTGTCAGTCAGTCAGTCAGTCAGTCAGTCAGTCAGTCAGTCAGTCAGTCGTCCGCTTTGGGCTCGTGTTTCAGTGCTTCTTTTGGTTCATGAACTTTTCCAAATGCTTCTGTTGTTCAGACTGATTTCTGATCATCCGGATAATCTTCTGTTTTCGTAATGCTGGTTTTAAAGATGCGTATACTACTGCTCAGGAATTTTAGACGCCATAGAAGATGTTGCATTTTTCATAAGCTCATACTTCTATTCACCAAATGAGCTCCAAAGGGCTTCAGATCTTTGTAAATAATGCAAAATGCTGTGGGAACGCTGTAGCACTTCTGCTTAGGTGACTTTTAGAACTGTTTGTTTCAACGTGTTTTGGTTAACTTCCATGCTAGCTCACTGTCTTGTGACTTCTGTTTCTCTTTCTCTGCCTTCACTGACATCCTTCTTTCTTCAGGGTGTCTATGCTCCACCCGGCTGCTTTGGGAGGTAAAAATCAGTCAGTGTAAGCAGCATGGACAGAATGTTCCCGTTTCATTTCATACAGCACTATTGTCCCTTGCCACCTCGCTCCACACCCTTTCATTTTCAGTGTCGGTTCTTTTACCAGACCCGCTAGCTGGAATCATACGTGTTGATTTCAGTCTTGGTTTTGTAGCAACAGAGTCAAATGTAGGTCATCACTTACAACCTAATTCTGCTTCATTTCCAACATTTTCCTTCTTGTCTGGAAAATTATTTTTTTACACGTGTTCAAACATTAATTTCATTGTAACCCTTGACATGTTCTTGTTTTCTTTTTCACGTTCATTAAAGTCTTTCAGGTAGTAGTTCCCTTTGCTCGTTTTGTCTCATGTTTCCATGACATTGTAGATTTCTGTATTAGCATTGACATTATCCATAATTATCATGATGTTTTCTGTCTTGTAACTTTCACTGTATCTTAGTTGAAAATGTTAAGATGTGTATATTAGACAACATGTCCAGGCTTTTTAATGTAACGTTCACTGAGTCTGATGCGGGTTAGGCATTCCTATTCTCAAACCTTTAAAAGCTAAACATTTGTGATGAAGTTTGAGTGTTATCAGTGTTATGTTTCTATGAATTACTGTCCCTACACTACGTGCACCATTCAGCCACAACATTACCACCAGAGTCAGTGAGTGATTATGATCATTTTGTTACAATCCAGTGTTCTGTTGGGAAGCCTTGGGTCCATTTGGTCATTCAGCTGGATCTTAGTCTGACACCTAAACACTGTTGCTGATTGGTGTATATTTACCTGGACACTGACACTGGACAGGTCTCTCTCTCTTCAATGCATGTCTCTAATTAATGATAGAGTGGCTTGAAAGTATTAGCTGTTATTTTTAAGTGTGACACTCCTGATAAAATGCCTGTCGGGAGTCAAAATCCTGTTTGCTGTTGACACTATTGATCTGACTCCTTTTTTTTTTTTAGCTTAGTCTATATTGTTCTATAACCTCCTAAATTGTTATTTGTGTCTGCTCACTGTGATCCATGGCCTAACAGAAACTGAAATCTAAGCGAGGTCTTACAATTTGCTGGTTAACGCCATTTGTAAAGTAAATCGATGAGTGATTCTGATTGCTGGTTTTTGTAAGAGTGTGTGTAAACTTACAGACATGCCAATATAGGTTTAATATAGAATCAGTGTAGATTTACCAGAATAACAGCTGTATCAAGCAGTTAAGGGAACAGTCAATGTACAGTTCTGTGTAAAACTACTGAACATTTCTCTAGTGTTGGTCAGATTAAATGAACATCTTTGAAGCTAAACAGACGTGAACTTTAAAACTCACCCCTTGTTATTTGTCTCGCTTTGGCTGATGAAACTTTGTGCTATTAAAGCTGCATATTTTCAGAATCACTTGCACTGAAACCTCATTAGGAATGGCCAGTATGAACATAAGTAATGCTTACAGCAAGGAAAATCAGTTTCAGTATTCATATCAGCTCCAGACATTGGTTTTGGAGACAGACCTCTTCAGAGGGTTGGGTTTTGTGCTGTGGATCCCTAAGACCTCACGATGTAACGTTGACTGTTGTGTGTGCTGCAGGGTCAGGGGGCCATCACAGAGAAGCTGCGTAGCTTGAGTATGCATGACCTGACTCAGATTAGCCAGCAGGACGACGGAGGAAACCAGCTGTACCAGTACAGCTCCCACTCAGCCAACCCAGCCGTCAGGAGGTCCCAGAGTGGCGACGCTGCAGACGGAGCTGGTACGTACAGACGCAAACAAACACATGCAACAAAAACTGGCTTTCTGGTTATGAAGACATGTAGCAGGTAGCAGTCTTCATTTCAAGTCTTGTAGGAGTGAACAGAATAGAATGGCTTTATTCATCATACATGGATAAATATTTTCATCATGCCTGGACGGTGCATTCATATCAAGCAATAAGAAATAAAAGCTATCTAGCTAGCATTTCCTGATAACTTAGCACTTGCTAAACAGCGGCTAGCCCACCTAGCTGGCTGGTAATCTGTGTTATCCACAGGCTGTGGGTTAATGCAATGGAAGCTATTTATTCAAAAGTCAGTTTAGCTACGGTTAAGCTAACAGCACTTCATTATGTGTTTCTGCCACATCTCCTTTGTAGCTCTAACCTTTTATCTAAATATGGTCACTTCTGGCTAATATGCTAATCTCAGAGCTTCAAAATGATTGTCCACAAGCCAGTGGCAGTCTATGGTTTGGAAGCAGCACAAATTTCCACATTTTTTTTGAGCAAATCACCCCCAGAGTCAGAGCTGCCACTATCAAATTGTCTGGAATATTTGTCGTACCAATAAGGGCTGCCATTTCTATCACCATTTCCAAGACGGCTTTGTCAGACAGCCTCATCAACTTATCTCTATTTTTTTCCCCTTTCTTCTTCCCTTTTCTGCTTGATGAGAGCTGCAGGTTGGCTGGCATTTCAATGAAAGCACTCTGCAGCTGTGTGAGAGAGAGAGTGTGAAAGATGACTTCCCAGCAGACAGAGGGGATGAGATGAGGTTGACTAGGATGCCAGTGGAATGTCAAACACATACTCCCTCTATCTGTATTCCTTCTGTCTATTTCTCTCTCTCTCTCACTCTCACTCTCACTCTCACTCACACTCTCACTCACACTCACACTCACACTCACACTCACACTCACACTCACACTCTCTCTCTCTCTCTCTCTCACACACACACACACACACACACACACACACACACACACACACACATAGCCAGTCAGTGATGCAGAGCGAGTGAGCAGGGGGTGGGGATGGAGGAGAAGGAGAAGAGGACAAAGATGAATGTATAAGAGGAGAATGGAAATGTAAAGGATGGATGGAGGAGGAGTGAATTGGAAGGAAGAGGTCAATGGACAGAGGGAGAAAATGCTGGAAGAGACATTAGCATACTGAGAGAGGAGAGAGTCTGTTATGTATTCAGCTCAGCCAGCCAGCAGAGATATAGGGAGATGAAGAGAGGTAGAAGGATGTTTTCACCCTCCGACTGCTCTGTTTCATATGCTTCTCATTGTCCAATAGGTTGTTCATATGATATTAAACACCTTGTGGTGGGCATGTCGGAGGCCCTGTGTTCCTAATGGAGCTAACAGACAACTGATTGTGTTCTATTCTGCTGTACACCCAAACCAACAACAAATGTATCTGTGGATGCCAAAGCCCCTCTTTGCCGATTTTAAAGATTTCCATCATCAGTATGGACCAGTGGGCTTTGAGCTGAGGTTATCACGTACTACCTGGCTTTAGAGCACTAACTTGCACTGCTCACCTCAGAGTTCTGTATGTTAGTGCTAGACTACTGGGAGGACAGGGCTAGTAAATATTTCAAAATGAACATTTCTTGGGCTGCAAGTAATGATTACTTCTCCGCTGCATCACAAGCTCTGATCAGGATAGGACAGGAATCCAGTCGGCAAGAACTCTAACAGATGAAACCAGTATCACAGAGATACACAGATAGTGTTGCACTGCCACATTATACACACTACTATTCACAAGGCTGGGCTCACTTAGAAATGTCCTTTTATTTGAAAGAAAAGCATTTTTTTCAATGAAGATAACATTAAATGAATGATAAGTCCAGTGTAGACATTGTTAATTTGGTAAATGACTATTCTAGCTGGAAACATCTGATTTTTAATGGAATATCTCCATAGGGGTACAGAGGAACATTTCCTGTGTTCTAATGCTACATTGTGTTAGCTAATGCTGTTGAAAGGCTCATTGATGATTAGAAAACCTTTGAGCAGATATGTTAGCACATGGATAAAAGTGTGAGCTTTCATGGAAAACATGGAATCATCTGGATGACCCCAAACTTTTCAACAGTCAAACTTTTGACCATCATAATAACTACTAGTTGTTGGATCACTCCCAGTTCCAGGTTTGTCCTACATATAAGTAATCCAAAGCTTATAATCTTTGTTTTTATTGCTATATAAGAACTTTTGTAGCTGTCAGTCATTTCAGACAGTTGATCAGATTAGAAAGTCTTTATTGTCCCAATTTATGCAATTTGATTTGCAACAGGAGTCGACAACAAAATTCTTACCATAAAAACAGTCCAATACATAGAAACATAGATATAAGTAATAAATGTCATCAGCTGAGTTCTCATGACCGTATATGCAGCCTACAGTGCAAGGACACAAGCCTAAAGCTTATTTAGAAACCCTACAGCTGAGGGAACTCATGATCTGAGGTATCTGTTTGATTTGGCCCTCGTAGGACTGTATGAAGAGATCTGATTTGGTTGATTCTCAGCGGATCTAGAGGTGCAGGAATAACATGAGCAGAGAGCAGAATGGATGGAGTGGAAGTGTATCATGTTCCTCTTAATGCGTTCACAAATATATGTGGGAACTTTGTCTGCTTTCATGACTTATATCTGAATAGATAAAGTGCTCCTTAAAAGGATGCAGCCCAAGAGCACAATTCTGGGATGCATTTTAGTTGGACAGAGACTTGAGGACAACAGCAAAACTCCCAACGAACATCCTGTAAAGACAATGTAAAGGTCAAAACCAAGTCTTAGTACCAAGTAGTGCCTTTTCCAGAAGAATTTAGAACAATTCTTGATTAGATGAGCTGCTCTGTGCAAATTACTTTCTAAAAAAATGGAGATCAGTGTCCTGCTCAGTCGTTCAGTCATTTCGTTCTTTGTTGTTGCATTGGGAGCAGCTATGATTCCTCAGTGTAGTCTGTGAGCCAAGCAGACTTAGACATCCAGAGCCAGGCACCGGCTGCAGTTCTGGAGTGTTTTTCTCTTTTGTTACAAGCGCTGGTTTCCATCCAGCCAACACATACAGTGTGCAGATAGTCTTTTTGATCTCGTGTGGGAATTTAAAATCTCACGTCTCAGCCGTCTCAGTCCAGCCCCTTTGTTCTGGGAGAGGAAAGGTGGAGAGAGAAAGGGGCCCCTTATAGACTCCAGATGTGACAACAGCAGCAGAAGGAGCTAGAACCAGAATAAATAGAAACCACAGCGCTGCTCACAGACTGACTGCATGCTTGGCTTTGGGTAAGGGATCATTCCTGAAAAACTTGTGTGTTCTGCAATGTTATTTTTACAAGCATGGAATGCAGAAGCTTGTCAAGTATTACACTTAAAATATCAGTCATTATTTACACACAGCAGTCATTTTGACCTTTCTTTAATGTTATGCAGAGCAAATATAGTTCCTGATATTCCTGTTAACCTGTAGCTTATCAGGAAGGGGTTAACCTGCAGAAATACATTTGTTAATCATGAATAATTGGTCTATTAGTTACCATTAATAATTGAACTGATTAGAAATATATTTATTGATGCAAGGGGAAACTTGTGGTAGATTTGCTGGGCTGCTCCAACATTTGGATTGAGATGGAAAACTGCTACTTCTTTCCAAAAAACTTCATATAAAAAGTTTTTTGTCCTACCAAAAACACCAGGTCAGATTCCTGATGCCTCAGCCACAGAGGCAGAGTCATTGTGCTGATTCATTGGTGTTCTAATAATGATAATGTGTCGACCTGTTGTGTTTCTGTGAGGAGAGAGCGGGGCTAGAAGCAGCTGGTGTCTGCTGACCTCTGCTGGACGTCCTGCCCCTCACACTCACTTTACATTCCTGCAGTTCAACCACTGAATTCTGCCTCCTTGATTTAAAAGCAGCGCAGACCTGCAGTCATTAGAGGTCATCAGAGTTTAACATCTGTAACAGGTGATAACACAAATGCTCATGGCTCTTTTTATTATCCCCCGCCTCCACGAAGTGGAAAAGGGGGATATAGGTTTGGCGTCCGTCCGTCCGTCCGTCCGACATGAAGGGGACAGCTTTTCTCGAAAACTATTACAGCTAGGATTACGAAATTTAGTGTGTAGCTTCACATCATGGACACCTTGATCAAGTTCGAAAATGAGACCTGTGCGATAATATTTAACAGAGTTATGGCCCTTGATCACTATTTTGAATATAGACTCATAGACATCACGTGTGGCGGGGGATATTGATGACCATGTCGTCTTGTTTCCTCTGCATCCTGTATGCTCTTTGTTTAGATAGTGATCCAGCAAATGTGGCTTTTATTGTATCAGTATATTTATTTTTCAGTTCATCTTAAAATTTAACCTCAATCCAAATCACTGAAGGCATCTCTGCGTCCGGTGGGAGTTACTCTGATGACTTGTTTCTCACCTGGAAATACCAGTTACATCGACATCCATCATCACATTTTCACACAAGTCCTGAAAGTAGATAAAGAGACAACAGTTGAACAAATGAGACCAAAACATGCCACTCACTCATTTATTGGTGAAATGAATCCATTCCATACCTATGTGGCTGTTTTGAGGCTCTTTGTGTTTCTTTGTGGTGGTTGTGAGTCTCTGTGCTCCTTTTGAATGATTCTGTGGTTGTTTTCATCTTTTGGTAGTCTTTGTTGTCTTGTAACTGAGGTCTTCCACTTAAAAAACATAAATACCAGCAGAGGCTCATGACTCTTTTCCCCAGAGGACTTCTTAGTGATCCACGGTCCAGGTCAGGTTAACTGATGAACTCTATTACTACAGTTTAGTGTTCTATACCTGTGATGTGCTGACAAAAATGTTGATAAGTGAGTTAGATAAAAACAGCGATTGTCAGGACACAGCTCTTTGTTTCAGTCATTCCTGATGTGTGTATTTTCTGTATATATTTTATTGAATGTTTTTTCTGTGTTTTAGAGTACTTTTATGAGCAGGAGGAAAGGACGGATGAAGAGGCTGAGCCGACCTTCTCTGAAGACGAGGCCGTCACTCAGAAAGGACTGAGGCGATCGCAGAGCGTCAAGATCTCACGATCCAGAGTCCGCAAAGACGTACGTGTTCTGTTCCAACCGCTGATGCAGTGGTTTATTGAAATATATTACCAAAGCAAAAATCAACATTTAATACACAATCCATCCAAAATTTCAGCTTTTTTTTTTTTTTTTTCCAAAGAGCAGGTTGCATAATAATCCCACCCCGTATAAACAGTGCTGGGTAGATACAGATGACTGCAGTAGAACTCACCTGTATGTAGACATTTTGAGGTGAATTAAATGGTGACACGTGCTAAACACTGAGAACTCATGTCTATGAAATGGGAACGCTTTGTGTCAGTGTTCCCCATACGGCTCCAGCAGCAACACGGTTCAGACCAGAGAGATGTTCCTGAAGTTTAGAGAGGAGATGGTTGCTTTGCACAAGAAGATATCCAAGCTCTTGAATGTTCCCAGAGACACTATTGATAGAACCAAATCGACCAAAATCCAGTGAAATTTGCTGGATTTTGGTTGATTTTTTTCTGAACGGTCTTAAAGAAACATCTTTTTTTAGCATTTTTTTTTTTTTGCACCAAAAAATATTCAAAAATTTCACAAAAATGTTGGAAATGTAGAAGTTTTCCCTGTAAAAATATATGCATTTTTCCCACATTTTCAAACTTTAAAACGACCCGCAGGACGACACGAGGGTTAAAGGAAAATCCTCACAGAATCTGAACGTAGAATGAACGTTTACTGATCTCAGACTGAGAGACTGAGCTTCTGAATGTAGACAGGAAGGTCCCTCCATACTCTGGACACACTGCTGAATGTATGCTTTGATTTTGTCACCAGGCTCGTTATGGATCACTGAAGATTAAAGGCAAGAAGAGACCAGCACTGAGCTCTGTAAACTACGGACTGTGAAGAGACTGCTGCTGACACACACACACACACACACACACACACACACACACACACACACACACTGATTGGTGGATGGTAACGTCAGCTTGTTTTCCAGCTCTGACTTTTCACTCTGCTGAACTTTTTGATGACAACCTTTCTGCTGACATATTTATTACCTGATTCATCCGAAACCAGTGGCTCTTGGAGACTTTGCTCTCAGAGAACTTTAATCATTTTCTTTGGGTTGGTAGGATTGGAGCGTGTGTCTGTTTCATCAAACTTTCATTAGGGTTGCAGATGTTTTATGTACGTTTAGTCTTTCTAATGTAGTCAGCATTTGGTTTCATTTCATACAAGTTACTTTCATTTACTGCTGCCTTACAGCACAGTTGTAAACCATTAATAAGAACAACTTTTGGGTTGCCAGGTTGAGAAAAATCCCTTTAGTTCTTGTTCATTCTCTTCCAATGTGACTCTTCGCCTTGTCTGTTTAGCCTCATCTATAGTGTCCCAGTAGGTTTATCAGATGGAAATCTAGTACAAAAACACACTTGATAGATTGTTTCTTTACTTTTTAGTGCCTTGGCAAAGAGTTAGAAGTACAACTCTTCATTAAAACTCAGATTTTTTTGGTAAACGTGCTTTATGAAGTCAAATTTGATGGCAGCATTAGCAGCACACCTGACAGTAGATTTTCCAGCTGTACTCTTGTTCCTGCAGGTCTGATAGTGGCCACAGTTAGCAAGCTTTGGTTAGAAATGTGCTGAAACAGACGGCGTTTAGTTAGTTAATGCTACATGCTGCTGTGCTTTAGCGTGTTGCTAATACAGCTCAAGGAAAATCAGTGCCTCCTGTTCACAGAAATGTACAGTCTTACTTTGGAGGGACAGTTTAGCAGTGGATCAGATAGCTGTGGGTAATGTTCAAAGATCTTTCAAAGAATCACAGCTCCATAGTTCCCCTCAGCTGGACTGAGCTTCATAGTGAACCGAAATTAAACCAAAAAGTTTCTATGCATGGACTAAAAGTGGAATGAGCTTCTAGAGATTTGTGAGCATTTGGAGCTACAAACTTGACATAACTTGACAAACCAAAACTTGCTTTATGAATGGCTTCTAAGTGAGCAGATGTTTTATTTTATTATTCATTTAGTTGTTTTCTTTTAGCTTAAAGCTCCGTTATAGCATCCTCCTTTTCAAATGCAGCACAGTTCCTCCTGTTGCTGTTCAGGTATTTTCGTTCCTCGTCGGCCCTCTGACGGTAGTGTTGAGTCTGTTAACTTATACATGTAGACTATTTTTAGCGTGTAGGTTCAGACACTCGTAACATTCCCTGCCCCAGCGCTAACAGTAAGAGCTACGACCTGAACGTTTGTCCCTTACATCAGAGCTGATTGAACGAATCACACGTGGAAATGAGCCTTGAGACAGCAGGTTAGCCTGCTCTCTTCAAGTAACGGTGGTTGCAGCAGATACAGTAACGTGTTCTTTTTAATACATGATGAAAGCTGCCTTCTTTCAAACAGAAACAGTGTGACTCTCAAACAGCAGCAGATGAACACTACACCTTACTCTGGCATCGACAGATGAGAGAGAGAGGAAGGAAAGTGGGAACCAAATGAATGAAAGAAGGATTCTTTCAGGTTTCTGTGAGAAACTGCTTCAGCCTTTGTGAAGGCCGTCAACACCTACTCACTATTAATGAGAATTTCTTAATTTTCTGCTTTTTACTCGTGCATTTTTATACGACTGTGTGTCCTGATTGCACCCTGGTTGTAAAGTTCTCACTGCATTTCTTACTCGGTGAAGATGGGCTTTTTTTAAAATGTTGTTTTTGTGTGTAATCTGTAGTGTTTTGTATCGTATCCACCTGTTTTGCACATATACCTCCTCCCAGACCTTTTTTATCAATGCTGTTGTTGCTTGTCATCTCATTTTGTAACGTACTTTCCTGTCGGAGGATGGAGCACACGGGATGGGCCAAACCATTCCGGATGCTAATATTAACAGCTACTTATTGCGTTTTGGAGTGTAACATGTTGTACAGCGCTACACTGCTCACAGGCTGCAGAAAGCTCCCTCAAAGGTTGCTCTGTTGAGGAGAGAGAGTCAAAGGGTCCATTTATGGTGTTTCTCTGGCAGAAACCCCTGATGTGTCGGTGTGTTTCTGACTTTTATCACAGGTCTGGGTAAACAGGCCCAGTGAACACAACAAGCCAAACTTGCACATGTCCTATGTTCATTTTCATAACTGACTAATGATACCAAAGCTTCGTGTTCCCACCCAGAGCTGTGTGGATGGGCCTGTTTGATCTGTGTGGGGAACAGTCTGGTGTGTGGATTGCTGAATTGTGAAAGCAATGAAATAAAGGCTGTCGAATAAAGTGGTCTGTTGTGTTATTAGGGTCCGAGCTCCACAGAGCGCTGCGAGAACCCTCCTGGAATGAGAGGACTTGTTTTTCTTTCTTTTCATTTGGACTTTCAAAGGCCAAAAAATGCTCAAACGCGTCAGACTTTGCACACACATCAGGTCTGGTGAAAATTTTGATATTCTGGGGGATGAGTGTCAAATAGCTTTTAGTTCAGGGGTCACATACGGCCCAGTGTGATCTGAAGTAAAACCACAGCAGAATAACCAATCACCCATAAATAACCCCAACTCCAACTTCTTCCCTTTGTTTTAGTGCAAGAATGTTCAAATTTAATGAACTATCTTTTTACAAAACATTTTGAACAGCCTGAAATTTCTAAAGAAGAATAAGTTCAGTTTCAACAACATTCTGCCTCAGTCGATCATTTACACATTACAACTCTCAGATCAGTTTATCTACAAAGAAAACATTTAATCACAGCTATCTGGACAATGTAGTACAGGGACATCATTTTTAAAGCAATTATCTTGAGAACTACTAAGTCTAGCTCAGTGAAATTGAACAGTTTAGGTGTTGAACATTATAAGTTTATTATGAGATGGACTTCATACGTGTTCAACATGTGCACTGGCTGTCACACGTCACGCTGCAGTCCTGTGTGACTCTGTGAACATATTCCAAGACGCAGTATGGCTTCTCTTTGGGAGTGAACGGCATGGCTCAACCTGAAAACAGAACAAAGACAAAACATTAAATATAAAATCTTGATCTGTTTCTATACATTCTGTGAAAAATTGAGGTTGTTTTAACAAGAATTGACAAAATTATTGGCCTGCGAAATGATGTCAGATTTTTGGGACACCCTGTAGTTTCTAATCAAAACCACTCGTCATGGTCTAGAAATTATTTAAAATTTACATTTTACAAATGTGTAATGGACATTAAATGTCTTTTCTGTAATTTTTACACTTTACAAAGTCATCCAGCGGGCCAGATTGGACCCTCTGGTGGCCCGGTTGTGTTCTGTTGTAGGAGAACAGGGATGTCAAACACCCAGACAATTTCATGTTTTAAATGAAAACTCACACTTTTATCCATGTGCTAACATAACTGTACAAGGGTTTTCTAATCATCAATGAGCCTTTCAACACCATTAGCTAACACAATGTAGCATTAGAACACAGGAGTGATGGTTGCTGGAAATGTTCCTCTGTACCCCTATGGAGATATTCCATTAAAAATCAGCTGTTTCCAGCTAGAATAGTCATTTACCACATTAACTATGTCTACACTGAATTTCTGATTCATTTAATGTGACCTTCATTGAAATAAACTGCTTTTCTTTCAAAATAAGGGCATTTCTAAGTGAGCCCTGACGGTTGAACGGTAGTGTATATTTTTACTTTGAGCAATGAACCTTTTCCACCATATTCTAACGATATGTGATGTATTTATATCCATGTAAATGTGATGAACAGAGAGATCAGAAAAACTGATCGATTTTCTCCATGTGACAGAGAACCCAACCTGATTAAACTCTCCTTACTGGATGCAAATATAGCCGCCTTCTGACCCTCTAGAAGGGTTTCAGACAAAATATTTCAAAAATGAGACTCAAAAGAACAATGAGCAATCTAATATTTTATGAAAAAAAAAACTTGTCATAGTCTATTCCAAAAATGAGACACAACATGACAAAAGAACAACAAAAATGAAACAGAATATGACAAAAATGAGACACAAAATGACGAGAACATGCTGCAGTTTCAGTGACATTTTGGACGACAACATTGTACTCATCTGCATGCCTTCGTCTACCCGGCCTCCATTGACTCGTCCCACCTGCCGTCTCTGGAGCTGAAACTGGACTGGATCAGACCAAAGTACCGTCCAATCATGATGCCAGCTGCCTCTCAAAAGGCTCCTTCATCTGGCAGCACTTCTGAGGGAAGATGAGCTTCAGCAGAACTTTGGAGATCTGCTCCAGTGGTTGGTGATGTGTGGGGAGATAGAGAGGGACCTTTGAATTGTTCAGAAAGGAAAACATAGAACCCATTGGTAGTTTTAGTTTAGGGTGCTACTGCGGTGTGTTTTTATTTTTAAGAGGTGAACAGGAGGAGGTTTTTTTTCGTATTGATGATCTTTTACTTTGTTCCTGGTTGGAATGCCCATCAATGTCAACATGAAGTTCGCTTTTAGTTCTGTTTCTTTATTTTTATTTTACTAACACCCATTTACTTTTAACCTCCTCACATGTTGTGCTGTTTTAAACTTACTCTTTCAAATAAATACTCATCTACTCCTCTGGAAACCAGCATTTGGGCTGTTTTTGTGTTGCTACTGACCTACTTCAGACAGACGGGACAGAACAACGTTTTGTGGACTAAAGGCCAAACTATGACATTTTTTTGGATGACATAGTAAACTATGACTTTTTTTTTTTACACATTTTGAACAACTCACTAAACTATGACATTTTTGTGATACTTTGGATGACAGCATATGGGTTCTGTAAAGCATCTTTAGACAATTTGACTGTAATTGGCACTATATACCATAATTTCCGAACTATTGAGCGCACCGGAATATAAGCCACACCCACTATATTTAAAAAGAAAAAAGGTTTTGTACATATATAAGTCGCAGGTGTCCACGTTGTAACATGAGATATTTACACAGAAAGATTTTATTTAACTTGTAATTAAATACATACTTTCTTCCAGAACAGTGCCTGCAACACGGCAGTGAAACACATGGAGTCAGTCCACGCTGCCAACTCCAACGCGCTAAGCTAGCGCAACAGCTGCATCATACGCATTTCTTTGTGTTTTCCATGATGAGGGTGTGTGCATGAAGCACAGAATGACTGACTGAAGAATTTAATGGGTTTGATTTAATTTGAACAGTGTCAATGGTCCACTGTGACCTGTTTGGTAATTTTATTGGTCTGATGTGACGAGGCTAAACTTAATGATGGCATGAAGCTCGCACATAAAAATCTACACATTAGACGCATCTTTGTATAAGCCTCAGGGTCCAAAGCGTGAGAAAAAGGTAGCGGCTTATAGTCCAAAAATTATGGTAAATAACATTAATTGAATTGAATTAAATTCAAGAACAATAAACAATTTTATTTTATGATCAAAACAACTTGTCATGGTCTCGAAATTATTTGAAATTTAGTGTACAAATTAACAAATTAATTCCTGTGGCCGGACTGGACCCTCCAGAGAGCCGATTTTGGCCTGCCCAGCTCATGTTTGACAGTGAGTGGACTGAACAAAAAAAAAATGTAAGCCCCTAAACCAACCCTGCTGATTTAAGATCTTGCTAAAACACAAACAGCTTGTGATTTTCAGGCCATCACATGTTTTATTACTCCATAAGATACCATTGAATGGTAGCATTAAGTGATCTAAAACATACAGAGGGTAAATATGAGTTACAGGAGGCAGGTAGCGGTACCTGAACTGGCCTTTTTCACTCCATATCAGTCAAACCCCTGTCACTTCTCACTCATACAACACACATGTTCAGTAATACACAGAGAACACAGCACAGTATTCTGTCTTCCAGGCGGTAGGATAAAAACACACCAGTCTCCAAATGAGTACTTTAAATCACATAATATCACAAAGTCATCAAACAAGTCTTCATCTGAGGAGAGAGAACAGGAACAGGAAGGAGAGGGGAGGTCTAAAACCATCTGAGCTCTGAGAGCAAATCGAAAGCTGCTGCCATTAAACAAACTGCATTATCCTGGTGTCCATGAACGCCTCATGTAGTTTCACTGCGTCACTGACAAAGACACTTTGTTCAGTGTGTTTGAGTTAAAAAAATGCTATGTTACATTAGTGTTACTTTGCTGGACATCACTGTCATTCTGCTGTAGGAGGAAAAACATCCTGGCTTGTATGCATATCTTTAAACTGGGGCTGGACCCGAATATCCGAATATTCGGTCGTTGCAGAGGTATCCGGATTCGGATCCCGCCAGCCCTGCTTTAACCCTCATGTCATCCTGCGGGCCAAATTAACCTGTTTCAAAGTTTGAAAATGTGATTTCACAGTAAAACTTCTGATGTCCACATTTTCAAGATTTTGGGGAAATCTTTGAACATTTTTTGGTGACAAAAAAGAAATGGTAAAAAAGATAAAAATGTTTCTTAAAGAACATTCACAAAAATAAATTTGTCAGTTATTTGTCCTCATTTACGGCCACCAAAAAAGTTGTTTCCTTGTCTGAAAAAATTCCAAAACTTCAGCAAAAAAATCCCCCAATTTTCTGAAAATTTGCAAAACCTTCAGGCAGAAAATTCCAATAATTCCTTAAAGGTTTCCCTTAAAAGTTTTATTTAAAAAAATCCCCCAAATTTGTCAAGAAAATTCTTGTAATTATTTTCAAAAAATGAGTAGAAATCTTCCAAAAAAAATCCTAAAAACATCTAAAGTGATTCCAGATATATCAGCAAAACTTCTAATATTTTCTTTAAGAACATTCACAAAAAAAAAAAATCCAGCGAATTTTGCTGGATTTTGGTTGATTTTTTTGTGAATGTTCTTAAGAAACATTTTTTACATTTCTTTTTTTCCCACCAAAAAAGGTGTAAAAATTTCCCAAAAATGTTGAAAATGTGGACATCAGAAGTTTCACTGTGAAAATAGTTTTTTCCCACATTTTCAAACTTTAAAACGGGTCAATTTTGACCCGCAGGATGACAGGAGGGTTAATGACACCATGTCCTCTTCTGCTGCAGGTAAATGGCACCAACTGAAGAATTTCTCCTCCTAATCTTCACATAAAGGAAGCTGTAAACAGTGAGCTTGATATCTGTTCAAACACAACACACAGCTTTGATTTGGCCTGGTCACTTCTGCTACAAAGCAGGACCACAAAGCAGCTGTGAGGCCGGGGTGGACGATCACGGAGCTAACTATGGCGGCTGAAACGGCATTGGATGATTCTCCTGACAGAAGGTTCGTCGATGGAGCCAGAGGAGAGCAGCCCTCTGGAGACCTGAGATGATTCTGGAGCTGTTGTTTTTCAGTCAGTGAGTGTTCAGAAGTCAGACAGGAGTTAGCAGACGACTGATTGTGTCCATCTGAAGATCCAGAGCTGAGACTGCCACCACGGTGCAGAATGCTGTCCAAGGCACGGTGTAGGTAGATTATTGGAGGGTTATTGAAGCTGCTTCTGCCGCTGTGCTTTACGATAGCTGGCCAGTCACTAAATTCAGCTTTATTTTGTGAGAAGTGACTCCCTTTAGCAGTGTCAGGTGTGTCTGTCTGTATGGAATGCTGCATTCACGGCCCTATGTGAATGATAGTAAAACCAACCTGATGTCTGGTCAACAGGCCATGAATGGAACCATCAGTGGCTCCTCATTTTCCTTCCATAACTACGTTAAATATTCCAGAGCAAATCAAACATGTCAACAATAAAACAAACATGCAACAAGGCATGACGTCACGCCAAAGATCTGAAGAACTTTGATCACAAATGATAGAAATCTTAAACTCAGCTTTATTCATTAACCCTCGTGTCGTCCTGCGGGTCAAAATTGACCCGTTTTGATGTTTGAAAATGTGGAAGAAAAATATATATTTTCACAGTAGAACTTCTGATGTCCACATTTTCAACACTTTTGTGACATTTTTGAACGTTTTTTAATGGAAAAAGAAATGTTAAAATATTTCTTTAAGCACATTCACAAAAAAAATCAATCAAAATCCAGCGAATTTTGCTGGATTTTGGTTGATTTTTCTGTGAACGTCCTTAAAGAAAATCTTACAAGTTTTACTGATATATATGTGTGATCATTTTAGATTTTTTTTAGGAATTTTTAAAAGATTTTTACGCATTTTTTGAAAATATTTCCAAGAATTTTCTTGCCACATTTGGGGATTTTTTTTAAAATAAAACTTTCAAGGGATTATTATGTTGTTAAAGAAAATAGAAGTTTTGCTGATATGTAATCACTTTATATATATTTTTAGGATTTTTTTTGAAGATTTTTACTCATTTTTAAAAACTTTTTCTTGCCAAATTTGTAGGATTTTTTTTTAAAATAAAACTTGGAAGGAATTATTGTAATTTTCCTCCTGAAGGTTTTGCAAATTTTCAGAAATTTGTTGAATTCTTTGCTGAATTTTTGGATTTTTTCCAGATGAGGAAACAATATTTTTTGGTGCCCATAAATGAAGACAACAGGAGGGTTAAGTAAACATGGTTTGATACAGCCTTTGTGTCAATCAGAGAACACCTAGAAGCTCAAGGTGAACATGGTTGGAGGACTTTCTTGCATACGTCGTGAACACAGCATCATTACTGCTCCAATCAGCAAACAGACTGTTGGAAGTCCAACACATGCCACATGCTGAGACTGCAAGCAACACAGGAAATAAGTTTTCGTGTACTCGTATTTCACTAGCAAATCACATTTTCGTTGGGTTAGGTGCCAGTTTAACGGCTCCAGAATGCTACAGACGGTTGCTCGGTTGAGGAAAAGCCGCAAAAGTTCAGACAACCCGACACAAAATCATCATTAACTCATTTTTCTGAGGAGGTGAGCCAAAAGCTAACGGAGTTGCATTCTGTTGGAACAACTTAATAAATTGGTCGCTATTCCTGGCCTTTTCTGTCCGACTGACACCACCTCAGTGAATGAAAGCGATGAATGCAGCTTTAGAAGATCTGGATCAGAGGTGTCAAACTCATTCTAGTTCAGGTTCGCTCCACATTCAGCCCAGTAAAATCACAGCATAATAATCGATAAATTACGACAACTCCAAATGTTTTCCTTTGTTTTAGTGCAAAAAAGTACGTTCTGAAAATGTTCACATTTCTGGAATTTAAAAAAAACGACAAAATGTCTAAAAAGTGAGAAACAAAATGACAAAAAATTAAACGATGACAAACAAAACAGAAAACAGACAAAAAAATTTGAAAAAAGAAAGTTGCAAGTTGACAAAAAATGGTCAAAAAGCAAAAACAAGACAAAGAATTACATGAATGGCACAAAATGACAAAAAATGGACAAACAACTATAGAAATGTCTTAGCTCCAGATATTTGGCCCCAATTAATGACAAATGTTCAGATGTTTGGATCGGGGGGAGACGGAGACAACAGACGAGCCAGATAATGTTATCGTCTGATGAGGGGGGATGTTCAGGTCCAACCCTACAAACAACACAAGCAAGGCAAAAAAAATAACAGAAAATGACAAAAACAATACACAAAACGACAAAAATAAGACTTTTTTGTCTTATTTTTGTCATTTTGTGTTTTGCAAAATGACTCGTTTTGCACAAGCGAGACAAAAAAAGAAACGTAAAACGACAAAAAGTCAGACAAAATATTACAAAAATGAGACACAAAATGACAAAAGAATATTGAACAACATAGTAATTTACATTTTGATCAACACAACTTGCCATTGTCTAGAGATTATTTTAAATTTACAGTCTTGCAAATTTTAAATTTGCGCTAATGTCTTCTCTTTAACTTTTACACTTTACAAAGTCGTCCAGCAGGCTAGATTGGACCCTATGGAGGGCCGGTTTTGGCCCGCGGGCTGCATGTTTGACACCCCTGGTCGAGATGAATATTTTAAGACCATCACCAGCTTCAAACGTCAGAACTCTGGAGATCTCACTGTGCTGCTACTACTTCTATTCATGATCAGAACATGATGATGATGATCTTACAACATGCTTGATATGTCGCCATGGTGACTGTAACTGTTGTCCAAAATGCCGTCTAAATTCCCACCATAGTTTAACTGACGAATTGCTTCAGTTCTACAAGCAAGTTAGGAGTCTTTAGAGCATCTGTAGAAGATCAGACTTGAGTTGTAGAACAGTGAGCAAAGGAAAATCAGTGCTCCATTACCATCACATCTACATCGTCTATGGAGAGAAAGACACCATGTGGACACCTCACGACTGGTGCAAACCTTTGAGATACATCAACTTATTCAACTAGTTGGTTGCAGTGTGAACAAGCAGTGGCTGGATGTGTCTGCGAGGCTCTATCAGCTTCATTCTTACTCGTTTCACTTCCTGTTCTGTGTGGAACTGGATAAAAACACCAACCTGCAAGAGCATGGGGGAAGTAGTCCTTGGAAAGCATTTGGAAAAGGGGCAGGCACTTCTAAAAGATACTTGGCAGGTGATTGGATGAACCCTAACTCACACCACAACACTCCTAGCCACCAGTAGTTCCTTCTGGAACACTGAACAGTCCAACTAACTGTGGATTGATCCTTCTAGCGCTCCAGATACCTTTCAAAGAACTGCTCCTAAAAATGCACTACACACACAAAAGATCATTAAAGCCTTTAATTTAAGTCAGCTATGAGAAAATAAAAAAACGCAGCAATGTAGTTTTTCCTCAACAACAGCAATATGCTCTCGTGTGACTGAATTCCACTCACATGATCCAGATCCGTGTGTGTGTATGTGTGTGTGTGTGTGGTAGTGTTAGACCAGTACCTCTGTCACTACTGGGACATGGTTGAGTTGCTGCAGACTTTAAAGGAGCAGTTCATCCAAAAAGTCAGCATTCAGTCATGAACCAGCCACAGTCAAGCATCGCTTCAGTCTGTCCATCAGTGGAACAGCAGGTCGGTTACATTTATGCGTTCTCTGGGGACACGAGGAACACGTTCTGGCAGAGCACCAAATCAGGCACAACTCACAGGAGATAACTTGAATTGATTGGTGAACAGCTCATGCAGCATATCGAGTGTTTTGAAGCTGAACTAGTTGACGACGGCGCCCAAAGTCCAGGATTATTCCAGCCTACTACCACTAGAGGCATCTTCAGCGGATTTCATTCAGAAATGCTCTGAATTTCCAGGCACTGTTCCAGTAGAAGACAGGACACACAATCCCTTTTAGAATAACACAAATGATCAAAAATATAATGATTCACATGAAGACAATGGAACATAATTTCTCATAAATTAAACAGAGAAAACTGATTCTTTTTTCCCGTACTGGCTGACCCCCACATGATGCTATCTTTCTGTGTCATACAACATTTTGTCTTACTACTGTGTTGACACAGACACAAACGCACCATTGTTGAGCTTCAGAACATTGAAATGATGCTGCTAGAGTTATTCAGTTACATTTGGACACAGTTAGCTGTGTCCAAACAGTAAAATACAAACACACAAAAGGCAAAGTTCAACATCTACCTACTAATCATGAACTGGACCTGGTGGTTTCTGCTCAGTTTTTGTGGAAATAAAAGAGCCAAACAGGGCATTTCAGTGATTTGGAAACACCACGGAAGACCATAAGACATGGTTAAAAGCTCCTGAAAACCCAGATAAGTGGACTCTGAATGAGGAACATGTTCCTGACAGCTGATACAGAGCTCACTGCTAACATCTGGCTTCACTGATGTCTCCATTGACATCATTTCTGAATGAACTGTTCCTTCACTGTCTTGCATTAGTGGTAATCTGCCTGGTCAGATCTCTCCTCTCCCTCCTGTCGGTTTATTGCACCATTTGAAGCAGAACTGTCTGGCGGACTGATTCTAACTAGTGCACAGTTTGGGGGTGATCGGTCTGTCCACCTACAACCTGAGCTGGAGTCTCATCAGTCATGGCAGCTCAACTCAAAAGCCATATTTGTGTAGATGTGTGTGTGGTGTGTGTGTGTGTGATAATATCTGTCTAATCACAGTTTATCCCTGTCCAGTAGCTCCTGTAGTTCATTCTGGATGTCCTCTGGCAGCTCCAGAGGCGGCAGGTCATCTAGACACAGATCTTCCTGAGCTGGCATTTCCAGTGGTGGCAGCTGAGGGATTGCAATCTCCTTCCCCTTCCCTGTGCTCTTCCTCTCCTGCCCACCCCCCGTTGGCATGGCAGCGGCCGACTGTGGGAGCACCCAGAGCTCTGAGCGCTCCACAAAGTCCGCCGCCTCGGACTGCAGCCTGGCGTTCTCCGACCGTAGCCGCTCGTTCTCGGCCACCAGCTGCTGATTCTCGTTCATCAGGTGATCGACCAGGCGCCGCAGGTCCTCAATGGTGGTCTGTTGCTCTTCCAAGCGAGTTTTGTCATCTTTGGTGGTCTTTGATCCGGGGTACTGGGGAGTCAAAGGCTGGCAGCCTCCAGTCTGCCGAGTCTGAAGCTGGTAGAGTAAGGTGTCGTACTCTCTCTCCCTGACGCCTCCACTCTCTGCAGCTGAGAGACCGGGGTGTCCGGTGGACTGAGTATGGACCAGGAGGCCTGGGACAGCGGAGGGCTGCATCGCAGCGGATCGGGCCCTCGTTGCCTCACGTCGAGCTTCCCTCTTCCAGCGTTCTTGGATCAGCTGCTGCTGTTTGATATGACTGTCCCTCTGCAGCTCCATGGACAGACGAGCCTGCAGACAGAGCACCAACACCAGCTATCACTCTCTACTACAACACTGACACAAGCCCCACTGCTGGCTTCAGAGCAAACACGACGCTGGACAGCCTGTACACATGATATTTGTCATTTACATGGGACTAGACAACACACCAAGCCATGTATAAAACATAATAATGGAATAAACTAAAACTAAACTAATAGCAGCTGATCAAAGTGTCCAAATGTCACCAGTCTGAAGTGAAGACCATTTCAGTGACCTACTGTTAGATCCTGACTGGTCCGTTCTCCATGTCAGAATAATTCAATTATTACCAACTTAAATGAACTTACTGCTGTTGCTCTGTGAGTAAATACAGACATGTGTGCACCGTGCACTTTTGTTCACCTCAGACAGGTGTGCTTACATTTAATCAGATGTGGCTAAATATTGTATTAGTTTTATTTATTTGCACCATAAAATAAAAACAGTTACATTGGCATTGACAAAAAAATGCAAGAAAGTGCTGGAGAGGTGAAAAACCCCCAAAGTGGGCTTATCCAAGATACCTCCCTATTAATTAATTAAACAAATATAGGAAGAAAAAGAAATAAAATTTAATAAAATGAAATAAACTCAAATAACTCAACAACAAAAAAAAAGCAATTGAATTAATTATGAATGAAAATACATGTCAGCCACCCTCAGGTTGAGTCAGAAATAAACTGGCATGTTAGTTAATTGAACTTTTGATCAGCTGCTCTTAGATTAGATTTAATCTGTTATTACATTATAATTAGTGCTGGGACACAATTAAAACAAACTGATCTAATTAAATACAGGCTTTGTAATTAATTACTCACATTTTTGCCAAATAGCAATATCTGACACAATAAGCAAAATGTTGGTTGACAATTGAATGGATGAATAGAAGTGTATGAAACTCAAACAACGAAAATGTTTGTTCCATTTCTATTGATCTGCATTTTTCATGTTTACTACATTCACAGATTACTGCAAACTCAAAGTGCCATTATAGTGATTATACTCAACATTTTAAGACTTTCTGCAAACTCAAGCACTTTTAATGTCTTGAAAAGTGGTCTATTATGGGATGGCTACACCATTAGCCGGTACCAGGACTGTTGTAGTTAATGTGTCCACAGGATCGTCAATTTCTAGCATTCCATTGATTGTCTTTGTGAAATGCATTGCATGCTGGTTGCGTTCCGGCGCGTCTCTTCAGAGCCCATTTACATAAATTAGACTTGACTTCTATTTTATGCAAATTCAGTGCAGGCAGTGGATGTCCAACGTATCGCAAAATATTCATTAAACGTCTAGTCATCACTGAACCAAAACGAGGACAGATTCAGCTGCTTATTTCTCGCCTCAAATGCTTTCAGAAATACTTTTTGCTGAAGCGTTTGTGTAATAACTGAGAAAGTTTGTGGCCGAGGCGCCATGTTGCTCTAATGTTTCTACTGGACTGAAGCTAAAGCGCTCTCATCCAGCTTGTGGCCCACTCAGACTGTAGAATACAGAATACATAAAATCAATAAATTATACAGTCTATGGGCCCACTACAGTGCATCCTGTAATTCTTAAATACATCTGTGTAGTTCCAACAGTGCCATGGTTAGATTTTCCTAAAGTATTAGCACTTTTACTTGTGTTAAATGTTTGCATATCTGGTCATGTATGATCACAAGTGTTTCTGCTTCCTGGATACATACGTAAATACAACAACTGAGTCTTTAACAGAGATTACTATGCATGTTTTTCCACAAAGTTACATCTAATACTGATATTCTGTCTTTGATATCATTTAAGGCTGCTGTTCTACTTCTCTCTCGAGTTTCAGGCTCCAGAGGGCCTACAGCAGCTGAAGGTGGTGTTAAACAGCTCTTTAGTCTTAGTCAACCCGGACACAAGAGTTTCACCACTTCATGAAACTATGAAAATGTCTCACCTGCTCACAGTCTGTTGTCTTCATTGCATCGGTCAGAAGCTCTGGGAATAGGACAGCAGAAGGAAAGGTGATAACAGCTGTAGAATACCTTTCTGCCACACATCTGTCCAGTAAACTACATCCACAGTCTGTCATCTCTCTGTGATTTCATTGATGCTATTTTATATTCCCTACACTTGTTTCTTCTTGTGTTCCCCTTGACAATGTACCTCCCAAAATAGACAAGAAGTCTTCAGCATATTAGATCATCTTTACTTGTCATTATAATGTGAAGTGGCCTCAGTTCAGCCTATTCTAAAGATCCTGGTGTACCAACAAACTACTGAGATCCCAGCTACCATAAACAAGGTACGATATGGAAAAATGTACGCAACTTCTGGAGCTGGTTGAAAAAGAAACTCATTAGATGTAATCAGACTTTTGTCAGACACAGCGCTGAGCCGTCTTCTGTGTTTTGAATGACATGAGGCTAAAACTATCAACAGGATGCTTAGAATTTCCTTCACATAACAGCAATCACACTGAAGTTCAGCTTTTAATCCATATCAAGTCACTAAGAACATCTTCAAAATCTTCTCTCATTAGCTATAAATAAAAATCTTTTGGTAAAAACCTATGTATGATTGTTGACTACCAGCTGAACTTTGATAAACGTGTGGAGTCAAACACGCATTCCTGCAAACCTTCACTAAATGTTTAACCCACTATTGGGTAAGTGATCATATTTGGTAACTTCCACACACATTAACTATCTGCCTCTCTGAGGCTGAGAAGCATGTGCTTTTCATCCAGCCAATCTTCGAAGATTACTCTACATTACAGAACATGACATCGTGGCGTTTGACCAATCAGCAGAGGCCTGGAACGTATCAAACTTTCTCTTTTCTCCAAAGTTGGACAAAGACGGACTTGCGGTTTGGTCCTCTTCCATATTTTTGGTTGAAACATCAAAACTAACTATGGTTAGTTGACGAAACTCATATTTTACGGTAGAGTAGTTGTGGTAAGCGATTATACATACATTTCTTAGAATGTTTTTTTTTTTAATCACTAATGGGCAAGGAACCATATATGGTAACTTTATTGACGTTGAATTTAACATGAAAATTTAACATTTTAGGGCCACCAGATAGCTCAACTGGTTGAGCAGGTGACCCACGAACAGGCGACAGTCCTGGGTTTGATTCCCGCTCACAGCCCTTTACTGCATGTCTTCCCTCCATTCTTCTCCCTACTTTCCTGTGTGCCTCTCAACTATGTCTAGCTAATAAAGCCAACAAAAGGCCAAAAAATAACTTTAAAGAAAATTAGAAGTTTTGAAAAATGTCACAAAAGTAAAGAAGTCTTATGTCTTCCAACAAAGTTTGAATTTTTAAAGTATATATATGTATAAAGTATGTATATTTCAATGAGTACCCTTGAAAAGGTTAAAGCATTTGTTTCAGATTCGTCTCCATGTTGACTTATCTCCGCCAGGAGGTTATGTAATCACCGGAGTTTGTTTGTTTGTCCGTCTGTGTGTGTGTGTGTGTGTGTGTGTGTGTGTGTGTGTGTGTGTGTGTGTGTGTGTGTGTGTGTGTGTCTGTCTGTCTGTCTGTTTGTCTGTTAACAGCATAACTCAAAAAGTCATGGACGGATTTTCACCAAATTTTTACAGGATGTCCGGAAGAGCAAGAGTAAGAATCGATTAGATTTTGGAGGTGATCCGAATCACCGTCTGGATCCAGGAATTTTTTGAAGGTCGAAGGACAATTGAGAGTTGGCCGCCAGACAAACAAACAGACACACACACACTGACGGACACACACACGGACAGACAAACGGCATGGCGGAGGTATGCGCTCTCCGAGTGCTTTTCTAGTTTTAATTGCATCATTTCTGCAGATTTGTCAGCTTCACAAGTCTCCTCTACCACGTCCCAAAAGTCGTTCTTCTGGATTCCCATCGGCTGACTGGGGAAGCCTCTGAACTCATGGTCAAGCCCACGAAACCGGTTTGAAACAACTTTTTCTTGTCAACATGGTGGATTATCCTGCTAAAAGTAGCATTCAGGAAACCACACAGGGGTTTGCATTGTCAGCAGACAGGGTGTGGTATTGAAACACTGACTGATACAGAAGGACTCGTCATACCATCACACTAAGCAGTAGTCTGGACTGGTGACACATGGCAGGTTGGATCCATGGATTCATGCTGTTGATGGCAAACTGTGAGCCTACCATCTGCAGTCTGAGCATAAATGGAGAATACTCAGAGCAGGTCACATTTTATATGCCCTCTGCAGCCTCACATTTCTGACAGGAGTGGAGCCCAGGGTGGTTGTCTGCTGTTGTATCTCATTCTCCATTAGAAGCGTTGTCAGTTTGGCTGGTTTTTCTCTTCAGCACAGCAGCAAGGAAGTGGTTCTCTGAGACACTGTAGTCTTTCTGTCAGCTACCACCAGTGAGCCAGTACACCCAAAACAGCTCAGATGACAACAATAAGTTCTGATATTTGATGAAAACATAACTGAAATTATTTCCTATACCTGCCAGATTTTAGGCACTGCACTACTGCAACCTTATTAGGACATTAAGCAATTGCTTGAATAAGCAGGTTTACATGTATTTGTGATAAATAAATCCACATCACACGCTAGATGGCCAAACATGGAGCGGGTGTAGTGGTGGTGTCACAAAGGCTACCTGCTGCTTTTCCATGGCAGGAGATGGCCTCTTTGTACTTCCCAGCAGCTACCAAACGGTCCGCCTTCCTGCACTGCTGGTGAGCCTGAAAAGAGGTAGAAATGTGGACAGAGTGTTTGTGTGTAAAAGGTTCAATAAAGGAGAACCTAAGCATTTCTCTTTCCATCCCTTCATTTGCTACATCTGCTTGTTCATCAAAACGGTCCTCCACAGGGTCCAATTTGGCCCTGGAAGATGTTGTAAAAGTAAAAATTACAGAGAAGACATTAACTGCAAATTTATACAACTATAGATCTAAAACATTTTCCAGACCTCAACAAGTTGTTCTGATCATAAAGTAAAATTATTAATTGTTCTTTTGTCACTTTGTGTCTCATTTTTGGAATATTTTGTCTTGTTTTTGTTTATTGTCTCCTGCTTTTGTTGCTTTGTTTCTCATTTTTGTCGTTTTCTGTTTCTTGTCTTGCTTGCGTCATTCGTCTATTTTTTGTCGATTTGTTTCTCGCTTTTGTCGCTTTGTGTCTTGTTTTTTAATATTTTGTCTTCTTCTTGTTTATTTGTCATTTTGATCAAAACTGGGCTGAATGTGACCGCTGAACTCAAATGAGTTTGACACTTCTGCTCTAGAGTTTGTGGTTTCGTATGTTCTCGATTGAAACATTTTACCATGTTGCAAGGAATCATGCTGTTGGCTTTCAGTTTTAGGCAGCACACTGTGAACTTGTCCTTTTAGCAGCTTCCTATCTGGTTTAGCTTTCAAAGACACACCGATCAATTTACACGCCTTAATTGTAATACATCTTGCTTGTTATAACAGTTATTTTACATGTTCACACCAAAAACCTACTGATTGTCTTCAGAGAATACAAGCCTCCATCACCAGGCTTTTAACTAGAATGCACTGACTCCTGTTTTAGGATCTTTACACCGACTGCCAGTAGTTTTAGAATTGATTTTAAGATCGTATTAATTATTTGTGAGTCTCTCTGTGGCATTTCTACTCATGATATTTCTGACTTCTCCACTCACACAACAGTTGGAATAAATAGCCTGACAAAATTCATTTAGTCACTGACTTCTTTTAGATCTTTTTAGCAAATATACTTTAATCTAAGGGCCTTTCCCGATTTTACTGAAGTGTTTTCTGGACTCTTTTGTCCGTTCAGAAACCTTAAGATTTGTCTGTTTTAGTCCTATGCAAAGCACCGTGTAATGTGTGATTTTAAAAGGGCTCGTAACGTTAACACATCCACCTTCACTGTTTACTGTCTGTCTAAACATTAGGTATAACAGCATAACAAAGCGTCTTCATGTACATTCTGTCGAGGACACAACCAAACAGTTGTGTAGCGTGCCACCCTATTACAGCAAACACAGCGGTTAGAGGCTAACTCCCAGTGGAGGCTAGCTAATGTAGCTCACCTATGCAGCCTCCTAGCTACAGTAACGTTAGCCTGCTATTGCAACACCAAGAAGCAAACTTACGAGGTTGAGCGGGCTGTCTACGACCTCCATGGAGTGGATTCTTCGATGGTTTATACTACATGAAATGTGTCGATGTCCCTCGCGGACTGTCATTCGCACTGTGAGGAAAAAATCTTGACAAATATATTTACAAGAAAATTACCGACGCCTCGACTACACGGCCAAAGCGGCGTCAACACGTCGTGACGTCACTGCCGCTCCGGAGTCCGTTCTTGGAGGGTCAAGTAACCGGAAGTAGAAACATCTACATTCATATATCCAGCTTCCAATTATCGTGTCTAATTCAGGGGCCACATTCAGCCCAGTTTCATTTGAAGTGGGCCACACTAGTTAAATTGTAACCTATGAATAACAACAACTCAATTTTTTCCCTTTGTTTTAGTGCAAAAATGTACATTCTGAAAACGTGAATTATCATTTTTACCAAACATTATGAACAACCTGAAATGTCTTACGTAAAATAAGTTGAATTTCAACAACATTATGCCTCAGTTTATTGCTTACACAATACAATTACAGATCACAGTATATCTACAAAGGCACCAAATGTTAAGTCATAGGTTTCTGGAACTAAGTAATATAGTATTTTACTTTATGATCAAAATGGCAAAAGTCAGACAGAAAAACAACAAAAAAGTCAAAATATTGCAAAAATGAGTAGATGAAATAGACAAAAACACAAGTGAGACAAAAAGAACAATTATTATTATTATTATTATTATTATGATTATTATTATTACATTTTAAATTTAAATTTTAAAAATTATCACTGATAGATACCTGATAACATTCATCCATCCATCCATTCTCTATACACCGCTTTATCCTCACTAGGGTCGCGGGGGCGCTGGAGTCTATCCCAGCTGACTCGGGCGAATGCAGGGGACACCCTGGACAGGTCACCAGTCTATTACAGGGCTACATATACAGACACTCACATTCACACCTACATTCAATTTAGAGTGATCAATTAACCTCAGCATATTTTTGGATTGCGGGAGGAAGCCGGAGTGCCCGGAGAAAACCCACGCATGCACAGGGAGAACATGCAAACTCCATGCAGAAAGATCCCAGACTCAGGCTGGGATTTGAACCAGGGATGTTCTTGCTCCAAAGCAAAAGTGCTAACCACTACTCCACTGTGCAGCTCCTGATAATAACAGTAAAGATCTATTCTGATGAGCGATTCTTTATTATATAATAATCATGTTTTTTTTTCCTGTGCCCATGAAGCTATGATAATTTTTTTTTGCACAAATTTGGTCTTGCTTCCCATTGTTTAGTCTGGATTGTAAGTGTATATATTTATATACAATCCAGTTTTTCTTTTACATGCATTTTTTTCCAGCAGTCTTGTCAGTGAAACAAACCAGTTAAGGTTTAAGCTCCACTGAATTTACCTCAGGATTAATAAAGTATCTATCTATCTCTCTATCTATCTATCAATACTGTTGCACCTCGACTGTTTTTGCGACTCATCAAAAATCTGTCATGAGCAAACTGACAGGCAGGATCCATCGTCTCTATTTACAATCCATCCTCTTTAAACTGCATTATTGATCTTGACCTATGTCATGGAGGTTTGGCATGAAGGTGGGTTGGGGTGAGGACGCAGAGGAGGAAGCTTCCCCTAGGTGTCTCCAGTGCCAGCTTCCTCTTCTTTAGCATTTGACCCTGCTCTTGGCTTGACTGCTCAATGCAGCAGCCTTATTTTCAGCACATAGTCGATGGCTGCCAATATTTAGAACGAAGTCCCCTCGCTGCTCTTCAACAGAAGCTTAGAAATACTGTAAACAAACACACCTGATCTACGTGAGGCCAAAGGTTTGGAGGTTCTTTTTTATGTCATTCCTTTTCTTAATTTTCAACAGGTGATTAAAAAACAGCAGTTTGCATTATGAACTCCTGCTTTCCACACTGTGCCAGGTGTTCTATACCTCCACACTTGCCGCTCAACTGTGGGCTTTTCCTCACGCTTGCTGTTGTTATTTTACTCTCCAGTCCGTTAGCGACGCTGCTGCCGGGCTGATGAAAAGAAAAACACAAAACAACAAAAACATGGGACAAATAACAAAAGTCAGACAAAAAATACAACTAACAACAAAAACGACAAAATATTCAAAAAATGAGACTCAAAAGAACATTGAGCAATCTAATGTTTTACCTTGTGATAAAAACAACTTGTCATAGTCTATCCAAAAATGAGACACAAAATAAAATAACAATGATGCATAATCAGAATGACAAAAAACAACCAAAAAGAAGACAAAATATTATAAACATGAGACACAAAACAACAAAAACGCAATGATGTATGATCAAAATGGTAAAAAAAACAACAAAAACATGAGACAAATGACAAAAGTCAGACAAAAAAGACAACAAACTGGAAAAAGAAGACAAAATATTCCAAAAATGAGACACAAAATGACAAACGCCACGAAAACAGAAACAAAACATACAAGAAAATAGACAAAAAAGTTACAAAGTGACACCAAATGGACAGAAACGAGACACAAAATTACCAGAAAAGTAAACAAAATGACAAAAAATAGACAAAGACAAAAGTGAGACAAAAAGAAAAGATGCTGAAAATATGTGACAAAAATGCATACAAAATATACAGACAAAAATAGACAACAAACAAAACAGGACAAAATATTACAAAAATGAGACACAGAATTACAAAGGAGCAATGATCAATATAGTATTTTATTTAATGATCAGAACAACTTGTTAAGATGTAGAAATTATTTTAGATTTATAGTTACAAAAATTTACAATTTGCAGTTAATGTTTTCTCTGTAATTTTCACACTTTACAAAATCTTCTAGGGCAGTTTGGATCCTCTGGAGGACCGGTTTTGGCCCGCGGGCTTCATTTTTGACACCCCTGCTCTATAGCAATGGCTTAACCTAAAACAAAAAACTATATTTGAAAAAAAAAACCAACAGCATTAGAAGTTTTGCTACACAAAGTTTTCCTTAACCCTCATGTTGTCCTTACCAAAAAATGTTGTTGCCTTGTCTGAAAAAAGTCCAAAATTTCTGAAAAAATTTCCCCAAATTTATAAAAATTTGCAAAATCTTCAGGAAGAAAATTCCTGAAAAGCTTCCCTCAAAAGTTGTATTTTTTTAAATAAAAAAATCCCCAAATTTGACAGCGAAATTCACTGGATTTTGGTTGATTTTTTTTCTGAATTTTCTTAATCTGTTTTTTTCCCCACCAAAAAATTTTTCAAAAATTTCCTAAACATTTTTTGAAAATGCGGAAGTTTTCACTGAGAAAAAAATATATTTTCCACATTTTTTAAAACGGGTCAATCTGACCCGAAGGACGACAGGAGGGTTAAACAATATTAACCCATCAGATATGTGGACTTTGATGTCTTAGTCATTGTTTTATTGTGATCTTTTAGCGGAAATGGTGTGCGTGTAAGTCCTCTCCATGTTGCCGCTTTATTTTGTTTTCGCTCAGGAAGAGGAAGTGACTTCCGTATTTCATGTATCCAATGGCTTTGACTTGCATATTATAATCAGAGGCTTTTCACCTCACTCCAGCTCCACAGACAGGATATAAACCTGTCTGTTCCTCAGCTGGCTGTCAACAGACGGTACATGACCTCCGTCGGTCCTCGGCTTTAGGAACACTCTGACGTCAGTGAACCAGCAGAGAACCTGCAGCAGGAACCTGAACTGATGCTCCTGAAAAAGAGAGGACATACGTGGTTGATAGCTTCCAGCATGGTGTCCCTAGTCGTGCTCATGATGCTGCTGTACGGCACCATCGGCAGCCAGCAGCCCGGCAGCTCCAGCCTCAGACGTGACTACCAGCTGCTGGGCAGACCGCTGTACAAGCTGGACCTGAGCTGGCCCAAGAACCCGGAGCTGTTCGGCGGGTTGGTGTTCGCAGTAGCTGTCAACCAGTACGCTGGGGTGGTCTATGTGGCTCAGAGAGGTAAATACACGAACTGCACCTGAGGCAAATCTGCATTTCCGCTATATTTCGTTTGTGGCATAATTGTTTTGTTGTTCCTTGTAAATGCGCATGCGTTAAGGACACAACGCTTTACAGATCCTTGAAGCATCCGCTTCTGTGCAAATTAGTGGAATTCGGTTTATTTTTATGTTGACAATTCTTAAGCACATATGCACCTATTGTTATAAACACTGGTACAGAATATATTAAAATTCATAACAGCTTTATGGATGGAGAAGTTTTTCTTGCATATCAACACCCTCTTAACCCTGTAAAACCCACTGTTGCAAAAATACATCAGTTTTATTTTATTTTGCTATTTTTTTTTCTATATTTGGGTTATGTACATACATACATACAGTTGCAAGAAAAAGTATGTGAACCCTTTGGGATTACATGGATCTCTGCATACATTGGTCATAAAATATGTTCTGATCTTCATCTAAGTCATATAACTAGACAAACACAGTCTGCTTAAATAGTACAGCACAAAAAATGTATAGGTTTTCATGTTTTTATTGAACACAACAGGTAAATATTCAAAGTGCAGGGTGGAAAAAGTATGTGAACCTTTAAATTTAATAACTGATTGACCCTCCTTTGGCAGCAATAACCTCAACCAAACGCTTCCTGTAGTTGCAGATCAGACCTGCACAACGATTAGGAGGAGTTTTTTCACTCATTTCAATATTTTCAATATTTTTTCCGCTCATTTTTTTTTCCATATTTGGGTTTGTATATATTTGCTAAAAAAATTCTGTATTTGGATCTCACAGGGTTGAAATATTGACCCAAGTAATTTTTTCAGGTTTTTCAGAAACACAAACTGAACCACGCCACATTGAACCCTGATCTAGGCTGTTATACTACAGGGGTCAGAATCACTACAGAATCATGTCATCTGTTCCACTGAGGATGTAGATGATTTTACCAGATGTGGCCGGCCTCATGAAGAGAGGATTTAGGCAAAACAGTGACTTTTGTCAAAAAAAATGACTTGGGTCATTATTTTAGAAAGGTGACGATATGCAAAGATGTGCTGTTAAAATGCTTCATTAAAACAGAACAGAACACATAGAACATACATTTCTGTATGTGTTTAGAGACATGTATATTTTATGTATCTTTTGTCTCTACTATGAATAAGCTACTGCAGTGAAGTCACCAATTAGATGTCTGATGAACTCAGTAAAGTGAACAGCATGGCAGGTTTGTCTGTGTCCTTTACGCCATGTTGAATATGTATCCAGTCTCCATTGTGGTTTCTGTGGTGAATAATGACGCTCCAGTCACTCTGAGAAGCTGTACACGTGTTTCGTTTTCCAAACATTCATATAGTGAGGCAAAAGTATCCTGAACTTGCTAGATCACAACAGGCCACCAAATGTTTGCCTAGAAACTTATTTTGGTATTTCTACAGCATCTTTTGTGGGTTAAGTTCTGCTTTCTTTTAATATCCTCTCATTTATTCCTCACTGCATCAGCTGATTAAGAGTTACATTACTGTCAACAACTAGAAATGAAAATAGTTCTAGAGTATGGTGCCTGATGTTGACTCATATCTGCACGTGTCGTTTGTGTTATATAATTGTGTACTTTATCAGTGCTGCCTTTGCTTGCCAGGTGACAATGTGCCCAAAGTCCTGGTGTTCACCACAGATGGAGATTTCCTTATGTCTTGGAACACAACCACCCTGGAGATGCCTCATGGGATGTTTTTAGCAGACACAGCCTCATTAAACCCCACAGTGTGGATCACAGATGTGGGAAACGGCCCCAACGGCCACTGCATCAAACAGTACTCACCGTCAGGGAAACTTCTGCAGGTGAGTGCTTCCTCCAGGATTAGATTTGGTAGCAGTGGTGGGTTCTACAAGCTAGGTTTGCTTTTACACATTTCCTGTGATACCTAGGATTAGAAAACAGTGTGTTGCTTGGTGTTGAATATGTTCTCGCGTGTGTCAGGTGCTTGGTACACCTGGGAAAGCAGGCTCTGCGTTGGACCCTCTGCAATTCGACCAGCCAGCTGAAATCTTTGTTCACGACTCTGGGGAGATGTACATCGTGGATGGTGATGGAGGGATGAACAACCGGCTCATCAAGCTGTCCACAGACCAGCAGGTGTTGTGGGTGCACGGGGAGAAGGGACAGGGCATGGCTCAGTTCTACATCCCCCACAGTGTGACAGTGGACAGTGCTCAGAGAGTGTGGGTGGCTGACCGGGGCAACAAGAGGATCCAGGTGTTTAACTCCATCACCGGGGACTGGCTGGGGACGTGGGGGAGCTGCTTCACCGAGGATGCACCCTACTCTGTCCGCCTGACCCCAGACAAGAAGTACTTTGTTGTTGTCCAGCTCAACACCAATCAGATTTCACTGCTGGATGCACCGCCAGTGGGCTTGATCGGCCAGTGCAGCGTGGTCAGCGTGATTCAGCTGGCCGATGAGGTGAAGCCCCACCTGGTGGACCTGGACCTGAAGACTGGGGCTCTGTATGTGGCTGAAATTGGAGCTCAACAGGCACAGAAGTTTATCCCCTTCAGTCTGGGTGGGAGTTTTCTGTAGAGCCATGTTGGGCTTTAACTGAAGAAGCAAAAACTATGCCAATCATAGGCATTACCACTTACCTAAAATCTACCAAAATGCTCCTATGGATTATAATACCGTTTGCAATACTGTAATGCAGAAAGAAAAGAAAACACAGTATGGTGAAACCCTCCTAATAACATATCTAATGTAGCCTCTGACAACCATCTCTTAAAGGTTTTTGTCTCTACAGTTTTCAATTACTTGTAGATAAATGTAATCTTTTTGAGGCAGGGTTTCTGATAGCTAAGCATGTACTGCTTTAAACTGTGTTAATATTCAGCAGATTTCAACTTTAAGCATCAGTTAAATATTTTGGGATCACAGGACATCTGTATGTTACTCTTTTAACCCTTGGGTGCACAGTGGGGGTCAGGATACGCATTTTCCACTGGATTGGGTCACTTTTGACCCATGTAGTGCATCAAAAGGTTAAAGCAAAAGGAAATTTCTGCTACTATTTCTAGTCGCTTCGCTAATCGTCTCTTTGTTTCTGTAATTTTGTGCAGTTATGTGCCAATTGTATGTTTCACTACATTTGTTGAGTGCTTGAACAGATCAGAGCCTCTCTGGTGCAGAAGTGTTTCCTTTATTTACTTTTTTGCTGGTTCGGCTTTTGGTGTATGATTATACATGTGTAAAAGGCTAGAACTGAATTGTTTTGCACACTGTGTTCTATGAATGTGAATTACTCTTTCTGAAAAATGATTTTGACAAAGCAGATGTATACATTTACTCTCAGTAATGATATTACTGTCCTGCACTATGATTCTTGTGTTTTGAGATAAATGCTACTATGAGAAATGGATTTTATTTGTGCCTAATCCATATAGAACAGTGTTTGGGAGTTTCAAAATGGGTCTCCAAATAAAACTAAGAAAATACTTTCAATAAAAGCACATAATTTTGTTTCAGTCACTTTCATCACACATGCAGCTCATTGTGTTGCCCTACGACTCAACTTAAACAGTCCAAAAACATAATGAGGTTTATTGGTGATTCTACATTGTCTGTAGGTGTGAATGTGAGAGTGATTGTTTATCTGCATATGTAGCCCTGTGATTGGATGGATGGATGGATGGTTACATTTTGAGTACCTTTACCAAACAGAGCTCTGTTCTAACTGGATTATGTTGCTTGGCGATATTTATTTTTGTGGTACAGCTTGTTACACCTGCTTGATCAGTTATGGATGCTTGTTGAAAAATGCTTCATTTTCATTTTTGTGACCAAATATTTCATAAATAAAAATATTCTATATGTTGTTTTTTTGTTGTAGTGTGACATGCAACTGCATGTGGTTCAGAAAATATCACCAGCTGACTTCTGCATCATCAGAACTTTGATAATCAGAGATTTTTTGCCAACCCCTGTAAATCTTCTTTTTTTGCATATTTGTCTTGCTGAAATCACCAAACACATTTTAATGTAAGACACAGATCACCCAAGAAAACACAAAATGCTGTTTTTGCATGATGATTTAATTTATTGAAGGAACTATGCTGTCCACCCCACGTTGCCCTATGAGAAAAAGTAATTGCCCCCTTCATTTGAGAATCGGGGTAACTTTTACCAGCCGTACTGCATATGGTTACTGCCAGTCTTGTTGAATCTGTCCACTCTGACTGTGGTAAGACCTTAAAAGCGCAATTTGTGCTCATAAACCATCTAATGTGGCTAAACTGAACTTATTTTATCGAGAAGAGTGCACCAACACTCCTCCATGGTGGTGGAAAAGATGATCACCTCCTGAAACAAACATTAAACTGCAGTTGTTGGTGCTAAGAGTGGACCAGTCAGTTATTAGGATCAGGAGGACAGTTACTTTTTCACAGGGGTGATACAGGTTGTCAGTATTTCTTCAATAAATCATAATTTCAAAACTGCATTTTGTTTTTTCTAGGTTATCTCTGTGCAATACTAAATATAAATATTAGTTTGATCATCTGGAACATTTAAGAGTGAAAAATCAGCAAAAACAAAAGGCAACAGGGGAAGCTTTTTCACAGCACTGGACTTGTCCGATATTGGCGATTCTGAATCAACAGCATGATGAGAAATAAGATAAATGTGTCTGTAGATTCTGTCATCTAGGTCATGGTAGCCCTAGGAGCTTCAGTAGACAGCAACTGGCCCTCTTTTTTAGGTTCTTGAAGATGTTTCACCTTCATTCAAGAAGCTACTTCAGATCTAACTGACAGATGGAGAGTTTCAGATGTTTATGGTCACTTCAGCTCAATCTACAATGTCAGGAGTGACTCCAGATGTTACTGATGGTGAAACTTCCTGGGGACAGAGCTTAGCTCTGGCTGACATGGCTGTTACTGCTTCCTTTGGTCCTCTTTCGAGCCAGGTGTATGTACACAAAAAATCCCAAACATGAGTTTTCCTTGTATTCTCCTTTCCTTGTGAAATAAAGATTTAACTTGTTGGCGAGAAAGTACTATTTAGGGTGGAATAAACCTTCAAAATGATGGAAACTAGTATAAGTACTTGTTTTGAAAAAATTCGTAACCTGTCAGAATATACTTTTTGGGTGAAATAACCATTCAAAATTATAAGCAGTATTTTGGGTGATGCCAGCATTTAAAATGAAATGTACTTGGACATCAAGTGGTACTTTGTGTGGAATACTTCTGGAGTAAATGATTCTAAGTCGCTGTTCAGATGGAATCAGCCCTTCAAACCAGAAGACGTTTAATCTTGAAACGAAGGGCTCTAGACGTGCAACCCTTAAAGTGTGATTCTACCAGTGCAGTCCTAAAACTACAGCCTGTGGAGCTGCAGACACATATTGGAGTCTGTCTTGCCTCTCGTTGCTCCATGAATTGTCCTTTATACAGTCTGTGGTACAAAGTTCCTCCAAATCCCAGCACTGACTCCTTTAATTAGAACTCTTTTAATGCCAGAAAGTCTCCTTGTACAGTCTAAAGTGCCCTAAAGTGTTTTCTGGCCTTTAAAGGCTTAAAGACCTATTTGAGGCTAGAATTGACCTTTCATTAAATTCTGGCCTTGAATTCACTTTTCAGGCCAATTCTACACAAATGTTTTTGCATGATGAGAGGCTGCACACGGAGATTCTTGGACATCCACACCTTCATAGCTGATCCTTTATTTCATCCAGCCTGAGTAAGCCAAACTTTCCTGACATGATGACAGGATATTTGGGATAGTGTCCCTATTGTGGTGGATAACATGTGTGACCATATCTGAACAAACTGGTGGAGTCCATCCAGCTCAAGGAAAACTGCTGTTACTGCAGATGTTCATAGGCCTTTTACTGTCAGGGATATGTCATACTGAGCCTCTGTCACACCACTAGGTGGAGCTCAGTTAACACAGTTAGTCCATTGATTCTGCTCATACACTCCAATAAAGACATACATGATGATGAATCACACTTTTCTTGATTAACTTTGTATACTTACTTATGGCTGCATCTGAATTAGAGTAAATGGTGTAGCAGTAAACAACGTCAGCTAGTTTGAGGTTCAGCTGTAGCAACAAATCAAACTTATCTAAGAGGAATAATACGGCAGTTATCTACAGCTTTTTTAAAGACATTTTTTGAGCCTTTTTTAGAGGACAGTGTAGAGAGAGACAGAAAATATAAGGAGAAAGGAGGGAAGGACATGCAAATTTCCGTGGGTCAGACTCAAACCACGGAGGCTGTGTCGGGCACTACAGTCCCCGTTCATGGGTCACCCACTTAACCAGTTAAGCTACCACAGCACCCAGTTATGTACAGTTTAAATACAGGTGAACCTGTTCTGTCATTCAAGTGATGTTTAGATCAAAAATGTTATTCTAACTGCACAAATAGGATCAATTGTTCTCATTAAAATGTTGTTTAGTGTTTTTTTATGTTGACCATGCAGATGAAGTGGATCATTGTCAGATTAAGGCCCTCTTACCCTGTCAGATGATGATTCATTTAATTCTCAGTCAACCACATCAACCCCACCTCTAAAGTTGACATGGCAACAACTGATGTTTGATCAACTGTGTAAGTCATTTCAACCAAAACTTCTTTGGTAGCAGCTTCTCAGATGTGAACATTTACCACTGTCCTTGTTTTCTATGACTGCAAGTTCAGGTTTTTTTATTTGTTTATTTTCGGGTGTTTTTGACCACTGGACAGTAAAATAAAGCAATTTATATGTTGACAGTGTGTTAACTTCAGCTCCACCTTCGTAGTGTTGATTTCACTGCTTCGCTCTATATTTTATCCACTAAACCGTCACCTGATTATTAGAATCTTCACAGATACTTTGGTGGTTAACTTTGAAAATGTCAGCCAGGCCTGTGTTCTTGTGAAGCGCTGCCTTCCACCCCATACCACTCTGTTTTCACTCTCTCTCTATAAGAGGAACTCTGTAGGCGTCCATGAAAACGACAGACAAATGTGAATTGAGTCATAGCTCGTTGAATAAAAGAGAAAGCGACTGAGAGAAAGAGCAAAGAGAGACGGGAGGGCTTGGGGAAGAAAGAGGGGATCTATAGCAAGAAGGGAGGAGGAAGGCAGTGTGTGAGGGGTAATGGGGTCAGATGGAAAGAGAGATGAAGGGGGAACAGATGAATATAATACAGCACAAAGCTTAACAACACAGTGGACTCATTGTCATGAGGCTGTCGTGGCTTCTGTCAGATCCAGCTCTTTAAGCTTCATCTTCTGGTTTCTTCCTGTTTTATTTTGACATTTCATGTGTTTTGTGTTCACTCTTCTCTCATTGTAGGTGGCTTTACACTCCCTTGTCTTTACTTTCCTGCTGTGATCACCCGTCCTAATGTGTCCCACCTGTGTGTGACCGTCTCCCTCCCCCAGTGTGTCTATGCACTCACCATTTTCCTCTTTTTTCTCCTTGTGATCAGCCTCCTTTACCTGTCTGTTTTACTGACTCTGCCTGTTTCTGACCACCGAGCTCAACCCAGACATTTTTGATACTTCTACCTGATTATTGTGGTCCTTTTTGTGCAATAAAGCCATTGAACTCTTCCTGAGCCTCCCGAGTTGTGAATATTGAGTCCATTTGTTGCATGGTTTTGTGCTTCAAAATTCCTCTCTGTTGGAAAGTTAAACAAATACCAAAGGACAAAATATTGTAAAACATTAAAATATTCTGCCTGTAATTCATATCTTTGTTGCTGTAAGCATGAAGGGACCAAAAAGAAGTTATTTTATTCATTATATATTTCTTAAATTAATTGGCCGATTAATCGGTTATCAGTATTTTTTTTCTACCAAATGTTGGAATTGACATCTGTCTCAAAAAATCCATATTGGTCAGGCCCTACTCTATATGTACTGTAGCCCTGTGATAGAGTGGTGACCTGTCCAGAGTGTCCCCTGAATTTAGCCTAAGTCAGCTCAGATAGACTCCAGCTCCCAGAGACCTGAATGAGGATTATTATAGATAATGGATGGATGGAGGAGCACTGAGAGATGTGGAGTCTTCTGGCTGTGGTGATGCCCAGAATTCTGCATTTGACTGTACACTGTCTGGTAATAGGACATATTTCTCTCCAACATGTTTTGAAAGTGCTTTCAAGATGCCCCACACTCATGGTTTTGTCTCTGTAGGTCATGTGAGGGAGGCAGGAGGATGTTAAGAGCCCAGGTGAGGTTCATTTTTGCGTTCTTTCTCTGCATTCTTTGTCTTTGTCTCATTCCCCACATGCACAATGTCCTGTTTGCAGCACAAAACCTACAGGGTCTTCATTAATCACACTTCTCATGGAATAACATGTGCTGAGGTCTTTAAATCCAAATTTAACATTCGTCTTTTTTTAAGTAGTTATTTGCTTATTCTTTGATTACTTCCATTCTTTACACAGCATCTGTCTAAACCTGTTTGTTTGCTGTCCTGTGAGCATGAGCATTCAAAATATGAGGCTCCTTGTCATTTTCAGATGTCCTTGAGCTTTCAGCAGTTGTTTTAAAAGTACTGCCACCCTGAGCAGCTCTAACAGTGGAACAATGCACAGGTGTATCAGTATAAACACTCCAACAGTATCTTACATTATAATGTTTCAGTCACAGGGGCTAGTTTCCTGTTTATCCAGCAGTTGTAGCGAGTTCCCCTAAAAATACAAGTCTTGAAATTTGTCTGCATAGTTGGTCCCCCATATTAGTACACCCCAAATATTTCTCTGACTAGTTAATTTTCTGTGCTGTATTTCTTAATTAATTCTGGTGGCGTGTGTGAACATTAAATCAATGTGTCTTTATTTTGTGTGCAGTAATAATATAGATGTCGTGATGCGTTATTCATAGATGCTTTTTCTGCTACGCATGCAAGCAGAGTTACTGGTAAGTTATCTAACCTACTGTATCTACTGAATATACACTGGCGTTCAAAAAGTTTGGGGTCACTTAGAAATGTCCTTATTTTTGAAAAAAAAATTAGTTTTTTCTATGAAGATAACGTTAAATGAATGATAAATCCAGTCTAGACACTGTTAATGTGGTAAATGACTATTCTAGCTGCAAACGGCTGATTTTTAATGGAATATCTCCATAGGGGTACAGAGGAACATTTCCTGTGTTCTAATGCTACATTGTGTTAGCTAATGGTGTTGAAAGGCTCATTGATGATTAGAAAACCTTTGTGCAGTTATGTTAGCACATGAATAAAAGTGTGAGTTTTCATGGAAAACATGGAATTGTCTGGGTGAGCCCAAACTTTCCAATAGTAGTGTATATGCTGGATCTAGGCAGCTTTCTGTTTTTGCAATTTCCATAAAATGAGAAAAAATAATTGAAGGACTTTTGAAGACCATGGGATATATCTTGCACATTTTTAATTGAAAGTAAAAAAAAAAAGTTCATTATAATCACGTCTTTACAAATTCCATAATTATTTATTATAGGAACAATCACTTCTTAATAAAAATGACTGGATATCACTAAAATGTCAACTAAATAACCGTCCCAGTTTAATAACAATCACCTTCTAATTACCTAAACAATAATAAAATGAGCTCATTCAAAAAACACCTCTCAAGGAAGTGTGTTAATTCCAGATCACATGACCTGCTCCACATGATGTCATTTCCTCCTGAAGAAAAGACCGGAAGACTCCAAGGCTTTCTGAGTTATTTAATATAAAGTAGTGTGTGAGTCAAGTGTGGATTTATGGCATGTCAACAGGTTTACTACAATATCTTTACAAATAACTTTCAATTCAAATTTCACTCAATTGTATATGCAATATTTAGAAGAATCTTTCTGTAAAAATGTCATGTGGTGTTATAGGCGGCCATGTTGATTTTAGGCCTGAAAACAGCAAAAATGTCAGCTATGATACAAAAAGTCCCACATTTATATACTGACCCAATCATAACTGAAACTTGTAACTAAAGCTGTTTAATGGATGCAGAGAAAATTGAGTGAAATGAATATATCAAAAAACATCAAATAGCAGCACAAAAATTAAGCACAAGTTACTTTATCACTGCTGAGAAAAGCCAGTTTGCAAGAGTTAAAGAGGAGGTAAACATCTGTCCGACAAGCTGCCGTTTCGGAGGTTTCCCGGGAAAGAGCATCACCTCCTACACGTCTTCAGGTAGCTCTGTGCTTCCTGCTCATTCATGCAGCTGTCATTCGTGTGTGTGTCCATACTGTCATTCATGCAGACTTCCATTTAATACAGAGGAATGTGAGTGTAGGAGTGGGCCTATTCTGCACACCAGGATGGTCACACTGACACACATTTTCTGTATCCTCGTCCACCTCAAGCTTTCTCTTTCACACATATCCTTTCTTCACACCCTCACGCAGCCTTTGTTTTCCTGACATCTTCTTCTTGTCCTTTTCCTCTATGGTTTCTGCCTTGCTGGCTGTTTTGCTGACGGACTCCAGCTGGATGTCATGGCTGGGAGAGAGGTGGGATCCTGAGTGTGTAGGCTGCTCTTTAGAGTCCCTCTGTATGGAAAAAGCCCACGCATCACTCCCACACACCTTCCCCACACACTCAGGAGGGATTCCACTTTCCACAAAGAGGATTTCCTTCTTAGTGGCATTCATTTGTTAACTGCATCATATCAAGGACTGGCTGTTTGTTTTCCCTCTTCTTTTCTTGCTTTTGAGGAGAAAGTGTGATTAGAAATGTTGTTCTTAACCTGAAGTCCATCAGCTGATATGTGGACCTGCTTTCAGTAAGATACTTTACTGACAACAAATCCCCTGAAAACTTTAAACTATGCCATTTAGTTTTAACACAGACTTTCCTTTCACTGAGAGCACACAAGTCTTGTCTTAAAAACATCATCTTTAGGCAGATTCTAATACTTTAGGACCTTTATTTTCACCAGGATGCAGAGTTTCATTCCTGTTGCATGAAGTATAAACTTAGAAAAGTTTCTCCCTATGGAGATATTCCATTAAAAACAGCCGTTTCCAGCTAGAATAGTCATTTACCACATTTGATTAGATATAGCTATAGATATATAGATAAACTAATTGGACTGAAAACATGCATCATGTCATCAACCTTATGCAGCTAAAATAAAATACATACAGCTGCTCATTTTAACATGCAGTTCTCTGAGACACGGTGATAATGAAAATGTATCTTTGTTTCCATTAATTATTATTATTATGAGTTTATTTAAGAAGGGACCATGTACAATATTAAACATAAATGTTTCCATTTGATGCATTGTACCAGAGATAGCTTTAAGCTAATTTTCATCTGCAGTCCCCCAGCAAGTCACAATAAAAACATCACAATTGAGAATTTGGTTGATTATTTTGGTGCAAAGCTTTTACTGTAAAGTTGTCCTGAAGCTGATCCCCTACAGCCCCAGACTGAAGTCACCAAAACAAATAATACATTTAAATTAACATTTGAAACATCAGTTATTAAACTATTTACATTTAAGTGGTTTTAAATGAATAAATGAAAAACTGAAATGCTTTAAAAATCCTTCATCTTCAAGATATAGTTGTCACCTTTCCTTTCTTGAGGGTTTGAACTTAAGTTTAAAGGATCAAAGGATTTTATACTGACTTTTATCAGGCACTGATTTTTTTTTTAACCTTGATAAATTCTTTTGCTATGAATTGTGATTGGAATGATGCTATGATGTAACCCTTTTTTGTCTATATTGTTGTTTGTGATGTTGACCTGGCAGGGTCTAATCTTTGTCTGTTTGTCATTTTAATTTTAAATTCAGTTTAGTTTATTGAATGCCAACTTACAACAGCACGTCATCTCAGGGCTCTTCATCTAATGATTTCAAGACTTTATGTTTTAACACTATCAAACACAAACACAAAGATTAAAGATATTGCTACAACCAGGAAACTGTCTTTACAACACAGCGTAACATTGTTCTCTCGTGACTTTACAATCAGAGGTTGTTGAAGGAGCCTGAATGACTTCCTCACTGCTGCTGTGTCGTCATTCCTGTCTAGTCCTGTCAACGGCACAAAGAAACAGTGAGATGGACGACATGATGCCACACTGACAGCATCTTTCTACGTTTAGGGATGCAGAGTACATCAGGCTGTTTCTGGCAGTGCTTTGGGATTTCAGTCAGTCTACACATTCACAAACATTTAGAAGGACATCATTTCTGAAAACCTGTGCACCATTAAATGAGCTAAACTCAGTTAGAGGATGCAGAAATATTGCCATTGTGTGACATCTTGTTTCTGGATTTCTTTTGGGTCTTTGTATGGGAAGATGGTCTGAGTAAGTCCAGCTGTGGCTGGTTTGAGATCCTTTCCAGAACCCCAGCTGTCAGTCATCTCAGCTAACGAGTCTGGAGCTGGAGACCTGCAGTCCAGCTTTTGTTCTCTCTGCCTCCCGACCTGTCTGACTGGACCACCACCCAGTTCCCTCCATCTTCGGCCAACCTGTCGCAGCCATTATCACACCTGGAGAGGATAAATCTACAACCAAACTCTCTATCAGGGTGGCTGGGATTTATTGGGACCAGTTTGCCCTGGTGCCTCTTGAGTCGTTGTGTTCTGTGTGGCATGTAGGTTCTGTAGGTTCTGTAGCCACTGAAGGGTGACTACCCGGAACATAGCTTCTGTTACAGAGTTATAATAATGCTTTGATTAAATGCTCTTTATGATTTGAAACTACTGTACAACTGTGTGACTGAGAACTCATAAAACCCAATGCACTCAGGAAATTTCCATGATTAACTTAAGCCTTGAAAATACAACAAACTGGTCTTGCAAGCAGCTGGTTGAAACTCGCTGCTCAGAACCTGATAACTGTGCTGTGACTTGTTTATGTGCCTGCATAAAAGCTAAGCTGTTTCTTTATATTGTCAGTCACTTGTTCAGACTATGTTCTGTTCAAATGAACTTTGCTTTGACTTGAGAGACGACTCCGAGTGTTAATTTGGAGAAGTCAGGAATCCACTGAAGAGTTTTCCTGACAGCTTCTGTTAGCGGCTGCTATTTTAGTGAGAAGCTACTTGAGTCGACTTGAGTCAACTTGTAACTTTGCATGTTGTGTTTTGTCAAGAAGTGTGTGTTCTGAGGCACCAGTTTTATTTAGTTAATTATGCGCACTTGGCACATTTGTATTGTATTAGTTTCTGTTGTTGTGGTGGGTGTTGTGTCTATGCTTTAGTTTGGATACAGAGTTTAGTTCTTTTGCTTTTGTTTAGCTAGTTCAACAACTCTGTTAGCCTTTGGTTTTGTTTTGTTCTTTGATTTAATAACATCCACCAGTCTTGCTATTCTTTGCTTTTTGTGTAAAATTTGTCAATGAGCAATAAATTGCGTTGCCTTAACCAACAGCTACTGGTAGTTTTTGTTACACCCAGCTGACCCTTGTGGTTGGGTTGAAACACATAAAGAAAATGTCATGGCAGTTGCTGAAATACTTCAGTTTGCACTGAAGAGGCCAACGCTACTATATTCCCGGCCCTGCTGTGAGGCTAATGATAGACAATGTTTATCCTCTGGGGAGGATGATCATGAACCAATACACAAATTTAGACTGTGAAACTTTACAACAACGCATCCTCTCCTCTAGGAGCTATGAACATCCAGATGTTTTGAGTATTCTCTGTAGATCAAAGTGTAGGTCAGTGGGCTGGATGGACAGCAGTGAGGGGTAACAGAACATGTGGAGCTGCCAGCTGGGAGGAGGCTGGGTAGAGTAGTACTGACTGTCAGCTGGGAGATGGATGGCTCTGTGTTCCACCAGCAGGCCCATGCATGAGGCAGTGGGAGTACAGGGCTGTGCTGAAAGTCCACTCAGTCAGTTCAGCTTCTATACATGAGGCACAGGACGTATGGACTTTTCATACATCCACAGTAACTGCAGGAATTTTACTGTATATACCAATGATCACAACTTTTCTTACTAACACATTCTTCCTGTTCACCACACATTAAACCGGACTGACTAATAACATGTGGATGCATCATTTCATTTTCTACAGCATTGTTTCATGTGATTGAATGTCTGTGTTTATGCATGTTCTGCAAAGTTTACAGGAGTTAGATATGTTGATGTTTTTTGTCTAAATCTTTTGTCTAAGTCAGGGGTGTCAAACATGCAACCCGTGGGCCAAAACTGGCCCGTCAGAGGATCCAATCACCAGGGGGGACCACTTTGTAAAATGCTGTAGATAAACTGTGATCTGTAGGTTGCAATGTGTAAATGATGAACTGAAGCCTAGAAATGTTGAAACTGAATTTATTTTTCTTAAGAAATTTCAGGTTGTTCATAATGTTTTGTAAGAAGATAATTCCTTAAATGTGAACATTTTTCAGAATGTATTTTTGCACTAAAACAAAGAAAAACTTTGGAATTGTGGTTATTTATAGGTTATTTGCTGTGATTTAATGGATCTGACCCACTGGAGATCAAATTGGGCTGAATGTGGACCCTGAACTAGAATGAGTTTGGCACCCCTGGTCTAAGTGATCAGTTCATGAATCCTAACGCCTCTCTTTCATCTGTTGTTCAGTTCTTATTCGTTGACAGAAAATGTAAAACATTTCAGTGCCTGTCGTGACAATACTATTTCTTATTTAGTTTTGGTTTCATGGTGTAAAATGGGTTGCTTATTGTAGCTTTCATTGAGGAAATTAACACTGGAACTGTTTACTTTCAGTGGCTTTTTTCATTACTTTTAACAAACAAGTAAATGTCCTACTCTTAGCTATTGTTGAGCTAAACCAGTCGATACATTTCCACTATTACCTCTTTTTCAAACATTTATCTATGACCTTATCGACCTCTTTGTTTTTGCCACCAGTTTTATGCATCAGACAACAGTAAGTTACCATAGAGACGAGTCGACTCTCTCATTTTTGGTTGAATAATTCCTGAATTAGTTTAGCTCATCTTCCACTAACAATTTGAAAACAAAGTATCTGCATTAACAGTGGCATGGCATGTAAAACACTCTAAATAATGAAATGTGTGTATTTTAATATATCGATTGAATGCTCCTTTGGATGTTGGTATGTGTTGATATCTTGTGAATGATGATGAATAAACACAATTAATGAGGGATGGAGGGGTGTTTATTTCCTGGCAGAAGCACTGCATCAGTTCCTGTTTGTGGCTGAACATTAACAGGCCCTCCATCAACTGGCCGCCACTGCGAATAGGAGTGAATATAGCTCCTGCTCTCTGCTGCATCCTGAGCTCCTGCTGAGACAGACAGGAGACTGCCAGCGTCTCATCACCACCGAGCTGTTCAACGGTATCCTCTGTCTTTGTTTGTCTGGACGCGACAAGACAGGGATGACAACACGTCAGCTCTAACGGCCTGCTCTGGAGTTTTCTGCAGGAACACAGTCAGCAGCCGGCAGAGACGGAAGCACAGGAAGCAGGGAGGTGGACGCAAAGCATGGCGCTGAGCGTTCAAGCACCTTATATTCAAGCAGCTCGTTGTCTGCACTGCTGTGTGAAAGCGTAGACTTAAACCAGCAGGATCGATCCAGTGTTTCTTCGTGTTTAGCCTGTTGAATGATTTAACTTGATACTTTGAACCTACAAAGTCTTATTTTATGCTGAATAAAAATGACAGAAAAGCAGTGATTTCTCAAGAAGTTGGAATCAAACAGCTTAAATTCATTAAAGCCCTCACAAAATGCAACAAAGATTTGGATAATAAGAGATAATAAGTGTAGTATATTGAAAGTACTTAGATCAAACTGTGAAAAATTTGAAGCAACAAAAAAAATGTATTGATATTTTTGATTTTATAGTTTAAAAACTGTGCTTCATTCCATATTTCACAGAAAAAAATGTCTTGAAAGTCTTGAAAATTTACATGAATATATCATATAAAATAAATGTTGTGTAGCTTATTATAAATATTTCAGCATTTTCCATTATCAGCACCACAGTTTGTGTATTTAACATTAAATAGATGTATTTTTAGCTCTGGCACGGTTGTAGCTGTCATAAATATTAAAGCATATGTCTGTTATTAACATAAAAATAGAGCAATTTGACCGATAGAAACTGTAGTTTTTTCAAAATGCAAATCAATTACAGTATTGATTTGCAATTTCCTTTTTAATATCACAATAGCGAAAAACCTTATTTATTTACCTTATTTATGGTGATTCAGTGTTACATAAGCAGTATTAAATTGTTTTAGAGGTTACAGATTTTTACTGTCATGGTTTGACAATTTTTCACTGTAAAATTTACAAACTTTTTTTTTACAGTGTAGTATGTGTCTCTTCTCAGACACACTGGAGTCACTCATCTGTGAGTGTTTTTGTCCTTTGGATGGGCAGCAACACAACAGCCATAATCGCCATGTCTGTAGTTTTTTCTGTAGTCTACTGAGGTATGAAACTGCAGAAAAAAGGGAAATCTGTAGGTGGAAGACCCAAGAAAAGTCAGAAATTACTGGCAACCAAGAGCGTGCTGAGCTTACAAGAGGAAAAAATTGCAAACTGAACAAAATAAAGTGTCAAAAATGGTGAAAAAAACAGTCAGAATTACAGAAAATGCGCTTGTCAGCCTGCTTTCTCTGAGTCATAAGTTATCAGTTTCTTGTGTGTGGTTCAGCTATGTAGTCATCATGGTAAGACAGCATATTAGCAGAAATAAAAGTATACCTGTGAACGCAACCTAAGATGTGTTAACTGAATGATCTCTGCACACAAATTCAACAAAAAATGACAGAACATGCTAATTAGCGAGTATGAGAGGATTTAATGTTTTTTTCTTCATCTCTCATTTGGACGTCTAGCTGTTTTCACCTGTTCATGTCTTTGTGAGTGCATGAGAGAGTCAAATATGTGACAGACATAACATATGACATTTTTCCTCAGTATAAAAAAAGGTTAACACAAGCTTTGTTGTGAAGCCACAAGATATTGACTGCTGATAAGTTACGAGCACAGTGTATTGATCTGGCAGGACATTTAGCCACAGCAGAGAGACAAGCAGACACACCGCAGCCCTGACTATGAATATTTTAGGACAGAACAAAGAAGCCAAAATGTCTTCCCTAAAACCAATTTAACAAAAAACCACCACCACAACAAAAAATACCAACAAAACTTGCAATATTTATTAAAAGTCATAGGCTTGTGAGCATTAGCTTCTAAAATGTACAAACAGTGTGTAATAGCAATAAATTCTAAGCAATATTTTATGTTTTTTAATTTCAGAATACTTACACTGTCCATCAGCATAAATAAAACATAAAAAAGATGAGACAACAATAGAACTACTGGATATATTCTTGTTCTTGACTTCTTAAATTACAAGGAGATAATGTATTGTCGTCCTTGCTTGATGTGTCAAGGAGGACGTGAATTTTAATCTAATGCAATCATGCTATCGCTGCAGTCATAAATGTCAATGCACTGCTGAAGATAATATGAGCTTAATAAGAGAGCAATCTGGAAAAACAGAACGTCACTTATGGATTTTATCTGGACATGTTAAGTGACTAATGGTTATAAGGGGCCTGCTAACATATGTCCCCTGAAAAGACAACCTCATGAAGGTGCAGATATCGCTCCAGAGACTGTCTATCTTATGTCATTACAGTAAATCAAACATTATGTGGTGTATTTCATTCATATGTTGTAAACGCAGACAGCCGTGCACAGTGTTTGTAGTGTTTCCTGTACACCTGAGGCTCATCCACCGGCCTCCATCCTGCTGCCTCCATGCTCTGTCTCTGCTCCTTTCTCTGCCATATCGTTCATTTCATCAGTGTGGTACCAACACAGCAGCAGATTCCCACCTCAGTTACGTCTTCTCTTGCTGTTTGAACTATTCCTCTGCCTGTTGTCTGCAACCTGTTGGTCTTACTCAGCTTTTCTTCCAGGTCATTCCAGAATTGGAGGACATTTGGGCTTCAAAATGTTTGAAAAATAAATCTTCTCTTTTAAAAATTTCTGCGCCATATTCATCAATAACAGTATTGAAGGACTATGTACAATTGAGAGATGACTGCCATCCTTCAAAAAAATCCTGGATCCAGACGGTGATCCGGATCACCTCCAAAATCTAATCGATTGTTACTTTTGCTCTTCCGGACATTCTGTAAAAATTTGGTGAAAATCCATCCATGACTTTTTGAGTTATGCTGTTACCAGACAAACAGACAGACAGACAAACAGATGGCCTTGCAGAGGTCTGCGCTCTCCAAGTGCTTTTCTAGTTATTCCATGTTTTACTTGTTGTTTGCTAACCTACTCTAATCACAGTAACAGGGTTGCTAATCCATGCTAATGTTAGTTTTTTCTGTGGAGTAGAAATTAGATATTTAGCTTGTTGTTACTGCAGACCAAGAGGACAAACTTACTGATGGAAAACAGTCCAAAGAATGAGTCTGATAATGTGAGGTAGAGTGAGACATTCAGTCAAGGCTGGCGTTTCTAGCCCATTTTTGGGGTTGCTCAAGCACTCCTAAATTAAATCCCAGCACCCCTAAACTTTGAGAGATTTTTTAAAAATATTGTTTGTATTGCATGTCTTGTTTTTAACAAACCAGAAAAGTGTAAAAATTATACAATCCTTGATTGACACGTAATGTTTTAACAACAAAAATACAGCCCCTCCCCCCGCCATCTTGCCTCAAAAATGGTTTGATCCAGCCCAACTTTCCCAACACGGTTCCGAGCCTCTACCTGAACAGCCGTAGTGGTGTAAGTGTAAGTACCTGATTTAAACAAGGAGGTGTGGCACAATTCTTAAATTCTACCACTCAATACCAACACATTATTGTCATTACAAGTCCTCATGTTTGCTGCATTTAATCACAGGTTATTATTTATGTTGTTAGGTAGGAGTTAGCTGACGTTTTTTCTAGCTAGCAAACATTACAGGTCGTCAGTGTCTGTTTGAGCTGGACTGAGACAAGCTAGCTGTTGTGTCAGTGCATGTGTTAATATTAAAGCCAAGGTGCTACTGACTAGCTAACTGACTGGATGCCCGTTAACATTGTAACTCCTATTGTGTGTGTACAGACACACAGACAGCCTCATCACGGACATAAGACTTTTTTCAAAAGAAAAAAGAGCCAGGTTCAGGTAAGATGGTCTATCTATCATGAGTAATATTGTAAGTTGGATCAATGTATCAATGTTTATATCTCTTATTGGACATAAAACACATTGTTTAGTTATTTGCCTTTAGGTTGACAGTACAAAGAGAGAGAGGGGATGTTATTTATTCATATTCTTAGTGGTATTTTTTCATATTTATGTAATTTTTCATCTAGTTGAATACAATCTATTTGTGTAGATTGTCAGTTCAAAGAGGGAGCGATGAAAAAGGGGAATGAGAGGAGAGCGTGCAAGGTCAGGAAGAACCAGGTAAGAAAACAAACAGAGAATAGTGGCATGCAAAACAGCACCTGTTAAGCTGACAAAGAAAAGCCTTCCATTCACAACATAATTTTACATATGTGCCATGGAAGTTATGTGCTCTCCCCACATTAAATGCTTTCCAGAAGCACACTTAACAGATATCATTGGACTTCATTTTAAACAGGACATCTTCATTACATTTTCCTAATTATCTGTATGCTTTACTATTTGCTTAATTTCACTATACAAGGAGGAGAAGAACAGGGAGAGACTCTGGGAGATGACAGAGAACAGACCAGGCAAAGAGAAGCTGTGCATCGCATTTCAAATAAAAGTCAAAAAATCAGTCCAAGGTCCATTTTTGGTGTTTTTGGTACTCAGTATAGTTGGCTGGTTTACTCCAGAAACATACATGCCGTTTATGTGTATGTTGAGGAGCTGCTGTATCTAAATAAGTCGTCTTTTCCTAGAAATTAGGGTTACGATATGTTTCTGTTATGATTCCAGTGCATTCCTCCTTTGCTGTGACTCAGCATTTAAATAACCTTAATCAGATTGGATGGTTTAGTCGCAGATATTTTCAAAAAGTGTTATGCTTTTCTTTCAGAAATGTGGGAATGAAATTGTGTTAAAATGTACTAAACAGTGAAGTTTATCTTGCCTGGCTGGGCACCTCTGGGTGCTCAGCACTCTTAAACCTCTGATCCTAGGATTGCCCCTGGTTGACAATGTTATGAAAATCTGAAAATAGAAGAGAGGACACAGCTTTACTCTATCCAACTTAAAAGATTATGCAAACATGTTGTGGGAGACACGTTCCATGCATTATAATTGTTATCTAAAATATTATGTTGATATAAAAAATGTTCTCACAATTACAAGAGACATCAATGGAAAAAAAAACAAAAAAAGGACATTTAAATTTGATTTCAACTGTTTTATTTGAGATTCAGTGTGGTCATCGGAGGGTGGGACAAAAGAAAAACAGTATTTTAATGAGAACTCCAGACTTATTTGGTACAAGTACAACTACATTTACACACAACAGCCGCATGTTTTAGTATTTTCTACATGCATTATTTGAAATTTGATGGGTGGGACGTAAAATATCCTCCAGTTCTGGAATGACCCTTCCGTTACCCAGTCAGCATGTCCAGATCTCCAACCAACACCACAACCAGCACAAAGCAACCAGCCAGCTATGCTTTCTGCTCGACCAAGCGCTCCCTGCCTTCCTCTGTCAGTCCACTTAGCGCTTCAGTCATACTGGTCCTCGTCCTGCCTCTTCTCAGCATCATCTCCCTCCAGTGAAACTCCTGCTGTCTTTACATTATACTATAAATTCCATCAAACTTACTTCTCTGCCTCTCTTTCAGTACCTAACCCATAGATTCTAAACTTTCCTGCTCATGACTCCTAATCTACGGGCTAATAATTGTACGCTGGGTTGCATCAGATTGTTGAATGGGTAAGGTGGGCATTCATATCTATTCTACTGCAAGCTTGGTGTCTTCTTTTAAAGCTTAAAAACTGCATATTTACTGTAGTCAGTGTGTTGGACATGGGGGAACTGTCAGATGTAGACTAGAGCCCCTTTGATGAGTCAGAACATCTGCAGAAAACGAGGCTTGTGGCGATGGTAGTGCCAGCAGTAGTGAGTATCTATTCACACCGGTCCAGTCATTGACGAACCATGAACCGGTGTCAGGGTCATGGAGGGTGTACCGGTACAAGTCAGATCAGTTGCTGCTTTGCCTCTGAAGTACAGGACTTAGAGGAGTGCTGCTAGTGGCTTGGTACCAGATACCACAAGGGAGGTCTTGTAGAACCCATGTCTGAATGGGTCGCAGCTGTTTTGGTGGCAAGCACAGACACCCACGAAATATGAGACCAAAGTGGTCACAATGCTTTGGCTTGTCAGTCTCTAAAAAAATGACAAAACAAAGCACTCTCTGAGTAGAACAAACATTTGACTAGAAAAACTGTGAAGTGACCTGAGGATCTGGAACTGAAAATGCAGAGTCTTGCACCCTCCGTCTTCTCCTGGAGATTGACTTCCACATCGCTGAGGAAAAAGTTTCTCTGTTACTCCCTCAGTGAATTTACAGCCTAAACATTTCCTTGGATACAGATTAAGGATATTATTTGCAAGAAAAGGCGATACAGATTGAATAACTACAAAACTAATAAGGGAAATGGTTCTAGGAGTTTCTGTACATTCCTTCTGAAGACAGGGAGAGATTTAGCTATATTTGGCTCTCATCAACCTCAGATCACATCATCCTCACCATTCAATATAACGGTAAACGCATCAGCATCAGCTTGGAGGCCTCTCTACAGCAGAAACACAGCACACACAAAGACAATCAGCAGAGACAGAGGGATTCTTGATGATTTTCTAATAGGGTTTATTCCTCTTTCCTGTCATTAGTCAAACGATGACAAATCCATTTGATCTCCGCTGTATGATGTTATATGAACTTCACTGGGGAAACTCTCTCCTTTCCTGCCCAGATGAGCCTGAAACCTGAACCCTCACATTCCCTTTTTTCTTAATTGAAGCATTGAGAGGCAAATTAAACAATAGTCAGGTGTAATTAAATCTCAGCAATACCCTGTTGTGGTAGTTTAAGCCTGTAATGATGTTTTTGCTGCGTTTCTCTCTCCTGGTCCCCACCAATTAAAACCTGCTAAAGAGCATACCGACAGCTGGATCAAGTTCTGCTTAATGCCAGTGTTGTGGTTTTGCATGCATCCTCCGGTGGCGCTGAAATCTAATAAATGCTATAATCATGGTTCCTTAATGACAAGACGCAGGTGCAGGGTGATTTGTTTTTCTTGATTTGGCGTGCAGGATAAGATTTACACAAGACAAAAAAAAGTTGCATAATTGACATAGAAAAAGCCAATAATGTGATACTAATGTGTGGATGTTTCAAGATGCAGCAGCTAATATATGAACAAAAGCAGCCTTTTGTGGCTTTCCAGATGCCAGTATTGGACATGTTTACCCAAAATACCACATTCAAAGCAAAAAGCATCATAATCTAAAGCTGGTAGTAAAAGATTTTCGAATTGCGTGCTACATTTCTGTAAATATAGTACAGTATTTTTAGATTTAGGCCTGTTGTATTCACTGTTGGTTCCCATCATTTGGTTCATTTATTGGCTTTTCAGCATGTACATTAGTATATGGACACAAGTGTGCAAAGGCACTTCAGCACATATAAGAATAAGTAAACCTATTGTGATTTTTTGTGCAGTTTAGCATGCAAACAGTGAGTGAATGTGGCAAAGTGTTTCATGGCCTGATGCTCAGAGCTTCATTTGGTTTATTCAGGCTTCGCATTGGGAAAGTAACACAGTAGAGCTAAGACACATGAAAGCTAGGGTGCAGTTCATTACCAAACACTGTTTAAACATGGAAACAGTGATGGTGAGGACAGAAATCAGGAATATATAAAGAAGGAATGCAGACATTTGAATTCCAATCAAGTGCCATGCCATTCAGCGTAGGTGATCATTTCTCTCTCAGATCTTTGCTCTCTGAATTGTGACTGTTGCCTGTTCCATGTGAAGCCATCATATCAGTCCTGTCTATCATTTTCAATTCTCTGGCTGCCTCGTCCTCTTTGGTGTCGATGTTCTGCACTAATACAGCAAAAGGAGGTGTAAGGCGCGCCGTCCGTCCGATGGCCTAATTGGGCAAGGTGTAGCACCTGTTTAGCCTCCCAACCAGGGTTATGTGAAACCATGACTTGCAGGTGGATGGATGATTGTTGAAGCAGATTCAGTTTAAAGTGAATATATGGTTGTATAATCACAACGCTGGGCAGAGGAATCCATAGATCAATGGCCAGGGTTACAAGTCCAGGATGGACACCGCAGCTGAAGAAGGCAACAGAAGACCACTTCATATTTAATTGCTAGTACAATCATGAACTCCAGTCATTTCAATTAATGATCTTCATATCCACAAACACAGTAGAGCACATTTTTACCATTTCTTTTCTACTTTCTACTCTTTGTGTCTCCACTAACAATGCTCCAATTCCAGCTGTATATATTTGGTGTTGTCAGAAATGTAGAATGTAGAACAGGATTGAAAATGAAGGTTGGCTGAAACACTATGCATGTATTTCACTGTATATTTATGTACAATTCACTCCTCTTTTCTCTTCTCTTCTCTTCTCTTCTCTTCTCTTCTCTTCTCTTCTCTTCTCTTCTCTTCTCTTCTCTTCTCTTCTCTTCTGACTGGGCTGCTTGTTTAACTAGTGTCTGTACAACTGAATGGCATTCAATTATGAGCACTATTATCAGCCTGGAGGTTAGGGCCCCATCTAATTCACTCCTACTCTGTTGTCACAGCAATTAAGACCCCCCAACCCACCCGCTCCTCTATTATCTAAACTACACACATTGGCCATCTGATATAAAGTCTGATTATGATGTCTACCCCACCTCCTCCGCTCCCCCACCACCAAAACTCATCCCCAGCTAAATGAAAACAAGGAGTGGATGAGCTTCACCTACGCTGCTTTAACAACATTAAAGTGTTGGGGCAGGTACGGTTTCCTATCAATTTTATCCAAGAAGAAACACGAGACTCACCAGCATCATTAGTGAGCAGACATAATGTAATCACTCATGAAGGAGATGTGTGTGTTTGTGTGTGTCTGCTAGGCAGGGGGTTGGTAGGCCTATATTACATTCAGCGCAGCAGCAGTTATTAAAAGTGAACTTTTTGGACTTTTTCTGTGCGTGATTGTGTATATTTGTGTGTGTGTATGTGGCTGTGTATGATTTACATATTAACGCAGCACTGGTGATTAAAGATTGAGCTTTTTCAAGGCTTGGGCATCAGGAGGATTGGAGGTCAGAGGCCACACATTTATCATGGCGAGGTGTCAGACACGAAGAGTGGGTGGGGTGAGGAACAAAAGGAAGGAGCAAAGAGGAAAGATGGGAGATAAAAAATGAAAGGTGAATTAAAAAGAAGCCAAATGCAAAGGTAAGAAAGGATTTGTGAAGAGACGAGGGGAAAGGATGAAAGAAGAGGGAAGACAAAATCAGGAAAAGAAGTGGAAAAATCTGAAGAAGTGAGCGGTAGAAGAACAAAACAAGAAAGAAGAAAGGACAAAACAGTCAAATGGGGAATGACAGAAGCAAATAACAAGAAGGAGGAGAAAAACAGGAGATGAATGAACAGAAAAACAGAAAAAGGAGAAGGGGAGAGGAAAGGACAGGATATGAGACCAAGGAAAGGAAAGCAGAAGTGCAAAAAGGGGAAAGATGAATGGAAATATTAGCAGAGTAGGACAGTTGAAGAAGAATATAGGTGAAGGGCTGAAGGCCAAGAAAACAAGAGGACAAGAAGAAGGGGAAGAGTGACAAGCTGACATGTTGGGAGCAATTAAGAATGACAGAAAGAGAGGTGAAAATGCAAAAGTAGGAGAGGAGATGTGGTGGAGACAGAACAGGAGATTGGTAAAGGAGTTGAGAGCATTAAAGAGGCGGATGGGGAAAGAGGAGATGAAACTGAAAGAGAAAGAGGCACAGATGCAAAAGTCAAAGGATGAGTGAAGATGAAGCGATACAATTTAAAGAGGAAGGACAGGAGATGACTCATGATCATTTTGAAGTACTCACCTGTCTCCTGCTTTCTGCTGTAGTCTGTTCGCTGTTTTCCAGAATTTTCTTTGTCTCAGTCTCCGTGGTTTTTGACTTAGCTTTGACTGTTTTTCAAAATCTGGTCTACTTCCTGCCTAGATTTGTTTTCCTGTTCAGACTGATTATGTATGTGCTTGAGTGTGTGAATTTCCACTAAAGACTGTGTGTTTGTGAATAACATCTTAGTGATTTTTAGATGATTTTAGTATTTATGAAAAATTGCAGTCTGGCTGTTTTGAAGGCTAATACTGGCAGCTGTTTGCAGCAATGCGTTGATGAAAGGACACTGCGCAATAGGGCCTAATAGCTGTTGGTGTTTTGACTAGACTTTTAGCCCCGACACAGTACTCAAAAAGTCTTCTAAGCGTTTTTCGCTATCTCCTTTTAGCTGTTGATTCAGGACGTTCCATTGTTTTAGTGCTTTTAGATTTGACTGCTGCGTTTGATACTGTTAACCACGCTAATCTCCTATCCCATGTTGAACAGTGTGTGGACATTAAAGGCACAGCCCTTAAATAGTTCAATTTGTATCTCACAGACAGAAGTTGTTCTTTTCAGCTCAGTGGATACTCCTCCACGACAGCCTCCCTCTCCTGCGGGGTCCCCCAGGGGTCTATTTTAGGCCCCTTACTATTTTCTCTGTACATGTTACTCCTGGGCTCCATTTTTTAAGAAGCACAATATTTCCTTTCACTTTTTTGCACATGATGTCCAGATTTGTTTACCAATTAGTCCCAAAACTGCAGGTTCATTGCAGCCATTACTTAACAGCGTTGAGGATCTAAAATCATGGTTAGACATTATTTTCTTTCTCTCAGTAAAACCAAAACAGAAATTGTTGTTTTTAGCCATCCAAATCAATTAGGCAACTGCATCAGTGCTCTCGGCCCTCTAGGAATCTATAATCGACTCTTGTCAAAAAAATCTGGGTGTGATTTTGACAAACAAATTAGTTTCTGTTGTCAAAACCGGACTTTCAGTTGAGACTGTTGGCCACTGTAAAGCTCTATTTCTTCCACAACAACTTCGAGAGAGCCATACATGCCTTCATCACATCTAGGTTGGACTACTGTAACTCTGTGGATGAGGGTCTGGACCAGATGTCTCTTTGTCGGCTCCAGCTGGTACAAAACGCTGCTGCCCGCCTTCTAACAACGATGAAGAAATGGGAGCACATCACTCCAGTTTTAGCCTCACTCCACTGACTTCCTGTCTACTTTACAATAGTTTTTAAGATTTTATTGCTGGTTTTTAAAGTGTTAAATTGGTTGGAACCTTCTAATTTATCCAAGCTTTGCTCCAGTTTCATTGTTGAGAAGGTCCTTAAAGCTCCCAGATCCAAGCTCAGAAACAGAGGTGACCAAGCCCTTCCTGTAGCTGCACCCATTCTGTCCAGATTAGAACCACTCTTTGGATACCTTCAGGTGCCTTCTGAAGACACACATGTATCCCCTGGCTTTCAACTATAGCTGAGCGCTGACACCTGACGTATGGCATTGTTCATCTTGCTCTGTATATGTCCTTACAGATTGTGTTTTGTTTTCTATTTTTGATCTTATAAAGTTGACTTGACTAGTCTTGTGTATTTTCCTGCACCGGAGTGTTAGGTTTGCCCTACGTTGCTACAGTAGAGAAAAGGTGACACACAAGCAGTGGTAGCATGTGTAGCTCTGTAGTTAAGGCTATGGTCTCCTGATCAGAAGGTTGGATGTTCAAACTCTTCAAGGCTCTGAGCCCCTCCCTGCTGCTGGGAGCTTTGCCATGGCTAACCCTGCACTCTGACCCCAGCTTCCTTCCAAGCTGGGATATGGCACTGAGAAAAAAGTTGAACCCTGTCTTAAAAGGAGACAAAAAGAGGAGGACGGGAGCAAATGAAGGGAGACTGGTAGAGTTGAAAGGCAGAAGAAAGGAAGAAGAGAGGAGAAAATATGTCATGAAGGAGGAGAAAAAGAGTAGTGGAGAGGAAAAGAGAGCGGAAACACAACAAGAAGTGGAGAGCCTCTTTATGTGTGATGCATTAGGTCATAATCCATAGAAACCTTCCAAAACACCATTATACTCTACATTTCATCTCTCTGTGCATCTGTCTGTGTGTGTGCGCTGAAGAGGGCTGTTTGCAGTTCAGATGTTCATGCTGCAATTTTGTACTTTGACGTTTTTGTTCCTGCGGTTAAGCATCACTGATAGCCACCATTAACTCACTCACACCACCGTTTATTTGCATTAAATAGAACATGAAGTCAGGATTTTTGTGGGTCAGTATAGAGCTGGGATATTTCATCGTATGGATGTGTGGGGTCGATAGAGTTGTTGATCTATAACTCAGTTAAACTCAGACAATAACATAGATGCATTAGTAGCCCCACTCTGTCCACACTGGAGTACAACTGGCTCTCATGGTATTACTAAAATATACTATTACATTGCTATTATCTCTGTTTGACATATTCCTCAATGTTCTTTTTCTATTTTTTTTCTTTTCATTTATTGGTATGCTTTATGTCTGTACTTCTGTACAGAGCCCCCAAGTGGTTACAGAGAGAAGAAATATATTTATCAAGGCCACGTTTTATGACACTGAGCACTCAAAATGCTACTGTGTGTACATGAGAACTCCAGATAAGTGTATATACAGACTAGCCTTGGTCAATTCAAAAGAGAAGATTACCACAGATTAGTTGCAGACTGGCTGTTCGCAAATTTGGAAGTTTTCTTGGTGGTCTGATGTTGTTCGTGCTGGCATTATATTCTAACCATGTTATTTGTCAGGTAAAAGGTGTAAACGACTTTGTGATGGAATTATTCCGGCAGACTAGAGAGGAGATGGAGACATAAATATCGGAGTGGAGTGAGCAGGGAGGACATGATGTGAACCGGTGTATAAGCCCAAGGAAACTTCTGCTGTGAGCAAAACATTATCAAAGAACATCCGCATTGGCTGGTGTTGCTTTCAATTGTTTCTCGTAACAGATTTCATTATAATTAGGGCTGGGCGATATGACCAAAATTTTATATCCCAATATAGCTTATTTTATATCCCGATACGAATATACATAACGATATAGCATATTTTTGGTAAATTCAATGAATGAATGGGACCGGGCATACCTTACAAAGTATGATAGTCTGATCCTTGTCGGTCTTTTTAAATCCAAACCACCGCCATATGACAGACGTTCCCCCTCCTTTTAGGTACAAGCTCGTCGGTTTGAGCTGGTTGTTCGTCATCTTGTTGTTTAGATTGTCCTTCTAGTCGAGGCCACCGTCTTCCTCCATAGTTGTTTGTTTTAGCCGCGTGCCAGTGTTGCCAACTCCTCAGTAAGGAAAGTCGCTATTGGCTGTCCTAAAAGTCACTAAATGACGTCATCTCCTAATTTGCATATTTCCCAGTTTGCATGTAACTGTAATCAACGTTGTAGGAGAGAGGAATAAGGTTGTGGAAGAGACCAAAAAGTGAGTATAAAACACCCAAAATATGTTTTTGAACTAGAGGCTAAATGCTGTGGTTTATTTTAGTATGACAGAGAAGAAAACATTTTCATTTATATTCCGCTCCATAAGTCTGGATGGGATCTGTAGGGACTGTGCATGCGCGATTCATCTGCCGTCTGGCCACGGAGTGATGTGACCTCTAATCAGCACTGGGACTGCTGGGGTTACTGGACTGACAGCCTGTGTTTGGGAGAGGGAGAAGCTCACAGCAGCACCTGCTGCTTGTTGAGGACAGTAACTGAAGAATGATCTGAGTTTTCCTGTCAGAGTCTCCAAAATGCCAGAAAAAGTCGCTAGATTTGTCGCTAGTCGCTTTTGACAAAAAAAAGTCGCGAGGAGCTTTGGAAAGTCGCTAGATTTAGCGAGAAAGTCGCTAAGTTGGCAACACTGCCGCGTGCCTGGGCTTGCCGTAAGGCATGTCGGTGATGTAAAATACTGCTGTAAAGCGTGTTTTGCGACACTGTGATATAAACGATAGGATCTTCACATAAAACAATAGACATTATCTATCATCCAGACGATATCTATCATCATATCGCCCAGCCCTAAGTATAATATAACATTATAATAATCTTATTTTTAGATCATAATGTTATTATTAGCCCAAAGTATACCCAGGTATAAATGAGGTCAGAGAATACTCCGGGATGTCATTTTTTGTTGTACTACAATAAATAGATTGAAAACCAACGAGCTGCTACTGTGATGCCTGTGATTGACAGTTTGTTTGAGCTTGATGATTATTGGCTAGTTAGGTGTTAACATATACCTTGCTTTTAAAGCTGGAGGCTAAAAATTAAGAGGAGCCTTTTTATCAGCTTCTTTATTTTAAACACCTCACAGTTTCCAACAACCACAAAACACAATAAAATGGGTTTTAACCATTTGGGATCTATAGTATAAATTTTCTAATAAAAGATTCATAAATATTTGACAGTGATTCATCAAAAAATGAAGTTCAGTATCTATGGTTAAGTATCTTTGAAACTCTTTATAGGAAAAAAATATCTTCTTGTCATAGCACATTTCACCAACATGTGGCATGAAAATGTATATGACAAAAACATAAAGAAATGCAAAGCAAAATAAAATGGACACATGTTAAAGGATTCAAAAAGGCTGAAATAAAAGCAGATAGGTAGAGGTATTTTTCTGGCGACAGCCTGGAGACAGACAAGAAAAATGAGAAGCATTTTAATGTCAAGACAAAATCAATATGGGTAAAATAATGGGTTACAAGGAACAACAGTTATCTTAAATGTTGCCCATGTGTCATGGCTTTAGTGATGCAGGATCAATGTAGCTGAAGTAAAAGAGATTCCAGATGTGGTCCTCTTTAACATGCCTTTAGCATTCACTACAGCACACTGAGCAGTCACTGACTGGCTGTTTTAGCCTTACATTTACTCTGAGACAACAAATAGTCAAAACGGAGTGTAAAAGGCAGTATTTTAAAGTCAAATCTCTCCGTGTCTGTTGAAACTTTAACCGAAAATTTTTCCCTCTAAGCTCTGAATGTGACTGTGATAAACCCAGAACCAGCCATCATGGCCAACACACAAAGCGTTAACCAAAATCCATCAATACAAGAGCAGACGGTGCTCATGAGTCTGGTTTAACTTGACATTGTTTGGAAAGTAACCACGTAGCCGACTTTCTGTTAATTTATGTTTTAAAACAATACTTCTTATCCGGCAATTGCTTTTTTTATAAGTGGTGAGGTAATGATAATGTTAGATGTGCCACCGTACCACACTGTTAGCCATGCTGTTAGTGTTAAACTTTACATTTGAATTTTAATAATATGATGAAAAGTTTGACACAGTTCCTACTGAGGTGTTTACTGAACTTTGAAAGTAGTAACAGGTGTTTGCATTAGGTAATAAGCACTTTATAGTACTGTGAAATTACTTTGCCTGTTTTGAAGCTTTGTGTTTATATAAATTTAATAGTAAAATCACATAAAGAGTTGACAGAGACACTAACATTCAGTGGTTCCTGCTGCACCTGCCCCTCTCATATGATTTGTCCTCAGTGCTCAGGTAACGTTAGGTTGCTTGTCTTTAGCAAACCGCTGTGACACAAAAGTAGTTTTTGTGGATCGGTGTATTTATTTTGCTGCCTATCTAATGTAACATCTTTGTGATTCTAAACCCAACACGGGCACACTGGTTTGTCCCACAGCCTTCCAGTGCTCTCTTACTGAAGACTCAGGTGCCTTCAGCATAACTGAATTATTCTAAGCCATTCATGATGTATGTGACACATGTTTTTTAAACAAGCATTACCTTATTTGAAAAGCAAATTCATTAGCTGTCAGTATTACACCTTATTGTTTGTGCAGTGAGGAAACAATCCAGTGAGAAAGTTAATGTGCATCACTACATGCAAGTGGTTAGAGTAACGAAGAGTTTAACTTTAAATCCAAAAAGAGTCGAAAATTACTCTTAATTACTGTTCTGACACTAACTCTCCAAAACCAGTTCATTTAACACAGTGGGACCGATAGAGATGCTTCAGAAGCGTTTAAATCCACTCTGGCAGTGCTCATTTGTGTAGGCTGATTCTGCTGTGGATACACAGAGGGATTCTTTTGAAACAAGTTTATGTCACTTGTGTGATTAGAACACACAAATACACACACTAAAGTAACTTTATTAAATTAAAATATTACATTTCTGTTTACTGTTAAGTTTACACACATTTTTGAATTGTCTGTGCTTTATAAGCCAATACAGACTGCACTAATGCAGAGCGTGACTTTAGGCTTTGAACCTCGGTTGTTACCGTGAAAAACCATATTGGGTTCACGTACTTCACAAAATTAAATCTTACTAAATGTTGAGTCGGGTCATGTTGTTGAAGACAGAGGAAAATCCCAAGCTTGAACCAGATGCTGCTGAACTGCTTATTTTAATGTCAGACACACACTCATATGTGTAGGTAACAAATATACCGAGGGGATTTCCTTTCCCACCCACTTCACTACTGTGTGTATGTGTGTGTGTGTGTGTGTGTGTGTGTCTGTGACCTGTGTGTGTGTGTGCGTGTGTGTGGTTGTTTGTGTGGTTGCAAAAGCACAAGGTAGGCATCCACGCGTTTCTGTGTATCCTGAAATTGACATTTCAGACATTGCATTTGTTGTAGGCCTCCAGTAATATGAGGCAGTTGATCAAAGGTAAACTGAGGGTGGAGAATAAATATACATGTTTCAAATCTATACTTAGCATACAAACAGGATACATGTTAGTTAACAAAAGTCTGCATCACATACTAAAGTACAAAATTGAGCTACAAAGATTTTTGCAACCAGAAGCTTCCTGAAAGCCGGGGTCAGAACTTAACCTGGAAGTTCCCAAAGACACCCAGAAAATTCAAGGTCTCTTTTAAAATCTAAGTTCTTTACAATGAATGTTTAAGATACCTGTTATTTTTGGTCTGGTTATGTTGTTTCACTCACAGATGAAGCCCATCCCTAGGATGACCTTCTTTGACCCGTGCAATATTTTCAAAACTAGAACCCTCCTGTCTCGTAGTGGTGCAGAAGAACTAGTCTGTGTAACTTCTGGGCTGGACTATTTTTATTCCTTACTATCACATCCATCCATCCATCCATCCATCCATCCATCCATCCATTTCTTCCTCTAATCCGGGGTTGTGCTGCGGAGGCGAATAAGGGCATTCCATACGTCCCTCTCCCTGACAACATTTTCCAGCTCTTCCTGGGAGATCCCAAGGTGTTCCCAGGCCAGACGAGATGCATAATCCCTCCAGCAGGTTCTGGGGCTGCCCCAGGGTCTCCTCCCAGGCGGACATGTTTGGAAAACCTCCAAAGGAAATCTCCCTGGAGGCATTCAAATCAGATGTCCACACCACCTCAACTGTCTCCTTTTGACACAAAGGAGCAGCGGCTCTACTCTTAGCTCCCTCTGGATGTCTGAGCTTCTCACCCTACATCTGAGGCTGAGCCCAGCCACCCTGCGGAGGAAGCTCATTTCAGCCGCTTGTATCCGTGATCTTGTTCTTTTGGTCACTACCCAGAGCTCATGACCATAGGTGAGGTTTGGAATGTAGATGGATGGTAAATTGAGATTTGCCTTGCTGCTCAGCTCCCTTTTTACCACAACAGTTTGGTACAGCACCTGCATTACTGCTGACACCACACCATCCATCCGTCCATCTCCGTTAATCCATTTTCCCATCACTCGTGAACAAGATCTTGAGATACTTGAACTCCTTCACTTGGGGAAGCAGCTCCCCCTCAACCCGGACCGAGTGATCCACCGGTTTCCAGCAGAGAACCATGACCTCTGACTTGGAGGTTCTGATCTGCATCCCTGCTGCTCACTTCACACTTGGCTGCAAACCGCTCCAGTGTGTGCTGAACAGAACCACATCATCTACAAAAAGGAGAAACACAATCTTGAGGTCCCCGAACTGGACACCCTCCTCACCCCGGCTGTGCCTTGAGATCCTGTGCATGAACACCACAAACAGGATCGGAGACAAGAGGCAGCCTTGGTGGAGTCCAGCACCCACTGGAAACATGTCTGATTTCTTACTATAACAACGTCCCATTAACTCACTGAAAGCCTCCGGCTGATTCAAAATGCAACTGCATAATAAACCAGCAATACAGATATTTTTACCAATATCACCTTATCATATCAGCTATAGGCAAGACAGTGAATGGTGCTCTGTGATTCTGTTAAAAATGTAAAGAAAAAAAGTTGTTACATATTTTGGTAATGATTTCAACTAAATCAGCCCTCGAATTCACAAACCTAATTTGACCATCTATTTTTTCATTTGAAAAACATCTAATTCAAAACATGAATACTGATCAGGCCACCTGCATGTAGACAGTGAAGTTCTGTTCCAGCTGGATTTGAGCTTTGAGTGCCATATAGAAGACTGTATATGGAATGAATATGAAGGCATATCTGAACTGTACAATAACCCTCCACCGTTTTCATGACAAATATTTTGTTATTCACATTTTGATATCATATCTCTACATTCATTTTTCTAAACATTTATCTTCATTAGGACCAACCAGAGAATTTGGAGATATAGATGCAATATTTTCTCAGCCCCCTCTGTCACTTTCTCGTGGTGTTCTCTTTCTTTGTCTTTGCTTCTTTTACAAATGTGATTTATCCAAAAATTTGCATGCAATTTGGCTTTATAGCATTATCTTTATTTCTTTCATTCATATCATTTAACTGCACAATGAGCCCTGTGAATTTGATTTGTCATTTTATCAACTGGAACTAATCGATTTATGCTCAACCACCCGGCTTCCCCCAAAGAAGAAAGTGAAAGAAAAAACAGCCATAATAATAAGCTGATGGATGGTTGATAACGGCAGGCCTGATGGTATGCATTTGCTGGGGATCTTAGAGATTTTAACACGGGGTTTGGGTGGCGTTCAGACCAGTTTTACAAAACAGGGGTCAGGTTTTCAGTTCTGGGGATCAGAGTTGAATTTAGCTTGTTCACCTTTGACCTCCAAGTTCAGCTTGTCATTAGTAACTGTCCTCTGCTTGTTAACAGCACCCAACACATCAAATAGTATTAGCACAGTGTGTCTTTCTTATTTAACTGATGCTCACAGCCCACCATATGGACTGCAGCCATAGTCAAGCAGACTTGTCTGACGTGATGTTTTAAATGAAGGAGAAGTTTTCCTGTAACTGGACATAAATTTAAAATTAAAGACGCAGTAGTTAGAGCAGTAGCAGACAAGATAGCACTGACATTCTATTCAATCTGAACGAAATGTAAAGAAATTCAAATGCTAATGAACATTAAATCATACAAATTATAGAAAACTCTACATCCACATACACTACTGTTTGTGGTCCTTTTAAAATGTCCTTATTTTTAAAAGAAAAGCAATTTTTTTTCAATGAAGACAACATTAAAAGAGTCAAAAATCCAGTCTAGAGATTGTTAATGTGTTAAATGACTATCCTAGCTGGAAACGGCTGATTTTTAATGGAATATCTCCATAGGGGTACAGAGGAACATTTCCAGCAACCATCACTCCTGTGTTCTAATGCTACATTGTGTTAGCTAATGGTGTTGAAAGGCTAACAGATGATTAGAAAACCCTTGTGCAGTTATGTTAGCACATGGATAAAAGTGTGAGTTTTCATGGAAAACATTGAAATTGTCCGGATGACCCTAAACTTTTGAACACTAGTGTATGCATGGCAAAAGTCAGTCAGGCATTCACCTCCAGCTACATTGCTTGTTGTCAATATTCCAATGAAGTGTTGATGAAATATCAAAGCACACACATTGTATTTAAACTCTAAACATTGATATTTCATGTGCTTGCATAGCCAAAAGTCAGTTCTAGATTCTTACATAGCTAAAGGTGTAATCTCTACTTAGATGCAATGTTTGTCCACTTTGGAACGACCTGCCTGAGGAGATAAGGCCTGCAGAGCCAGTAACTTCTTTTAAATTACGTCTGAAACCCCACTTTTATAGACTTGCTTTTATGTGAAGTTTGTTTTTAGCTTTCATTTTAGTGTTCTATTTTGTATTATATCCTCTTTATTTTTATTTTGCTTTTAGCTGCCTGGTTCTTTGGTGTGATGTCGTCTCTAATTCTTTAATTCTCTAATTTTTTGATTTTTAATTTCCAATTTTTAACCCTCAATCTTATTAATTAATTTATACACTGCCTAGTAGTCAGCAGACAACCTGGGTGTGCTGTGTGGATTTAATATTCTGCTTAAACTTGTCACTTGGATCATTTTCTGATGCTCTGACTCTGAGGGTGCTACACACGTGGACAAATTGTTGGTACCCCTCAGTTAAAGAAGGAAAAACCCACAATTCTCACTGAAATCACTTGAAACTCACAAAAGTAACAATAAATAAAAAAATTTTGAAAATTAAATAATCAAAATCAGCCATCACTTTTGAATTGTTGATTAACATAATTATTTAAAAAAACAAACTAATGAAATAGGGCTGGACAAAAATGATGGTACCCATAACTTAATATTTTGTTGCACAACCTTTTGAGGCAATCACTGCAATGAAACGATTTCTGTATTTGTCAATGAGCGTTCTGCAGCTGTCAACAGGTATTTTGGCCCACTCCTCATGAGCAAACAGCTCCAGTTGTCTCAGGTTTGATGGGTGTCTTCTCCAAATGGCATGTTTCAGCTCCTTCCACATATGTTCAATGGGATTCAGATCTGGGCTCATAGAAGGCCACTTTAGAATAGTCCAACGCTTTTCTCTCAGCCATTCTTGGGTGTTTTTGGCTGTGTGTTTTGGATGGTTGTCCTGTTGGAAGACCCATGACCTGCGACTGAGACCAAGCTTTCTGACACTAGGCAGCACATTTCTCTCCAGAATGCCTTGATAGTCTTCAGATTTCATCGTACCTTGCACACTTTCAAGACACCCTGTGCCAGATGCAGCAAAGCAGCCCAAAACATTACTGAGCCTCCTCCATGTTTCACCGTAGGGACAGTGTTCTTTTCTTCGTATGCTTGGTTTTTGAGTCTATGAACATAGAGTTGATGTGCCTTACCAAAAAGCTCCAGTTTGGTCTCATCTGTCCAAAGGACATTCTCCAGAAGCTTTGTGGCTTGTCAACATGCATTTTTGCAAATTCCAGTCTGGCTTTTTTATGAGTTTTTTTCAGCAGTGGTGTCCTCCTTGGTCGTCTCCCATGAAGTCCACTTTGGCTCAAACAACGACGAATGGTGCGATCTGACACTGATGTACCTTGGCCTTGGAGTTCACCTTTAATTTCTTTGGAGGTTGCTCTGGGCTCTTTGGATACAATTCCAACGATCCGTCTCTTCAATTTGTCATCAATTTTCCTCTTGCGGCCACGTCCAGGGAGGTTGGCTACTGTCCCGTGGGTCTTGAACTTCTGAATAATATGAGCCACTGTTGTCACAGGAACTTCAAGCTGTTTAGAGATGGTCTTATAGCCTTTACCTTTAAGATGTTTGTCTATCATTTTTTTTCGGATGTCCTGGGAATTCTCTCCTTCGCTTTCTGTTGTCCATGTTCAGTGTGGTACACACCTTTTCACCAAACAGCAGGGTGACTACTTGTCTCCCTTTAAATAGGCAGACTGACTGATTATGAGTTTGGAAACACCTGTGATGTCAATTAAATGACACACCTGAGTTAATCATGTCACTCTGGTCAAATAGTTTTCAATCTTTTATAGAGGTACCATCATTTTTGTCCAGGCCTGTTTCATTAGTTTGTTTTTTTAAATAATTATGTTAATCAACAATTCAAAAGTAATGGCTGTTTTTGATTATTTAATTTTCAAAAATTTTTTATTTATTGTTACTTTTGTGAGTTTCAAGTGATTTCAGTGAGAATTGTGGGTTTTTCCTTCTTTAACTGAGGGGTACCAACAATTTTGTCCACGTGTGTACATTACGTCACACCGTCTGTACATAAACAGGCACCAGATTCCATTTGGAGAACAGTTTATTTCTCCATCTGTAATTATTCACTCTGTAGAATGTGTAAGGATGAGTGAAGGAGACGAACGTAAATCACACATTTGATTCTCCCTCTTCTGTGTTGTTTGCTAATGACAGAACTCCTGAATGACTGCAGAACAGTGAGGTCATTCATCTTCCTGGCACCCTCCCCCACACACACACACACACACACACACACACACACACACACACACACACACACACACACACACACACACACACACACACACACACACACACACACACACATATATAGGCAGGATGTTGTATTTCAAACTGAAGCACATGATTGATCTCGCATTTTAACGTCGCGTGACATCCTTAAAGTTAAAGTTAATGAAGATGATCAGATTTCATAATGGTATCAGAGAAGCAATCCAAATAATGATGGAGATGCGCAGGTTTAATAATGCCTGGATGCACGGCTCCCATTTACCAGCCTGTAGATTTTTATGGCTCGGGTTCGTCGGACGAGGATCTACATGTAGAGTGAGTGTGTTTATGTAGGTCAGTCAGCTGGTCAGGATCCCAATCACCCAGGCTATTAACGAGGGGCCAAACGTCACAGGGCTCCACTGGTTTGATGCATTACGGATCTTAATGGTTCTAAAAGGCTGCCGCTCATGGAAGAATTATCCCTGAAATACTGGCTGAAAAAGACATTTTTCTGATCCAGTATGAGATGGAACACATGCATACATGTTCACGTAGGAAGACATGCCCATGCATGTTTAGTTACGCATTAAAGAGAACCAATAACCTGCAAGATATTTTGTTAATTTTGTCCTAAACCCTCAAAACAGACAAGAATTTAGTGACTGATTCACCTTGGAGAATGATGTAATACACAGCATATTGTTGAGAACTTAACCCCACGTATTTCAATGTAAAACTATAAAAACACCTTACTATGTACATTTTTTCTCTAGGATTATATTAAGGTTGCTGTGCTTTCGCTCTGGTCACACACTTGGGCAAAGAAAGTAAAGAATGCTCGAATTAAATTCACCTTTTTAAAAAGTGTTTAAACAGCATTTAATTTTCAAACAGATTATGAAGCCTCATACATCCAGTGGATGCCGTTAAACACAGCTCAGATACCTTTATCACAGTAATGAAAAGCAAGAGCCAGTTTTAAATGCAGAAATATGATTTTCATGAGTTATAGGGAGGAGACGCTTTGACATGGTTATATCACTGATCATTTGTTTATTTATAGGGATGTCTGATGTTGACTTTTTGCCAATAACCGATATGCCGATATTGTTCAACTCTCAATTTCCGATATCAGCCGATACTGGTACCGATATATGTGGGCTATTTCTCTAATTTTAGGTAACATCACATATCTCCTGTCGTGGAATTAACACATCATGCTGATTTTATTTGTGATGCCCCATTTGATACATTCTCCAAATGCAACAAGGCTTTCAAATGTAGGGCTGCAACTAATGACGCGTCGACTATTCGTCTGAGCACGATACGTCATCAAAAGCGGAAGTGAGCGCGCAATGCAACAGAAATCAGCGTACGACTGGAGCGCGGAACACAGACGGACATCGGCGCTGCATCGTGCACACATAATATATGCACATATTATGTGTGCACGATGCAGTGCCGATGTCCGTCCGTGTTCCACGCTCCGGTCGGACACTGATTTCTGTTGCACTGCGCGCTCACTTCCGCTTTTGATGACATATCGTGCTCAGACGATTAGTCGATATGTCATTAGTTGCAGCCCTATTCAAATGTAAAGATTGTCTGTGCAAATAAGAAAATCACTTCAACTTAAGTTATGAAAAAAATGCGAAAGTGTGTTTACACTCTTGCCCTCTCTATGAGCCGGTAAATGCTGACAAAATCCAGTCATCATTTTATCGGTTTTCATGATAGACAAAAAACGATAACCAATATTCAACAATATTGCTTTTTTATACAAATATCGGTTGATAATATTGGTATGCCGATATTATCGGATAGACAAAAACGATAACCAATATTCAACGATATGCATTTTATACTAAGATCGGTTGATAATATTGGTATGCCGATATTATTTGACATCCCCGATATTTATTTTCAATTTTTGTTTGTAAATATGTACATAAATTAATGATTGGCTGATTGGTAGGAGGAAAAATGCTTCGTCCTGTTCCTTTTCAGATATGTTGGGTTAGTATTTTTGCTTTGTATTTAGTTTTGTTGTTTTAAATATTTTTGGTGGCTTTTTTCCACTCACATGTCCGAAATCCGAAGTCCGAAAACATTCCTTCATTCATTCAATGCGGTCAAACTGGCAGATACTGAGATATATTGGACTTTAAGAACCTGATTGTTCTGAACCCTTGTGTTGTTCATGTCATTATGAGTAGCAAAAAACAACATTAGAGTCGGGAAGGCAAGTGAAGACATGAGGCTGATGTTCAGCATTAATTATCTCTACTATAGTAGTAAATGATTGTAATAGACAGCAGCCTATTGCTGGAGAACCTCACCATATGATTAATGCTCTTATCGACTAATGGGTAAAAATCCACCATGTTAACAATAAACACAAGACAGCACACACAGTAGATGGTTAGCTGGACTCTGTGTAGCCCCCACCCGTGGCTGTATGTGACTGCTGGTAGTAAATTAAATAGCGATTAGTTGAAGTCATTTGTTAGCCTGTCTGACACCTGACCAGCTCCTGGGAGGTGCTGGAAGACGAATGGAGCGCTGCACAAGTATGAAGTCAACAGGTGAAGATTAACTGGCTTTAATGATGCCATTTGCTTAATGTCTTTGCCGTTTCCTCGCCTGCCTTCTCTCTTTTCTCTAGAAACAAAGTAAACTGTGGTGAAATGTTTGTGGGAGCTGATAGTGGGGTATAGGTTGTCGATACAGCATAAGTTCAGAAATCCATCATATAAACAATTAAAAGTAAATTTCCTTATTTTGTTTCTTTAACGTGAAAAACATCCTTTTGTGCTCGGTTTAGCATACAGAGTGCATCACATATTCCTTCAGTTGTTGCAAAATGGGAGAATGGTTCAATGACTTCACGTGTTTTTAGTTAGTTCAAATAGCAAGAAGTGGTATTAAGTATTTTTATTTTAAATTCTAATCAGAATTACAGAAATATGTGGTAGGGTCTGTATATAATTGTGGGACTTTTTGTATAGTATTGGACATTTTTGCGCTTTCAGGCCTGAAATCAACATGGCCGCCTATAACCAAACACCACATGACATTTTTACAGAAAGATTCTTTTTAAATATTATAAATTCAACTGTGTAAAATTGAAATTGAAAGTTATTTATAAAGATATTGGAGCAAACCTGTTGACATGTTATAAATTCACACTGGACTCACACACTACTTTATATTAAATAAGTCAGAAAGCCTTGGAGTCTTCCAGTCTTTTTCTTCAGTGGAAATGACATCATGTGGAGCAGGTCATGTGGTCTGGAATTAACACACTTCCTGCAGAGGTGTTTTTGTAATGGGAAACCTCTTGAAAGGGATTTCTCAGACACAGATATAATTTGTTATTTCCATATAAAATTTGATATATTGCCAAAAAGAAATATCTGTCACGATTATCTGAACTTAAAAGAGCACAATCTGTGTCTCCGTGTCTGTCTAGTCACTTCCTGTTTAATTTTGAAATTGCCTTTAATTGTGTGTCGCTCCTTGTGTTTTTACCTTTTTTTCACTTTTCATCTTTTCGCTCCCTTTGGTTGCCCTGTTTAGTTTCACCTGTGTGTTAGCCAGCTTTTGACCCCTTTGTGTTCTTTATTTCTTAATTTAGTTTAAACCATGCTTGTGTTTTTTTTGGATTTTTTGGTTGATTTTCGTTAGCTCCCCATGCGTTGATTCACCTGAAATGTGTGTGGGGTTTTTTTTTAAAATTTGTTTTGAGGGGATTTTGTATCATTTTTTGATTAATCGTCACTTTTTGTTTCTTAAGAACTTGCTGTCTGTGTCTGCATTTTGACCGTGAAGCCACCACTTCCTGACAATTGTGTGACGTAATGAGTTTCAAATTTATTTGTGGTCATAAATTCAAGGAAGATCCATTCGTGGATGGTCATTCTTAGCATGACGATGTTATTGAGTCAAGACAGAGAAGAAGAACAGATGAATTAAATACAAATTTTCTTTAATTTTTAGACTAATTAAAATAAAAAGATAAATTTAGGATTAAAGTAATCATAAGGCGATTTGTTGTTATACAGTATATCACATACGTTTTAAACTGTCACTAGAAGAAGTAAACCTTTTGCTGTTTTAAGTAGCTAAATATGTTGAAAAAACTTGAAAATATTCCCTCTGATTTCATCAACCATAAGTAGCAGACATCTTAATGTATATAATATTATAAATTCAATATAAGCACTGAACACATCTGTATGCATGCACATTATTGAAGTAAATGGGAGTAAGTTTTCAGGTTTTTGCTAAGTCACTCCTCTCTATTAGCAGATATGAGTTATGGTGAATCAGTATCTACCATGAATCCAGTTATGAATCACACTGACTAATAATATAAAGCATCAAACAGCATAGCTTGTTTGGTTACCATGCTGGATTACTGATATGAAATGGATTTCTGTGACATTTCCACAGTGCATTTGCCATCATCATGACTTTGCCTCTCGTCTTTCTGCGTGTCTCTTTTGTTTCCATCCCTCTCATTGTGTGGAACATGGTGTGAAGATGACACATTATGCGGCTGTGTAATGGCAGTGAACTCTTTGACCTGTAAGACTCTGCTTCCCTGTAGTTGGATCCATCCATTAGTTGACAGCAGTCCTATCATTTCCAGTAACAGGTCTCACTCTCAAACTCGCTGAGGATGGAGATTGATGTGGCTGTCCCCAGTAATGACACACAGAGTCGTGCTTCCACCACTTCAGAGGACATGACATATATTTCATCTCATGAGAACTCGTGCTAAAATGGGATGATTTACCTGACTGGGACCTTCTGTTTGTATCCAAAGCAGAAGCAGGTCCCTAAAAATGTGATTGTGATTCCATAGCGTGATTAATACAGGTAGCAGACATATACTCATGCACGAGAGCAGGGGTGTCAAACATGCGGCCCGCAGGCCAAAACCAGCCCACCAGAGGGTCCAGTTCAACCCGATGGACGACCTTTTAATGTGTAAAAATTACAGAGAAGACAGAAACTATAAATTTAAAATAATTTTTAGACCATGAAAAGTTGTTTTGATCATAAAGTAAAATACTAGATCATTCTTTTGTCATTTTGTGTCTCATTTTTGTCATTTTTTTTCTTGTTTTTGTTGTTTTTTGTCTGATTTTTGCCATTCGTCTCATGTTTTGTTTCTCGTTTTTGTCATTTTGTGTTTCATTTTTGTCTTACTTGTGTTGTTTGTCATATTTTTGTCATTTTGTGTTTTGTTTTATTCATTGTTTTGTGCATTGTTTTGCATTTTGTTGTCTCACTTGTGTTGTCTGTCTATTTTTTGGTTGGTTTGTTTCTTGCTTTTGTCATTTTTGGCCTCATTTGTGTCATTTGTGTACATTTTTTTTTGCCTCATTCTTGTTGTTTGTCCATGTTTTTGTCACTTTGTAACTTTTATGTCCAATTTTTTTTCTCTTTTGTTGTTTTGTTTTGTGTCGTTTGTCTCATTTTTGTAATATTTTGTCTTGTTTTTATTGTTTTTTGTCTGATTTCTGTCATTTTGATCATAAAGTATAATACTATATCACTCAGTTCCAGACACCTGAGACTAAATGTTTTGCATCTTGGTGGACACTCTGTTATCTGTATGTTGTAATGTGGAAATGATAAACTGAGGCATAATGCAGTTGAAATTAAATTTAGTTTAGTTTAGAAATTTCAGGTTGTTCACAATGTTTTGTAAAAAAATAATTTAAATGTGAATGTTTTCAGAATGTACTTTTTTTAGGTTATTCTGCTGTGATTTTACTGGTCACTTGAGGTCAGATTGGGCTGAATGTGGCCGCTGAACTAACATGAGTTGGACACTCCTGCAGTAGAGGATGATACACTTAGTGTGTGTATACAACATACAAGCATGATCTCTTTCTCTGTCGCTCTCTAATGATGCTGATATGAAGGAACATTTTTTTAAACTCTTTATTACTGCTACAAGACATTAGCATTAATGTTTCCTGATGATGGTACAGAAGTCAAATGTCAATGGTGGAGCCTGGCTCAGTCTAATGACGGAGGCAGGGGATCGCTTTAATGAGTGGAAGCCAATTAACTCTGACCTGCTGATCTTTGGCTGCTCCCAGGTGATGCTCCAGACATGTAGCCAATGATATATGGGAGCCACCGGAGTCGTATCAGAATTATTCACAGACGCTTAAAAAAAGGGATTCTGATTCCTGAGTAACTTCAGTGACTTCATGAGTCACCATGGCAACATCAAGCATCATCTTCAGTTCTCCCCTTGATAGTTGCTCAGTTGTGGTTTCTGCCTTTGTTTCTGTACTTAATTATGTTTTATGTACTTCCTGTTTTTTTTTTTCAAAACAGTGGCTGTATTGTCAAAGTGATTAAGATATTCCCTATTTCTCTGCATACAAGACAAAGATAGACAAGCCAGATGTTTCCACACAGACACAGTGTGGACGTAGACCTCTCCACCAGGTTTCATCAAAGCATTACTCGAAGCTTTGATTGTTTGCCTGCAGCTCTATGTAGAAGTCTTTTCTGTAGCATCCATATGAGCGCAGGGACAGTCCAGTTTTCCCATTATGCCAGCCTTCTGAGGACTAGGGATTTTTTCCGTTAGTATCCTGTATGTCTACATACACATCTTCATCATATTTTCAGCTTTCCAATGTCATGTTTCAGGAACAACTTTGTCATCTGCAACTTGTTTTAAATGCAGACAAATCAAAATGGAAATTCATTACTACTTCAAAAAACTGCCAGATCAGCACTATCTAGAAAAAGTTTAACAAGAAATGATCAACAAATAGAGTTGGCATTTATCTTTAAATATCTAGGGTTTTCTAACTGATGACCGAAGACTGAAACTCTTATTAGGATTTTATTACAGAAAAAAGTTTTGCTTTCCTTTTTGTGCGAAACAGAAATTGGTGGAAACACCCTTTTTTGCCTGTTATTGACTATGGAGATGTGTTGTATATGAAGGCTTCTTCTAATTATCTTAGCATGCTGGATAGTGTGTATCATGGAGCACTGAGATTCGTTACCAAATGTGCTCCCCTTACTCACCACTGTGAGCTCTATTCTAAAGTTAACTGGACATCTTTCAGTGCCTGATATCTCAGTCATTGGTGTTTATTTACAGAACCTTTCTGGGTATTATTCCTTCCTATTTGTCTTGTCTTTTAACATGGAAGTCACAATGTCTGATCTATGGATACTCTGCAGTTTGTCGTCCAAACAGTACGATCTGAACTGGGCAAGAAAGCCCTTAGATTTTCTGCACCTCATGCTTGGAATAAATTACAGTGACAGCTTCAACTTCAAGCCCGTGTTCCACTGACTGAGTTTAAAGTTCTGGTGAAACACTATACTTGATGACAGACAGTAGGTAGACAGGCTGTTAAAACACGTTTTCATCATGTGTATTTATTGATACATGAAGACTGTATTTTACATACATTCTGATGACTGCAGAAACAAAGACAGTGCGGCACAAGGAGAGATTTCTCTGCATCCGTGCTTTGATGCAAAGCCTACCAATGCTCGTCCACAACACTGGAAATACACACATTTGTGTCGTTGTGAGGACATGAATCATGCATAAATAATGTATGTAAGCTCAGCTATCAGAGCCAAAGGTCTAATCCCGACTCTATCTGAACCTAAACTGAACCCTAAAGCTAAAAATCACATCCACAAACAGTCCCATGAAGGTCTGTCAGGAAGTGAGAAGCAGTAAATGTCCTCACTAACTCAAACTGGTGCTCACAAAGATTGTTTACACACACAGAGACAGTCGTGTAAAAGAATGAGAAATGACAGCGGGCAATCGCTAAGTAAAGTCTGATTTTTCCTTCCAGAAAAAAATGGGAAAAGGGACAGGTTCAGGAGTGGATGTCGCTGTGGAAACGGGCAGCTGGCGTTCAGAGGTGAGTGGAAGAACTCCACTCAGTCCATCAGGAAGCAGTGAAGTAGACGCCTGCAGCAGCCGCCCAGCGTCAGACAGTGAGTAGCTGTAGCAGCTTTGCATGCACTGAATTACATCAAAAACACACCTGGGGCAAAATGACACTTTATCTACAGACGTCTGCATCAATATGTGATATAAATTAACTGCAGTGCTGATCTTTTGTTGCTTTTCGTCCACTGTGCCCTGAGCTGCTGTAGATTTCAATCTTTTATCAGGACTGAATGCTTTCTGTGAGAAGATGGAAATGTTCTCTTTGAAACAGTGAGAGGCTCATTTCATTGAAGTGAATTGTAGCAGGGACTAAAAGAGGGGATTTTGCTATTTTTTCTAAATAATATTCACACATATTTCCACATGTGGGCTTTTATACTTTGTCGCATTTATTTTAGGAAACATTTTAACATTAAGACAAGTTGACTGCTTGAGCAAAAACCAGTTCCATTTTGAGGAAAAGAAGAAGAAGTAATAGAAGAAGAAAATAATTAGGGTGTGGTTGAATTATGAAAATCAGCTGTAAAAAAAACCCCAAAGCTTCCCATCAAACATGACATCATCCATTAGTTTCAAAGGTAATTCTATCAGCAGCAGATTAATTCCAGTAAAGCAGTATGTCAAAATATATTCTAAAATAGCCACAATCGAGTGGTGCTAATACTCACCATTGTCACGTTATTTTAGCGCCCTCCTTCTCAGATTCCTTTGATGGTCAGTCTCAATAGAGGAAAAAAGCCACCTACGCTAAATTACCAAGAAAAACAGAAACCTCCCACAGCCTGAGGAGAAGAAAGGAAATCTGCAGGGCAAACAGGCAGCCATCTCCCCCATGGTAGGTCTCACCAGTGTGTGTGTGTGTGTGTGTGTGTGTGTGTGTGTGTGTGTGTGTGTGTGTGTGTGTGTGTGTGTGTGTGTGTGTGTGTGTGTGTGTGTGTGTGTTTTGGGGGTGTCCTGGCAGTGCAGGGTGACACGGGGAATCTCAGGGTGTGGGTGGACAGTGATGGGCCCCGAGAGCAGTTGCAGGTAGAAAGATAATGAGGGAAAAGGAGACGGGAGAGCGTTTGTTTTAAGTCATTGTTCTGCATTTATCCCTATTTATCTGCTCTGCTAATACACAAACAACAGCAGTTTGTAGCAGTTAATCTATGCTGGTAATTTGGGTGTTCATACGGGTTGCGTCGGTATTTTTAATTTCAAAGAAACTAGCTGATATTCGTGGAAGTTTCTGGGAAGTAATGATGAAATTTGGTTTGAATTATGCAGAAAATGTAGGCAGAGTTCAGCTTCCTGTTCTATAGTTAGTTCCAGCGAGTAGTTCTTACCAAGAAATTATTTGTTTTTAGTGTTATCTGGAACATTAATTCTATATTGTCATTAGAAACACATTATATTCAGGCAAGAAAGGATTCACCAACACCATAGTTCCTGAAAAAATAAAAAATCCCCACAATTAACATGCGTTTTTGTATTGTTTTCATCTACTCTAATGTAATGTAATGTAATATATAGGGGTCTATATATAATTGTGGGACTTTTTGTATCATCGTTGACATTTTTGCTGTTTTCAGGCCTAAAATCAACATGGCCGCCGAGAACCAAACACAACATGGCATTTTTACAGAAAGATTCTTCTAAAATATTATATATACAATTGAGTGAAATTGAAATGTAAAGTTCTTTATTTAAGATATTGTAGTAAACCTGTTGACATGCCATAAATCCACACTTTAAATTAACTAGTTTGCTTTACGAACCACTTGTACACATCATAGTCCTGCATGAAAAATTAACTTAAAAAATATTTTTAAAATTATGTTTGTTTTCTTGCAAAGTCAAAAAAACATCAGGTCCATATGTGGAATGTATTGTTTGTTAACTGCAGGTATTACAGCTGTAACATTTGCATCTCTGAGGAATGACAGAAGCAGCCAAAAATGAAAAGAAAATCTCTCCTAAGTTTGAAGATACGTGGCGCGTCACCGTACGTGAACACAAAAATGATTGTACGATAATTTTACAGGAAGTTGAATTGAACTTTATATGATTTTTTTTTGTCTAAAAAATAGAATTCACATCCCTTAGTTCCCCATTAAATAAAAATCCACATTTGGTTTGATTCCATCTTTAAGAAACTTTCTCAGTCCCGTAACTTCCCCACCCAGCGGCACACAGCACGAAGATGAAACAGCAAAAGCATGATAGAATCTAAAGTTCGTGCAGATTTGGGGTTTGTTGCTACATTTACTGTTTAACGGAGAACCAGCGGCTCACAGAGGGATTATGTAAGTGAGTGTGGCAGCAGATAAATATTGATTGATCTGCTGATGAGGGAGCTGGAGGCTCCTGCTGCTTTCAGTTCTCCCTCACTCTGGAGCTGATGCTGAAATAAAAGAGTGTTGGTGCAGAGAAGTGTGGGCGTGTCGAGCATTCGGCCATCAAACCCCAAAGGCCTCATCAGTGAACCCCTCCTTCTCCCCTCCCTTCCCCTGCCGTCTAGTTGGCTCGCTTCCTCCATTGTTTCTCCCTTCCCCTCTCTTTCCTTTCTTTGCTCCATTTCCCCTTTTCCCCTCCTTTCTCTCCTTCACTCTGGTCTATACTTAGATTGCATGTTTCTGTTGCTCCCTTCTATTCACCCACTGTCCATTTTTACACTTCATACAATTTTCTCTTCTTTTGTTCTCACCTTGTTTCAATCTTTTCACCATCTTTACTTCTTCGTGCATTTCCTTCACTTCTTCCCCCCTTCATTTCTTTTCATCCACTGTCTCCTCCATTTCTTCCTCCTCATTTCTGGCCTGTACTTTCTAATTCTTCCACTTTTTTCTTCTTCTGTGATTATTTTCTCCTCTTCACCCTTCCACCCTTTCACTCTTTCTGTTTTTCTTCTGTCTTTATTTAATTCCTGCTGTGTTTTCCCTTCTTTCTTTGCTTTCCTTCCCTCCCTGTTTTCAGTCTTCTCCTCCATCCTCATTAGGGCGCATCTTCTTCTTCTTCTTCTTCTTCTTCTTCTTCTTCTTCTTCTCCTCCCTTATCTGGCAGAGCTTTCACTGATCTCTCACTTCTCTGCCACAGTGTGCAAACATTTTTGTGTCCGTGGGTGATACAAGAGAAAAACAGACTGCATTATCTGAGAATGTCCCCACAGCCAAACCGATTCCTCGTCTGAGTTTGTGTGGGCGGACGAGAAACATTCCTGAAAATGCGAAACATTCAGATGAGGCTTATTAACGCCGGGGCTTTTCAAACGCTTTCAGTGTTCTGCAGAAACTTAGGAGCTTTTGTGGTGGCTGAGTTATTGTCAGCGGAGCGCTCACACAATCAGCATGTTCTGTGTTTAGACTCAGCAGCCTCACTACGGTGCAGAACGCCGTCAATGACCTACTGTATACAAGGTTCAGCACATGATGCTTATTGTTGTGGTCTCATACATGAAGCCTCATTGCTGAATAATATGAGTGATGAACTTTAATGGGAAGTTGGACTGTAGCTCATTCATGGTAATACAAGTGACTAATATTTAAATCACAGAAAGCATAATAGCTCATTTAATTAAGTAATTGGTAATGATTTGCTATTTTTATGTTATTTGCATGTTTTCCTTGCATCTGGACAGCTTCCTCCCACAATCCAAAGACATGACAGACCTCATGTTAGATTCTAACAGGGGTGTCAAAGTCTGTTTAGTTCAGAGGATGCATTCAGCCCAATTTGATCTACAGTGGGTCGGACCAATAAAATCAAAGCATAATAACCTATAAATAACCACAACTCCTAATTTTTCCTTTGCTTTAGTGGAAAAATGTCCACATTTAAGGAATTATCTTTGTACAAAACATTATGAACAACCTGAAATTTCTTTATCATTTTCACATTAAACTTCCAGGTCACAGTGTTTCTACAACAACACAAAACATTTAGTCACAGGTATCTGGAATGGAACGACAGAGTATTTTACTTTACGATCAAAACGACAAAAGTCAGACAAATACAAGACAAAAAACAACAAAAACAAGACAAAATATTACAAAAATGAGACCAAAAAATGAGACAAACGACACAAAAAAGTTGACAAAGAAGTTACAAAGCGACAAAAACATGGACAAATGACAAAAACGAGACAACACATTTCATAAATGATGCAAAAAATTACAAACGCGAAAAAACAAATCGACTAAAAATAGACAACATAACCGAGACAAAAACAATGCTCGAAACAAGGAATAAAGCAAAACACAAATGACAAAAATAAAACAAAAAAACACAATCGAGGCAAAAAGGAAACACAAAACGACAAAAACATACAAGACAAACAACAGAAGTCAAACAAAAAAGACAAAAATAAGAAACAAGAGAAAGTATTACAAAAATGAGACACAAAATGACAAGAGAACAATGAGCAATCCAGTATTTTACTTTATGATCAAAACAGCTTGTCATGGTCTAGAAATTATTTGAAATTTATAGTTTTACAATTTTACAATCTGCACTTCGTGTCTTCTCTGTAATTTTTACACTTTACAAGGTCGTCATATGTCAACAAAATCCCAAGGTACTCAAACTTCTTTGCTTGGGGCCGCTTCTCAGAGAATCGCCACCTTGGACGCTCAGATAGCTCAGCTGGTGGAGTGAGGGACTCATGTACGCAGCGGCCTGGGTTTGATTCCAGCTTATGGCCCTTTACTGCATGTCATCCCCACCTTCTTCTGCTTCTTGAATGTGCCAACAAAAGGCCAAAAACATAACTTTAAAAAAAGAATCACCACCTTACTGCTGTGGAGAGGGTTTGTGGAAACTGAGGCCTTCTTCTGGGGTCTTAGGTAGGAAGTGAACATCTGCCCAGCTTTAACCTGTGGGTCATGGAGCTAAATTTGAGCAAAGTGAAGCTGACATGATGTGAGAGAGTAGGTGCCAGTGTACATCCTTAACCAGACACTGAAAACGGTATTTTATCAGAGCAGATTCCAAATTTCGAACCAGATTTACTCTGAATTTGCACAAAGTAGATGACAGGCCGGTGTGAAGACATAAATGATAACATGCAGGTCATGTTATTCAGGCTGCTCTGGTAAACCTGTCTCTGTGTGAATTAACATATTAACAGACAATTAATTTCCTGTCAGGGCTCATCTGCAGGACCTGACTGAGGCAGCTGATGATCTACAGTTAGGGATGAGGGCTCCAATAAACATGGGCTGCAAAATGTAGGACGGCCTCATTACTCACAGCCTTCATTATGGCATGACAGCATGTGTGTGTCGATATGCGAGTGTGCCACCCCGTCACTGCTCCTCCAGCCCTATGTATGTATGCACATGGATATTCAGTGTGTGTGTGTCTCATTGCTGTTTATGTTCAGGCACTGGGGAAATGTTTAAAGCGTTTTCCCATTGACATGAGGCTGTCAGCGTGGCCTTAGCTGCTCTGTCAACCAATCTGTCACATTAATGTGTGTGTGTGTATTTAATGTCTGTCAAACACTCCTGCCATTTGTTCACACAGTTATTACATTATTGAGAGGGAATGTTTCCCATTTCATTGCCTTTGTGTGTGTACATGTGTGACATGCCTCAATACTCTGAATGTACAAGAAAAGTGGTGCAGCAAAATTAACGGGAGCACTGCAGCCAAATCTGTGGTGCTGAGAGACTGGTGGCTACATGTAGGTATGACCTGTTGACCACTGGAGCAGACATGGCTGTCCAATAGCTTCCTCGCTAACTGCCAGTTCAACAATGTCACCTACAGTTTGCAAATTTGACACAGACCAATATGTTGTATCGCAAACACAATGTCACATGGATTATAAAGATGTACGTGCAGCATCAGTGTTCACTGACTGTCTGTACAGCTCCACAGCTTCATGTCAGAGTTCTAAGAACGCCGACAGTACAGTACAGGACAGGGACAGGAGCTGAAACAGAACCCAGCAGTGCAGAGACTGCAGTATTTCCGCAGTGGAACAGAGCTGTGCAGTGTGTCAGATCAACCAAACCACAGCAGCACCACAGTGAAGTGTGGAGCAGAGGTGGATGGTGATGGGGACGATGACTGTACACTTTCAGCTATGACACTTGCCTCTGGAACTTTACAGGGGCGGCTACATGTTTGTATTGGCAGAGTGGGAAGTTCTACTGCCTGCATATAAACCCATACAGCACATATATCCTGTGTACTGACACCATTAGCACTGACACGGAGGACATCACAGCTGACTGAAAACACCTGCTGATCTTTCAGATTACAGTCGATACAGTTCTTTATGAGCGCAAACCTTGGAGACATAGCTTTGAATAAAACTGAAATAAACCTGAAAGTAAAAGAAAGAGAAAGGAGGAAGCCATGCAGTGTGGATTTCTGTGCATTTATATGTGGGTTCCTGTGGTGAACATTGTGGGCTATGTGTATGTGTTACGGTGAACGTCTTCTACATGGGTATTTCAGCAGAAACTTTCTGAGAGGTAGAGGCAGGAGGCAGCACTAACTGGGAAATTAACCGTGAGATTATTTTACATATTGATATTTTACATACTGATCAGTTGGTTCCTGGCTACTGTTTGACAGACTCCAAAGCCAGCTGTTGAATTTAATGACATAATACCACAAACAATCATCTTAAAGTTAGATTTGCAGCATGAAATGAGGTTACATGAGATGAAGCAACCTAGCAGCGTGACTTCAGTTTATTTATTTGTGTGTTTTTGGGCAAGTGTGTACCATAAAGTAATCTTACACACAACACAACGAGATGGACCTTTAATGAAACTCAACAATAAACTACATGCTGCACAAAACACATACTTAGCAATAATTACATACATCAAAACACATATACACTACCATTGAAAAGTTTGGGTTCACTTAGAAATGTCCTTATTTTTGGAAAGAAAAGTAGTTTTTGGTCATTGAAGATCACATTAAATGAATGATAAATCCAGTCCAGACATTGTTAATGTGCTAAATGACTATTCTATCTGGAAACAGCTGATTTTTAATGGAATATCTCCATAGGGGTACAGAGGAACATTTCCAGCAACCATCACTCCTGTGTTCTAATGCTACATTGTGTTAGCTAATGGTGTTGAAAGGCTCATTGATGATTAGAAAACCCTTGTGCAGTTATGTTAACACATGAATAAAAGTGAGACTTTTCATAGAAAACATGAAATTGCTTGGATGACCCGAGCTTTTGAACGCTAGTGTAAATTGTAACATAACTCAAACACAAGTAATTATGCATTAAAAGTCCCATCATGCATGACTACAGGATCCATACTGAGTTCTGTACATGCTCTACATACCGACTCCCAAATGAGCATTTATATTTGGAAACCTTTCCCTTTCATGCCGAGTACTTCTTGTCTTACTAAGCCAGAATGCACCTGAGGAATATGGAGGCATTTATAGATGAAGTTGGACATTAGCAAATTTAACAGAACGACCAAACCTTAAACTGTTGTACTTCTAACAGCGCAACTTGAAAGCACTTCCAAAATTTGAATTGCTTAATGTCATCAATAGAGGTTTGGAAATTGAAGAGGCAGTGACATTTCTGTATCATTTTCAACATGGTACAGGTTCTTACTGTGTGCCGTCACATTAATGGATGCACACACACTTTTCCCACAGTTTAGCACCAATACTGGGCCAAAAACAGATACTGACCAAAATCACAAAACACCTTTGTCATTCGGTTTGCTCTACAATTTCACATCTGTTGTGAGATGAAATGTCCACAAACTGCCATGAAGACAGTCTGATTGAGACTCACCAGTAATGAATGTACTCCAGGTTTGGACCAAACATTTCACTAGTTAGGACCACACCACTGATTTGAAGTTTGATTGTTTATTGGATGAAAAGGATCATTATGTTGGTGATGAGGGAGAAAAGTTTAGTCAGAGATCAGCAGCAGCTCTGGGGCCGGTGGACCCCCGAGGAAAAGAAGGCAGAAGTATAGGGAGAGTGGGTGGGACACAAGAGGCGAGAACAAGCAAGTGGGAAGGGCAGAGTTGTATATATAGGCGTACGATACGAAAGGGGGCGATTGAGGTCCTGCTCCTTAACCTCATCTAAAGAATTTTTTATCTCCATTAAAAGGAGTTTAGTCTTGATCTTTTAGCTTGTTGCTGGATCTTTTTTCCTTTGAATTTGATAAATACCTGCGGCACAAGACAGCAACAAGAAACACATGAGATTGCACATCTGTGCAAGTGGAACAAGTGTATTGATTACTTCTAATCATCAGTAATTTTCAACATGGAGGCAGGATCAATCAGGATCTAATGCCAGGCCTCACTGTGTCCATTTCTTCACCTCAGACAGGTGAGCTGTTCACAGTTCATCAGCTGCTGGTAAATCATTCACTCTAGTTCGTTCTCAGGTACAGTCCTGAGAACATGCAGTAAATGGCCCTGACTTGAACCCATGACCGCTGCATCAGGAACTATAGTCCGTGTTTATGGCTCATCCCCTCAACCTGTTGAGCTACAGAAACGCCTGTTGGGGTGTTTTCTTGATGAACAATAGTGATTCCATCTGCAAAGGAAGCAGAATAAAGACGAATGACCTATTAATCTGTGAACTTAACCTTTAAACACCGAACTTTAACTCAACAGTAGACAGCCACTGTTGATCAGTGACCTTTTGAAGTGTTGATAGACGTGTTTTCTGATTCATAAAGGCCTGGAACACGCACATCTTTTTGCTCAAATGGAAAACTTTCAGCTTGCATGGAGTTGTGTTGTATGTAATTAAGTCTTTTAGTTGACGTTTTCAGTCAAGCTGCCTGTAAAGTTTTTCTTCTGTCCGAGAAAAGTCAGAGAGAATGTGAAAATGTTAGCATCCCAAAGTTCCCCAGATGTTCAGCCAGTCATTTGAAAAATCCATTCTTGCAGAATTTTGGCGTAAAATGTCTTGAATAACATATAGACTGAGCACAGAGTAGCAGTTTTACCCCCACTACGCTCCTGCTCAGGCTGTCTCAGACAAGGCACGTCTCTGTATCACTGAGGTTTCCCACTCTGCAGCGTCCCCCTTTATTCTGCTTCTCTGGTTGTGCTCTTTCTTTTCTTCTCCTCTATCTTGGACCGATATCAGAGTGTTTCCACTTGCTTTCATGTTTCACACTGCGGGCGATTAAAGCTGTCTGTCTGGGACACAACAAAGCTAACAGTCATGGTGGCAGAAGAGAAACATTAAAGAAAGAATTATGGATTTAAGAGCAGTGACTTTCAGAATTAGGGGTAATGATCTCCAACCTCCAGAAAAATAGGATTAGTGTGTGTTCTAGTGGGCACTGGTGTGATGGCACCAAAGAAGCCTTCAGGCAGGACACTGAAGAACCTGCTGCTCAGCTGTGGATCAGAGCTTCAGGCCTCAGGTCACTGGTGTGCTGCGGCTTTGAATTTGTTGCCACAGTTCCGTCCAGACTAGTTAGAACAAAATTCGCATCATGAAAGGCATATTTTGTTCATAAATAGTTCCTGATGTTGGTACATTTTTATGTTGTGCATGTTTTAATTGGTAGATAATGATTCTGCACGTCTTTGTAACACTTCAGTTGTGCTGCATTGCTTTTGATCTTACACTTGCCACAAAAATATAACACTTTCGCGGAAGGATATGATGGATGTGAAGTCATAGAAATGATAAAATACACATACAGTTTGAGAGATATTCTGTCAAAATTTTTCAAAATTTATGTCCTCTCTAAATATAGCTTATCTGAAATGAATGTGCTATTCTGAATGCATGTAAAGACAGGATTTTATTGGAACTAATGTTGGCTATTTCTGGATGATAAGGTTGTTTATGGGATGAATGTTCTGGTTAGGGATTGTTTTCTGGTGCTGCATTATTAGACAATATGCACTGATATTGCTGCACGGATGGAAGTTGTGTAGGAGGGGTGTGGGTGAGGTATTGTCCCACAAAAGGAAGACAAAGTGTCAGTCCGCTGGCTGAACAGAATGTTCCATAGGCTTAACTGAGGACAGGTAATCATATGAACAATCAAAATAAATCCATACAGTACCAGTCAAAGGTTTATTTTAATTATTTTCTACATTGTAGATTAATACTGGAGACATCAAAACTATGAAAGAATGCGTATGAAATTATGTAGTAAACAAAAAAGTGTTAAACAAGAATATGTTTTCTGTTTTAGATACTTTAAAGTAGCTCACTTTGCTTTAGCGACCGCTTTGCTCACGCTTGGCATTCTCTGGATGAGCTTCATGAGGTAGTCACTTGAAATAGTTTTCCCTTCTCTGGTTGAAGGAATTTCTTGCCTTCTTAATAGGGCTGGGACCATCAGTTGTGTTGTGCATAAGTAGAGTTAAAGGCATTAGAGGAGATTTAATTTCCTATGACTTTGAACGTAGCATGCGCATGCGCACATACAACCTCTCCCTCACTCCCCTCTAACCTCCCCCCTCTTAACATTTACAAAGAAACGCCCCCCTCCAGAAACTTGCGTAGGACTCGTGAAGTTGTCTTTTACGGCTGGGTCCCCCTGGATCTTTATCTGCCATTATGTAAAAAAAAGATGAGCAAAACAAGTCGCCAGCTAACTACGAAGCTATACCAAAGCAACACATACACAAAACACGTAAGTCCAAGGCGTACGTAATCTACGTAACTAGGCCTGAGCCGGAAGATTTTTGATTGACAGGAAAGGGAGCAAACCAAACGCCTCAGTCCGAGCGCGTTGATTGGCTGATGTTTTTCAGGTCCTGCCATGTCCACAGTTATTTTTTTTAATTTTTTATTTTTTTAGAAACCATACATACAAGTCCACTAAAGGTCAGTATATTCATTTTATGTGAATCAGACAAATTAAAAAAAAAAACATCCTCCATAATGCCTTTAATACACAGCTGGCAGCCCTATTTGACAACTGTTAGAATCCATATTATGTCAAGAACCAATCAGCTAAGTAAGGAGAAACGACAGGCCATCATTACTTAAAGAACTGAAGGTCAGTCAGTGTGGAAAAATGTAAAAACTCTGAATGTATCTCCAAGTGCAGTCGTAAAAAAACATCAGTCACTACAATGAAACTGGTTCACATGAGGACCGTCCCAGGAAAGGAAGACCAAGAGTCACCTCTGCTGCTGAGGAGAAGTTCATCTGAGTCACCAGCCTTAGAAATGGAAAGTTGACAACACTTCAGATTAGAACCCACACACAGAGTTCTAGTAGCAGACACATCTCTACATCAACTGTCCAGAGGAGACTGACCAATCAGGCCTTTATGGTCAAATAGCTGCTAAGGAACAGCAACAAGCAGAAGAGATTAGTTGGATTTTAATTAGGAATGAACATTAGACCAGTGGAAATCTGTGCTTTGGTCTGATGAGTCCAAATTTGAGGTCTTTGTGTGACACAGAAAACTTGAACGGATGGTCTCTACATGCATGGTTACCATCATGAAGCATGGAGGAGGAGGTGTGATGGTGTGGGAGTGCTTTGCTGGTCACAATGTTGGGGATTTATTCCAAAGTGAAGCCACTCTGAACCAGCATGGCTACCACAGCATCCGGCAGCGACATGACATCACATCCGGTTTGCGTTTAGTTAAACCATCATTTAATTTTCATCAGGACAACGACCCCAAACACACCTCTAGGCTGTGTAATCTGACCAAGAAGGAGAGGAATGGAGTGCTGCGTCAGATGACCTGGCCTCCACAGTCACTTGGCCTAAACCCAATAGAATAAAATAGAATAGAACAGAATAGAATCACTTTATTCATCCCCGAAGGGAAATTCAGTAATACCAATCCAGTACCAATCCAGATGGTTTGGGAAGGAATGGACCACAGAGTGAAGGCAAAAGGGCCAACAAGTGCTCAGCATCTCTGGGAACTCCTGATGGGAAACCATTTTAGGTGACTACCTCATGAAGCTCATCCAGAGGTTATGAATTTATAACGTTGTTGATGTTTAATACCTGAATGTTGAAGGTTGATGGCTTCTGATCTTTATAAACGAGAGCAGTACCATGACCATTTCTCATTTGAAAATATGCCAGATGTGTTAATGCTATTGCTTTTTTAAAGATAGGCTACATTCCAATTTTTTCTTTTGATTTTCATTAGTTTATAAGAACCTAAATAAAAAAGAAGAAACAGCAGGAAAGGTAAATGTGTGTTGAGTAACACTTAGAGCTGCTCCACAGAAGGAATTTGATCTTTTTTGCTGACAGATAGCAACTAACTGTGATGTAATTTGTTTTGTAGACATAGTTTATGTTTGTTTCATATATGTCATTGGCTAGATTATTCATTTATAAGATACCAAGTCTACTTTTGATGGAAGATGAAATGATAAAATAGTGACTCAAAGCCAAAAACATGTCAGTATAAATCTGAGTAATACTGGCTCTGTTCGTGTGTGGGCAATGTTTAAGAAATGATCAAACAGTAAATGTTGTTTTGTAAAGGAGCCCCCTGGTGGCCTGGTCATCACAGGCAGCTCCTCGTGTTTCTTATGTTTCAGCCAGGCTTCTACCCATCCAAGAGTGAATCTTTAGAACAAAACAAAGGTCATGTTAGGTGTGCAGGCAGTTTGTGGATTGGAATGAACCTCAGTCTGACTGGCTGTTTCCTGATATTTAATGTGACTTCAGATGTGGGGGCAATGAGAATCCTTAAGAAGCTCTTCAGTGCCCCATATCTGATCACTGACAGTCAGCAGTGTCTGTGTGTGGGCAGCTGCTGCTGTTTGTGGATCTGTCACTTAAATTTGTGTCAGGTTTAAATTCGAACCATATTAGTGTTCTCACTTTGACAGTTGCACATTCATCATCTCTCCACTCCACACACACACACATGAAACAAACATACTGTACATTTTCATGCACACACACACCAGTTGCTGGACTCCCACACACAGAAAGTATGTGGGACACAAAGGCAAACAGCATCTAGGTAGCTTTTTTTAAAATGATGCAGGGATAACTGTATATTCGCTCATAACCTGAGTGGGAAAGTGAACTAGGTCGTGTTTTAGGGAAGGTCACCATGATGCTGCATTTTAGGAAAAGTGTGTATTCACTTGATCCACAACTTCAGATTCCACTTGGAAGAGATATTCCATTAATTTTGGTAACACACAGAAAGTCAGATTTCTAACTTTCTAAATTCACAGAAACACAGAGTAGATTTTTGTATGAAAGGTCACATAAGGTCTCATAATGTATGCTTTGTCCTAATGATGAAATGCTATGGTTTCTTTTAACAAAGACACTTTGTTTGGATTTCTAAATGTGGATTTTGTGAAATAAGTTACCCATATTGTCTTCTGGTGATCAACTGTTATATTGTTGTGATATTATGGGGTTGTTAATGTAAAGTTGATCAACCACAGACACCCTGTCAGTCACAGTAGGTATCTTTTAGGGACAGTGAAGGGATTTTCCCTGGTTTGTTGCTCGGTAGGTGGTAGGTTACAATAACTGCTATGTGTTGGTGTCAAATGTAAGTCATTACACGCTGTTCAAATATAGATGGTTATCATGTCACGCTTTCAGGAGTTTTCAAGGCCTTATCAGAAAACAGTTTTATTTTGCTCAGATCACTGTGAAGCTGAACTGTTTTACCAACAACAGTCAACAACAAAGAAAGAGTCGGGAAATCTCAAGCGGATGTATAAATGATGACAACAGGATTGGCTTTTTTGTTTTTTAGTGAATTGCTTTAACAAGTGGATAGCAGAAAATGTTGCTCAGATGTCTCTATTTACTGATGATCCTCTGACTTTTCATGGAGCACCATCATCAGGTCAAACTTTTAAACTGTCCAGTACTTCAGTTTGCAACTACATGCCCGTGTTACTCTCATGTACTTTAAATTTAGTGCTAATTAGCAATTGCTAAACATCAGAATGTTAGTGCTTTTGTAAAGTCTTGTTTATATTTATGAAATACTTTCTATGTCAAGACCACAGAATAATTCCTGACTGTATGGTCCCTGTTCACATGTTATCGTGTGCTTTTGGCTAGGTGTATTCCAGGCATGAATTAATGCTACACTATCCAATGGCATTGTAGATAACAGTAGTCTTCTAACTATGCATCAGCACTGCGGGAAGACCTTTTCTTGTTTCAGCACGACCCGTAAAATGGTTTCCCCACTTTGGTCTACAGGCTTGAGTGAGCCTTGACCTCAACGCCATCCAACACTTTGGGGTGAAATGGGATAAAGGCTGGGGAAGGCCTGACTCAGCATCAGTGACAGTGACTGACCTGCCTGCTGCTCTTGACTGAATGGTGGAAAATCTCCAGTGTCACTTAGGACGTCATTTGAAATCTGTCTGCCCTTTGTTGGAACATCTCTTAGTTTTGTCTACAGCACACAGCTTTTAAGTCTTTTAAGTCTGTTAGGGGCACTCTTCACAGTGTGTTGGACAAACAGTACTGCACGTTGTCCATCACTGTCATCACTTTAGTAACACAACATTTCAGTCCTTAGATATTTGTCATGCAAAATTCATAAAGACAAACTGTGCTGAGAACGCCAACATCAGTTATTTGTAAAACGTGCTTCATGCTCCTCTTTTTGACAGGTTTTAAATGCACTAGTATCCTCATGTTTAGACAGTCTCCCAACAAATATTTCTCACATCTCTTTCAGATTCCTGTTCTCTTATATATATATATATATATATATATATATATATATATATATATATATATATATATATATATATATATATACATACACATACAGTATATATTTTTTCTTTAACACACAGAGCAAAAGAATAAAGCTGCTATAGACTTAGTCTCTACTGATGAGTACTCTGATTAATGTGAAGGCTTTGTGTGTTTAAAAAGCAGTTTCATAAATGAGACCTCATGTTAGATATGAAGCAGAACTGATCACACATCAGCGACATTCACTCACTGTCATCATTTTTACAATTACTGGTGCTAGTGAAAGTTGAAATGTATGAAATGTGTGCAGTAGCAGGAGTTGTGCTGAGGATGAAGGTGGCAGTAATCAGTGTGGGTCTAAACAGTGAAAGAGCAGTAGTGGGTGCAGTAAATCTTAAACAGATTGAAAAAAGTCTAGAAGCTAAAATGAGAGAAGTGAAAGAATAAAATGAACACAATACAATATCTCAACAAAAATAAACTAAAACTAAATAAAGTTGTGCCCTTTAAATGAAGGCCTCCTGCCCCTGCGTATATTGATCCTTAATAAATAAATATGTAGATGCTTGCATCTTTCATAACATAAGAACACAAGATATTTTGTCATTTTTAAAATGCGCTTAGAAATAAATCCGCTTTGAGCTAAATCCTAATGTCATGTCATGATATTATATATATCAATATTTTGCATGTTAGCAGTGCCAAGATTTGCTGAATAGTATTAAACACAAGGTACAGCGGAGGGTCTTGGTAATATCATTAGTTTAACAGACATTTGATTGTAAACTCAAAGTACTGCATAAGTCAGAGGATCATCAAAGAAATGGCCTTCAATAGGTATCCCAAACTGCATGACAATCTGTTCAGTAGTTGTTGAGGTATCCATCCATCCATTCATTATCTAAACATCACTTAGTCCTCATTAGGGTCACTGATGGCTGGAGTCTGTCCCAGCTGACTTAGGGTAAAGACAGGGGACAACCTGAACAGGTCACCAGTCTATCACAGGACTACACATAGAGACAAACACTCACATTCACACTAAGGGACAATTTAGAATCTCCAGTTAACCTCAGCATGTTTTTGGACTGTGAGACCCGGTGAGGATCCACACATACACAAGGAGAACATGCAAACTCCACACAGAAAGATCAGAGGTCAGACCGGGGCAAACCGGGGATCTGACCACCAATCCACAGTGCAGCCCGTTGTTTAGGCACTTTATCAAAATCACAAATGTGAATGTCATGATGACACAAGGAGAAAAGTCAGAGGATCACGATGATTCATCCCCAACAAACCATAAATATCCAAGAAAAATTTCACAATAATCCACCCAACACTAATTTTAGTAAATGACACCCTTTCCTGAGCACTAAAGAGGACTTTGAGTTTCACTGAAGACAACAGGATTCATCTCATGGCCACAAATTCATCGTCATCCATCAGTTATTTGTTAAGGTAGTTCAGTCTGGACCAAAAGGCTGGATGATAAGATAAGATAAGATAAGATCTACTTTATTCATCCTGAAGGAAATTATTTTGCCAGAGTACAATACAATAAACAAAGGTTAGTGGAACATACACAATTACACAGAGGTTAGTGGTAAAATAGAAATGACGAAGAATAAAAGGTACAAAATGCAAGTTTCTAAAAGTGTTTCCGTGAAGTGTCTAGAAAAAAATAAGAATTAAAATAAATAAGAACAGGAGAATAAGATAAGTACAAGATTATCTGAGAAGTTGTCATTGCCAGACCAACCCTAACAATTACAGCCTCAAACCAGAAGCTTTATCAAAAGATTTTTAAACTGTGTTAATTTAAAAAGTGAGTAATGGATCAGTTATCAGATATATGAGCTTTAATCTTTCCAGAAGTGCTCCCCAATTGTTCAGTTAGATCCCCACAGAAATAAAACACACTGTCTTTGTTTACATTACAACTGGTGTGTATAGCTTTAAAATACCACTAATTACCAGATATAGACCCCAGAAACTATACATAATGTACATTTGGTAGATTTTAATCCAGACCTCCTTTGAATTAATCCTAATAGGATGTGTTGTCATGTCTGTATCTCACTGTTTACCTCATATGTTCTTGCATCTAATATCTGGCTGATTTAGCAATAGTCAGTCAGCTTCAGCAATATGATCTGGAACAGACACACACACACACACACACACACACACACACACACACACACACACACACACACACACACACACACACACACACACACACACATACTGTGTTTTTCTATCATTGTGGGGACACACCATTGACTCCCATTCGTATCTAACCCCTAACCCTAACCCTAACCTTAACCCAGACCAAAACAATGCCTAACCCTAAAGAAACGTTTTTGCACTTTTACTGTTTTCAGTAACAACAACATGGCCAAGAAAACACTGTTTAAACTTGTGGGGACAGAAATGAGGTCCCCACAAGTAATAATAATAATAATAAGTGACATTGTTTTCGGTTTTCCTACAGTTGTGGGGACATTTGGTCCCCACAAGTATAGCCAGCACCTGAACATACACACACACACACACACACACACACACACACACACACACACACACACACACACAGTGGAAAGTCTCTCAGTATATTCCACCCAAATTGACCAGTATTTTCTGTTTTCTGTCTGTCGACTTCTTACCACCCACAGAGGGACTTTACAAGATCAAACAGCAGAACAAGTCACAAGTCCATGACCCAGTGTGTTTGTGTGTGTGCATGTGTGCGCGCCCGTGTGTATCAGAAAACACACTTCCTAAACAGGCCACAGAATGGCGTGCAGTCTTGTTGTGGCTCACAAAAAACTCTAGCAAACTCTCTATATACATAAAACAAACTACATCCTCAAATTGTAGGAAAACATCAGCACATGAAACAAAACAATTAATTTTGATATTTGATGATAAAACACCACCATGCTGAATAATAAATGAAAACTTTTTTTCTATCAGATAGAACATGAGCACACTATGTTTTATTTATTTGAATATTTCTTTGAGCCACTGTGACCTTTATTGTTTCCTGTGTGTTTATTTCACACAGCCCACCACCTCTGCATCTTTAAATAGCCCCTGGTTTCCTTTCCTAAGCTCCAAAAATATCTCTGAATGACTACAGTTTACTCTTCAGGTTACTATCTTTGACCAGGAGTTTCCGAGCTCAGACAGCATATCGCACCTAAAAGAGTAAATTCCACTCCCCTGTCCGTCTCATTTGATTGTGGTTCTCTCTCTCGCTCTCTCTCTCTCTCTCTCTCTCTGTCAGCTCGGTAAAACTCGTCACTTTCCGACGGTCATATTCCGGAAACCAAATATGGAGCATAGGGGTGTTCCTCTTCTCACCGGATCCAACCATTTATGGGTTGAGCCGGAATTTAACTTTTGATGTCAAATAAAAAGAAGATAATAACTGTGGAAAAATATAAAGAATAGAAATGAAAGAAAAGTGAGTATGCTGTGCGTGCTACTTTTGATGTATGTTGCCGGTGTGAAATTTTTCTTATTTTGTTCGTGCGGGTGGAAAAGTCCGTGTTATCTCTGGAGCAGCGGGCGCTCCATTGACAAGTGATTCCCTTTGAAATCGTCATGGAGCCTCGGGAGCCAATCAGCAACCTCTCCGCTCATCATCCCTCCCACTCCATATTTGGGTAATGACGTAGCGGCAGCATTGAAAAGGTTCCCATATATACACAGCGGTGTCAGGGACCCCGCTCCCGTTACTTTACACACTTTGAACTTTTCTCAGCAGGAGTAGCACAGAGCTCATCCTCTCACGGCCGGACAGAGACATGCAGTGGTGACCCCGCCTGGCTGGGTTACTCACTACTAGTTGGTTTAAGCTTCCAAGGAAAAGAAAACAGAACAGAAACAAAAGAGACACGCAGAAAGCGCCGGTTTATTTCTCCGCTCCACGATGACGGCAAAAACTCTGGAAAAGGTGCCGGTAAATCTCGGGGGGTTCGTGCATCCCGCGGCAGAGAGCGTGTACTCGGTGGATGACATCGCCACCAGCCTGCCGACCTCTGTTGCCATCTTCCCCAACAGCGACTTAGGAGCGCATTACGACCAGATTAATGTGGCAGCAGGTAAGATGACACACTGTGTATCATGAAGGAATACTTATCCATGTAGGAAAGTCATCAAACTGTTAATGAAATGATAAAAGTGTTTTGTTTTATCATCATATAAGCGTGATTTTAACTGTTTCCTTGAATATTAACATGATGAGAGTTCGTGCGTAAAGGCGCTCCAGCTTTTCCTCACTTTCTCCCTACTTTCTTGTTGCTTTTTTAATAACATGTTGATGATTTATGTTTTTGTTTGTTTGTTTTCCTCCAGATGGGTTGATGGGCGCAGACCTGAGCGCAGAGAAACGCTCCCTGGACCTGTCCTCCTACTCCAGCGGCTTCCCTCAGCCCGCGCCCCACCGCAATCAGACCTTCACCTACATGGGAAAGTTCTCCATAGACTCCCAGTATCCGAGTAACTGGAACCCCGAGGGAGTGATCAACATCGTCTCCGGCATCTTCAACGTGGCCCAGCCGCCTCCTCCTCCCTCCTCCTCAGCGTCCTCCTCCCCGGCCTCTTCAGGATCTCCCAATCACTTCTCCAGCGGAAATTTGAGTTGCACCATGGCGGCTCAGAGCCAGGCAGAGATGGACCACCACCACCATCTGTACTCACCCCCGCCTCCCTACTCCTCCTCCGGCTGCGGGGAGGTGTATCAGGACCCCTCGGCGTTTTTGTCCACGTCCACTTGCCCCATCGCCTCTTACCCTCCACCCTCCTACTCTTCACCAAAGCAGCCCGGGAGCTCAGACGCACCAGGGCTTTTCCCCATAATTCCTGACTACTCGGGCTTCTTCCAGCCGGCGTGCCAGCGGGACATGCACACGGCGGGTATCCAGGACCGGAAACCGTTCGGCCAGTGTCCGCTTGATACTTTCCGCGTCCCCCCGCCGCTCACCCCGCTGAACACTATCAGGAACTTTACTCTGGGGGGTCCAGTTGGCAGTGGCTCCGAGGGAGGACCGCCCAGGATCCCCACTGCCTACAGCCCACAGAACCTGCCCCTGAGGCCGATCCTGAGGCCCAGAAAGTACCCGAACAGACCCAGCAAGACGCCCATCCATGAGCGCCCGTACCCCTGTCCGGCGGAGGGCTGCGATCGGCGGTTCTCCCGCTCAGACGAACTGACCAGACACATCCGCATCCACACCGGACACAAGCCGTTTCAGTGCCGGATCTGCATGCGCAACTTCAGCCGCAGCGACCACCTCACCACGCACATCCGGACGCACACGGGAGAGAAGCCGTTCGCCTGTGACTTCTGCGGCCGCAAGTTCGCCCGGAGCGACGAGAGGAAGAGACACACTAAAATCCACCTGAGGCAGAAGGAGAGGAAGTCCTCCACTGTCTCCTCCTCGTCCTCCTCCTCGTCCAGCAGCTCTGGTCTGGAGCGGTCAGGTGGTATCAGCGCTACCAACGGGATCTGTTCGTAGGTTTCCCTGGAACATCACCATGGCAGCGTGACGCACACTAACCCCTAAAAGAAAAATAACTCTCAGATGATGATACTGAAAATATTGTGAACTGAAGACTGCAGCGCAATCACCAGAGTGGGAATAAACAAAAACTTTTGTGCAGTCGTGCGTAATTACGCACCAGTTCCTGCCGCAGAAAGAGGGACACGAATGCACTTTGCTTGCACAGTCTATTGAACATATGAGTAAATATAGCCATTAATTCATAGGAATTTACAAGGGAGTTTGTAATATAAAGTAAAAAATAATATTTAAAAAATCCCCAACACTCCTCCAGCGGAGCGCACAGCCTACATGTGTGTAAATGTGAAATAACTGCAATAAGATTACAAAGAAATAAAAACGTCTAAAGTTATTTAATTGACAAGGAAATGATCTTAATACGTTTGCCGGTGGCTGTATTCTCCATTTAGTGCCTTGCCGTGTGTCTTTTTGTACACTGACTGAATCAAGGACGCTTCTAATACAATGTATATTTGTCCTTTAATATGTAAAGTTGGAAAACATTCTATTTTTGTACACATCTCGTCTCGTGTGAGTCTAAGTGTTCAGCAGTTGTTGTTCATGTGTAAAACCATGTGTAAATATGTTGAACTCATACCGACCTGACAGTTTTGTTGTAATGTAATGTAACCTATTAAATGTATGAGGATGATAAACACAGCCGGTATCAGCAGTTTGCTTTGTTACTCAGAGCTAGAACGGAGCGGCGGTGCGTTCACGGAACGTCAAAAGCATCGCTGGTTCGATTTTTTTTTTTAAACTCTGCATTTATATTATTGGTGTTGGAAACTTTATGGGGTAAATCCCACGTTGCGTCACGAATGGCATCTCTGACTCAAGGTTTTTGCCCACTCACGTTTTATTTTGGTGTTAAATTAGGTTGTAAACAGGATATCTGGTAGGAGTTGGTGTTAAACTCGGCAGCCATAACAGAACGAGTCTGCGGTTTGGCGCAGCGGATGTAATAAATAGTTTATATTCAGAGCCGAGCTCACCTTTAATGTAGAAAAAGTGTTTGAGAGGAAGAAACTGTTGATTTAAGTAAAGAGTGCACATACAGTTTTTATTTCCAGCCACTAGAAATGCAACACAACTGGTCCACTAACCGTCTTTAAAGGTAATAATAAGTAAAGGAGAAATACATTTGTAATGAACTATACCTCCACAATATCCATGCACGGAAATGATTTTGGACCTAATTTGTTTAGTTAGTGATATTTTCTTCCAATTTTACTTCCCAATAAATACCAACCCTTTACATATTTATTTTCTATATTTTATTCAGCTTGTCAGTATGTTTTCTGGTCTTAAAGTGTAATTTAATAGATGTCAAAACATATTTTTAATCCTAAATTCTAAAATCTCCTCAGCAAATCATCAGAACTGATACAGATTTTCGGTTTAATGTAACACAAAGTCCGTTTTCTGTAATTACCTCACTGAAACTGTCACTTTTCAAACCTTTTAGGCTTTTTTTTTTCATTTTTCTTTTTATAGAATCTTTTTCATGTGATTATTATTCTTATTATTTTAAATATCCTTTGCTCAGTCACATCTAACTGCCTGTCAGGACTGGGAAAGCAGCGGTCCTTCCATTTGCTAAATATCAGTGTGAATGAACCCCAGGACATGTGGGCAGATTTCATGGCTTAAACATGACTAAATGGACCCCTCAAAAACTTCAGCTAAAAACTGAAGGTGTCTTTTTGACTTGGATGTTTACTTTGAATTTAAAGCGAATGTTGCTCTCTCTTGCTTAGAAATAGAGCAAAAAAGAATATTCCTTTCCCAAGCTGACCTAAGAAAACAGTAAATTCCCCTGTAGTGTGGGGTCTGGATTATTGTAGTGCTTTAAAGCCGCTACAAAACATTCCTGCATGTCTTCTGGTGATCTTTGGAAGTCATTAAAACATTTTATTGTTACATAATTTATAAAGGTCTTCATGATTTTGTCCTTCTGATCCCATCATGTGTCTCTGTGCTGAGCTCCTTCTGCTGCATGTCTGAACAAACCTTATGAGCAGGGTGTGACCGCTCTGATTTTACTCATGTGTATGGTTTGGTTGTTGTATTTCTCATTATTTCTTTGATTGGTAAAGTCAGGCTGACTGTTTGGAGTCCAGCTCAGGCCAGTAAGGCAGCATTTTGTCACATTACAGTTTGTTAGGACATTCAGTAAGTCATTACTCCACAAGGATCAAGCCAGCAGGAGGATGAATAAATGCTCATATTGTTCTGTGTGAGTGCCTCTGAAACCACAGTGTTTAGTTTTCATTCAGTCTGCTGAGGTCTCTTTTGTCATGAGTGAGTGGAAAAGTGTTCAGCTGATACAGTATTTTTAGGTGAGGCCTTGGGTTTGAAGAAGCCAAGCGACCAGCCGTTTGCTTTTGAACTATTTATCATATTATGTACAATTACATGATTGATTAATTTATTGATTGATTTCTTTATTTTGTGTCATGCCCAATGCTATTGCAGCAATGCATCCACGACACGCATCATTCTGCTGTTCAGTTCTCAAACTAAATATGTTGTCTTCTGTCCCAGGCCTGGCAAAGAAAATCTGCCATGAAAAGACTCTAATTCTGAAACGTAGCTCAAGTTTTTAATGGTCATCCAACCAAAAGAAATCTGAATAAACAGAGGACATCTCCTGGTTACAGCAGCACACTTAAGATCAGCTACTTTTATTTTTAATTGAAAGGTTCTTCATAAGAAAGCAATGATGTAATATTTGGTAGAAAAATGAGAATGAGGCAAACAACGTATACAGTCAGGATCAGGCTGTGTATTTCTGCTGTAAAATGTGTGTGTGATTTTAAAGTTGTGTGTTTCTAATCAGTTTCTGACCGTGTCTTTATGTCAGGTAATTTGTTTAGCTGTTGCAGCTTGTGGCCTTCATAAAAGTATAACTTTTCAATCGAAGAGAATGTGTGAATATCTAGAACCTTCTATAGAAAAAAAACTACACTCCAAACAAAGAACCGCTGGAGCTGTAAAATGGAATTATGATGGTAGCCAAACATATTTCTGAAAATCTGAACTGGTCTTCTACATCTTTATTCTTCTGAGGCTCACTTAACAAGAAACAAGAACAACACGAAGAACACGCCTTAGTTTGCTTCATTTATCGAGACGCTTCGTTGTATTTTATTTATTTTTTTGGTCTTGTGCATTAGATTTAAAATTACTTGTACTGAAATCCTTTGATAGGTTTTTCGAAACTCCATTTCAACAACACATCATTTCACCATCATGTGGTCTGTTGTGTAATTTATCTTAATTTATTTTCACAGTTTGAAGAATCCGCAGAAGAAGTGTGCAGCTGCAGCTGTAATCAGACGCTGACTGTGTGAAATTCATCGACGAAAACCAACTTTCATCAAGACTAGCACATTATGAAATCAAACAACGGGACTTACCTTAACATGTAAGAGAGACACACAGCAACAAAACTTTCATTTTTAAAGAATTTAAATGTACACAAATATACTTGTATCATAGATAAGAAGATTCCAATCATTTGTTGTTCATTTAAAAAAAAAAACAACTATTAATAACACATTCATTTTAACTGTGGCATTTATTTATCCATTTTCTTCCTCCTCTTGTATAAAGCTATTTAAGGTAGCTTAAGTAAAGAAGTTAACACTCTACATGGTTTTAACTTTCAAATAAAGCATGCTCAGGTTCATAGGTTTGGAAGTGGACTGAAAAAAAACCCAAAATGATATTTTAATTTGGATTAACTTGAAGTAATGAAACCTGTATTTGTTATATTTACATTAAAGAGTAAAGAGTTCATTAAATTCTTTTATAACATTTTACATTGCAGCCACACATTTTAACTATGTGGACCCATGTAGCTATCACAGTGTTTTCTCTTTTTTTCGTGAGAGTGAACAGTAAAATACAGCGAGGACAAGAAGTCAGACATATCTGACATCTCCGCTGACGGCGGCCTACAACTGGCTTTTCTTGTTCAAGCAACACCACAAGAATTCCCTCCACTGATATTCTGGTCTGATAGACTTTACACTGCAAATTGAGGATAATTGCCTTTAATACGAGCCAGCGCCACTGACCGGACTGATAGGGACGGGGTAACCTCAAACTGACAGTCAAGAAGCAGACGTGATTGTGTTCGAGCGTATTTTACTCCAGTATAAATTTGAAAAGTGAACCATTATGGTGATAATAAAACAGTAGAATGCTAGTCAGTGTCACATAGCTGCTGCTGGAGACAGTAAATATGGTCTTCAGCTTGTAGGAAGGTTTTTTTTTTTTACGAGTGTAAAGAAAAATGATGACAGTGTTTGGATTTACAGAACATATACATATCTGCTAGAATTCAACTTACCATACATTTACATGAGAACCACAACTTAAGTCCTGCCACAAGTCGTGCATTGTGTTGGAGTGTGGGAGAAGAATTGGCCTGTCCGGACATTGACCTTTCCTCTCCTCTTCTTCTCTTCGAAGAACTCTCTGTCTGCATCTGATTCTCTTTGAGGTCATTGTCCTGCAGAAGAGAATCCTCTCTCAGTCTGTCAGCTTTAAGGATCCGATTGTGCTGCTGTATGTGCTCATTTAGCTTTCTGTCTCCTCAAGTATTAAAAAGAACATATACGTATCCTTTATTTGTTTAGGCTGCAATTAAATCGATCGTAGCATTCAGAAAATATGTAATGCAGAGCCCAGTGTCTGTAAGGCAATGCAGAGCAACACAGGAACACTGAGCTGCTTCTGGTCGTCTGCAGTAGTGTCAGTACAGTCTCCTCTGAATCACATGTAGCTGCATGTCACAAGAATACAGACCATATAGAATACTATTACTAATATTTAACTATCATGATTGAATGAGCAGATGTGACTCAGTCATTTGCATCCGATGGAAACGGTGACATGAATATAGTTCTTCATCCAGCTCCTTCTGTCCAGCACTGCAGTCAAAAGTTCTTTGCCTTCCAGATCAGTGTCTTATTCTAGCACCTTCCTTAATGTTGTGCTCAGCCTGCCATACAGTCCATCCCGGGCTAATCTATGTTGCCTAATGATGGCTGACAGGCGTGGATGTGAGTCATATAGCGACTTATTGGTGAGGTCCGATTTTGTACCATCCGTAAAATTCTGGTTAAACTCCCACCAATTCTTTTTGAGAGTGACTTCATTAGTGACAAGGAGTCTGATCCGTAGAGCAAGATGGATTCCACTGACATCCTGAATACTCTATTTTTGGCTGTTGTTTTAATTGGGGATACCCAGAGTTTAATGCTCCCCAAGCTTTACTGATTTCTATATCATGCACTGTGTTGTTGTAGAATCCAAGATACAGGAAATGGTCAACTTTTTTCGATTTCAGACCCATCTAGCGCATGCAATGTCTCTTCAGAAGTTGGGTTAAAGTGCAGGAACTTCGTCTTTCCAGCATTCGGGCAGAGTCCAATCAGTCTTGTTGTGAGAGGATTTCTTCAGGGTGTCTTCTGCTTTGATGACGCTTTAGAGTCAGATCATCAGAGGGAAAGATTGCATTCCTCTGTGCATAGTCTGAGCAGATGATGAAGAGGAAAGGTGCTAGAGTAGAGGTGTCAAACATGCGGCCCACTAGAAGGTCCAGTCTGGCCCACGAGACGACTTTGTAAAGTGTAAAAATTACACAGAAGACGTTAACTGCAAAATGTAAATTTGTAGAACTATGAATTTAAAATAATTTCTAGACCATGACAAGTTGTTTTGATCATGAATTAAAATACTAGATGGTTCTTGTCATTGTGTCTCATTTTTGTAATATTGTGTCTTTTTAATCTGACTTGTCGTTTTGTTTCGCGTTTTTGTGGCGTTTCCTTTTTGTCTCACTCGACTCTTATGTAATATTTTTCCATTTTGTGTTTTGCTCTATTTATTTTGTGTATCATTTTTGTCTCGTTTGTGTAATCTTTTGCCTCGTTCGTGCCATACGGACGCTTCATTACCAAGGATCTCAAAGTCTGTAGAGTGAACTTTTAGATTTCTAGACAACCAGATTATATTCTTTGCACTCGTTCTTACCAAGAGTAAATAATTCAATATGTGCAGATTCTGTATGAGAGGTGTCGCGTTAGGTTGTGTCATGTGGAATTAACTCCGAATTTAGATTTTAAACTTAACAATAAAGCACTTTTTATTTTTATTCATATTCCACATACAACATCAAAATAACACAATCATTGTCAAACTGGCACATACAAATCTGTGTGGAGTGAAATGTAAGCCAGAGCAAAGTTAAGACACAAGCTAAGGTAGTGTACATACAGGCTGGAATGATAGTGTAAAAAGTAGTAAAGAAAATATGTCAGCTTCTATCATAAAAACCCTATAGTTCTCCAATACAGTTTTCCCTTTCTCTTTTCATTTCAGTAAGCTTTTTAAATGATGCATTATATGCGCCATATACTGTGACTCCAGATGAAGGAAATGACAGTGTAATACATCACAGAGTATGTAGAAGTCACTGAACATCAGCTTTTTCATCCCATAACTGACCAGACATGTTTGGTAATTATATCATCTGGAATAAGTTACAGGAATATCAAGAAAATAAAGTACATGTGATATAGTGTGTGCACTTTGGAGCAAGAAATGAGTGAATCCAATAGAAACGGCCTCCTCGTTAGGTATACATTCATGCATAAGGCAGGTACAACTTGACTTACAGTCTTTGGCGTCAGGTGAGTCATCGGCAGCAGACAAAAAAAAGCTTCCCAAAACACAGCAGAGATGCTAATGATAACCCAGCATTCACACAGCGTTTGGCTGGTAACATTCTGGTGTGTACAAGGCAACATAACGGTCCAAAGAAATACACCACATTAGGAAGAGGAATTCCTTGTGTCAACACGTCTCCCAGTACTGATGGGGATGCTTTAGGTTAGTGGAAGGCAGTTCACTGGACTTATTCTGGTTGGAGTGTCACAGTTCAAATCCTTGTTTGCCCTGCTGCATCCTCCAACAAGGCATTAAAGTAACCTAGATATTTGGCTTTCCTGTGGAAGAGTACAAAACTAAATTGACCCTTGTGGATGGATGTCAGCCCCAGTATTTCATCTGTCATACCCTGCAGTGTGGTTCATCTAGACAGAGACTGCAGGGCCTGGGTAGGGCTCCCCACCACACCAGAAGTCCTCCGGCTGAGGGACTTCCAGCAGCCACGTCTGATCTTTCTCCTTCTCTCCCTGCTGCTCCGGGTTGCTCTTTGCATCCTTTCCTTTCTCCGCCCCAGTTTGCAGGGCCTTGTAATAGTGACAGTCCCGGCCGTCGTCTGGATTGTACGGCGGCGCCAGGATGTCCAGGAAAGCAGCAGGTCCGTCCACGGCGTCAATCTGATGGAGGTTATCCCGCATAGGGGTGAGGAGGCACGGCCCGCTGGTCTCCGAGTACTCGGTGTCCGAGCGGAGCACCGAGTGCCACACGGAGCCCATCTGCAGAGGAGCCAACGGGGGATCAAACTCAGGAGGGACGGGCCTTCCATTCATGTTATCCTCCAGCTTGTCGAAGCAACGGACGCTGACCTTCCCATAGAGAACCTGGACAAAGACAACAAACAGTTAGGTAGGAAACAACACTGCTGGAGTATTTATTTATCCTTTATTTCACCAGGAAGTCCTTTGAGATTAAAAATATCTTTATCAGATTTTTCCTGAGCTAGCAGATAGATACGTTTAATTATTTACTTATTTTTAGTATTTAATATCATTTATCTTACCCCCCTTTTTTCTTTAACTTTTATTTATTTTAAAATCTATTTACTTATTTTCTAGTATAGAATTGTTCTTTTTCATCATTTTTTTGCATTTGTGTTCTGGGTGTTTGGCCTGGCTGAGACAGCACGCCATTTCAGAGAATGTAAAATAAAAAGACGATTCAGATATACTTATAGAAATAAGAAATACTGAAACATCTTTGTGTGTCAGTCTGAATTTGGTGTCTCTGTGGTTATTTTGCATTGATTCATGGTTGTTTTTTCTCTACTTTGGTGGTTTTAGTTATTTTGCATCTTTTGTGTCTCTTTGCGGTTATGTTTAGGTACCATTTTGGTCATCTTCCATCCATTTGTCCCAGTTTTTTGATTATTTTACATCTTTGTAACTATTCTTTGTGTATTGGGTCATTTAGACTTTGTATATTTTTGTCTTCTATCCAAAGGTTTTCCTAGACTGTTCCTCGACTTCCCAGGAATATATCCTGTTTTCACCTGGACATAGGGCTGAGTACCAAACTTTGGTTCTTTAATGGCACCGACCGAAATGTTTCGGTACTAATGAGTATCAAAATAAGCCTCGTCTTTCGATTCCCTGTTCCGGTACTTATCACGTGATTGTGATAAAGCAAACCTGTGATTGGCTGTAACATTACACGTGATTGCGGCAAGCCGGAAAAAAAACATGCTGTGCCCCCTCCATTCACAGACAGGTTTCACGTTAGGTACATTGACTTTACTGCAGTTGTGTAGCGTGTCGTCGAAGTAGGAAAAGATGCCTCTGAGGTCTAAAACGTGGCTCTACTTTTGTAAAATGGACGCCAATAGTGCGCGGTGCAGTATATGCCAAAGCGGGTGGTAAACTCCATCTAAGGCTAAATACCGGCACGAGACCGATAGTCGACAAGTACCTTAACGGAAAGTTGAAAAGAACTTTGAAGAGAGAGTTCAAGAGGGCGTGAAACCGTTAAGAGGTAAATGGGTGGGGTCCGCGCAATCCGCCCGGAGGATTCAACTCGGCGGGCCAGGGGCGGCCGCTCGGTGCAGGAGGATCGCCTCGCGGGACCTCTCCCGGCGGCGGTGCGTCGCGACCGGCTCCGGGTCGGCCAGGAAGGGTCCGGGGGTGAAGGTGACTCAGTATGTACTGAACTGTACATTGGTTGCAAATGTTCTTTTGCACTGGAAATCACTGGAAAATTAAACTCAAGATGCGAAAAGTAATGTGTAATGCAGTTTTCATTCTGTTAGAGTATATATTGTAAAACTGGTATCGAAAAAAGTATCGTTTAGGAACCGGTATTGAAGTGAAGGTATCGGTATTGGTACTGGTATTGAAACTTTTAGATCGATACCCAGCCCTACCTGGACATGTGGGATTTTATGTCAGTAAGTGTCATTTTAAAGACAAAACTGCAGATAACTTATCTGTGTATCTGACTAAGCCATTGAACCGTAAACAGTTTACATTAACACTCTATTATTACTATTAATTATTGAAAAAAACTGCCACACAGATGAAGTGAAGCTGCCATTTTTACCTGAGAAGTACCTACTCCACACTACCTCAGGTGAGCTGTGGATTATTCTGTATCACAGTAATGATGGTAATTTACGGGTGGTTAGTTATGACTAGGCTTGTCAAAAATATCGGTACTTACTCGATCCTAAACATTGTAAACGGATACGATACTAGCTTGCCGTAGTATCGATACTATCGATACTCTGCTCCTATGGTCCACGCGCCCCTCTCCCCCCTCCGAACTCACCGCATGTCCAGGCTTGTTAATGTCTCGCTACTACCGGCAAAACACGATGGAATGAAGAAATATAACCATGGCAAGTGTCACAGAATTTCATGAGGTAAGCTCCCGTTTGATCATGATTGAACTGAGTTGTATTTATATCCTAAACGGCAACGTAACGTTGCCAGGGCATTAGCCAACTAAGCTAGCTAGCTAGCGCTAGTCCAAAACATAACGTTACATGGGGCTTTTTGCCAATGTTAGCACGCATGCCCGCAGCCCGAGTAATTCTAATTGACTGCTTTAATTTAACGAGATACAAATGTATTTGCGTCTGCTAAGTGTGATGTTTCTCTTATAGCTCCAGAGTGACACTGAGAGTGGAGAGAGTCGACTGGCTGCAGCGACACCAAAACACAAACAGCCTTCGCTAACAGCAGTGTTTGACCAGCAAAGATATTATGATCCAAAGTCACGAGAAGCAAAGAAAATAAACAGGGCTGTGACAGAGTATTTGTGCATGGATATGGTCCCCATTTACACAGTAGAGAAATCTGGGTTCAAACAACTTCTTAAACAGCTAAATCCTAGGTATGACCTTCCCTCACGTAATCATTTCATGAGCACTGAAATTGAGGTTAAATACTGACGTACTATTTTGTTTTGCACTACCTCATACATCTTTAAAAAATATTGTATTAATGATACAGAAGTTTTTCCCAATAAAAAAAATGGTTTTACAGCAAAGTACAAAAGCCTGTGCTTTAATTTGTTCCGTGTGGTATCGAAATGGTATCGAGTATCGATACTGAACTGGGTATCGGTATCGAAGTTGAAATTCTAGTATCGTGACAAGCCTAGTTATGACGGTTAAAACATCTTAGTTTCAAGATGGTGAAAAGATATTTTTCTGTTGAAAAAGTGAGGCTATGTGTGATCAGAGGAAATATTAATGGGTCTCACAATCATAGCATTGTTAGAGGATATCAGTATATGCAAAACCTTTCTGCTCGTTTTGATACTGTGCGTTCACACTGTCCAACATCATTATACAGCAAACCCTGGTCAAAGTTTACAGCCACGTTATCATTTAAATATCTCATTCACCTCTGCAGTGTCAGGAGCAGACTTTACTCAATGCGACTTTAAAAAGGTGCAGCATCTTTCTATGTTTCAGCGTTCTGTAGTACTCTGTAAGCATTCACTGCTCAGGAAAACACTTTATCAGAGGAAAATGTCCAAAACACATCACTGACAGACCCAACACTGATCAGGAAGCATCTTAAGCATCCCTTGACTACTGGGGTTTTTGGTAACATCAGAAGCTTTAAATGTTATTTATAATGGTTTAGACTTATATCAGGGTTAATTTCATGGAAGAAGATTTCTAAATATGTAACTCTGAGTTTTGGAGGTCTAATCTGTAACCAAATAGTGGTTTTAAGTCCAGTGCAGCATGTATTCCTGAGAAAATCTGATGAAACCCAGCCTTGTTTAGGAGTCGGCACAATGTGAGCACAGTCACTGGAATAACAAAGCTCATAAATCTTGATTTTGACAAAGGGTCCCTCTGAAAGACATTCAGACAAAATTCACCAGTAATGCACATCTCAGTATAGTTGATCTTAAGAGGAGGTTCATTGTAAAATCTCTATGGTTCCCAACCTTTATCTTAGCCTCTTAGATGTGCCAAATTCTGGCTTGAACACATGATCTGCTGTCAGTTCGGTATTTAGTTAAAAGTACTGTCAGATTGTTTTGACTGGATTGAAATAATATGTCTACGTAACATATCAGAAAGGTCTGTCTTCATCCCCTGGAGCCCAAGGTAACGGATTCAAATTGTTTGACAATTAAGAGTTTACATATTCACGTCTCGTAAAATGGCATCAATGAATTGATGACGTTCGTGCTAAAAAAAATTCCACTAGCTCATTAAAAGGGAGTTAATTTGGACTGTAATGAAAAGGAGGGGCCTTGGATGTGGAGGTTACAGTGACAGTAGACACTTTGAAAATCTAAAAAATAGCTGTAATGTAGCCTCATTTTTTAAAAACCTAAATCAAAGTGATATTTAATTGTTGAACACTTGTTCTATTAGTTTTATGCAGTAACACTAGGTGACTATTGAAAAGTGTTTAAAGCAGCTGTTTAACCCTGTAAGACCCACATATAGAAAAGAAATTAGCAAAAAAGTGAATAAAACTATAAAATATAAATATATAAACCCAAAACTAGAAAATAAATGAGCAAAAAATAAAAAGAACAAAATTATATATAAAACCAAGCTATAGAACTTAAAAAACAAAATAAAACTAAAAAAATATAATATATAAACCCAAACAGAAAATGTACAAAAAACAAAATAAAAATACACACACACATATATAATACAATACAAAACAAATACAGAAAAAAAATAGCCAAAATAATATGAGAGAACAATATTTAAAAAAAAAATAAAACTGATGTTGCCTTTCCTCAACAGTGCGTTTTACTGGGTTAAAGTGCTGCTTATTGAGTGTTGAAGTGTTTCCGGGCTGTCTGTAGCTAAAACACAGTGACTGTCCAGAGCCATAACAGACAGTGTGGGATATTGGGATAAGATGGACAGGAGGAATAAAAGACCTTGAGCATCCCGTTCATCCCCGGGTGGTCGTGCAGCGGGATGGAGGCTCCGGTCCTCAGCAGGAACACCCCCATGCTGAACACGTCCGTCTCGCAGATGTGCATGTAGGTTACCGGGGGGCTCTGGAGCTCTGCAGCCCCGGAGCTCGGCTTGGTTTTGCGGGGAGCAATTTTCAGGTCAGCAGCTCTCACGGCGGTCACTAAGGAGATCAGTTCACTCATGTTGTCTGCCACAACTTTATTCTCCCCGCCGGATGAACACTTGAGGCCTTTAAAGGTGGTGTAGGCCTGCTTGGCTATTTTCTGGATAAGAGGAGTTTTGTTGTCCCGCGGCATTCTGGCGGAGGGGGAAAAAAATACCCTTATCGGTGTGTCTCTGGCACTGTTCCGACGGCGAAAAACTTCTTAAAATGCCTCCAAATCCTCCAGAGTCACCAAATGTACTCCTGAGTTAATTGGTCTACGTTTAAACAAGACAAAAATGCGAATTCTTTGAAAATAAACCACAATTCGTGGTGATATTGTTTAATTTCGCCACCAGATACGAGGCTCCCTCCAGTCATTTTCCACCGTCAAGCCTTCTGGTCCCCGCTCACGGAGCATGCGCACCGCAAAGCAGCCTGGGAGATGAAGTTTTATAAGAAAATACAACAGGAGCCTAATTGATGTTAACAAGGACGGTGAATCACTGCATCATCCCATATTACCTAATAGAAGTAAGTGTGAAATTCTCTAGGTTTATTGGGTATACCAATACACCCAGAACAAACAAAACAAAGGCTGCATTTCAGTGACACTACATTTCCCAGAGGCCCTGCAGCTGCAACAGAGCTACAGAGGGAAAGGCCAGACAGGCCATTGAACTCTCTGCAGCCCTCCCCCATCCAACATCACATCCTCCATCCCTGCCTCTGAATGCTGTCCATCTTTACGCTGTACAATGTCAAGAAATACGTCATTAATTTATTCATAGTCAGGATTTGTACAGTGCTTTGTTATTTTTGGCTAATCATGCTAAGATGTGCTCATGTAGAGGCCTCCAGCACAGAGCTGCATGACTAATACAAATAGTGCATTGGAAACAGTCAGTCAGAAGATATATTGCTGCAGATCTTTACCCTGTGTAGTTTTGTTGTTCTGTGCACCACAAATTAAATTACACTTACTTCCACAGTAATCTATCTTTTTACAATTTGGGGAGAAAATGTCCAAAAAAAAATGCAGCTCCTACTTTGCAAAGTTTCAGAAAAATTAAATCCTGTACTGATCACTTTTAAAAACAAAATACAGTAATATGGTTTCCTGAAAAGAAGAACTTGTATACTGTACACCAAATGCACCAGACTGACTCTCAGGTGACCAAGCCCTCTAGTGGCTGAACTACCAAGCAGGTTTTATGTCTAGACCAAATCAAAAGGCTTGATCTAAACCTATGGGTTGAATCCACATTATAGTCACTGATAATGCACATTTTGTTTCACTAACAAACGCATGGCTTTTGGCTGCTCTGATGTGCTCTAGTTCTCTGTTTTGGCCCAAAAATAACACCAATAGAATCCATATTTACAAAAAGTGCAGTAATTGTCCAAACTCACAATTATGAACAGATGCATCATCAACTTATTTACCTTCTGGAGTCCATCAATATTAACAAAGAGCATCCATCAATCCACCACAGTCAAAAACAATATACCTGGATGCACCACACCTTTGTCAATTAGTGAAGCCTTTAAATGCACAGGTAACTAGGTCACAGCACCACTTACTGGTTGCTGATTGAAATGGCTCCAACAGTCAGTTTTCAACACTTTTCTGTTCATTTTTCTACCAGCTTGTGTATAGACTCAGTTTGCTATCCACGTGAAAAAGCTACTGACATCAGCAGACAAGAATGGTTGGATAAAGCTAGAAAAAGCTACACAGTAATCTCAAGAAGTTTAGAAATTCATCAGTCCACAGTTACAGAAACTCTCTGTAAATGGAGACAGTTTAACTCTGTGGCTGCTCTCTGTGGGGGTGGAAGTCTAGCTAAGATGACTCCAAAAACACAATGCTGAACGCTCAGTGTTGTAAAGAAGAAGTCCAGAGTAACACCTGAAGACTGAATCACTGGAGCTGTGGACGAGTGTATGACGTATACTACATCACTGAACAGGAATGCTGTCACAGGAAGCTGCCGTTCTCCAAAAAAACATCACTTCACACCTATAGTTTGCACAAGAGCACCCAGATACTCCTTAGTGCTTCTGGCAAGAGCATGATGTAAACACACTGCAGACCAGCATGATAATATTATCAAGCATGGAGGAGGCAACATCATTGGAGCTGCTTTGTAAAGGTATCTTGAAAAATAATGTTGGAGTGGCTGTCTAGCTGAAGTGATGGAGCAAGACAATGACCAGTAGGCTCAAAGAAATCTATCACAGAATGACTACAGACAAAGAAGACAATCATTTTAGAGTTGTCCAGTCAGAGCCCAGACCTTAACCCAGTAAAGATGCTACCTTTCAGCAATGTTATTAGGAAAAACCACATTAATGTTCATTTCTATGCAGGTAAAACAGTAACCTTGCCAGCAAGTTGATTTCTCGCGATATTTGTGAGTTCACAAATCTCTCAAGAAACCATCTTGTACCGCTCCCGCATTCACTGTTCATACAGAGCCAAGTTGGCACGGGCCAATCATGCAGCAGTATTCGTGTGTGGGGCGGGATATCCGAGTGTGAAGACGGCACCAAGCGCCAGTAGATCAAAACAAACATGGCAACGGAGGACAACGATCGTGTAGATGCTGCTATTAAGTCAGTTTTAGCTGAATCTCCTATCGCTTCTTTGAAGGAAGAACAACGAGAGGCGCTTTACGCATTTCTGGACGGTAAAGATGTTTGTACTTTTTTACCTACGGGTTTTGGTAAGAGTTTAATCTACCAATTGGCTCCGCTCGTTGTGAAGATCCCGCGATTGGCTAAAAACAAACCTGTCAGAGGTGGGACATACTGTTGCATTGTCCAATCCGTGCCTCTTTCCTCCGAACGGATTTACATGGAGCGGTCCCAGATTGATATTGTGGAGTACTATCAAGTACTACACAATTATTAATCTGGCTATTGCCAGGTTAGTAAAACAGATCTTTTAGTTGAATTTCCAACACGTCTTAAAGTCAAAAGTCCTGGATACCCTGTAATTTTACCACAGAGTTGGTCTGGATGTCATTTCTTTGACCTTAACTTCTACTGTGAGGAACCTTGGAGTTATTTTGGACCAGGATGTGTCCTTCAATAGGGTGACCATACGTCCTCTTTTGCCCGGACATGTCCTCTTTTGAGAGGCTGTCCGGCCTGTCCGGCCGGCGTTTATAAAGTCCTTCAAATGTCCGGGTTTTTGATCTTGCCTAGCTTGAGCGCGTCACAGACCAGTGTATTTATCATTCACGTTGAATTGTTCCTTTGGAAACACGCTCTGAGAGGCGGAGTTTGAGCCGAACCCCGGAACGCTCCACACTCACTCACTCCTCGCAGGCTGACAGGCAGGTAGGCACACTGCGAGAGAACACTCGAACCGAAAGAAAATGCCGAAACGCAAATGTCATTTCACTGATGAAATGCGAAAAAAGTACCCCTGTTTTCGTCCGGGTCGTGTCAAATGGGAGGCAGAATGTACAGTCTGCAAAGCTGGGACTTATGTCTCTGTAGCTAATAAGAAAGGGGAAAAGAAGGGACAAAAAGACTGTTGACTTGAGGCATTATTTCTATATTTTTTTCATTTGCCATTACACACATTATTTTGAAGAATGGGCTAACTGAACATTGAAGAATAGGCTACCTCTCTTTTTTCTTTTTGTTTAATTTTTTGAGGCATTATTTCTGTTTATACATAATTGATAATTGGGAGGTTATTTTGAAGGATGGTACTCTACCTCACTAAGGTGTAAGTGTCAGATTTAAGAGAGATGATTATTTCTTATTTTGTTAAACATCTGAATACATGTGTTCCTACACAACTTGAGTCAATAACTATTAAAGACTAGAGCATGCCATATTTGTATGTGACTGATTATATTGTTTAGGAGAATTGCTTTAAATTAATAAATATAGTATTTATAAAGCAACTGTTTGTGAGTGTTTTGGGCTATTTTTCTGTATATCCAGGTAAAGTGTTCTTTTCTGGGGAATTCAGAATATCTGTTTAACGGAGTTTGAAGCACAGAAAACCCCCTGACCCATGGAAAACCCCTAAAAATTGGGGGGGGGGGACTGAAAATTTTTCGCGTGTGAGCTGGAAGTGTGTCCTCTTTTCAGAGAAACAGAACATGGTCACCCTACCTTCAACCACATAGAAAGCAGGTCGATGGGTCAACCTTCTTTCATCTGCTTAATATTGTCAAAAATTGCTGCTAAAAAACAGCAAGCAAAGTTCCTCATGACCAAGTTCTACGTTACAGTTTTCTCAGTCGCTTTGGTACATTTCTCAAATCAGAATTGAAATTCTCAAAACTACTTGTTCAGTCCTGTAAATACTTCATCTCTTAAAGGCAGACACCCTCTTTTCTTTCAGATTAGGTAACTAGAAGATGGTTTAGGTGACCCTGAAGCATCCTCTAGTTCTGCTGCTACAGCCACAGACTGTTGAGAGATTTGTCATGATGCTCTCAGCACTTACATACGTTCACATAGAATCGTTGCATGATATAAACTTTGGTGTTCTCTGTTCTGTAGTTTGTGTTTGTCCTCTCTGTCCTTTCTTTCCCCCTACCTTTCTGCTGAACCTCTAGTGTTTCATGTTACTGATCTGCAGTATTATGTGTTTGGATGAAGATCGGATCACATTTTATAACCAGTTAATGCAGAAAAACATACTTTTTCTTGCCGGTGTACCTACATGTACATCACACTTTCTGGGTGTTTTGTGTTTTTTTTTTTTTTTAAATGAACTAATGTATAAGAAGCCTCAGTGACGCCACAACATTGTACTGTAGAATTTAGTTGTAATATGAAGGCACAGTCACCATTTATAGATAGATAGATAGATAGATAGATAGATAGATAGATAGATAGATAGATGTTGAACTATAGGACTAGTGGTGGGCTCTGTTTTGCCCCTATGTTGCTGCTACAGCTGAGGGAAGTGAGCATGGTCAGCCCACCAACAAAACATGATGAGGCTGAGTCACCCACATCTCAAACACTCTAAACCCGGGGCTGAGTCACCGGCATCGGAAACACGCTCTCAGCAAACCTACCTTACTGTGCACGTGTGTGCAATTACATAGTTGGCACAGTTGTGTGGGTTCAGGTTCGAGTACCCTCTCACATGTGTGTATTTTGTGTGTACGTGTGTGAGTAACTCGGTGCATTTGTGTACATGTTGCATTATGTATGATACATTCTATGAGGAGTGAGGGAGACACAAAGAAAGCAATATCCTCTTGAGAAATAATGAGGCCAGTTCATTATATGCTCACATACACACACACACACACACACACACACACACACACACACACACACACACACACACACACACACACACACACCCTCCCTCCTGTGTTGTTTACACAGCAGACACAGTGTCATTGCTTCAGAGGATGAGTGTGTTGCTTAGAGACTTGTCTTCATTAGATGAGACATGTGGTAAACTCATTAAATCTTTAATTAATTAATTACTTCTTTAATTCTATCTAAGAACACAGAGGGTCAGACAGACAGACAGGATGTCTATTAACCCATTTGTTCAAGTCTTTCTTTGGCATTGTAGCTAAACAAACATTTTTAGAGGGACTGACGCAGACACAGTAATCAACTCATTAGCTGAGGGAAATCTCAGTAGGTGGAGATGAAAATACCCAAGTTTGGTTGTTGGTAATTGTTGTTTTTTCCATTGCTGGTGATTGATTGGTAATTTTCATAAGCTGACGATACACAGCTATACATAACAGTACAACCAAATAACCTCTTCCAACTCCTCAGTTTAGATACATGGCTACCAGAGATTAAAAAAAGTGATTAACATGAACTTTCTTCTGTTATATTGTGCTGTTGACCAGCCGTCTGATTGAGAACACTAACACTGATCGCTGTATTACTTCTAAACACTTAAACATCAGACATCTTGGAGGTATTTTTGATTCTTGCCTGACATTCCAGTCTCAAATCAAGGCTATTACGATACAGCGACTTTACATCTTTGTAATGTCGCTAAAACCACACCGACAGTAATCTACCCATCCAATCCATTCATCTTTCGAACCCGGTTGCTATGACGCCCTTTCCTTCAGTATATTCAGAATGCTGCAGCTACAATTTTGACAAAAACTAAAAAAGTTGATCATGTAAAGCCCATTCTGGCTCCTCTACACTAGATACCAGAGCCAGCCACAGCTGATTTGAAGATTCTTGTTTAAACTCATGAGGCCATGCATCAGCTTCCACCATCTAACTTATCTCTTGCCTTGCCCACCAACTTTTTACCTCCGCCAGGAGGTTATGTAATCATCGGAGTTTGTTTGTCTGTTTGTCTGTTAACAGCATAACTCAAAAAGTCATGGACGGATTTTCACCAAATTTTTACAGAATGTCCGGAAGAGTAAAAGTAACTATCTCTCAATTGTACAGAGTCCTTCAAAAAAATCCTGGATCCAGACGGTGATCCGGATCACCTCCAAAATCTAATCGATTGTTACTTTTGCTCTTCCGGACATTCTGTAAAAATTTGGTGAAAATCCGTCCATGACTTACAAACAGACAAACAGACAAACAGACAAACAGATGGCCTGGCGGAGGTCTGCACTCTCCGAGTGCTTTTCTAGTTCTCTATGTTTTGACCTTTCATCAAGACCTAGACACCGTTTTGGATCACTGAAAACGGACCAGTGTAAAATAGTCACAAACTCCATTTGAAGTATTGATGTGTAGACAGGGAGCAACTGAGACTCGAAACAGTCACTCATGAGAGCTTTTACCAATTATCCACTATGTGTCCTATTACAGGACTCTACCACTAAGTAACCAACCCTTGACTTACCGTTTGTGCTGCCATGAGCATGCCAAGGGGACATGAATGATGATGTGATTTGTGTTTTTTAGATTATTTCTGGAATAAATCTAAAATGCTTGTCTGGACAGAAATGTCAAACATTCCTTCAAAATGAAAACATTAGTCCAGTTGTAAACTCAGAGAATTATGCCAAATACACTACGCTGTTTTCTTTTCTCAGTGATCGTCTCCTGGTCAGTCCCAAAGTGAACAACAAATCTTTTGGCTTCAAACCATCTGTCTGCTGTGCTGCTTATCACTGAAATGATCCATCACATGTTAAAGAGCACCTTCAGTTGAAATTTTACATCAGGACTAAAAACTGACTTTCGTTCACTTCATTAGAACTACTAAACTTGAACTCAGAACTTGGACTGGTCCAGCACATCTGCTAACATCCTTTTTCTACAAATTTTAGCGAGTGTTTACCAAGCTCAAAATACTTATCACAGCAACACAACAAATAGATTTTTTTCTGCACAAAACTATGTTTTGTTCATTTAATGCCAACTTTGCATTTCAAAATGCATGAAAAAATAATCCAAAAACTCGACTCAATATCAAATCATTATTTTAAAACACTGAGTTGTTTAAAGTTGTGGCATTCTGTCTTTCAGCCAAAGGTCCATTTCCATTTTTCCATTAATGTTGCTCACTGCTTCATTTGGACCACAGACTGATTCAAACACACTGACCACAGAGAGGCACGGTATGGCTGTGCGCCAAGTATAGTAGTTAGTACATACTAATGCAATGGATGCAAATACAGCAAGGCTAATATTTGGTTAAACTTTCCTTGGCCATTTTAACCTTAACTAGGAGCTTTTGGTAGCCTCTGGTTGTATGTTCCTCTTCTTGACAGAGGCCATGCCACTCAGAAAATCGGATTAAGTCAACTTTTTACACCACAAAGCTGATAAATCAAGTTTCTTTATGTAAATTATTGACCCACCAGATTTAGTCACATTTCCAGAAGACCTACAATAAAAGTATGAAATAACCTAATTACATTATTGTTTTTTTATGACAAAGATGCACGTGTCTAAATCATTCAGTCATAGGAAAAAATACATAAAGTCAGTGACATGTAAGAGGAGAGGAGAGGAGAGAAGCCCAATGCATCATGGGAAACCCCCAGCAATCTAAACCTATAGCAGCATAACTAAGGGTTATCTCAGGTGATCCTCAGCAGCCCTAACTATAAACTTTATCTAAGAGGAAAGTTTTAAGCCTAATCTTAAAGTAGAGAAGGTGTCTGCCTCCTGAACCCAAACTGGAAGATGATTCCACAACAGAGGAGCAGATAACTGAAGGTTCTGCTTGTCGTTCTGCTTCTGGAAACATCTGGGAACCACAAATAAAAACATGATGAGTGGCACATGAACACGTACATCATACAGTTGGAGGCTAAATCACACACACATCTCACTATCTTGGGTTTAAGTTACATAAAACAATATTGTTTGAGTTATGCGTTCACTGAGAACAATGTTGTAAGAACCCCTGTTTGTTGGAGATCTTATTAGCATTTTCTGCTGGTCCTCACACACAAAGCCAACATTATTCTGTGGCTGCTTAAAATGTGCATGACTGACATTGCACAGAAGTCAAGTCACCTTCATCATGCCGTCGTCAGAGCCGCAGCCAAAGAAGTCTGAATGGAGCGATTTCCTGGCTGTCCACTATTTGCATAGCAATACACACAAATACACACACATATTCATAAACAGACACATTCCTCTGTCCTCTGGAATAAGCATATTGGGACAATGAGACAATGATAACAGCTGCTTATGGATCACTTAGTGGCCTTTGTGCTCAGTCAATACGCAGCCTGTTCTCTGTCATCAGAGTTGTCATTATTTCACGATGTGTTCCACTGCTGAGAGCATGAGGAGTCTTTTATCTGTTGCCCCCTGTGGCCTCAGGGAATCAGGCCATCACTGAGAATGAAGCCAACTCTGTTGTCTGTCAAAGAATGCTAACAACCACAGCCAAAGATGAAAATTCATTAGTTTGCCAGAAAAAAGATATGCATAACTTGAGCTGAGGCAGCAGGAAAAAATGCACTGCTGATGTTCAGTCCTTCCATCAGAAAACGTCTTTCTGCAGATGGAGGTCTTCTGGGGATTTAGCAGCTCCATCAGTGGATGCATGGACAAACTCATCTGAAGCAAGATAAGATACAGCAAGATAAGACAGAACTTCTGGAGTGAAATGACACAAACACATGAAGAGCATCTCTGGTTTGCTATCACCTCAAACAGCACCAGAATCCTTTAAAAGCATCGAACCTCATGACTCCAACAGTTCAAGCCAACACCAGAAACAGTTTCCTGCTTTTAAATAAGAGTATGCGCTCTGTAAAACAGTAGTTCCTAACCTCTTCTTATGGGGACACATGCTTATTGAACCACTATGTGCTGCATTATTTTTTTGTTGTCCAATGAACCAAATGCTTCCTCGTGCAGAAGGGGGTGAATGATAAGAGGCTGAGTTTATCTTACTCCGCTTGTAGTTCGGAATCAGAATCAGAATCAAAATCAACTTTATTGTCATTGCACACTTTCATATACAATGAAATTTGGTTTTGAGCTGCCCTGATGGCAGCATTGGGCTTCTCCACTGTGCGGCGCGCTTGTAGTAGTTCACCATTTACTGTGATTACAGACAGATATCTTTATCTACCATTCCCATAAAGCCTGGATTGTACTTCCTTGCAGGAACACACCTCAACAACCATTCCTGAAGTGAAATCCAAATCGCTGAAGCAAACAGGCACTTTAAAACGAGCCTTCTTTAAATGTAAGAAAATCACATTTTACTTTATGAACTTAAAAGATGGAAAATCTGGTATGTTACATAGCTATACACTACATTATATTTTGTAGGTTCCTCATGGGCGGCTATATAGTGGGGTAAAATGTTTTTCATTGTAAATTCTGCACAATATATTATGAAGTAGTACAAAACAAGATGACTTATTATGTGAACTGACACAATATAAATAATACGATATTGAAATACTGGACTAATACACACACATACACGCACACACACACTGTGTATTCCTATCTTTTTGGGGACATACCATTGACTCCCATTCATATCTAACCCTAACCCTAACCTTAACCCAGACCAAAACAATGGCTAACCCTAAAGAAACGTTTTTGCACTTTTACTTTTTTCAGTAACAACAACATGGCCAAGAAAACACTGTTTAAAATTGTGGGGACAGAAATGAGGTCCCCACAAGTGACATAGTTTTCGGTTTTCCTACAGTTGTGGGGACATTTGGTCCCCACAATATAGCAAAAACATGGGCACACACATACACACATACACACACACACACACACACACACACACACACACACACACACACACACACACACACACACACACACACACACGCACACGCACCATTACACTGTGCTCTCTGTGTCTTTCATGCTTGGGCTGCAGACCTAAACCGCCCAGATGAGACGTCTGGACTGATGAAAAGGAATTCTTCACACTCAGAGACACACACTGATATTATACACAGGAAAACAATATTTTATGTCCTGTCTTCATTTATTAGTTCCATACTGGACTTTTTTAAATTGAGATTTTTTTTCTACATATAACACACATTTGTCTAAACACAGCAGCTAATCTCCTTTAGAAAATGAGGACCAGTTCTAGGACCCATTCAAGAACAGCGTTTGTCTCCCAAAAGGAAAGTTTCCCCGAATTACACAATGAGTTAAATCAACATTACAGTGTGTATCCCTACTGACTGATTAGCTTTTATTTGATATAAATCAAAGTTCAGTTACAACTGGCAAGGACAAATGTGCACAAAATGAAGCTTAAGTGGCTCTAGTAATACTAAACTGTACATGTTTGAATTGAATAGCTCAAACTGAATATTGAAACAGCACAAGTAAACCCCTCTACTGCATTTGATCACAAGTTCTCATCTTAATCACAGGTAATGTCCTGTATGACTATACACTTGGGAAATATGATTTTTGAATACCTCACAGTGTGGCATTTCTTACAGCTTGTTTTGTAAAACCTTAAGCACTCAATACACTTTGTAATTACTCTTGATCAGTGCAATTTAGAAATACTTATTAATATTATTACTATTATTAGGAACCAACCAGGCACTCCCCGCCCCCGAGTGGAAGAGCTTGATCTGTAGGAGTTATAAACCTAAACTTGTAAAGTCCCTAGCATCATAGCGTCGAACACGAGTACGTGATCATGTGTCTGGTGACCATGAAGCTGAAATGTCTTAAACAATTACCAAATTCTTTGAAGTCCACGTCTCTTCTATCCTCCCCTGGTTTTTAGAGATGACATCAAGCAATACTTGGTGTCCCGTTAATGAGTTATATTTTGATTTTCTTCTTACAAGTCGATGTGGCAGAATATTATTCTGCTTTTTTTCCAATGATTTAGTCATGCTTTGAACATGAACGATTGATCTATCTATCTATCTATCTATCTATCTATCTATCTATCTATCTATCTATCTATCTATCTATCTATCTATCTATCTATCTATCTATCTATCTATCTATCTATCTATCTATCTATCTATCTATCTATCTATCAGGGTTTGATGTGAAAATGTGTTCATCTTTCATGTTTTTTGTGTTACTGGGTTGTTTTTGTTGTTTTTTGGTTCCTCTGACACACACTCTTGAGGTAAACACTAGTTTGTGGAAAACCACAAAGCTGATGATAAAATCAAGCATCCCTATCAATCAGGATTCAGAGGAGCGCCAGTAAAGTGTAAAACAATGGAGCAGAACCAGCCCATTTGTCACTGTTGCTGCTGCTTTGATAGAAATGATTACCTTTGTGTAAACTGACTCCAGTGTGTCTCATGGTGGTGTGTGATGTTTGTCTAAAGTGTTGTGTTGGACCAAACAGGTTTTTTAATTACTCAGTTGTTTTGTCCAAACCCCCCTCCTCCTCGTCTCCCCGGTCCTGTGTCCTCCATGACCCAAAAATCAATCTTGGTGCACCATCCCAATTCCTAAAATGCATCTAGTAGAGAAGGATGAAGACGGCTTGCTGGAGGAGCGATGTGACACACCTGTGCATCCTCGCTGTATCTTCAGTGAAGTCTTTCTGCAGCCATGACATAATAGAGGTATGACACACAAAAGAAATTTTTAAGCTATCCCTTCATCTCATTTCACTATTTGTACATCCTTGGTTCCTTTCCTCAAATCCTCCCCTTGTGTCTTAGTCCCTCCCACCTGAGCAGAGGAAGCAAAGAAGAGACATGACATTTGTGGTCTCTGTCAGAGGAACAGGACAATGTTCACAATAACCAACAGCATCCATTTACTCATAACTGAATTTACAGCATAGCAGATTGTGAATGGAATATACAGATGTCATGCATTTTGTCATGCAGCACTATGCTGGATGACATCTGATTAGCTCAAACCTACTTTAGCTTTTCTGCTGGAGGAGCCTGTAACATTTTGCTACAACCTTCTACAATGGTTCCCCCACTGCACCACTGGATCAGCTGCATTCAGATGAATGAAAGGGCTGAGTTCAATCACACCCAGCTACAGTTGATCTGAACGTGGCCTCTGAATATTTCTGAGTGTGTGGGGGAGGGCTGACTGCAGCACTGCCTATAGCTATGCTAACGTTCTGCTGGTCAACTTCAATTGCCAGAGGCTCCTCTCTCTCTGTCTTTTCTTGTATAATTAAAGACATCTTCAGATACTACAGTTGACATAAGACATCTGGAGTGCGACAAGAACTGAACATTCTTGACCTCTGGCAAAGAAAATTTATGTTTGTTTTTGTTTCATTGTATGTATAAAACTGTGGATAATGTTGACTAGACCAGAGTGGTTTTCAAAGTGAAGTTAGGGCTGAAGAAAGGGCTCAGCAAAGATCTGAAGAAAGTGGTATAAAGTGCATGGCACAGCTGTGTCACTGTCTCAGAGAAAAGACAAACAATCGCTTGCTGCTGAGAGATTATTAGTCATGATAGTCAAGAGTTTTACTGGGTATGTTTAGGGTACAATGTGCTAAAAATAAAAGATGATAGAATTTATGGTCACACACACACACACACACACACACACACACACACACACACACACACACACACACACCTGGAGGATCACAAAGTATAGTATAAGTAAGTATAGTTCGATGCAAAAGTGCATGCTTTTTAGAAAATGATGTGTGAGTACTCAAAACATAATGGTGTACTGTACACTGAAGGCAATATAACTTATAACATTATAACAACATAACAATACATAAAGGTATAATATGCATGAAATCTGTCTAAAAATAATAGGGAAGAGTCTGAACATGTCTGGGCATGTTCTCTGTAAAACATAACCTAATGATAACCTAATGTCCTCTGGAGAGAGTGATCTGGTGGTGAAATATGATAACCTGATGTTATGAACTGACCAATAGATTTAGAAAAGTATAATGGTGTCAAAACCATCTCTCTAAAAATGCACACTATAGGAGAAAATGACCAACTCTCACAGTATCTCTGTTTTTTCTTGGGGTACAAATTACTGCTAAGAATCCTGCTGCCTCTGAATGCTGACTTCTCTTGATGATTTTTAAAAAAAAAGATTTTTAACATTTGACAAGTCTCAGAATCTGGCCCATGATTTGGGTCTTAGTTTTCACTTCAGAGTCAACCAAGAATCACCAAAAAGCAGCTCTGCGATGAATCAGAAGCTGCTGGAGCACAGATGTCAGTGTTTACAGTCAAGTGTGTTTTACATCCCTATCAGCTGAAAGGCTGCCATGCAAGAAGGAAAGCGTTCCTCTAGAAATGGCACCTCCAAGCTTGAAGTTTGTTGCTGATCACATGCACAAAGAAAAGGCCTTCTAGATGAAAATTCTGTAGTCAGATGAAACAAAAAATTGAGCCATTTGGCCACAATGTGTTTGGAGGAGACAAGGTGAGGCCTTTAACATCAAGAACACTAAACCTACCATCAAGCATGGTGGTGGCGGTATCATGCCGTGGGGCTGCCCGCTGGACTGGCGCTTTCCACAAAGTAAATGTAAAATTGAAGGAGAACTACCTCCACATTTTTAGGAGAACCTTAAATCACTAGTCAGAAGGTTGGGTCTGAGACGCTGAGTAGTATTATTAGTGTTATTATAGGCATATCTCATTTTGAAACTTTAAAAAAAGAGCAAGTATGTCTTCTTTAAAATATTTTTATTTGATCTTTTTCATGTATAAGTGATTTTTGTCTCCACACAGACTGACCCTGACTGAGGTGCTTGAATCATCATCTGGTGAAAAGCTGAGTGCACCCTACTCACAGTTTAGAGGTCAGATATGAAAGAGCCCTAATGTGGGGACAGAAAAAAGCAGTTTTATTCATAATGTAGGATGGAAACAGAGAAAAGGATGCTTTCATCCATTTATCCAGCTCTAGGTGGATGCAAACAGAACTCCTTGCAAATTCTTGTGGGACTTGAAGAGGAGGGGGTAGGAGTGTGTGTCTCAGGGGCAGGAAGGACCCACCTCCTCTCCCCACCCTCCCAGCCAGGCCCTTTGTTTCCTGATGATGTATGAGACAGCATCTCCCTTGGAGTACTACAGGAACACGACAGCGAAGCAACAACGCTGTCCCATAATAGAGACTGATGGGATGGCTCCTGCTCTCTTCACTTTGTCCACTCCAAAGTTGAGTTGGCGCAGCACTCCAGGCTCCGATCGGGCCCCGGACAGCTCAAACAGGGGCCCTCGTAAGAGAAGACTCAATCTGACGGCAGCTCACGTCTGTCTGCTGCGCTGGGTCCCGCCAAGCTGACAGGCGGATGGATGGATGGATGACGTATGAGGGGCTGGAGGGGTAGATGGATAGAAGGGGGACCTGAGCAGGTCTTTGTGGGGAGGGTGTCAATGGAGAAGAGGTGAGGGGATCTGGTTCCTGTTGGACATTCCTGAGATGACTGAGCTTGCAAAAAATCTTACAAATCAAGCTGTCCTTCCTCAAAGCATTCACGCTGTCTGGAAGCCATCAGCTGAGGGTGATTTGGTTTCATGCTGCAACAAAGCAGGAGTAAAGTATTGCAGGGACATTAGAATTCATGGGTTGGTTGACCCTAGTATGTTAGCTTTTAAAACCAAAAATAATTCAGCTGACCGCATGTTAGATGGATGGATGACTATATCTGTAACTTTCTGAAACTGATAATCCAGCATTCATACCCACATTACTCTGCAAATGTGCAAATAAATTGGCCAGGCATTGTGGGTTTTTTTTCATTTCTCATCGTTTGTGACTCTTTGTTAACAAACCAGTGTCATGCCATCAAAGACTCCCTGGAGAAATCTGAAAATGCTCTTTTTCTCCTTCTTCAGTGACCTCCCCTATCACCTGTCACCTCCCCTCTCCATCATGGGTTCTTCCAGTGTGGTTCTTCAGAGTAACTATCAAATATATCGTATTAATGACATGGTTGGAAAGGAAGTCTTGGAATAACCTTAACATAGACCTGATTCTTTTGAAAGTAATCAAGATAGTGTGCAGTTTTGTATTTCAAAAATTATAAGAGCACTACGGAGCCTACATACGATGCTACTATATTTAACAACATGTCAGGTTATGTCTTTTGGAAATCCCACACAAAGACCGATAGAACTATGACTGGTCTGCTGGTGCTTCCAGTGTTTTACAATTTCATTTTCCATGCCAGCGGAGATTTTTGAGTCTGAAGAAAAAATTGGGGAAGGTGAATAAAGCTGAAAACACCATACTGGCACCTTACTCTGTGGTTACGTACTGTGCACACACTTACGTATAATATATTTAACTTGTGGCTGTGTCAGACAACGGTCTATAAATCAAAAACCAACCTGGTGGCGTCTGCATCAAGTTACATTAAGCCTAAGGGAAGTACAACAGTCAGAATATTGGTTCTTCTGCTTCAACACATGTGAAGTAATAAACACTTCTGTCTTTAAACTCAACTAGTAGGATTTTATACAATGCTGCTTCAAGGTCTTCTAATAAGGGTTGCTGAAAGAAATGACAGATAAAGCATGGCAGACATTCATGTGAAAGTCATTCTTAGTATTTGCATGAATTCCCTACTGGATCATAAAAATAGACAAAACACCTTAAGATAATTAAGGTTGTAACATGGACAAAAAACTGATGTAAACTGTTCTTAATATCTCAAAAAAACATCCGTCATGATCAAGCACAAGAAGGAAGATGAGGAGGAAAGTAATGGAGAGATGATGAAAATCAAGACAGAAGAACATGAGGAAAACAAGGAACAGGAGTGAAGAGACGGGAAGAGAAAGCACAGTGTGTGTTTGTGTGAGAGGTTGTTTGGATGATGTTCTGTGTGTGTGTGTGTGTGTGTGTGTGTGTGTGTGTGTGTGTGTGTGTGTGTGTGTGTGTGTGTGTGTGTGTGTGTGTGTGTGTGTGTGTGTGTGTGTGTGTGTGTTGTGTGCGCTTTGTATGTGGACACATCATGACTCAGACAGGAAATAGATATTATGATCCTTGAGAGATGGAGGCTCAATTATTGAATAGATAATACAGTATAATATATGAATAATGCTCCCGCTACACAAAGACTTGACACACATGTACATAAATGCCTGTGATGAATCATTTCCTCTGATTAGTTATACAGTCGTTAAATGGTGAATCCATAGAAGGCTGGCGAGTAAAATGTACAACTCCTTTGTGGTTTCCGATCAAGGGTGATCAGCTGTTGAAGTTCAGCTTATAAAGTCTGGTACTATTATTGGTGACGCACTTTCCCGGTTTTGTACTCGTGGCTTTGTTGCCGTGCTTCTTCATTCCTTCCACATCCACAAACAATACAGCAAGTCACTTACTATGGTTGGATATGCCAATCAATTTATTTTGTTCAAAAAACAACAATCAAATGTCCAAAAGCCAACTTAAAAAACACACTAGCTTGCACCAGTCTGCGGCAGCCTGTGATCAAAGACAATGGATCTCTTGTGTCCCACACCTGAACTAATCAGTGGCTCCTTAAAAGTGCACTCTAATCTCCCTGCAGCGCCTCTCTGGTGACCCTTAAAATGGCTCCACCAATTCTGATTAATATTCTGTCTGAGTATGTTTGCCGCTGCTGCAGTCTGAAGAGCACCTCCATATAAATCACTGATAAATCTGAGGATTAGACTGAATTATATCCAGTACCTATCAGCTGCATGTAAATGAGGCGATCCAGATCTAAAATCAGGAAGCTGTTAGCTGAGCTTAGCAAGTTGCGTGTTTTTCATATTTTGTTGATGCCATAAACAGAAGCAGTGCCTGTGTCATGAGGGGAATCCACACATCCAAAACAAGGAAGTGAAAGCAGTTGATCAAGACCTGCTCATAGGTCACTGAGGACTGACAGGACCACAGTCTCAGTCTGTGTGTACGTGGACGTATGTGTACAGATTTTGAAAGTCATGTTGCCAAACATAGCTTCCAACTTCCATGATTCCATGACATGTGTGAATTGGTCAAAGATGTGGGTCAGTTATTTGTGATCATTTACGAACTACAAACGTCTTTTATCTGCATTTGTAAAGTACAGTATTGCTTAAAAATGATGCAGAGACTTAAGACGGCACCCCTTGATAGGGGATCCTGAGTTCAAGTATTTAGGTCTAAATATTAATTTTCCTTTTATTTTCCATTAATATTTACTTATTACTTATTATTACTTACAGTGCTGTGAAAAGTATTGCTCCTCAAGGTGTCCAATCCATTCCCCCCCTGCTCACACAACAGACACACTTTGTGCAATAACGAACTGAGTCTTGCACTGGACTGCATTTTACACTCATCCTACTGCTCATATGCACTAACTCTGTTTATATATTTATATTTTTTTAAGATAAAAAAATGTTTTTTTTAATTTGTATATAGTGTGCCATTTTCTATTTTTGACTGTGAGTCACCAATCATAATTTCGCTGTGTGGAATCACAGTGACAATAAAGTCAATTCTTGATTCTAGTGTGTATATATACATTTTTTATATTGATATATTTTTCATTTTCTGATGCCACTTTGCAGGTATAAATCTTGGCATGGAAGACTTGTCACGTAGTTTTGTATAATTTCTTTAGGAAATTGTCACTGAATCATTAAGATGACATCAGCAGAATATAGCCATGCTACATAGAACAATTAAATAGATTTTCCAAGCAGAAACTTTGATGGTCTGGCATATATCTAATGGTGATTTGATGTATTGATGTGAGCAAAACTTTGCAGGTAAATTTACTTCCTCGATTTTTGTGGAAACAGATTCTTGCTTTCGTGTTCCACTGTGAATAAACTTGACCTCCAAGATCAATGTCATAAACTTAATTAGGGCTTCATAATGTGAGTACTTGTGGATTTATCTGCTTAAAATTTACCACGATGCTCTTACTATAACGATATGAATTTAATAAGCATGCACTGAGGTGAATATGGGATGTCTGAACTAATTTACAACAATGCCACATACCTGTATTGATGTGGAGAATCATTTTAAAACTCAAGAATAGATTTGTCTATCTATCAGTACTTTTATTTTTGTGGTACAGCTTGTCGTATCTGCTCCATCTATATATACATTTTTGTTTTTGCATCCAAGTATTTCAACATCAAAGAGTATTCAGTATGCTATTTGCTGTAGTCTTGTAACATGCAGCTACGTCTGGGTTCAGAAAATATCAATCACTGACTTCTTTACCGTCATAGTTTTTATTAATGTGTTCTCAAAGATGGTAGTTTTAATGACATCTTCAATTTGTACATTTTTTCTCTATTCATCCATAATCTGTTTCATCCACTTGTTCAATTTCACACATTCTAAATCAATATCATGATGAGAACCTCAGATTTCAATGAGTGAAAGAACTTACAAAAACTGGGTTAATGAGCAATTAAAACAAATAAAAATCCCATTTCAGTATAAAGACAAAGCTGGCTGTTGCTTAGTAGCCTGAACTTGGTCTTGAAAGTTCAATACACCAGGACCAAACTGATGCTAAACATTTTTTCCCATAAAACATTTATTTCAAATATTAATAAAACTGATGCATCATCATTTATGATTTCCCAGTATCCTCTGTGTAGGGGATTTCCTTTACCAGTTCAATTGATGCAACAGTCTGTTTTGTAACATGGTTCACCCACAAAGACCGCTGCTGTTGTAAACTGGATGAGTGTTTACTGTTCGAACGGCAACAGCCAGACCCAGTGATGTGGAAATTTGGGCTATGGATTTGTTATGTCCTCATTCATCTCGCTGCTCTGTTTTCTCTCACTCTCTGATAACATCAAGTCATCTCTACTAAATGACGGATCATTCCACTGCTAACACCCAGCGCTGAAAGTGGGCCCATTCATCAGCCCAGCGCAGGTGTGTGTGTGTGTGTGTGTGTGTGTGTGTGTGTATGTGCGCGTATTTGCTTTAGAGTGCTCATGTTGTAGGGACAAAAATGTGTGTTTACTGTCACACTGTGGGACTGTGTCTCCTTGGACTAGGTTTAGATTTCGTATCTTCAGACTAGATTTAGGTTTTATCTCTTTAGACTTGCTTTATGATATGTCTCCTTGAACTAGCTTTAGGTTTTGTATCCTTGGACTAGCTTTAGATTTTGTCTCCTTGGACTAGCCGTAGGATCTGTCTCCTTGAACTAACTTTAGGATCTGTCTCCTTGAACTAGCCTTAGGTTCTGTCTCCTTGGACTAGCTTTTGGTTTTGTCTCCTTGGACTAGCTTTAGGTTTTGTATCCTTGGACGAGCCTTAGATTTTGTCTCCTTGGACTAACCTTGGGTTTTTTCTCATTGGATTAGCTTTAGGTTTTGTATCCTTGGAATCGCTTTAGGTTAAGGTTGTGGTAAATGTTTGAGTGAGCCAAGGTGTGGTTATCATAGCCCACTATTAGAGGAACAATTAACTGGTTCCATATCTGTCTCATTTGTTCCTATAGTTATATTTATGTAACTTGATACAGTCAATTCTATTGTGTCATTAAATGCATTCAATTACGGTATTAAAAATGGGGTCTTTAGATTTGTTTATTAGTACTCACTTAGTATTTTTCCACTTTATTAAGCATTTTATCGGTCAGAGTGTCTCAGTAATCAAACCTAATTCTTTCCATTCTTCTTTTTCTCTCTCTGCCACAGGTCAAGAATCAAGGCATTCAGTCAGTCCACAGGGTATATGCAGGAAGAGCTGTTTTATTAGGACTAAACACAGACTCATATACACTCTGATGTGCAGAGGGAACTCCCTATGGACAATTCTGCAAGTGCACATAAATATCACAGTATACATCAGATGTTAGGAGGGTTGAAGTGTTGCTCTGCTCACAGCTAAACTATAGAAGTGAGTTTAGGATTAACTGACTCACACATAAATAAATGATCTGATACAGTCTAACATAATCAAGTTTTCCACTGTTCAGTTCCAGGCTGTTTGCTTCTTGGTCGTCTGATCTTCTTAGGCTGTTGGAACTGCATAGTTATTGATAATTATCTGTAAGTTTCTCGCTGTTCATAATTTCTTTCACAATACGCTAAGCCATTTGAACCATTACTGCTTTTTGTACCATTAGAATGAGATGATAGTCATATAATGTATAGTACATATCTTGAAAATTGACATATAATAGATAGATACAACATGAAAAGACAGAGACAGACAAGAAAAATCAAAATCAACTTTAACATAGTAGGCTTTTCTTTGTGTTTTTTAAATATATATTGCATATTTTTCAAAACAAACAAGACATACCACTATAATCTGTAGAGTGACGTCCATTTGCAAATTACTTCATATAAGATTCTTACATTTTTACTAGGCTTGCCACAATAGAAGGTTAGAGAGATCAGTCAATTGTTTAAGAAAACAAAATAACAGCAACTAACAGCTAGCTAATGTTATGCAGTAGTACTGAAATATTATGGGCCTTTGTGGGGAATTAGGAGAGATACAAAATCATGACCTGTTTGAGAATATATCTGCATTTTTTACCTGCCAAATGTACCAGTTTAAAATGTAAAAGTCGTAAAGATGCTTACATTTTAACTAGGTTGGCTAGAATAGATTTCTTTCCTGCCATTTTTCTTGTAAAATAGCTGTGTGTATCTATACTTAGAGTTCAATTTGTGTACAAGCTATGTGAGGTCTTTGTTACAGAGGCATTGTTGATCAAAGCAATAAATCATTCTGCTTGTACAGTTACGAGGGAAGAGACAACATTTCATCTACAGCCACAGTGAAAAACCAGATAAGCTGATCTCTTTGTTTTGCTTGTAATTGATCGTAATGGTGCACATTCATCACATCAAACCCATAATCAAAATAAGTGTACTGTAACTTATCAGCTCAAGTGCTGATTTCATCTCCTGATTTAAAACAGATTTAATTTTAGCTGTAGATGTCATGTGTACTGTTAAATCAGCTGCATACACTGGATTCTTTCAAAACATGAATAAACATTTTTTACGTTCCATTGAAGAAAACTATGTCCAGCTGTTGCAGTTGCTATGTATTATATCAAAAAAATTTTAAACAGTAAGAATCCAAAATACAGTTTTTAACAGTATTCTGATTTAAATGTTTAGCTGGTGCGCTTATAGCTGCTATTTAACCCTCATCAAATCACTGCTATTGGTCTATATGGACAAACAGAAAGGCAAAGGGTTTCACCAGAAACATCGATCTAATTCAGCCTTCCACTCTTCCTTCCTCTATCACCCTCCACATTTCCATGCATCATCGTCTGTATCATTCTTTTTGAACTTCTTTGGTTTGCATTACTTCAGCGGGTCTCTGAAACGCAAACAAATACTGTTCGGCATTAATCACATTTTATGGAGCTGCTTCACATTTTATGATGCTGCTCGGAAAGGTCAGGGCTCGCACATAATTCTCAGACTCCAATACTGGGAACATGTTTCCAACCTATCTGCATTGTGCTTTATATGCAGTATCCATTCATTTTTACATGGAGAGTAACTTGTTAAGGTGAATACCTCCTTTCAGGCTGAGAAAAACAAAGTATTACACAATTGTTCTAAGAGCAGGATGTCTTTTAGGTTCATGAAGACACTTTAACACTCATCCGATAAGCCTCCTCAGGTCTAATTAACTCAAGATTTTCACTGCTATAATGTCTCTTCCTCGTGAAGCTCATCATGAACAAAACTACCATCAAGACAAACAATGATTACTTAAAGAATCTAAAATCTAGGACATATTTTTGCTTTGTTTACACTTTGCTATTTACAACATAATGTGCTGTTTCCTACTTCTGTTTTGGAAAAATAAATGAAGAATGAAACACCCCTGAATGATGGTGGATGGTGGGTTGCAGCCAGATGCTTTAAAACAGATAATGATAAATTAGGATAGAGGTGAGAACTGGCAAATCAAAGGACAACAAGCCCTTGATGTTAAAATAAGGAAGTTCAAAGGGCTTCATTGGACTCTTCATAACTTGTTGCTAGCGATAGCAGTCAGCGCAGTAAGTGAGACGACAGCGAGAATGACGACAATGATTGTAATTATAGTGGGAAGATTTGACATTAAAGAACAAAGACTTAGGTCAGCCTCTTCAAACACAGTGAACAAAAGGCAGCTTCCTCTACCTCCTACACAGGTACTAGAATTATATCTGTTCCTGTGTCATGTGGGCATCATTTTCTCTGTGATGGTTATTAGCCTCACCCTGATGAAGCTTGTCCATCAGGCTCCAGGATTTGTCTGCTGGCACCATCAACTGGTGTGAAATCTTCACTGCAACTTTGATAGAGCAGAAAATTCCCGTCCTGCACTGTGGTGTCTTTTTATCGTGTATAAAATAAATGTTCATTAGAGATAATGAAATCCACTGAAGCACAGTGGTGTTTGTTACTCAGCAGCTGGACACCGAGCTCCGGCTGCTTTCCCAGGATAGTTTGACAGATTCCAGTCGTGACAATAAGATAAAATCTGAAGGACAAAGTATACAGAAGAACTAATACGTCGAACATTAACATCTCAGTCTCTATCTTCCTATTTCCATTTCTGTCTTTTCTTTCATTTTGCCTTCTTTCTTTATTCTCTGTGCTATTTTCCTCCCAACAATTCATCCATGTAAATATTCTTAAATTTGTGCTCTTAGTATCCTCGTGTTCTTCTGTTTTTCTTATTTATATTGTATATATAGTGTGCATGCCTCACCTCTTTAACTTATAGTTGTGTTTTCTTGCTTTTCTTACTCTCACTTTGCTGCTGTGATGTTGCAAATTTCCCCTTGTGAGACTAATAAAGGATATTCTGCCTTATTCTGTTTCATCTCCTTTGCATTTTCTATCGTTCTGCATATATAACTTAGTCTACTTCTTTCTCCTCTTTGCTGTATCTTTGTTCATATTCAATTTAACTTTTGACCAAACAGCAATTCAATTTCCTTCTATATTCAACACACTTAACAATACTGTGACTCCACATTCACCACTATAATCTTACTTCATTGTCCCTTGAGGTTATTTTATGTCTAATTTGTTTTTGATTTCTAAAAAAATAAATAGCTAAACATGTCTGACCTTTGCTTGTCAGCGTGTTTTGTGTCTCTCCAAAGTGTACTTGACGTGAGTCCCTACACTTGTCTTCATATAATAAAAACAGAGGTCCCACGCGTCACCTCCATCACAGCCAACAGAGGGCGACATTTCACTTAGCAGGTGTTTCTGACTGACCGGAACCTTTCACAGTTTTGTTTGCACTCGTTTTGCTTCAACGTGACACTTCCTTCCACTTCCGGGCCGCAGGTCACAAAACACATGTGATACCTGAAGGAAACAGGCATTGAGTGGCAGCAGGGATTTAATTATCAGGTATTACGAGAAACATTTTATATTTTTTCCTGCCGCTTTGGTGTAACTGTGGTCGCTGCCGGGTTTTCTTTCTGCAACTGTTTTTCCAGCTGTTAGCCAGTTTGTTAGCAAGCCTGTCTGTTAGCCTATTTGTAGCCTCATGTGTTTCACATTCACGCATCTCACTGGACAACACTTGTTTTTTTTCTCAAACTTAATCAACCGGAGATTATATAAAATCTCCTAAAGGTCATTTAAAAGCATTAGTTCTTATTTTCAGTTAACTGAACGCCAATATTTAGCTGTTTATGCTAGCATTAGCAGTGCAGCTTTAAAAACATCAATGAGGGGATTGGTCTTTTACTCTAATTGCTTTTCTTTTTATGCTGTAGTGACCAAAATATGTTTTTAATTTCAATATATACGAGTATTATTGGTAAAAAATAAAAGGTCCAACCCAAATTTGGATGGTTATAAACAGTTTTGTAAACCTATAAACAATATATGTATGAATCATTTAGTGTTTAATATTATATTTGACAAAATATTTTTAATTAATGCATTGACACAGTTATCAGATTATTATATTTGACTATATTGTTGAATTACATAAAATTTGACCAAGAGTAGAGTAATTCTGGTTCATTTTGCAGAACGAAGGACATCATATTAGTGAGGAAAGAGGATAAACATTTGAAGGTTTTCCAGGTTCTTTAACTATTTCTTCACACTTATTTGAATATTTTATTCCACTAAACTTTTTCAATTAAGTGATTCCAAAAATAATTCTCTCCATATTGTGTATTTTGTTTTTCTGAATGAGTGAGATCTGTACTGGATTTGAATGGTTTGTAGTTTTAAAGCCTTAATAACGACATCTAGTGAATGGCTTTCATTCCAAATAGAGAGAGAAGGTCTGATTCAGCATGACTCATTAAATGTACAAAGAACAAGATAGAGGTACAAGTGGATATGGAGGGGCTGACATTTAAGGAATATAGATTTGTTTTTTAGCAAAATGAATTTATTCAATATTTTCATTTTAACAGAAAGTAGAATCTGTCATTTCACTGACGTCTTTCCCCTCCAGTGTCTCCATGTATCAGGATGTTTATTTTGTCTTGACACCTACCACACATGACATTCAACTTGCGTCTGTGCTTCACAGTGGACAGAATGGATGGGAAAGTTAAGAAACAGAAGCAGCACCAGCAGAAGCACAGTGGACCAAAGGCAGAGAAGAAGAAGGCTAAGAAGGAGAGAGGCTCGGCGGAGGAGGATGAACGGAAACGCAACCCTAAAGCCTTCGCGGTTCAGTCCGCTACGCGAATGGCCAAAACCTTCCACAGGTCAGAACTTTTGATTTTCAGATCACCTGCTGTAATACAAAAAATAAGTTTCACTAACTATTGTGTTGTTTCCGATATTCTTCTTCAGGGCCCAGGACATAAAAACCAGAAAACACCACATCCCTCTTGTAGACCGGACTCCCCTGAAACCCCCTCCTGTTGTGATTGTCGTTGTTGGTCCGCCAAAGGTGGGAAAAAGCACTCTGATCCGCTGCCTGATCAAAAACTTCACAAGGCAGAAGCTTGGGGACATATGTGGACCTGTAACCATCGTCTCTGGTGAGTTTGGCCTCTGTGTAGATCATGTTGCATTAATGAGCATATTCTCATTATTACTGTGATCATCTCAGTGCGGTGGATTGGCTGTGGTGTGGTGTGTGGAAGATACAAAATTAGCAACAGAATATTTATTGGGTTGAGTTGTGCATTTTGGAGCATTGTCACATCATACTGGAACTGTCAGGCTTGCAAAACTTATAATATTTAAAATCCGCTGCCCTCACTACATAGCTATGCAGCGGCCTAAACACTCTCCCATGAAGAACCCAAGACAGGAGCTGACTTTAGATGTTTTATTGGAAGCCGTGTAAAACTGTTAAACAATACAGAGGAAATACAAAATTACTCTTAATATACAGTTACAGCAAATGACTTAAAGAATAACACAGCAAGCATGACTGAATGAATACAGACACATTACGAGAAATACGTCTAAATAGACATCCCCAAAATACTCTTTTGCTGCTCTAACAACTAAATGGTACTAACAAATGATCCAAGTATCCGAGACAATCACATAAACTTACAGATTATGCTTCCTGCAGAGCACCGTGAAACAGATAGATCAGGCTCGAGGGACAGCTTGAAAATGGACGATTCAAAGCTGAGAACTTTATTAAGCACCTGCGCTCTACGTGAACGAGGCCACTGGACGGCTCTTCTCAAACTTTACCCTCCTGTTGTCCTGCGGGTCAAAATTGACCCATTTTAAAGTTTGAAAATGTGGAGAAAAAAAATATATTTTCATAGTGAAACTTCTGATGTCCACATTTTCAACATTTTTGAACATGTTTTGGTGGGAAAAAATCAATGTTAAAAATGTTTCTTAAGAACATTCACAAAAAAATCAATTAATTGATGGATATTTTTGTGAATGTTCTCAAAGAAAATATTAGAAGTTTTATTGATATATATGTAATATCTTTAGATATTTTATTTTAGGATTTTTTTTGGAAGATTGTTACTCATTTTTTAAAATATTTACAGGAATTTTCTTGCTAAATTTGTTTTTGTTTTTTATTTAAATAAAATTTTTAAGGGGAACTTTTAAGGAATTATTGGAATTTTCTTCCTGAAGGTTTTGCAAATTTTCAGAAATCTGGGGATTTTTTTTGCAGAATTTTTTGGATTTTTTTCAGACAAGTAAACAATATTTTTTGGTGCCTGTAAATGAAGACAGCAGGAGGGTTAATCATGTAAAGGCTTACACTGTTTATGTAGGAGAGTCACAACATATATTATGTTCAGACCTGGTCTAAGATAAATAGTCGACAGTGCAGCTTCTTCATAGTCTGTGTAAGAAAACAGAAATGGATGCAAACCCAACTCCTGTCACTGCTAGTATATAGTGGATAACATCTAACCTTTAAACATTTGAGAATGTTTTAATGACTAATATTGATTTATTGTATAAAAACCAATCTTGCACCACAGTAGTTTTTAATGACCTCCTGTGTCGGTTCAGAGTTAACAAGAGTCTTTAGTAGGGAGGATTGTTACAGTTCAGTTCCCAGAGTTTGGTCACAACTCTGTCAGTAAAGGCCAACAGGATGTGGACAAAAAGAGAGTCAGAGTTTAACCCTTAAGAACCCACAGTGATACCAGTGTAACAAGCACTTTGAGTGCCCCAGTCTCTTCCTTGTAAAGCTTTATGTCTGACCTTAACTCATTAAGTCCTTCAAGGAAAAATGGCTCTGGGTTCTAATGGGTTAAATCATTTTCTATTGAGTCTGGCTGAAGGACTCTCACATTTACAGTCGCTGAGCAGAGATTCTACAATTCTACAGTTTCATTCAGCACACGTTTTTATCCAAAGCAACGTACATCTGAGAGTAGATACGACACAAGCAAGGACCAAGACAAGGGAAAACAAGCTGGATGAGATCCATAACGTGAGTTCAAGAGTCATAGTAAGACTGTAGCATCTACAGGCAGTAGACGTACTAGAGATGTCTGCTGATATCAGCCAGCAAGAGTCTGATCCCTGGTGGTAATTCTACTGTTGTCAGTTTTATTTAGGCTAACGTTTCATCATATCTGTTAGAACTCATCAAGGCTGACAGCAGCCTTTTCTGTCTGCAGCTTGATGGCCTCAGCCCAAAGACTGCAGATAAGTATTTAACACAAATAAATGAACGGCCACAGAGGGAAAGAACAACTGGTTAATGGCACTGCAGGAAATAATTCATGTTTTTATTAGCACCAGTTTGCATTTAGCCCTGATGCTAATGCTACGTTATTTATTTGAGTATGATAAATACCTGATATGACTGAGCAGTGTTCTGTGTTTTTCAGGCAAGAAGCATCGTCTGACTTTTGTGGAGTGCAACAACGACATAAACACAATGATCGATCTCGCCAAGGTTGCTGACCTGGTATGTTTTTCATTTCTCTGTAAAAATAGTGTGTTTAAAAATGAATGAATGCACTTGTAAGAATGAAATGTGAAGCATTATGTTTCTCTGTGTGTGTGTCTGCTGTCAGCTTTACAGAAGAAATAGCTTTAAACCTCATAATTCGTATGTAAATGTAAAAGACTGATAGTTAAAGGACGTTTAAGCTGTTGATTTGAATAGAGGGAATGATGGAATATTGTTAATTAAATGAAATGAATTGAAATTGAACCCTTTTTGTTTTTCTTCTGTCTTCAGGTTCTGATGTTGATCGATGCCAGCTTTGGCTTTGAGATGGAGACGTTTGAGTTTCTGAACATCTGTCAGGTCCACGGTTTCCCTCGTATCATGGGTGTCTTAACCCACCTGGACTCATTCAAGAACAACAAAACACTGAGGAAGACAAAGAAAAACCTCAAACATCGCTTCTGGACAGAGGTGTACCAGGTAAATATGGATGCATTGTTTCTCTTAAAGAGTGTCCCGTTGCTCCTACTCAGAATCTTGAACATTGAGAGATTTTTTTACCTGTTTTGTTTGAACCAGGGAGCCAAGCTCTTCTACCTGTCTGGTATGGTGTACGGTGAATATCAGACTCAGGAGGTGAAGAACCTCGGGCGCTTCATCTCCGTCATGAAGTTCCGTCCTCTGGTGTGGCAGACCTCCCACCCTTATGTGCTGGTTGACCGGTGAGTTGTAACCAGAGGTTGCAGCATGAAGCGTTATTGTTGAAATATCCACATGACTTCCATTCATCTGGAACACACTGTCAACGTATTCAGCTTGTAGCAGCAGTGGAGTGTCTGTCTGACTGTTGTTGTTTAGACTGTGTAATGCTGTGGATCGTTAATGTAATATATTTGTCAGTGGACAATGACCATGTTGACAGAAGTACGTCGTAATTACAGCATTTCCCTCAAACCGTGAAACGTCACTGCATGTGTAGCCGTTCAACAACGTTTGCGTACAGTAACCATGCAAGTGCTGTTCTTGACTTTGCAAGCCTACATGGTGATCCAGAAACAAATGATCAAACTGTTAGCAGCTACCTGTCTTCATCATAGTCACAGGCAATGGCGACTACGTTTGAGAAGACAGGTAATTGTCAGAGAAGAGATGTTTTGATACTTAACAGTGGTGTGTTAGCGTTAGCTTGGATTTGGCGTCCATATTTACTATTTTTTAAAACACTAACACTAAACACTACCAGTACTACCACTACTCGCTTTGCTGTTTAAAAATGGCACTTCTGTTTTTTCACCGTTAATCGTTGGTCACCATAACCCCGCCCCCAGCCCGGCATGTACTTGGTTCTTAATTCTGTCCCAGCAAAGAGCTGGTGCTTGCTAAGCACTAGTTTTTGGAGCCGGAGCTCAGGTGGTGGAAACACAAAGAACTGGTGATCAGTCAGGCACTGGAACCAGCCTGGTCCTGTTCAATAAAGAATGCAAACATTCATCTTGTGAATATAATATATTGAGAACATAATATTGTGTAAATTAGCAAACTTCTAGTTATCTAAAATATATTTTCTGACATGCATGTCTTTTGTAAATTAATTGATTTACAGTTAATTATTACCATCTTTATCATTTTTTGCTAACATTTTTTTAAAATCATAGTTGTGAGGCTATATGTGGAACATCTAGTTTGCCCATGCATAACCTTCAAAACAAGCATCAATACTTTATCTAGAAACTGTTATCAATAAATAGAAAAATAACAGAAATGTTCCAAAAACAAACAACACAAAAGGAAGCGCTATGTGTGATTATGTTTCAGCCAGGATCACTAAGTTGGAACAAAGTCCTCCTATTTATGTATAAAAGCAGATCAAATTATTTTCATATGTAGTATATTGGTGGTTATTGCTTCAAGCCACTGCTTCACTGGACTTGTTTCTTCTATCAGAGCATTAGCTATCTTCATGGAATTGGTTCCTCTTGTCAGAACGTCAGTCATTAGAAAGATCTCAACATGACAAGTGAAACATTCATAGCTGATTGTATGACGTCCCTGAGCAGTGAAATAGTGCGACACCAAACAGTTACTGACCGTTTGTCCTCCTTCCTGCAGAATGGAGGACTTGACAGACCCTGACAAGATCAGGACGGACCCCAAGTGTGACCGGACTGTGTCTCTGTACGGCTACCTGAGAGGGACTCATTTAAAAAACAAAGGGCAGGTCCACATCGCAGGTACAGTTTCCTTAAAAGGCTTCTGCTGCACATTGTTCTCTCTAAAGCAGACAGACTCCACAAGAGCACTTAAGGAAGTTCTTTTGAAACATGTACAATAATATGCTGTTTTTTTATATCTCGTCTGCAGGTGTAGGAGACTTTCAGCTGTCAGATGTGAACTTCCTGCCAGACCCGTGCCCACTGCCGGACGCTCAGAAGAAACGGGCACTGAACGAGAAAGAGCGTCTGCTGTACGCCCCCATGGCTGGAGTTGGAGGGGTCGTGTATGACAAAGATGCTGTTTATATTGACCTCCCAGCCAGCCACGTCAACCAGCAGCAGGTGTGTGCTCGTGAAGTGTAAACTAAGTCACAGATCAAGGCCAGAGTCTAAGACTGGACCGTGTTCAAACGTCTGAAAAGCTTCTTTAACACCCAAGGGTCGTACATGCTGCCTGGATTTTTTCATTTGACCTGTAAAGGAGTCAGAAATCATACTACGAGTGATTGCTTTTACCCTTTTTTTTTTCCAGAACAGCCTAAGCTTTCAATATCTGGCAATCTCTGACATAAACTATGTGTTTAGACGATTTAACAATAGTTTAAAGTGGAAAAAAGCAAAAAGCTGACTTGGATTTCTCAAGATTTTACTAAATTAGGAACTGGAGTTGAACATGAACAAAGTATTAGACAACAAAAATGTAAAATATGAACTACAATGAATATTTACAAAAGTTTTAATTTCATAATACTTGTAAAATGGGAGCTGCGCTGCTCCCGTTGGATTTTGTGATGTTGTTGCACGTGGTTCCTTGGACATACCATAATACCCCGTACAGTGCATCTTCTCTTCTTTCAGGAACCGTTTGAATTTACTCTCTAGCAAATGGTTGAGGACTTATGGTAATTTAAAGAGCGCTGGTAAAATGGGAGCAACACCGCTCCTGTGGGATTTAAAGGGTTAAAGATCTTCAAAAAATCACCAGGAGGGGGCAGTATTCAGAGGCAGCAGGGTTTATTGTCGACAAATACTCCAGGAGTGGTTCTTAGCAGTGACTAACAGAAAAACTGAAGTTACTGAGCTGTGCTTCGTCTTTTATGCTGTGAGAGTTGGTCATTGTTCCGCGCCTGTAGGGTGTATTATTGGAGTGACAGTTTTGACACCATTATACTTTTCTCAATCTATTGTTCAGATGATGTCAGGTTTTCATATTTCACCCCTAGATCTCACTTTACAGAGGACATTATGTCATGTTTTACAGAGAATATGTTCAAAGTTTATGCTCCACATCTTATCCTCATTATTTTATGATGGATTTCATGCATATTATTCTAGTATATGTTGAAGTTATAGTACCTTAACTTTGAGTACCCCACATCATTTCCTAAAAAGCATGTGATCATGTGTGTGTCCTCCACAAACACACACAATACCATCAAAACATCAGTGACTAGAATATTCATCTTTATTTATTTTATACTCGTTTTAACTCTGGTCCTCAGTCTGACAACATTTGCCGTAATTATATCACCTTTTACTTTAAAATATTACACTGTCCATGTGCTTGTGATGACGGTTTTCATTTAGCATCTGAAAGGTGGCTTTGAATCGCTTCTTCTTCCCCTGGTACAGGAGGAGGTGCGGCCCACCACAGAGCTGGTCCAGTCTCTCATCGACACTCATGCCACTCTGGATGCCAAGATGGCTGCCAGTAAGGTTTCTCTGTTCAGCGGCTCTGCAACCCTGGACCCTACAGACGTCAGCGAGCAGAGCAGGTATGGTCCTCAAAGCTCTTCATTTCGTTTACATGTGGGGGTCCAGAGAAATAAGATGTGCTCCGTTTGCACATCACCACAGGTAGTAATGAAGGCTGTTTTCATTGTAGCTTTGAATGCAGGTGTCAGTTTTTACAATTCAAAACTAGAATGAAAACAGCGCCCTCCTACCTGAACTCTCTCATTCAGGTCTACACTCCCTCCAGCTCACTACGCTCCTTCAGCTAAAGGTTCCTGATCTAACCACCACAACAGGGCTGTCCATAGCTAAACACCTCTCCTCTGTGGCTCCATGGTGGTGGAAGAAATTACTAAACTCTGTTCCATCTGCAGAGTCTCTCTCAGTCTTTAAGGAAAGACTAAAAACCAGCTCTTCACTGGACACCTTTGCACTAGACAGATTGGAAAAAATAAAAATTCCTGTTACACCTGCACTGCCTGTAGACGCCACCATCCTATTCTCACACCTGAACTTGTTTTATGACTCTTATCCAGGTTGTTTTCTCCTGACTAGATCCTTGCTGGTGTTCTATCTGCTCTCAGATGTGCGTCGCTTTGGGTTAAAGTATCTGCTAAATGAAAGTGCAGAGCTTTAGGATACACAATGGATAGACTGTTTGGACAGTTTGCCCTCGTAGTGCCAGAAATGTGTTCCAAAGATGTGAGGTTATTTAGAAACAGCGTTGCTTCCATCAGAGAGCACTGACAGCATTTTAAATTTAACCGCATTTTAGTGCATTTAACAACAGGACTTATTATCTCTGATGGTTCTTTAGTGTTAAAACAAGAGGACAAGCAGAATATCAAGGTGCTTAAGTGCAAACAGATGACAATAATAAACAGTGAGAACACTGAAGTGAAGAGAATTAAAAAAGAAGCTTCCAAGTTAGAAGGAAGGTGGTGAAATAGGTCAGTAATTTGATGGTTCTTTGAAAAGAAAAGCAAAAAAAAATGTAAATAAGTTCAACTGCAGAGAATAAGAAAGGAGTACAGCCTGGTGTTTGACCGAAACAAAAAACTTTCCTTTTTTTTGTGTTTCTTAGCGAACAGGAGGGACTTCGAGAGAAATCTGTCTGGGATCCCAAGACCCAGAGAGAGAGGAGGAAGGTCCTCTTCACTGAGGAGGAGGAGGAGGAGGAGGAGGAGGAGGATGCCAGTGGATCTAGTGATGATGAGGCTGATGAAAGCGAAGAAGAGGAGGATAAAAACGAGGATGACTTGTCCACATTTCTCAAAGAGGCACGACTCGAATCCACAAAAGCCGCAGCAGGTGGAGGTCCACCGGTGAAGAAACAGAAGCTGGAGGAGAAGGAAGGAGGAGGAGGAGAGACGGAGGAGCTGGCGTTCGCAGACAGCGAGGACGAGCTGGAGAACAGCTCAGAGGAGAGCGAATCAGAGGGTGAGGCTGGGAGAGCACGAGACTCTGGACACTGTTCTGAAGAGGAGGAGGAGGAAGGAAGTGACGATGAAGAAGAGGAAGATGATGAAGAAGATGAATCCATGGAAGAGGAGGGGAGTGCAGCTGATGGCGTGGTGAAGAGTGAAGAAGAAGAAGAACAAGGTATCATTTTTCTTTGAGTTCACGTTCAGTTTTGTTTTCATCTTTCATACCGATTTCAATAACTCTGTCATATGTTGTATAAAAATCAAACATCAGTCATTTTTTTCAGTTTTTACATTTTTCAGTTTGAATCTTTATGCCAGAAGCTCTGTTTGTTTTTGCTTTAATTATGTTGGCTTTACTTGGACAGAACTGTGCTCCAAAAAGTTCATTCCTGACCTGGGTTTAGAAAACAGTCTCATTCATGAGGTCTGTTTAGCTCAGAAGTGTCAAACATACGGCCCGTGGGCCAAAACCGGCCCAGCAGAGGGTTCAGTCCGACAACATTAATTGCAATTTTTACAATAAACCTCAAATAAAAGCTGCTATTTTCTATTTGTCCTCTGTACCGCCACAACCATCATTTGGGTCACTGTATAACTGAGGGACTGCTGAAGTCCATGGGATGCATCTTGCATACATTTTTATTTAAAGTAACACAAAGTAATGTTTTTTATGTTCATTCATTGTTAGCACTACCAGAGCATTTGTTGGAGCTTCCTGGTGAGCAGGAATGTCAAGTGTCCATATTGTCTGAATGTGTCGGTGATACTGAAGGTGTCAGAGCAACTTGAGCTTCACTGATTTTTGTGTTTCCTCCTTGAATTTGCTTCACCTCTCTTCTGTTTGTTTCTACAGGGGCTCTGAGGTGGAAGGAGGGTCTGCAGCAGAAAGCATCAGAAGCGTTTCTACGGCAACAAGAAGCAGCCCCCAATCTGAGGAAGCTGGTTTATGGTTCAGGTATCCCTCAGCTCCAGTTGAATGCACACACATTTACAGTTGGGTGCTGTTAAAGTAAAATGAGGATGTTTTTAATTCAATTAACTGCATAGGGAGTGCAGCAAACATGACATCAGTTCTTTAGGTACAGCCGCAGTTACTTGTTGAAGGTACTTGGAAGGTTGGTTGTCCCAGTCAGTACCTTCATGTGATCCCAGACTGACTCCATGACGTTTAGATCAGGGCTCTATTGCAGGACTCCTTGTTCCTTTTGTGGTTCTTCATAGTGCTTACTGACTCTGGCTAGATGCTCTGGTTCAGTGTTCTGCTGCAGAAGGAACTGGGAAAACTGAATCCTCTCTGATTCTGCTGTTCTTAGAAAGTGCTTTCCATTAAAGATAAAAGATTTAACTTATAAATTTACATGGGAAAATAAAGAAAAAAGTGTGAGCAGTAATCTCAGAGCATTTGAAATGTTAACATCAAGTCCTTAGAATAACAGAAAAAGCTAACTGCCTCGTTTGAGCAATCCTTGGCTACAGGCGAGAGTAGAAATTCCACTTTAATCTATAACAGAACCAGCATCCCACTGGTTCCTGCCAGTTCTGAAGGAAAGTCAGCTTAGTTTACTTGACTTACAGCTGCATTTATAGCCCTCAAATGTTGTAAAAGGGTTCATTACTGTGTGGATGAAGCACTTTGGATACAGAATATATGTTAAAAATGTATTTTTAAAAATATACTTTAGGGATAATTAACATAAAAAATACACTGACATGAGCAAAAGTTGTGAAGCAAAACAACTAGCTGTCCTAGTAACTAACAGAAGCTACCTATTTACAGCAGGCATTTTGGTGAATATGAATATTCTAAATATAAAAGTTAGCAGTGTGTATGGTTGAGATTTCATGTGTGACAATCCCTGGTCCTCTGTGTTCTGCAGTTGTCGAGGCAGATGATTCAGAGGAGGAGGAGGAGGAGCTGGGAGGACTGTTTAGAGTCAGCCGTCCTCAGAAGAGCAAAAAGTTTCAGGCCAACGCTCGGGACTGCTCCCGTTTCAACCCCGACTCCTCCCACAACTGGGACCTGGAGGAGGTACTGTAGTTCCTTCCACACTATTAATAATCAGACAGCTGATGTTCTTGGAGTGTCTGTACTGCTGATCTGACAATAAATTGAACAAAATACATATATGTATTGAAATGAAGCTTTAGTGTGTTGATTTGTGTTCTTTTTTAGATGTTAAACTCCATCAGGGATTGTTTTGTCACTGGAAAGTGGGAGGAAGGTCAGGATGCAGCCACACTGCTGAAGGAGGACGGTAAGAGGACTTTAGAAAGGAGAAACTGATATCTGACTTTTAGTTGAGAACTACTAATTCTGTTCACTGTAGAATTTAAAAATACACGAATAAGGAGTCACTTTGAGTTGAAGTAGTTTCAGGTAAATGCATTTTAATTATGGTTTGGGACTAATTAAATGCACTTATGGATTTCACTGTTGTAAAATAATGTGTCAGAATCATTTAATCTCTGTATGTGGTTGTTTTGCTTTGTTTAGAGGAGCTTTATGGTGACTTTGAAGATTTGGAAACGGGAGAAATTCACAAGGGCCAAACTGGACAGCAGGATGAAGCTGAGGTACGAGATCTGATAGTTTGATTTCAGCATTACTGTGGATTCACTGTTAGAATAAACAGTGTTTGACTTGCACTGTCACAAGACAAAAATCTGCAACACTGTGCAGAAGTGTTGATCTCTAAAAGTGAATGGTGTCATCATTGATAATACTTTCAATTAGAAATCTACTGATTAAATACTTTTAAATCAGCCCACCTATATTATCGACCTGATACTGGCATAAAAATGTAATATCGGTCAGTATCGTTATTGTGTTTTTTTTGGTTTTGCCTGTCATGAATATTGAAAAAATATTTCCTGGATTTCACCGGCACTTACCAGCTCATAGAAGGAGAGAGCTAGGTGGAGTGTGAACTATTGTTTGAGACAATTAAAAAAAAAAAAAAAAAAAAAAAAAAAATATATATATATATATATATATGGCATAAATATGGCCTTTTTTCCATAACTTAAACTGAAGTAGTTTTCTTATTTTGCACAATGTTTACATTTGGAGAGCCTTGTTGCATTTCAGAATGCATCCAATGCGACATCACAATAAAATTAGACATGATGTGTTAATTCCATGACAGGAAATACGTGATGTTCCCTAAAATTATCGTGTATGTAATCAGTCTCTGTTGATATTGGAATTGGAAATTGAGCATTGGACAATATCGGCATATCGGTTATTGGCCAAAAAGCCAATATCAGACATCCCTAGTTTTAATAGTTTTTAGTAGTTGCATGCAGTAATGAGAGATAAAAAAATCCATACAAAAAACAAAGTTATTTTGTGAAACGTCTCCCTCAGTGGCCTAAAACTGTGTCCCAGTCCTTTATGTTCATGATCGGTCACTGCATTATCTATAATAAAGCTATGATGTAACAGTGCATGAGTACAGTGCAGTCTCAGGATAATTTAGTGTTTTTTTTTATTGTGCTACCTCCTCTCTAAGAGACTGGCTTCATTAGCTATGAGAAGATCTTGTGCTTTACATTAATAGAGGGTGTTTACCTCCATATCGGGTGAACAGTGAAGGAGCCATGTCCTTCTTACTGTTAGGTCTTATGCAGTTACACATGTGGATGTAAACTCCCTCAAGTTTAAAACCAGCAGTCATTGCAGATTCCTGTGTGCTGGAATATCAAACCATCCACATACCTGACAGAATGCACTGTGTGTTGGAATAGATGAATAAAGGAGCTAATTGGAACACATACTGTTGTTTACTGTGATTCGTTTGAGCTGTTATGCTGTAAATATGACGAGATATTAGCATGTAAAGCATACGTCATTTAAATAGCCACATTTTCCTGAAAGCAAAGTTTGGTTAAAGAAAAACACTAAAAACTAATTTCTGTGTGTCATTTATAAAACAGTGCTGTCAAATAAATACGATTTTTAATCAGATTAATCACAGGGTTGATGTGGATTAATTTAGATTAGTCATGATTAAATCTAATTCATTTTTAATCTGTATTAATCACTTTTCATTTTGCATTCACTTGGAAGTCTGAATCTTTGTTTTTCCGCCTCCAGTTTGTACGCTGCAGTTTCAAGGTGGAGATACTCAGCCGTGGTGTTCGCTGCTCATTTCTACCATGATGTGTCTTCTAGTGTCAGCTGATTAACACCTTTACTTTTCATAATTTAGTGCTGATTGTGCTGTGCTCCTTGTGACCTGCAGGATAGTGAGAACGATGAAGATGATGGTGATGAAGGAGAAGAGAGCCTGGTGAAGGTGGATGATGAGGAGGTCCAGAAGAACAAGCGTTTGGAGAAGAAACGGAGGCTGAAGGAGCGATTTGATGCAGAGTACGATGACGGAGACGCCACTTACTTTGATGACTTGAAGGAGGAGATGCAGAAGCAGGCTGAGGTTTCTACAAATGTCTTTCTTAACTTCTGTTTTCATGTTTTTAGATTGATTGATTTCTTTTATTAGATTCGTTTCCTTCACTCTGTCCACAGCTGAACAGAGCAGAGTTTGAGGACGTGGACGATGAAACCAGAGTGCAGTATGAAGGTTTCCGGCCAGGAATGTATGTCAGATTAGAGATCTCCCCGTTACCCTGTGAGTTTGTGACCAACTTTGACCCCCATTACCCCGTCGTCCTGGGAGGCCTGGGCTCCAATGAAGGCAACGTAGGATATCTGCAAGTAAGTAGCCATGAGAGCAGACTTTACACCTATTAGACACAGTTAGAACATCAATCTGTAATATGTTTTCGACTACACATACATACTGAACCAATTAAAAGTGAGGACACACCTACTTTTTAGGAGTTTAGGAGTTTTTATGTTTTATTTTACCAAAGATATTTGAACTATGATGTCACTCATGTGGACTTTTGTAATGAAACAAAACAAATATAGTTTTGATACTAGACATATACTGTATCTCTTCATACTTTTTAAATATTCATGTTCAGCTAACTATTTTATTCATTGACTTCACAGCTAAATTGAAATGTTTGGAAGCAGAGTGATCTTTTTTTTTTAAAATTTGTCTGCATTTATTCTCATTGTTTAACTCTCACATTTTATGAGACTGATGCATGTTTTAGTCTTGCAGCCAAATGTTTTAATATTTAGTGCATGTGTGTGACCATCACCAGCCCTCCCTGAAAGCTAAGCTGACATCCTTTATTAGAATTCCCTGTTACGAGCCAGGGAGGGCAGTGTGATCTAACTTTCTGCAGTTTTTGGGGAAAATTGGTTCAAATTTTTGTGCTTTCCAGAATGGTCTAACATTCCACTGTAACGCTACATCTGGGCTGTGGGTTAGATCAGTTTGCCACTAAAATCTAGATCATAAAATATTAACGAAATTACTGTATGTAAAACTCATTTTTTTGTGGGTTAGACCGCTCTGCTTCCAGGCCCCTCAATTATGAACTTGTTTTTATGCCCACTCACTGGTGGCATGTGGTCTCAAACTTACAGTGCAGAACCTTTGTCTTCCCCTTCTGGCAGTTACCGTCCTTCTGCTGTAGTATCACTGAGTTTCTTTTTAATCTGAAGCATCAGAATTTTTTTCTCAGATGCTTCCTAGAATTTCCTGTACAGGCCTCTCCATAGTCCTAGATCATCTGACTCCTACGGTTGCTCTTCAGCTCTGGCAAAATCTCAAAATACAATGATTTCATCACATAGAAATAAACCTGTTAACCCCAAATAATGACACTGTGAACTTAAAGTCCTAAGATCGTGTCGTAAAATGAAATTGTAGCAGCTATGGCTGCTTCTGGCTCCTGCACTTGTCAGACGGTAATGTCAGCTACACTTTGCTTTTTGTGACTTAACTGCATCTTGGCAGCTTTTGTTCTGTCATGGGAAATGACAATAATACGTTTCTTCCTGTTTTATCTTTATAACTTTATAAGAAGGAGTAAGCACATCTCTAAAGCTGTGTGTCTCTGTCAGATGCGACTGAAGAAACATCGCTGGTATGAACGTATCCTGAAGACGCGGGACCCCCTCATCCTGTCCTTAGGCTGGCGGCGCTTCCAGACCATCCCTCTCTATCACATCGAGGATCACAACGGACGCCACCGGCTGCTCAAATACACGCCGCAGCACATGCACTGTGGAGCGTCCATCTGGGGTGAGGCTCACTGACGGCGTAGTGTCTGCTGGTGTCTGGTTACTGGGTCTTATTTCTGTAGGTTTGTGAATAGCTTTGCATAATATTAGGGTTCAGGCTTCTAATGAGAGTTTCCAATTGGGCTCATTGAAGGTTGAAGATTCTGTCATGATGCAGTGCTGTGATACTCTCAGTCGCTTTAACATGTACAGACACATTTTCTCAGAGAAAGTCAGTGGTGAGCCAGCGCACATCAGAAAGTCTGTGTTTGTAAATGATTAAAAGCATGGCGCAGACTGAGGGGAGCACATTTACTGTGTTGAGTAGTCTGTCTGTTTTTAAATTAAAACAGTATCTTTGTGGTCTAACAGCTAAAATAACGTTAATGAGTGGCAGACAGGATAGAACAGTCCTAAGCATGTGCACACAACGTCAGCTAAGCAGACTGTAAATATGCTCCCACAAGAGGTGATTTATCGACCAAAGAGGTTCACATATAGACTTTACTGAAGTCTAGCATGCTATTATGTGCATGAATGCTGCTTCCTTTACAATGACTCTTTAATTGAAGAAATGATCAGACGTTTTCTAAAAAGTGCCTTGTATTCATGCATTAATGGTTTAAATCTATGCTGATAATAAGCATCATTCTGTCTCCCTTTGTCTGACTGCAGGTCCGATCACACCACAGGGCACCGGCTTTCTGGCTGTGCAGTCGGTAGCAGGAACTAAAGTAAGTTTTAGTTCCATGAATTACTGCAGGTCAGCTCAGTATTTACTGTTAATGAGGCATATATCATGTAATAATACTGAAAACAGTGAGAACGTTGTAGAGTGAGACACAAAAAAGTGGCCTCGTTGTTGATCATTTTCTCATGTTTTATTTACTTTTCCTAAATGATTTACCTGATATTGATTAAGAACCCTTGGGAAAGTATCTCATTGACTCCTAACTGCCAGTTTTCTCTATCCCAGGTTAATTTCCGTATCGCTGCCACAGGCGTCATCCTGGACCTGGATAAATCAGTGACGATAGTAAAAAAGCTCAAATTGATTGGTTACCCTTACAAGATCTTTAAGAACACCTGCTTCGTGAAGGTAAGAAAAGTCTGTTTGATCTGCGGCTCACATTTGATGACTGAAAGATGTCAAAATCCACGTTAGACAGATTTAAAATGCTCTAGCTTTGAGACTACTTTTCTACCTCTCACAAGAGAAAGTTATCTTGGAATAAATGACAATCATACAGGTCAACAAAAATATACACACACGCATCCTATTCAATATTGCTGTGAGTGTAGCTTTGCAGGGCAGTGGGGGTTTTGGTTGTGCTTTTATATTCGATGATGTTTTTCATTCATAGAGCAGGCCAGTGTGAGATAGAAGTTGTGTAATAATAAAACAACCTTGTGAGGAGTGTGTTTTCGCTGACGTCTCTCCGTGTTCACAGGGCATGTTCAACACGGTGCTGGAGGTCGCTAAGTTTGAAGGCGCTTCTGTACGAACGGTGTCAGGAATCAGAGGTCAGATTAAGAAGGCGCTGTCTGCACCTCCAGGAGCTTACAGAGCCACGTTTGAGGACCGACTGCTCATGAGCGGTGAGTTCTCCTGCTTACTGGGTGGACTGGGGTCTGTGAGGGGGGGCGACTGTCCACTGAAGTCAGAGCTCATAAAATATGACAGAAGAATTATTCAGTTTGAATTCTGTTTCAGCTTCAGCAGGTGGTCTTGACCTGAATGTACTGAGTTTGGCTGATTAGACATTTGTGTTAATGAGCAGTTGGACGGTTGTGCCTAATAAAGGGAGTGTATTTCTCAATAGTATCAGCTAATTGATTTTCACCTTACTATCTTTTGTTTAGTCTGCTTCTTCTTCTGTTTAGTGCAGCAGCCATAAATACATGTTACATTATAACCACCTAATGCATTTGTACATTTTGTGTAACTTAAGAACAGTCTCAAAACAATCCAGACATCGATGGAGAGCCACAAATAACTTTCAGCTGCTAAGTTGACATACAAATTTTGATACATGAGGTAAAAAAATAAGAGTTTCAGATACAAATGTAGCTTTACAGAAACAAACCGCTCATTATTTAGAGGAGAACCATGTCAGTCAGCTACTCCCTGCATTAGTGGAGTTTGTTGCTAAACAGCTTGAAGGAATTCCCAAAAATGCATACAAATGAGTGGAAATTTACAAATATATCTAAAAAAAACATGAACTTACATCCATCCATCCATCATCTATACACCACTCATAATCCTCATTAGGATGGCAGGAGGCTGGAGTCTATCCCAGCTGACTTAGAGTGAAGGCAGGAGACACCTGGACAGGTCAACAGTCTATCACAGAGCTACACATAGAGGCAAACAGGCACACTCACATTCACACTTTTAAACAATTTAGAATCACCAGTTAACCTCAGCATGTTTTTGGACTGTGGGAGGAAGCCGGAGTACCCGGAGAAAACCCACACATGCACAGGGAGAACATGCAGACTCCATGCAGAAAGATCCTACTTAACTTACGTCTCAGACTCTGTCCTGTGATTTGATGCTTAGTTTCCACATCAATAATGACGTCAGTTTAACAGATTGATAAGGTCAGCAGTGTTAATGATCCAGGTCTTCAGTGACCCACACTATATTACACTTCAGACTATTTCACTTATTTTATCCAATGAAGCCCTCATCTCCCTGGTATTCCTGTAGTAATAATGTTCTGATGTCAAACGAAAAAAAAGAGATGCCCCATTTCCAAAAGCTGACAGGAGTCAGTAAAAGTCTCTAGTTTGTCCAGAATCAGAACCATCTCAGCTAAAAAGGACTTCCACTAAAATGCTCATCATCTGTCAATCTGTGCTCCCCTACAGTGGGGTGGTGAGGGCACAACAACCACAAGTATGTTACTGCTGATTACTTTCTGTCTCTAATGTCTGTTGCTGTGTGACTGTGCTGTGCAGACATCGTGTTCCTGCGCTCCTGGTATCCAGTGTCTGTTCCTCAGCTCTACAACCCTGTTACTTCTCTGCTGCTGCCTGTGGGCCAGAAGGACAGCTGGTCGGGCATGAAGACACTGGGACAGCTCAAACATGACCGGGGCATCCGCAACAAACCCAATACTGACTCTCTGTACAAGGTAGAGTAGACTGAGCCTGACAGATCTCTGAACACCTAGAACAATGAGGGATTAAGAGTAGAGTAATGTACTTAGTGTTGTAAGGCTTAACGGCTTAATGTGAAGAAAGAAAGGAGGAAAAAAATATTCCCACATGACTTATGCACCTGAAGACTAAATTATATTACAAGGGATTAACACAGCTGTCGATGTGAAGTGGAAAAAAATATTGAACTTGTCCACTGTGGAATCATGAAGAGACACGGCAGTAACTCAATCTACAGTACTAGGAGTAAGCTTATTGTGAAGTTGTATTTGTGACTTTCACTTGAAATAACCTCAGTGCTGCTTCTATTTTTTGCGAGAAGAAAATGTTTTGAGCAGAAACACCATGAAACCTCACAGCAGTCATTATTGTAGAAAATAAAAAAGAATACAGGCATGGACTGCTGTCAGCAGAGATGAAAAGAAAACAAGGAAATCCCCAAGAATGTGAGAACTGAAATAGTTCGGTGCTGGAACAGTTCTTTACCTAATCTGTTATTCAGCTGAAAGAAAATGAATCAGTGATCATTTCAGCTTTTATCAAACAAGTCAAGCTTCTCCAAAGTGAGGGTTTGCTGTTTTATATCACAGTAAAGTGTAAAACTTTGATTCTACAGAAAAAAAAATAATCTAAAAAACATATTGGTTGCCATCCCAAAAAGTAGTTCATTGTAAACTTGTGTTGACAATAATGCATTACTGAATTGTGTTTGTTTAGTCCTATTTCTTTCATGGTTTTCTGTTCTTTTTTTTCTCCAATTTTATGACTGCGTCTGTCTGCTGTCATGTTCTGCTGCCAACCTAAATCCTGACCTGATCTCTCTTTGTTCTGTTAAAGCCCATATCCCGAGCCCAAAGGCACTTCAATCCCCTGCACATCCCCAATGAGCTGCAGAAGGCTCTGCCCTTCAAGAGCAAACCCAAACAGCAGCAGTGTAAAGGGAAGACGCCTAAAGACCTCCAGAGGCCCAGCGTGATCCGAGAGCCTCACGAGAGGAAGGTGAGCAAACCTGACTCTACAGTTTTTGTGCAGCAGTTGGTCAAGAGTCAGAATGTAGGACCTCCAGCAAATCAGCTCAGTTCGCTTTCATCTTTACGGCACCAAACTGTTCCACATGTCACCTCAAGGTACTTTGAATAATAAAGTCAATCCCTTTCAACATGATGAAGAGAAACCAAACAGTTTGCGTTTGAGCAAGCAGTTGGTCTCAGTAGGGATAAAAAAGTAGTTTTCAAAAGGAAGAAACTTCCAGAAGAACCAGAGTTTGGGTGAGCAGCTGTCAGGTTTGTGAGGCCATAAATTGGAAACATGGAGCTCAGGAGGTAGGTGTACCTTCAGAAAGGGATGGAGGGGGAAAAGCACCAGCTACAGTCAGTCAGTTGCATCTGACGGAATCAGCGACATGAATGAAGTTCTTCATCCAGCTCCTTCTGTCCAACACTGCAGTCAAAATGTATTTGCCTTCCAGACCAGTGTCGTCTTCTAGCACCTTCCTTAATGTTGTACTAATCTTGCCAGCCCTTCTGACAGCGCCAGGTTTCCATAACAACGACCAGCTGCTTCGTTGTGTCTCACCACATGTCCATCCAGGGCTAGTCTATGCTGCCTAATGATGGTTGACAAGCATGAATGTGGGCCGTATAGCGACTTGTTGGTGAGGTGCAATTTCCAGGTGTCTTGTATCATCCTCAGCCTTCTGGTATAAGTCCCATCAATTCTTTTTGAGTGTCTTCATTAGTGACCAGGAGTTGGATCCATAGAGCAAAATGGATTCCACTGACACCTTGAATACTCTCATTTTGACAATTCCCGTCCACCGGGTCCTCAGGTGGCGGATAGAGGAACCTGCCTCAGATATTAGGCTTGGCTGTGAAGAATAGTCCAGGATCAAATCACAGGTTGCCCTTTGGCAAGGCATAGCACCTGCCTGCAACCTGTGCAGGGTTCCACAAAGAGCCATTTGGAAAGCAGGAATAGTGATAGCATTGGTGGGTGAACATCAAAAGACAGGTTTCAGTCACTGATGCCTGTTTGTTAAGCAGACAAACTTTCAAAAATCAGCAGTTGGGAAACTCTGAACCCTTCAGTGGGGAACTGCTCCTGTGATAGTCACAGTATTTCTGCTACTGGAAATTCATGATGAATTCAGATTACAGCACCAGCTACAGCAGGGAGAAAGCACAAAGTTGGTGACATACAATATTGGGATACAAATCACAGATCTGTAATGAAACACAGTAGAGTTTTAGATCTCATAGTTGAAATGTCATAACTGACTGAAGTAATGGACAAAACTACATTTAGTAGGCTTCTTTAGCTAGAGAATGACCTTGGGTTAGTCTCTTAGAAACAATATAACATTGTCTCCTCCTGTTCTGATAGGTGATGGCCCTGCTCCACGCTCTGAGCACGGTCAAAAACTACAAGAGGAACAAGGCCCACACGATTCAGCACGCCAAACACAAAGTTTTCCTCCAGCAGAAGAAGAAAGAGGAGGAGGCCAAGCTAAAGAGACAGAAAGAGGCGCAGAAAAAGCTGTACCGTGTCATGGGCCAGTTGGACAAGAAGAAGCAGAGGTCCAGTCTGAAGGGGGCTTCACAGGACGACTGATTGACTCCAGATGGACTCTTTGAGGCAAACCTGTTTTTTCTGACTGAGACTCTTGTTATGCTCTTTGGAATGTGTTCCATAACAGTTTTTTACTGTATTGTGTTTTTTATAGTACTAATCTGAAAACTGATGTAAAGATGTTGGAACTTTTATCAATAAAACACAATCCAGAGCTAAATTTGTGATTTCACAGATGATCATATTTAGCTCTTTAAAAGTCCACTCCTTACCTCGAGCATCTAAAGTTTTTATATAATTGTTAATATAATAAGAGATTTTTTGGGTAAGTACATACAAATATGTTTTTCATTGGTGCACGTGTGTGATTTGTCATAAAACAATGCATTTATTTAGTTGTTGGAAAGGAAAACCTACTCGAGAGCCTCAAGTGGCCAGTTATCAGACATTATCCCAAGGTCAGGAATTTAGTTTCTGTTGGACTGTGTCGTGCTGCAGCGTATTAAAACTGTCGTATCATCAAAAATAAGCAGCGCAATATTCAACCAAGTCTTTTGGTGATGCAAATTCTGTCATTACATCAGCAATCTGTTATGCTTTGTCACTAATCACATAATATTTGAACACTCTGAATGTCCCAAACACCTGGATGTTACACAAAAAAACAGTATAGGCTCGTCTGCTGAAATGTGCAGCACTGCTACTGTTCTCTAGGCAAAGATAACAGTTTGTTTGCTTAGACTGTACTTAAGAGTGAAATGTACAGTCTTGTGAAGGCAGAATCTGACTGAGTCATACACCAAACTAAAATTATTCTAAAAGTACATCTTCAAAGGAGCTTATTCCTGCCAGGAAGATGAAGATACGACAATAAAAATAGCCATAGGAAATAAGGTGAGACTGTCCTTGTAACTAACAATATGAAAATGACACTATTGTGGGATAGTTGGTCTTTTATTGTGAAGGGCGGGGGTCGGAAGTGGTCATGCTGCTGCGGCAGAAGAAGCTCCGACAAAATAAGAGCTGCTGATTGGAAAAGTTTGAGCAGCATAATTACATCAGTCAACCTGAAGAGGACTCTGGGGCTGTTTGCGAGGCTGGCTGTGCACAAGATGGCTCCGACAAACGTCTTAAATCAATTCTCTTCAGAAGCTGGTAAATACGCGCACCTCTGTCAGCGTTAACAGTTAGCTTTTAGCTAAACTCTGCATCCAGTTGTCCACTTCAAACGGCACGTGTGTGTCTGTGTGAGACAACATTAGCTAACCAGTCTTATCGTACGAGACCGAGTTTGACAGGACTTTTTTTTTTGCATAATTAGTAATGAAAGAACACATATTTATACGAATGTATAACGGGTCAGTGCTTGTAATTATGGAAGATAGACATGCCAGAAGTAGGAGCTATTAAAACTGAGTCCACATCAGCAAGCAGCTAGAGTCTCAGATTAGCATGTGTACACTGTTTATAGCAGGCATGGCTAGTTCACTGTTTTTTATTTACTGGGGGATCAGTTAAATTTTAACTCACTCTTCCGTGTCTTCCTTCTACTTAAAATGATCACAGACAAGCACGCGGTTAGTAATATTTTTGTGCCACTAAAGTTTACAGAAGTTCATTCATAATGTTAGAAAAAAGAGCTGCAACTGACAAGGATTTAGTAATGCACTCAGATCGACAGACATGTCTATGTGAGTGCACTTTAAGAGGTGTTGCATGATTAAAGTTGCGTCAGATTTTGAGGTCAACCCGTGCATACCTGTAAAAAGATGAATCAAAACTCAATTATCTGCTAGTGAGATAACAGATTAGAATTAATTTACAATGCAAAGATGTGAAGAAAACTGATATGTTTCTTGCAAACTTTGTTCACAAAATGAGTCCATGATCAGAACAACAGCTGTGATTGTCTTATGTACTTGACCAGTGATATACTAGCTATCCTTATATTATACATCCCTAAAATCTGTACATCAGCAGTTGTTAATGAATCCTTTGTAGCTGTCAGACAGCAGCAGCTGATGTGTGCAGTAAATTCCGACCAATCAGGAAACATCAGGTGATGTTATAGGCTGAGCTTATAACAAGTTCTAGTTAGGCTTCTGTCCTTATCACATGTAAGGGCCCTAGTGACATTTCAAAGCCTGCTACAGTTATCTGGGTGTAGCAAAACTGTAAATGACTATTTAACATAGTGATGCTGTGATTCTGATGACACTGACAATAATGCAAACTTTCTGGATGTTGTTCAGCACCTCATTAAGAGCAGAAGATGCAGAGTTCAACTCATCCTCACCTTGACAGATCATAGTCATTGTTTAGAGCAGGGGTGTCAAACTCATTTTAGTTCAGGGTTCACATTGAGCCCAGTTTGATCTCAAGTGACCAGTAAAATCACAGCATAGTCCTATAAATATAATCCTTTAAATAACAACAACTTCAAATGCTTCCTCTGTTTTAGTGCAAAAAAGTACGTTCTGAAAATGTTCACATTTAAGGAATAATCTTTTTACAAAACATCAACCTGAAATTTCGGAAGAAAAATAAATTCAGTTTCAACAACATTATGCCTCAGTTTATCATTTACTCATTACAACTTCCAGATCAAAGTGTGTCTACAAAGACACACAACATTTGGTCACATCTATCTGGAACTGAATGATATATTTTACTTTCAAAACGACAAAAGTCCGACAAAAAAGACAAAAAACAACAAAAAAAGACAAATATTTCAAAAATGAGACGCAAAATGACAAAAACATGACACAAACGACACAAAATAAAACAAAAAAGAGACAAAAATTAGATGAAAAGTTACAAAGTGACAAAAACAGGACAAAAAATACACAAACGACTCAAATGAGGCCAAAAATGACAAAAGCGAGAAACAAAACAACAACAAAAATTGGACGAATACGTCGTCATGCGACCCTATAAGCTTTGTTTACATTCATTGGTTGTACCACCTTGGATTGTGTTACATTCACTAACTTTTTGCCCCTCATTATGTCTCCCAAAAGCGATCAATAGATCAGTTTGTAAAAACAGTTCAACATATTCTGTTATCTTCTCATAAATGACTCATACATGCATGAAAGTCGTTGGTATTTGTGACTTTTTGAAGAACTGATCGATATTGTGATGCCCCTAACGGCTTTGTTTACATTTTTGCTGGTTTGCAACAAAAATTGACTTTCGTCCGGCCGTAGGGACAGAACTTCGACATAAGTTGAGGACCCCCTGTATATGGTTTAGCCCAAACTGTAACTGTATTTGCAAGTTATCCCATCCCATTTTGTGTCCAGGAGGCAGCTGTCCTCTGGAGTCAGAGCTTCGGGCGGTGCTGCAGCAGAGGATCATGGTGCTGGATGGTGCAATGGGAACCATGATCCAGCAGCACGAGCTCCAAGAAGAAGATTTCAGGGGAAGCAAGTTTAAAGAGCACCCGCTGCCTCTGAAGGGCAACAACGACATTCTCAGCATCACACAGCCGGACATCATTTACAAAATCCACAAGGTATTTATGTTTCCAGGCATGACTTTTATGGGCTGTGCTTTGACTCTTTGTGATGTCCAGCTGTGTTTGTGTTGCTGTTGATGTTTCTAAAGGAATACCTGGAGGCTGGTGCTGACATCATTGAGACCAACACGTTCAGCAGCACCTCCATCGCCCAGGCAGACTATGGACTGGAACACATGGTATGATGTCCCTGTTTGACCACTGCAGATAACTCACACATTTATGTGGTTGTCGACACAAAGGTCAAGAACACAGAGTAGATGGTGTTACCTCATTAATCATTTCTTAGAAGCATAACTACCTCCAGTTCAACACACAACTGTGCACTTGTCCCCTATTTCTGTGACTTTTATCTCCACATTACACTGTACCATTGTCCTGCTCTCACCACACACAGCTCAGACTGTTGTACTAATACCAGGGTCGCTGCTTGAGGTGCTATAAAAGCACTGATTTCATTTTTTTGTATTAAAAAAATTCATATTGGCTTTTGTGTCGCTGGTAATCCAAAGCTCTAAAGAAACAAGCAGAAATGTGTTGAGGTTTGTCCGAAATATACCATATCAGTTTTTCTGCTTCTTTTCTAAGGTACATCAGTTTAATTCTTTATATCTTAAGGAACTTTTACAGCTGGAAATGAGATATTAAACAACAATTTGGTGAGCGACAAAACCAGTAATAAGCACCATACCCTGAGTGTAGTTTTTTTTTTTAAATTTCTTGGCCCATTTTAGCAAAATTGTATCTGTTTTGCATAATTTTTATGTGTTGTATTATAAGTAATTCTGTCAAACAGAAAGTTACAAATCAGTTGTCAGTGTTAAGGAGCTAAATCAGAGATTACAAAACAAGGGTTATTGAATTCAGTCTAGTCTACCAAGATTTTTAGTTTAACCCTTTGATGTAAAACATGGGCTAAAAATGACCCATATTCAGTGGGCCTTTCTCATCAGATCCTTGGCTCTTGCATTTAGGCCAGATGGACATCCTGAGCAAGTCAAGTCTCTGAAGGATCCTTCTTTGTTGTACATTTGCCATCATTACTGCACCCAGCAGATACTTCTGCCAACAGCTTGAGCTACCTGTTGACGAGTTTTTCCTGCACCTCGAAGAGCAATATCCTGTGCATGAATCTCATGGTAACAACGCTTCCGAAGTTTGGTTGTGAGTGTAATGCATTTTGGTCAAGGTGACAATCAAACGTGTTGTCCAGTGGACAGAACAGACTTTTAGGACACGGTGTACGTTTCATCAATCAAACTGAAGCAGATTCATACATTAACCATTTAACTCCTGTGTACGAAGGTCAGAGTTCTCTGACTTGTGTCTTTATGTCTTTTACTGAAGCAGCTTTCAGATGACACAGGTTGATTGACTAATCAGAGCCTTTTTCCAATAAAATTTGTTGGCCTAATGATAGTGACCAGAGTGTCAGAAGATCAACACATCAAGATTTGTTCACTGACAGATAGAAAATCAACGTAATCACAGATAAAGAACACAAGACGCCACTCAGCTGTCTAAAGAAAGCTGTCTAGTAGGAGTAAATCACAGCTTCTCAGGAGTGTAAATAAGGCCAGACACCAAGAAGTAACCACATTTCACAGCGGATTATGGAAAAAGGTCCTATTTATTGATGAATACAGTTAGACATGAGTGGAAGTAACGGTGGGGTGTATGTAAGGAGACCAACAGGAGAGTGGCTGCAGTGGATCAGACACACAGTGAAATAGACTGTGGGAATTTTGAGGGGGTTGCTATTCTGAAATTGGGGCACACCTTGTGAAGATTGAGTGCATCTGCGACATATCGACTCCACTCCGCATATCGAGCCCTAGCCTAGCACCGTCAGTGGAATAGGTTCCAGCTACATTGCACCGATTAAAGAAATGTTGGGGCTTTTTTTGGGCTTTTTTGGCAGGTGAAGTTAAGAGGCAGACAGAAAAATAGGAGGGAAGACCTGAAGCAAAGGGCCGTGAGCTGGAATCAAACCCAGGCTGCTGTTTCAGGGACTATAGCCCCTGTTGTGGGTCGCCCCTCAACCAGTTGGGCTATCTGGGCGCTCCTATTGGGGAGTTTTCAGTGTGATGGGAAAACTGATGAAGATTGGAAGACTGTGATGATTGTTACAACGTTAGCAGTATCTGAAACCTCACCCTCCAAACACAACTCTGCTTCTTCACCTGATCTGCTCGACTCTGCAAATGTGTCTGTAAACAGTAGCTTTTATCAGGCATGTTATTTGGTCGCGTATCAAGGTATCAATGTTGAGATCCAACGTGAATCGCCCAAATTCGATGAGAAAAAAAATATGGGGTGTAAGGGGTACTGGGTTGGATGGCACGTAGTTGTCAGCAGTGCGCTGGCTTGCAATGTTTACTTTCACGTACATCGTGTTCAAATTCGGTAACGCGAGAACTACCATTTTACGAGAGTGGAAGGCAGTTTGTGTGGTCGCACGAAGAAGGAGGACAGGGAGAAAGAGGAATATGGCTAGAATTATTGACAGGAAAGAGGAGAATAGAGCAAGGGAAGTGGACGATGGGTGTCGCATCAAGTGGAATTGGGAGTGGTTGGCGAAATCCATGAAGCTTACGCACCAAAAGCACGAGTTGGAAACAACGATTGGAGAGCATTATCGAAAGTTAGATGTAGCTGGGAAAGCGAGGTGCATGGTGTGCGACGATGAGACAAAATACAGCGACAGAGGATGCCAAGCGCTGATAGACCACGTGAAAACGAAAAATCATGCCAGGAAATTGTACGAAAAGCGCTCTAACCACCAAATGCCCAGCAATTTTTTCACCCGGCGGAGGGAAGAGACACAACAACAGGACCAAACATACGGGATCAGTAGTGTGTACTTGCAACAACCCAGTGGCATTGCCCCACAAGTTCCTCAACAGAAGAGGCTCACTTCCATGGTCGATCGGAAAGCACACAGTGATGACTTCATGTGGCTCATTCAAATTTGAATCCAGTATAAATATTTGGTTTCATCACATTAACATGACTTTGTGCTGTTTTTGGGGGGTACCTAGAAGGTACCATACAGACATTTTTTTAAGCCTTCATGTTTAAAGAATTGTAGGTGTCAGAGTTCACCAGAATGCACCATTTCAGCCTTTAAATTTCAAAAGTTTCTTGCCCCCCCCCGGGTTGCTCCGCTCCCTCGCTTCCAAAGATTCACTTATTTGGTAAATTCCCAATGACATGCCTGTTTTATTGTTGATTGACTGTTACTCTTTATGTGTAACCAGTCAAACAGTACAATAGGCAGAACAACTGTGAAGAGGCGGCAGCATCAGAGCTAGAGTAGCAGAGTCAGTAAGGCTGAATCCAAATCTCTGGACTTCACCGCACTTGCGAACTCGCGGACTTTGCGGGCGCATTCACGGGAAGTCCGGGAGTGCTGAGGGCTGTCCAAATCCACAATTCATCCAGTCCACAAGGGGCCTCAAGCGGACTTTCTGCAGACTTCCAGAGAGTCTGCTTGGGGTGCAGACTTCTGCAGACTTCACTAGTTTTATTACCCACAATTCATTGCAATACGGACGTGACGTTTAAATTTTTCGATTTTTAAAAAAAAAATTTATATTGCGTCTGGCCTATAGAAGCTGTGCAGTCTGAAGCCGAAATCATGAGCTGAGAAAAATAATGGCGGAAAAAGGACGAAAGCAAGTCCTCCAATGTACATGATAGTTTTCAAACAGTGTCACGGAAACGACTGAAACGGACTCAAAGTCTGTCTATTAGCTCCATTCATAATGCTGTAGACTCCCGCTCTTGCAGACTTTACGTGATGACGGTAAAGACGTCACATTACGTATGACTGAAGTCCGTGAGGGCTCAGTCTGCAAGTCCAGAGGGTGGAGATATGGATGTAGCCTAAATCCTAATGAAAGAAACAGGACCCATAATCCATCATTTTCTCAAATATTTAGCATGTTAAATATTTGTAGTCATAACAGGTTGTCTTCATAGTATTGGTGTAAATTAATGTGTTTGCATGTTTTTCTGTTTTCTGTCTGTATTTCCTGTTTAATATAAATAATAAGTAGCTTTGTTTGTCATCAGCTCATTGCTCTTGTCCTTGTGTGTTTTTTTTGTACAGGCTTATTGCCTCAACAAGGCATCAGCGGAGCTGGCAAGGAAGGCCGCTGACGATGTCGCCAAACAAACCGGTTAGCTGAGCTGTTAGCAGTCCAGTCACATATTGTTTCTCTGGTAGATAAATGCATAATTCCTGCGGTGTCTGTGGGTTCTAACTTTGAGTGTGTGCTGCTAGGCTGTAAACGCTATGTGGCCGGGGCAGTGGGTCCCACCAATAAAACCCTGTCTGTGTCACCGTCTGTGGAGAAACCGGACTTCAGGAACATCAGTAAGACGACTTACATGTTCTCTCAGTTGACTTTGTGTTTTGTTAGGCTGTAAACACTGCAGATGGTTATTGTTTGAGGTGCCCAAGTGAAGCCCTGGTGTTTGGATTCGTTACTCTGGAAAGAAGAGATGAGCGACTGGTGCAAGCAGTAGCAATTATTCACCAACTGACCATCTGTGGTTGATGATGTTAGAGTTTTTTTAGAAATGCTGAACTGAGGTTGGTTAGAGTCACCAAGGTCTGCAGGGTGCAGCCTTTAGGGAGCATGAAGATGAATGTATCTAGTGGTTAGATGTCAGAGTTGACTGCCTAGATCCTAGTTAGTCATATAAAAACATAGATGTTAAAGTCTAGCTGTTAAGATAAGTTGCACATTTTGCTATGATTTTGGGTTGAGTTGTTCTGAGCCCTTTAGCTGACAGTTATGGAATCTGCAGCGCTGGAAGATATTATTGCTATTGGTCATCACATGAAACATAACAGCTGTTAATTTAGTTGGTGTTTTACACATTTCATTTCCTTCTATCTTGCCCAAATGTCCACTTGGACTCAAGGGTTAAAAGATTAAAATTTGATAATTGATTGAGGTCACTATGAACTCATAATTAACATTTGGATCATAAAAAGAGATTTAATTCACCAATTATAACAACATTTTTGATCAAAATAGGTGGACAGTCTTTATCCTAGAAATTGGTGAAGTGAGTTTGGGTATTTGTGCAGTGGTGGGGTTATGATGACATTTGAAGGAATTTACACAAAATTTGATGTTCTCTAGCAAACACTTCTTTAAATGTTTGCAAGTGAGAAGTTTAGTTGTGCAGTGAGAATCTACAAGTACCCCTGGTGTCTGTTCTGCTGAACACGATTTGTAACTGTCTGTAAACCCAAAGGACAAATTTCCTTTTTCTACAACATGTCGGTTTGTAATTTGTCTGTGTCTATCATAGTCCAACTGAATGCATAGAGGGCTGAAGGCAAAGATTCTTCGTCGTCTTCGTCATCTTCGTTATCTTCATCTTCTTCTTCTTTCTCTTTGTCTTCTTCTGCTTGGTCTTCTTTCTCCTTCTTCTTTCTCTTCTTCATCTTATTCTTCGTCTTCTTTGTCGTCTTCGTTATCTTCGTCTTCTTCGTCTTCTTCTTTCTCATCTTCGTCTTCTTCGTCATCTTTTTCTTTTCTTCTTCATCTTCTTTCTCCTTCTTTCTCTTCTTCATCTCCTTCTTTCTCTTCGTCTTCTTTGTCTTCGTCATCTTTTTCTTTTCTTCTTCATCTTCTTTCTCCTTTCTCTTCTTCTTCTTCGTCTTCTTTCTCTTCTTTGTCTTCTTCTTTGTCTTCTTCTGCTTGGTCTTCTTTCTCCTTTCTCTTCTTCATCTTCATCTTCTTCGTCGTCTTCGTCATCTTCGTTATCTTCGTCTTCTTCTTCTTTCTCTTTTCTTCTTCGTCTCCTTTGTCTTCTTCTTTATCTTTTTCTTTTCTTCTTCTTCATCTTATTCTTCATCTTGTGTTTCTTTTTTCTTTTTCCGCAGCGTTTGATGAGCTGGTGGAAGCCTACGTAGAGCAGGTCCGAGGTTTACTGGATGGAGGAGCAGACATCCTTCTGGTTGAAACTATCTTTGACACGGCCAACGCTAAGGTAGCCCTCACATTGTTTAAATATTGATAAATAATTATCAAGTCTGCTCAAAGTTCATTAGGATTGTTAAATGACATGACGTAGCATTTTGTGAGTTTAGTGGCCAATGGGAGCACTGTTCAGTAATACACATTTTTTATTTTAGTGTGACAAAAATATGTATATGCTGTCATCTCTTTATGCTCTCTTCCATGTTCACGTTTGATGACCCCGCCTTGTTTTCTACTCACAGGCTGCCTTGTTTGCCATCGACCTGCTGTTTGAAAAGAGCAATGAAAGAAAGCCCGTATTTGTGAGTCTCTGATCTTGTATTCATTATTGCTGCGACAGTTTCTATTAATACTTTGTGTATTCAAGTGTACAGTAGCATACAAACCTAATGTAAAAGGCCTACACGTGAGTGATTTTTTTTTTTTGTAAATATGTGGAACATTGGTCGCCTGCTCTGATGGTGCCTACAGCGCTACACTTTTGTTGCTTTTTATTGTATACATCTATATTAAACCACATTTATTTTTATTTAACGCACTGACATGTGATTGAGCAAACATCAGTAATGACTTATTTTAAAGGTTCTGTATTTTGCAGTTTCTGGAAACTTTCCACATAATTTCTTACAAGTTAGCTTGTATTAAGCTGTAAATAACAAGAATAATTCCTAGAAAACTTTGTGCAGTTTGCTACGAGTTTTGATTGAAATGGCATAAAATGTTGCTCTTGTCTATACATCATCATTATATTCAAGGTTTTATTAGAGAAAAAAGAAAAGAAACAAAGAAATGAGACGTTGGGGTAGTGAAAAATAATCTGGTGTTGGAGAAAGACTTAAACGTTCAGAGTAATTTTAAAATGAAAATAAGCCACGTTGAGTCAGTGAAGTAGCAACTAGTTAATACAGGACCCCTTTACTTATGCGAAAGACTACTTCAAGATGTTAAATATGCATTAATTATATATTGTAAAAAGGACATACCTGTAGAATCTTCTTAAAAATACAAGGCCGGTACATTCTGGCATTCAGGTTCTGTGATGCTGGCTGAGGTTAACTTCCATGTCTGTGCTGCTGTCTCGCTGCTCTCATCACAAAGATCTCAGGGACGATTGTTGACCGGAGTGGCCGAACTCTGTCCGGTCAGACAGGAGAGGCCTTTGTAGTGAGTGTGTCCCACGCTAAACCGCTATGGTGAGTTTCTGTCCATCACACCAAACACTAGGAAGAGAATAAATAAGCAGTGATCTTGTGCAGGTTTCCTGATAGTGATGGTGCTTTTTATCTCTTCCTGTGTTGCAGTATTGGTCTGAACTGTGCGTTGGGGGCGACAGAGATGAGGCCGTTCATTGAGGCCATCGGAAAAAGCACCACATCCTTCATTATCTGTTATCCCAACGCAGGTAACCCACTCTCAGTCTGAACAGTGACATAAAGCCCAAACCTCGACACACTCTGAAAGCATACATATTGATTTTGGTGATAGACCACAAATGTACGTTTAACATTTGGTTACCTTTGCAGACAGAAACGAAGCAGATGCAGTATAATCTTGTTGACATATAGGACTGTTTGCAGGTTGTGGTGGTCTCAGCAGCACACACTGACCTGTGGCCTAGTTCTTGTTGCATCATCTGTCAGACCGTCCAGCTCCATGTGATGATGTCATCGTGTGTGTGTTATCTTTTTTCTTCTGTCAGGTCTTCCAAACACATTCGGAGGGTATGATGAAACTCCGCAAGTGACGGCCTCCAATTTACAGGTTTTACGTTATTTTGTGCTGTTTTATTTATTTTCTGGACTAATGTCTCAATGTTAAGATACGGTGCCGAGAACACGTAAATGTTTCACATCATCAAAGAAATTTTGGTGTCAGGCAAAGATAATCCAAATACTTTTTCACATCACTGTATATGGGTCAGTATGTAACTGGGGGCTTTTGAAGTCCATGGGATATATCTTGCATACATTTTTATTAACAGTAAAAAAAAAAAAAGTTATTTATATTCATTCTGATCATGTCTTTACAAATCCCATAATCATTTATTATGGAAACAATCACTTATTAATAAAAATGACTGGATATCACTAAAATATCAACTAAACAACCGTCCAAATTTCACAACAGCCACCTTCTAATTAGCTAAACACTAATAAAATGAGCTTATTCAAAAACAGTTTTGATTGTGCTCTTTTTATTAAGTTGAGATCATCATGACAGATATTTCTTTTTTGGCAATATATCAAATTTTATATGGAAAATAACAAATTGTATCTGTGTCCCAGAAATCGCTTTCAACTCATTTCCTCCTGAAGAAACAACTGACAAGACTCCAAGGCTTTCTGAGTTATTTAATATAAAGTAGTGTGTGAGTCAAATGTGGATTTATCGCATTTCAACAGGTTTACTATAATAAATTTAAAAATAACTTTCAATTTTACTCAATTATATATGTAATAATTAGAAGAATCTTTGTGTAAAAATGCCATGTGGTGTGTGGTTTAAGGCGGCCATGTTGGTTTTAGGCCTGAAAACAGCAAAAATGTCAACTATGATACAAAAAGTCTCACATTTATATACTGACCCACATGTTATCAGGCAGACACTGAAGCATGGTGTTGTGTTGACTGACTTCCCTTGTCTTTGGGGGTAGATGTAGATTTTACTGACTTGGATGTAAAATTGTAAAGGGAAAGATGTTTGCATGGCGGCTGAGCTGACCCCATTAAGATTGTCTTTTGTCTGCAGGACTTTTCTATGAGTGGACTGGTGAATATTGTGGGAGGCTGTTGTGGAACCACTCCAGCACACATCAGGTTGTTAGAATGTTTGTGATAAATAAAAATTTGTCCCAAGTGTCACACAGTATTGAAAATATTTCCGTCTCTTCCCCTCAGAGCCATATCTGAAGCAGTCAGACACTGCAAGCCACGGCTTCCTGCTGCTGATGTTTACCAAAACTACTTGCTGCTCGCAGGTATAAAAACCACCGGCTGCTGTGTGTGGAGATGTAAATAGATCTGTAAGACTTTCGTGTTTGAACTTGTAATATTCTGTTTGAAATTTTCTCCATAACTGCTCTTCCTCAGCAGACGGGAAATATAGGAAATATAGTCATCTTGTAACTATACACAATTAACCCCTTGAGCTTCAGTGTACCGCCGGCGGTACACCTACTAATTTGCATAGGAATTTCAAGAATGTCAGACGGCTGCAAACACGGTTATACAAACACTATACGCCGATGGAAAGCTTAGATTCTCATGAATCCGCCGGTATAAACCACTTTCAGATGCGATTACCACAGTGGGTGAGAAAAACACATTTGTCCGACAAAAACGAATATTCATCCATCCGTTCTCTATACACGGCTTCAACGTACACAGCGCGACTCACATTTCCGGGTTCATTATTACACACACAAAAAAAGATTCCATAAAAAACGGCCATAATCCAACCTTTTACATCCAGATGACACAAGCCAGTAAACTATTTTGTCCAAAACATGTCCTGAAGTCGGTATAAAATCCACGAATCGGTCATTTTCAAGGAAATGCACCTCGCGATGTGCGTCCAATATTCCCTGTATTTTTCGTAATTTTTTTTATTTAAAAATAGAATATTAGCGATTTTTTTGTACTGAAAACGGCTGGAATTGACTGAAGCTTAAAGGGTTAAAGTGTTGATCCATTTCCATTTGATGAAGACCATGTCATGATGTGAGGAGAATCAGAAAAACTAAAGGGAAACAAAAGAAATATTTAACCCGTTGCACTTCAGTTGCGCTTCAGTGTTCCGCCCGTGGTACACTTTGAGATCTGCATAAGCAATTTACTAAATGTCTGAAGCTGCAAACGCGATTATACAAACACTATACGCCGATGGAAAGCTTAGATTCTCATGAATCCGCCGGTATAAACCACTTTCAGATGCAATTACCACAGCGGGTGAGAAAAACACATTTGTCCGACAAACAGCAAATATTCATCCATCCGTTCTCTATACACGGCTTCAACGCACACAGCGCGACTCACATTTCCGGGTTCATTATTACACACAGATGAAAATATTCCACAAAAAACGGCCATAATCCAACCTTGGACATCCAGACGAAACAAGCCAGTAAACTATTTTATCCAAAACATGTCCTGAAGTCGGTATAAAATCCACGAATCGATCGTTTTCGAGGAAATGCACCTCGCGATGCGCGTCCAATATTCCCTGTATTTCTCGTCATATTTTTATTTACAAATAAAATATTAGCGATTTTTTTGTACTGAAAATGGCTGGAATTGACTGCAGCTTAAAGGGTTAAAGATTTAATTAGATTTACTGTTTTGATTTTAAAATAATCCATAATTATTTCAAAAATTTGACTAATTTTCCCTACATCTGAATGGAAATTAGTTAATTTTAAACTACTGTCAAGAAAAGTCAACATGTAAAAGCCTTGCAGTAACCTCAACCTCTTCTTCCAGGTAGGCTTTTAAATATTAAACTAGAATTTTAAAATGGTCATGTCCGTGTTTGCAGTCTTACACTGATTGGAAAAACATACAGAGAAGGATTTGTAAAAGTTTTTTTCCCGGTGTTCTTTAATAACTTGCCGTATTTCTTCATGCACATATCACTCCTGAATATCATCTGATTCCCAGTCATTATTTAAATACTGTTCTTTATTAGTAAATTTATGATGCACTCCTTCAATGCCAGTGAGATGAAATGTCCTGCTTCTTTTCAGGTTTGGAGCCGTTCAGGATCGGTCCGTACACAAACTTTGTAAACATCGGTGAGCGCTGCAACGTGGCCGGATCACGCAAGTTTGCCAAGCTGATCATGGCTGGAAACTACGAGGTGCTGATTATGACTGTATAATATCAACAATGTTTCTGTAATTCACATTATTCACTTTAAGAACTTGCATATCATGAGTGAAGGTGTTTGTTTATTTGGTATTTGCTTCTGTGTTTGTTTTCCAGGAGGCTCTGAGCATTGCTAAGGCCCAGGTGGAGATGGGAGCCCAGGTCCTGGATATAAACATGGATGAGGGGATGCTGGAGGGACCAACAGCCATGGCCAGATTTTGTAATTTTATCGCCTCTGAGCCAGATGTTGCACGGGTAGGACATCCAAATACACCGTCAATGAATTTCTCTGCAAGATCCTTTAGGCCAGAGGTGTCAAACTCCTTTTAGTTCAGGTTCCATATTCAGCCCAGTTTGATCTCAAGTGACCAGTAAAATCACAGCATAATAACCTGTAAATAACAACAACTCCAAGTTTTTCCTTTGTTGCAGTGCAAACAGTACATTCTGAAAATGTTCACATCAGAGGAATTTTTTATTTTATTTTTTCTTTTACAAAACATTACGAACAAACTGAAATGTGTTAAGAAAAATAAGTTCAATTCCAACAACATTATGCATCAGTTTATCATTTACACATCTCAATACCAGATCACAGCCATGGTTTCAACAATACAGTGTTTTACTTTAGAAAAGACAGAAAACAACAAAAATGAGACAAACTATTACAAAAATGAGACACAAAACGACAAATGCGAGAAACAAAATGACAAAAAATGAAACAAACGAAACAACGGCACACAGAACAATGAATGAAGCAAAATGTAACATGACAAGCGTTTACAATCCCATCTTCATTCCAAATCTGGAGCAGATACAGCACCTAACCTGTGTTCTAAACCTGCACTTTAAAAGCCTGTGGACTAACTTATTATGCTCAATGCAGGACACAAAAATACAGAAAGGCACATTCAATTTAAAACAATTCTTCTTTTTTTTTGTTTGAAGCCAAAGCAGCTGCTGTGAGGTGGAGGTCATGGGATAAGTTGATGCTCAGTAGCTCATTTAGTTCCATAATTCTCTCAACCAGGTTTTGAAAAGTCCTAATATTTGGTGTCTTTTTGTTATTTATTATGTCTTTGTGGCCACTTTGCATCTCTCTGTGACTGTTTAGTGTCCTCTCTTTAGGATAATTTTGTTGTTTTTTGTATTTTTTTTAAAAGTGTACAAAAGTTCTGTAGATGCTGGACTCCGAACATGCTAAACTAAGATCTCTCTCAACAATCGCTTCACAGAACTGTGAAGAATCTCACTGATGCTCACGACCTTCAAAATCATTTATTCTCAGTTCAGCCTTGGAGCTTTGACATCAGTTACCACCACCCTCTGCTTTTTTTTCTATCTTCTGTCATGTTTTCTCCTGTAATTCCTTATTTAGCATATGACACACCATCATAACCAATCTAGAAGTGACCATGCTCAGTGATTATTCACACAGCATCCTCCTTTCCCCTCCACAGGTTCCTCTGTGTATCGACTCCTCTAATTTCTCAGTGATCGAGGCAGGGCTGAAGTGCTGTCAGGGGAAGTGTATCGTCAACAGCATCAGTCTGAAGGAGGGAGAGCCGGAGTTCCTGCTCAGAGCCGCCACCGTGAAGCGCTACGGTGCTGCTGTGGTGGTCATGGCCTTCGATGAGGAGGGACAGGTGAGAGGAGCAACACGCGCACACATTCACATACATGAACACGCCAACACGCATGCTCAGTGGGCTGTTCTCTCCAGGCCACAGATACGGACCGTAAGGTGGAGATCTGCACTCGAGCCTACAACCTGCTGGTCAGCAAGGTGGGATTTGACCCCAATGACATCATCTTTGACCCCAACATCCTGACCATCGGTACGGGCATGGAGGAGCACAACGACTACGCTGTAAACTTCATCAGAGCCACCAAGCTGATCAAGGTAGCGGTAACTCCTGCTCAGAACACAGATTCCACTGATCCCTGCAACATCTACAAATATCCTCACACAAATTCTTACTTACTTTTGAAGAAAACTCGACCCAGCAGACAAAGTTCAGTGGTCCCTCGTCTATCATGGGAGTTACGTTCCAGACTCCCCAAGATAAACGAAAATCAGCCAAGTAGCAACCGTGTTTATTTTATAATTTATAGATATTTTAAGGCTTTATAAACCCTCCTCACACACTGCACAACACTGCAGAGCAACGTTATGCACAGCGATCAGACGTCAATGTGAAACAGACAAGGTAAGATGCTAAATGTTGCTACACTGAAGACACAGGAGACTGATGCTGCGGTCGCTGAGCCAATCAGAGCCCAGCGCTGTACGCTACACATTTTATTTAAATTAAATATTGTTTTAATCTGTTTTAATTATCAGTGTATTTATTATATTGTTTTAAATCTTTTAGGCTGGAAAATTCTTATTTTACCGCAAAACTAATTAAACTAATGTAGCGATCGCAGTTGTGCTGCCGTGCACTCTGGGAGTTTGGGGTGTTGGGGGTTTAAATGTCATTACTGTGCTTTATGTTGGTGTTACAGTGTTATTAGTGTTTGTGTTTTATTGTGTTTTTGTGGTTTAGTCAGCCTAGTTAGGTTGGTTAAGTGTTACGTTGTCAGGACCGTGAGTGTGACGTGTGTTTGATGACTTCCTGCCACATTTTCTATAGTGCTGATCTCTGTGTGTCAAAATAAAAGCATCTGCAAGCTACAGATTGCATAAAATGCAGATATCCTTTTTCCAGCATTGTTCTTCAACACAATAATAAATATATAAAAATACCTGTATACCGCAAAATCACATGATATAGCTAAAAATCCGCGATACCTAATGCAATTTAAAAATCTGCGATACAATGAGACCCCAAAATGTGAGCCATGGCGATGGACCACTGTATTGCAGATGCCGAAAAGGGTCTTTTCCTGTAGTTTGTCTCTTTCTCTTATGCTCCTCTGTCAGCAATCACATTTCTGATATGAACTTCCTGAGAGGTAGATTTCAGGTTATTCAGACTTTTTGGCTGCTAAATGAACAGACTACTGGAATCCACAGTAACATCTATCACCTCATTTTCATCTGGTTGTATTCAGCTAACAAACTAAAAATTGATGCACTTAAACTTTTGACACACATTTTCTCACTAGAGTTTTTTTGAAGGTTATTTATTTGCACCTCAAATATTTTTGGGCAAATTTAGACAGAATTTAACAGAATTCAGATTCCGGTCAGACTGTAACATATACTGTATGTTTTGTGCATGTCTGTTTATTTTAAGGAAACTCTACCAAGAGCCAAGGTGAGTGGAGGTCTGTCCAACCTCTCCTTCTCCTTTCGAGGAATGGAGGCCATCAGAGAAGCGATGCATGGAGCATTTCTCTACCACGCTATCAAGGTAAACATGGACGCTCACAGTCCCATCCGCTTAAAGTGTCCCCTTCTATCCGCTATGTGAATGTGCACTGAGGAGAGGTCTCACGGACTCTATTTCTGCCATACTGGGTTGTATGAAGAGTAACATTGACCTGTTAATGTTTAATGCTGTGTGTCTGTGTCAGGATGGTATGGATATGGGAATAGTGAATGCTGGGAACCTGCCGGTGTATGACGACATCGATAAGGAGCTGCTGTCACTGTGTGAAGACCTCATCTGGAACAGAGATGCTGATGCTACTGAGAAGCTGCTGGCCTATGCACAGGTATACACACACACACACACACACACACACACACACACACACACACACACACACACACACTGCTGTTGCTTTGGTTTGTTTAACAGATGTCTCACTCTTGTTAACAGAACAATGTGAAAGAGGGGAAGAAGGTTGTTCAGACAGACCAGTGGAGAGAAAGCAGTGTGGAGGAGAGGCTGGAGTATGCTCTGATCAAGGTAAAGTCATCTGATGATCCCAACATTATTATAATATACACATTACATTAGTACAGGATCAGAACCTAGAAAAAGATTTCCAAAACTTAGCTTCAAAACATCGATCTCCTTTATCAGCTGAATGAAATCAGAGTCTTTCTCTCCTGTAGTGCGCTGGTGGTGAGCTGGTCTGGACTTATTCTGAGCACCTCGACCTGCTCACACATGTTCAGCTGTGCACCTGACTGAGTTAAAGCTTTATCCAGCCAGACTTGTTTTGCAGCGTAGGAATAATGACTTCAGAATGATTTATTTGTTTTGTCCCAGACTAGTTTGAACAGATTTTTTTGCATTCGCGTGCAGAACCAATTTTCTAAACTAAGATGAATGACTCTATGAAGGATTCTTGCTTTCCTCTTTAACCCTGCAAAAAACAAATCTACAAAAGAATTAGCAAAATAGGTAGATATAAGTACTAAAAATTAAAAAAATATATGTGTATAAATATAATCTGTAAAGCCTTAATATGCAAAAAATTGCAAAAACAATCTATATTTATTTAGATATAAATAATAAAAGCTAATAATTGGACATAAAGTTGATGAAACAGTGGGTTTTACAGAGTTAACGCTCTCTCTCATGTTCTTCCGTCAGGGAATAGACAAGTATGTGGTGGAGGATGTGGAGGAGTGTCGGGCTCAGACTGACCGCTACACTCGACCTCTTCACATCATCGAGGGGCCTCTGATGAACGGCATGAAGGTGGTGGGAGATTTGTTTGGAGCTGGAAAGTTGTTCCTGCCACAGGTAAGTTTGTGCTTTTTTCCGCCTTTTTCAGTCGGTATGGCTGGGCAGTGATGCTGTTTAAGTAAAGTTTGATTATAGACAAGCAGACCTGTCACTAGAAGTTTAACAGAACCCGACTTTCTTTGTGTCTAAACTAAAGCCCTGGTCAGAGATAACGGCTATCATGAAGGTGGTTATCAAATTTCTTTGTTAATTCTCACTTTCTGCTCCAAACTCTATGCGCGTTAAAACAAAAAATGGGCGTTTAACACATCACGTGACTCTTCTTCTGCACAAAATGAACCAATCATGTCCCACCTGCTTCAGTCAACAGGTTGTTTTAATGGACAACAATGAGGGATATACAAATGTAGTATGGCTGTATAAAGCACTGCTACTGCCAATGATGCACAACAGAAAACCGTTTGTCATGTGTTAGTATATTTATTTTACTCATCAATACAGCCGCGTATTTCTAACGGACAGCTGCACAGAGCTGTTCAACTTTAAACTTCAGTGATTTAAACATGATATTGTGTAGAAGTGCCTTTAGGTTGGACACTGAATAGTACAGACTGAATATATGGACCTTGAATAAATCATTAACCGTTTTTTATTGGTTAATCCAGCCATCCTTTTATCTGTCTTTTTTTCTGCTGCTTGTCCAGTTCAGTCCAGGTCATGTTTAAAGATTAATTAACACTGTTGTTAGAAATGAGTTTAGAAAAACATGTAATTGAAATCTAATAAATTTAATTCTGTGCAGTGTTAAAAAGATCTAAAGTTAATTCAGGAAAGGTTCTTCCAAGCAGTTAGACACAAATCATCATATAACTGGTGTGGCCTGAAAAATGCGTTAAAATGCATGTTGACATTTTCTCAGAATGGAAATTAACCGGCATAAAAGATGACAGGTGCTCACATGGACACAGGTTACATTTGAAACTTGTGAAATCAGTCAGATTTACGCTGGTTCTAGCTACTGACAAGGTTAGGTGGAAAAAATACATGTATGGATATGTGCAATCAGCCAGATGTGTCATAAAATATCTTTATATTTGATGGCAAAAATCCAAGAGAGGGAATCAGCATTCAGTACTTAACACTTGATCATTTTCGTGTCACTTACCAGTAGCCCACAGCAAACTTTATGTTACTTCTGTAATGAGCGTAGGATTGTTTCTCTGCTTCTGTCTGCAGGTACATCTGTATTGGACACAGTCATCAGTCTTTGTGTGTTTTACAGGTGATCAAGTCTGCTCGTGTCATGAAGAAGGCAGTGGGTCATTTGATTCCTTTCATGGAGAAGGAGAGAGAGGAGATGATGGCGTCATCATCAACAGATACGGAGATGGTCAGTCGCAGCTCAGAATGGATATGTTTTTAAAATAACTAGTTTTGGCCAATATGTTATAATTATTTCAAATTTTTCACACTGGAGATCCATGTGCAGCACTTAGGTTAATGAATGGACTTGTTCTTATATAGTGCTTTACTACTCATCAGAGTACTCAAAGCACTTATACAACAATTGCTTCCATTCAACCATACGCTCACACATTCACACTCTGGGGCGGATGGAAGCGTGGCTGCCAATCCGCGCCTACGGCCCCTCCGACCACCACCAACATTCACACGCATTCACACGCCAGTGAAGAGCACTGGAGGCAAGGTTGGTAAAGTGTCTTGCCCAAGGACACAACAGCACATGACTAGGCGAGAGTGGGAATCGAACCGCCGACCCTTCGATCATTGGACGACCCGCTCTACCACCTGAGCCACAGCCGCCCTACAAAGTAGTAAAACTGTAACACCAGAGAAAATGGGATGAACTTAGCAATGAAAGAGTTTATGGAATATCCTCAAGATGTAAAATTCTACAAATCAGCGTAAAGACTGGATGGTATCTGCAGTTGGAGTGCCTCAACAGCAAACACGGGGTCTCCTCTGCAGCAAAAGTCTTTGTAACTGTGTGGAAAACAAACTAACGCACAGAAACAGTTTATTTCAACCTGTCCCGTGAATCTCCACCATGTGTGATGTTTATTCTTCTGTCTTCAGGATCCCTATCAGGGCACCATAGTTCTGGCCACGGTGAAGGGAGACGTCCACGACATTGGCAAGAACATTGTAGGTGTGGTGCTGGGCTGTAACAACTTCAGGTAAAACTGGTTTGTGCATTTGCTTTTTTAATAGTTCACCATGGATGTTCTCTGCTGTTTCCTCAGATGTTTCCTTCCTTTGATCAATGAAGAGGAACACACAGCATATTACACAAAATATACAACTAATAAATGTGTCATGTTTAGTGTAGTACTGCCCTGAGAGTATTGGTGGAGAGTTGTTCTAAATCTGAGTGATTATGTTGAGCTTACAGACATCTTTGTAGATAAATGTACTTTCAGATTATACATTTATATTGTGAACAGACTTACAGGCATTTACAGTGAGCCAGACTACTTACCTTACTGCAAACTAGATTAATGTTCTTTCTTCTTAAAACACGCAAAGAAATGCAAATGAATCCTGAAAAAGAGAATAACTCTATGCTGCTGGTGTAATCATGGTTTTCACTATGAAGCACGTCTCCCTGTGGATCCCTCAGAATTATCTCATTAAACCAAATTCTGATTGTCCACGTCAGGTAGAGCTACTTATCCTTTAGGAACTTGTGCTACAATGCAGCCTCATTCCAAATAAGCACCTCTTCTTGCTGTTTGCTGGGACACTCTGGAGGCTCAGATGGCTTTGGTTGAGAATAAGGTTTGCTGATATCAGGAGAAGTGATACAAAGAGCCCCACAGTGATGTGAGCACTGGCAGCATCAATTCTGAGGATTCTCTTCAACCTTGAGTATATATTGAGTTGGGAGGGGTGCCAAATTTAGATTACGGCCCAAGATGGAGACAGCTTGTCTGCTCCGTAATGTCAGACTAAACAATATCTAATCTTAACCAAGTCATGTCTGTCCTACAGCAGTTGTTTCTTTCTATGTATCTTTTTTTTTTTGCAGCATTTGCATCTTTCTCAGGGTCATATTATGGACAGAGAGGACCTGAATGAGCTCCCAGCCTCAGTTTGAGAGAAGCAAATAGGAACAGGGTCAAAGGAGATAACCTGTAGGATAGTTTGAGGTGATCTATAGGTTCTACTGCGTGATTTATGGTATCCCTGCCTCAGCTCGCAGCTGTAAGGAAATGCCTCAATAAGGAAAAAGAGAGTAATTTTTCCTTCATGATTGATTGATTGATTGATTTCTTTATTTTCGTGTCATGCACAAAAGTGTGCCCAGCCCTCATGGGTTTACCAGACACCAATATACCAGCATTGCAGCAGAATACATTCAAAACAGCACAATATTCTGCTGCTCAGTCCTTGAACAAAATATGTTGCCTTTTATCCCAGGCCTGGCAAAGAAATTCTGCCATGAAAAAAAAATTCCTCTTCTCAAACATAACTCTGGTTTTTCATGGTCATCCAACCAAAAGAAACCAAAATAAACAGAGGACATCTTACTGAAAAGTACCTCTCTTTCATCTTCATAGACAGGACAGTAAAACACAAAGTGAACCTCATTCTCAACTTCACCTAAATTACACAGCAAACAAAGTCTTTCCTTCTCTGGAGTAGCATTAAACCTCCCAGTCTCTAAAGCTAATGGTAATGTTCCTGAGCGTAGCATGCATGCTGTTCTAGGGAGTTTGGTTAGGGATGACACCTGTCGCTGTCATTTCATGCATTCTTTTGGATGTGTCACTAGTGGCCCTCAGAGGCCACTAGTGACTCATGCATTCTTTTGGATGTGTCACTAGTGGCCCTCAGAGGCCAGAGCAGTCCAGTGACAGAGCCATAGCATGCTCTTGTAGGGGCTAGATCAGGACACTAAAAACTGGTCACTTCTCCAAAACCTTCTGTCCACATGAACTCGCTAGAGACAGCATGTGCAGCTGCTGTTCTTTAGAAGAAGAAAAGGGCGATGGAGAGAACCATGTGCCGGCAGTTACCTTGAAGACGGAGTGAGGCTTCAGTAACGCCCTGACATGCCCTGTGGGAAAAGGTTGCCTAAGAGCGTGGGAATGTCACTGACCTGCTTTGCAGACGGCAAAGTCACCAGTAACACTGTCTTCAGAGATAGGTGTTTGAGGCTGACCTCCTCCTGTGGTTTCCATGGAGACCCACAGAGCCCATCCAAATCCTTGGTCAAGTCCCGCCCTTTTCAACCAAAAAAGAACCAGATGCTAGTTCGGTGCTGGTGCTTTGTTGGTTCAAATGTCATTACTCCTAAGAACCGGTTTGGTTTTCTATTGGCAAGGAGCCAAGCTAGAGCCACGTCGTTGCGTCACCACAAAGCATCATTACATCACTGCATGAGTTCAACAACGTTTCCACACCGTAACCATGCAAGTGCTGTTCCTGACTGTGCAAGCCTACATTATTCGGATGTTCGATATTTGCGATGTTCGGATCTCAAAATAAATATTCGGACACCACCGGATGTTCGGGTCCAGCCCTTTGTAGGTAGCCGACTTTTGCAAAGTTTGTCATAAAACTTAAGTCAACTCTGTATAACTCTGTACTTGTAACAAACACCCTGAAAAGCAAACTTCAGATATTTCCTGTGTCACCCTGGTACACCAGACATAGCAGGGACGCTTTCATGAGCTCCCTGAATTTAAATTTTCTGAGCTGCTTAGTCAGAGATCCAGGATAGAGCCAGGAATCCTGCCCCTCTCGGACGTGCTTTCTAGTACTGGGTGTGCTATGGGTCCATGTAGTTGCAGATCAGGGCTGTGACATTTGGCAGACTCTGGTTTGTACCTCACAACGCTGTGCAGAGTGCATTATTTGGGGTGTAATCATGTATCAGCTTCTGTGTGGAAAGCTACGAGTGGCATAATTTAACTACAGTGAGCTTCCTCAGAATGTAATTAACACGGTGCTGGGGCGTCCTCTACCAAATCCCTTTCTGACGGTACAATTAGGATTTTTGAGGAATGGTGCTAAAAGGAATGACATGTTTCCTCTCCATGTCTGATTGGTCTGATTTTATTATTCTTGCAGGAATTTCTTGCCAAAGGAGTGGTCTTCCACTCACTTGAGGTGTACCTGGCTGTTGCTATTCTACTGCTATTGCTGTTTGTAATGCGGGTTTTGAAGGCAAACCAACTAACATTCTTTGGTCCGCCATGTTATGAAGGGGGTGAATATGCTCCCCTCTGTTTCCAGGCCTCCAAATGATCCACTGGAGGATGTCGACTTGAAACATCTGTCTTTGAGGACAGTGTTTTTGGCTCTTAGGTCAGTGACATCCACATGTTACGTGACTTTGATCCAGGACATGTCAGTATGTCTCTGAGGTTGTGTCCAGTCTGTGGGTGGTATAATTATACAGACAGGGATAAGGGGTTTGGGGAGCTGTTCCTCTGCAAAGCCCCCATATGGGCAAACATATTACTTAGTATTAGTCTCTTCTTTCATCCTCTTGATTGTTAGGGCAGTTCCTCTAGCCGTACAGCTCAGGATCTGCAGACGCTGGTTGGCATTCGGCTCATTCTGCTTTCACCCTGGCTTCGTCCCCCACCCTGTTCAAAGGGGTTTTCATCCAGGGTGTTTGTGCAGTGATGAGCTGGTCTGCACTCCTTGTCTTTGTCAGGTTTAATAAACTGGACGTCTCTGTTCTAACTGTGGCTCATGCAGTATTTAGATCTTGTTTGAACCTGTTTCAAATAATCTTGTCTGACAATGTTGGACTCCTCATATCCCGTAGTGAGAAATGGAACGAACACTGTGAATGAGAACTACGCTCTCGGTTAACATACACTGTAACTTGTCTGTATCCTGTTCCGTACAGTGTAGTGTGCATTATCTAATACTGTGAAAAAATATATTATTTGAAATAAATCCATGGGTGTGTCAAGGAAAAGCAGAGAGGAACGTTTATGTGACTGCTGTTGGATCACATGTGGAATGTTTGCTTTGGTCTTTTGCAGAGTTATCGACCTGGGTGTGATGGTTCCCTGTGATCGGATTCTCAGAGAGGCAGTCGCACAGAAAGCAGGTATCACATGTGATGTAAACTTCATACTGCAGTGTCAGTAGCAAGTTCTGACAGACACTGTAAAGAACTGAAGTGATCAAAGGAAGACAAATCATTCATTTCATAAACACCATATGCATGCTGCATGGTAATAGGTCAGTAAGCTGCTGTTTTACTGTGTTTGGTTTAAAATTTAAATTCTAACGCATATAAAGCACAAACACATCACTGTCAGAATCATAAGTTCCTCTTTTGGACTTGGGCGGTAAATACACATTATGTTTTAAAATCCACTCTTTATCCAATTTTTGTTCAGCTGCTAAGATCCAAATGAATTTTAAATCTCAAAATTAAAATAGACAAATGCTTGAAACATTTCACATTTCTAGAATCTATACAATTTTTACTTTCTTACATAACTGAAGGAAATATTAAACAGTAGCTAAAGTCTTCTTGGATGTGAATTTTCTTTTTTTTTTTTACCTCATTGAAATTAAGAAAATAACATTATATGAAATCTATGTACTTTTTTGTTGATATTGTGTCCTCCACAGCTGAAACTGAACCTGAGTTCTTAATAGTCGGATAATTTCTTCTTCTTTTTCTTCTTCTTCTTCTTTTTCTTTGTCTTCTTCTTCATCTTCTTCTTCTTCGTCTTCTTCTTCTTCGTCTTCTTCTTCGTCGTCTTCTTCTTCTTCGTCTTCTTCGTCTCCCTCTTCGTCTTCTTCATCTTCTTCGTCTTCGTCTTCGTCTTCTTCTTCTTCGTCTTCGTCTTCTTCGTCTTCCTCTTCGTCTTCTTCGTCTTCCTCTTCGTCTTCGTCTTCTTCTTTGTCTTCTTCTTCGTCTTCCTCTTCATCTTCCTCTTCGTCTTCTTCTTCGTCTTCTTCTTCGTCTACTTCTTCTTCTACTTCTTCGTCTTCTTCGTCGTCTTCTTCTTTGTCTTTTTTGTCTTCTTTTTCTTCGTCTCAGTGTGGATGCCAGGTTTCAGGACATTAAATGTAAATATTTTGTGACAGTAGCTGTTTTTTTTTTCTTTTTTCCTGCAGATATTATCGGTTTATCGGGTCTCATCACCCCCTCTCTAGATGAGATGATCCATGTGGCCAAAGAGATGGAGAGACTGGGAATGACAACACCACTGCTGATTGGAGGAGCCACCACATCAAAGTAATGCCTAACACACACACACAGTCAAATTTAATGATTTATTTCATGTTATGTGACTATAAACATATTTAGGTCCCAACAGCATGAGTAATACCCAGAACACACACAACATGCTGCTTGTTTGGGCAATCATCGTGTTTTCTGTTCGATAGGACACACACGGCGGTGAAGATCGCTCCTCGCTACAGTTCACCCGCTATCCATGTTCTGGACGCCTCCAGGAGTGTGGTGGTGGTGAGAACATCTGCCTGGTGTCTCTGCAACTTTTCAACTATCTTGAACAATAAAGGACAAATGATGATCTGTGGGCCAAATCCAGCTGTGCAACAAAGATAATTATACACCCAACCCAAGCCCAAATCTTTCATTTAATTACAATTCTGGACAGTCTTTTAACAAACTTTACCGTGGCTTTGTTTCGACACTCATGATAGAGAGAGCCATGGTACACATGCAATACTGGACAATACATCAGGGTTCAAGGAACTGCTGATATACCAAAGACTAAACCTGAACTACTGACACTTTTACTAAAATAGAGACTGTATCATCAGAATCTATCAGCAAATGACACTGCTCTTTACTTCAGACAGCATAAATATGAAATACCTTCAGCATTATTTCAGACTTTGGCAGCAGAATGTTGTTAAAGATAAATAGTTTAATGAAATAAATAAATTGCACAAGGTGTAATAATATTTAGAATGTTCTCGTCTTCATTTGAATCCATCAGATAATGAGAAAACACAACGTAGGTTCAAAAGGGCTTTGTTAAGAAATCCTTTAAGACCGGTGGCTCTGGAGCAAAAATAACCTCCTTTGCTAGCATTCAAGATGACACCACATGCCACTGAAATCCAACTAATGCAAATAAATATAAGCCCCTTTTATACAGCGATTAGAGGGTTAGTATCAGTTGATGTGGTGACAGAAAGCTGAGGGCTTTGAGGAGTCCAAACTGTGGTTCATTTTCTGTTTTGCTGTTTTGTCAGTGCTCACAGCTGCTGGATGAGGCAGTGATGGAGGAGTACTTTGAGGAACTGAAAGAGGAGTACGAGGAGATCAGACAGGAGCACTACGACTCCCTGAAGGTAACGGTGGCCCTAGAAACAACCGGCAGAGTTTGTAGAGTAACTAACCACCTGATTTGAAATGTTTTTCTGGATCAAGTGACTCACAACTTACAGCCTTTTTTAGACCAGTTTTTGCATTCGCTTTTATCACCTCTAAATACAAGCCGTAGTAGTGAGTAGCCTCCAGCACACAGCCGCGGGAACTCGCCACAAAAATTGCTGATGTCTCTTAAATGACTGAAAATTGCATCACCTCTCTACAACAGCATTACTTCTAAAATGAAGAACTAAATATTTCTCACTTTGGAACAATCAAAAACAAACACTGTAGAAAGATTATTGCAAGCACGGGCAACAAAGTAGAAGTTAGAAAACCTGTGATCGTGAAAACAAAACTGAGACATCGTGTTCCTTTTTATATGAACATGCAGTGATGGTGTTTACATGTCATGAAAAGATGGGCTGTGTCTGCCTGCGTGTCTGCTTTATCGCTCCAAATACAAAAAAGGACTGCCAGAAGACGAAAAATCTTACAATGAAAAGGATAAAAAGAGAAAGATACAGGAGGATGGATGACCAACTAAAACTAATCAGGAGGCACAGAACAAGCCATAGTACCACTAATCGGAGCTGCAGTGTCCATCCTCCTAAAATGACACTACTTGCAGCATAGTCTTGTCCAGCTCTGAAAATCAGATGCCTAAGACTAACAACAGAAAGCAGCAGAGGTTTCTGTGACAGCTCAGACAGTGTGAAGGACTTTACATACCGTCTACTTCTATAGACAATGTCCAAGAACAAAATTTTTGCTCTGTGGCATAAATCTGCAAGGTGTCAAGCTTGGTAGCCATAATTGTTGCTTGTATTAATACTTCACCAAGGAACACAGCGGAGTTATGTGACGATCAGCGTTGTTTTGTCTGTCTGTTGGCAACATTACTGAAAAACGGACTAATGGATTTAGGTAAAATTTTCAGGGAAGGTCAGAAAGGACCACCTCATTAGATTTCGGCAGTGATGCGGCTTATAGTCTGGATTCACGGATTTGTTAAAGATTTCTGTGTCATTGTGAGATAGCGGCACGGAGTCACTGTAACCATGACAACAAGTAAATGTTACATCACCTGCCTGCTGACGATCACATGATTGCGGTTCTACTACATATACACTGCTGCAGACCATTTTTTAAAGATTTCATTTGTCAGAAATCATACAACGACTGAGCAGCCTTGGAAATACATCATCAGATATCAATTTCATGGGATTAACCAACAACTGTCATGACATAACATGGCTGGTTCAATTTTAGCTCCATTAAACTTTTTGACTCACTTTCCAACACTTTCATGTTGGACTGTATTTTAATAAGTTTTACTTTTCAAGAAATGAAATTCTGTCCCTGGTTTGGCTCCAGGATCGTCGGTATCTGTCTCTGTCTCAGGCCAGAGAGAAGGCCTTCCATGTAGACTGGCTGTCTCTGCCCAGACCAGGTGAGTAAGCAAAGAGCAATTACCGTAATTATAGCCCACACAGCAACACTATACAGCTGTAAATGAAATCCTTAGCAGCTGCTTTTTTTTAATTTTATTTAGATCTGTGATTGTGGCTAATATGTCAGACTGAACTTCTAAAAAAGCAAACGTGTCCATAACTATGCACACAGTTCTTAGAATATTTACTTTCAATGAAGAAAGCAATGCCCCCTTGGATTTTCAGTTTGGAATCAAGCCTGTCCAGTGTTTATCTGACAGTGTCCGATAGAAACGCTGTGCTCTCTGTTTGTCTTCAGTGCGTCCTCAGTTCCTGGGCACTCGTGTGTTTGACTCTTATGATCTGAACAGTCTGTTAGACTTCATCGACTGGAAGCCTTTTTTTGATGTGTGGCAGCTCAGAGGAAAATACCCCAACAGAGGATACCCCAAGATCTTCAATGACAAGACTGTTGGTATGAGCTTCTGATTTCCCACACTGTACATCTACTGCATTGCTTCTGTTGCATTTGTAGCTGTCCTGGAGGAGCGATCGTTTCTGAGGTTTCCTCCATTTTTCTAAAGGATTTTTGGAGAGCCTTTTCTGACGATATCCCACATTAGTTTGCCTGCCTTTTCACAATAGTTATCAGGCTGTTTAAGGATCCTTCTGCAAAAAAAAATAAAGAAACTTTTGAAATTAAAATTATGCAAGATTTTCATTTTTATGAAAAAAAACAAATCAGAGCCTAATTATTATTCAGAGAAAAGTATCATTTATGTATCTATGATGATGCCGAGACGGGATCTTTAATGTTGGTTAAGTTTACGGTAATATAAAATGAATACATGCTTTCAGTAAATGCATAATGTATGCTTTGTGGTGAATAGTGCGGTGAACTCATCAGTGACATCGTCCTGCAGGTTCCGAGGCTCGTCGAGTGTTTGACGATGCCCAGCGGCTTCTCAGCCACATTTTTGACCAGAGCAGTCTGAAGGGGAGAGGCCTCGTTGGCTTCTGGCGTGCTCAGAGTGTTGGTGATGACATCAGGGTGTACAAAGATGATGCGACGGTGTGCAGAGACACCAAGCCCATCGCCACATTCCATGGTTTACGGCAGCAGGTGAGGCCGTCTGATTACCGGCTGACTCTGGTGCTACTTCTCTGTTATGAGTTGGTCCTCTTCAACTTCCTTTAAATTTGTACAGACATTCTCTGGTTACCTTATATCTTTAAGTGCATAAAACAGAAATGTGTAAATAACTTTTTTTCATACTTCTTTATACTGAAAATGACCAAAGAGCTTTAATATGCACGACCATTCAGAAGTTTGAGGTCATGCTTTCCATGAAAACTCACACTTTAATTCATGTGCTAACATAACTGCACAAATATTTTCAACAGCATTAGCTAACACAATGTAGCATTAGAACACAGGAGTGATGGTTGCTGGAAATGTTCCTCTGTACCCCTATGGAGATATTCCATTAAACATTTCCAGCTAGAATAATCATTTACCACATTAACAATGTCTAGACTGGATTTATCATTCATTTAGTGTTATCTTCATTGAAAAAACAGCTTTTCTTTCAAGAATAAAGCCATTTCTAAGTGACCCCAAGCTTTTTAACAGTAGTGTTTGGAGCTGGATTGCAATCTTTCATTTGTGATTTTTATGATGAAGCCAGAAATGGATGACCACACATTTCCAAAGAAGCAGTTTTTCTGTGTTGCAGGCGGAGAAGGACAGCCACAGTTCAGAGCCCTACCTGTGTGTGTCAGACTTCATTGCCCCTGTGGACAGCGGGGTGGCAGACTACGTTGGTGTGTTTGCTGTAGGTGTGTTTGGAGCTGAGGAGCTGAGTCAGAAGTTCCAGGCTCAGGGAGACGACTACAACAGCATCATGGTCAAAGCTCTGGCTGACCGACTGGCTGAGGTACTCTCTGCTGAGTTTGGCCTTCAAACAAGTCATTCTGGAAAATGATTTCGACTCTCTCGCAACAGCTGACAACTGAACGTTAGCAGCATGTTAGCAGAGCAGTGTCTACATAGGAGGTGTTAATATCCAGGGATAGAAGCATTCAGAGCCCAACACAGCATCACTGTGATTGTGTGCATAAAACAGAAGCTCCAGGCCGCATTTATGAGCATATAGCATGGGTCAAACAGAAGCTTTCATGCAGACTGCTTAGACAGCTGGATGGATTCAAATAGGCGCATTTGAATTGATTAATGACTTGTGTCAGACACAAGTTAGAGCGCTCAATAAAGTAGCTAAAATGCTTCCAGGATAGACACAACCCAAGATGAAATCCAAATGTGGGAGTTCATACACTGATCACGTTGTTCGTTGGAACTCTGGCCGTCACACAGATTTGTGGAGTTTTGAATGCAGGTTTATTAGCAATAGTTACTGGATTTTTCAGTGCCTGCTGAGTGGTAGTGGGTTTTGCTTTTATACACATGAATAACGTAACGATAACATTAAAAAGTGAATCATAAAAACAGAGAATCAGTCGAGTATATTCTGCATTACATCATTATATTACAAGGTAAACATCAGTTATAAATATTCACATTAATATATTTCCTCAAGAACCTAATCAGTACAATATACAAACGCTTTTAACATCCGATAGTCAACAAATAAGAATTACAATATGCTGGAATTAATGCTACCATCCTATAATATTCAGGTATTATACAGAATTATTGTTGGGTGATGTGTTTTGTGTATTCTGTGTTATGGTAAGTATATTCATTGGTTGTCTGATGAAAGTCTATTGCTAAAATACCGCTAACAGATGTAATTTTAAAAGTCAGACAGTGTGCTAGAGTCTGTTTCAAACTCTAAATGAAACCACGATTTACCAAATGAACACCATGCTGTAGTTAGTCCTAAAACCTGAGACCGTATGTTCATTAGTTAAATGTTTACTGAGGTCACAGATCAGGTGATTAGTCGGGTCATTTTCTCATGATCTTCCCAACAATCAGACCTCTTTTTGTAACCTGAGGAGTTGCCCCCTGCTGGTTATCGGAAGGAATACAGGTTTAGGTCACTTCCACATCCTCAAGCTTCACTTTTCAGACATTGATATATTTTATACAGTCTCTGCCTTCATCACTGCTGTTATTACTAGTTAATCATGTTCTGACGCCTCCTGTCCATCCTCTAGGCGTTTGCTGAGGAGCTCCACGCTCGTGTGCGTAAGGAGCTGTGGGGCTACAACGCTGAAGAGGCTCTGCAGGCCTCAGACCTCCACAGAATTCGATACCAGGGCATCAGACCTGCCGCCGGCTACCCCAGCCAGCCTGATCACACAGAGAAGACCACCATGTGGAACCTGGCTGGTATACAGGAAAAGACTGGTGAGAGTGTCTGACAGGGTGCCACTGTAGTTTAAGTAGTAGAGCCCTCATTCTTAGACTCCTGCATATGGAAGAAAGTGAGTTATGTTTTGTTTTCCTCTCTGTGTGTTTATTGTGTGCAGGTATTGGTCTGACAGAGTCTCTGGCCATGACTCCTGCTGCTTCGGTCTCTGGACTTTACTTCTCCAACCCTCAGGCCTCCTACTTCGCGGTGGGAAAGATCACCAAGGAGCAGGTTCAACTGATCACCCACATCTTAAACTGTCATTTAATTCTAAAGGACTGATGTCAAAACAAACACTGTCTGTAACTACTGATAGCAAAGACCTCTTTCTCAACCCTCTCACTCTTCTGGTGGGTCATGCTGGCTAAATATGTTGTCAGTGGCTCAGCTCCTAGATGTTGTACCATCATGTGGGCTGAACAGTGGCTTCAGTGCTTACAGTTAATTTGCCTTTATTTGGAAAAACTTCACACAGGATTAAAAAAAAATGATTTTGAGAATGAAATGTCAAACAAACAACAAATATATCTAACAATATAACTAAGTAAAAACACATCAGTAGACTGATACCACTGGTTACTTTCACCATCTGTGGAAAGTCGATGTCATTGGTAAAAACCATGGTCTTTGTTTTATTTATTTAATCAGGGACCATGCAATAATCAGATAGTTGCAGTGGATTTCAAGCTTCACATTGTCAGCAGGCAATGTCCAGATTTTTGATCCAGACTTGATTACCATCCATCCATCCATCCATCCATCCATCCATCCATCCATCCATCCATCCATCCATCCATCCATCCATCCATCCATCCATCCATCCATCCATCCATCCATTTTCTTCCACTTATCTGGGGTCATGTCATGGATTCAGCAGATGAAGCAGGTCATTCGGGACATTGCTCCCCTCAGCAACTTTTTCCAGCTCTTCCTGGAGGATCCCGAGGCGTTCCCAGGCCAGATGAGATATATAATACCTCCGTAAGTTCTGGGGCTGCCCCAGGGTCTCCTCCCTGGTGGACGTGTTCAGAAAACCTCCAAAGGAAGCCTCCCCAGAGACATCCGAATCAGATATCCAAACCACCTCAAATGGCTCCTTTAGAGGCGAAGAAGCAGCGGCTCTACTCTGAGCTCCCTCTGGATGTCTGAGCTTCTCCTCTAAGGCTGAGCCCAGCCACCAGCCGCTTGTATCCACGGTCTCGTTCTTTCGGTCACTACCCAGAGCTCATGACCATAGGTGAGGGTTGGAATGTAGATGGATGGTAAATTGAGAGCTTCTCCTTGCCGCTCAGCTCCCTCTTCACCACAACGGTTTGGTACAACGCCCACATTTCTGCTGACGCCGCACCAACCCTCCTGTCCATCTCCCACTTATAAACAAGATCCAGAAATGCTTGAACTCCTTCGTTTGGGGAAGAAACTCCCCCCGACCCAGAGGGAGCAGTCCACCGGTTTCCAGCAGAGAACATGGCCTTGGACTAGCTTTTGATTACTGTTTTACAGGTCCAGCAATAGTTAAAGACAAACAGGAAGTGAGACAAACATAAGAGCGGGGGGCATTATAGTCGGTAAAAACTAATCTCACCAATAACACGGTTAGATTCCAAACTGGGACTTTGGACACAAACCAATCTGAACTTGTATCTTCTGTGCTCTGGTTCCCTGCAGGTGGAGGACTATGCCAGGAGAAAAGAGACGAGTGTGGAGGAGGTGGAGAAATGGCTGGCGCCCATCCTGGGTTATGACAGCGAGGTATAGGACGCCACAGAGAATCAGTTTACAGTCCGACCATTCCACTGTCGCTCACATCGGTTTTACTGTGGTGCTGACACAGAAATCACCGACATCCCAGAGAATATTATTCACTCTTCTACAAACACTCAGCATTTTACTTCACACTTTTTAACTGCACATTTCAGAATGAGTGCAAGACTGAGTTTGCTTTACTTCTTCATACTGACAAACTCACTGCTCTTCAACTCTGTTTGTACAAATACAATGATACCATGCTGTCTTCAGTGAATTCCATGTTTTTTAATAGATTATTTCTATCAGCTTTAGTTATCATTGCCTATGTTGGATATATTGTCAAATCAGTATCAGTATAATTGCTGACTTTCACTAAAAACTTGACTTGCTGGGACATCATCATATTTCTCATTTGGGTTGTTCCCTCTGAAATCATCAGTTTCTGCTCATCCATCTCCATCTTGATATGCTAGAATGTCTTTGTATCAAACTATGAATATTTTTAAATATAATTGTGATTTTTTTTTTTAAAGCTTGATATATCAAATACTTTTTAAGACCAGTTTTGATCGTAAAAACCGCCTGCCTGACCCTCTTTCAGCACATTTATTCGTGCATTATTGTTTGAGGCTAAATTTAAACCGCAGTATCTCAGGAACACCAAGTCTTCACATGGATCAGAGGGAGTGTAAAGCATATTGCAAGGTCTGCAAAACATTTCTCAAAGGGACCTCAAAAGTATTGGAAGATAATGCATTTAAAATAATTCTCACTGGAGGAGACCACACAGGTGAAACAGAACCTTTACGTTAAGTCAGTCATGTTTGTTCCTACTGATATTTATGACATAATTAGGTTAATTGTTTTGAGGCTCTTGAAGTTCACTGAAGGCCTCCAGATATTTGAAACTGCAACAAATAATGAAACTTTTTCCTGTAGATTTCTACTTTCACATTGATGCAGTACTACCAGAAGAGCAGTTCATTGTAATACCTGCTATTCTAAACATCATTTTACACTACTCAGTAAACTGGAATAGAACTTCACATAAATATTTAAATTATTGTCAAATTTAAAAACTGTATAGAATCAGTTCATACACTACCATTAAAAAGTTTGGGGTCACTTAGAAATGTCCTTTTTCTTGAAAGAAGCATTTTTTTGTCAGTGAAGATAACATTCAATGAATCATAAATCCAGTGTAGACGTTGTTAATGTGGTAAATGACTATTGTAGCTGGAAACGTCTGATTTTTAATGGAATATCTCCATAGGGGTACAGAGGAACATTTCCAGCAACCATCACTCCTGTGTTCTAATGCTACATTGTGTTAGCTAATGGTGTTGAAAGGCTCATTGATGATTAGAAAACTCTTGTGCAGTTATGTTAGCACATGGATAAAGTGTGAAACTGACTGGATGACTCAAACTTTTGAACAGTAGTGTGTATATATATGATAAATATACTGCATATCTTAGAATGAGCTACAGAGAGATTAAAATCAGCTGTAATGCTGCACTATCATGTAAAACTGAAACAATTTAGAAAATAACTTGATGAAAACCAAAAAGCTTTTAATTTCTCAAGGTCCATATGTTTCATAAATACAAAGATTTGAAGTGATTTTTCCCATTTAATTGTATAATTTTCAGTGATACAATCAGATGAGTCGTCTTTAGGTCCCGTCTTGAAATGTTGATGTTGAAGCTGGATTAACTCTTTGCAACTTCCCTGTTTTTCCTGCTCTAGTAAAAAGCCAGCTGTTCAAACTGAGGTACAACTATTTCTCGTTGACATTTAGACTGTGTACCTTATATTCCTGATGTCCTATACAACAAGGCCCTGAAACATCTCCACATGGGACAATGAAAATGATTTTTTGTGCTGAATGCCTGCTGAAGTGTTCCTATCTTCTTAGCCCTGATGCTGCAGAGACTGATCTCACTTTGTATGAAACTTGATACTTGAATACTTTTACTTTCTTTAGAGAAAATGTAAATTAATGATGGTGGCATTACTGACACTGAAAAACTCTATTCAGACATTATGTTCTGTCTTTTTTTCTGAGTTTAAAGTTGTTCTTCAGTCTTTAATTAAAACATTTTAAAAATATCTCTGTGTTGGTGATATATCAAGATTTGTCTTCTGTATTTTAAAATGGTTTAGGTGCAACTCTACACTAACGATTACTATAGAATATGGGTCAATATATAACTGAGGGACTATTGAAGTCCATGGGATACACACTAAATTGCCAAAAGTATTTGCTCACCCATCCAAATAATCAGAATCAGGTGTTCCAATCACTTCCATGGCCACAGGTGTATAAAATCAAGCACCTGGACATGCAGACTGCTTTTACATTGGTGAAAGAATGGCTCGCTCTCAGGAGCTCAGTGAATTCCAGCATGGAACTGTGATAGGATGCCACCTGTACAACAAATCCAGTCATGACATTTCCCCGCTTCTAAATATTCCACAGTCAGCTGTCAGCTGTATTATAAGAAAGTGGAAGTGTGTGGGAACGACAGCAACTCAGCCACCAAGTGGTCGACCACGTAAACTGAGCCATACATCACCAAGTGCAATGCAAAGCGTGGGATGCAGTGGTGTAAAGCAAACCACCACTGGACTCTAGAGCAGTGGAGACGCCTTCTCTGGAGTGACCAATCACACTTCTCCAATCAATCAGCAATCTGATGGACCAGTCTGAGTTTGGTGGTTGCCAGGAGAACCATACTTGTGGGACTGCATTGTGCCGAGTGTAAAGTTTGGTGGAGGGGGGATTATGGTGTGGGGCTGTTTTTCAGGAGCTGGACTTGGCCCCTTAGTTCCACTGAAAGGAAATCTGAATGCTTCAGCATACCAAGACATTTTGGACAATTCCATGCTCCCAACTTTGTTAGAACAGTTTGGAGCTGGCCCTTTCCTCTTCCAACATGACTGTGCACAAAGCAAGGTCCATAAAGACATGGATGACAGAGTCTGGTGTGGATGAACTGGACTGGCCTGCACAGAGTCCTGACCTCAGCCCCATAGAACACCTTTGGGATGAATTAGAGCAGAGACTGAGAGCCAGGCCTTCTGCTCCAACATCAGTGTGTGACCTCACAAATGCGCTTCTGGAAGAATGGTGAAAAATTCCCATAAACTCACTCCTAAACTTTGTGGACAGCCTTCACAGAAGAGCTGAAGCTGTTACAGCTGCAAAGGGTGGACGTCATATTGAACCCTATGGATTAGGAATGGGATGTCACTTATGTTCATATGCGAGTCAAGGCAGGTGAGCGAATACTTTTGGCAATATAGTGTGTGTGTGTGTGTGTGTATATATATATATATATATATATATATATATATATAACTGAATAATAAAAACTGAACATATGCTATGTGATCCCAGTAATGACACTGACACCTCCTGCTGGGTCTGCAGTGAGCTCTAGCTGCCACCAGAGGGAGCAAACCGTTCAACTAACCGCCTGGACACGCACACAACACTCACACACACACTCACACACACTCCCTCACACACACACACACACACACACACACACACACACACACACACACACACACACACACACACCTGTACTGCTCCTCCTCTCGAGAGGGCGCCGCCAGCCAATCAGAGAAGAGCTCCTCAGCGCGTTGGTTCCCTCTCTCCCTCTCTCTCTCACATACACGCACACACACACACACACCGAAACACGCGCACAAACACACATACACACACACACAGGCAGCCCGTGCTCCATACGCAGACCCAGCACGAGCCGCTCCGTGTGAACGCTAACCATGGCTGAAGGAGGAGAAGGAGAGGATGAAATCCAGTTCCTGCGGACAGTAAGACCTCTTGTTGTGTTTCTGGGTGTTTCTGCGTGTCTCTGCTCGGCTCGGTGTGTGTGTGGGCAGCGAGTTTACCGCATTCAGGCTGACAGTCATTGGTCAGGGAGTCCGCAGGATGCTGACAGAGGACTGGGAGGATGGAAGAGGTGTGAAAAGACGCTGATAGACAGGGAGGTGGAGGAAGGTGTGGAGAGATGTGTCCGGTGCCGCTGTCACTGTGTCGTGGAGGAGCTGAGCGGCGTGCAGACTGCGTGGAGTGGCTGCTGGTGGTGTGTGTGTGTTGGGTGGATGCGGGGCGCAGTGCGGTGCAGAGTGGCAGCATGAAGTCTGCTGCATCTGCTCAGCTTCACTCCAACACCGACGCAGTGGCGGAGAGACCGGAGCCATCAGAGGAAGAGCTGCTCCACAAGTCAGAGCAGAACAATCACACGAACTCTGCTGCTCAGCGGAGACAAATATCCTCACAGAAATGCCTCCTGTCAAAGAATGATCTGAGCCGAAATGTCTTTTCCTTTGCGGTGCAGTTCTCCTGGTTGTTTATGGGATGGATTGTTGCTGACAGAATGTTGACATCCAAATAAGGCAGAGGACTGCAGTGGCATTAAAATGCAATGACTTCATTCTAGTAAAACCCCTGGAAGAACATGATAATGTTGGTAGAAGATGTGGATTGTTTTTCTCAGTTTTTATTTTTAGATTCTCATTGTGTGGGGTGTAAAATGAACGGAGTCTCTGCAGCTCCACAGCCTCCCTCAGCTCCTTCTTGAGGCTCATCTTTCCTGCTTCGGTTGAGTCGCTCAGCTCTCATCTTTGCAGCAGCCAGATGTTCTGTGCAGAGCTCTCAGACCTGTGGGCTACAGGTCTGAGAGCTCTGCACAGACCAGCTGCTGGAGCAGTCAAACAGAAGAAGGACATGACATTCATCAGGTGCACCACAGCTACAAGTCTGATCAATGATCGTATGTTCATATGCTGAGTAGAAGTGTTTGCCCACATGTCAGCCATGGGAATCTTATGAGGGTAACTTTTTTTTAAATGATCAATTCGTTGTTTTGTGCTTGTTTGTCTGTGTATGTAGCCCTGTGACAGACTGGCGACCTGTCCAGGGTGTCCCTGCCTTCGCCCGAGTCAGCTGGCATAGACTGTAGCACCCCCCGCGACCCTAGTGAGGATAAAACGGTGTATAGAGAATGGATGGATGGAATTCATTGTTTTGTCCAGAACAAATAAAAAAATGTCAAAACTAATTCCTTGCAGAGATGAAGGTGACTACTGTAAATATCTTTATGTCAACAGACCTACCATAAATTCTACTTTTACACAGCTTGTACATGTTCAGGTTTTGTTGGCATTGCCAGAAAAGTTCAACCTCATGCATGTTATTGAACTTTTAGATCAGGAGAGTCCTTCTAGTTGAGGGACCACGTTCAGGTCTCAGAGGGCCGGAGCAGTAAAATCACAGCATCATAGCCCATAAATAGCCACAACTCCTAATGTTTCCTTTGTAGTGCAAAAAAAAAAGTGCATTCTGAAAATGTTTTTGTAAAATATTATGAACAAACTGAAATTTCTTCAGAAAAATAAATTTCAGTAACATTAAACCTCAGATCATCATTTGTGTATCACAACCGAAAGATTCAGTTCAATTGTGTAGTAATCCTGACACACCACTCAAGCTAAATGATAACTATTTATTTATTTGTTTATTTAATAGGGACAATGAAATTAACATAGTTTCAATACAGTTCATGAATCTGATTAAGGAATAAATGCATTAAAGTTGTGGCAGTGCATCAACTGCCGGTTCAACCAAACCAGACTCGCTCATACTGAAGCTGCTCACTCACATTATTTTGCACAATGTTCAACATCTGTAAATATTTTCACAGGAAGCATTCATTTTCACATATGTTATTTCTACCCTTTGCAAAGAACAGGGGTGTCAAATGTGCAGTCCGTGGGCCAAAAGCAGCCCTCCTGAGGGTCCAATCCGGCCCACAGGATGACTAAGTGTATAAATTGAAAAGAAGACATTAACTGCAAATTGTAAATGTGTAAAACTATAACATTGTTTTTGACAATGACAAGTTGTGAAATACTAGATGGCTCATTGTTCTTTTGTCATTTTGCGTCTCATTTTTGTAATATTTTGTCTTGTTTTTGTTGTTTTTTGTCTGACTTTTATTTGTCTCTTGTTTTGTCGTTTTGTTTCTCTTTTTTGTTGTTTTGTGTTTCCTTTTTGTCTCGAATGTGTTTCTTGCCGTATTTTTGTCATTTTGTGTTTTGCTTTATTTGTTGTTTTGTGTTTTTTTGGCTCTCTTGTGCTGCTAGTCTATTTGTTTTTTGTTTTGTTTTTCATTTTTGTCTCATTTTGTCCATTTTTTTGTCGCTTTGTAACTTTTTGTCTCCTTTTTTGTCTGTTTTTGTTTTGCTTCATGTCATTTATCTCATTTTTTGTCGCTTTGTTTCTCGCTTTCGTCATTTTGTGTCTCATTTTTGTAATTTTTTGTCTTTTTCGTGTCTGATTTTTGTTGTTTGATCATACAGTAAAGTACTATATAGATACCTGTGACTAAATGTTTTGTGTCTTTGTGGACACTCTGTAATCTGGTAGTTGTAATGTGTAAATGATAAACTGAGGCATGATGTTGTTGAAATTGAATTTATTTTTCTTAAGAAATTTCAAGTTGTTCATTATGTTTTGTAAAAAGATAATTCCGTAAACGTGATTTTTTTTTTTTTGCACTGAAACAGAGGAAGGATTTGGAGTTGTGCTTATTTTTGGTTATTATGCTGTGGTTTTACTATCTGACCCACTGGAGATCAAACTGGGCTGAATGTGGCCCCAGAACTAAAATGAATTGGACGCCTCTGCTCTAGTAGGATGGTTTTGGGCCGTGCGCCTTATGTTTGACACCTCTGTTGTAGAGGATGGTCAAGGTGAATGAGCCTGAAAACATCCTCAAACATGTTCCTAGTATTTTATCCAGCCGTGTTACCGTACATTAAGGGATCCTGTGATGGTGGGCTGTAGGCGTCAGGGCGTCTGGGCCTTTAGTTCGCTGACAAACAGCAGAAAACATGGACGATATAGATTTTTATAGACATGACTCTGAGGTGAGCAGAGAGCTGTAGCAGGGCGGGCTTCTGCTTACTACACAGAGCAGCTTCCAACAGGCCACCAGTTGCCATCCCAGCATGTGGTCGCCTCTGAGCCATGCCTGCAGCGTGAGGTGCTGCTCTGCTGGCAGAGCCTGTCTGCAGATCTAATTCCTGCACACACTGACTGAAGGCTGAGGACAAATCCACCACCGCAGTTATTTATTTTATGCTAGGTTCATTTCTGGTTTTTGGTTGGTAGGCATCACATCTTGTCTGTGTCTCTGTTTTGATTTTATTGGATTCTATATAGATAGCAGTAGTATTACTCAGACCTCTGTGAGTTAATGTGCATGAGAATTTTAATGGTGATTATTACCAGCACGCAAATCTATCACAAGCTGAGCTTGTGGTAGATTTTGTTGTGATCATGTTTAGTTTCATTTTCTCTCATTTCATCAGAACAAAAACAAAATGAGCTGAAAGAGTTAAACAGCTACTTGAGCTTCTCAAATGTTGGCACTAGCTGCTTCAAATGTCTTAATATTCCTTGAAAAGAACTATTTTTTAAATTTATTTTCTAGCAGTTTATGCACTAAGCAACAAGTGGAAACAGTAGTTATCCAAATAATCAATAATTAAATCATTTATTTGTTTACAGCCTTAAACTAAATCCATCAGTTTAGCTTTCGGGTTTTTAGTACCGAAGTCAATAGGAACTTCCACCGCTTGTGTCTGCAGCGGTTTCTTGCTTTTCTTCACATAAAGCACCAAAAAAAAGAAAAGAAATGCACAACTCTGAAGAAACCATTTAGGATCCATGCCGTTGGGTTTTTACTGATGACGTGTTTACAAGCCAATCAAAGAATGAAATGGAAAGAATGTTGTATAGTCTTTAGTGGAACAGCCTGTTAACAGCTTTACATTCCCACTGACACTTGAGAGTCACTTAGGAAGGCGATCGGCAGCCGGCAGTCCAAAGCATTCAGTCATGTGTGAAATCAATCACAATAAATATGCCTTCAGAACAGTCAATAACTGCAAATGAGGGGACATTGAATGTCAACTCAATTGAAAAGATCGGTAATAATCAGAGATCTCAATTTATATTCATATTGCTGGTAATTAGCCTAATGTCTGTAGTTTTAACCACAACGTAAAAAACATTTCTGTAGAGAATAAAAAATATAAAAATAGTAATCAAGACTGTTTTATTTAAATTTGCTTAAAAGATATTGAATACTTTTAAAATTTGAAAGGCCAAAAAATTGTCATTTTTCACAGCTCTCAATTTCATTTTTTCCATTCTTTTTTGTAGAATCTGTTACTGTTGAGTCTAAAGGCTCAACGATGATGGACATTGGCTAGTAGCAAAGTTAGAACTCCCAAAAATGAAAGGATTATGTGGGCTACAAACAATCTGTTAAACTAAATCATCCATCTAACCCTAACCCTAACCATCCATCCATCCATCCATCCATCCATCCATCCATCCATCCATCCATCCATCCATCCATCCATCCATCCATCCATCCATCCATCCTTTCTTCCATTCATTCATTAAATCCATCCTTCTTTCCTTCCTTCCATCCATCCTTTCCGTCCGTCCTTCCTTCGTCCGTCCATCCATCCATCCATCCATCCATCCATCCATCCATCCATCCATCCATCCATCCATCCATCCATCCATCCATCCATTATCTATACACCACTTTATATTTGCTGTTTTTATATGTAACTATGTAAAGTGTCTTTGAGTATTTTGAAAAGCACTATATAAATAAAAAGTATTATTATTATTATTATTATTCCTCATTAAGGTCGTGGGGTGCTGAAGCCTATCCCAGCTGACTTAGGATGAAGGCTGGAGACACCCTGGACAGGTCACCAGTCTGTCAGGGCTTCATATAGAGACAGACAATCACACTCACATTCACACCTACAGATAATTTAGAATCACCAGTTAACCTCAGCATGTTTTTGGACTGTGGAAGGAAGCTGGAGAACCCGGAGAAAACCCATGCATGCACAGGGAGAACATGCAAACTCCATGCAGAAAGATCCCAAGCCCAGGCCGGGACTCAAACCGGTGTTCCTCTAGCTTCAAGGTGACGACACTAACCACCAACCCACTGTGCAGCCCTGAAGTAAATCATTTATACAAAATTAACCAAACTTCATGAATCTTTTACCAATGCGGGAAATGCTTTTCTGTTGGGTCAGTTCCATTTAGTAACATCCCTGCTGCTCCATCAGCACCGTGTTCTCTGAAAAAGACAGCTTGTACATTCTGTCCATTTATGGAAAGTAATGCTACAGTTGATGCAGGTGGGTGGAGGTGTTTGTCTGAGTGCCTCGCTGCTTGTTCCAGGAGATGGGTCTGATTGCTGTTGTTGGAGACTGTCCACCATCACTCTGTTACTGGATGGTGATACTTGAGGTGATAAACAGAAATTGTGGTACTTCTCTTCTGTGTTGGCACAAGGTTTATTTTAGTTCACAATATACAGTCTGCAGTTAACCCTTGCGTTGTCCTGTGGGCCAGATTGACCCGTTTTAAAGTTTGAAAATGTGGGAAAAAATATATTCTGATGTCCACATTTTCAGCATTTTTGGGAAACTTTTTAACATTTTTGGGGGAGAAAACAGAAATGTAAAAAAAAAGAAAGTTTATTTAAGAACATTCAGAAAAAAATCAACTAAAATCCAGCCAATATCTCTTTTTTCTGAATGTTCTTAAAGAAAATATTAGAAGTTTTTCTGATATGTATGTATGTATGTATGTATATGTATTTATATATCTATATATTTTTTTAGGATTTTTTGGGAAGATTTTTACTCAGTTTTTGAAAATATTTACAAGAATTTTCTTGCCAAATTTGAAGGACTTTTTAATTTTATTTAATAAAACTTTTAAGGAAAACTTTTGTGGAATTATTGGAATTGTCTTCCTGAAGGTTTTGCAAAATTTCAGAAATTTGAGGATTTTTTTTTTTTTTTTTTGCAGAATTTCTAGATTTTTTTGCAGACAAGGGAGCAATATTTTTGGTGCCCATAAATGAAGACAACAGGAGGGTTAAACAAAGGTCTCATCCAGTGTGGCACTGAACAGAACTAAGCCACCGCTGATATCCTGTCACCTCAGTAACCCGGGTCTAATGAGATTCCAGAACTGAATGAATGCATTACTTTGCTGTGTTTTCATGCAGAGCTTCCACAGTGTACATATCTGTTGTCAGTGAGTTATGTCTGTTAGCGTGTGCTGGTCTGCTGCAGGTCTCCAGTTGTTTTGTGAGAGCAGCACTGTTAGAGATTCAGGTGAAATGATGGATGTGTAAATCTCAGAGCGTGTTAATAGTTTAGTGTAGCAGAGTGGACTGAGGACACTGATGATGAAAGAGCCACAGATACTAAACACTGACAGTAAAAAGAGAAGAGACCACGACCGATCCCTCTGAAGATTTTACTGTTTATAGAAGCAGAAGACAAGAATATTATCCTCCTTTCACATCGTATGGTGATGTCATAAACTGAAGGATCCTGTTGTCAGTAGAAGGAGAGGAGTTGGAGGGTGCAGACTAGGACATAACAGAACAGTAGGGCTGCAAACCTTGGAAGAAACTGTCTTCTACATGCAAAGGTAGTCATAGTCTCAGGCTTTCACTCCAGCTCATGGTCCACTGAATTATAATAATAAATAATAAGAGGCAGTTAAACCAACCACTCCTGATATACTCAGAGTTGGTGGAAGTTGTGTGAAGGCTCATTTGTTAGCGTTGCAGTTCGCTGCTCCATTCTGCCAACACAAGTCTCAGAGGAATAACATATAGAATATTAACCAAAAAGTGTAACATTTTCTTTCAAAGCAGGTTATGAAATTATTACATTCAAAATCTGCTTGTGTTCAACTAGAAGGTTACTCAGGTGTGTATCTGTGGCATGAACGTATCACCCAGAAGTTGAGCCCTTTTGAGTTTGGATTCAAAAAGCTGGGTGAGTGACATTTGGTATTTATTGTTAATGAGACCTGCACTGTGTGCCAATCTCACCAGCCTGAAAAAGCACCCTTCACCGGAAAGTTGAGAGTGTCTTGACTTTATGCAAATGTCTTCTGATGCAATGAAAATGACAACCTAGCAAGAGCCGATCGCAACAGACAACACTGAGACTGGGGTTGATTCCAGCACAGATAAAGGAGTTTGCAGTAGAAAAACTAATCGACAAGCACTGTAAGTTGAAAAGATATCTTCAGCCAAGGTTACATAAGGCGCTTTTCCACGAGCACGTACTTAGCTCAACTCAGCTCCACTCTACTTGACTCAACCTGGTTTAGGTCGTTTTCCATTACAATTGAGTACCACCTCATTGTGGGTGAAGTCACAAAACACTCACCGTCCTCGAACATGGCCACCAGTAATGCAGTGGTGGAGTTGAGGTCACTCTCCCTCCTGTTGCTCGCCGGTTGGTGCCTGTAAATGACGTCCATTTGGCTAAAGCACTTCCAACACCTCTGGTTTGACACGCTCCGCCCGTTGTGGTCCTTGATGGACCGACAGTCACTTCTGAGCTTTTTCAGCTTCTCCTGACACTGCTTCATTGTCCTACTGTATCTGTGGGCGGCCATCCACTCACAGATCTCCTGATAAACCTTCTCATTGCGAGTCACACTGTCCAGCTCCCTCTATATTCTTTGGTCCGCCACTAAAGACACTAAAGAATGAAGTCTCAACCTCTTCATTCGCCCAGTACAGGTCTCATGTCGTCACTCCCTGTCCAATCGGTGGCCTGCACTCTGTAGATGCCACATTATCAGCTCAACTCAGCTCACTTGGAACCCCGGCCGAGTAGGTACTAAAATTGTAGCTAGTACCAGGTACTACGCCCTAATGGAAAACCTCACAAACCGAGTAGAGTGGAGCGAGTAGGTGCTCGTGGAAAAGCTCCAATAGTGCAACGCAGGGCCCGACTGTGGGACCTATAGATGGGGAGGGAGCAGGGAGCATCAGGATCAGGTGTCGGGACAAGTGCCAGAAATTCTGAGGCTATGGCCTGGATAGTTTCATAAATGCAGGCCCCAAGGGAAAGACAGAGGGTGAGGCTGAAAGTGGAGGAAAGGGTGACGTGGTAGGTGTCACCAGGACTCCCACTTTAAAAAGTGTCCTGTCAGTCAGTTATAAATTACAGCTGTATATGTCTGTTTGTCTCCAGATGACATGGACATTAGTAGATTTGTGTTGATGAGCTGTCACCGCCTCTGTCATTGATCCATAGCTGTAAAACTACACCTGCACAACTGTATTCTCCAACTGCTTCAAAGTGGCTTGAGATAGAGTTGTCAACATCAGTCTCACTGCAGATAAAGTTCAGTTCTGGTGCTGTGTTACACTGCAGCACTTTCTGCTGACTACAGTAAATCACACAAGTCCACCTTTGTTAAAAACGGCTGTATTTGGTGCCTTCACATAGACCTGAATGATATAACTGTAGAGTCATTACAATAAACTGTTTAGTCTTCAGTTATTACTGATAGCTTGTTAAATTATCTATTTTAGTTAAGTCCAGGATAAAGAAGTTTATTTAGGTTTAAGTTATTTAACCTCTTAATTAAGGTAGACACAGAATTATTTCATTTTTACACACAAAAAACACATATAAAAAAATTACACATAATGGGTTCAATATATAATTGAGTTCAATATGTAACTGCTCAGTTATTGTATGATTTCCAACAGATAAAATCTTTAAAAAAAATTTGTGGTCTGCAGCGGTCGATTTGCAGTAGGATCACAATCATGTGATCGTCAGCAGGCAGCTGATGTAGTGTTCACTTGTTGTCATGGTTACAGTGACGCTGTCTTGCAATGATGCAGAAATCTTTAATAAATCTGTGGATCCAGACTATAAGCTACATCACTGCCAAAATCTAATCACTTGGTCCTTGTGTCATTTCTGACCTTCCCTGAAAATTTCATCCAAATCCGCTGTGAGCATTGTTGCTAACAGACAGACAGACAAACCAATGGTGATCGTCACAAAGCTCCGCGGAGGCTTTGGCGAGTAATAAATAAGGATGAAGGATGAAAGTAAGTAAAATTTCAAGGTTCATAGTTTGGGACCAGGATAAAGCTGCTATACTATAGGGAGGTTACAGGTTAACGTGGGGGCCAAAACCCAGTAACACCAGCCCACACCAGCCCTGTGTGCACCCTGACCTTAGAGCAAACTTAGGTGAAGATGTCGGGTGAAGAGGATAGTGGGTGTTTTTAAACCACAAAGCTCATCTTGAAAGAACAATTACCGGTCCCAGGCAGCAGCAGCCTCCAGCAGGGGAAGGCTTGGAATGCAGTAGACTAGCATGACGAGGGTGAAGGTGCTATATTCTGAAGGTATGACAGGCTGTTTATGAACCAGAGAGGCAGCACGCTTGGAATCTGTTCATGCAACAACACTATTTAGGAAGCACTCTGGCTACAGGGTAATGATGAGGATGCAGTGCATGTTTTCATTTGCAGGCGGTTTGTTAAACAAGCTGCCATATTGAGGGAATATCCAACATACAGTAGTTTTAGTGACCGAACACACATGTTGTATGTGGCAGATAAGTTCAGGCTGTATGTTCAGGGAACCAGCAGGTGGTTAGCACTGTCCCCTCATAGCTAGTAGGCTCTGGTTCTAGGTCTTTCTGTGAGGAGTTTGGGTGTTGTTCCTGTGCCTGTGTGGGGTTTTACAGGCTGCTTCGGCCTCCTCCCACAGTCAGGCTGTAAACTAAGACGGACCTGCTCAGGTTAGCTGCTGGTTGTTGGTTTCTCTGTGTGGGATCTGTGATGGACTGACCACCTGTCCAGAGTGCATCATGTCTTCACCCTGAGTCCACTGGAACAGGCTTCAGCCCCTAGCAACCCTCTGAATTATCTATATCTATATCTATCTATCTCTCCATAGATAGACAGACAGATAGAGATAGAAAATAGATAGAAAATATTTTTTATCATTTTATTTTTCTGCCCATTTTTTCATAAATTTTTTTCATATACTTTAATTTATTTTTTCATTTATTTTTTTCTGTATTTGGGTTTATAAATATGTGTGTATACATAAATAAAATAATAATATAAAATAATAATAACAATTTTTGACATATATTTTAATACATTATTTCATGAAATTTAATAAAATAAATTTTGTAGTTTCATTTTTCTTTATTTTCTGACATTTTTTTCTGTATTTGGGTTTATATATATGTATATATTCTATTTTGTTTTATTCTATTTTCAGTTTTATTTTTTTGCTCATTTTTTTCTGTATTTTGGTTTTACAGCGCCAAACATATAATGGTGTATAAAAATGGACAGATGAATGGATGTTCAGGTAAATATTTTATGTTCTGGTCAGTCTGAATAAAAAGTGCTGCTTTAGTGATCAAAATAAACTCTGCTGCGTCATCTGGACATATCCGTATGTGTAATGATCCTGCTTCATGTGTACATGTAAAAGTGTACATTGTCTTCATTTTATTCTTATTTTTTGCCTTACTGTACTTTTTGGAAGTGTCGTCCTGCTTCTTCTATGTCTTATCTATAATTAGCTGCTGTAACACGTAAATTATCCCGACGAGGGATCAGTATAGTTTATCTCATCTTGTCTTATCTGTGGTAAAGCTCCTTGATCATCAGTAGTTTATACGGTGCAGGAACAGCTCATTATTTTTTATTAGCCCGGCCTTCTGACTGCATCACCGCTGGCTTTACCTTTAATGCAGCTATCTGTCAACAGCTGTTTGCTCCTGCCGATACTGTTTAGCCCTACTGCCTCTGCATGTCTTCACTGCTCCAGTGACCAGGGCACCTACAGCAGCAAAGCAGTCTCCTTTTACAAAAAAAAATAAAAAAATATAGTGAGAAATGCAGAATTTTTGACAGCAGCTGTAAACTTACATCCAGGCTTTTTGTTCTCCTCTTCTCTGTACATCTCCTCTTCCATCTCCACCTTTCATCCTCCTCCACTTCCCCTCCCTCTAATCCTGCAGCACTCCTGCTAAGTGCACTTTGAATGCAGATCAATACATGGTTACTGGTGACTGTTGATGTCTCAGCACAAAGTAAACAGCACTGCAGCAGCCATGTGTTTGTGCTCATTTAATTTCTGTTACAGGGAGATGTCTGTGTTTGCAGACTGGAAATGAGCTGAGCGCAGAATTCCACCAGAGAGCCACTACAAGGAAAGGGACACTCCATGGATGATCTATTTTTACTTTTATAAAATGTCCACACTGAGTTGGTACTAAAAGAAACATTAAAACATTAAATAACATGTAGTAACTAGGCACAGTGGAGTAGTGGTTAGCACTTTCACCTTGCAGTGAGAAGATCCCGGTTCAAATCCCGGCCTGGGATCTTTCTGCATGGAGTTTGCATGTTCTCCCTGTGCATGCGTGGGTTTTCTCCGGGTACTCCGGCTTCCTCCCACAGTCCAAAAATATGCTGAGGTTAATTGACTATTCTAAATTGCCCGTAGGTGTGAGTGCGAGTGTGACTGTCTGTATATGTAGCCCTGCGACAGACTGGTGTCCAGGGTGTCCCCTGCCTTCGCCCGAGTCAGCTGGGATAGGCTCCAGCACCCCCCATGACCCTAATGAGGTGTATAGAGAATGGATGAATGGATGTAGTAACTAATGAACAGAGTTTTAATGGTTGGTTGGAGTGGCAGTAGCTACATACACTATATGTTTCGTTTGTACTGATACAAACACTACTGTTCAAAGGTTTATTTTTGAAAGAAAAGCAGTTTTTCCAGTGAAGATAACATTAAGTGAATCATAAATCCAGTGTAGACATAGTTAATGTGCTAAATGACTATTTTAGCTGGAAACGGCTGATTTTTAATGGAATATCTCCATAGGGGTACAGAGGAACATTTCCAGCAACCATCACTCCTGTGTTCTAATGCTACATTGTGTTAGCTAATGGTGTAGAAAGGCTCATTGATGATTAGAAAACCCTTGTGCAGTTATGTTAAGACATGCATTGCCTGGGTATAAACATGTATAAATATTTCTTTTGACTGTGAAGATTGTCTGCTGGTAACAGGAAACACAGTGACAGTGATGAGTTGGACTGACGGTGCCGGTTTTCTTTTTTCACTCATGTTAATTTATTATATTAACTTTCACCTAAACTCTTTAATTAGAAACAGTCACATATAGCTACCTCTACATAGTAAACACCAAACTGTGTCATTTGTGTTGCTTTGTTAAAGTTAGAGATCAAACATCCAGCAGCATTTTAAAGGATAATTCTGTTGTTTTTCAGCGTGGTGTATTTCCCATTGATGTGGTTGGACCAGCTTTGCACTCTTCACCTCCATTACAGACAGAATTTCCCAGCCTGTTCTGTTAACAGCATTAGGGATTCCAGTCTGGGGCAGCTATGCCGAGGACTCATCCTGTGTGCTATTAAAAGCTTGACAGTTTGTTAGCATGTTCCATTATGCCGCAATACGACAGGCTGAAATAAACCTGACTTATACCTTAAAGTATGTAACAATATGACCCTACCTCCTCCATAACGTGCACGGCTGCTGGAGCTCTTTGTCAAAGGAAATCTTGTATTAGTTTCCCTCCCACCACACAGGGATTCTCTCCCCTGTCCTGTCATCCATTGCACCCCCTAAAACAAGGACTTTGCAAAGTGTAAAAATTACAGAGAAGACATTAACTGCAAATTAAAAGTTTGTTAAACTTTAAATTTCTAATAATTTCTGGACCTCGGCAGGTTGTTTTTATCATAAAGTGAAATACTAGATTGTTCATTGTTGTTTTGTCATTTTGTGTCTCATTTTTGAAATATTTGTCTTTTTTGTCTGACTTTTGTCATTTGTCTCGTGTTTTTGTCATCTTGTGTTTCCTTTTTCTTGCTTGTGTTTTTTGCCTCATTTTGTTATTTTGTGTTTTGCTTTATTCATTGTTTTGCGTAACGTTTTGTTGTTTTGTGGGTTTATTTTGTCTCACTTGTGGTCGTTTGGTTTCTCGCTTTTGTCATATTTTGTCTCATTTGTGTCGTTTTTTTTTCATTTTGTGTCGCTTTGTAACTTTTTTCTAACTTTTTGTCTCTTTTTTGTTTTGTTTCATTTTGTTTGTCTCATTTTTTGCTGTTTTGTGTCTCGTTTTTGTAATATTCTGTCTTTGCTGTTTTGATCATAAAGTAAAATACTATAGTACAGCTCCAGATAGCTGTGACTGAATGTTTTGTGTCTTTCTAGAAACACTGTGATCTGTAAGTTGTAATGTGCAAATGATAAACTGAGGCATAATATTGTTTAAAATTCACTTATTTTTCTTGAGAAATTTCATGTTTTGTAAACAAATGGTTCATTAAATGTGAGCATTTTCAGAATGCACTTTTTTGCACTAAAACAAATGAAACATTAGGAGTTGTGGTTATTTATAGGTAATTATGCTGTGATTTTACTGATCTGGCCCACTTGAGATCAAACTGGACTGAATGTGGCCCCTGAACTAAAATGAGTTTGACATAACAAGAAAAAACTTTATCCAGATGTTTTACTTTTGTGTAAGCTAGTGAAGGAAACTGGGCTGACTTTGAGAAACCAGGGTTCGGTGGAAAGCACAGAATAGCCTAATATATAAAATGACTGTACCCAAAGTGGCAGTGATATCGGCTGGTAATAGAAAAGCAGGGAGTGGTGTACGGATATGTGAGCGTTAGTAATGGCTGAGAGAGTTAGGATTGTGTTTAGAAGCAGCCATGCAGAGCTTGTTTGTGTAAGTATAAAACTCACTGTGCTCACTCTGCCACTTCAGCACTGTCCTAGATTCTTCAAGGCAGCTCAGTTCCCCATGTAAGGACATGCTGACCGGCCGCTGGAGCAAAACAAGTTTTTATGAACAGACCCAGTGTACAGTTTAGTACACAGATGAAGGTTATGAACGCCAGCAGTACAAAGATGAAAACAAAACATGAAACTTTAAAAGGTATCAGTGTCAGAAGCTATTTTAGAGCAGTTTTAATTGTTTATTTATTTGTTGGGACAGTGCACATTAATGAACATCTATTTAGACAGCAATGGACGTAATTATGCCAGAATTTAGCAATAATGCTAATTTACATCCGCAGTCCTTAGGCAGGTTAAAAACAAACTGAAAAAAGGCAGTGATACATAAAACAATAGGTCACAATAAAGGCACATTGCAAAAAGTACACATCTGGATGAATGATTGTGTATTCAGATTTGTTACACAAGCTATCTTTGCATTCAGCAAGATCAGAATAATACTGTGGTAGTAATGCAGCACATGAAGCTCGTCTTGTTGGCTGTCAAAATGAGTCTCAGAATGATCAGGGAAATTATTTAGAGGGGAAAGTTAATTATGAAAAGCTATAGCTGGCATCTATACAAGTTAGGAACAAAAAAAACAGTCGAGGCAACTGGACTTCCATGTAGTCAAACACATTTATTAAACTGACAACATGAGCATAACCATTGATTATGAACAAACATTAAAACAAACAGCAACACAAAATTATTGTGGTGAACATCACAATGTATTATTGTGTTCTGAGATGAACAGATGAATGGATCACACTTAAAACAAGCAGTAATGTGGTTGGACGGTTGGTGGAATCTTTTAGAATGATTGACTGTCTTTGTCTTGTGACTTTAGTTGGAGTTGTGACGTTGTCTGAGAGAGTGGAACTCTTTTGTTGTGTTCGTAGTGAAGAGCTGGTGCGTGGTGGTTCTGTGATGTGAGCAGCCACTGGACACATTTTGGTGTCCACATCTGGAAGGGTGTTCTGGGGAATCCTCTGGAGGTCTACCATCCCATGGCCTCTCCTGAGAGCACAAACTTTACGCGTTAAAGTTCTTTTTTTGGCCTTTTTCTGGCTTTACTGACAAACAGCAGTGAGAGAGAGAGACAGGAAAGTGAGGAGAAGAATGGGGGAAGGACCTGCAGCAAAGGGCCATGAGCTGGATTCTAACCCATGACCGCTGCATCGGGGACTATAGTCTCTGTTTATGGGTCGCCCGCTCAACCTGTTGAGTGACAGGGGCGCCCAACAGATTTTATCTTAACAGACTGAACAGTAACCATACCTTTGCTTTAACCCTCCAGCATCAGCCGTGCTTGGACCAACATTTCAGTATCTGGACACTGCTTTGTCTCTCTCTTTTGCAGATCTCAAGATGCCTGTCTTTGAGCTGCTTTTACAAGTTTGAGGCATTTCTCTCATTTTGTTCAAAATGTTCTGTCACACTATTTGACTTGGGTTTTTTCATAACTTGTACCTGAGCATCCAACTGGATCACAACATGTGTTCATACATGACTCCATTTTAGATCTGTCAATAAAAAACACAATATATGGCAGCTGTGATTAGACACATGCTGTTTTTACACATAGCCAGAGTGTTTATAGCTCCTGTATCATTCATTTACTACATTTATTTGTACGCCATCACTGGCAGAAATGATATCATCATAGAATTTTGAAGCTTGTCTATCAGATTGGTGTCAGAAAAGATGATGATCTTCTGTGTACGTGCAACAGCACCAAGCAGACTTGCTTCCTTGCGTGTGTTGAGATGCTGTGAGGAAGGTGGAGACACCCAATGTCCTATATGAGGCAGATAGTGAATGAGCACAGGTTCTCCATAAAGTTGAGCTATAAGACAGTCCAACCCCGGCCCTGCTGTGGGGTCGCCAGCCACAGCTTTCTTCTCATACACACTGCCCATTCCCACACTCTCCAGACTGCTCTCCTCACACACTGGGGTAGCAAATTGGTGGTTTTCAAGTCCAATATAGCAATTTGTGAGCAATCGCAGCAAGGTTCTGGCTACATATTGTGATGCCACTGTTGCTCCAAGTTTTGCTGAGTCATCAAACAGTTTTGCAAACTGTATTGAGAAGAATCTCTTTCTCTTTCGTACGGGTTCCACAGGTAATACTAGTCCTGTCTCACTAGGGCTTTAGACTGATTATAGGTCTATTAACACCTAATCAGTGGCACAGAATTTACATCTAAATCAGATTTGGTTACCCAGTTTATTCCCTGGTGCTGCTGTGTCTTCTATGTACACAAAGTGCTATCTGGGCACATCAAGAAGTAACATACTTAAGTGATCAAAGCTGTTGTACTAGAATTCCTGCTGGATGGTGACTTCACAGACAGCCCTCTAAGCAGTCATGAAGCTCTGATTCAGTACGGAGTTCACATTTTAGCTTTATGCAGAACGCTTTACAGAGCACCTCTTGGATTAGCGCTGGTAGCTAACTTCACATTTTCCTATTGTATATACAGAAAAGAAATCTCGAAATCCAACAAGTAAAAGGACAGTGGACTCATTTGGCTTTTATAGTGGTTGGCAGAGTCTGTAGAAAAATTCCTTTCAATCAAAAGACAGAAACATGAAGGGAAGTCTGATAGACTCGATGTGGAAGCTGTCCTGAGTGGTGGAGGGTAAGAGGCTATCAGAAAGAGCAATATTCCACCTTTAGCTGTCTGTGCCCTCCCAAACACACACACACACACACACACACACACACACACACACACACACACACACACACACACACACACACACACACACACACACACACACACACACACGCAAAGAAACTGATGAGGCCTTTTTCTCAGTATGAAAGTTTAATGACTTCCCTCCTTCTTTTATAAATGTTATGTCCTCTCTCGGAGCCACACAATTGCTATAATATCTATCAGCCAAACACTGCTGCAATGTCTGTGTGTGAGAGAGATATGTGGGGCAGACAGGTCACAGTGCGCCATCCCTTTGGCTTTCAGACCACAGGAGTGAAACAAACAGCAAATCACTGTCTTCCAATAGACTTCAGTCCTATTCACATGGAGCACAAAGCAGCTCCATCCTCGTCATGCTGCTCAGATGACGGCTTTTTGTCATCCAAACAGAGTTGTCTGTCATCCTTATGTTTCTAACAGCTTTACGTGACAAGATATTTATGCACCGTGTCTCATGCTGTCTGTGATAAAACGTTTAGATGCATTCAGATAGGAAGCAAACTCAATTAGTGTCTCAGTCAGTTTGCAAATTGCAGCACGTAAAGAAGGAAATACTCCTGGAGCCCATGTGCTGAGTTTATATCGACCACTGATCATCTTCATTTGTCTGACATATTTGTCGGTTTAAGGAATAATTGATGACCGTTGTGAGTGAATCCATTCATACAGCTGAGGTTCTCATTGAAGTCCTGCTTGCTCACATGCTGTTTGTGAAGCATTTTACTGGATGTTCTTTTTGTTTTTATCCATGCAGTTCAAATCAAATCGAATTGATTTATAAAGCACTTTAAAACAACTGGTGTTGACCAAGGTGCTGTACAGAAGAGTAAAACATGGTCAGAAGATGAAAATAATAGAACTAAAAACAACATACACAATAAAACTTAAACAATAAACAGACTAAATAGACTGGACTGCCCATCCCAGATGCAATATATGTGCACACGAAAACAACAAACCTACGTGACATGAAAAGCCACCGAAAAGAGGTGGATTTTAAGAAAGATTTAAGAAATAATTGATGACCATTGTGAGTGTGAGTGAATCCATTCACATCAATGAAAGTGAAACTATATAAAGAGATTGGTTTTATTAGTATTGTTTTGATTTAACCTTTATTTAACCAGATAAATAACACATTGAGATCGAAACCTCTTTCACAAGGGTGACCTGGCAAGAGAGGCAACAGCAGCATAGTAAACAAAAACAGACAGATAACAATAACAACAAACATTAAAATATTAAATACAAGCAGTTAGATACATGGGGAGTTATTTTTACAGTAACACTTTAAGAACACAGACACTGAAGGATTTCTGTTGTCGATTTCTTAAGATAGACTGGAAGGCTTCCAATGAAACTAATTCTCACAATTTCTATTCAGATTGGAGGGTATTCCAAGCAGAGGGTGCAGAGTAACTGTACTGTAAGACACAACAGCTTCCAGTTCTCCGAAGAAAAGTGTATCAATGAGTCGAACCCAAGCCAAGAAGAGCTTCATAAACCAGAGTCATCCAGTGTGTATATCACCTTACATTTAAGGAAGGCATGCCAGCTTTAGCGTACAATTGGCAGAGGTGGGTGAGGCGGCTACAACCACTGATAAACCTCAGAGCACAGTGGTGGACCGGAGTCAAGGACTGGAGGCAGCTGGCTGAAGCACACATATACACAACATCACAATAATTGGTAAAAAGTAGCTAACATCAAACGCTTCCGAGCTCTGAGTGAGAAACATGACTTGTTTCTATGGTAGAATCCGAGCTTCACCTTTCATTTAGAGATCAGATTTTGGACATGAACTTTGAGAGAAAGATCCCCATCAATAGTTAATCCCAGGTGCTTGTAACTGATGAGCAGCTCCAGAGTTTTACCTTTGTGGATGCACAGTGAGCAGAAAATAGAGTCTATTAGGAACAATATCCTAAAAGCTTAAAATGGGATTGTTCAGTGTTTGTTTTTATTTAACAGATTTTGCATAAAAGGGATTCTAATTGAGATCATGGAATAGAATAGAATAGAATAGAATAGAATAGAATAGAATAGAGTTTACTGTCATTCGCACAGGTTCATCACAGTCCAGGTATAGTGGAATTCTTGTATGTGACTTCAAGTCAAAAACAATAGTTTAGCAACAATTAAAAAAAAACAAGAACACTGAAATAAATCACACTAAAGTACATTATCAGTGCCAATATTTGCATAAATATATATAAAAAAAACACAACAATCAATAAAATACTTGTTTGCAAAGGTACTTATCGCACATGGTGAGGGTAGTGCACATGTGTCCGTTATAATTTATAACTAATAATCATGGATTTATCACAGCGATTTTTCAGATACGATCAAACAGTGAAGATTATTTTCGTTATTGATTTGTCTGCTGTCATTTTTCTAGATCTGACAAGCTGAAACCACAGATTGATGCTTTTTTTGCTTGAGGAAATCTGAAGTGATCAGTTACGATTTAAAATAATTGACCAGATATTTTGATCAGCTATCTGTTCAGGCCTTAAGCGTGTTATTCCCTATGTGCTTTGAGATGAGAAGTTAAAACTGATGCACTGAATATTGTATGTTGTCCTGCTGCAGCACTCAGTTCAGGCATGTTCCAGGTTGTATGTGGTCATGATCATGTGACACGTCTGATTTAATAAGATTCCCAGATTGTCACACAGGTTGTGACGTAAAGGCGACTGATCATTTATTCAAGTGCTGACATGTCAAACTGTCGTCTGAATGTACAGCACATGTCAGTGTAGCAAAAGTCTGACCATCAGTGGGTGGAGTAATACTTCTGCTTTCACAAGCTAGACAAGACGGCATTATTGTCTACATAGAAGTAGGACAAGCTCCACAAGCATCTAAAGGATGTCATATTTTTCTTTAAACATCTTCTCTGTTAAATGTCAGATGTTGTGATGCTCAGATCAGGTGGTAACGTGCTCCTGTGATGCTGAATCACAGATCTATTATTCCTTTCCTGCACGCTCTTTCTGGCATGTTTCTTTTTCTCACAGCTCGACCTTTTGCCATTTTTTGGCTGTCTGACATTTAAAGGATAATGCGTGTTTTTGGTGTGTGTGGCTAAAGTGGCTGAGGCTGTATTTTTAGTACACACTGTTTGATATCAGCTGCCTGATCAGAGCTGTGAAGGTGAAAGATATTTATAAAAGAGTGAGTAAAAACAGACTCAGCTTGATGTCTGTCTGACAAAAGCAGAAAATTGCTTCTTTTGCTATTTCTGGGATGTTTTCCTCCTCAGGTACACAGACGAGGCCCAGAATTACTCATAGATGTCTTTAAGAATCAAATAATACTTTGTTAAGTGAAAAGAAGGTTCTATTTATATGAAATAATGTTTAGATGTCGCTCCCACATCATTTCTGCACACACACACAATACAGAAAATAATAGCAAATAATAACATTCTGACCGCTGACAGCTGAAGTGAATAAAGCTGATTATCTCTTCATCATGGCACCTGGTCGTGGGTTGGATATATTAGGCAGCAAGTGAACATTTTGTCCTCAAAGTTGATGTTAGAAGCAGGAAAAATGAGCAAGCCTAAGGATTTGAGTGAGTTTGACAACGGCCAAACTGTGATGGCTAGAGGACTGGGTCAGAGCATCTCCAAATCTGCAGCTCTTGTGGTGTGTTCCTGGTCTGCAGTGGTCAGGATCTATCAGAAGTGGTCCAAGGAAGGAGCAGTGGTGAACCAGAGACAGGGTCATGGGTGGCCAAGGCTCATTGATGTATGTGGGGAGGAAAGCTGGCCTGTGTGGTCCAATCCAACCCCTTAGGGGAGGGGGAAATTTCCGATTCTTTGATGCATCACGATTTGGACGTGGATGAATCTGAATCAATTCACAAACGTCCAAATTTCAACTGTTTAAATCTGTTAATTAAAGTAACACAGAAGGTTCTAAATAATGTGGTTCATTCAGTGAGACAAAAAGAAATGTGTGTTGTGAAAAAGTGCATCAATGTACATAAATTAAACATGCATCAATAATCATTTTTTAATCGAATCGTAGCCCCTGAATCGTGATTGTTATCGAATCGTGAGGTGTCCAAAGATTCCCACCCCTAGATGAGCTACTGTTGCTCAAATTGCTGAAGAAGTTGATGCTGGTTTTGGAGAAAAGTGTCAGAATACATCAGTACATCGCTGTTTGTTGCATATGGAGCTGCAGATCAGTCAGGGTGTCCATGCTGACACCTGTGCACCGAAAGCACCAACAGTGAGCATCAGAACTGGACCACAGAGCAATGGAAGAAGGTGGTCTGGTCTGATGAAACACGTTTTCTTTTCATCACGTGGATGGCCAGGGGCGTCACTTACCTGGAGAACACATGGCACCAGGATGCACTATGGGAAGAAGACAAGCTGGTGGAGGCAGTGTGATGCTTTGGGCAATGTTCTGCTGGAAAACCTTGGGTCCTCCATCCATGTGGACGTTACTTTGACATGTACCACCTACCTAAGCATTGTTTCAGACCATGTACACCCTTTCATAGAAACAGTATTCCCTGATGGCTGTGGCCTCTTTCAGCCTCAAACCAAAAATGTGTCAGGAATGGTTTGAGGAGCACAACAACCAGTTTGGGGTGCTGATTTGGCCTCCATATTTACCAGATTTCAATCCAATCCAGCATCTGTGGGATGTGCTGTACAAACAGGACTGATCCATGGAGGCCCCACCTCACAACTTCCAGGACTTAAAGGATCTGCTGCTAACATGTTGATGTCAGATACCACAGCACACCCTCAGGGGTCTAGTGGAGTCCATGCCTCGATGGGTCAGGGCTGGTTTGGCAGCAAAAGGGGGACCAACACAAAACTAGTCAGGTGGTCATAATGTTATGCCTGATGGGTTCTACATATGTGACAATTTCATTTCTTTTTTTTTTTTTTTAATAAAAGCAAGGTTTGACAAATCAGTCAATTGCATTTCTAGTAAAGTACTTTTTCTGTTTACATTTGGGATGCATAAATCTCAATCTGGCATTATCAAATGGAAATATCTGTAAAATTCACAGGATTCATAAATGGCAGCAAGATGTCTTTGATAGATAATGGCCAAAGAGTTTGAAAGCGCCTCTTCAGGCTCAATAAAAGTGTGTGCTGCTGGTGAATAATTCAGAAGGAATGCTCAGGCTGATTGGTGGATTTATAATTAATGTTGGGCAACATGCTGGTCAACACGCTGCTGTGATTTAGAGCCCGTCTGTCAGTGTGAGTGTCGGTCTGTGGTCTTACTGTGTGTGTGTGTGTGTGTGTGTGTGTGTGTGTGTGTGTGTGTGTGTGTGTGTGTGTGTGTGTGTGTGTGTGTGTGTGTGTGTGTGTGTGTACTTGTTTCTGCTATACCGGTGGGGACTTTGACCTGACTATTTGCTATAAAGGTGGGGACTTGTCTTACGGTGGGGACCTAAAATGAGGTCCCCACGGGTGGCAACACCGTTTTCTTGGCCATATTGTTGTTAATAAAAAACTGTAAAAGTGCAAAAACGTTTGTTTAGGGTTAGGCATTGATTTGGTGATGGTTAAGGTTAGGGTTAGGGTAAGGGTTAGGAGTTAGATATGAATGGGAGTCAATGGTAAGTCCCCACCGGTATAGAAAAACAAACATGTGTGTGTGTGTGTGTGTGTGTGTGTGTTCACAGGTAACTGAGTGTGCATTTCTTATTGTGTAGATTCTCAGTCATCCTTGGAGCTTCAGTAGAAAGCAGCTGGACTTCTCCTTCAGGTTCTTGAATATATTCCACCTCTCATCCAAGAGGCTTTTTGTTGTGCTCAAAAGGAGGGTTTTAGTTTCTCACTGTTCAAATGTGACTAAATCTTCAGCTTTCAGATATACACTGACAGTCATTAAAAACTTTGAGACCATATTTCTCAACATAATTTTTATTTTGAAGCCCGAAACTGGATTTTCTTCATATGAATCATTTGTTTAGCATGTTGGCATACAGAAACAATCTAAAGTTTCAAGAATGATTTCAAAATAAAGAATTTCACAAAAGAAAACGGCACCTGCCAAACACAAAGTCACAACAGTCAATACCGAGTATGGCCTCCATTTGCTTGGATGCAGGCAGCAATCCGTCGGCGCATGCTTTGGACCAGGCTTCTGATTGTGGGTTGGGAACAGCCCATACGCCTGGCTACATCACTGTAGCTCAAACCGGCCTCCACCATACCCAGTGCCCGGAGACGTTGTTCATGTGATAGACGCGGCATGATGCTGTTCATTGGACTAACAATGGTGGCCTTTTTTGGGCCTTTATATAGGCCTTCAAAACCCATTCTCAAATTGTGCAGATACTCACTGAGTATTGCTTGGTGTGTATTTGGTTCACTTTTGCAAAGTGACCAACATATGTGCAATGAATCATGACAAAATGACAACTCATCATTATCTCAACTACCAGTAGCCTAGCCACGCTATACCCATGTTTCTGACGGCACAAGGGTCTAGGGAAGCTGGACAGGGAGGGAGGCGGGCTAAAAGGTTGTCTATCAAATCCCTCTGCAGCAATTGGGTAGGTATACAACCAATCAGCGCAACGAATAGGCTGACGTAGTTCCGAGAGTACCGGCGGATTGTGGCTAAGTCCCATTAGCTTCCCAACCAGCGGAGCCGCGGAGCCAACTGGTATATTAAGGATTTGCCATATCCCGTCGGCATAAGTCCAAATACGTCTTTCTTCTCAATGAAACACTTAAGTGCCGTCCTTTGTTTATCTTTCAAATTGAATTTTAGCTTCAAATCTTTAAGGGCTGTGGCCAAAGTCGAGTCGAAAGATAACTGTTTATTGTGCGCCGGTTGTTTCTGTCAGAATCGTCACGCCTCTGTCGTCACTTAGTTACGCCCGCCTTCTGACTCTACACTTCATGGTGATTGGTCTGGCCAGTTTTAGGAGAATCCAGCCTCCAGCCTTATGGAGGGTAACTAGACCCACCCTGGCAGAGAATTAAATTCGTTGCGTGGGTTGTCTAGCGCGGCTAGGCTAAACTACCAGGGCACTAGATCATCAGTAAATCCACGATGAATAATTACAACCCCCCTACAAGTAGAATTCTGCGTACATTTCTACCTCAAAGTTTCTATTGACTGTCAGTATAGAAACATTAAAACAAATCACACAGCTAACTTGAGTATGGAAATTTTGTTTGTTTTGCAAATTATTGCATATATTTATTTAGCAAAGCTCCAATCATGTGTTGTAAATGAACGTAAATGAAAATGTAGTGTTACTATTTAAATACAGCTGTCAAATTCTCACAGTGATGCATGTATGGCTTGTTTATATAGCTAAAACATTTACCAAAATGCAATTTAAAAATGTAATTCTAGTCTTTATCAATCATTCCTCATCGTTTTCAATGACATTTTTGATGAGGTTTAGGACAAATAACGAGGTTTTCATCAAGGGAATATCTAGTTATGCTGTGGCTGTGCTAAGCTAAGAGGTTAAATAACATAGACATTTTCATATTTCATGTAATTATTGTAGTGTTTGTTGATCTTGATGGAAAATATTCAGACCCTTTACTTCAGTAATAGTACTAATACTACAGCTTAAATGTCCTACATTAAAAATGTTTCCACTAGTAAAAGTATGTGATTATAATCAGGACTCTAATGTCTGATGTGACTGTTATATTAAAGTACAGTAGAAGATAAGATTCTTTGTAATTTCTGAACGACCATAATATTATTATGAAAAATGCTGCTTGGAGCCACATTTTGTTTGCAGTGGCTCTAGCAGATAAGCAGCAATCAGCTGAGTCAGCCCGTTGATCTGATATTCCGTATCATAGCAACCAGAGCATCTCAGCTGAAACAACACTGCACCTCAAAGAGATCCTGGCGGGGCGTTTTTTAGGAGAGCGCCGGGCTTTTTCAGCTGGAAAAAGAAGAAACACTTTGATGGCCAAACAACATTTTTTCTCAGACTTCCATTGCTGATAAAGTAACTAATAGAACACATTAGTGAGCCACATTCTTTACAGTGAACACACATGCTCGATTTTATTTCAAGTCTATCGCACATACACCACTGTGCTGCCTCAGATTCTCCTTTAGAGCAGCAAATGTGGATTAATCCCCACTAAAAATGCGCTGTGCCCTTTTGGCTAATGTTTGGAAGCTTAGTGACCCACTGTTTAGGCCCTCATTTAGAGGAAGAAACAAAGAGATGCACAGACACATTGTTGGTTTTGGTCTTTTCATAGAATTTGTCTTCTCCCGTTGGCACCCGCCTTCTACTTTGAGTTTTATGTTCATTTGTTTTCCAGTAGAGTTGTTTATACTGATGACTCAGCTGGTAGATTCATGTCTCCCAGTGAAATAGTTGGAAATATTGCAGCAGCCATCAGAATGTTACAGCAGGATGTAGTCCAGCTCATTTCACCAAAGTAGTCTAAGTATGCTTAAAGGCTGAAGTGTTAAATGAGTGACTGGGAAATATTAATATTTCTAAAATGAATCAGATCCCATAAATAAAGACAACGTTGGGGTAAATGAATGCAGGACTAAACTTTGACAATCAAAAGGTAAGAAAACTGAAAAATGGCTCTGATTGTTACTTTAAGCAGCTGGTGAGAGCGCTGATTCATTTTGAATCACGTTGAAGTTAAAAAAACACTTAATACACTTAATCATTTCTAAAATTAAGCAGTTTAGCAGAAAGAGATTCATACTTGTGAGTCAGTGGAGCGATATCTGAGGGAATCTCAACAGCACAGAGGCAGGACTGAGGCCAAAAAACACCAGACTTCCTAATAGATAGCCACAGGAACACAGGAAAACCCTTAGAACCAAGCAGAAAATACCTGCCCAAGTTATATCCCAGTGACGATCTTTTTTTAAAGTATTTTTTGGCCTTTTTGCGTCTTTATTTGACAGTCATAGTCAAAGGAAGACGGGAAAGTGGGGAGAAAAATGGGGCAAAAGGGCCATGGGCAGAAATTGAACTCATGACCGCTGCATGGGGACTATAGCCCCAGTTTATGGGTTGTCTGCTCAACCTGTTGACTCCTGTTGAGGTGAGTCCAGATTTCATACTTTTTGGTGGACTTTATCCATCATTTCTGGGCCTCGGGGCTTCGTCAATGCAGCACATCTGGGTTCCAGCCCTCCCGCAACCCTAATGAGGATTAAACGGTGTATTGGATGGATTTTCTTAACGTGGTTTAAACCATACAGTTCATTTTGGTGTATAAAGTTCTAAGTGTTAGTAGGAGAAGGTCTGGAGTGAGTTTCAGGTTACGTCAGAGGGAGGCATCAGCTCTGATCTGAGGAGGTCTGAGGACTCTCACAGCCAACACTCTGAGCCCTTATTGGTTCTTTAGGGAGGTAGACTCCATCTCTTGTTGCTGTAAATTGCTCTTTGGCTGGAAACATCCATAATGTTGGTTCCCAGATAGAAGTTTTCCATACAAATGGAATTCTTTGATGATTGTCTTCCCAAATAGCTTCTTAACTAAATTTACAGCTGTGAGAGAGAGCCCCTGTGGTTGTTGAGTGGATACTGTGTAATGTGTTATAGATTAACCTGTTCTTCTGCTCTGTGGTCTGCTGCAATATGTGCAAAATGCCACGGTACTGGATCTAGAACATTGTGGAATTTTGTGTTAGTTTTAATACAGACACATATACTAAATGGATGGATGGATGGATGGATGGATGGATGGATGGATGGATGGATGGATGGATACATAGATAGATAGATAGATAGATAGATAGATAGATAGATAGATAGATAGATAGATATTCCTTTGTACCGGCTGCTATCAGGCATTTCAATTCACAGAACTGAACATTAACATTTTAACCCATGAATTATATGCTGTGCATATGTGTTCAACTTTTATAATTTTTCTAACTTATGTACTGTGTATATGTTGGTGTTCTGTCTCACTGTGTTATATACTATGTTACTATTTTGGTGTTCGTCGGGTTTATGGGTTTTCTGCGTGTTTATATGTTGCTGTTAGAAGTAGTTTCCTGTAAAGGATTAATAAAGTATTCTATTCTATTCTATAGTGGATGCATAAGTTGGAAATGTTTAAAATAAATAAAGCAGGCAAACAGGAAGGAAGGAAGGAAGGAAGGAAGGAAGGAAGAAAGAACAGACAAAGGGTCAGAGTGAGAGAGGGCAGTGCTGCTCCAGGCAGAGAGGACTAAGTCAGGGCCCCTGTGTGCTTTAAAAGTGAGACATGCTTTGAAAGTGACCTTTAACTGGTTCAAAGGACGAACACAGAGAAAGAGAGCACCATGCATGAGTCAGAGTTTCAGTAGGGGGTGAAGTTCCCCTTTTTTCAGCAGTGACGTGACTGTTGGAACATCACTCTGTCCTGAACCACCCTTATGTGTTCCTATACAGTTAATCTGCATTCTCATTTTGAATTAAACATTTTTTCTCCTAGATCATGTTTGGTGTTGTATCACACATATGTTTCTAATCAGCATATCTTGGCCATTTATTGCTTTGTTCTACAGTCTCTCCTTTTCAGCAGCCAATCAGACAGTAGACTCTGGTAAGTGAACGTGTTGTATAAAGCTCATCTCTAAACTCAGACCATATTTTCCTGAACCTAAACAAGTAGTTTTTATGCCTGTGCCTAACCAAACAGTGAGTGAAAATGAAAGTAAACAGTTAATGAGAAGGAATTATAAGTTCACTCTGAGTGTAACGGTCTGATATGGAGCGAGGGCCCAGGTCTTGCTGCTGACTCATTCCCTCCAGCCTGCTAACTCAGACTCTGTGGCTCCATCAACTTGAACCTCCTCCTGCTATGCCATAGTTTTATATTGCGTTTATGTTTCTGTCACATCACAAATGAGAATGCAATTTAGTTGTATGGGAATTGCATTTTCATGAGCCAGAGATGCCTGAACAGAAAAGGAGTTAAGCCAGACTTGTTTCAGTAAACCAAGCTTATTCTTGAGAAATGATGTTTCATCAAGTAAATTAATATTCCATGGAAACATCCGGCTGTAAAGTAGCCAGGTCCCAGTCTGTGGAGTTACAGGATGGTTTGAAATTTAAAAAAAAAAGGAAATGAAAGCAAAACTCTTCAGTAAAAAATAGGGATGTCCTATATTGGCTTTTTTTTTCCAATAACCGATATGCTGATATTGTCCAACTCTCAATTTCCGATTCCGATATCAACCAATATCGATAAATGTCCAGACTCCAGATTTTGGGTCATCACTCTGGTGGTGTTAGATTTTCTTAACGTGGTTTAAACCATACAGTTCATTTTGGTGTATAAAGTTCTCAGTGTTAGTAGGAGAAGGTCTTAAAGTGAGTTTCAGGTTATAGCCAACACTCCAAACCCTTACTGGTTCTTTAGGGTGGTAGACTCCTTCTCTTGTTGCTTTAAATTGCTCTTTGGCTGGAAACATCCATAAGGTTGGTTCCCAGATGGAATTTTTCCGCATGGATAGAATTATTTGATGAGTCTCTACAGATAATGGATGGATGGATGATCTATATGCAGAGTTTCACTTAGTTATTCAGCCGTCTGGCCACAGCTTAAATGTTGTGGTTGAGTGTCACCACTAGGACAAACGTTTAATAAGCTGCTGTACAGAAGACTGCCACAGAGATGAGCTTGTGAACACAGTGGAACATGTATGAACTTAGAAGCCAGGTATTTTCCTCTGGAGCCGGTCCAGACTAAAAACAACGATGATAAAAGAATCAATATTACACTTAGATTCATCAGATTACCTGAAACACACCTCCAAATGAATGCTAATGCTGCTCCATGACTGCTGGATGTAAACATGTAAAGTTTACCACATTAACTAAAGGATTAGTTAGTAAAAATGTCTGGGGTTTGTAGGTGTTGTGTTCACAGCCTGCTCCAGCCCCCAAGTGGCCAGAATCAGTTATTTCAAGTTTAATGCAAATGTTTTCTCTCTCAGTAAGCGGTAACATCTGCAGCACTATGCTTTTCCTTGTTTTCATTTCTTCATTCAGTTCCTGCATGTTATATGAAGGTTTTCCTCAGTGACTGGATAAGCAGTAGTAATTTGTATTCACCTACTGCTCCATCCAGCCTCTAGATATTCTACAGCCTCTCTGTGTCATGGAGCAGAATTAATTGAGCTTTTCTCTATTTCAAGCTTCAAAATGCATTTTTTCCCCTCCTTTCTGTCTTTCTTTCTTTCTTTCTTTTTTTGTTACAGCTGAATAAAGCAGCTTTGACCCTCGCTGCAGTGTGGACGTTTGCAGAGGATCACATGTGTGCTGGAGTGTGTGAGGAGAAAGAGAGATAGGAATATAAGTCTAAGAGAGGGAGGGAGAGATGGCAGAGCACTTCTCACTTCTCTGTCTCTCTCTCCTCCTTGCTGCTTCTCACTGCGGTGCTCTTATGTAATCTGATTGATCATAGCAGAATGTTCTAGTGCAGAGAGGATGGGATGAAAGGAGAGGAGGATAGGTAAGGAGCTGAGGAGAAGAGCAGACAGGAGGAAGGAGGATGAGATGAGATGAAAGCACAGAGCAACAGAGGGGAGGCTCTGTGACTGAAGGACCGTGACATCTGTAACTATGAATTCATGCTGTTTTCCTCAAACTGCAGATACTAAATGATGCAGTCTTTAAACCATAAACTCGACCACGGCTTTATGTTTGCAGTGACTCCTCTTATTCACTGTATACCTTCCCAGTGTGCATGACACTCATGTGCAACTATTTTGCAGATGCAGATAACTTCTATGTTCACTACTCTTCCTTCGTGTACCACCCTCAGCTAAAATATCATCTTAAAGCCACTATAGGTTTCCATCCTCCTGGTTTGATGTTACATGAGGCTTTGGTTCCATTTTGTAGACAGAAAATGCACAAAAACATCAAATATGTGTGGAGTGATGAGGAAACTGTAGCTTTCTTACAATGACAACTTAAGAAAAGATGAAAACTGGATAATTATGGGTGCCCAGGTAGCTCAACAGGTAGAGTGGGCGGCCCATTAACAGGGGCTCTAGTTCCCAACGCAGTGGTCATGAGTTCCAGTTCCATTTGCTGCAGGTCTTTCCCCCACATTCACTGTCTCTCTCTCTCCACTGTGCTCCACCAGATCATCATGCTTTGCACATTCTTTTTCAGTTTGATATTTTTCCAGAGCTCTGCTATTGAAGTCATCCGTCTCTTCTTCTGCAGTAGCTCAGAGGCACCCGACCAGATAAATAACTAACAAACTACTCAAAGTAGTCACAGATCAGTTCTTCTAATAATTGCTTACCTCTACCAGACAGCAAGGAAAAGACTTCGCTGGGATTGTCTAATTGCTGTAAAGGAAAAACTAAGGCCATCAGCAATATGATATCTTAATCTCATGGGCAGAGCATTACTAAATTTGCTAAACATGTTGACGATCCGGCTGCTCAGTGGTTCGGTGGTTAGCACTGTCGCCTTGCAGCCCCGGCTCTCGTCCCGACCTGTGAATCTTTCCGCACGGAGTCTTCTCCAGGTTCTCTGACTTCCTCCCACAGTCTGTAAATATGCTGAGGTTAACTGGTGATTCTAAACTGTCCATAGGTGTGAATGTGAGTGTGATTGTTTGTTTCTATGTGTAGTCCTTTGATAAACTGGTGATCTGTCCAGGGTATCCCCTACCTTCACCGTAAGTCTGCTGGGATAGACTCCAGCATGCCCATGACTAGTGAGGATTAAGCGTTGTTTAGATGATGGATGGATGGATGGATGGATGGATGGATGGATGGATGTTGATGATCCCAAGAGACAACCACAAATCACAAGTGTTCTTCATTTCTGGGATTTTAATGGTTGTGACCTTGCATCTACATCCAGATGGAGAGCCATGCTGGCTGGTCACTGAGTCAGTTGACTGATCAGTCGGGGTAAATCTACTATCGACCCAGCCAATTATTGTCGATTCTTATCAGTATACGAAACAACACCTGCTGTGTCTCATTTATTTACCCTTTAATTGATTATTGATTGCTAGTGTGGCCAGCTATGGGTAAGGAAACTGTTAAAAATTTGCACCTCCATTTGCAGTGCTATATTACGCATGTCTAAAGCTTAATAAAGGCTATTTCCATTAGCTGTAGCTGTACTTTGTTACTTTGTGTTGATACATTTTAGAACTGTGAAATGTTGGTATGATGGCATTGTCCTTATGAGTATAGTAGTGTGCTGCTGGTTGTATCCAGCTCAGAGAACTGCTGTGTCTGAGTACAGTATCACAGAGCTACTAGCATGACTGTGGAAGGCTCCTGAAGGCTGGGTATGGTTGAAACCAACAGGTCTTCACACAGTGTTTAACAGTTTGAAAGGTTGTTCACGGGGTTAAAAGCTAACATTTGTAGAGATGGACATGACTTTATTATATTATATTTTAAAACTCCACTACTACTGTAGTCTAATAATTGATGAGTAATAATTGACCAAAACGAGGGCAAAATGATCCAAACTGATCTAAGCCAGTGTAAATGGAAGCTCCTGCATAGAAGCCTGTTATACAAACTAAATACGTGTGTTTCTAGTTGTCCTGCCTTTGCAACACAGAAAAGTAGGCTAAAGTTTTCTTTTTTTTGTGCTGTGACCCCTAGCTTTTGTCGCAGTAACCTACATACTTTGAGTTGAGCAGGTGAGCGTGCAGGTATGTGTGCATATATGCCAGAGAGGGGGAGCAGGGCATGCAAAGAGTTTGAATAATGGGCTCTGTGCAGCTTCTCATACATCATAGCTGATTTATGCAGTAGATGGATGGATGGCTGCATGGGCAGCCTACTTCTGGGAGACCTACCTATGGCATAGAACCAACAGGCACTGACAGGTTGCTGCTGCAGTGCTGTATTTTGCTCTGTTCCCAGAGGCCGGCTGTGGCCTCTCAAAGACACCAGAAAACTCCATTAAGTCTAACTTCATGTGAAGTGTCCCATATATGATAGTTCTGCAGAGCCTGCCTCTAACTGCTGCTGCTGCTGTGGAGATGTCACACAGCACTTGATAGTGAATAACCTGGAAAAAAAATCTGTTTTATCGCAGATTTATCTTTTCTATGCAGACAGCAGAGATGTGACAAGAAATAATGGAGAGTTTTGTTCACGGACGTCTCACCTAGCAGGGCACATCTTGTGTTCCGTTGTCTGACAAAATATCTCAGTCTAAGAATTTTTAACCTTACTTAAAATTTCCCAGCAAATAGTCTTAGGAGTGAATAAGGTTGATATGCAGGAAGAATGATCAAGAACCCTTTAGAACCTGGAAAACAGGGATGCTCTGACAGTGCTCTGTGCAGTAGACTAACTGGAATGTGAAGCTGCTACTTGCACCATGTTCTTTACTGTTTGAAGTAGTAGTTTCCCTGCTTTTAAAAATGAAAAGTTATTGCATATTCATAGGTTCTGGATTTTTCAGCCATGTAGTCTTCTGAAGAATTTCTGATTAAGTCTTTTGTTCTATTTATGGAATAACCTGTCAGACATCAAATACTAAGCAGAGTATTTTTACACCTTGAGCAGATGTTTTTCTGTATTCTGTCTGTCCATCCATCCTTCTGTATCATTCTTGTGAAATCAACATTTCAGGAGCACCATTTTTTTAAAATTTGGTATAAATGTTCACTTGCACTCTGAGATGAACTGAATAATTAATTCTGGTCAAAACTTTAGGTCACTGTGACGTGTCAAATCCTGATTTTAGCTCAAGAGACCATTACCATTAATGTGGATGTTACTTTGACTGGTATTGTGAACTGCAGAAATTTAACACTACTGAAATGAAATATTGAATATATCCTACCGTTCAAAAGTTTGGGGTCTCTTAGAAATGTCCTTATTTTTTAAACATCCAGCTTTAACCTGATAAAATGCCCTTGGAACCACGATTCATGTGTCTCTTCTGTAGTTGTCCCAGTCTGAACTTCAGATCTGCATTTGGCTTCTCTGCTTCAGTTCGTGCTTAATGAATTTATGTTAATTTGTTTCAGCACCAGTTACTCTCTCAGTATTCACATCGACACCACATCTATGTTCGTGCGTTTCCTGAATGTGGGATGAATTGTAGACAGCTGAAGCAACAGAATGACTGCACTGCACACATGCATGGACACACAAATTATGGCTGATGTCAGCTCATTTGCAGAGTCTACACAGTTGGCCACTGACACACACAAACACACGCCATCATTTCTTGGATTCAGACTGTTGGTCATGTTTATTGCTTCTGCCACTAAGACACACACATATATACTACCGGTCAAACGTTTTACAACACCCCAGTTTTTCCAGTTCTTTATTGTAAATTGGTACAGTAATGACTCATTGTACTCTGAAATGAAAGCATAGAACAAATAAACAACTGAAGTTTAATAAAATCAGTTTAGAAACTAAAATGTATTCTAAACTTTTGACTCATCAAAGTAGCCACCTCTGGCAGATATAAGAGCTGAACACACTCGTGACATTCTTTCCACAATGGACATCAAATATTGTTCAGAAAATTCTTTCCAGCTCTGTTGCAGAAGTTCCTTCTAATGTTTGAGGAGATGTGTCTAATCAAGAAAAGTTGGGCCACCTGTAGGATGTGGTAGCACCAACTTTCAAGGCTTGATCAACCTCCATTGCTGCAGAACATCAAATGTTAAGTTGTTAACCCATTTCTTGTTCCCTGAAAAAGGCCTGTGTATGCAGGCACATTAAATATGTAATCCTTTGTAACTGTGTAGCACCCTGGGTATACAGTCATATAGGCATCAAATCGTCAGAGAGGAAGTGTGTCTGAATAAACAGGACTGGGCATGCCTATTTTAGCTTGTTCATGAATGCAGCCTGATGGTGAGCTACACCACTGATCGAGTGTCCAGAAGGATAACACAGTGCCATTCCCACATATGCTGTCTGTTCAGTCAGTTAATGTTTCAGTCGAGCTGCTATGTGTTCGACCACTCTCTCCCACTCACTGAACACAGCTGAGCACAACCACAGGCGGCAGGACTGTACATGCACTAAGCAGTAGGTTTACACTCTCTGAGGGAGGGTAGCTGGTGTATGGTCAGAAATTTGCTCCACGTGTCACTTTTCAAGAAGAAAAAAAAATCACTTTGAACAAATAAAAGCTAACTTAAATTGAAGACAAGCTAGTTAAGGAAGTGGTGATTAACGTCTTCACTGTGTACACATAAAGATCATGCATCATATTATACACACTATCATTCAAAAGTTTGGGGTCACTCTTATTTTTGAAAGAAAAGCATTTTTTTCAATGAAAATTACATTAAATGAATCACAGATCCAGTGTAGACATTGTTAATGTGGTAAATGACTATTCTAGCTGGAAACGGCTGATTTTTAATGGAATATCTCCATAGGAGTACAGAGGAACATTTCCAGCAACCATCACTCCTGTGTTCTAATGCTACATTGTGTTAGATAATGGTGCTGAAAGGCTCATTGATGATTAGAAAACTTTTGTGCAGTTATGTTAGCACATGGATACACGTGTGAGTTTTCATGGAGAACATGAAATTGCCTGGATGACTCCAAACTTTTGAACAGTGGTTTATTTTTTAAGTCTTTGTGTGGATATATGTAAAATACCGATCTCCATCGTAAGTAGTTGGAACTGGTTTTAACTGAATACAGATGTTATGTTACTTTTCACACAGCAAAACGCTTCAGTTGTACCATTCAGTCAGTCTATCCTCCAACACAATTATCCACCACATAAAGTGGAAGTGTAACCTGTTTGAAATCAGTCTTGGTAAAGAGTTGGGGCACCGATCTCTCTAGAAAGAAAACAGATCAGACACTAAACTATAGATTTGAAACTCTAAATGGTAATAAATGTATTAACTACAGCCCCTACAGTTCTAATTTAGCACATGAGCAGAATCCAGTCACTCCTTCTCCTTGCAGAGTTGGAAGCTCGTTGGTAACCTGCTTCGTCGCTTCTGTTGCTTGTGGAATTAGCTGTCAGACTTTGTGTCTCAATCCTTCCCCTTGGGTGCCCCGGTAGCTCAACAGGTTGCGTGGGTGACCCATAAACAGGGGCTGTAGTGCCCGGTGCAGTGCTCGTGAGTTCAGTTCCAGCCCATGGTCCTTTGCTGTAGTTTCTTCCACCATTCTTCTCCTCACTTTCCTGTCTCTCTCTCACTGCTGTCCTGTCAGTGAAGCTGAAACATTCCTTTAGTTGTAGGATTGTACTGTGTGATTCTGAAAGCTCAAATGTACATGTGTGGTCTGTAGTGTTAATTTTTTACTTCATTCAATTTTCGATTCATTAACCAACTGTGGTTGTACAAGGTGTTCTGATCGAAGCGTTAACAATTCCTCCAGAGAGATCTAACTGTACTGAATGCAGGTCTTCTTAGTAGCACATAATAGCCATGTGAACCTCTAGGGCTGCTTTACTGTAAGATGAACAGAGTTTGCCAGTGAAATTCAGGAAGCAAGCATTTAAAAAACTAAGCTGTGGTCCAGGTGATAAGGTCACTGTTATGAAAGTCAGGAGAGCATCTAAGTTGAAGTCAAACAAATGAACAATTTAATCTGTTGAGCTCTCTGTGGTCTCTGTGAATTGTAAAGCTGCACATAACATACAGCCATTTGATCCATAAAACAACATTTTTTGTACTCATTGACAACACAGAAGCAGCACATTTCATTGACACATCTGAGTCTAGAATCAGATCAAAGCTGAATGATCGGAGCACATTTCTTTTCAGACTAACTTTTCATGTTCATTTATGTTGTGCTGTTTCACAGCTGGCAGATGATTGGCCTGTTCTGCTGCCACCACACAACATCAAAATAAAGTAGAAAGGCTGTGTGTTCACATATTTAAGGGTGTCTCTGGGTTTTCTTAGTCTTTTGTTTGTGTGCTGCTGTCAGTCCACCAGCAGCATACATGATTCCATCAGCATGGACTCATTTATAGGACGGTAAGATGGATGGAGAGTTTAGATCAGACAGAGGTTTGTGGGGTGACGGTGGCTCATGATTTGATGACTTTATTAGCAGGCAGAGGGCTGTGTTGTCCCTACACAGCATCAAACCCATGAAACATCCAGCACTAATGAAAATAAATGGGTCTGCTAGTGGCTGAAGTGCTTCAGTTGATGGATGTCAGATGGAGTTTACTGTAATAGACCATTGTGAGTTTCACAATGCCAGGCTGACAGATGATCACTGTAATATGTCCTGAAGTAAGTACAGCGTGTACCATCAAGTGTAATTATTAGACAAAGATGGGTGTATCTGAGAGGAATTAATTAAAATATATGCTTTAGATGTAGCAACTATGGATTTCTAGTATTTTTCTTTTTGCGTTTTCTCATTCTTGGATGATTTTGATTCATTTTTAATGTTAAATAACACATAAACTATTCACTATAAATGCCCAGTGCAACTTCTGAGAGCCTTCACATCACTTGTTTGTCAAACTAGCAGTTCAAATGTGAAAAAAATGACACAGAAACCATTTAAACCATCAAAATAACATATTGTGCCAACCAATAGGTTCAATATGGACTTTTGAAGTCCATGGGATATGTCTTGTATACAAAAAATAAAAAACAAATGTTTTTTTAATTTTCATTCTGATTGTGTCTTTACAAATTCCATAATTATTTTTTTATGGAAACAATCACTTATTAATAAAAATCAACTGGATATCACTACAATTCCAACTAAATAACTGTATGACTTTAATAACAACCATCTCTAATTTGGTAAACAATAATAAAATGAGCTTATTTAAAAATAGTTTTGATTATGTTCTTTTTATTAAGTTGAGATAATCATGACAGATATTTCTTTTTTGGCAATATATCAAATTTTATATGGAAAGTACCAAATTGTATCTGTGTCCAAGAAATCCCTTTCCACTCAGTTCCCCATTACAAAAACACCTCTGCAGGAAGTGTGTTTTAATTCCAGATCACATGACCTGCTCCACATGATGTCATTTCCTCCTGAAGAAAAGACTGGAAGACTCCAAGGCTTTCTGAGTTATTTAAAGTAGTCAACAAGTTTACTACAATATCTTTATAAATAACTTTCAATTTCACTCAATTGTATATGTAATATTTATAAGAATCTTTGTGTAGAAATGCCATGTGATGTTTGGTTCAAGGTGGCCATGCTGATTTTAGGCCTGAAAACAGCAAAAATGTCAGCTATGATACAAAAAGTCCCGCAATTATAAAGTGACCCTAGCCTAGCCACGCTATACCCATGTTTCTGACGGCACAAGGGTCTAGGGAAGCTCGACAGGGAGGGAGGCGGGCTAAAAGGTTGTCTATCAAATCCCTCTGGGTCTCTCAATTGGGTAGGTATACAACCAATCAACGCAACGAATAGGCTGGCGTAGTTCCGAGAGCACCGGCGGATTGTGGCTAAGTCCCATTAGCTTCCCAACCAGCGGAGCCGCGGAGCCAACTGGTATATTAAGGATTTGCCATATCCCGTCGGCATAAGTCCAAATACGTCTTTCTTCTCAATGAAACACTTAAAGCTCGTGTCCGGAGTTTCCGTTTGTTTTCAATTTATGTATCATTGTTTAACAAAGCTTAAATGTGTTTGTCTAGTTCGATACTATAATATAAAGTTAGTATGACGCGATATGAAAATTTATTCATGAGCTCCGCCTTCCTCTCATAGACCCCCATGTTATTCCAAAAAGCACCGGTCGCTGCCGACCAATCAAGTTCGAGCTTCAGCTTTGTCATGCTGTCAATCAACGGTTACGCGCACAGCAAGCAAGCCCATGCAGAGGTGGGCCAGCTACGCACTACGCAACCGCGCGCACATTTGTTTTGCTTGTGGAGGAGAGGGCATCAGGGATCGGCAACTTCCAGAAAAGTTACCAATCCCACGGCTTGTCAGGCCAAGAGACTGCAGGACGTTTTTTGGCTCGGGGTGCTCGCGTCGTTCCCCGACCACGGCCTCCATAGTCCGCCTGACGGCTTCGTTTAGATGCCCGACCTCTGGAGGAAGATGTTGGGGCGTCTGGGACATACTCTTCGTCAGAGGAGTCATACAATTCTGAACTCTAGATAGAAATAAATAAACAATGTAACACATATACACGCGTAAATGCACTAAGTTTGATAAACAACGTCATTGAGAGGGATACACGAGTGTAATCACATATTGAAACTTTACTCGTTCGTCCTAGCAGATTCATGTTATTTTGGTATTAGGACAAGTTAGACTCAATACAGCATTCTAACATAATTCCTTTATTATTTACTAAATGTACTAAATGTAGAAGAGGGGAAAACAGCAAAACAGGCAAGATGCTGCAGCACTCCGGGCACTTCTCTCATGTACTGCGCGTGCACAAATAAAGGGGCGAAATCAGAGGGAGGGAGGGTGGGACCAACAGTGTTTTGGGAGACGCTGCGAGTCAAACTCCGGACACGAGCTTTAAGTGCCGTCCTTTGTTTATCTTTCAAGTTGAATTTTAGCTTCAAATCTTTAAGGGCTGTGGCCAAAGCCGAGTCGAAAGATAACTGTTTATTGTGCGCCGGTTGTTTCTGTCAGAATCGTCACGCCTCTGTCGTCACTTCGTTACGCCCGCCTTCTGACTCTACACTTCATGGTGATTGGTCCAGCCAGTTTTAGGAGAATCCAGCCTCGAGCCTTATGGAGGGTAACTTGACCCACCCTGGCAGAGAATTAAATTCGTTGCCGTGGGTTGTCTAGCGCGGCTAGGCTAAAGTGACCCAGTAACTCATGAGGATTACAAATTCTTTGTATTTTCGCTGATAGAGATACGAAATTAATTCAATCCATCTTAAAGTTGACATTTGTGTAAGATCCTAATTTCAATAGAACAATTTCAAGGAGTTTAGAATATGTGTACTCAATTTAAACAATCAATAAGTCATGGTTTGGAACAGCAAAAGCTCGTAGTGACTCTAACACTGACATCACTAATCACGTTTATTTGATTCATTTCTTATCTGGCGACCTGCTAAAAGCTCAACACCAACTAGCTTTTTTACTGAAAACAGATGTCTGCCTCAGCTGAAAAATATCTCACAAGAGAAGTGATAATGACAGCAAAACAACAGAATTATGAACCGTACTGGTGTAGCAACAGCAAACAGAAACTCCTGTTAAGGCTCCAGGAAACTAAAGGGAGCTACAAGTTTCTGTCTGTTCAGCTTCACCAGACGTGACTTTTACAGTGTGAAATTGTTTGAGTTTGTCATTAGTTATGACTGCTTTAAATAGATTGAATTAGAGAAGATCCACTGCAGGACAAAAACACATTGAATGTCAGAACACAAAGGCGTTTAAAGTGCCCATTGTCAGACATTGGTGGGGTTACATTGGGTCGCTCATGTAGTTTGAATAGTTGAATAACAAATGAACATAAAGAGAAGGACAGTGCCTCACTCTCTCACATCTGAGCAGCTGACCAGTTACGGTGTGACAAAAACAACGAGCCAGCTATAGAAACACACACAAAACCACTATGATGAGCGACAAAAGGTGAACATATAGTGTGATTTATTTGCTTCCATTAGGTCTCCACCACAAGACTAAACCTTATTTTCTGCTCGTCTTAAGGGCTGCTAGTCTACCTAGAGGCCTGCAATCCTACAAAATAAAGTCAAACAACATACTAATGATTTCATGTTGGTAGGAATGTTCAGATTTTCAGTTTTTGTCTGAAATCTCAATATTTTCTCTACCAAATTGGCTCACCCTGCATTCCCCCTGTGGTTAGGTGGGATGTACAGGGAAAACTCTGGACTCCTGACCTCTTCTCTGTGACTTTGCAGCATATAAGAATGCCACACTTGCTGAATTGAAAAACCAGATGCTAGTCAACATTATTATCTCCAGATTTTCTAAAATTTTAGAAATGAAGGTCCATTCTTTTGGGCCGTACAGGCGAAGAATACAGTGAAATCACCTGGAAACGTGACTGGTTGGAATAAAAACCTGCTCTCTATGTAACACAGTTAACCATTTCTGCTTTAGGAAACATCTAAGAGTGCAACATAAATGTAAAATGTGTTGCTCTATGATCTGTAACGCAACACAGATACAATACTGACCATCCTGTGCAGTGTTTGGGCTGTTTTGTTGTCACAGCCTGCCTCTGAGATGGTGCTTTTATGCTTCAGTTCAGCAGCCTGTTGTGGACTCAGTGATGAGGGATTTACAGAGAGACGAGAACACAGGTACAGTGCATAGGACAACTACATACATGCGCTAATGAAATGTGATCCTGCCTCGGTTGTTGTCGTAGATGACTGTGTGCAGAATTGCTAGCCATGAAGAGAATAATTAGTGGCTGCTGAAACATTTGGATTGGATGTGTCTATCAAACCTGTTCTATTCCGCTCTCCCTCAGCTCTGGGGTTTGAGCTTCCAGCAGTGGGAGGCTTATGTGGACTGTGCATGATTGTGGACTATATGTAGACGATGTAGCTACTGTATTTAGATGATGCACAATGGAAGCACATAACGCTGCTGGAAAGTGGGAAGCAGATGTAATGTGAGTGGAATGTTCATTTTAAATCACTGACAGAAAGTAAAAAAAACTCTCAGAGGTTCCAGGTATGAGGGGCCACTCATGTCTCTGTGAGAGCGGAATATGTGCTCCTACCGGCTCTTGGCTGAATGGGCTGAGTGTTGGGTTAGAGAGGTGCTTCAGCTATGAAAGTGAACCTAAAATATGAGCATCCAAGTGTTAGTCTTTTGTAACTCGATGATGATGACTTCTCTCACTTTCCAAAAACAAATTTAAGTTTTGTTTGGTAACAGAACTGAATAGGAAATTATAGTAAGTCTTCTAATTTTTTACATTCTTTGTTTTTGATTTTAAATGTATTCTTAGTCATAATAAATGCAGTAACAAAGAGAGCCTTTAAACATAAAAATCTGAAATTTTGTAATTTTGATCAGGTGTATCATGCTTGCTTTAAGAATTCTTGAGATGTTTCTACATTTGATTGGCAAACTGAATTGAAATGAAAAGCACTGCTGCAGAAATAAAGGTCAGATTTATTACAAAATTTACATATTAATTAGACATAACACAAGCACACAAAGAAGTGCAGGAGTTAAATATATACAACAGACAGTAACTATACTGAAACAGTTTTAACACACCTATTAACAACACTACAATACATAATTCTACAAGGGTATAGAATAGGTTCCAAATGGGCTTTCACAGAGATGCCTGTGTGTGCCTCCTCGAGCCTTGGGAAGATGACAGAATTTACTTGCAGATGAGCAAACTCACAGAAAGTAGCACTGGCCTCATCCTCCAGGTGCAGGTGGACTGTACTGCTGAGTCCTGTTCTGAGGAGCTGGTTCTCCTGTGACGTGCCATGTGCTTTACAGAGCGACCGAGGAAGCCTCTTGGTCGGCACAGACTTCACTATCATTAGTGAATTTCAGTTATGTTCTCACTTTATTTATGTACACTATGGTTCAGAAGTTTGGGGTCATCCAGGCAATTTCATGTTTTCCATGAAAACTCACACTTTTATTCATGTGCTAGCATAATTGCACAAAGGTTTTCTAATCATCAATGAGCCTTTCAACCCCATTAGCTAACACAATGTAGCATTAGAACACAGGAGTGACGGGTGCTGGAAATGTTCCTCTGTACCCCTATGGAGATATTCCATTAAAAATCAGCCGTTTCCAGCTAGAATAGTCATTTACCACATTAACTATGGATTTATGGTTCATTTAATTCTATTTTCACTGAAAACAAACTGATTTTCTCTCAAAAATAAGGACATTTCTAAATGACCCCAAACTTTTGAATGCTAGCGTATCTACATTAAATATGTCTTATTTTAAAGTCTGCCAATATATTACTGCTTAAATTGTTTGACTCTGTAAAATCAGTATTGGTTGGGCTCCAGTATTTGGCTTTGGTTTCACTACTTTGTTGCTTTTCTGTGTTTGGTTCTGTTTCTGTATTTGGTTTTTTGTTTTCCATTCTGTGTCAGCTGATGCTGTAGAGATCATAGCAAACAAGATATCCAGCAGATCATATGACTTTTTGCTTGTTGTAACAGCTTTTGCTTACCCTTTGGAGAGCTGAACAGCCTGTCTGCCTGATCTTGGTCTTTTCTTCCAGTTGATTTTGGGGAGGGGAATCACCGTCTCCAGGATGGCAGTGTTTGTCAGATTCATTAGTTGTAGTTACACAGCTGGGATTACTGTCGACCAGGACATGTGGAGATTTTCCAAGTCAGGCATCAACAGATTTCACTCTTTACAGCAGCAGTTTTCCTTGTCAGTGGCAGCAGAGCTCTGAGCAAAGGGACACACCACCAGGTTCCCAAGGCACATTGTTTTTAAAGGCCCCCTATGGAGAAAATCACCTTTTATATATTCTTATCATGCCCTTGTGGTGTCTTATGCTGGAAGACATAAGCAGAATAAGCAGTCAACGCACTGGTGGAGCGTTTTGACCTTGAAACTATAGCATACCAATGAAACACAGATTTTGACTGTCAACATTTCATACATAACAACCAACTAACCCCACAGCTTGACAGGACTGTTTCCGGGCCAGTAGGACTTTTGCCATCCTTATTCTTCTTAAGAATCGGTAGCTGGTTCAAACATGTTTGTCTGAATTCCTCCAATGTCACAATTTGCCATACTGTAATATAGATTAGTTTTACAATCAGAGAGGTGAGCTGGTGTGCTGAGCTGCACTGAGTGGGGACAGGTAGGTTAGGAGGAAGGTGGGGACTTCATAGATGTGCACATTCTATAGGAAGCAACAGTTAAATCTAATCTATCAAGGTAGCAAAGGATTACTTTTAATGAGAAGTAAGTTAGTATTTAACGTTGATTCACAGAGGTCTTTGAGGGCTTAAATCAATGACCATAGAAGGACCAAAAGCACATTTCTGCTGCTACTCAAGACATTTTACTGTTAGACTTTGCGTGACATGGCCCATAGCTGTTCTCATAAAGATCCAGGAGGTAATCCACTGTTACATTTAGCCGCTGAGTTTCCTGAAAGTCCACCTTACCTGTGTAAACAAACTTGGCAATGGAACAATAAGCTAGGTGAGCTGAGGTCAGCTATCTAGTATCCCTAGATTGAAATCCCTATAGCAGTTAGCAACTTGTCCATTTAGGCAGTTAATTCATGTTTTTAATGTCAAAGAAAACAATTCTTGACGGCAAAGGTGGACATGTATTACCACTGGTGGGGCTTTTCCTCATTAGAGTGGTTAAAAAGAAGAAGGAAGACGGGGATCTCATCCTACTGGTCTCAGACATGTTGGTGTCTGTAAAGTGTTTGAAGGGGGCTCTGTAGCTACTGCTTTTACACCACAAGCATGTGTCAACAGTGTTGTGCACACCTTTGTTCCAGGGTATTTTATTTGAGAAGTATACACAGATGAGGCATAACATTCTGACCACTGACAGTGAAGTGAATAACGCTGATTATCTCTTCATCATGGCACCTGTTAGTGGATTAGATAAATTAGGCAGCAAGTGAACATTTTGTCCTCAAAGTTGATGTTAGAAGCAGGAAAGATAGGGTATCGTAAGGATTTGAGCGAGTTGGACGAGGGCCAAATTATGATGGCTAGAGGACTGGTTCACAGCATCTCCAGAACTGCAGCTCTTGTGGTGTGTTCCTGGTCTGCAGTGGTCAGGATCTATCAGAAGTGGTCCAAGGAAGGAGCAGTGGTGAACCAGAGACAGGGTCATGGGTGGCCAAGGCTCACTGATGCATGTAGGGAGGAAAGCTGGCCTGTGTGGTCCGATCCAACAGACGAGCTACTGTTACTCAAATCGCTGAATTCGTCAATGCTGGTTCTGATAGGTGTCAGGATCAGTTATAGCTGCAGACCGGTCAGGGTGTCCACGCTGACCCCTGTGCACCACTGAAAACACCAACAATTGGCACAGGAGCATCACAACTGGACGATGGAGCAATAGAAGAAGGTGGCCTGGTCTGATGAATCATGTTTTCTTTTACATCACGTGGATGACCGGGTGCTTCGTTTACCTGGGGAGCACATGGCAGCAGGATGCACTACGGGAAGAAGACAAGCCGGTGGACTTTTAGAATATGTGAATCAATTTATATCTCTTGCTCTTTCAAAAAGTATAATACATCAGTCTTCTAACAGCTATTGTAAATTCGGTAGTCACCTATAAATATGTTTAAATGTAAATGATAAATGAACACCTCGTTTCTTGTGTGCAGCGGTATGCAATGAGACTGAAGTGTCTCCCTCTGTTTTCCTCTACTCGCTGCTTTTCTCAGATTACATCATCGTGGATGCTTTCCCCTCCTCCACACTCCCTCCCTCCCCCTTTGTGCAAAGCTTTTAAACCCTCCTCCGCTGACCTGCCCACTGTCAGTGTGTGCATGTGTGTGTGTACATATATATGTGTGTGTGTGTGTTTGTGTGTGTCTTCCAAATCCCTGATGCTCCATAACCCTGATTCTTGGAACACAGCTATAGCAAACAGCATACACACTCAGTACTACGACAGTACATATACAGTACTGATACACAGCAGGCTGCTCTGGCTCTCAGGTACGTAGCCCAAGCTGCAGAATCATTCTGTTTGATTTTGGCTGCAAACACAGAGGCAGCATCATCAGAGCAGTCCTAATGTGATGTATCACTTCTTTAAAAATGATTAATGGTTTATATCCTTACTGTCTAAGACCTCTTTTCATTTTGGGTGTCATGCCGTTTTGCTGCTCACCACTTGGGGACACTTTTACATCAAACACTGACAAACACCTGTTTGGTCGGGTGGCAGGAATATCATTGTTCTGAGCCGATGGTGTCTGGACGTTTGATTTTCTAGCCTGATACATTGGACATTACTGAGCGAAGTGACTGAGTAAGTGTTTGTTGGTTTTCTGCCATAAGTGGTTCAGTGGGTTTCATATCAAATTTACAGCTGTGAGTCATTGAATACTGTGAGTGGTTGGTCTGGGATGCATCCCACATTAAACTGTTCAGCTCAAAGAACAGTTTAATGCAAACATTTTTTTTGCTGTCAACAAAATCTAATGAAAAGACTGAAACCAATATATGGTGAGTCCATCTCTCAGTATTTTCTACTTCTTAAACATTTTCCTAAAAAGGTTACTGTAGTTTTAACTAAACACCACTCAGACAGGAGGAAATTATTCATTTGTCAGGGGGACTTTGGGACTATTTCAGGCAGAAGGATAATCCACATTTGGTGCTCCAGTGAGTATTTGTGGCAGCAGTAAGGTGTACGTGGGATTGAGTCATATTAAACTACACTCAGGCACACAGAAAAGGCACACAAAAATCCTTCTTTTTTCATCTGCTGTTAGACACAGTTTTCTCTGAAGCATACATGCCTCAGAATTCTTCATTTTCTTATTTTTTTGAAAGTGCATGTTTGTATTCTCATGATGTTAGAAGTTTGGTATCACATAAAACACACAAAAAAGTACTCAGAGATCGCAGTACTCTGTCAAGGCTGCTCAGTCGTATCATTTCCAAGTCCCGATAAGTCTGCAGTGGTCGATTTGTAGTCAGATCACAATCATGTGACCATCAACAGGCAGCTGATGTAGTGTTCACTTTTGATGATTTGAATAATCATCTAAGCACATGAAGGCATCAAAAGCAGAAGTGGGCACACTTTGTAACAGAAATAACCATCTGGGCCGAGCGCAAACACGGATGGACATCCACGCGATATTGTGCATAAATGCGTATATAATATATGTACGATACAGCGCTTTATTTCTGTTGCATAATGTGCTTTTGATGCCTTCATGTGTTTAGATGATTAATTGATTCATCGATAGCTGCAGTCCTAGTTCATTTGTTGTCATAGTTACAGTGACACCGTGATGCTATCTCACAACGATGCAGAAATTTTTAACAAATCCATGGATCCAGACTATAAGCTGCATCCCTGCCAAAATCTAATCACTTGGTCCTTGTGTCATTTCTGAATTTCCCTGAAAATTTCATCCAAATCCATTACTCTGATTTTGAGTAATGTTGCACACAGACAAACTAACAGACGGAAGGACAAACATGCTCCGATCATCACATAACTCTGCTGTGTTCCTTGGTGGAGTAAATATCAACATTGACACTACCGTTCATGTTTTCCATGAAAACTGTCACTTTTATTCATGAGCTAACATAACTGCACAAGGGTTTTCTAATCATCAATGAGCTTTTCACCACCATTAGCTAACACAATGTAGCATTAGAACACAGGAGTGATGGTTGCAGGAAATGTTCCTCTGTACCCCTATGGAGATATTCCATTAAAAATCAGCCGTTTCCAGCTAGAATAATCATTTACCACATTAACAATGTCTAGACTGTATTTATGATTCATTTAATGTTATGTTCACTGATAAAAAAAAGATTTTCTTTTCAAAATAAGGACATTTTTAAGTGACCCTAAACTTTTGAACGGTATTGTGTATGCAAATTATTATCATTTGTTATCATTTTAGGAACCTTACGAGATAAACATGTTTGACGTTGTTTTAATCACCTGAGCATCAGAACCCAGGATTTTTATTTACTGTAGATGTTCAAGAACCAGATTTATGTAATAACCGAATATGCTTACAGTCAATTCTCAGATTATTTGGCCTCTAACCTCTCATGAATAGTGTAGCTAATGGGATGGGACTGAACCTTAACACCACCCTGGAGATGTGCACATCTGTCGCTGTTTAGATGCTGGTCTGAATTTCCTTCCAAACCAGTCACTGTGAAAGATTATCACTAGAATGCAACTTTAATTTTTCTTTGTCACTGGTCAAATGTCCCAGACTGGGTGAATTTAGAAATTACAAGTGGCTTCTTAACTTGCCAGCTGCCTTCAGAGATGATCTCAGCCATAATTTAGTTAACTTATGGCTGAGATCATGACATCTTCGTCGTCCAAATGAAATCCTGTGCTTATTCATTCCCATGTTGTCTTTTTCTGTGCTCTTGTATCATTGAGCAGCAGTTATACATATTTTATGTGCATAAAGTCTCTGCCTTTGTTTTCTGTAGCTGATGCTCAGTCACATACTTTTACAACCTAAATTTAAATGGACTCCCGCTAAGCTTTTGTGTGTTACCCTCTTGACTGATGGTTCACTAACACTGTTGTGCTGACTGAGATTATGTTGTAGGTCACCAAGTTTACATGATTCTGCTTCATAATCCTGATTTACACCATATCTTTTTAAACTGAGCTGCTTTTCATACCTGTTTTAGTTATCTTTTAACATACAGATATTAAGTCTTTCTATCCCATGGAGTGACAAACTAAAAAAGCCTTTTTTATTTTTTATTTTGAGGCTTTACTTTAATCCCTTGAACACAGATTTGAAACAAAAGGAAAAAGAAAACACACACACACACACATGCACACATACACAAGTGCACACAAAAGCATCATTATTTAAAGTGACATTTCATACTGTACCTTTTCTCTCCAGTCAGATATATAATATGTGGTATACTGGGCAGAATTTATATACTTATGGTTTTTACTGGCCTTGGAAATGTAAGTCTTTGCAACAGTGGACTTAGTTGATGGAATTAAGGACGTTCCTAGTGTTCATAGTTTCCCATTCCCTTTTTGAACCCCTCCCCTCAGGCAGGAGGCTGCGGTCACTCAGGACTAAAACCTCTCGCCACAAGAACAGCTTCTTCCCCTCTGCTGCATCGCTGATAAACACTGCCCGTGCCACTGCAAATCACCTCTGTTGACTATAATAATTACTACTGCGTAGTAACTGTACATACCTTGTCTATTTTATCCATATTTCTTACATCTCTTTACTTACTATTTTATTTTATTTTATTTTATTTGTACTTGCACCAAGAGCACCAGAGAAAATTCCTTGTAAGTGTAAAAACCTACTTGGCAATAAAACCGATTCTGATTCTGATTCATTGTTTTGTTCCCTCCCTCTAAATCTATTCATCTCCCTTTCTTGTGTCAGAGTAGGTTTAATCATGGTTGTGGAGTCTTTTCCTGATCCTACTTTGGCTAGCACTGGATTACAAACAGCCCTAAGTGGCTGCTGTGTCTGTCTGTGAGTCTCTTCAGGAGGGTCACATTAAATGTCTCTACTGACTGAATGCAGTTGAATAAGCTCTTGTATAAGATGTTCTTCCTTCAACTTTGTGCTGCTTATGAGGAGTCCTGCTATCCACTGACCACTGACCATGCACTAGTCTGCTATTGTACATTTATGTGCTTGTGCACATTTATGTCTGTGTATGAGTGTGGAAACTAAAGCAGACATGCTAATCTATGTCAGTCTATTTCTGTGTGTGTAGGAGGAGGATAGATGCACCTGAAGTGGATTTTTTTCCCCTAGCAAGTTGCACACGCACTGCACACATTTTCAAAACCATTACATAATGTAACCCAATACACGCTTTATTTATACATTATTCATGGATCTTTCTAATGCATTTTCTTCTCTCTTTGGAAAACTTATTTTTCAAAAGGAAAGAAATGGACAGTCCTCTTACCCACCCGCCGAATGATTTTTTTTTCTGGGCTTTGTCTTGTTTTCTCACCTTCTGCTCTCCTTTTACACACTGCTCAGACTATGTTGGTTCCTCCTCTGCAATATTACAACACTCAGCACAGCTGCTTCACAGTAAAAACCTTCTGATGAGGCTGTTTACTTCATGCCTTTGTTCAGAATTGTGCAGCTGCCTTTGCCTTTCAAAAATGGACATGTGAGGACCAGCAGGAGTGAAATCCAGGACCTGTGATGTGTCCCACTTAATTTGTCCTTATTTTAAAAAATCCAGAATCTATGAATTTGCAAATGAGTTTGACACAAGACGTCTCCTGCATTACTGTGAAGTTGATACCGCACCGTGGCAGATTTACTGAGCATAGAGAAACTTACTGTCTTGATGAATTTGCAGAGTGATGAGTATTACTCCAAGAAAGTTACTCCAACACTATCACATTTTTGAGGGAACAGGATCTTTAACAAAGGCATTTTATCAAGATAACAAGCCCTAACAAACAAACAAACAAACAAACAAACAAACATCAATTTCTTTGTTTACTCAACTTTACAGCTGTCACCATGAACGTTTCAGAAGCACCAACAGCAGAGAGGGAGATAGAGTCCATCAACATTATGGGCAGAAGGAGATGCACTACTAGTCAGAAGTTTGGACACACCTTCTCATTGCCATCATGAAGCTCATCCAGAGAATACCAAGAGTGTGCAAAGCAGTAATCAAAGCAAAGGGTGGCTATTTTGAAGAATCCAAAATATAAACCATGTTTTGACTTATTTCACACTTTTTTGTTTGCTCCATAATTCCATATGTCTCCATTCATAGTTCTGATGCCTTCAGTGAGAATCTGCAATGTAAGCAGTCATGAAAATAAAGAAAAACCACTAAATGAGAAGGTGTGTTCAAACATACAGTATGACTGGTAGTGTAAGTGTGAACCTGAAACTCAAGATTATGTGAATTTCCAGTGTGTCCATGTTACAGGTGATCAGTGAAAACAAAATTATTTACAATATTCCATTTCTGCTGACAGATCCTGCTAAATTCTACACACATAGTTTTGTGCATCATCCATCCTAATGATCAGACTGTCACTGAAGGAGGAATGATGGGATCAGGCCACAGGCTGGTCTGTGAAAATCACTGTTCTGTTTATCTCCATATAAAATGTATTCATCCACCTTTGAAATTTTTCTCATTTATTGCTGCTCACAGTTGAATTGTGGTCAGTTTAATTTAAATGTAACTTAATGCAGCAAAGGATAAGGACATCGTAGAGGACAACTTGATCTTGCCTTGGGACCAGACAGCCTTTATATTGTATATTACAAATACACATAAAGTCAGTCTGGAACTGCTCCATTGAACCAATTCTAGCCCAGAGGCGGGACTACCGATCACAGCTTGAATTGGAGAGAGCCAATCAGCATAACACATGTGTGACGCAATCACTAAGCGACCTAACAATTGCCTTTCCGCCATGATGTTTTGTAGTTTTAACAGCTTCCTTCGCCGTACAGGGGTCCTGAGGAAAATCTAAGCTCTCCCTTTCAACAGTGGAGGGCAGCATTACGCATTCTATCGTACAGCCTGCCGGAATTAAAAATACATCCTTTTTAAAAAGAAAAGCTTTAAGAGCTGCTTCTTGTTGAGGTTTTAAGGACAAATTCAGCCCGTGCAAAACACAGGAAAGCGCACGAGAGAAACCTCGCTCTGTTGCGGTCGCCAACTCGGCCCTGAAGATGACGCATCGTTAACTCCCGCCTCTGGTGCTCTGATTGGTTCGGTCTGATCTGCTCGGAGCTTGAAAACCTGTCAAAATGTGTCAATGGAGGAGGGCTAGACCGTATTCCCGTATATCCCTTATAACGAGAATACAGTCTAGCTAAGCTAGGTTAAACTTGATCTGAAGTGAAAGAGAACTGTGACATGGGAGGAGATTAGTTCTCCAGCAAGGCAATGACCCAAAACATCCAAAATTACAAAGAAATGGTTTAAAGATGGGCTGCACAGCGGATCAGCGGTTATAGCACCGTCACCTTGTAGTTCGAAGATCTCTGTTTAGCGTCCCAGCCTGGGCCTGGGATCTTTCTGTATGGAGTTTGCATGTTCTCCCTTTACATGTGTGGGTTTTCTCTGGATACTCCGGCTTCCTCATACAGTCCAAAAACATGCTGAGGTTAATTGATGATTCTAAATTGTCCGTAGGTGTGAATGTGAATGTTTGTCTCTATATCTAGCCCCCTGATAGTCGAGTGACCTGTCCAGGGTGTCCGCTGCCTTCATCCTAAGTCAGCTGGGGTAGGCTCCACTTCCCCGTGACCTTAATGAGGATAAAGTGGTGTATAGATGATGGATGGATGGTCTAAAGACAACAAGATAAATGTTTTTGACTGGCTGTCAGAGCCCAGACCTCGATCCAGTTGAGAGTTTGTGGCTGGATTCAAGATCTTTGTGCAACCTCACAGAGTTTGAGCGCTTTTGATTGGAGGATGGGCCAAAATTTTAGTGCAGAGATGTGCAAGTCTGATTGAGACCTAACTACACAGGCTCTGTGCTTTAGAGCTGCAGCCAAAGGTGCATCTGTTAAATACTGATTTGAAGGGGGTGAATACGTCAACAATCACAGTTTTTCAATTTATATTTTTTATTAATTGATTGCTTATAGAAAAAAATTCACTTTGACACAAAACATTCCCACACACTCCCTCTGTGTCTCTCGTCTGTGGATTCTGTAGGTCTTATTTTCTCTTCCTCTCCATAGAAGGCTAGAGTGAGAACTGCTGCTGACAGACACCAGACCTGTTCATGGAGGGAACGCTGTCTGTGTGTGTCAGCTAATATAAATGTCACCTAGACATGATGCAAGGTAATGATAGCCATAGAAGATAACTCAGTTACCTTCCATTCCCGTATATGTGTGTGCATGCGTGCATGTGTGTGTGCGTGTGTGTGTGTGTGTGTGTGTGTGTGTGTGTGTGTGTGTGTGTGAGTGTGTGTGGGCAGGGGATAATTATTAAGACATTACACTAGTTTCCAACAAACCATAAATGGCTTGTGTGTTTCTGGCGGTGTGATGGTATTCCCTCAGCCCACACATCTAGATAATTATACAGAACCACAGCGGATGATGAAATCCCAAGGCAGCTTGTGACAACCGCACTGGTCCCCAGCTGGAGCTGCATCAGACACATTTAGTTTTTTTTCAGCTTTGCTTATAAAAATAAGGCCTATGTATGTGAAATAGCAGTCATGTGATAGCCCACCCATCCCTTCTCTTCACCAACGTCGTCAAGCTGCTGCCAGAGAGCAACACTGCAGCAAACAATTCACCAGAATTACCCCCATGAGGGAGGCTTTCCACTCTGCGGCCATTTTCCAGCCACAATGAGTCTGTCTGGGCTTCTAGAAAGTCTTCATAAATGATGCAACAACAAAAGAACCTCTCATTTATTGTTATGTATGATGATTTATTCAAGATCCTTTGCAATCTTCCATCGGAAACACCTACACCACACCTACTAATGACAGTATGAGGCATCCCCTACTTTATTAATACAGTCTATCTATCTATCTATCTATCTATCTATCTATCTATCTATCTATCTATCTATCTATCTATCTATCTATCTATCTATCTATCTATCTATCTATCTAGTTAGTACTACAAAGCTCCACCAGGCGTCTAACACTCCCCTGAAAGTGGTGTGAGACAGGACCCCATGCCATCACTGTCTGATGTGGTTAGAGCAGAGCAGACCTTGGACCACACTGAGCCACACTCTTTAAGTGATGCCGGCTCTGGTCAGAGGGACACTTACTTGAAGCTTTTAGCCAAAAGCTAAAAGAGAACGGTGAAAAATATCCGTTCTTCCTGCTGTTTTTAGATACAGCTACAGTTGTAGTGGTTATTTTTAAAATGGGAACATTTCTTGATTGTTGTGCTGACTGACCTAACATAGCTGTTTTTTTTGTGCTTGACTGGTGTGTTGTTTTTTTTCTGGCTCTATGTACTTTCACTTTTAAACGGTCATTGTTCATTGTTCATGCAGGCTCTTGCCATTTTTTTCCCGATAGTAAGCAACCTTCAAGATTTCAACCCTTCACTCACTGGTGTTTGCTTTGGTCCAACATGACAGTGATTTTTGTATCAGTAAAACAGAGTAATGCATTGTAGGGCTGTTTGTAGAAGGAACATATTGCAGATCTTTAGCCCTTCTCACATGGGACCAGTATTACCTGGGGACCTTATGTAATTTAAAGATTATCCCCTACATCTGTTTTTCGTGCAGCACATTTGAACAGGAGAAGCAAAGTCTGTATTTTGCTTAAAGTTCTACCTTTTCAGCATATTATGGGCAGTCTCACATGTCCCGACAGCTGCTCACAGCTCAATTTTAATATCAAAATACTAGTTCATCATCATCATACAAGCCTTGTTTATAGGGGCAACAGGCTTTTATTGTCAGTGGCTCTGAAAACCACTTTGCTGCTGTTGTTCCCACCCCGACTGATGCAAAAAAAAAAAAAAAAAAAAAAAAAATATATATATATATATATATATATATATATATATATATATGTATCTGCCACAACACAACAGCTGACCACACTGCAGCTGACAGGCCTGAATGAGGATTTTCTATCACTTCTGACGTTCTCTATGAGAGATCACTTGAAAAGGAAATTTTGCCCAATTCACAGCATAGCCGTTGTTTTTAACCCATTTGTACAGTGAGTTTGTCAGGGGACACTGTCAGATTAGTGGCGTAGGAAATGGCTGTGTTTCAGTGTTTCAGCCTGTGTTTCACACTTTCCGTTGTCTGACACCAGAAGTAGTAAAAAACATGTAAATGAGAACTGCTTAAACTGTGAAAACATCTGTATTAAAATGCATTATACGTGAGCACAGAGAGCAGGAGAGAATCAAATAGACTGTAAAAACTGACTGAGCTTAGGTTGAAATGAAAACCCACAGTAGCCCACCCAGTCTTTGTTCATTGTTTTGAAATTGGTCTTTAAGTTCCCACCGTCTCTGAATGTCCCTCAGCTTTACATCTCCACAGAGCTCTGAGTTGTGGACATACAGTCAGAACTAATAATAACGTTAGCCAAATTAGCTGCACAATGTGCTATCATGAGGGATTTTCCCATTCTTGTAGGAACATCCATCCATCCATTCTCTATACACCGCTTTATCCTCACTAGGGTCGCGGGGGGTGCTGGAGCCTATCTCAGCTGACTCGGGCGAAGGCAGGGGACACTCTGGACAGGTCACCAGTCTGTCACAGGGCTACATATACAGACAAACAATCACACTCACATTCACACCTACGGGCAATTTAGAATAATCAATTAACCTCAGCATATTTTTGGACTGTGGGAGGAAGCCGGAGTACCCGGAGAAAACCCATGCATGCACATGGAGAACATACAAACTCCATGCAGAAAGATCCCAGGCCCACCCCTGGATCTTCTTGCTGCAAGGCGAACGTGCTAACCACTACACCACTGTGCAGCCCTTTTGTAGGAACATTTACATCAAAAATAGAAAATATTCCAATGGATTTTAGGTCTAGCCTATCTCTGTGCATGTGAATGTTTCATTTTAATGGATTTCCATGTGACAAATATAAATTTAAATCAAACGGATTTAGCAATTGCTAAATGATCTCACGTGGTTTTTGAATATGTTACCCCACTATATATTCTCTACATTAGATATCCTTGAATTTTATCCTTGAAATGAATAGATTGGCAATCCCCCTAAAATGACGTCTGACTTCTTTCAATGAATGTTGCTCACTTGGTCCCTCATTTACAAGCATTAATTTCCACCACATACATGTTTTATTTGGAACCATAGAAACATGTTGTCTCTTGCTCTCGAGCTGTGTTGTTACTGGAACAGCTTTTCTAAAACCTTCACTGGAAAACTATTTGAACTCCATGTTACCAGTATTTTCGGACTGTACTGAATGTCCAGTACTTCTGGACAACCAGGCACACTCACACTCACACCCAAGGCCAATTTAGAGTCACTAGTTAATCCCTGCATGTCTTTGGACTGCGGGAGGAAGCATCCGGTGAGAACCCACAGAGACACAGGGAGAACATTAAACCCCACTCAGAAAAATCCCAGGACCTTCTAGCTGTGAGGCGAGAGTTAACCACGTGTGGGGAAGCGACCACACAGCCACACAGCCCCTGACATGCACATGCATGGCCTCCTTGTATTCAATTTTTGTATCATAAAGGACATAATTAAAAAAAACAGCAACATTGTTCAGCATTTGAAAAAAAAGTTAAAACAGCAGCATTGTTTTCCTGGGATGTGGAACACCAGCCCCGCCTAAATAATTTGCACATCCAGATCAAATCACATGGATGACAACAGATGAAGTGAAATGCATTTTGATGTCAGGTGTAAATGCAAAGCCCCGTGGATTGGATGCCAGCGTTCGGCTCGTCTGACTTACCGGATGCAGGCTAAGCTTGCCCTTGGCCGATAATCTCAGTCGGCATTCTCTCACCCTCCACAGGAAACAACAGCAAGCTCCGGCTGCAACCTACTGCACTGAAAATGATAGTGAAAATGAAAGTTTTGAAGAGGATTTGGGTTGTGCAGTCAGGCAGCTCTGCTCGTTTTTTTTCAATGGATTATCATTTTAATCACAGTGTTCATCTCCCTGCATGCAAATGTTCCTCCCAAACTATTCCAGCTGTCACTTCTTTTGAGTGGACACCGAAGCTTTATCCTCTGCTATGTACAGTAGACTGTGGTTGAAGCATTATGTTGAACAGAATGGACTGGCAAAGCAGGACTAGCATCCACCTATCAGGTTTCTATACGGATCACATACCTGGTGTCAACTATGACAACTCTATCCGCTATTTTAAAGAGTCTTTATTAAGAACACATATTCGACTTGTTGAGAAATAATAATAGTAATGCACACTAGATTATTAAAAGGTGTGCAACAACATACAAAATTTAAACACTGCATTCACACAGACACACAGAAATACGTCGGCAGTACATAATATGAATATCAAGTGTGACATAACGTTAAAGCATCCAGACTACATTGCAGCAATCAATGCTGTAGTGGTTTTTTTCATTATTGATTTTGAAGAATGTAACTTTAAGCTGAGATCATCAGTCATGTTGTATTTATTTAAAAGAGTCTTCTGAAAGATGCTTTGGTTTTCTCTCAAACACATACTGCTCGTCTTCAACTGGAATGGGAGCACTGCAGTGAGTGGGCGAACTAGGCTGTCCTCTGGTGAGAGAGGTGGAGGAGAGTGAGTGAGTGGGACCGAGAGAGAGGGAGAGAGAGGGGGAGGGAATGAGGGAGAGAGGGAGAGGAAGAGAGAGAGAAAGAGGGAGGGTGAGAGAAGGAGGGAGAGAGAGAGAGTCAGAGGGAAAGGAAGAGAGAGAAAGGGAAAGGGGGAGGGAAGGAGAGAGAAGGAGGGAGAGAGGGAGAGAGAGAGAGAGGGAGGGTAAGGGAGAGAAAGAGAAGAGGAATAGAGAGAGAAAGGGGGAGGGAGAGGGGGAGAGAGAAAGAGGGAGAGAGAGGGAGGGAATGAGGGAGAGACAGAGAGAGAGGGGAGAGGGAGGGAAGAAGGGTGGGAGAAGAAGAGAGAGGGAGGGAGGGAATGAGGGAGAGAGAGACAGCAGGAGAGAGGGAGAGAGATGGGAGAGAGAGGGAGAGTAAGAGGCAGATAGAGAGAGAAGGAGGAAGGGAGGGAGAGAGAGAGAGAGAGAGAGAGAGAAAGCAGGAGGAGGTTGACTAAGATCAAGCACAGCACTTGCTGTGAAAGGAAATCTGAGCCTGTATGTGCATTTAGCCAGAGGCATACATGTGATCGTCTCTCTGTTCTCTGAATGGGTGTGACTAATAAAGACAGCCATCACTCTGTAGTCGCTGAACATTTTGGCCGTTTAATGTCTCGTTTGTGAATTGGTGAAGCTGTTGTTGACATCTTACTGCTCTACACTTAAAAAATGTTTCTTTTGTCCTTTTGTATAACCTTTAGAGTCTGAAGACGGGTTTATCAATGTCTAAAGTTTAGACAATGATAAATTTGAACAATTACAACTTGGTCAGATTAATTAAAAAAGCCTAATCTTAAAGTTTAATTTAGTTTCTATTTCAACATGCTGTGTTTCTCATTACTGGAGCACTTGTATGTGTTTAAGTCATCCGAATTTTGCACATTCTTCAAGGTACGGTGCAAATTTACTATGACCCATAGAACCATAGAACCATAGAACCACAACCACTTCATAGGAGACCATGCTGCGTCTTGGATGCGTCTTCATCAAGGCAAGTCACAAAAGAACTAGCTTTGCTTCAAATGTTCTGCAACGTTGACCGACAGAACAACCAGCGTCTTTTGTATGACACCACTTCAGATGCCATTGTTGTTGCAGTAGGTTTTTTCCTGGCACTTTTTTCTGATAGCAATATGGAGGTTGTGAAGCATGTAGTCTGTCATGTTTCTTGGTCAGGTTACAAAAACTGTAACCACCTGATCTTATGCAGCATTAGTTGTTTCTGAAGTTTTTGCCTACATTTAGTGGCCTTCAGTGGACGGAGTTGCTCAGTTGAAGTGAAGGTAGCTTGTCAGTTAACCATATCCAGAGTATGGACCATCTGTAAAGTGATAACAGATGATAAGCATGTTTCTGTCAGGCATCAGCTGTGAATGTCCTTACTGATCCATCCCATGTCCCTTCTGCAAGTCCTGCTTGTTGATTCTGTGACTTCTTTTTAGTTTTTAGTAAAGTCATGATGATGATGTCACATACCACTTCAGTCTTCCTCTCCTGTCCTTAAGGTAGAACAGCTGAGAAGGCGTTAAAGACACTCACTGTGACTTAAAGAGAATGTCGGGATAGATTCTAGTGGTCCTACTGATTTCACAATGCCTCTCCTGGCGTTTGTTTGGCATTTTTTCATCATTTATCCTTTTAGCTTGTACCTTGGGGCTGGGTGCTCTTAGTTGATCCCCCTTCGTCCATAACAAGACATTTACCTCTGTGTATGAACATTCTCACCTTTCTATGTTATAATAACTATTAGATTTTGGTCAGTGTAAGTAGGTTTCCTGTACATTTTCATTAGCCAACTGTCGAGGAATCAAAGATGTCTTGGATCCTCCCATACATACCAAGTCTTGTAGTGAATCTACAGATGGAAGCTGCAGCAGGATGTGGGTGATCCTGAGATTACTTAACACCAGGATAGACAGTGAAGGAGGTCGGGATGGATGTGGGTGCGTAGAAAGTGTGAGACCACAGGCCACGGATCATTTTCACTGTTCAACCATGCTTGATTACACACATACGATTACTTTAATCTCAGTTACAGCAGGATTAGCTGCTGTAATATGTGAACAGAACAGAATTTTTAATTAACTATAAACACAGAGATTCACTACATGCTGTGGTGCTGTTACTGTCTGACTGAGTGGTAAGAAGCTTATGTTAGCCACATGATGATTTCACATGATTAAGTCACACTGTGTCTCAGTGTACACAAGGCTGGACCTGAGTGAGCGAGTGGATGAGTGAATGAGTGAGCATGCATTGCTAGTTTGCCTTGTGATGTTACTGTGAGCTCGTCATTCAAATGTATGAGTTGAAGTGAACGCTAAATGATATATTCACCATCTCAAATGTTTATAAAAATGTTTTCATTTTATAAAAAAAGGAAACATGGGCTGCACAGTGAGTTGGTGGTTAGCACCGCCGCCTTGCAGCTAGAAGATCCTCGGTTTACATGGGTTTTTGCATAGGTTCCCAGAATCTTTCTTGAAGTTATTATTTTTTTGCTCAGTTTTGCCTTTATTGGATAGGACAGTGACAGAGAGACAGGAAGCATCGGTAGGAGAGCAGGGGAATGACATACAGTTCATTGTCATGAGCTGGATTCGAACCCGATAGCTGTAGCCCCTGTTCATGAGTCGCCCACCCAGCCAGCTGAGCTATCTGGGCGCCCTTCTTGGGATCCTTCTGCATGGAGTTTGCATGTTCTCCCTGTGCATGCGTGGGTTTTTTCCAGGTGGCTTCCTCCCACAGTCCAAAAACATGCTGAAGTTAACTGGTGGTTCTAAATTGTCTGTAGGTGTGAATGTGAGTGTTTGTCTCTATGTGTAGCTCTGTGATAGACTGGTGACCTGTCCAGGTGTCTCCTGCCTTCACTCTAAGTCAGCTGGGATAGACTCCAGCCAGCTTTGACCCTACTGACGATTAAGCGGTGTATAGATAATGGATGGATGGAAAAAAGGAAACATGCACCTGAATAATATTTGACATGTCCCATTGTAAGAGTGTAGAGCCTTAACAGGCCCTACGTGTTTAGATTTGTCTTGGAAGATTCTTATCCTTGGATTTTCCTCATGCAGCACAAAATGTGAAAGCCTATCATCAGCAACATGCTGTAGCACCAACACTGCCAGAAAAAGATGAACACCTACAGTATATACATGTACTGTACACTTACACAGTGTCAGCTTGGATAGTCTCCAGCCCCCTGTGACCCCTTTACAAGGTAAGGGAGGTATAGATAATGGATTGCTGGATGTCCACATGCACTCAGTAGTCAATGCCAAAGTTGTAAAATGTAAATAATGTAAGTAAATAAAACCTGAGTAATATACACTTCTTCTGCTAATAAATTTTATGGCTTTTGTTTTGAATTTTATTAGCTTCCACAGGGGTACATAATGTAGTGGTCAGTGTATGCATACAATACATAACCATGACACACTACTACACATGTACTGTATGTGTGTGTATGTGCACGACAAACTGGACTGAATTCTTTCTTTTGGTATGATTTGTTGGTGTATAGAGTGAAGACATTTTGTCAGTTTTCACACTAATGGAACTAAATTTTGAAATGAGAAAAATGCATAAATAAATGTTGTGCACTGATGGTGAAATGATAGGGTGTATGTACGTATTTATGTGTCATGACCCCTCTTCACAATAATGAGATGAGGTTTAATAGCTGCAGTTTCCCGTGTTAGTGATGGAGTGTTTAAAGCCGCTGCCGAGAGAGAGCAACAGAAAAATCTCTGTTTAACTCTGGGTTAATGAATGTGTTGATTTATGTGTTATATTTTTATGTGTCTTTAGGATGATGAGGTGGTCCTACAGTGCTCAGCTACAATCCACAAAGAGCAGCAGAAACTCTGTCTGGCTGCTGAAGGTTTCGGAAACAGACTGTGCTTCCTTGAGTCTATCTCCAACTCCAAGGTACAGTACTGCTGTTATATACTCTTTTATGTCACATCAGTAACTGAATGCCATAGACAGTTCAAGGAAAACCTCCAATCAAAGAGTGGAGAAACATAAATGAGTAAAAATTTCCATGAAGGACATGAGGGAAATGCAGTCATATGCACCCCCTGTCAAACGTTTTAGGACACTTTCTCATTTAAATAAAGTAGAACCTGTCCTACAACCTTTGACAGGGGGTGTATCAACCAAATTTGGTACACATATGCAGCACATCAGGCTGAACAAAAAAGTCAGTGACAGCCACATTCCAAACCCAACAGGAAGTGAGCTATTTTGCGTTGAATGTCAGATTTTGCCCATTTTTCATTTTTTTCTACAGCGAACTCCTCCTAGGGGGAAACTCCAATTCACCTCAAATTCGACCAGTACATACAGGAGGCCTTAATGATCCAAAGTTATTAAAATCTTTTTCCAAAGTCAAAGGGCGTGTCTGTGGCGGCCTCTGGAATTTTGATCCTTCGCCATGAAATTTCAAATGCTGTGTAAAAGCCCTGAACATGCTCCAACCTGCCTGAAACTTCACATGTATGATCAGAGTCCTGCCCTGATCACATCCATATGATGAAATACACCCCCTGTCAAAAGTTGTAGGACAGGTTCTACTTTATTTGAATGAGACAGTGTCCTGAAACTACTTCATACAAAGCGTAGCTCAAAAAATTTGAATAACTGTATGTTTAAAAAAGTTCTTTTTTTCTGTGATTTAATTTTAAAAAAATACAATTTTAGATTCACTGCATACAAAGTGAAATATTTCAAGACTTTTTTTGTTTTAATTCTCATGATTATGTCTTATAGCTCATGAAAATCAGACATCAATTATCTCGAAATATTAGAATATTTAATTTTGGATTCCACTACATTACTATTTTAACAGTAGTGATTCTATGTATCCCTCAGTTTCGTGAAGTACACGGAACGAGAATCATGGGAAGACTGCTGACTCAAAAGTTGTCCCGACAATGATCATCTATGGACAGATAGATCAGAGCTATCACAGGAAAATGGCAAGGGAATGACCCTCAGTAACCTAGATCATTCAGAGGCTATTAATAATAAGGAGTAATGGTTGGGGAAAAAGTGGAAGGAAGGAAGGTTCAGAAAATGCACTGGCTTTTTCCCCCTGAATGTCCTACAGGGGGGCAAACACTTATCATTAACAATAATCTGTTTACGCTCTGTGGCATCACCTGGTGTGTTAGAACCACTCGTAATTCTTTTAATGAAATTACAGCATTATTGTGGAATTCTTTTGGGATAGACTACACTGGATACCTCATACCTCAATGTCATATTTTTGTCAAAAGAAGAAGGAAGACGGGGTTTGGATTATCTGGCCAGTAGGAAAGTAGTTTTTAGGTTACTAAAAGGGAAAATTGTTCCATGGAGACAAGTGGCAGTATTTATGTTTGGTTAGGTCAGTAAGTCAGAGTTCGGAAAGACATTATTTACCTTTCATTGTTCATGTTTCAACATGAATTGTTTGTGACATTTTTATGCCAGTTTGGTAAAGATGTGGACTTGATAGGCTGAGCTCCAACACATCTTTGCATCGGCTGTTAATGGAGCCTATTCTCAAGAGTGCCTGTTTAGGCACCACCTGGAAAGAGGAGCTGAGGAAGACTGGGACATTAAATAAAAAGGGGACAACAGCAGTCCAACACTTGCTAGAACTGGTGGAGATTACCCTGGCTAGAAGACTGGATGTCCGATTCGTTTGAGTAGATGCTAATACTGATGTTGGAGAAATTCAGGAAGATATTATCAGGTGAGAACAGAGTATTTCTAGCTGGATGGGGTACTGGACACATAGCACCTGATCAGACTCACCGTTTCTTCAGATTGTACATCAGGCCACAGCTTACATACTGTGAGAAATCTGGTTCTCATGTATTGGTGCTACTGGAATCTGTGAGTTGAAACAGAACAACAGACACATCTTGAAGGAATCATTAAGTCTGTCTGATATTAAACCTGTGTAGGGCTTGCTTTACAGACTATCACTGGTGATTTACAGCGGTGTATTTTGCACGGTATTGTAGCAGTGAATGCATTTGTTTTATGGATAAATCCTGTAGTTGCACACAAATGTCCTTTTTGTTCAGTGTTCAGTGTTTGAGACTGTTTTGATCATTAAAGCACCTAGTACATTGTTGACATTTTCTGGAGAGCATTTTACTAAACAGACGTTCATATCTGTTTTTTTCATGGAAAAAATAGAAGAAGAAAGGTTGACCGGTGAATTTTCAAAGGGGCAAATATATCTCAGCAGAAAATTAAAATGTATCGAAAACGGGTGTGATCCATTATTACTTGTAAGAGACTAGTTAGAGCATGCATGCCGGTCAAAACTGGAGATTTGAATTTTGAAGATGTGGGATTTTCATTTTTTTCTAAAATGGTCTGGAAGTTACCTTTGTAAATGAATTATTAAATATATTTTTTATGTTTTGTTTCTTTTGGAACAAAATGAAATTGAGAGGGTCTTTGCATTTACAAAAATTAAGTTTATATATGTAATGTATTTCTTTCATGTTCCTCTTCTGAACATGACTTAATCAAGCAAATTTCACGTGTTTCTGGAGAATGTGGCATGTATGATAAAATCAAAAATGAAAAATTCAATTTAATCATGTTTGGCTACCACCAGTAGTGGAATTTGTAAAGAAAAATCTCATTGGTCAATTCAAAGCCGAGTGGAGGTGATGCACCAATCAGGTGCAACTGCCTGAAACCAGAAGAAGAGGAAGACGAGCAAATACGTCGTTTTGGCCGGGAAGCGTTTTTGGAGCTACTGAAAAGTAAGTCAATCAAATTCATCATTATTTGTGTTTCAGTAAGATACTAGACTGCTGTTTGAACAGAATGCAACAATCACAATAGTCATTCGACTTGTTTGTTTTGGTATATAGGTATACAAACATATGCTACTTTTTAGCAAGCTTTGCTAGCAAACATCGACATGATCGACAGTAGCAGTTGCTAGCTAGTTTAACTTGACCTGTAGCTGCTCACAACGGTGCTTCAATCAACTCACAGCCGGAGGAGAGACGGTCTGTCCTGTAATTCCTAACCTTGCCAGCAAGTTGATTTCTCGCGATATTTGTGAGTTCACAAATCTCTCAAGAAACCATCTTGCTCCGCTCCCGCCTTCACTTTTCGTACAGCACCAAGTTGGTTCGGGCCAATCACGCAGCAGTATTTGTGTGTGGGGCGGGATAATGGGCGGGATATCCGGGTGTGACAACAACACCAAGCGCCAGTAGATCAAAACAAACATGGCAACGGAGGACAACAATCGTGTAGATGCTGCTATTAAGTCAGTTTTAGCTGAATCTCCTATCGCTTCTTTGAAGGAAGAACAACGAGAGGCGCTTTGCACATTTCTGGATGGTAAAGATGTTTGTGCTTTTTTACCTACGGGTTTTGGTAAGAGTTTAATCTACCAATTGGCTCCGCTGGTTGTGAAGAAGGCGGGACATACTGTTGCATTGTCCAATCCGTGCCTCTTTCCTCCGAACGGATTTACATGGAGCGGTCCCAGATTGATATTGTGGAGTACTATCAAGTACTACACAATTATTAATCTGGCTATTGCCAGGTTAGGTAATTCCTCCAAAACTGTGTGACTTTCATCACTGGGTCTGTTTACAGTGATGTAAATATGACACACAGAGAGCATTTGTTGGTAAGTGTTGTTAATACACCATAATATGTTTGCGCGCAAACTGTCGTGGAGCAAATGTGAAACTTTTAATCATACTAAATTAAACTGCCGAGGTACAAATGACCTGTCAGTGGCAAGTTCAAGTGTTTACAAGCTTAACAGTTTACTACATAAGGCTTTTTGTTTATCAGATTCTGTAGCTGCTCTCCCCGCTGTCCATACATAGACTAAGCATGTGTTGTTAAAGTTGGAGACAAACTGTGCTGAATATCAGTCACAGCTCTTCATTGTGTCCAACATTGTGCTGCATTACAGGGAATGCTTCAAAGGGAATGTCTGTTGCAGCTTTGCTTTGTGGTTTTCTTATTTATTTATATATGGTCTTCAAATTCATTCAGGCAGCGGACAGTTCACATCACTCATGGTACAGATTTTCTTTCATAGGTCCAGCAACCTGTTTGCACAGCCTACACATTCAAAAGTTCTGTCATGGTAGATTCTGAATTTTACATTCTTTTCGTGCTGTTGTTAAAGCTGTAATTCAGCATTTTTGCAAAGAAAAATTCGAGTACATGTCCAAAAGTAATCTTAGAGTCTGGTTTATACATGAAATAGGTTGTACAGTTATACATTTAGACTTGCTTTACTCTGCCAAACATTGTCATTCTGAACAAACCTTTGACAACATTAACAATATGCTATTATTCCTAGTATTTAAAGACCTGTAAATGTTTTGGATGTGATGGCATATTTCAATGTTGCCTTTTCAAGTTTGGTAGTGCGTCAGGTCATTTGTCGTCATCTGAATTGTCGATTAGAGTTTGACTAAAGTTGATCTTGATGTATGTTACAGGGTTAGGTGGTGGGAATGTGGAGCTGTAAGGGGTGTACAGAGACTGAATGAAGTAGGTCCCAGCTTTAGCATCACTAAAACATCCATATTTTGGATGGAGGTTTTTGTCTTCGATGTACATACTTGCATTGCCCATGCAAATTAAAGATGTGGAATGCCCTTATTTTTTACCAAAGTAAAATCCACTCCACAGAGGACACTCATAAAGAGGGAGCAATTTTCAGTTGCCACCTTTGTGCTTGTAGGGATTTAACATCAGAAAGAGATTGTTTTGGTCATATAAATGCACGGGCATTTGAATGTTTTTTAGAATGCAACTTTATAATAATCATTTACTGTACATTTAAGTCACACAAAAACTGAAAACTCTGCCATCAGAAGTTGGATTATTTTGGAGTAGTTATAAATAGGATGTCACCTTTGCAGGAACTAGATGCAAATAGTCAGAAGTGTGTAGAGCTGTCGGATAATGCCATTCCTTCAAATGGGCATTCTAATACTGTAGATTTGCAGGAGTAAATCCAGCAAAGATTTGCAGCTGCTCTGCTGAAGCTGGAGCATTTGGTCCAATGTGCCAAGCACAGCTGTCGATGTGTTTTAAATGAACTCCATCATTTCACCATTTCCCTTTTCTTGTGACATTGTGAGTGACATCTTTTAAAAGAGGAGCCTCCCTGTTGATGAACTTATAATTACAGAATCTGTTAATGCTGTTTGTTTGTTTCATATTAAAAAGGTGGCGCTTTAAGTACTGCCCATCTGTGCAAGCAGTATTATAGGAAGACCTTCAGTGTTGTAGACTTAATTGAATACATTCTTGATGCTAAAAACAAAGGCAGTTTCCAATGTGTTCCAGTTCGGAAGTCTTTACAACAGCTGTCAAATCTGTTCTAGTCTGCTGTATGTGTGATATTGGCTTTCTCTCTGATGCTTATCATTTTCACTCTGATTCCTTGTGTTTGTTACCTATTTTCAGATCAGTGCTGAATTTATTTGTCCATCATGTTGTCTCAGTTTTAGCTGAGTATTTTTTTTCTTAATACATATCTATCTCTCTCATTCTATCCCTTTCCTGTCAGTTTCCGTCCAGAATAATTTGGAACTCACACCATGGCTTTTTATCATCATAGTAATCCTGGTGTTATATTCTCAGAGTAAGAATGTCCCCATAGATAGTTTACACCAGTAGTTGACTTTAAAATAAAGCACAAAAATTATGAATAAAAACAGTGAAAATAAAATTTGCTTTCAGTGTAGTGATGCAGATGCTGGAAGGGAGTTTATCAGTGAGGGAGTCTGTATCTACATGGGTGAAGATCCAGGAAAATTCATGCAGAAATATGTGGTATGTACAGTGCTGTGAAAAAAATATTTGCCCCCCTATAGATATCTTCTATGTTTGCACATTTGTCATACTTCTTAATGTTTCAGCTCATCAAATTAATTGTAATATGAAACACATGCAACCCAAGAAACCAAAATGCCACATCTACATATGGTTACTGCCAGGCTTGTTGATTCTAAATGGAACCTGTCTGGCAGCAGCACATGATGTCAAATTCTGAAGAGACTCAAGAACAAATACAAAACAAAGTCCTTGACATTTGTCAGTCTGAAAGGGTTACAAAGCCACTGCTGAGGCTCTGGGACTCCACAGATCCACAGTGAGAGACATCAGCAAAAAGAAAAAACATGAAACAGTGGTGAACCTTCAGGAGTAGCCAGAAACAAAAAGGTCTGATTATTTAATAACCAACTAAACATTCAGAAGATGAATCAGTTTAAATGAATGCTTGTTACTCTATTTAGCCCTGTGCATCTTCACACACTCACTAACTGTTCTGTCAGCTTTCTTTTTGTTTGTGTCCAGACCACTGCTGCAGTTTTATTACGATCCATCCTTCGTGGAATTGATCTAGGTCTACATTTCAGTGTTAATTTTTGTTTTATTCTTTCATATGTCATGTTTTCATATTGGTTCTTTCTTTTAAGTGCTTGGTAGACAGCAGACACACTGACAACATTGTCACTTTCTCTGTTAAACAGCTATTGTCTCTGCCTTAACTTAAGCTACTATAAGATGATTAAACAAAATCAGTTGTTCAATGTGATGGTCAGAGTTTGACTGCTTTGGTAACCACAACAGAGTTCATGTAATTCAAACATTAACTGAACACCCAGCTGTTGATTACTGTTCACTGTAGTAACTTGTCCTTGTCTCTTGTTTTGTTTTTTGTATTCAGGCTTGGTTAGTAAGTCTTATTTACATACTTTTATTGACCTACCTTCATGTGTTTTGTTCAGGGAAGGATGCCATCAATGAAGCCAGGATCCGGTTTGGAGATTATGAGCAGGAACGGCGACATCATCATCATCATCATCATCTTCATCATCAGAGACTGGTGTAATTTATATAAAAGAAATAACTTTTTGTACATGGACTTATCAGTTTCCATTTAAGAAGACGTTTTATGATATATTTTATAAGTTACATTACACCACGGTTGGATCTATGTTCTGAAAGAACATGCTTCATATGATAAACCAGAGGACATTAGAATTGTCTTTGAAGGCATCAAGGTGTTGCAAGATCTGGGTAATGTGACATGAACTGTTGCTATGCTGTTCAGACTGGTATGTGTCCTGAACCTCCGTTACCCAGTTAACCTCTGCTACACATTTGAGGTAGGTATTCCAAAAGATTTTCATGGAGTTAGGTGGAGGTAAACTTTCTAACAAAGTGTTCACTCTCAAAAACAGGCTCTTCAGAGAGATTGTGTTGCCAGTGATTAAACCACAAGACAGTTCAGTTGTCTTCAAAGACGTCTGGGGTGCTGCTACAGCATTTGGGCAGTTACAGTGAGGGAAATAAGTATTTGATCCCCGACATATTTTCATGACTTTGGCCACATACAAATAAATGAACGGTCTCTAATTTTACCAGTAGTTTTATTTATTGTGTATCAACCAAAAACTATAGAAAAGTCACATTATCTAACAGTTGTAGATTAATTTCCAGGTGATCAATGAAACTAAGTATTTGATCCCCTTTCTACCAGCAAGAATTCTGGCTCCCACAGGTCGGTTATGTGGCCAGCAGACACACACATGAGCCCGCTGTGCTTTAGAAACTAATAATCTGAACTTATTACATGTACATTGCCTCTTCAACTTCACCACCACGGGCAAAACCAAAGCCCTGATCTGAGATGTCCAATAAACGACTGTCGAGCCTTACAAGGCTGGAAAGGGCTGCAAGACCATCGGCAAGCAACTTGGTGAGAAGGTGACAGCAGCTGGTGCAATCATTCAAGTGTAAGAAAGAAAAACAACAATCAGTCACCCTTGGTCTGGAGCTCCACGTGAGATCTCACCTCATGCAGCATCTCTGATCATCAGAAGTATCAAGGATAATCCCAGAACTACACGGGATCATCCTTTTATATTATTTATTAATTTATATTTTTCTTCATTTGTAAAGCCAATATGAAAATATGGTTAGAAATAAACAGTGTGGTTTATTTTAGTGGTCGTATTGTTTTGTTGTTTGCATATAAAATGTGCAATGCATGTTTGATATTTTATGTTTTGTGGATGAATTGCTTCAATGCAGAGTTCACATAACTTCTGTTGTGAATCCAGTTGTGTGATTTAAATGTATGTGTCCTTGAATCCACTGCTGCATGTGTAAACAGTGGATTTAAAAGAACTGACTCTGAACTGACTTTCAGGATTTTGTATTTGCCAACAAACATTTAATGATGTCTGTTATTGAATACAGCTTACTGTAACCAATCAAGTCAGATTCATACACCTAATTTGAGTACCAGGGACATAATCAAATTGCTTTAAATAAATGTAAATGAGGGAAAGACTGACTACATTCTCTTCAGTCCTGACCCAGCCCGTAGTTCTCCTGATTTGGGTTCATCCACGTCACAATTTGCTTCTGCTCTGAGGAATCTGGATGTCATTTTTGACGAGGGACTTAACTTTGAGAAGCAGATCAGTTCAGTTGTGAGGGCGAGCTTTCTCCAACTGAAGCTCCTGAGCAGGGTTAAGCCGCTCCTGTTCCGGGCAGATTTGGAAAAGGCTGCTCACGCTTTCATCCACTCGAGGATTGATTATTGTAATGCCCTTTACACTGGACTTAATCACTCACTCCTCCATAAACTTCAGTTGGTTCAAAACGCAACAGCACGTCTCATCTCCAACTCCTCAAAATACTCGCACATCACCCGGGTCCTTCAAGCGCTCCACTGGCTTCCGGTGCGCTTTAGACTCCGGTACAAGGTCCCGTTGTTTGTGTTTATGGCCATAAATGGGCGTGCCCCCGCCTACATCTCAGAGCTGTTGGCAATTTACCAACGTGCCAGGATTCTACGCTCCTCTAGCCACACCTCCTTGGTTGTCCCCAGGGCAAGACAAAAAGTATGGTGACCGCTCTTTTGCTGTTCTTGGCCCTAAGCTTTGGAACTCTCTTCCATCGCATTTACAGTCTATTTCAGAATTACGTGTTTTTAAATGTCGTCTGAAAACGCACTTGTTCTGTGTAGTGTTTGACGCTTAGCTTCTTTTAGAACTCTGTGTTTCTTAAATGCTTTTACTTATTTATTTTACTCTGTTAAGCGCCTTGTGCTCCTTTTGGCTGTTGGAAAGCGCTTTATAAATAAAATTTGATTGATCGAAATGTAATTTAGTTAAATAATGTTAGAATTAGGATATTAGGTTGGAGTAACAGATAAAAATCTGATACGTGTGGGGTACCCCTATAGCTCAATGGGTTAATCGGGTGAACCATGTATAGGAGATGGTCTCCAACGCAGTGGCCTGGGTTTGATTCCCGCTCACGGTCCCTTGCTGCATGTCTTCCCCCGTTTCTTGTCGCTCTTTCACTTAGCCTGTCAAATAAAGCAAAAAAAAAAACTGATACATGTGATGAAATTGCTTTGACACTAAACAATATGTTGTTTGTTCGAAAATATTAAGTTGAATCGATGTGGGTTTTTTTTAACCGGTCTAATGTGAATGAAATATTTTGCTTTCTGCCAGCTGGCCTTATTGTGATTGTATGCAGAATAATGTTCCCTAAATAAAAGATTAATAAAAACGTGTTTCCCTTGTTTTATTTTTCTCTTCTGTTCACACATTTTGCTTTAGGTTTTGTTTTTTTTAAAGGCCACCTACTTACCCTTACCCAAACATCTATAAATAATCCAAGTCTTGTTCTTGTTTCAGAATGTGCCTCCCGATCTGTCCATCTGCACTTTCGTGTTGGAGCAGTCGCTGTCAGTACGAGCCCTGCAGGAGATGCTGGCCAACACAGAGGAGAAGGCTGATGGGGTGAGTATGGACAAATGCATCAAGACAGTGGAGGTGAATGTGCAGTAGGTTCTTTGTACATTTTGGAGCTAAGCTACCAGTCTGATGGGACGGAGGAAAAGTCGACACAGACAGGCACAAACAGAGAATGAGTCTCATCACTTATCACTTTTTTTCAGCTGTTTCTTCTTCGTGGGTTGCTTTCTCGCTGGCACTAATGTCCACCTCAAAGTAGTAAAAAGGAGATGACTGATCAGTTTCCATCAGTTTATTACACAATGTTAACACACTTATTAGACTGGTGCTTTGCTCACTTTGATGCAGAAAAGCATCTGTTTTTTGAGCATACTTCCAGCTACTGCCACTGATGTGATTTGGTTCGACTGTAATCAAGACATCACACTCTAAGCAATATAATGACCATTCAGGTATCTCAGTAACATCCCACCTATCAAACAAATGCTTACCACCCTCCAAATATGCAGTAGGTGGCGCTACTCTGGATGAAGAGAAAACCACCTCTTTTTTCATTTCAGTTAAAACTATTCTCAGTACCGTTGCAAAGTTGTCACCAGAAACGCTCCAACAGTCCACTTGTCAATAAATCACTGAACAGTTTGGGTCCCATTTCCTGACCCGGTAAGGACTGTGCACTCCTCTTAGGCTGGTTGGTTACAGATCACTGGTAGTTCCCAGGGTCAAAACTAAACACGGTAAAGGTGACTTCAGCTTCTATGCTGCTCAAACATTGAACAAATTCCCAGAAGAGCTAAGATCTGTGGTAACACTGACTACCAGTTTTATTTTTTTTATTCTATGTGCTTTTGATCGTTGGTTTTATTGGGGTTTTTTTGTTGTTGTTTTTGCACTGTGAGTTTGCTTTCTCTTATTGTTGTAACTATTTAGTTCTTTGTGGTTTTACACTGTGTAGTGCACTGCAAGTAGTTTTGTTTGCCTTTGGATAATAAAAATGCCATATAACTAAAGTTATATTGTTTTGCACTGCCCAAAATTACATTAAGAGAACCCAGTTAAACTAATGAGACAAAAATATTATACTTCGGTGAAGGAAACAGCAAGTGCCAAAACAATGACAAACAAGGGAGGAGCTCAACGGCTCATCTCATTCCAATAATTTTAGTGTCCCGTCTCCTCTGTCCTCCATCCTGCTCCCCATGACTCCAAAATCAGTCTTGGCATGCCTGATGAAGGATGTCTAAGTTCCATAAATGCTAGAGTCAAGAGGAGATTTGCCCTGTGGCATAAAAACTTCTGGAATAACTGGAATACATACAAACCATGACAGTAGCAAGACTGACTAATCTGTGTATACAATATACAAATAACCTAATCGTAATTTGTCACTTTATTTGTAGATTTCTCTTTTGTGTGTCCCAGCTCTTTTATGCTTCAAAGGAAACTAAGTGATCAAAAACAAATGCATGACCTTTACACATTCTCATGACATTACACCTTGTTAACTGATAACTATTAATTCTCTTGACGTCAAGGTCTGGATAAGCAAATACTTGTATATGAAGCATGCAACCAATAGGATTTCTGCAATTTTACAGTACTTTTACCCAGGTATTATCATTTATATTCGATAAAAAGCAGCTGTTTGGGATGTGAAGAGACCTATTGGTCAGGTAGTTAAATAAGGGAAGAAATGTTTGATTTGATGCACCAGGACAGGACTTGTAAATGTGAATTGTCAGTGGTTACCTGATCCAGTTTTAATAACTGTAGATCCCTAAATCATTGTCCAATTTTTTTTTGTCAGATTATCATAATTATAACATCAAGTAAGTGTGGTATTAGCAAACTATAGCTAACATTTTTCTTACAATTTGATCGATAATAGTGACTTTGTTCCTGCCTGCATCGGTTCTGATGGTATTTCTGTATGTTCCATTCTGTCCTTGGCTTCATCTTCATCTGTCTGTCAGACGGCCCAAGGTGGAGGTCATCGCACGCTGCTGTACGGACATGCTGTCCTACTACGACACTCCTACAGTGGAATGGTAAATAATCGCACACACTTACACTTCCCAATGCAAACCAAATGCACATGGAAGACCCAACTACTCCACGATTGTCTTGAAGACCTTTCTGAGAAAATGAGGTTATGGGTCAATGGACATGACACAATCTTTACGCATCTATAAAATGTTTACAAATCTAAAACAGTTTGAAGGTTGTTGTGCAGAAGTTTCACAGTAAATGTTCTGTAACTGACAGATCTGCGTAATCAAATGATTGTCTCATCTTTCCATCTCTGTTTAGTACCTGTGTTGCCTGTCCACCTCCCGGTCTTCCACAGACAAACTGGCTTTTGATGTGGGACTGCAGGAAGACACCACAGGTGGGTTTGATTTAGTGTTGGAGAGGGACTCTATTTTGATCCATGATAAAGAAAAGATCTGAAACCCAAAGAATTCCCAGACAAATAGGTGTGAAGCATAAACTGTTACAACATTTTTCTAATTTGTATAATAGTGGAAATGGTCTGCATATATAGACATTTTACATACCCTTTATCTGGTGCAAACTCTTCTTTGTCTGCACATTATTCATTTATTACTTAAGTAAATATTTGCAAAACATGCTAAAACCTAGCGGGGAACCAATACAAGATCCAGCCTCTTTCTTTTATTTCCCTCACATTGTCCGATGTACTACAACCCAAATCAATTGTAGTGCTGCTTTGTGCCTTCTGAATTTGAAAGTAGGTAACCTCTAAAGTTTTAGAATTTATTAACTTGATAGCATGTCATGATAAAGATACATGTAGTGATCAGCTTGGTGGTACGTTTTTCTTTTCAAAATATTAATGCTGCTTTAATTTTACTTACAGGCCCCAAAGATCAAAGTATGTCAGGTGAAATTTTGAAAGAAGACTCACTATAAATAGCTTGAATGAAGAGTGTGAACCAACTAGTGTATGATCCTGTCAGTGTGGTAATATACGGTAGAATTTTATTTTATTTTATTATAATAATTATATAATGCTCACACAGAAGCTTGGGTTAGCGTGACTACATTAGCACTAATCTGCCTCGTGGGATGGCTTCATATTGCTCCAGTTTTGTAAGTCAGGCTGCTCTTTGCTATGAATATGTCTTAATTGTTTGTTGAATAGAAACAATGAAGGACTGATGCTTTGGACTGATGTCATAATACTGTTCAGCACAGTTTCCTCTTGGCGAGAGTCTCAGACTCCTGATCTGCTTTTTGACCACTAAAGCTCTCACTTTTTTAACAAAGTCAGAACAATGTGCAGCTGCAAAGGACACTGTCTGCCCTGTTCTTGTTCTTGACCTGCTTCTGTGAAAATGATGCAAATAACAGTATAGTTTCAGTACAAGCAGAACAGCTGCAGGACAAATCTAGGCTACCAAAGTGGTACACACAGAGATGATTACATAAGTTTGTTTCACAGACACATTTTTGTTTTCTCACCTGCACTACTGTTGGCTTGCGTATTTGTGTCTGTAGGCGAAGCATGTTGGTGGACCATCCATCCAGCATCAAAGCAGCGCTCAGAGGGAGAGAAGGTTAGAGTTGGAGATGATCTCATCCTGGTCAGCGTCTCATCTGAAAGATATCTGGTTAGTAGCAGCTGTATGTGGGAATGTGTGATAAGAGGAAGACTTAGATCTTTCTTTCTTTCTTTCTTTCTTTCTTTCTTTCTTTCTTTCTTTCTTTCTTTCTCGTAATTGTGTTAATAATAAATGTTATGTGTAATGCAAATAACAAAAATTAAAACGAGCAGATAAAATTTAAAAAAAAGCTAATTCAGAATATTGTAAAACTCAGCCTGGTCTGGTGAAACTCTGTTTGTGCCAAAACACATGGTAGGATCAGAGTCTTCACCAGAGCTATGGGTCCATGGACCCAGTCTGCCTCATGTCTCCAGTCCTCTTGGTGATATGATGGTTTTTCTTTTTCCACTTTGGGCCCTTAACACCAGTTAGTCCTTGTTTAAATGCTGAAGCCAGACTAAGTATTGTTGCTGACCAAATGGATCCATTTATGGTCACACTTTTCCATCTTCTAATGGCTACTTCCAGCAGGATGATGCACCATGTCACAAAGTAAAAGTCATCTCAAACTGGTTTTATGAAAATACAGGGTGACACAAAATAACGGGAACTTTTTAACAATCCAATAAAACCAAGAGTGATGGAAGAAAAATATTTTATTCATAGTAATTTAAACCTTAAAACATGCCATTTAAGAAACAATGATGGAATTTTCATTTTTAAAAATGACTTCCTGTAGATGGCGTCCTCCTGTACGAATGCATTCTTGAAATCTACCTGGGGCTATCTCAAGAGTAAAGGGTACACGACTCGACCAAGAACTCTGGACGAGTTAAAACAGAGAATTCAGGATGAAATTCACAGTGTCCCATCTGAGATGTTGCAGCGGTCAATTATGAGGAATCTCAACAGCAGACTTCAAGAATGCATTCGTACAGGAGGACGCCATCTACAGGAAGTAATTTTAAAAAATGAAAATTCCATCATTGTTTCTTAAATGGCACGTGTTAAGATTTCAATTAGTATGAATAAAATATTTTTCTTCCATCACTCTTGGTTTGATGGGATTGTTAAAAAGTTTCCGTTTTTTTGTGTCACCCTGTACAAGAAGTTCAGTGGGTTCCCCAGTCACCAGATGTAAAAACAGTAGAGCATCTTTGGGAAGTGGTAAAAGTGGAAATTGGCAGCATGAATGTGAAACTGACAAACCTGCTGAAATGATGGGATTCAATCATGTGTTGCTGTGACAAAAAAAGTAATTCTTCATACCTCATTGCTGGATTTTTGATGCATACCATAGATACTTAAATATGTGAACTGTTGTTCTCATGATGGCACGATCACAGCCGTCTACACTTTCCTAAATGGCCCTATTTAAATGCTTAAATACTGATAATATTTGCTGTGACAGTTACTAAATGTAGGCTTGGTTTCATAGTATCCAGCATAGCTTTGAGAGGTGATTTGTTGTGTAATACTGAAAGCACATAGTCTATGCTTTTTTTAGTTGTATTTCCAGGAGACCTTTAATAAATCTATAAATAACCAAAATGCACAATTTTTTTTTTCTGGCAAAGATGTATGTGCTTCAGTGATTCCATCATAAAAATGAAGAAGTATTGGAGTCATTGGAAACTCAAGACTGCCATGATATGCATGATCTTTAAAGATGTATGTAAATGTGTGTTCACAGCTACACATGTACTGAATTAGACTTAGACCGACTTTATTAATCCACAGAGGTAAATTCTGTATGCATTAGACCATGCCATTGATCATGATTGCTACACAGAAATTGATTCTCTCAATGACAAGACTGTTTTTGCTTTTTTCAAAGGCTTAATGTGAGACTGGGATTCAGGAACATTCTTTGCATGTATTTTCGTTAGCTATTGGTTTGTCAGTAAATAGGTTTTCTAATGCCGCTATCGCGTGTATTTTCCTGCAGCATCTGTCCTATGGTAACGGCAGCCTCCATGTAGACGCAGCCTTCCAGCAGACACTGTGGAGTGTGGCTCCCATCTGTTCTGGCAGTGAAGTAGCACAAGGTACACCTGTCTCAGTTTTCCAGTTTGACGTAATGCACACAGCTTAATTCATTGGATTATCTGACTGAGAGCGCAACAAACTGCAGACATGGTAGCATGAACACCTATGTGGTGCTTTTCTATGTCCATTTCTCTAGACAGTTGAGTTACACCATCTGTTCTATCTGTCCTTCTCCTGTCCTTTTCACTCCTCCTCTCACTGCTCCTCCCTGCCTCTCCTTCCATTCATTTTTTTTAATGCTTTTCTGCTTTGCTGCTCTGTCATCTGCAGGTTTTCTGGTTGGAGGGGATGTCCTGCGTCTGCTTCACGGTCACATGGACGAGTGTCTCACTGTTCCATCTGGGGAGCATGGGGACGAGCAGAGGAGGTAACGGATGCTGATAATTACTGTTGGACTGTTGTATAGCTTAGTGCTCTTCAATGGATCCTGTTCAGCTGACTAGAATTATTAGCCTGAACTGGATATCTTGATTTCTTGGTGTATGAAAATGTCTTGCAATGTGCCTCAGTGGTCTGTCCTTGGCGGTCTTTTCTTTTCAGTTACATGTTTGTTTGACCATAGAATTAGTGGACACAGTGTATTACACTGGTCAGTAGTTGTGGACCTGTGTGTATGCAAATGTGATCCAGCCCATGTCAGTCAAAAGTTAGGGAAAGAAAATGTTCAGCAAGAAAACACTCGGTTATCTAGAATGTGGAGGTAATCCTCCTCCTTCCTTAATTCCATTTACTGTGTATAAAGCATCAGTTCTACTAGCAGCAAAAGAGCTCCAGAGCATCACATGGATTTTTCTTCCAAAAGGCCTTTTTGTTGTCTAACTTTAGTCTGGCTTTAAGGTGCCATTTTTTGAGAAAGGCAGAATAGAATTTCTTTATTGCCATTGCAAATTTGCAGTGAAAGTAATAATGGCTCTTCAATCCTACTTACTGCATGAACGGCCCATGGCTATGTCAAGCACACTTGACCGTGGACACTGACTGCTGCTTTTCGGTGATTCTTGGTTGACTCTTGACCATCCTGACCAATGGTCTCTTAGCAACAGGTGATGCTTTGTGTTTTCCTCCTGATCATAGTAGTGACACAAATGTACCATGCATACTGACTAAAATGCTTATGTTTACAGAGTTAATGTTGGGATCTGTAGCTGCTTGGAAATGGCTCTAAATGACTTTCTTGACTTTGTCAAGTCAGTGGTTTGCTTTTTTAGATCTGTGCTGAGCTCCTCAGACTTCCTCGTTGTAGCACACAGAGTATACAGCTTCTCTGGTGAGGAAATTACCATGGCCTACAGGGAGACCACGTAGCAATTCCCATTACAGACTCAGCACTGTGCTGTGGCTGAGATGATTAATAATTATAGTTTTAAGTTTCTACCAAAGGAGACAGCCATGTAGTTAAACAGTGTCTCTGACAGTGACTCTCTTCTTCATGGCTGACTGTTGGGGGTTCTTATCATGATACCAAGTTTTCCAGGTGCTGCCAGATTTAACACAACCGCGTTCGCTGTTTGACATTTGAAAATGCACATTGATATTTATGGAAAAAAATACAATATTCAATTTGATGTGATTGTATCATTTTTACCCTCAGGACAGTACACTATGAGGGGGGAGCGGTGTCCAGTCATGCCAGGTCCTTGTGGAGGCTGGAGACACTACGGGTGGTGTGAGTACAACATACACATGCTGTACACTCGATCCCAAGAAGAAAGAAAGAAATCTGGTAGTCCTAAAGAAAAAACAAACTGAAGCTTTAAATCCCAGTTTCAGATAGTAGCTACTATCTGTCCTTTTATTTTCTCCTGAGAGAACCAGACTTTCATTTTGAATTTCCCCTCTTTTCAGTGCAGTATTCTGATTATATTTGTTTATATTCTGTGTCCACCTAGACAGTCTTAGTAATTACTTTAAATATTAATAAAATGTAGTTTGAAGTACAATAATTAACCAATCATAGTATCTTACAGTATTATAAAGGGATAGTTGTTTTCACTAGCATTTTTGCTGCACACAAACCTAAATACACAACCTGAAATCCCTTAAATGCATCAGTAGTATTTGAGCTTTATTTATTAAATGATACCATTTGTCTGTCTCAGTCAGCCATGACAGTCACTAAGCATGGACTATGCAATATTCTTGGTATATTCACAGATAAAGGTCATTCAACCATGATGCATGTTATCAGTTGCACCTGTGTCTGATGAAAACATCTCCCTGAATAAATGTCTTTTAACCCTGGTGACTGAAATAAAAAAGGCAGTTTTGGAAAAGTGCCTTTAACAGGCTGAAGTCTTGCTGCTGTTGCAGAGAACATCTGTTTTACTTGAAGGCACGTTACTGTGCACTAGAGCAAGCAATTACAAACCTTCTGGCTTCCAACCTTGTGCAGCTCATTTTATATTATTTTTATTGAGACCTTAGCGGTACACAATGCAAACTGTAATAGATTATTTATTTGTTCATCATGTCGCAACTGTGCAAACTATTAACACAACACTGATGTAATGTGTTGTTAATCATGATGTGGAGAAACATTCCCTGATAGTCATGTATGTTAGTCCAGTAATCCCTCTTCTTGTGCTTTGGTTTGGTGTCCCCAGCTCTTCTTTAGCTGCTAAATGCACCACTGTGTTCTTTAGCTATTCTTTCCTTGTTTCTGTCAGCTGTTTGGTGGGCGGAAGAGAGCAGAGTTTACAAGTTGTAAAACTAAAACCTACCATATCGTTGTAGGCATCACTGGGGCACGCAGCTCATAACTAGTGTAATGTGTTTGTATTCTTGTTACCATTCAGTACCCAACAGGAACAGTCATTTCCAACCAGCATTCGAGTTCCACAAGAACATCACTGTATTTTGGCATTTTGAGACAGTTTGAGGCAGTTTGATCAAACAGTAAATGAACATAATGTGTACTGTATATACAGTTTAAAAGAATATAATTTAACAAGTATATTACAGTTTGTTATTTGCTCCATGGGCGATATAATGTAGGTTTAAAGGGAATTAAAGCTGATGGATGCAGTATTTTTTGGCTTCACTGGGCAAATATTCCATTTTGACCTTTCAACATATTGAAATTCAAAAGTTCTGAGCAGAAACTCGATGTCTGCACCCACTCCTGATTCTGATTTAGGGCTTTAGAGTGTAACCAGAGATTTCAGCCATTCACAAGTCTTTTAAGAATCAGACGAGTTAGCATAAACGGCAACAGAGTTGATGGTGGAAACAAGATGTGGACCTGTAAAGGACTAGATGGAGGACTTTCATTTAAAAGGCAAGGTTTGAATCCCAGGTGGGGGTTCAAAATGAATGTTGCCTTTTGTAAAAACGAATTTTGCATTTTGAATGCATCTCAAATGTCATTAAAAACTCATGTATGTCTGGTGGGAGGGATTTGACACAGAACGGGCAGAGGGAACAGCTGCAGGAGAAGGGCTGTCCATTTACAAAATCTGTTATTTATAGATATTCGCATTTCTGTGCTTTTATTTAGAATGCAGCTTTCATGCTTCTGACTTGTGCCGTGTTCATGTCTAGGTGGAGTGGGAGTCACATTCGCTGGGGTCAGCCGTTCAGACTGAGGCATGTTACCACAGGGAAATATCTGAGTCTTATAGAAGACAAGTCGCTGCTGCTGATGGACAAAGAGAAAGCTGATGTCAAGTCTACAGCTTTCTGCTTTAGGTCCTCCAAGGTACAGTGTCAACGACAGCCACAGCCCTGTCTGTGGAAGCTACAGTGTCCTACATTCCAGCGTCTTAACAGGGAAAGTTTGTGTTGTACATACAGACGCAAATCAGTATTTCACAATTTTAAACAAAGCCAAACATCATACTGCATTAAATGTCCATAAAGGTCTATTTGGGATCTTTAAAAATACACTGATATTCTGTAATAAAGCTCAGTGTGTAGAGGTAATTTATTTAGTGTTCCTCCTCCTTTTTTTTATTTCAGGAAAAGTTAGACCCTGGTGTGAAGAAGGAGATGGATGGGATGGGCACTCCTGACATTAAATATGGCGACTCTGTGTGTTACATCCAACATGTTGACACCTGTCTGTGGCTGACGTACCAGACTGTTGATGCCAAGTGTGCCCGCATGGGTGGAGTACAGAGAAAGGTACCATAACGCACTGAGCCATGTCTCCATCTTTTACCGCTTTTAATCACCCATGTCCAGTCCTGTGGCTACAGTCCATGTTCGGATTTCTGTACATTTTAGTTACAGTGTATAGATAGGCTGTGTGTTGACATTTAGAGCACCTATTAGATGGAATGCACTCTAAATGGGACAAAAATAAAACTTTGTCCAGTCAGCATCTCAACAGAAGTTTTGACAGATGAGGGGGAAGAAAAACATACAAAAGAACAGCTTCATTTGTTTCCTGGGGGCAATTCAAGGAGGAGTTTCATAGAATCATCCCAGCTGCCTTGATCCTACTGCTATTAGTAAACAGGTAAGCTAGTTCTCAGCTACTGTGGTCATAGATGATGACACAACCAACAAACAAACCTCTGCCGTTGTACTTTGTTTTAAAGCAGCTCAGGTTTTACATAATGGTTTCACTGCTTACTCTGTGATGTGAAAATGTTTGAATTCATTTGGTAATAATAAGAGGAGAGGTCAACTTTTGATTTGTATTCAAGAGGTGAGTTTGTGTGTCACTTCAGGCCATCATGCACCATGAGGGTCACATGGATGATGGACTGACGTTGTCTCGGTCACAACACGAGGAGAGCCGCACTGCCAGGGTCATCCGGAGCACTGTCTTTCTGTTCAACCTCTTCATCAGGTGGATCATCACACACCAACCCCACACAGTGCAGTGATCCCAAAAGATGGCATAGCAAGTGTGGTAATAAGAAATTAGCAGAGGATGAGGCAGAAGTTTGTATCAGGTTACATAAAACACAAACAGCAGTACTGTAATGATCAGAAAACTGACAGGGATTTATTGCAAAAAACATTGTAACACTTCAAAAACAGGCATTGCTCTTGAGGTTTCTTCCCAGTAAATCCAAGCAGCTGTCAGACCGAGCAGGAACAAGATGACCAATCACCTAAAATGCAATCTTGTGTGCATCTAAACAACATTTACAGCTGGTTTTAGCATGCAATCTGGACCGTGATTCAAAATTTTGCCGAAAAAATGTTAGTCCCACAAGAATGGTCATCTGACTTCACAAGAATAAGCTACAGGTCATACCAGGAACATGGGCCTGATGTTTTAGAAAATAGTCTTGCTTTTCTGACTTGCAATGTAGTAATGTGTGCGGGTAATTTGCATCTTTCACATCTTTAACAACCCAACATAACTTGGGTAAATGAGAAACATTCAAATGACCGCCAATGTAGAAAGAGAGTGCAGATATTTACAAGGAAATGATTCTACACCATGTGACTGTTTTAGTAAAACAACCAGCAGCTGTTATTCAGTTGCAGGAGGTATTATGTGTTCAAAGGTTTGTGTGCAGAAAACACAGTGCTGCCCTCCATAGAAAACACATTTGACTCGAAACAAATATTTTCTAAAACAAGGGATCAGTCTTTCAGCTTAAGGGTATTTGGTAAATTTATTGTCAAACTGAGCAAAGCAGATTCATTGATATCTGATGAACTACATTCTGCTTAGGCTAACATTGAACCATGGCTAATATAATTTACATTCCTTTGATGTGGATGGTGATCTGGCTAGTTCTGAGGGCCAGGTTGTTGGCTACTGAAAACGCTGCACGTTGTTAGACCTCCTCCCTGTAGGATGACTCTAGTGCTGGTCCAAACCTTGTACAGGCATGCAGTCGGAGGCGAACAGGACGTAGAGGAGAGGACTTAAGATGCAGCACAGTGGCATGCTACTGTAAGGGTTGAGGAGGTTTGTTCTACCGACCTAACAAACTGTGGTTAGGAAGTTGATGCCAAGCTCACTAAGTCTGGCAACGAATTTTTAAGTGATGATGATGTTGAATACTGAGCTGAAACCGGTGAACAACATTCCCAAATAGTTTGTTGATCCGGTGGGACAGGGCGAAGGGAAGCACCATGGAGATGGCGTCCTCAGTGCTCTCCTGTTCCTGGTGGTAGGTGAATATAACAGGGTCCGGTGTGGGAGGTGGATAGCTTTAGAGACTAGTGAGGACCTGCCTCTTGAAGCACTTTATGATGATGATGGGGGTGAGTGAAACCGGGCGATAGTCGTTCAGGCCCGCTGTCTCTCACATGCTTTTTGGCAAACTTGAGCATAGATTTAGTATGAGCTTTTTTCAGCAGTGGTTATTTTTTGCCACTCCTCTATAAAGGTTTGACTGGTGAGGAACCTGGGCAACAACCGCTGTATACATGGCCTCCCTTGTCAGCTGCTTGAGCTTGTAACTCTTTCAGAAGAGTCATACGTGTTTTGGTGGCTCCCGTGCATCTTTCTTGCACAGTCAGTTTTTGAGGATGGGCTACTGCCGGCAGAATTACATGTATGCTTCCATCTCTTAATGAGGAATTTAACTGTACTCCAAGGCATATTCTGTGATGCTGTTCTGCTGACTTATGTCTTCTAAATGACCTTTTCCCAGAGTTGCTTGGAGTGCTGTTTTGTCTTCATGCTACAGTTACAGCCAGGAGTATTTACTCACCAGTGACTTTCCCTTCCAAATGTCTTCATACTACAATCACTTGAGACACATCCACTAAACTCAGATGACTGCACTCACTAATTGTATGACTTAGGGTAGTCACTTTTTAGTGAATTAATTTTTAATGCAATCTCTTATTTTACATGTTATATTTGTAATAAACTGATATTACTCTAAACAGATATGGTATCACTTTTTTTTCATGAATTCTTGTGCCTTAAGTCAAATTTATCAGAATTTAATGTTGAAATGCAGAAAATGCACAGGCGGTCCTATAAAGACCAGAAGAAAACTGGGCAAGATAATGGTAAAATCAAGAATAACTGGTAACAAATCACAGCAAAGATCACGTCATGGTTCAGTAAGAATTACCAGATTGAACTGCTGGAGACATTATCACTGAAAACGCACAGTTTTAACTGCGATCTTTAATGAAACCCCCATTGGGTGTCCAAATACTTTTCTTTGGATATTTGTTGTGCTATTATTTTAGCCTAGTAAACTATGTACTTTCTTTTAAATAAATGCCAATTTATTTGATATTTTGTCATGCAATTAAATTAATTCTTATTGGGATTAAATGTCCAAATACTTTTTAGGGCCACTGTACACTTCATCTGTGTTTTTCGAAAATCTCCTTCCATTTTTTGTCCCAGATAGAAGACACTTGAATTGACACCCTAAATCTTAATCCCCGTCCTGAAGCGAAGTAACAGGGAGGTGTGCAGAAATGATCAGCTCCCACACTGACAAGCTTTTCTCAACCAACTGGTGTAATCGTCCGTACCCTGCAATCATTGTAATTCTGAGCAAAGACATGCTGTAGAAATAAAACATCTTATTTCTAGTAAATCCTATTGCACATACATTCTAAGTGTCAGTCATCACGGTCTCCTCTTCTCACATTCTAATGCTGGTGATTTGTGTTCTGCAGGGGTCTGGACAAACTAAGAAAAAAGGGAAAGAGCTCTACCTCGGATCTACCAATAGATTCAGTCAGCCTGAGTCTGCAGGATCTGATTGGCTACTTCCAACCAGCTGGAGATCATCTGGAGCACGAAGACAAGCAGAACCGACTGAGGGCTCTGAAGAATCGCCAGAACCTCTTCCAGGAGGAGGTGAGGACCATCGTTGTGCTGGTCATATGCGTTTCCTATTCAGAATCTGTTTCCCAATGCATCAAATGAAAGATTACTCAAGAAAAAGTGTAAAGTTACATTGTTATGCCATCATCTTAACTCACTTATGGACCACCAGGAGCATGCATGGCTGTTCATCTAAGGTCGTCAAAATAGAGATTAGTGTGGCTTTCCAAAACTTGACTCTCTGACCAATATAATTTCATTTTCGTTTGTTGTAAATTAAAATTTTCTTCCCATTTTGACAGGGTTTTGCCGCATTTTGCTAGTAAATGTATCTTGATGTTATACATTTACAATGCTTCAATACTGATTTTGTTGTAAATTACACAATGCTGATTTGTTATGGTAATGTCAAATTTTGAAGTGAAGCTAGGAGACTGACACTGATTTTGTGCCACAAGAGGGACTTGAAATACCCCGTGTCAGTTTGGACTTCAATCATTCTACAGTTTCTCAATTCCCCAATAAAACAGAACATTTTTAATGGGGTAATGCACAGTCTCCTGTTGTAGCTGTTTAAATAACAGATTCATAAAAATAAATTTAGACAGTACATAGATAATTTTCTTTGAAATATCACACAGAAGCAGAAAGCAGGCTTTCCCCGTAAGTCTCTCTTTATTGTTTTTTTGTATTATTAATTTCCTTTTGTAGACATTTTTTCCTTATTGATTTTTAAAAATCTAGTTTAAAAAGTGAATGCATTACATTTAAAAATACAGCACATTGTACAGTTACATTGTAGATGAAATGACAGCAACAGGCAGGATGTTCTATTGTCATCTCTCCACTCCATTGCATACTTCATATTTATGAACAATGCTGAGAATGTGGATATTTCTTTAGGACACACCAGCTTGTCCAGCCATGTCCCACGGTTTCAGTGCAACGCTCACATTGTAGATTCTGTGGAGGCCCTCTGGATGGGCAGTTCACCTTTAGGATGGGATTCTGTGGTGTACCTGGGTGGCCTCAGAGTCTGCTTTACACTTTTCCTCCTTCAACTCTCCTCCAGCATCTTCTCCGAAGGGTCCAGGAAGGAATGGGACTGCTTTCAGGGGCTTCTTTTTGGCCCCATGTGCCATAGTTGGTAGTGGCTGAATGACTCACAGAAGTCCAACAAACATAGAATGAAAAAATTATGTCTTATCTATCTGTAAGAGTTTGCCTCGTCAGCCTGGAGATTCTGGACTCCCTTTCTTCTTAGCTTTCCTGCAGGGACTAGTGTGTCTTTGCAGAGCGGTACAAACACAAGCATTATAGGAGTCCGGTTGATTACAGCAGTTAAACAAACAACTTTTGTGTCTGCAGGGGATGATCAGCCTGGTATTGGAATGTATTGATCGTCTTCACGTCTATAGCAGTGCAGCTCATTTTGCTGAGGCAGTTGGAAGGGATGCTGGAGAGGCCTGGAGCTCCATCCTCAACTCCCTCTACCAGCTACTGGGTAAACACATACACACATGCATGCACAGAAAATATGAATAACCCACATTTTATGTCCACTGTTTAGCTATTAGCTAAAACCACATATTAGGGCCTCATATTTTCATCAATCCCTCAGCTGAATGATGAGATTAATACAGAAAGTTGTGCAATCTGCTCACAGAGATCTCCAAAAATGTATGAGAATAGTTTAAAAGGATGTTTTTATATTTTTGTGGGGGTCACCATTATAATATAGCTTGATTTGGTCTCTTATCCTCTGATCGACCTCTTTGCTCTGTCTTCCTTCCAGCTGCACTCATCAGAGGAAACAGGAAGAACTGTGCACAGTTTTCTGGCTCGTTGGACTGGCTGATAAGCAGATTGGAGCGACTAGAGGCTTCTTCTGGTAGGTCTGCTCATCTCCAACAAGAGACTCATAATGGACAACTGCATACATTGGGCTTCAGAAGTTTGAGACCATATCAAAATGCTGTCATATCATGTAAACTTGAAAATACATCAAAGTTTGAGGACAAGAAGGTTAGTTTCAATGTCCATCTTAACTCCTTCGTTTAAGAACAAGGAAGTTCAGACCAGAGAACAACTTAATGAGCTCATTAGAACAATAATGTTGAACGTCCGGAGGAGTGAGTTCAGAGTTGCTTGGACTTGATGGTGAGCAGACAGGCTGGGAGGGTTTGAGGAAGCGATGTGGCTGATTTCTGCAGAGTGAGCTGAGCAGGCTAATGTGGAATTTGTGCTGGTGGCGTGGCACTAAGACTCAGGCAGTGTGGATCAAAGCTGGGTTTTGTCAGAGTGGAGTATGAACCAAAGAGACAACGGATTTCCTCAACTAGAATACATGCACAATTCATGCAGACAAACTGAAGCTGAGACAGCTGGCCTGGTATTAGTGCCACATTAGCAACTGAAAGATCAGGATGAGACTCAAATGAAGAGTTGGGGACCGATGTAGTGAGGGTCTTCCTCAGAGAGAGTAAGAGAGACAAACAAGAGACAGGAGAGGGAGGAAATAAACCATGACACATTTGTGTGAAGGTCAGACTTTCTTCAGTTGTATTCTTCCTTTGTCACAGCATTCAAATTACATTCATTAGCTCGATTTGATTGATTAAACAGAGACTTGTTCCACTAATCCAACTTGTAACCTTTGTTCGCCTATTGTGACTGTTGCTCCCTAAGTAGCATTGTGGAACTTGAAAATGTGGAACCTGTTTTCTCTTTTTATAGTAGTACTCTTTTGATCCCACAAGAGGAAATTGTCTTTTTGCATATCATAGCTTGTTAGCCACACTAAATATCAACCTGGAGCAGAAAGGATTAAAGGCCTTGTTTAGGAACCCAACAGTGGCAGCTGGGTAGTGCTCAGACATTGTGACATCATTCTTAGATAACATGAGCCAAAACAAATGCAAAAAAGAAGATTCCACCCCCACTGTGGAATCTCTGGATCATCATGAAATGGTAATGCTGAAATCTGACATTTTTCTTTCCTCAACAAACAAAGAGTCCTTCAAATTTTTCAGTTGCAAAAGCTGAATTTTACTTGTTGTAAAACCTGCTGACTTTCACAAAATGTCATTGCTGCCTGATCTTTCCTCTAAACATGAAGCAGCTTTGAAACTGTAGTTAGTGGAGCTACAAACTATTCTTCATTTGAAGTGGTGAGGCTACAGCAACACTAACATAGTATTGTGGTAACCATGATACCATACTATATAGCACACTAGAAAAAGATTTGTATGCCATGTGCAGTGTACACAAAATATGCAAGGATATCCTACCACATCTAGTTACAATTTCCACTTTGCAAGCCATCGGGCTTTTCTCACCATCGTGAGTTGCGTTCCTCTGCACAGCTACGTCACATATGTCTACACATAAAAAGGTTTGCACTGCCAAGAGTGCACAAACAGATGACAACTTATTTTACACTGCAGACTGTGATGGTTGAAGTTTACAATATGATGATGAAGTAATGTGTCCTAGTTGTGTGATCTTGCATTAACAGTATGTACTTTGTTCATGTGCTTTTTTAAATTCCAGGTATTTTGGAGGTGCTTCACTGTGTACTGGTGGAGAGTCCTGAGGCACTAAACATAATCAAAGAGGGACATATCAGATCTATAATATCTCTGCTGGACAAGCATGGTCGCAATCACAAGGTACAGGCAACTGACTTTAATCAAACAAACATTCGTTACTGCTCAAATGATTTAGGAATCAAAACTAATGTGTAGATGTTGTGTAAAAAGAAAAGGCTAAATCAGGTCAACGTTTTCTGTGCCGACCTTTTACATTTAAAAAAGCAGCACTTCTGTTCAGTACACCTGCAGTTTTTCAACCTGCTTGGGAACAAAGTTATTCCAAGCACTCTGGATAACTTTGCATAGTCCTCCTGTTGGTTTAGGCTTCGTCAGTATCTACTGTCTCTTTAGGTAAGAATATTGAGATCAGGAGTTTGTGGGGAGTCCTTATGCACACTGATCAACCACAGCATTGAAGCCACTTGTCTAATATTGTGTAGTTCCTCTTTATGCTATCAAAACAGCTTTGATCTGTCGGCCATGGACACAGGACCACTAGGCGTACTCTGTGGTTTCAGACACCAACATGTTAGCAGTAGATCCTTTAATTCCTGAATGTTGTGAGGTGGGACCTCCACTGATCGGATTGTTTTTCCTGCTTAGCCTACAGATACTCAATTGGATTGGAAATTTGGTTTCCAAATCTTCACCTAGACCTCTTTGTTTTGCTCCTCAAACAATTCTTGAACAATTTTACAGTGGGGAAGGAGGCATTATTCTACTGAAAGAGAACACAGCCATCAGGTAATACCTCTGCCATGAAGGGATGTATGTGGTTGACAACGATGCTCAGTTTTCATACACATGAATGCAGGACCTGAAATGTCCCACAAGAACTTTGTCCACACTGCCTCCACTATCTTGCCTGCTTCTTATGGTACATCCTGCCACCATATCTTCTACTGGTAACTGATGCACACGCCCAGCTGTCCATAGGATGCACTAACAGCGCTGACCTCATATGAACGTTGTAGGTACTTCTAGAAGCATGGGCTGTCTGCTCCTCAGCTGTGCAGCCTCATAGGTAGTGAGCTGTAATGCACAGTGTGTTCTGACACCCTTCATACACAGCATTAGGTTTTCAGTAATTTGTGCTGCAGTGGCTCTTTTGTGTGATCAGACCACCCAGGCCAGCTTCAGCTCCACACACCCTGGAGCACCTGTGATCCTGTTGCTACTTCACAAGGTGTTCGTTCATGGACTTTTGGTCAATGCTAACCACTGCATAGCTGCCTAATGTATCCTCCTGTTTGACAGGTGCAATCATAATGAGATAATTAATGCTTTTCACATCACCTGTCGATGGTTTTAATGTTTAATCTTGTGGCGGATTGTGTCTATAACAAGTTTCTCCCACACGCATAAGCTTCCATTTTACGCCTTGGAATCAGATTCAAAACTCTGTGCAAATGGTCCACATGGATGTTTGTGTGTAACGAGGCCTACAGGAATCTGCAGGCAGATCTCGAGGCAGCTAAGGCTGTGTTGCAGGTTGAACAAGCACACATCTCAATCTGTCTTTGTTTTAAATCCCTTTGGTAGAGTATATAGTTCTCAGTTCCTGGAGGGCACTCACTGAGCACGGTGTGATAAGCAAGAGTTATTTCTCAAGGCAAAGTAAACCTCTTGTGACACGAAGCTGTAGTCTGCCCTATTAAAACAATTTATCAGGAAGCCTGCAGTTAAGTGTATATGTCACTCTGTTTGCATGTGTGTGTTTATGCTATAACTACGACATCCTCTCTGGTTTGTGCATGCTGTCTAGGTTCTAGACGTGTTGTGTTCACTGTGTGTGTGTCACGGCGTGGCAGTGCGCTCTAACCAGCACCTTATCTGTGACAACCTGCTGCCAGGAAGAGATCTTTTACTGCAGACCCGGCTGATCAACCACGTAAGCAGGTATACACACACAAATACACAATAGTAGAAGACCTCCTGTGATGCTCAGAGTCTTGGATGCAGTACTACCTTCATGTGGATGTCAGAGTAACTATGTTGTTATGTTTACGTAATCCACCCTGCTTCACGTCTCCCAACAGCATGCGTCCCAACATCTTCCTGGGTGTCAGTGATGGTTCTGCTCAGTACAGGAAGTGGTACTATGAGCTGATCGTGGATCAGGCAATACCATTTGTCACAGCAGAGGCAACTCACCTTAGGGTGGGCTGGGCCAATACCAGTGGCTACGCACCCTACCCCAGTGGAGGGGAGGGTTGGGGAGGCAATGGGGTCGGTGATGATCTATACTCCTACGGCTTTGATGGACTCCATCTTTGGTCAGGTGAGACGATGCGTGTCCTGTATGCACACTATGTATTTAAGCATTACGGCAGATTGTTCCAGAATTCAGATGTTTACATGTTGCAGATGTTCAGCCCAAGCTAAAATAAACTCTGTCCCCACTCCAACCCTGCATAGGCTGCATTGCAAGGACTGTTAGCTCACCCAATCAGCATCTTCTGCGAGCAGAGGATGTGGTGAGCTGCTGCCTGGACCTCAGTGTACCCAGTATCTCCTTCAGGATCAACGGCCAGCCAGTTCAGGGCATGTTTGAGAACTTCAACTCTGATGGCCTCTTCTTTCCTGTGGCCAGTTTCTCTGCCGGAGTCAAGTCAGTGCTTTGCTGAAAAGTTTCATAGAACATAACTGTGGAGTTGTTGTCTGTTCCCCTTGAATTCCCCCACAACTATATTTTGAGTGATGATCAAATCCATAAAAAAGTGAAAAGTCAGTCTGTCTCTACTTCTCTGAGTGACTGACCAGATGTAAAATTAATTTGAGTGTTTATTGAATATTTCTCTGAAGAGGAGAATGACGCTATCCTTCCTTTAACCCCGTAAAACCCACTGTAGCAAAAATACGTTGTTTTATTTTTTCAATTTTTATTTATGACATATATTTATATTTGCAATTTTTTTCTATATTTGTGTTTTGCAGGGTTGCGTTAATTATACATAAATAAATAGGTTGTTTCTACTAATATTTCTACATAATTTAACAAGAAATGTGCAAATGTGATGCATCTCATGCCTGAACACTGGGTCTGAACGATTTGAGACAAAGAAAGCTGAAAAATAAAAACAACTTTTTAAGCTGAATGTACATTAAAAAAATACTTTTTTTCTACTAATATTACTTTGTAATTTTAAGAAAATTGCAAATGTGACGTATCTCAAGCCCGAAAACATTGAAAAATTTAAATCTTGAAGGAAAATTCAACAAAGTTTTTAAATTGATTATACATAAAAGGCTGATTGTTCTACAAATATTTCTACGGAATTTAAAAATAAATGCAAATCTGACGTATCTCAGGCCCATAAATGCTAAAAAAGGAAAAAATAATAAAAAGAAATAAAACTGCTGTTGTAATCAGTTATCTCACTTTTTTCTTAGTTGTCATTTTTTGGTCTTCTAAAACAGTTCGGTTTATATATATTTTTTGATATTGAAATACATTTTCTCCTTATAAAGCTATTGTACATAGTGTTTTTCATATTTTTGAACATATTAGTACATTTTCATTTCTTCATATCTGTCCTCTATGACAGGGTACGTTTCCTGCTTGGGGGCCGTCATGGGGAGTTCAAATTCCTCCCTCCTCCAGGTTATGCTCCTTGCTGTGAGGCGGTGTTACCCAGAGAGAAGCTGAAGCTGGAGGGCGGTCAGGACCAAACTGCAAACAGAGATTTACTGGGGCCCACCGTCACAATGAGCCAGGCAGCGTTTACCCCGACACCGGTGGACACCAGCCAGGTACAGGCACTGTCAGGGTTGTTTTTATTCATCAATGAACGCAACGTACTCCTTTCGTACTTTCTTTATTTGACAGACTTTATTGCAAGTTCTTTTTAGTTACATGTCCTTAAATGTATGCTTTTTTTCAATCAAAACCAGTAAGGCAGAGCCACACTGAAGCAACTAAAAAGTGATGCCCAAAGTCACTTATATTAATAGTTTTTCTGTTTGTTTAGATTGTTCTTCCTCCCCACTTGGAAAGGATCAGGGAAAAACTTGCAGAGAACATCCACGAGCTGTGGGTGATGAACAAAATAGAGCTGGGCTGGACCTATGGTGCAGTGAGTATTCGTCAAGTAGACAGTAAAGTTCTTTGTTCATTTTCTGAGCACATTTATATACCCACTTCACAAAGCTGTTGCAGAAAGGGCTGCATGCTACCTCATATGGTACAGATCACAAATATTGCACTGATCTAACCTTTGTTTTTATTCATGTTTGTGTGTTTCAGGTGCGAGATGACAACAAGCGACAGCACCCCTGTCTGGTGGAGTTCTCCAAGCTTCCTGAACAGGAGCGGAGCTACAACCTACAGATGTCTCTGGAGACTCTCAAGTAAATGTGTTGAGCAGCATAGGATGTGACATTAGATTGAATACCTTTAGCCGTGGTGACAAATAGTGTTACTCTACTAAATCAAACTCAGTTATTTCCGCCTGACTTTGCAGGACTCTCAGTGATGGTATCAATATCAAACATCTGCACACTGTAGTAAGTTAATTTGATGTTTTTGGGTTTATGTGTTTTACAGAACTCTCCTGGCTCTGGGGTGCCATGTTGGCCTAGCAGATGAACATGCTGTAGAGAAAGTGAAGAGCATGAACCTGTCACCAACGTAAGTCACCTCTGATACTTCTATGATCAACAGTCCACTTTGGGACCTTTCATGAGACAATTTATCAGAAAACGCTAAATGAGCAACAGAGACTACTGCTGACATGTTACACCAAATGAAAACCACATAGGCACAAAAAGATTGTTTAGCAGTTTTAGCTAACAGTACAGTGCTTCAACTCTGTGTGTGCAGCTATGAGCTGTCCAGTGGTTATAAACCTGCTCCTCTGGACCTGAGTCACATCAAACTGACCTCCACCCAGGAAGCTATGGTGGACAAACTGGCTGAGAATGCACACAATGTCTGGGCAAGAGACCGCATCCGCCAGGGCTGGACCTATGGCATCCAACAGGTTTGAGTTGAAATTATACCTGAAAGTAACATTTTGCAGTGTGACACACAAAGAATGAGTGAGGAGTGAAGCGGGGCTGATGTCTTAGCTGTTTGTAAGTGCTTAATCCAGGATTAGTTAGTACAGGACTGAAGGGGAAATACTACATTCATGAATAATTAGTAGTGATTAGTTAATGATAAGCTGTAAATTCATTATACTCCCACTTCTTCATAAGCTGTTCCTGATTCATCCTCATTCATTGCTCCAAAGTTTATTTTTTCTGTCACGTCGAGGAATTGTTAGATCCTCTTCATGATAACCTCACCTTCACTGATCATTTATGTGTCCTTATGAGTAAAGTGATGTCACGCTGAATAGTTAGTTACACATTTAACCAAATATTAGCAGTACTGTATTTATATTTTTGACATATATTTTCAGAAGAACTGTAATAAAGTTGATGAAAGAACCAAAATGCATGTTTGTTTTTGTTCCAAAGATGAATGTGTTTCAAAGATTTGTCACAGAAAACTAGCAAGAAAAGCGCTCAAAGTGCAGTACTCCACCAAGGCTGCTCAGTCGTCCTATCATTTCCGATGGAGGAAATCTTTAATAAAAAATGACCTTGCGCTGAGCACAGGCGTGTGTTATGCATGTTTGTTATGTACGGATACCGAATCGTGTGACCTAAATACTATGTAGCAGGTGACGAGAAGAAACACCCCCACAATTTAATCAACAGTTTCTTGTATCATTTCTGAAGCATAAGTCCACAGTGGTGGATTTGTAGTAGGATCACAATCATGGTAGCTGATGCAATGTTCACTTGTTGTCATGGTTACAGTGATGTCATGCTGCTTTCTCGCAATGGTACAGAAATCTTTAACAAATCCGTGGATCCAGACTATAAGCTGCATCACTGCCAACATCTAATCACTTGGTCCTTGTGTCATTTTTTATCTTCCCTGAACATTTCATCCAAATCCATTAATCCGTTTTTGAGTAATGTTGCTAACAAACAGACAGACAAATGTACGCCCATCGTTACATAACTGCTGCGTTCCTTGGCAGAGTAATAATTATAGAAGTCATTGAAAACTCAGGACTGCAGTGGTATGCATGATCTTCACACATGTATGTTACCTTTTGTTCACAACTGCATGTCAACCCATTAGTGGTGCAACGGATCACTAAACTCACGGATCGGATTGGTCCTCGGATCAAGAGTCACGGATCGGATCATTTTTTCGGATCAGCAAAAGGCAAAAAAAAAAAACAACAACAAATAAACATACGTTTTGTCTGTTTATTATTAGATGTCACTTCAAATGTGTGGATGCGTGGATGTGTTTCCACTGTCATATGTCTTTCTTATGCCACAGTCCCAGTTTTGTCCACTGACCTCTTTCCTTCGTTGTCATATTTGAAAGGGAAACCAAAATGCTCCCATAGAGTAGATTTAAGTGTCGCGGGGCGTTCAAGCTCCTCCTTTCCTCCGCTTTCTCCGTTCGCCACAAGCTGCGTGCGGACGGAGCACAACTTTTTTTATTTTTTTTCCAGAAATCGATCCGTGGGTCACATGTGTGCCGAACCGATGACGTCGATCCGAACGGATCACGGATCAATGATGATCCGTTGCACTACTACAACGGATCATCATTCTTTTTCATTTCACTGCATTAACCCCACTCTGGGAGACTCAGATAACTTTAAATACAAGAAAGCTTTCTTCAGATCACACAGCTGACGGTCTAGAACCATTGGTTAAGTCCATGCTACATACATTAACAAGAGAAAGACATGTACAGTGTATGCTTGCTGCTTACCTGAGCAAGCTAAGGATCAACATACCTGAGGGACACCGACTGTTTCACTTTTCCAAGTCATCCCCCAGATTCTTTCAGAGTATTTCAATATCTCCCTTCTACCCTCCTTTTGTCAGGATGTGAAGAATCGTAGAAACCCTCGTTTGGTCCCTTACGCTCTGCTGGATGAGAGAACCAAGAAGTCCAACAAAGACAGTCTGAGAGAGGCCGTCAGGACTCTGCTGGGATATGGATACAACCTGGAAGCCCCTGACCAAGACCACGGTACTTCACTGTCTACACTCTGGAGTGGAAACTTCCTTCAGTGACATCTTTTCTTATACTTGGCATAATAGTTTTTGGGGAACACATTTGGTGATCACCTAAATTATTCTGAAGTACAATGATGATTTATTTTTTTCAGTGATAACAGATTTGTTAGATCGTTCATCAGACTGCTTCCATGCTCATGTCTCTTTCCCTTTATTTCTGCATCCCATCCAGCAGCTCAATCCGACCTCAGCAATATGTCTGCTGAGAGGTTCCGCATTTTCAGAGCAGAGAAAACCTACTGCGTTAATGCTGGGAAGTGGTACTTTGAGCTGGAGGTAAGATAATGCTGATTAACATAGACACTAAAATGTGGATTTTGATTTATTACTGCATTACTTTGAAATATATCTGCAGCTGACTCATTAGCATCTCTGATTTTTTTTCTTCTCCAAATAACATTAAATCAGAAGTTTTGTAAACATTTTTATACAAATTGTACAGACCCTGTTTCAGTTTCCAACACAGATATTTTTGTTTATTGTGAAGAGCAATAATAAATACAGTGTTTGTACTATCCTGCATGTGCTTCTTGGCCTATTATGATCTGCAGACAATGAGTAGGCAGTGAATGTTTATAGTTACAATTAATGTAACTTTGAAATATGACCTTTAGTCCACAACCTAGTCTATCACACGGGGCTGTACTGTATTTGTAAAACAGTTTCTAAAGTGGATATTATTGTGTTTCCACTTGTCCTCCAGGTGTTGACAGCTGGAGAGGTGAGGGTGGGATGGGCGAGGCCAGGATGTCTACCAGACCAGGAGCTGGGATCTGACGACCAGGCCTTTGTCTTTGATGGTTTCAAGGTGCCTGGATTTTTCTTTACTCGTGTTATCGCACTACAATTTAATTGTTTTTATGGGAAGGTTGCTGGAATTTTCTCTTCAAAATATATTTTGAAAAGTGGAGATGATCGCTGGAGCTACCCGAAAACATTCTGAGTTTGGTGTTCACATAAAGCAGCTGCTGTGAACTGTGCCTCACAAAAATCACATCTCAGCACAGTTACCATCAAAAGATGTGGATTCTTGATGGAAAGTCCTTGAGTTGACACAAGTTCTACACCTCTATGAAATTTTGATCATAATTGTTCATCAATCCGGATGCTGAGAAGTTTATACTCTCTTCATGACCTGACTTATGACAGGGGGAGTTTTCAGGGTTCTGATGAGTCTGCAGTGATGCTACCTGCATATTTCCTGACTCTGGACATGTATAAGTCCTAAATGGAAGGCAGGCCAGCCCCAGTTGCTTTTTCTGCAGTCCTGACTGTCCATTGTGGCCTGTCTCTGTCCTTTTTATTGACTTATCCAAACCAGACATTACCTGAAGAGCAGACAACAGGATGAATTATGGCAGTGTAGAATTAGATCAGCATCTCATGGGGCACGCTGAACTTCTGATCTGAAGCAGGAAGTGCATCCTTTGCTGGGCATTTTTGTTAATGGTGTCTATGTTGAGTGTCCACTTAAGATCCTGGAAGATAGTGGATCCTAGAAACTTAAAGTTTCCACAGTAGATGGAGTGCTGTGTGTATACAGCCAGACTCTTTCCCCTACTGCTTTCGTTTCTTCTGAATTATCATTTATTGGCACATTAAAGTCTTTAGCACTCTTCTTTTGCCACAATTCAGTTAGATCCAAGACACCTCGGTCTGCTTGTGATAATAAGTTTGACATAACCTGATTTGGATGTAAGTTGGAGCAAACTTCTGATAGTTAAATGTAGATCCCAAACTTTCCCTGGATTTGAGAAATATGCTGTCGACTCATGGGTATCATAGATACGATTATATAAAAAAAACTAAATAGTTTTGTGCCGTAATGGGTCCTGGATTTTTTAAAGTTCTGCCAAGATGGGAGAGAAGGAGGCTGACATATTAATTACATGAGTCTGAATTGGACGTGGTGACCACAATAAAATATATGTGTTGAAACAGGAGTGAATGTTCAGGCCAAGCAGCAACATGGCATAATGACCCTTTGACTGACCAGGTCTGGGAAGGGAGTAATCAATTTTGCTGGACTGTTAGATGCAGGAAAGGAGATAGTTGTGATGTATTTTAGTTTTAAAACGCATTACTGACCAGAAGCTGTTTGCCTTCTTTGCAAAGAAGCCCTTTGCGCCAGATAAGTAGTTGGCCGAGAAGGCTGAAATCATACTGCCGAACCAAGAATATCAATAGACAATCAAAAAGGAGGGAAAACACACAAAAAAGGAACCTGAAACACACATAGTAAAACAACTTTAAAATGAAACAACAAAGAAATGAATAACAAAGACCATGCTAGCAGTGTTTTCTGATGCGTTGTCATACACCTGGCAATTGCAAATGCGTGGTTTTGCTTGGAGTCTATGGCTGACCGTAATCCGATTTTATGTCTGACGGACCAAAGACAAAGTTTAGGCTTTGCCATCCATTTCTGCAGAGGACAATATTCAAAGGGACTAATCTACTTAATCTTTACAGAATGCTTACCCCTAAGAAAGTTTGTCAACATCAGTTATTGTAAAATCGAAATTCTTGGAGATTTTAGAGGGAAAAACACCTTTAGCAATATAATAATAACTGTGGCTGATCATACTGATACCTACCATTCCACACCAGTCATCACATAGTAATCATATGAGAAAATCCTCCTTTTAACCCTTTTAGCACTATAACTCACGCTCATTTCCTCCCTCCCCCCACACGCCAGTCAGTCATTAACATAGTGCATGTAATAGCACCAGAAAGCCCCGTTTCACCGCTTTCAGGGGCAATTTGAATGATTAAAATCGTACGAAGTAGCGAGGCGTTACGGTAATTTAAAATACACGGTGTCGCAGTTGATCTCTGTGGTGGACAGAAGCATCATCACCACCAACTTTCAGGCTTGAGTTAAGTTTTTGCAGGCCTCCCTGTACATGTACTTGTGTGTTTTTCAGGTCCAGCGCTGGCACCAGGGCAATGAACACTTTGGGCGTGCCTGGCAGACGGGGGATGTGGTGGGCTGCATGGTGGATCTGAACGAACACACCATGATGTTCACGCTTAATGGAGAAGTGCTGCTGGATGATTCTGGATCTGAGCTGGCCTTTAAAGACTTTGAGACAGGAGAAGGTCAGTGCTGTACTGAACAAGTCACACTAATACAGCTGTGTGTTATATGCACATGTAAAGACAACGTATAGTATAAAGTGTTGTTTCCAGTCACTGCTACAACTTTGAATTTTCATTGATGGAATCATTTAAATATGTTTTTGTCACAAAAATCCATCATACATATGGGCATCTTCATCATTTTATTATATCGATAAATTATTCTATATCTGCGGGGTCAAAAATAAACATACAGCAACATGAATTATCAGTTTTGATGATGTAGACTGTTGCATTAATAGATTTTCTTGGTGGCATGACCTTTTTACTTGTCGTGTGATTACAATTGACTACAGCTGTTGACTTCTCTGAGCCAGTTTAAAGTAGGACCGTTTGATACACTCATCTGACTCAGCCACAAACACTTCTTCTATTGTCAGATGAAAAGTATGAGGTATTTGGCTACAATGACCAGAAATATATTGGGAGGAGAGAAGGTGACCCAAGAACACCCAAACTACTCTCAAGCATGGTGGTGGTAGTATTATGCCCTGGGGCTGTTTTGGTGCCAGTGGAACTGAGCTTTACAAAAAGTAAATAGAATAATTGGAAAGAAATATTGAGTTTACATTTTTCAGGACAACCTAAAATTATGAGTCAGAAGGTTGGATCTTGGATGGAGATGGATGTTCCAACAACAGACTGACCCAAAACACACATCAACAGTGGTACAGAAACATCTGAATCAGGCTAGAATGAAGGTTTTAGACTGGTCTCCCCTCAGTCAATCAAGAACGTGAGGACTGTGTGGAAGAAACAAGTCTGAAAGAGAGAAAATGTAGTTGAACTGCACCAATTCTCTCAAGAGGAGTGGTCACAGATGCAACCAAAAGCTTGACTGGAGCTTGTAGACTGCTACCAAAAGAATGTTGTTCAGAGCATCTTAAAGATAAGAGAACACTGACTACAACTGTGTGCAATGTGTGTAAATCCATACTTTATCAAATTTTCTGAAGATTTTGCTTTTGTTTCTCTATTGACAAAGTGATTATGGAGTTTTTTTAAATGGTTCCTTTATTCATGCTTTTACAGGAAATAATACAGCAAACTTGTTTACCAGCAACCATTTTAGTATTTGATTGTTTCTGTGTGTTCCAGGTTTTATTCCAGTATGCAGTCTGGGCGTGTGCCAGGTGGGGAGGATGAACTTTGGTAAAAACGTCAGCACTCTGAAGTACTTCACCATCTGTGGCCTGCAGGAAGGCTACGAGCCTTTCGCCGTCAATATGAACCGGGACGTCACCATGTGGCTCAGCAAGAGGCTGCCTCAGTTTGTGCCTGTGCCCCCCAATCACCAACACATTGAGGTGAAGGGAGTCACTTAGAATATACAGTGTACTTAGTTAACACTATGTGGCTAATGTCTGGCTGAGTATGTTGTTAGTGTGGATTTTTGGTAGAACTTTCAGCACTTATGGGCTCAGATACATTTCAAAGCATCAATACTATCAAACGTGTTCTCTCCCTCAACACAGAGCTGCTTGTAACATGCAAAACTGTCAGCACAGACAGAACAAATGTTCCTTTTTCAGGTGACCAGAATAGATGGAACAGTGGAGTCGTGTCCGTGCCTAAAGGTCACCCAGAGGTCGTTTGGCTCCCAGAACAGCTACACCGACATAACCTTCTACAGACTGAGCACGCCCATCGAGTGTGACGAATCCAGATCCTCACCTAGCAGCGCTGTCTTCTCACCAAAGAGGGTAACAGATACTGTGTGTAATGCACACACTCGGATGCAAACTGCCATCTGTTGTCTGTCATGGTCCATAAAAATATTTGCTGCACATTACCTTGGATTTCTTTACTAACCTCGCTTTTCTTCCACAAATTTTGCAATAATTCTACAGTGAAATCAGCTGAACTTTGCAGCTCTAGGACTTGTATAGGATATAATTTCATATCTGTGTTAACAAACATATTTCTGAAATTTCTCCCTCTTCCAAATTACTTACTCCCCATCATGAGTAGCATTTTAAATCTCGGCAAACTGTTTCTAAGTATATATCTAACTGATCTATCTCCACCCTAGTAGCTCAAATTTGATCTGAGATTTATGGAGTTCCTAGAATGCTGTGAGAAGGCTACTTCCTGTTACAGCAAAGTTACATGTAAGGTGTATGACTGTCTTGTTTCTTCAGGAGCTGGAGGACTTTGAAACTGTGTCAGACTTTGAGGTCCTGATGAAGACGCCTCACGGTCACAACGGCCCCAACGGACCTGACAGAGATGAATTCAACAACCACAAAGATTACAACCAGGAGAAGCCGTCAAAGCTCAAACAACGGTACACCCTCTGCCATCTGAATTGTTAACAAAATTACATTTAACATATTTTGAAACAGTTGTGTCACCCTTCTGTCACTGTGTTTACATATTTTTAAACCTGAACCAACCATATGATCCACAAGGTTCACACTGAAGAGAAACAAGCCAGACAACAGCTGTCCTTCGTCTGCACGTCTCTCAGAGGAAGTGATGGCTGACGACAAGGATAGCTATGAATTCCTCATGCAGGCATCTACCGTAAGGCACTGCAGTTTCAAACTCACAACATGCTGCATGTCTCTGATAACCTGCCATTGTACATTTGCAAGTACAGCTACAGATTGAGTTCTGTGTTGATTTACTGTTGGATAATGTGTTGTGAAGTCTTTCAAGAAAGTAACTGTGATGATGGACAGTGGATATAAACTTGGCATAATTGCATGCCTTCTCTCTCTCTTTTTCTTTTTCTGTGCAGCACTACTACTCAGTCCGGATCTTCCCTGGTCAAGAGCCCAGCAGTGTTTGGGTGGGCTGGGTAACTTCTGACTTTCATCAGTACGACCCAGGCTTTGAGCTGCACAAGGTCCGAACTGTCACTGTTACCCTAGGAGACGAAAAGGGCAAAGTTCATGAGAGGTTCGTCAAGCAGGGATGAACAGCATGTGGCACGATAGCTACAGGTTGTCTGTGCCATGTAATCACCAAATGTTTAGTTTGGAACACTTTCTCATCTGCTTGTTGGTGTAAATATCCAATTAGTACCAGTGGTGGAATAAAGTAAAGTCCTGCAGGTACAGGTCAGAAGCTCACCTATTTTCAAACCTCAAAATGGAGAAAAAATGTGATGTCAGTGACTTTGAGCGTTAAGTCAATTTAATTAGAGTCAAGTCCAATCAAGGCATCATTATTTGACCATGACATCGTTGCTGCATTTCTTCCCAACTGTTTCTAGAGTTTAATCATAACGGTGCAAAAAATTGAAAGTGAAAGTCTAGTGAATTGCAGTTTTGTGGATAGAAACACCTTGCTGATGAGAGAGGTCAAAGAAGAATGGTCCGACTGGTTGGAGCTGACAGAAAGGTCACAGTAACCCAGAGAACCGCTCTTTACAACTACGCTGAGCATATAAACAGCTCAGACAACCAGCCACCCTCGTGGTGAACTGGTTTCAAGAGAAGTCCTCATCAGGTGCCACTTCTTTGCTCTCAGACAGCCTCAGTTCTTGGGGTCATTGATTCAAAGAATATTGAAAACATTCCTTTTAGATTCTGCTTCATTCACAGATTCTACAGCTGCACATCCATGCTAGGTAAAAGATAGGCAGTGTAGTGGCTAGCACTGCATAAAGGTTCTTGTGTGGGTTTTCTCTGCATGCTCCAGTTTCCTCCCACAGTCCAAAGACATGCAGTCTTGGTTCTCTGGTTATTCTACAATGGCTGTAGTTGTGAGTTTGAGAGTGTACGGTTGTTATTCACTTTATGTTAGTCCTGTGATGGCCTGGCCACCTGTCCAGGGTGTCCCCCACATAATACCAGTTGGGATATGTTCCAGCCTCCTGCGACCTCTACAGGATAAAGCAGGTATAGCTCATGGATGGATGCACACTCATGTCACCAAATTCCTGTTTTAACACATCCATTTCTACCGTGATGAAGTTGGATTCAGATCTGGAGGCTGTGGAGGCTACTGATGTTGGCTGAAAGTATTGTCATGTTCATCAAACTGATTTGAGGAGACTTTTCTTGGTGACATGCTGCATTGTCCTGCTGGAAGTAGCCATTAGAAAATGACCATAAAGAGATACAGGTCGTCGGCAATAATAGACAGGCTGTGGCATTCAAACCATCACAGACTGGTATCAAAGGAAACATTTCACACACCATCAAACCACCAGCAGCAGCCTTTATTGGTGACAAAAGGCAGATGGGATCCATGGTGTCATGCTTTTGATGCCATATTCTGACACAGCATCAGTGAAACTCGTTGTGGTCTTCAGCTGAAGTACCCAATTACTTCAAGGCTAGACATGTTGTCAGAATCAGTGACGGCACATTTTTTCCTTATTATGATTTCTGCAGGATGTATCGTTGGCTGGCTGGATAATTCTATGAATTGCAGGTGTTCCTACCAAAGTGCTCTGTGACTTTTTACTTCATGTGGACAAAATCCCAACAGCTAAACATGCGTTGTGAAGCCAGTCATTTAAGCAATAATCCATTAAATCTGTATGTTTTTTACCTCTATCAGACATGGATGTGCCACTCTTTCCACTGTGTCCTACAGTATAAAACGCAGTAACTGTTACATGGTGTGGGCTGGAGAGAGCAGCAGTCCTGGTCAGGGCAGAAACAACAACGGCTTAGAGATCGGCTGTCTGGTTGACACAACAAACGGTTTGCTGACCTTCACAGCCAACGGCAAAGAGCTCGGCACGTACTACCAGGTAAATATTTGATATAGTGTCTCAGGTTTTTTACATTCCTGAATTTTTCTTTCATCACACCAAAATAAGTCCCATTTGTTTGAGCCTAATTGTTTTTTGTACTTGCTCTATTAAAAAGATGAATACTCACAGTGTGTTTTCCTGCACCTGTTGTTGCTCGTAGTCAAACAGACTTCAACCAGGAAAGAATACACTGCTATTGATCACTCATTAGGTCATAGTTGAAAACCGCAGCTGCAAATGTCAAGATCAGTTAGCTTAGATGCTAACTGGAAATCTCATCTGATCTTGATTTGTAAGTTGACAGCTGGCAGTATACGTTTCTTCATATTGTCTGTTGTGTCCCTGCCTGTTCAGCTTCCAGTCTGCAACACAAGGGCTTTGCTCTTCTGTCATCCATTCCATGGTGCTGCGTACGCTTACATGATGATCTCACTTTAACTTGATTTTTGACTACAAAGAAAGAAAGACTAGTTGGACTAATGATGCACTCCTCTGCACAGGTGGAGCCCAGTACTAAGCTGTTTCCTGCAGTCTTTGCCAAAGCTACCAGTCCGAATGTCTTCCAGTTTGAACTGGGGCGTATTAAGGTGTGTGGATTCTCGGTTATCCTAAGAGGTTCAGTTAAAAGAAGTTTCTGATGTCATCCCATCCATTGGACGCACACACTTACTTGCTTTTCGTTAAAATCTCAAAGTCAAACTGAAGTATTATTCCAGGTCTCTTCTTACTGTGAATTCCAACCAGTTCTGTTGTGTTGGTTGTTCCCATCAGTAATCAGGTTTCCCTGTAGTTTCTGTAGCTCCTTCCTAATAAAAACCCCTCTAGTGGCACCCAGTAGAATAGATTTTGTGCTTTTGTAATGTTCAAAAACCCCAGAAGCCAAATGCAGACAGGTGAAATAAACAAAAGTAACTTCAGTTGAACTTAATGAACAGCTTAGTGAAAGCTTGCAGGGCTTGACAAAATAGTCAAACTTTATTGATCCCCCACTGGGGAAATTTACATGTTACAGATGCAAAGCAAGACAAGAAAAACAAAGTAAATTAAAACTAAAAATACATAAAGACTGTACACTTTTCCCATGCACATATGAGACATGATGAATGTACACATGGATATGTACAGGTATGATGAGTAATGTACCAAATTGAAGGACACACAATGCAGAATTGTCGTGCTACATTTCAGTTTTTACAAACAAAAAGCCACTAAAGTTTCATACAATTACTCAGGTAAGGTTCATGGTTAAGAAAACAAATCCAACAAAACAGAATGCAAAGCTAAAAAGACACGGGGAGCTCTAAGGATGCAGGATAGACAGGTGGCAAACATGCAGAGAACCAGGAGTCAAGCCTGACAAACTGGACCAAACTAAAAGAGGGAGACACAGGACGAGACATCGGTGAAAGTAATGAGGGCAGGGCAGACAGTCAAGAAAAGGAGGAGGTAGTGGTACACAAGGAAGGGGAAGTTTTATATAAATCCATCAGGAAATAAACTATGGAAAAAAAACAGACCAAAACAGCAACATAGACACAGAAATGCTTGAAAAGACCCCCTCTAGTGAAAATCTAATTTTTAACCTTAACATGTCCGTGTGATGTTTGTAGGATGAGCAGTAGTGGATGGTGAGAGAGGGAAAGGCTTCATGAATTGGTCTTAAAAAAGCCCTGAAGTTACATTTATGACATTTTAAGACAGAAAGTGTTGTCATGGAAAGGTAAATATTTTCCAGATTAATTTAAAGGGGTTTTATCAGCAGCTAGATAGACTTTAAACTCTCCTGTTGCAGTTCATGTCTGTTGGATGTGTTTTTAGTGACACCTTGTGCCTGGAGGGGGAGCTTACAGTGAGCAGGATTAAGAAGAGCAGCAACTGTGTGCCTTAAAATTCACTTTCTACACTGAGCAGATCAAAATGAATAACTGTGATTGAATTAAAAGAGGACGATAATGCTTTATTCTTGTTTTCTTACATCGTGTCGGTTTGAGATGAGGTGATGTCTCATATACCAATGGACTCTAGTGTGTTGATCACTTGGTTTGGAGTTTTAAAAAAAACACCCACAGTGTCCAGTTGTGGCTCATGTGATAGTGTAATCCTGTCCAACATGTCTGTGTTCTGGCAGAATGTCATGCCCTTGTCAGCTGGTCTGTTTAAGAGTGAGAGGAAGAATCCAGTTCCCCAGTGTCCTCCACGGCTTCATGTCCAGTTTCTCACTCCTGTCCTGTGGAGTCGTGTTCCCAATCACTTCCTCAAGGTACTGTAGCAACTTCTACTATGAGATAGATGTTAGACTGGGGATGTCAAACATGTCAAACCGACCCTCCAATTGACCTCCAATTAACTGCAATTTGTAAAATTAGTAAAACTATAAATTTAAAATAATTTCGAGACCATGACAAGTTGTCTTGATCATAAAGTAAAATACTAGATTGCTCATTGTTCTTTTGTCATTTTGTGTCTCATTTTTGTCTCTTTTTTGTTTAGTTTCATGTAATTTGTCTCATTTTTTATTGTTTTGTTTCTTGCTGTTGTCTTTATCTGTCTCATTTTTGTATATTTTGTCTTGTTTTTGTTGCATTTTGTCTTTGTCTGTCTGATTTTTGTTATTTGTCTCAAGTTTTTATTGTTTTGTTTCTTTTTTATCTCGCTTGTGATTTTTGTATCTTTTGTCATTTCGTGTTTTGATTTACCGGTATTCATTTTGTGTATCGTTTTTGTCATTTTGTTACATACTTTCGTCATTTTTTTGTCTCATTTGTTCATTTTTTGGTTGATTTATAACTTTTTTGTCAAATTTTTCTCTTTTTTGTTTAGTTTCGTGTATTTATCTCATTTTTTGTTGTTTTGTTTCTTGCTTTTGCCATTTTCCGTCTCATTTTTGTAATATTTTGTCTTGTTTTTTTGTTTTTTGTCTTTTTTAAAGTAAAATACTACATCGTTCAGTTCCACATACCTGTGACTAAATGTTTTGTCTCTTTGTAGATAAACTGATCTGGAAGTATTCATGTGTAAATGATAAACTGGGGCATAATGTTGTCAAAATGTAATTTATTTTTCTTAACAAATTTTAGGGTGTTCATAATGTTTTGTGACAAGATGGTTCCTTAAATGTAAACATTTTCAGAATGCATTATTTTGCACTAAAATAAAGGGGAAAATGTGGAGTTGTGATTATTTCTAGGTTATTATGCTGTGATTTTACTGGTCCAGCTCACTTGAGGTCAGATTGGGCTGAATGTGGCCCCTGAATTAAGATGAGTTTGACACTTCTGTTTTAGATGTTTTTGTGCAAGCCTTATCTTAGTAGAACCGTATGGAAGCTATGAGATCAGTTTAAATAGTTTTATGACTCTTTATTCTGTACTGTAACTACACAGAGGGCCAATCCTGAGACGTTTCCTGCTGGTTATAATTGGAACATAACCTTGATGCATTCTGTGTTTGAAAGGCTAACTGTTTTTGTCCAGGTCTCTGCATCCAGAGTGAATGACCGACATGGCTGGCAGGTCCACTGTAATGAACCGCTGCAGTTCATGTCTCTGCACATACCTGAGGAGAACAGGTGGAGTAGCTGCAGTGACTCGCACACCTTTTCAGCCTCTCTCCATCTCATTTCTCATGCAGCGTCTCTCTGTGTGTCGTTCAGGTCGGTGGATATCCTGGAGCTGTCGGAGCAGACAGACTTATTAAAATTCCATTATCATACTCTCAGACTGTACTCTGCAATCTGTGCTCTGGGAAACAATCGGGTGGCTCATGCCCTCTGCTCCCACGTTGACGAGGCACAGCTCCTGCAGGCCATCGAGAATAAGTATATGCCAGGTAAGAAACGCAAGCAACATTTCAAACGCTGTGCTCACCTCTGCTGTTGTGTATTGTTGTTATGCATGTCAGCATAATGCGTTATTTCTCCAAATTTACTCATTCAAAAGTTGCTTTAGAAATAATTCCAACCCATTTGCTTTTTGTGATTTGATCTTTAAACAAATTAAAGATTGTTTTTTCCTTGTTAATCTGCTCCCATTAACCTGTTGGGATGTGGGCAGTTTGGCTCATTCTTCTTCACAGATATTGTCATACTGAAGGGGAACCTTCCGTAATCTGTCCCACCAAGTCCCTGGTTTGTCTGCTGGCTGGTGGAACCATTTGCTCCCTGTCATTCTGCTACTCCAATTCCACATTTTCTGTTTCTCTGCACTGTTTTTATCAAATACAGGAAAAAGCGATTGAGCCCAAAAAATAGTCTGTGAAAAAATAAATAATAAAAACAGCAGAAAATTTATTTCTTTAAGGTAAGTAGAAACTAGGTAGACAATTTAGATCCACTACCAAAAGGAACAAAGGCAGACACTAACCATGTACAGCCATATGAGGAATACGTTCATGTACATTTTACTGCCAGTGACCTGGTTAGCCTGTAGTCCACCTCCAGCTCATAGCCAGCTGAGATAGTGTCTCCAGTGGCCCTTAACAGGAGGAAGTGGCTCTAACTAATGGATGGATGGTACAGCAAGGTTTTAGATGTGGTCTGTTCATTAAGAATGGTAATGCTGTGTTATAGTTAATGTTCCTGTCTGCCCGTTACCACAGGTCTGCTTCGTGCAGGCTACTACAACCTCCTCATCGACATCCACCTGAGCAGCTACGCAACAGCTCGCCTCATGATGAACAATGAGTACATTGTTCCCATGACGGATGAAACGAAGAGCATCACCCTGTTCTCAGATGAGAAGAAGAAACATGGCCTGCCCGGCATCGGACTCAGCACCTCCCTGAGACCCAGAATGCACTTCTCATCCCCAAGTTTTGTATGTAGCACTGGACCATCATGCCGTAACAATGGTGGCAATGGGTCCGGATCAGGAGACTTTTTCCAGTACAGCCCAGAGTTCCCCTTAGATATACTGAAAGTCAAAACCATTGAGATGCTGACAGAAGCAGTGCGAGAGGGAAGTATGCATGTACGGGATCCGATAGGAGGCAGCACAGAGTTTCTCTTTGTCCCCCTCATCAAACTCTTCTACACCATGCTCATCATGGGTGTTTTCAAAAACGGAGATCTGAAGAACATCCTGCGACTGATTGAACCATCTGTGTTCTCTGAACGAGATGGGCAGGAGGAGCTCTGCATGGAGCTGGAGGCTGTGAAGGAGGTGGAGACTAAGGGAGGAGGACAGGATGGTGGGAGCAGCATGCCTAAAGAAGGCCTGCTGCAGATGAAGCTACCAGAGCCAGTAAAACTCCAGGTAACGCTCAGTACATTCTGTCAGTTTGACATTTTATTTTAAATTTCACTGTAATTCAGTGTCCCTCAACCACAGGGATGAGACGATGTGTCACATATGTACTGTTCACACAGGATTAGTATTACCTGGGACTCTCTGATAATTTTAGAGATGCTGAGTTTTTCTTGTCATAGTCCTTGTTCAGCAATCTCTTAAAAGATATGAAGTCTCTCTATGAACAATATTTATACAGGCATTGATGAAATAGGGCTTCATTCTTTCTGTTCATACTGGCAGTTTTTTTTTTTACTAATGTGCTTTAAGGCTTCTAATATGAATGGAGAACACAGGTGGAAGATACCATCTGATTTGTCTAACTCAGACTGCTAAAGCCTCACAATAACTTAATAATAATAAAAAAACAGATCTGATCTATAAACTTTGCCCATTTTCCGCAGAATGAGGACTTCAGTGTTTTATGTTTTGTCATTTATACTGAAGTTCTAAAAGGGACTTCCTAATGGCCACTGTTTAAAATATGAACAAATAAAGTAATCAGCAAAACTATGGTTTTAAGAATGACCCAGAAGTGTGACCCTGCTCTTTATCAGGAAGAGGGGATCAGTTAGAAACATGTCTGAATGCTGTCCAGCTGGTTCAAAATCCAGCCAAAAATAAAGATGATGCATGAAAGAATAGAAACAAGACAGACTCTAGTAACAGTAAGTCATGTTTCTTAGAGATGAGGGAAAGATCACTGACCACAATTTACACCGTGTATTTACAAGTTCACAATCATACTTTTTTCTTTGGAGTTTCAAACTAGTGCCTTCAAAAAGTTGCTAAATCTTCTGCAGTGACAGTGAGACCAAAGCTTGCTGTCACAGGGATGTATTGCGCTCTACAATCTGACTTTACAGCTCTTTCCTTTTTGTTGTTCAGCCTAAAGTGACTCATCCATTGTGTGATTGTACGTGTAGATGTGCCATGTGCTGCAGTACCTGTGTGACTGCCAGGTGCGCCACCGGATCGAGGCGGTAGTGGCCTTCTCCGATGACTTTGTGGCCTGTCTTCAAGACAACCAGCGGTTCCGCTACAACGAGGTGATGCTGGCACTCAACATGTCTGCAGCCCTCACTGCCAAGAAGACCAAAGAGTTCAGATCTCCTCCTCAGGAACAGGTAGGAAACACCACTGAGAAAGACTAAGACTGGCCGAAAATAATAGAAAAATGAATTAGTAAGGTAGGGCGGGCATGTCAGTAGTTTACGAAGACAGAGTGGAGTAACTACATATTTAATGAACTCTAGAAAAAAGGATTATGTTTGAAGCAGGCATAAACTAACCGTGACGTCACCCGTTGGTTTCAACGCCGAGAAAATGAAGCCCGGATTTTGCTACTTCCTGGTCGCCGTTTTGGATTTTTTGGAGCCAGTGACGTCAAAAGCGTCATCAAACAGACTGGACCGGAGAGCAACTAGGGGCAGGATTGGCTGAGGACTCTCTTATCCCGCCCACATTTTACCGCAGAGGCTTCTGTTGATGTCTATCAAGTATAGCCACACCCCCTGGCTCCGCCAACTTTAACGATTTATTTAAAATTCAGTATTGATTTAATTTAAGATCAGCCACCTGATCTCTCATTTTGACCATGAAAACTAACGGGAAAAAAATCCTGAGCTGTAGAACATCAGTCTATCAAATTTTATTTTCTCCAAAAATGAATTGGGGTCTATGGAGAAAAAGCTTTTTGGAGCCAACCCTAGCGGACGGCGTGATATTGCAAGTTTTTGACACTTCCGGGTGGGCTTCAATTCTGGAGCCAGATGCTACGTCCACTATATAAACAGTTTATGGTTTGAAGGCTTGTGTCCAACCTGTGTACCAGATGCATAAGTTGTAATATCCCAATTTTATGCCTTTTATCCTAATGATTGTCATAAACTTTTACCAAAACCAGGTAAAATAACACTTCTACAAAATAGGTCCTTAATTCTACTCACGCTTTTTTGTAAATTTCAACAGATGACCTTGCAAAATAAATCAGCATTTACTGTTGTGAACAAAAGTTTAGATACATCTCAAGATGAAATATATCATGTCATTCTTGAGTTCGCAATGACTCTTACAACTCTTGATTTTCAGTGATGGAATCATTGAAATGCACGTCTTTTTATCACTATAAACAGTCATGTGCTTTGGCCTCTTCATAGATTCATTGTTGATCCTCTGAAATTATAACTAAACCTATTAAGTCAATAACATACAGCAACTTGAAATATCAGTTTTGGCAATCACATTTTCTTAGCGACATGACCGCTTAACTTCCTGTGAATGATTACGATTGACCACGGCTGCTGACTCCTCTCAGTCAATTTAAATAGAGACCATTTGATTCACTCATTAGACTCTGCTACAAACACAAAACTGGGAAAGTCTGAGGAGCTCAGTACAGACCTGAAAATCAAATCACTGTCTTATACTAGTCAGGGGAATCACTTGGAGCCATTTTAAAGCAGCTGCAGATGCTGAAATTGTCAACAATATGGTACAGTTGTGTCACTGCCACAATCAGGAAGCAAACATAACCTATTACCTGCTGCTGAGAGACAATTGGTCAGGATGGTCAAGAGTCAAGCCTTTAGCTCAGACTGCTTTATCTATTGGTACTGTTTTATCCAGTATGATTTAACATTCTGCTATTGTCTCGATACAGTTTCTACAGTTAAAGTTATTAATGTGGCAGAACAAACTCAACTCTTAAGGTTTCAAAACCGAGGAGAAGAAGCGACTACATAGCTTTAGCTAAAACCAACAGAATGAGCACAGTCACTCCGTTTTCCATAAAAGAAAACCCTCAGAGGAGAATTTAGGCACATCAAGTGGATAAACCAAAGAACACATGAGGAAATATTCTGTATTTCTTTAAATACCAGTATTTCTGCTTGTCAATCCTGGACACCCCTTCTACTCCCATTTTACTCTTTACACATTTACCTACACAGTTTGTGAATCTGCATCACAGTGATTGTTAGGCTCTTTGTGTGTTGTATGTGCAGGCATTTGTGTTCCAGTTACCAAATCAAATATCTATCCAATAAACCCGAGAAATTAGTGTGACCATTTTCCTGAATGAAACCCTTTCTGTGTGATGTAAGGCCTGTTTCACACCTACATGTGTTTTTTGCATGCATTTTCTGAAGTCCTTCACCTTACTATGTGATGACATACGTTATGAAAATGAGCCATTTAAATGCATTTTTATTGAAATGAATTGCAGATCAACATGCTGCTGAACTTTAAGGATGAGAAACAGGAGTGTCCCTGTCCTGAATACATCAGAGAACAGCTGCTTGACTTCCATGAAGATCTGATGAGACACTGTGGTCAGTTTCACAACCATCCGAACAATCGTCTGTCTCAATAATGTCCGTACGCTCTACGTGCATACAGCATGTACTAATCTCACCGTTCTGTCAGGTATAGAGTTGGACGAGGAGCGAGGCATAGACAGTGACAGTGACGCCACCATACGAGGTCGACTGATGTCGCTGGTGGAGAAAGTGGCCTATCTGAAGAAGAAGATGGCCAATCTGCCAAAGGAGAAAAAAGACAGGAAACCCAGTAAGACCTTTGCATTACACCACACAGATATTTGACAATTCATTACTCTCAGTATATAGTTTGTGAATGAACATGCTTTATAACTTAATCTGCAGATTTTCTTGACTTTTACTAAGTAAATTTAGGCTTTGAATAGAGGAGTCATTTTGTTTTTAATGACACCAAAGACCTGTTATGTTGTATTAGCTGTAGGCCACATTTTAGAAGTTACACCAAACATCAGGTCAGACCGAACAGAAAATAACCAGCCAGACACTTCAGGTCTATTAGAGATTTCAAAACATCACGGATACTAGCTAACACTACTGAAATATATTAGTCTTGTTTTAAAATACTGGATAAAGAGAGATTCATTAGTCGGTCTGATCAACTAAAACATAAAGAAGAAAGCAAAAGACACAAAAAAATGGAAAATAAATAAAAATTTTGGCTTATTTTCTTGAAATCTTCCCTTCCTAAACCTGTGTCTCCCTCCTCTTCTGTCTCCCTCTTTATTTCTTCTACAGGTACATTACAGCAGCTGATTTCAGACACGATGGTCCGCTGGGCCCAGGAGTCAGTTATAGAGGATCCAGAGCTGGTTAGAGCCATGTTTGTCCTGCTGCACCGCCAGTATGACGGCATCGGAGGGCAGGTTGGTCTGATTGTGTGTTCATTGTAACAGAAAACCCATACCGCTGATGATACTGTTCATGCTGTTTTAGTGGAATATATCAGCTTATACTCTGGTATCTTCTGTGGCTTCAAACACACTTCAACCTCATTGTAGTATTTTAATTAGACAGCTTTGTGTTTTTTAATAGTAGTAACATTCAACTAAGTGCAACAGTGAAAAACATGCGGTTGTTCATTATCATTGACAGCAACAAGTTTTTTCTGAGACCCTGTACAGCACAGTCTTTAATAATAATAAGTTATTTAGCGTTTAAATTAGGGCTGGACCCGAATATCCTGAAGATCCGAATATTCGTAAGCTACGGCGGTATCCGGATATTTATTTTGGTATCCGAATATTCGGCCACGTTACCGCTCGGTAACGTCCAATATTCGACTTTACCGGGCGGAACAAATATGTGGCGTTACTGTCTTCCCTCCGCCTTCGACCCACATCGGCTCATATTGGCTCATCCCGTCGTGCTCCTCCCCCCAAATGAAAACTGGAATTTTCGGAGCTCGTCTCTTCCCTTCACCTTCGGCCCACTTCGGCTCATCTCGGCTCATACACCCGAATGACCAGGTTGCTGCCGACTCTGACGTCACGCTTCACGTTGTTGCATAAACACAAGACAAGATGCCGAAGACCTCCGCTGTTTGTGAATTCTGCCTTCGACAAAACGAAGGCAGTGTGCAAAATTTGCGTCTGGGAGACCAGATGAATGGATCCGAATATTCGGGCCATCTCCGCCACATTCCCCCCGTCGGACGTTACGGGGCAGAATGAATATTCGGATATTCACCTTTAATAGGGCCCGAATATCCGGAGACCAGAAACCACTATTCGGGCCAGCCCTAGTTTAAATACAGTACACTTCACATTAGAAACACTGGCATGAGAATTTACAGTAAAACAGGGATGAACTGACTAATTAAATGATCTTGCTTCATGTATGATACCTGGTGATAAATGTCCTGTTCAGTCTCCCATCTGCAGAGCTTCTCACACTAACATGAAATCCGTTCCAGTGAAGGACATATGTGGACCTTAACTGTAAGAATAAAAAGGAATACGTCTGTCTTTTTCTTTTTCCAGGTGCGGGCCCTTCCTAAGACCTACACAATAAACTCTGTATCGATCGAGGACACCATCAACCTGTTGGCTGCTCTGGGTCAGATCAGATCTCTGCTCAGTGTTCGGATGGGAAGAGAAGAGGAGAAACTGATGATCAGAGGGCTAGGGTGAGAACACACTCCTCTACTTCTACACAGCGGGTCAAAGCTTTTCTTTCATCTTTCTTTTTCTTTGGGATATTCTCCTCCTTTCCTTTGGTCTCCTTCTGTCTTTACTGTTTCACAATAATTGGCTTTTAATTTGTTTGAGTGACGGAAATCTGTTTGTAATGTTCTATTTAAAAATATTTATCTTTTTGAGTAGTAATAATTATTCCTTTACCTGTTAACTTTCTATGCTTGAATTATTGAAACACGTGTGTCTCTGTCACAAAAAAAAAGCAACCATGCGTTTTGGTTCTTTCACTGATCTAATTTAGATCATCTGGAAATATGATCAAATCTGCTTTGTCAAAAATATACATACAGCAACTTGAAAATCATCAAAAATAAAGGGCGACATACTGTTACACCGTCTACCCTCAGTAATGAAACGGGTGTTGACTTTTGTTGCTGTGAGTTACTACTGTTTGTATTTTTAATGTATTAAAGGTAAACAGATTCTAATTTTACATACGAGGAAATAACCTACTGTTCAACTCAGTATTAACACAATTACTGTAAAATGATACAATTTTGGCTCGTTTGATATTGAAGTGATGTTGCACATGGGGTGTACCCACTTCTGTTGTGTACTCTTGTATAGTTTTTTGTGTATAACTGTCAGTTTTATGTTAGTTAGTGATGACTAACCTGATGAGAACCCTGATTAGTTTGGCAGCACTTCACTGAGCTTCTAAATCGTCCTTCTTTCTTTGCAGTGACATCATGAACAACAAGGTTTTCTACCAGCATCCTAACCTGATGAGAGCTCTGGGGATGCACGAGACCGTCATGGAGGTGATGGTCAATGTCCTCAGTGGAGGAGACTCCAAGGTATGTACAGGTAGTGTGTATAACCTGCAGAGGTAGAAGCTTTAACCCGTTGCGCTTCAGTTGCGCTTCAGTGTCCCACCCGCTGTACACTTTGAGATCTGCATAAGCAATTTGGTAAATGTCTGAAACTGCAAATGCGATCATACAAACACTATACGCCGATGGAAAGCTTAGATTCTCATGAATCCGCCGGTATAAACCACTTTCAGATGTGATTACCACAGCGGGTAATATAAACACATTTGTCCGACAAACAACGAATATCCATCCATCCGTTCTCTATACACGGCTTCAACGTACACAGCGCGACTCACATTTCCGGGTTCATTATTACACACAGATGAAAATATTCCACAAAAAACGGCCATAATCCAACCTCGGACATCCAGACGAAACAAGCCAGTAAACTATTTTGTCCAAAACATGTCTTGAAGACGGTATAAAATCCACGAATCGGTCGTTTTCAAGGAAATGCACCTCGCGATGCCCGTCCAATATTCCCTGTATTTCTCGTCATATTTTTATTTACAAATAGAATATTCGCGATTTTTTTGTACTGAAAATGGCTGGAATTGACTGCAGCTTAAAGGGTTAAGTACTAATGGTGATCAGAGTGCTGACAGTTCCAGGGTCCAGAACAGTAGTGAAGCAGTGATGAGGTAGTTAGAGGTTTTTGTTTAGAACATTTTCTGATGGGAGGCGCATGATTTCTCCAGTAACCCTGTAAGTGATGCATGTGTTTTTTGCAGGAAATCACCTTTCCTAAAATGGTGGCCAACTGCTGTCGTTTTCTGTGCTACTTCTGTCGAATCAGCCGTCAGAACCAGAAAGCCATGTTTGACCATCTGAGCTATCTGCTGGAGAACAGCAGCGTTGGTCTTGGTGAGTGTATTTCTGGTTCACACTGCATCAGCTGATTCTGCTTTTACTCCCCTCTTCTTTCTTTAAAATAGCAAAGGTGAGTGTCCTGTGAGTTCAAGTTTCAATGGGAAACATGTCCTTGTACATGCAGATTGACTGGAACACTGGATGCTGTGAATCAGTCAGGGATTAAACACATGCAGCATGAGCAGGACCACTGTTAGTGATTGATGAACTGGTAAACGGTCTGCACTTGTATAGCACCTTGTAACTTGGTGTTTTTATTGTTCTGGGATGAAAAATATGACTAATGAAGGGTTGGTTAGAAGTCAAGGGCTTCCCTCCTTACTTGCTTTTTTTCCTCACTCTCCTTTCCTTTCTTTTCTCTCCTCTTCTCAGCATCTCCATCAATGCGAGGATCCACTCCTTTGGATGTGGCTGCAGCATCAGTCATGGATAATAATGAGCTGGCCCTGGCTTTAAGAGAGCCAGACCTGGAGAAGGTGAGGTTGACAAACTCCCACACGTATTTAAACATATAAGGAAGATGTGTGTCACAATATACCCAAAACTCTGGGATTGCTTTGTTGAACGACCACCGTGAAGAAGTGTATTTCAGTTGTGGATATGTTGGCCACCCAGACTGTTAGAGGGAAACTTCAATATGGAATCGTTAACAGTTAAAGCCTGCTAACAGGAACAAATGCAGCATCGCACTAATTCATGTCAGGAATCAGGCCAGTCACAAGGTTCTATGGCGTCCAATCGTGCTCGTATTCAGTTCACTCCACCCTATTAGCATGTCTTATGACTGAGACAGCGTTCCTTCATTCTGCTCGCTCTGTGCTGCCACATCACTGCTGCTGCAGCCTTCTCCTCCTACCTAGCCTCATGTATAGATTTACTTCCTATTCAGACTATATTCTTTTAAATTTTCCAGAGCATCACTCAAGCACAGTCACCACCAGGTATCCTGTCTGAAGGGTTTTCCTTTACATTGAAGCTTCTGATATTTATTTGATTTTTTTCACATCAATCAACGTTCTATTAAAGTAGTAAAAATCAGTTAATTATAAATGCAAAATCACCAGATTCTGACATTGGATAAATTCTAGGTAGCTATTTTCTGTGTGGTTTATTTACCTATTTATTTATTTGATAATTTAAATTAACCACAAGTGAATAAACTGCTGTTGTATGCTAACATATAATAATTATATAAACTCCTGAATATATGCTTTCCATCATCCTCTGCTTTGTGCCTAAACCTTTGGACATGCCACAAGTGCTGTTTATTTTTTAATTTTTTGAACTCATGAAACAAAATAAGTACCTTGTCTGTTAGTTGCAGGGCTTCTGTTTACTTCTTGTCACTCCAGAACTCAGCCCATGTCGTTTGCCTGTGCAGGTGGTGCAGTACCTGGCAGGCTGTGGGCTGCAGAGCTGTGTGATGCTGGTACGTAAAGGATACCCCGACATTGGCTGGAACCCTGTGGAGGGAGAGCGATACCTCGACTTCCTGCGCTTTGCTGTGTTCTGTAACGGTGAGAACTTAAATAGTTTCAACCAATGACGATACACAAATCTGTTTTTGGTGTGCAGTGTTTGGCCTTTGACATCTTTGTGGAGCTGTCCCTGTTGTGTGGTCAGGTGAAAGCGTGGAGGAGAACGCCAACGTTGTGGTGAGGCTTCTTATTCGCCGACCAGAATGTTTTGGGCCTGCCCTTCGAGGTGAAGGCGGTGATGGGTTGCTGGCAGCGATGGAGGAAGCCATTAAAATCTCTCTCGACCATTCCAGAGACGGTCCCTCTCCTACATCTGAGAGCAGCAAGACACTGTAAGACATCATTGGACGAGGAGTCATGTACTGCTCATTTACAGTTCAATTAATCAATCCTATTACAAAGGCTCATAGGGTATCTCTTCTAACATGAACATTGCTTGACCTGCAATGTTTGGGTGGGTCCACATGAATCCACATGAATGTCAGGACTCTAGGTTTCCCAGCAGAACACTGCATTATAACAAGATGATCAATGCTAATCACTTCACCAGTCAGTGGTCATAACGTTGTGGCTGCTCGGTGTAATGTGTACCGACATCTCAAAGTCGGTTCACCCAGCTAACATGTGGCTGTTCTGGGCTGGTTTTATTTGCGTCTTCATTCTCATTTGCTTTTTGGTTTGTTCGATACTTGAGAACTGCATAATAACTAATGGAGAACAATCTACATATAGTATTAGGTGGCAGTTAATCTGTGTGTGTCTGTGTGTGTGTGTGTGTGTAGCAGTGACATGCAGGAGGAAGAGGAAGATGATACCATCCACATGGGGAATGCTATCATGACCTTCTATGCTGCTCTCATTGACCTGCTGGGCCGCTGTGCTCCGGAGATGCATGTGAGTGACATCACATTGACTCACACACACACACAAGCACATTTGTATGGCTGTCTTTGTGAGGACATTCACTGACAGAATGCATTCGACTTCACCTTAACCGTCACAACAAAATGCTTATTCCCAGTCCTTGCCCTAATCTAAACCTAATTCTAACTTTAACTCTAAAGCCAAGTCCTAACCTTTTGAAGGGGTGTGAAAAAGTCAGAAGGTGCTCTTGTTTCCACATGTCTTCACTCCATTGGTCTAAAACTCAAACTAGTTGTCAACAAGTACACACAGACTGTTCTTAATCTAATCTCATCTATTTTATATCAGCTGATTCATGCTGGTAAAGGTGAAGCAATTCGCATCAGAGCCATTCTGAGGTCTCTCATTCCGATTGAAGACCTGGTGGGAGTCATCAGCATCCCGTTCTCCATGCCTAACCTGGGTAAAGGTAAGCAAATCCTCCAGCACACCCCCTACCTTACATGCTTACAGCCATAATCCTGATCTTAAATATGTTCAACAGAGGATCCATGATGATCATGTACAACCACAAATAATCAGCAGCATTTACAGCAGCTGTTAATAATGAAAACCTTTAATCTTGTGTCTTACGTGTGTGCTTATGTATGCCTGTGGATTTACAGATGGGTCGGTTGTGGAGCCAGACATGTCAGCTGGTTTTTGCCCAGACCATAAAGCAGCTATGGTCCTGTTCCTGGACCGGGTCTATGGTATAGAAGACCAGAATTTTCTTCTCCACCTTCTGGAGGTTGGATTCTTACCAGATCTGAGGGCTGCAGCCTCTCTGGACACTGTAAGTTTATCTTTGTGTGCATATGTTTGCTATCTTTTCTTCCACATTTGCTTAAAGCCCCTGTGGACCTACAGTCCACCGATGTGGCTGCTGTCACTTAGAATACAACCTTGATATTACTACTTTCTACTACTTTTTGCAACTTAATAGCACTCAAGGTGGTTGTTATTAATTACCCTTCCAGAAATTAGAGGTGTGTTGAAGATTTGCTGCACCTGCAGTAATAAAATACTGCTTATAAGCCCAGTGGATGCACCAAGCATTCAAAATCACATTGCGTCTTTTCAGTTGAATTGTTTTTATTGTGTTTGTTACAGTGAGTTGTTGTGAATATCAAATTAAACTACAAAATGTGACCATTTCCAGGAACGCTACCAAGAGCTTTAAAGCACATGTAGTAAAATTACCATGAAAACAGAGCTCCTCAGTTTAGTGTATCAGAAGTAACGACTTAGTACCACTGACAGGGTTGTCCTCGAAGAGTTTGGGCTTTTACTTTTTATACCTTAAATACACTCTTCTGTTAAAGGCATCATGGAGGATGTTTTTTTTGTTGTTTAATTTGTCTGATTCACATAAAATGAATATACTGACCTTTAGTGGACTTGTATGTATGGTTTCTAAAATAATAAAAAAATAAATTAAAAAAAACTGTGGACATGGCAGGACCTGAAAAACATCAGCCAATCAACGCGCTCGGACCGAGGCGTTTGGTTTGCTCCCTTTCCTGTCAATCAAAAATCTTCCGGTTCAGGCCTAGTTACGTAGATTACGTACGCCTTGGACTTGCGTGTTTTGTGTATGTGTTGCTTTGGTATAGCTTAGTAGTTAGCTGGCGACTTGTTTTGCTCATTTTTTTTTACATAATGGCAGATAAAGATCCAGGGGGACCCAGCCGTAAAAGACAACTTCACGAGTCCTACGCAAGTTTCTGGAGGGGGGCGTTTCTTCGTAAATGTTAAGAGGGGGGAGGTTAGAGGGGGGTGAGGGAGAGGTTGTATGTGCGTATGCGCATGCTACGTTCAAAGTCGTAGGAAATTAAATCTCCTCTAATGCCTTTAATACATAGCCACTGCTGCTTAAGAAATATTTTGACTGCAGTGCTTGAAATGGTAACGGATTATCTACTTCTGAGCAAACCCTGCATTGTTCCACCGGTTCATAAGGTTTTATGATTTGGCACCCAACAATTATGTGTTTTCAGGGCTTTCTCTACTAATCATCTCTACTAAATATTCTTGTATTGATCAAGCATCCAGTGGAAGTGTGAAAGGGATCACTTTGCTATAAATATTAACTAACTTTGACAAATACATTAACGATATGGAGCTTTTAAAGTCACACTGAAGACAGAATTCTTTGTTTTCCTAGTTCATCCAGAGCGTGAAGACTGTATATTTTCTCAAACAAAACATGGGTCATACGTGTCTTTTCTCCCTCTCTCCTCTCTCCTTTTGTCTCTGTTTGTTTCAGGTTGCTCTCAGTGCCACAGACATGGCTCTTGCCCTGAACAGGTACTTGTGTACAGCAGTGTTGCCTTTACTGACTAAATGTGCTCCACTATTTGCGGGGACGGAGCCGTTCGCCTCACTGATCGACTCACTCCTTCATACGGTTTACCGCCTGTCCAAAGGCTGCTGCCTCACCAAGGCCCAGAGGGACGCCATAGAGGAGTGTCTGCTAGCTGTTTGTGGGTGAGACTGAACTGCTACCATTAAGACCTCTTTATATAAAAGCCATCAGAGTCTGACAATTTAAGTTGTCAGGAAAGCGATGTAAGGTACTGACAAGACCAGACAAGTGGTACTGAGATGAATCTAAATTGGTTTAACGAAAATCAAATATGGTACAAATAATGAATTATTTTGGTTTTGACTCCTTCAGAGCCCTCATTGCAGACAGACCTTATTATTGTTCTAATCATTTATTTGTCAGTTTGAAGCTCACTTACCAGAATATCCATGAGCTTTAATACACTGCAACTGCTTCATGTACTCCTATTTTAAGTGTCCATCACTCTTACAGTCTTTGGATTGAACTTGGCTGTTGCCATTAGTGAATTTACTGATCGTCACTTTTTGTAGTTTGCGTATTTTTAAAAATTGTTTCTCCTTGTGTCTTCTGCTGTCCTTTCCCTTTTTGTTTTATTTTGTCTTGAAATCAGATTGAGCCTCTCTTCGTAGTTTATTCTAGCGAAGTCATTCTCATCATGTTATCTACATTTTTTATCACACTCACACTGGAACATGTATTCTGTGTCCGTAAATAACCCACTGATGTGTGTCATCCCAATAATGCACAGTAAGCTAAGGCCTTCAATGATGCAGCATCTGCTGAGGAGGCTGGTGTTTGACGTTCCTCTGCTTAATGAACACACCAAGATGCCTCTAAAGGTGAGAACCACATCAGTTCTTTGTCTACACAGTCAGTTCATAAGTGCCTTCAGTCATGTGTTGGAACTACCATCTGCAGTGCTGTCAAGTGTATTCTTTCTCTAATAGGAAATTGTAATCGTGTGTTATTGTATTATAAATAGGATAAGTATATATATTAAAATTTGCTATACAGTGGTCCCTCATCTATCGCAGGGGTTATGTTCCAGACAACCCTGTTACCGTGAGTGCAAAACAACATGATCACCTTTATACAAATGTGTTGATACTATATATCATTAAAATTTTATATTTATGGGCTGCACCGTGGCTCGGTGGTTAGCACCATCGTCTTGCAGCTATATCATCCCCTGAAGTTAATTGGTGATTCCAAATTGTCCATAAATGTGAATGTGAGTGATTATTTGTCTCTGTATGTGCACCCCCTGTCATAAGTTTTAGGACACCGTCTCATTCAAATAAAGTAGAACCTGTCCTACAACTTTTGACAGGGGGTGTATTTCATCATATGGATGTGATCAGGGCAGGACTCTGATCATACATGTAAAGTTTCAGGCAGATTGGAGCATGCTCAGGGCATTTACACAGCATTTGAAATTTCATGGCAAAGGATCAAAATTCCAGAGGCCGCCACGGACACACTCTTTGACTTTGGAAAAAGATTTTAATAACTTTGGATCATTAAGGCCTCCTGTATGTACTGGCCCAATTTGAGGTGAATTGGAGTTTCCCCCTAGGAGGAGTTCGCTCTAGAAAAAAATGAAAAATGGGCAAAATCTGACATTCAACGCAAAATAGCTCACTTCCTGTTGGGTTTGGAATGTGGCTGTCACTGACTTTTTTGTTCAGCCTGATGTGCTGCATATGTGTAGCAAATGTGGTAGATACACCCCCTGTCAAAGGTTGTAGGACAGGTTCTACTTTATTTGAATGAGAAAGTGTCATAAAACTTTTGACAGAGGGTGTAGTCCTGTGATAGACTGTTACCTGTCCAGGGTATCCCCAACCTTCACCCTCAGTCAGCTGGGATAGACTCCAGCCCCCCATGAACCTAATGAGGATTGATAGTTGTATAGATAACAGATGGATGGGTTTTATTATTGTATCTGGTGTTGTTTGAAGGTGATGCTGACTGTTGATTGATGTGCTCTTCTCTTTTCCCAGCTGTTGACCAATCACTATGAGCGTTGTTGGAAGTATTACTGCCTGGCTGGAGGTTGGGGCAGTTTTGGAGCAGCGTCAGACGAAGAACTTCACCTCTCCAGGAAACTGTTCTGGGGAATATTTGATGCTCTGTCCCACAAGGTGAGGCCTTAAACACCCTTATCAAAACCGATACGCTAGAGGTTAATATATCCTGACTGCTATTCAAGTCCAGAACACTAAATTTTATGCATTTCCTGTACTGCCATTAATAGCATATTTCTTTGTTAGACCCACTCTGAAAAATACTCACATATTTACAACCCCACACGCCCACTGTTAGCTATTTACACGTTGCGAAAAAATACCAGATGGATGGAATTATTAAATCCTTTGTTCTCTTCAATATTAGGCAATAATTCTGACATCAGTAGGTAAGTAAAAACAAAAAAGAAGAGAAAATAGATCTTGCAGAATGGAGAAAAAAAGCTGTGGGTTAGACTTCTATATTATGACGTTCAGTGAGCCTAGCTTAGCCAAGATTCAATGACTGCACAAAAATCTAAGTCTGGAGACCAAGTCCTTAGCGTTGAACATTAGTAGTTTCACACTAGCATCTGCAATACACACAGTTTTGCAGCTTTAAACATGAGCTGAACCAGATTAATGCAACATGCACTTGAAGCAGAGCAGTGTTGTTTAATGGTGTATAGAGCAGCATTCTGACATAGCATGAATGTGTGTTCACGCTGTAGCGGTATGACCAGGAGCTGTTTAAACTAGCGCTGCCGTGTCTCAGTGCTGTGGCTGGAGCTCTTCCTCCAGACTACATGGAGTCCAACTACATGGCCATGATGGAGAAACAGTCATCTATGGACTCTGAGGGAAACTTCACTCCACAGCCTGCAGACACCACTAGGTATTTATATTTGCTGTGTTTCATACACACACAACACCCTGTTGTTTTTTCCAAGCTACTTTTGGTTCAGTCAAAATTCAGACTTTTGTGAAGAATTCCTGAAACTTTAAAAGACAGGTTGTTTGACAAAAATGATGAAATCGTTTTGTGGCACTGTTTGTACCCCTGTGTAAGTCCAGATGCAGATTTTTATTATTTAACATTTGCTGGTGACTTTTTCTGCAGTTCAGACCAGCCTAGATGCCAGTTGAGCCCATTTATCTGAATGTGTTTTTTCTTTCTTCGACAGTGTGACTGTCCCAGAGAAGCTGGACTATTTCATCACCAGATATGCAGAGCACATTCATGAGAAGTGGTGTATTGAAAAGGTAAGGAGGCAAGAGGTCTTATAATATGTTAATGTTTGCTAGATGTTGTAATTATTTCTTTGTTTGTCACCATAACAACAAATGTAAAATTTCTACTTGAACATACACTGTATGTCCAAAAAAAAATGCCACCTGGGTTTAACGAAGCAAATAGGTAAGATCCTTCCACTGGATAATTACTGCCGTGATGAATACGTTTGAGCTGGAACAACTTATTTAACCCTAGCTGATGCAGTGGGAGCTTCTCATTTCTTGAAAAGTCATATTTGAAGATGTATCCTGAGGAAAAGATGTTAATCTGTCTCAGAAGGGTCAAATTATTGTCCTGCATAAAGCAAAGAAACAACTAAGGAGATTTCTGAAACTACTAAACTCAGATTAAGAACTGTCCACCACATTATTAGAGCCTGAAGGATAGTGGAGAACCATCATCTTTGAGGAACAAATGTGGTCGGAACAAACTCTTCGATGATCGTAGAGCGCTTAAACATTTGGTAAAATTATATCATAGGAAATCAGAAGTAGAACTCATGGCTATGTTTAATAGTGAAAATAAGAGCATTTCCACACACACAATGCAAATGGAACTCAAAGGATTGGGACTGAACAGCTGTAGCTCTAAGAAAACCACTGAACAGTGAGGCTCATCAGAAAAAAAAGGCTTCAATTTACTAGATAGCATAAAGATTGGACTCTGGAGCAATGAAAGAAGGTCATGTGGTCTGATGAGTCCAGGTTTACCCTGTTCCAGAGTGATGGGGGCATCAAGGTAAGAAGAGAGGTGGATGAAGTGATGCCCTCATTATGGCTAGTGCCTATAAAAGCCCGTGGGGGTTAGAGTTATGATCTGGGGTTGGTCAGGTTCAGCAACGTTCCAATGCCAGGATTCATGGGGCTCACACTGAGAATGAGTCAATCAGGGAGCATGATACATCATTTTCACACATGGACCGGCCTCCACAGAGTCCAGACCTCAGGCCTATTGAGTCTTTGGGATGTGCTGGAGGCGACTTTGTGCAGCTGTCCGACTCTCCCATCATCAATATAAGATCTTGGCAGAAAATGAATCTAAATCTGGACAGAAATGAATGCTGTGACATTGCAGAAGCTTGTTAAAATGATGCCACAGTGAATGTGTGCCGTACTCAACGCTAAAGGCAGTCCAACGAAGTATTTGTCTCGGTAGATGCTAACATTGTAATGCTATAATACATGCAAATACACATTTTGAAATAACTCTGTATTTATGTTTTCCAGTTTTCAAATGGCTGGTCATATGGAGAACAGATGTGTGAAATCAGCAAGAGCCACCCTCTACTGAAACCATACAAAGGCCTCTTTGAGAAGGTAGTCTCCACATGCAGCTGTTCAACTGTTTCTAAAGGACGTTCTAATGTTTACAGTCAACACAACACTGTTCTATGGGTGCCAGCATCGACTCTAAGAATCCTGTTTCTGTATTTTTTTCTTCTGTTGAAACTGTTAAGTGACAACTGCACGTCTAAGCAAATTATGTTTTGAAACCAGAGGAAACTTTTTTTTATTATTATTCACTTGCAATGAATACTTGTGAAGTCGGGTTGTGATGCTGCAGGATAAAGAGGCGTACTGCTGGCCGGTCAGAGAGTCTCTGAAGACCATGCTGTCGTGGGGCTGGAGCATCGACAGGATCAGAGAGGGAGACCCTGCCAGCCTCCACAACAAATCCAGAAGGATATCACAGGCCAGTCAGGTACATATGGACCGATGTGCACCTGCAAACACAACATCTACTTTTATGTGACGCAAAGCCAAAAAGGAAAATTTCTGTCTCCCACAGCTGTCTTTTGAAGGAGCTTCAGCTTTCAGCCCAAGACCCATTGATATGAGCAACGTCACACTGTCCAGAGACATGCAGGTGTGTTTGTCTCTATGCAGAAGGGTTACACAATATCTAATTAAAATGTTGAATTCCCAAGCTTAAAATGAGCTGATGTGGAAGTAGAGTATTCACAGTAATGTATGAAGACAATAAAGGACAGGTGACGTGATCTGTGTGGAGTAACGGAGTCACACATGTTGAACATTGTTCTTGTCCAGTCTATGGCAGAGCTGCTTGCAGAGAATTATCACAATATTTGGGCCAGGAAAAAGAAAATGGAGCTCGAAGCCAAAGGTAAATCTTACGCATCCCTACAGCAGTTTTTTGTTGTTGTTGTGTTGTTTTTTTTCGCTGTCATTACCACCGTGTTTTATTGTTGCCACTTTATGGTGACACAAAAGCATGAATCAGTATTTCTTTATAAGTAGACATCATCACCTGAATTCTGACAGTGTCAAAACAAAAACTTATGGTGGGGCATCTTTTTATTACTATGGCCCCCGCTTATGGAACAGCCTTCCTGAAGACCTGAGGGCTGCACCTAATGTTAATGTTTTTAAAAACAAACTTAAAACCTACCTTTTTAGTCTGGCTTTTACTTGAATTACCTTTTAGTGTTTTTTTTTGTTTTGTTTTTTACAACTCTCAATTTGTAATTATCACTATTATTATTATTATCTTTATTATTGTTTTATCTATCTTTTATTCTGTTTCAGTTTATTTTATTTTATTATATGACATATTTAATTGAATTTATTTACTTATTTATTTATTTTACACTTTAAACTAACTTCCAGTGTTTACCTATTTTAAACCTTTAAGATGGCGTTTCCTCATTACATACTGGGTATAACAATGTCCCTGATTTATTATTGTATTTTATTTATGTTGCTTTTTAACAATATAGTGTATGGATTGCCGGGTGGGTGGGTTCGGGGCTGGGTGGGGTGGATTTGGGTCATAATTTCTTTCATCTTAGTTTAATTATTTGTCTGTTTGTAAAGCAAACACTGCTGCTGTATGAAAAGTGCTATTTAAATAAAGATTATTATTAAGAGTACGATTCCTTATTTGTTTTTGTTTTTTTGACAAATTCATGATGAAAAATTTTAATTATTCAAAACTGTGTATTTTATCAAGGATCAAGCATTTATTTTATTTTCTCTAAGCTTAATGATAAAATGATGAATAATAAAAAAATAATAGGGACGATACTGACCGTTTTAAGAGTAGTTGTTCTATAATTGTCAGCCTGATATCTGTTTTGTTTATTGTGCTTTGGCTTGTCTTCAGGTGGAGGAAACCATCCCTTGCTGGTCCCTTATGACACTCTGACTGCCAAAGAGAAATCCAAAGACAGAGAAAAAGCACAGGACATCCTCAAGTTTCTTCAGATTAATGGTTACACTGTGTCCAGGTAGGAAATTGACTTTACGTTTTACACCCATGATTGGAGTTACTGTGAAGTATATTTGAAATTTGTATCATTTTTGAATAGTTGAATTAAAATGAGTGTGCACAAACAGCATTGCTGCTGTGTTTGTGTTCCCAATCTAAAAGAAAACGTCCATCAGTTTGATGTAGTATCTGATCTAAAATTAAATAATATCACCTGATATGACCTGATTTCAAAGTCTGTATGACCAGTATAGATGGTATTTAGTGGGTATAGCCTGAAAAGAAACGGCTCACATTTAACAGCTGTAACACTTATAGAGGTGTATTTTACTGTTTATTTATTATTTTTATCTGTTATTATTTTCCATCATAGATTTATATTGGTGTGCAATAAATACATTTAGTTCCTGTTAGTAGAGAAGTAGATCCAAGGCTTACCTGTTTTCAAGTTACATCTTAATTGGTTAAATTAAGAAATATCACCGTTAAGTTTCATCATTTCACCTGTGATAAACCAGTTTTCCCCGACTTAAAATCTTTGTGCTAAGCTAAGCTAATCACCACGCAGAAAAACAGACTGGGACAATAGAGACCTTTAAAAAATATCTAAATTGGATGAAAAATGGTTTCCTAAACTGTCAGATAATTCCTTTGTGCATGTTGCTTCCAGAGGTGTGAAGTCACAGGAGCTGGACACTCCAGCGATAGAAAAACGATTTGCCTACACCTTCCTCCAGCAGCTCATCACGTATGTTGACCAGGCCCACCAACACATGATGGAGTTTGGTAAGAATCCTCTGATGTCTTATGAATAATAAACAGATGACAGTGCATGCCAAGTACTGTGACTGAACTGCTGTTTGGATTTCCAAAGGTTGGTGCAGAGAGACAGGTGCCTTATTACCAAAATAACAGCAGTGAGCATGGTGGCTAGCTTCAGGAAGCACAATACAAGTATGTCTGTGTAAAGTATATATAGTTGTTTTAATTGGACTACATGTAACACACATGTTCTTAAAAGGCCATTTAAATTATTTTGTATCAGCACCTAGCATGCTGTTTGCAGCTATGCCACCTTGAAATAAGGAGAGTCCTTTATAGGGTGTGGCAAAGATTTATTGCAAAACACACCAGCACTATGCTCAAAATCACTCCTATTGTTTAGGACAGGTTGCACTGATTACATGCAGCATTAAGTTTCCTTCTTAAAGTCCTTTGAAGTCCATGAAAAGTCTCTCAAATACATCCAAGCTGGCTCAGGAAGCAAATCCTGTTCTCTCATCTATGCTGTCTGTCTCTCAACTCCATAGTGAAACCAAAAACTTAACCCTTTTCCTGTTCCTTTTTGTACAATTCCATAAATTACTTATTAGCTTATTTAATTTGTTAAATTGTAACCCATTAAATACTATTTATTACATTAAATTATAACCATATGAACTTATTTATTACATGAACTTATTGCACATTCTGCGTTATATGCATTTGGTTTATTAGCTGATGGGAATCTGCCTCAAAGTTACAGACATGAAAAAGGAGAAAATCTAAGTGTCACGATGTTCATGATTTACCAGTACATTGTGGAAAAGACGAGTGCACTTTTACCGTGGTGCAGCAGTTTAAAAACTGAAGAACATGGTGGGGGAGGGTGGGCATTGATTGAGGCTGCCCTGTTCACTGAACTTTCTGCACCACAAATTGAAGTTGAAACTGATATAGTGAATAAAATAAGTTTGCTCGCTGGAGGCAGCTCATGAATCCACTCCAGACCTCACTGTCTTTTTTCTCTTCTGTCTTTTATTTAGATCTTGGAACAAAGCCGAAGGGAGAGAAGGTTCCTCATGAACAGCAGATAAAGTTCTTTGGAACGGTACTCATCTTTTGTTGATTTATATATTAATTTGGTATACGGGTCTGTTCACATTTGAGCTTGAGTATTTTTTATGTAGAAGAATTTCCAAATAGCAGTTTAAACATCGTATGGTAATGTTAGTCTCTGTATGGCCAGAGGCAGTCAGGGGAAAACCTTGTGTTATGCTGCAGTGATTATAAAGCATCATCTCACAGAGCTGCCTAAAACTGCAGATCTGTTTGCATCTCATGAAAGTGCTAAATAATATTAATAATAAACTTCTAGTTCACTGTCTGAGCATACAATACTAAGCTAAAAAATCAAGTCAAGCTATTGCAGTTGTGTATTGGTGTGTGAGCTTAGTGAAAACAAGTCTGCATAAATGTAAGCAAAAAGTCCTCTTTTCTATACTGACACTGTGTGCGTCCCATTTAACCCCCAGGTCGTCCTGCCATTGGTGGATCAGTACTTTAAAAACCACAGGCTGTACTTCCTGTCCACAGCCATCCATCCAATCAGCAGTGGTGGCCATGCTTCCAACAAGGAGAAGGAGATGGTGACCAGGTGAGTGCGGCAAACCACAGTCAAAGAATCAGTGAGACTATTGCAGGGTAAACAGCTCAGTCATGTGTTATTGCTTAAATGTGAAACAAGACCTTAACTGTATGTTTGAGACTAGTATTCCTGTCACTGAGCCAGCTCTCTCAACTCTTCCTCATCTGATTGTCTCACACCTTTCTTTTATCTTTTGCTTCTTTCTCTACCTCATCTTGTCTCCTGTCTTCTTGAATATTTTCAGTCTTTTCTGCAAACTGGGAGTTCTTGTCAGACATAGGATATCCTTATTTGGTAAGGACGGTGTAACTAACTTGTTGCAAAGATGATATTCTCAAAAAAAAAAAAAATCTAAATACTTTGGTCCAAACTGCTTTCGATGTGGTGACACTATTGTCACGTTTTCAGAATAGTTTCATTGACGTGTTACCAAAGTACCGGTTGTCATGACAACCCTAGGAGTGTGCATGCATGGTATTGTGAGTGTTTGTATCTTTGTTCTTTGCTCAGCAGCTGTGTGTGTTGTTTGGTGTTCAATTCCACCTTGTCCTTGTAGCAAAAAGATGTTCCACATCTGGAAACTAGAAGCTAATATTGCTGAAAAGAAACACATTTGAAAAAAAGGAAAGATGTTTATTATTGATCAGGCCATCAGAATGTCAAGAATATTGCTTCTCATTCTCCCAGGCAGCATCAAATGACCTGGATTTAAGAGTGGCATGCTTGCTGCCAAACCTTTAAACTTTTGATGAAAAAGGAACATCTTTTTCATTTGAATATGCTGTGTCAGTCACTGTAACACATACCTGGAGGATATGAGTTCATACAGACAACCAATACAGATTTAAACAAGAGTGTTGTGTTGTTGTCTTAGGATGCTTTTGCGCTTCATTTTGCAAGGCAGACGTGCACTCTCTGTGAATTCAGTTGTGTGTGTGTGTATCATGTGATCTTTGCTGTGCAGGTAACAATGCAACGTCCATAGTCAACTGTCTGCAGATACTGGGACAAAGCCTTGATGCCAGGTGAGAGACCACATGAACCCTAATCTGTCTGTCTGTTTCTCACGTGTCATTACAACAGGACGTTTACATGGGATGATGTTCAGGCTGGTGTTTGGTTCAAACAGGTGCAGCATTGCTACGTTAAGTCAATCACTCCTGGTCACTTTTTTTGTCAATCAGTGCATTGTACATCTGAGGAATTTGAGGAGTAGGTGTGCACATATAACACCACATTGGACCCATCATTAGCCACCATCTATGAGGGAACATATGGATGCAAGATACTGCAGAGACTGAGTAGACAAGCTGTGAAGTGAGTTTGAGTCAACAGTCAACCAACATGAAGTGTATCTGTTCCATCAGACAATAGCTGATAGGTAACAGATGACTGATATTGACCACCACTGTGAAAGAAGTTCCACTAGTACCTGGCTGACAGGAGTCCCAGCCAGGTCAAAGATAATAACAATATTGCTAAAAGCAGCAGCGTATGTCTGATGATATCGGACCACAGATGTTATGGTCCCGATATTGGCATAAAAATGGGAGGGAGAGTGTGAACTGTTGTTTGAGACAATTAAAAAAATGTCATTTTTTCCATAAATTAAGTTGAAGTAGATTTCTTATTTTGCACAGACAATGTTTACATTTGGTTGCACCTTGTAGCATTTGAGAATGCATCTAATTGGGCATCACAATAAAATTCAGCATGATGTGTTAATTCCATGACAGGAGATATATTGCCTAAAATTAGTTAGATGGCCCACATACTGTATATTGGTATTGGTTGACATCGGAATCGGAAATTGAGAGTTGGACAGTATCGGCATATCAGTCATTGGCAAAAAAGCCAATATCAGACATCCCGAATCTTATTCTGACATTTCAACAGTAGTTGAGCAGTTTCAGTGATGTCTCCTTCTGCTTTATTTTTCAAAAGTGTGTCATTTTTTCCTGTGCAGTTTTAAGCCACAGTTATTAAACTGGTAGAATGTGCTGGGTATTTTCTTGTAGTGCAGTTGATTGACACATCCGTCTCTTGTCAAGACAATAATGTAAAACCTACGTTAATCAGGACAGTGATGAAGACTGGCCTGGAGTCAGTGAAGGCGGCTTTACGGTCGTACTTCGACAGTGCAGCCGAGGATTTGGAGAAGACCCAGGGGAACCTGAAGCTCGGTCAGTTCACTCACAGCAGGGAGCAGCCACGAGGTGTTACTCAGATCATCAACTACACCACATTCGCCCTGCTGCCGGTCCTTTCATCCCTGTTTGAACACATTGGACAGAACCTATTTGGAGAAGACCTGATATGTGAGTAATGACAATGAGCTTCTGCATTACTGTTTTAGTTGGAGGGTAGCGTCAGATTTCCAACATGTTGGTCTCTCTTCTTCCAGTGGATGATGTCCAGGTCTCCTGCTACAGAATCCTCAACAGCCTCTACTTCTTGGGAACCAACAAAAGCATCTATGTGGAGAGGTAAATTATATGGGATGGGGCAGCAGGATTTATTGTTTGGTGTAAACAATTTAGCCAGTATGACAAACCTATTAACATTGAGGTTGACTGCAGAAACAACAGTGCTTTGTGCCTCTGACAACACATGACACCGTGTAAAGATGACGGCTGTAAACTGTCTGATCCAGCCCTAAAACAAGGAAAAAAAGGAAATCTAAACAGAAAACAATATTACAAAATGTATTGTTATTGCACAGCATTACTAAACCAACTTGTCTATGTTCAGATAAGACATACTGTTTGTGACTTTAAAAAAATTGTGGTGAGCTGTTTAATAAATAAAGAAACTGATTTTTTTATAATTACAGTAACCATTGCTGCTCCCGTTTTCATTTTCCTTTCCTTTCCAGACAGCGTCCAGCATTAGGAAAGTGTTTAGCTGCCTTCTCAGCGGCTTTTCCTGTTGCCTTCCTCGAGCCTCACAACAACAAGTTTAACAGCTTCTCCATCTATAACAGCAAAGGAAGTAAAGACAGGACAGGTACATCGTTTGCATATTACTTTAGGATAGCTACACTTATATGCAGGTGTGAGATTCCAGTTATTAACAGAATCTTCAGGTTGCTGTCTTTCCCCAAAACTGGAACCATGAAAGAAAGATAATTGTACACAGCTAGCTCCGTACTTGAACAGTGGAAGCATCAAAATATATCAAATATATGCAAATTATAACTTTTTAAGTGTTCATATTGCATTCATTCGGTTTTAACCCATTAACAGTGTAATGTGTGACGTATGAATGTAACTTTATAGTCATTATCTACAGGATTTACTCTTTTTCTTTGTGTTTCTCTAAAACACTTGTACTTAGAAACACACATTACTGCTTTTAGACAAAAATGATGACAAATGTGGCTTTAATTGTGAAAAATGTAAAAGTGAGTAGCCCCTTGTGACTAATGACTAAATGTAGTTTAATAGATAAATGGCTGTAATTTAAATGTGCGCTTCAGTTCAGTGTAGATCTATGTTTGGCTTTGCATGTTTTTTTTAAACAACAAATTAAAGTACGATAAATACGTCAAATCTAAAATAAATTCTGTCGTGTGTTGCCATCTGTCTTCACAGTTTCCACAGAAAATTTTGGATTTTCCCCTCGAACAGAAAACAATCTGTGTGTTTTTCCTGAACATCCTAAATATATTCATTAACCATTAATGGATCCTGCACACTTCTCTTTCCACATCTCAGCTCTAGGTCTTCCAGGACAGGTAGAGGAGGTTTGCCCTCTGATCCCCAACTTGGAGAAATCCCTGGAGGAGATCATGGAACTGGCAGAGTCTGGCATGAGATATACTCAGATGCCCCATGTCATGGAGGTAACTCACTAAAAAACTTATAATGGACACACATCAGTCCAGCTTCCTTAGAGTGCCTCTTCTCACCCCAAACTCATTCATGGTTGGAGCACTTTGCTTTCTGTCCTTCAGTGCTGCAGTGTTGTCCACCTCCTCTGTTAAATACTAAAACGGGTTATACAGAGATAATTGATTTCCTCGTTGGATTAATGAAGCTCATCTTTGTTCATCAGACTGTTTTGCTGAGTATATTCACAACTATAATAGTGAGAGTAGAATGACATCGTACATACCCAGTACTCTGGTTGGTGTCCATCAAACAGTGACACTGGAGTCAGTCCGTGACAGTTTAAATAAAATTCAGGAAACATGTTGTTCCCTCATCTCAGATTTTGTGTAGAGTTCACCTGTTTCTTATTTGGGGTCCATTTGTTAATGGTGGCTGGGATTCACCGCTGACAGGGATGAGGAGGAGCAGGAAGAGAAGCAGACTCATTTTAAGTTGATTTAAGGGAACATTCTGCAAACTAAGCCTCATGCTGCATGTTGTTAAATTTCAGTAGCAAATATAAAGAATCATATTAAAACTGTTCTACACTCAATTTCCCATTTCAACACATTTTCTCACTCAGAGGCAGTTAAAGGGTATTCAATATAGGCACTATATAGGCACTGTTGAATTAAACCACCATTGTGTGGTTGTTTCTGTTGGTTAACTATTGTAGATACATTGGGAATACTGTTTAAAAGTTACTGTAAAGAATTGGCGCTATTAAGCACTTAAAGTGATTACCCAGTTAATATGGGGTTGGTTAAGGTGAAAACTTCCCAGGTCTAGAACCATAAGAAACTCAAAATTCGCTCAAAATATTTTACAGCTTACAACTTGGTTTTGGGTCACAAGAACAAATAGGTAAACTGTGAGGTGATGAACTGACACTGCTATCTGAAATGACTGATCCACTGACGAACTGAAATTAGACGTGTTAAAAGTCTGTGTTAAATAAACCCAGTTAGTGTTGATACAACATGTGTTTCTGTATGATTTATTGTCAGACTATTAATGGGAGTCTTCAGCATGATTTTTTTTGTCATTGTAGGTTGTGCTGCCGATGTTGTGCAGCTACATGTCTCACTGGTGGGAACATGGACCAGAGAGTCACCCAGACAAAGCTGACAACTGCTGCACCTCTGTCACCTCTGAGCACATGAACACTCTGCTTGGAAACATTCTCAAGATCATCTACAACAATCTGGGAATAGATGAGGGAGCCTGGATGAAGAGACTGGCTGGTAAACATGTTTACATGCTGTGTGTCATAGAGGAACTAGCTCTGCTTCTGTTTAAAATCACTGGCAACTAACCACTAATATTTACATTGACTGTGTCCCACTGAAATACATTGTTAGCATCCTTGAGTTCTATTTATTTATTCATTTCTATATTTGGTAGAAATGAATAAATGCACATTAATGAATGTCTATTTATACAGCAATGGACGTAAATATCCTGGATTATAGCAACAATGCTAATTTACATCCACAGTCCATAGGTAAAAAGAAAAAAGACTTAAAAGTAATAGGACAATAAGTCACAATAAAAGCACATTGCAAAAAGTACACAAAGAAAACATTACCGTGAAACATAAAATAAAACATAGGAAGGACAATAGATCAAAATAACAAGACATTACAAAGTGTTCACAAAGAAGTTATAGGTCAGTGGCCACCAGATTGGTTCACTTTCAGCCACTCTTTAAGGTGAGATTTGAAAGTTGTACCGTGGGACACTCCCTTATGGAGAGTGGAAGACTGTTCCAGATCTTACTAGCCTTCACAGAAAGAGCATTTTTTCTAACAAATGTGTTACATGTGATTCCTTCTCATAAAATGTTTGCAAAGCCGATTCTTTTCCTATTTTAAATCGTGCACTTTTTGCAAAATTGGCATCAACACATACAGTAATTGCCATTAATAAAACTCAACAAGGAACTTTTAACTAAAACTGGAGGCGGCTGATGACTGGTGGCTGCAAATAAATGTACTGTGCAAAACTTTTTGGCAGGTTAAATGTTTAAGTTAAGGTTTATTTATTTGATAGAACCTTTTATACAGTTGTTTGTCTTACAAACAAGGGAATATAATGCATTAGTACGATAACTAGATATACTTTGTTTGGGTGAGTCTTTACTTGGTTCTCAGCTGGCAGAGTGTTTCAGGTTTTAGGTGTGAATGCAAACAGGGTTAGTTTTTTTTATTTTAAAACCGTTGCTTGTATGGTACTGTGACAGCCCGGTGGTAAAGTTCCGAATGAGCTGGGATTTCTGTAGAGGACTAGAAATGAAGGCGTTAATACATTTTTCTACATCATTTTTTGTTATTTAAAAAAAAAAGGCCGGACTTTCACAATAAATGCCAACACGGAAAAGGCTTTCTTTATGATGGTCATCATCACTCAGTGTCATTAGGGAGAGGTTTAATCAGTCCAAATCCATTTGGCAGCAGCCCAATGAGTCTGAACATCCAGCCAGAGTTATAAAGAACCACCTTTAGCAACAAGAACAGGAAGTCCTGCACCAGATGGTCTGCCCCTACAAAGCCCTGATCACCCACCACATTATGGAGTCAATTTACATGAAGAGACAGAATGACTGAGACAGACAGAACCTAAAGAGGAACTGTGGGTGTGTCAGGCTCTCCAGGATGATCGGAACACCGATTTGTTTTGTAGGAAGAGGGTGCTCACCAAATATTGATCCGATTGTGTTTTTGCTGAATTTGGTATCAAGTTAATTTCTAAATAAAATGTAGCAGCATTGTTATTGAAAGTCCTTCTTTTACTGGCTGTGCCTTCATTTTTTACAGCTCTATAAATGTATTGTCACCAGTCTCCAAATGAAATGCAAATGTACATACATGCATGCATACGCATTGTGAAATTTATTTTTATGTTTTGTGCTTCATCTAACACCATCTCTGTCCTTTTTCCCAAGTCTTCTCTCAGCCAATTATCAGCAAAGCCAAAGCCCAGCTGTTAAAGACACACTTTCTGCCTCTGATGGAGAAACTGAAAAAAGTACGTCTCATCTTTTTTGCCATGTAATCTTGATTTCTGTGTTATAACAGCTATAACTGATTTGTCACTTTAGAGCCTGCTATGCTATGTTTTCTGACATTTTATGCATACTAGCTTGAGATGTTTTTTCCAGCCTGTATAGGTTTAATGTTTTGAGCTGAGACTGATTTTTATCAGATATATGGTTTGACCTCCATCTACCAACAACTAACAGGAAGCATTTATAATAGAATATATTGAAGTGTGCAAGTCTATCCATTATAAAAATGGTATTACTACTAATAATAACCAAGCACTTGGCATACAGTGTTGTACAGAACATCTATTGCTGTGTTTTGCAGAAGGCAGCAGTTGTATTGCTGGATGAAGAACAGAGCAAGGCAGAGGGCAGGGGTGAGATGTCAGAGACAGAGCTTCTCATCATGGACCAGTTCACCATACTGGTCAGAGACCTGTATGCCTTCTACCCTCTCCTCATACGATTTGTTGACTACAACAGGTGCAGTGGTTTGACTGAACTGTGTCAAACTTTGGTGCTCATAGTTCATCATCACAATGAATGTTGTTACTAATAAATTCTATAAATTAATTACTAATCTGTAAGGTTTTCCTGCAAGTACTGTGTGTTACTAAAAGCTGCATCTTTGGGGAAAGGACGATGGAGCTGAGCATGCTGCTAATTACCCTGATATATTGACAGGGCCCGATGGCTGAAAGAGTCCAACGCAGAGGCGGAGGAGCTCTTCCGAATGGTGGCTGAGGTTTTCATCTTCTGGGCCAAGTCTCATGTAAGATAATGACTGAGGAGAATGCAAAGTAACCCAAAACATGCATATGAAAATATCTCAGCTACACCAGGGAACACTAGACCAGAGGCTCCATAATGTAAATAACTGTTGTACGGTGTAATAAAATGTGGTGGTCTAGGTAAGGCAAGAGACAAACAATACAGTAAACTAATGCGACTGTGGAAAGAGTGAGTGACATATGCTGTCTTTTGCATGCAGAACTTCAAGAGAGAGGAACAGAATTTTGTGGTCCAGAATGAAATCAACAACATGTCCTTCCTCATCACTGACACCAAGTGTAAGATGTCAAAGGTATGGACCTACGTGTAGACACACCTTAAGAGAAGGGAGTGCTTCCAAATGAGTGTTTGGAGCAAAATGTGCCAAAAAGTTATTATTGTGGAAAGAAATATATGACTCACAACTACATTGCAGTTATAAAAAATACATCATTTTCCTTATGATGTTTGGTTTTGTCTTAGGGAATAGTTTCAGACCAGGAGAGGAAGAAGATGAAGAGGAAGGGCGATCGGTACTCGATGCAGACTAGTCTCATCGTTGCTACTCTGAAACGTCTGCTGCCTGTAGGACTCAACATCTGTGCTCCAGGAGAACAGGAGCTCATCACACTGGCTAAGAACCGCTTCACTCAGGTAGAGATGACTTGTTATCCAGACTATTTTAGAAGTTTACTCCACAAACTAGTAAAAGTATCTACTTTTCATGGTAGTACGAGCAAATAGCTTTCTAAATGTATTGTTACATACAGTGCTAAAAGAACAAAGATACAACTGGGAGAGAGGCCATGAATGACCTTCAAAACACTTCTTCTTGGTGTTGGTTAAAAGCTCAATTGTGTAGTCAGTCTATGGGGTTGTTTCATTTTAAATCATCAGGAGAATTCTGCTCAGTCAACTCTGATTGGCTTGAAACTCTTTCATCATAAACTACAGATGTTTAAAATGGTATCTGTAATATTTAGGTTGACATATCAAATATCTTCTGAGCTAACATTCTAAAAATGGTTGCCTGTCTGCCATCTTTCAACATGTTGTTTCACACATTTAAATCTGAGGCCATGTTTGAAGGACAGTGTCACAGAAGCTAATGAAGATAAAAGGCTGACAATTTCCTGTTGTTCACCATGATGGTTTATTGATTTAAAAATCTACAATATTGGGCAAATAGATTATAGTCTTTTCAAAAACATTGTGTCTTTGATGATAGCAGTGATATTTTCTGAACCACGTTTAGCTGCATGTCATAAAAATGCCAAACAAGGCATCTTGAGTGCTTAATATGAAATGCTCGATCACAAAAAAATAAAGTTGTTTTTGTTAAAGAAACCAGTGAACTGTTAACTTACCTGTTATACTTAATGAATTCATGTGCTTATTGGAAGAGATTCTTAAAAGTAAACTCATAAGTAGTTACTATAAATATAGATGTACTCAGAAATGAAACATCTAATGAAGACAGGCAGATTAAATTTAAACGGTTGACCAGATCGTTGGTGTTCTGACAGGTGAATGCTTCATCAAACAGTGTTCAGAACTTAGAGACACCTGCTTGTTAAAAACGCCGGTCTGTGTGGAGCCACTCTGACGCTGTTATTAATGAGGGATTTACAGTTAACTGTACATTTTTGTACCCTGTGGACTGGGTGTATGCCCTCTGTGAAAAATGATGCAAGCTCCCAGAAAATATTCAGATTATCAATGAGATCGTCATCACCTGTTTTTGAATGTGTCTCTATTCTAAAACAGAAAGATACAGAGGATGAAGTTCGAGAGATCATCAGGAACAATCTGCATTTACAAGGAAAGGTAAAAATGCTGTTCAAATTCAGGCAGGTTTGTGACTGTAACAACATCAAAGCACTTTAAGTGTGTTTGAGGAAACTTAAGATGATGTCAGTTTCATGTTTACACCCCAGATAATCCATTTTAACACTTGCTTGATTGTTCATATTCTTACTTCAAATGCTTAATGTTTGTATATTCGTCCAATTCTACATGAACACAATAACTCCTGAACACCTTGAGAAAGTTTCTGTTGCTCAAATGATCCCTCAAAGGTAAACTGAGTTTTGATGGTTAAAGGTCAGATTCACTGTGACTTCACAAAGCATGCTTTTGGAAGGAACTCAAGAATTCATGAGCTAACTATGGAATAAATTCATACAAATGTCAATAGTTATAAAGTGATGACATTTTCAGTCTAAATGAATATCCAGAGGTCAACTTTACCTTGATATTATTGTTCTGAAAAAGCACTTTTCTGGCCATTATTCAGTGGCATAAATCAAGAACAGAAAGTGACATTGTGACCATACAGTGAACACATGAGGCCAGATTCTGAACTAGTGACTCAAATTGTGGGTGTCCACCTATTTAAAGTCTTTGGAGTTTTCATTACATGTTTATTATGAGTCTGGACAGACGTGGATGTAAGCTTTACTTAATCTTATTTATTTATATTTGAAGTATTCAGAAGTGTTCAGTCTTAGCACACATAGAAATCCAGTTTGTCTGTGCATCTTGTACAGCTAGAGGACCCAGCTATTCGTTGGCAGATGGCTCTATACAGAGACCTTCCTAACCACTATGAGGATACCTCAGACCCAGAGAAGACCGTGGAAAGAGTCCTGGACATCGCTCATGTCCTCTTCCACCTGGACCAGGTTTGTATCATGATATTTAAGTGGATCTGCTGTTGTCTGCTACTTCTAGAAAAGTACAGCTTCCTGAATAGAAGCAGCGCTGCACTTCTCTTACAAGAGCTGATGTGATTGGTCGTTAGTGAACCCACCCCAACTCAGAAAGAAAAATCTGCCACACTACTGCAGCTAGTTGTCCCAGAGATGTGGAAATGTGGCCTTCAGATTGTGAGAGGGTGTGTCACATCATGTAAAAGTCTTCTGGACTGAGGGGTTCGGTTTGTGCCTTTAGGTGGAGCATCCTCAGCGCAGCAAGAAGGCCGTCTGGCATAAACTGCTGTCTAAACAGAGGAAGAGAGCCGTGGTCGCTTGCTTCAGGATGGCACCTCTCTATAACCTGCCCAGGTAGGTTCTGCATGAACATGTGCACACATCAGTGGAGACAATCAGTGGATCATATTTTCTTGTAAACCTGGAAATTTGACAAAGCCTGAGGAAATTCTTCCATGTAAAATGAAGAAATGTAAATAAAGATTCAACATCTTTCAAAGTCAGCACTCAAACAAAAGCAAAGTGGTTACAGTGACATTAGTCAGATAACACTCACACTTGATCTGCTCATCATAAGGTTTTTTTCAACTACACTGCTCAAAAATATTAAAGGAACACTTTTTAATCCAAGTTTTGCATCAAGACAGTTGATCCAGTCGAGTAACAGAGGAGGTTTTTAGTCAGTTTCAGCTGCTTTGGTGTTCATGAAATTAACAACAGATGCACTAGAGGGGTAACAATGAGACTACCCCCACAACAAGAATGAGTTTACAGGAGAAGGCCACTGACATTTTTAAATGTCTAATGTTTTCAGACTGTTTTTCACTAGTTTTGCATTTGGCTAGGGTAAGTGTCACTACTGGTAGCATGAGGCGATACCTGGACTCTACAGAGGTTCCACAGACAGTCCACCTCCTCCAGGATGAAACATCAATGCGTGCCATTGCCAGAAAGTTTGCTGTGTCTCCCAGCACATTCTTAAGCACATGGAGGAGATTCCAGGAGACAAGGAGTTACTGTAGTTATCCAGTCCATATTAATGTAGATATCCAGCTTGTTTTTTTTCCCCATTGAAATATGATATGTTTTCAAAATGTACTTTAATTCTTTGAGCAGTATGTATCAATTTGCAGTCATACTTCAGTTGTTGGAAATAAGGACGTGCCTCAGACTTTGCTTTCTAATGATAATGGCCCTAAGCAAAGCTCAAAGCTCAAGTTAACACAGTAGTGGCCTCAGACTTTTGGACCCCACTGTGTACGGTGTTTCTGCTTTATTGTAAATATGTCATAAATATTTTTATTAATTTATTATTCATAGCTGTATCTCTCTCAAACTAGGCATCGGGCTGTAAACTTGTTCCTGCAGGGCTATGAGAAGTCCTGGATTGAGGCAGAGGAACATTACTTTGAAGATAAACTCATAGAGGACCTTGCAGTAAGTTCATTACAATGCAAAGGCAGAGCAAATAAAATTATTTTGTCGATGACGACATATTTGTTTGCAAGGTTGAGGGGACATTTATTTCAGTGTGCTTAGCTTGTGAATGTGTGCTTCCTTCAGAAACCGGGTGAGCTGGAGCCACCTGAGGAGGAGGAGGGGATGAAACACATTGATCCACTGCATCAGCTCATTCAGCTGTTCAGCAGAACAGCCCTCACAGAGAAATGGTAGGTTCTTGTACATATAACAGGGGTCGGCAAGTAGATGTGGCTTCGGGCCAAAATGTTTGTAAACAATCGAACAGCGGGCCAACCTGCGGGGGGGTGCGCTCCGATTCCGCAAGGGGGGGTGATACGATACAGCTGATCGCCGCTGCTTGGGACACACGTCTCAATTCTGATCACAGATGGATTAAAAATGACTCCCGAGACACACACGTTTTGCACACACTGTTGCTCAGTGAAATCTGGCTGGTACAACCGTGTCCGACCAGTAGCGCAAACGCGGAAATGCCCGGCAGCAGCTGACCACGCGAGTTTCATGTTGCGGTGACGGACTGGCTTGGCTCCGTGCCAAATCAGAGTGTCCAAATCATCTGGCAGGCCAGACATTATTCCTGACGGGCCAGTTTTGGCCGGCGGGCCGCCAGTTGCCGACCACTGACATATAAGATGCAGTAGATTTAGGAAATATTCAGAACCTTGCAGTTTTTTCACCCTTAATTCTGTTGTAAATTTAATTTTAAACTGACAAAATTCACCATCAATCACCATCAAGTGAAAATATGTTTTAACATTTTTGCCGATTTATGAAATTATTCTTCCAAGAGTTGGCTGTCCAATAACACTGAGTAACCGGACAAGTAGATCCTTGGTTAGTAAAGTGACAAAGATCCCAATGCTAACAGAGCTCCAGAGGCTGTTTGCAGAGATAGGAGAAATTTCTGGACGAGCTGCCATCTCAGCAGCAGTCCGTTGATTAGGCCTTCATGCTAGCAAGTTTTAGACTTCAGTTACAGTTACAAAACAAGTCCTAAATACATGGTTTCTCTAAGCTTTCATATTGGACTTTTGAGCATATATTGTTGAGGAAAATGCCAATTTAGTCCTATTAAAATTAAATCTACAACACAAGAAAGCAAACAAGTCCAAAAAGTGCCCTTTTGGTCAGCAGGAAATATCAATAAATAAAAGCAAAATAAAGCCTGTTGTTGCACATTATACTGACATGCATGGATTTCATTTTGCAGCAAACTAGATGAGGATAATCTCTACATGGCCTACGCTGACATCATGGCTAAGGTACCAACGACTGAATAGCAGCAACACAAGCCTTTGAATTAGAAGTGAATTCACTCGCTCATCATAGCATGACAATGACAGTTCAACACATCCTTCATCTGCTGTTTATATGTTCCTTTGTTTTTTATGACTGTTCCTTTCCTCAGAGTTGCCATGATGAAGAGGATGAAGATGGGGAAGTGAAGAGTTTTGAAGTAGGTGGTCAGTGACACTTTATGTCTTTCAGTCTCCATGGTGATTTCAACTTTGGACTGGTAAACTGCTGCCTGTTAGACCTGTGTCCTGTTTCAAACAATTAGGAGAAGGAGATGGAGAAGCAAAAGCTGTTGTATCAGCAGGCTCGACTTCATGACCGTGGAGCTGCTGAGATGGTGCTTCAGACCATCAGTGCAAGCAAAGGCAAGTCCCACGTGAAGTCCTACCTTCCACCTCCTACTGTAACCCTGCTATGAGGACTACTGTAATTTCTGGACTATAAGCCGCTACCTTTTTCTCACGCTTTGGACCCTGAGGCTTATACAAAGATGCGGCTAATGTGTAGATTTTTACGTGTGAGCTTCATGCCATCATTAAGTTTAGCCTCGTCACATCAGACCAATAAAATTACCAAACGGGTCACAGTGGACCATTGACACTGTTCAAATTAAATCAAAGGCACACTAAATTCTTCAGATCAATCATTCTGTGCTTCATGCACACACCCTCATCATGAAAAACACAAATAAATGGTATGATGCAGCTGTTGTAGGCCAAGCCTGCTCTCCTTTAACCTCAGCAGGTTAGGGTGTGTGTGCGTGAGAGAGAGAGTGTGTGACGTGAGGAGGAGCGCTGCAGCTGTGTGTGTGTGTTGCAGACACAAGTGTGGAAAAGGAGGCAGAGCGAAATGCACCACGATGATATACAATACAATACAATAAAAAACTTAAAGATAAGTTTTAGCGCTAGCGTGCTAAGCTAGCGCGCTAAGCTAGCGCGTTGGAGTTGGCAGCGTGGACTGACTCCATGTGTTTCACTGCTGTGTTGCAGGCACTGTTCTGGAAGAAAGTATGTATTTAATTACAAGTTAAATAAAATCTTTCTGTGTAAATATCTCATGTTACAACGTGGACACCTGCGGCTTATAGTCAGGTGCGGCTTATATATGTACAAAACTTTTTTCTTTTTAAATTTAGTGGGTGTGGCTTATATTCAGGTGCGCTCCATAGTCTGGAAATTACGGTATATGTAGTATATGTAACCATTACTAGAGGATTCAGAGGACTGTATAGTTCATTTACTACACTTGGGCTTATTTCTACTTTCCAAAATTACAAAAACAATTTGACACAGCCAGCATCTGTTAGAACTATGGACCAATTAAACTTTAATCAGAACATTTAAGTGCATTTTTTATACATTTTGCAGAATAGCTGCTGTCATTTGTAATGATTCATTGAATTCATGCTGCAATTACATAAAATAAAATAGTGCCAATGTTTTGACTTCTGAACTTTTACCTTATGTTTTTGAAGAGTACAAACATATTGTATTACTGTATTAATTATCATGATCATATTATTGTCATGCTTATTAAAAGGTAATGATTGGAATTGAGCAATAAGCTGCTATGTGCTGTATGTGATCCTGTCCTCCAGGGGAGATGGGCCCCATGGTAGCATCTACTCTGAAGCTAGGGATTGCTATTCTCAATGGAGGAAACTCGACTGTACAGCAGGTACTTTGGCCTACTTCTGTTTGTGTGTATGGAATATAGTGAAGCTTAATAGTGTGTGCTGTAGCCCTGTTCGAGGGCCTCTGTATTATCTTTTAAGGGTATTGACATTTAATTTTTTAGTTTGTCTTATTAATGTCAGTGTAAACTATAACTCAGATGTCCCATTGTGCTCTGTGGTCTTTATTTGTGTCTTTGACAGAAAATGTTGGATTATCTGAAAGACAAGAAGGATGTGGGCTTCTTTCAGAGTCTGGCTGGTCTCATGCAGTCATGCAGGTAATGCACCGGGGTCATGGGTGGGGATCTTGTCCTGCCCTCCCTTCTTAAGTCCAAACAAAGAGGGCAGATCAGAACTCTATGGTTTAAAGTTGATGATTAAAATCTGCTTGTCGTTATGTTTAAATGTTAAAAGTAATGCAGCAACTGCTGTTTGAAAACTGTATGTTCTGCAAAATGTAATGAAAAACTCGATGTAGTCATAGTTAAAGAACAGTAAAACCTGAGACATTTAAGTTTCTCAATATTTATTAGTATGGTGATTCTTAGAATTGCAAATGAGCATTCTGTTTAGGATAACCTTGAACAGATTAAATATGCTATAAGGTCTGGGTGTTCTGCAGCATTTTGGCTTTTGTAACATTTAGATATAATTCTCTGCATAAAGACGAGGTGGATGTACTGGCCAAGATTGCAGTAGGGAAGGCAGGCCAGTGATTCACGATATGTTTGTCTCTGCTTTAGTGTTTTGGATCTAAATGCGTTTGAGAGGCAGAACAAAGCTGAGGGATTGGGAATGGTGACGGAGGAAGGGTCAGGTAAGCCTCACTACGTTTGCACCATTTGAATTTCTTTTTGAATGGTTATAGGAATAGAAAAGGACGTTCACAGAACAATTCTTTTCTAAGTTGGACATTGATGGCCTAATCTGGACATTTTACAAAAGCATTATTAAAATGCTTCTCATCTCCAGCTGCAGGCAGAATAAATTTTAATCAGCCTAACAGTGGTTCTTTTGAACCTGCCTGTAAAACATATAAGTATGTCCTATAGTAGGCATAAGCATTTATACCAAGTGACCATTTAAAAAGTTGTGGTAGGAGAAATAAACTCATTGGTGTCACATTTTGTTTATTCTTGATACATGGAAGTTATTTTTTTCTTTTCCAGCCATCATTGTGTATTTTGCTTTGTTCCATTTATCCTTACATCACCTTGGTTGAGCACTTTGTTGAGTTTAAATAAAGTGGTAATGCAATATTACCTGCTGCTCACATGCATTATTAAGCAGGATTTTATGGTTTATAAGTCATTGTACTTAGATTTTTCCTGTTGCATTTTCAGGATGTTAACATTACAAATTCTAGACTGATGCTTTTTCAAAGTTCTAGTCAGCTATCTTCAAAACTTCAAACTATAACAATGTAGGGCAATTTCTTGTTTTGCCTATATACTATTTATTGTAGTTCCAGATTTTAAAGTACAGCAATAATATACTTTGTCTACTGGGTAATAATGGGTAATTAATTTTGCATCATAATTAAATCATCTTGTTATAGTAGGTGCAGAACTGACAGCTTTATTCAGATTTGCATCTGATTTTAAATCTATTTAAGCAATTAGATTAAAAAATAATAACTAGAAAAGCACTCAGAGAGTGCAGACCTCCGCCAAGGATAGAGAGGAAAACAGGAAACCCATGCAGTAAAGGACCATGAGCTGGAATCAAACCTGCGTCTCTGACACAGTTCTGTTTATGAATCACCTTCTTAACCAGTTGAGCTATCTGGACACCTTGCTCCAATTTGTTGGACGACATACTAACCTATGATGTTTTTGTCATATTTTGGACCACATACTAATACATACTAAAAAAATTCAAAGTGATCCAGAATCCAGGATCCTTTCCGGATTGCCACCAAAATTAAATCATCTCTTCCTTTTACCATAGTCTACATCCCCTCAAAATTTCATCTGAATCTGCCCAGGCGTTTTTGAGTTATCTTGCTAACAGACAGACAGACAGACAGACAGACAGACAGACAGACAGACAGACACACACACACACACACACACACACACACACACACACACACACACACACACACACACACACACAAAAGCCGGGTGTCACATAACCTCCTTGGCGGAGGTAATAAAGTAAATGTCTACAAATATTCTGTCCCAGTGTATGACATTGTTCCTTGGTTTTGCAGTTTAATTTCCTTCACTTTTTCTCTATAGAGTTCTCTGCAAATGTGTACAAATTCATTATAGTTTACCGTATGTATGGGTTGCATGATATTGGATCTTTTCCTGTTTCTAATATGCCAATATTTTCCAAATCACTTTTACTGATTACTGATGCAGATACTGATGCATGCACATATTTTTTTTTCAACCTAAGGTCAGAAAACATTAACTCTCTCCTGTTGTAGAATTAACTTTTTATCATACTATCTTACCATGATGGCCCACTGGCAGATGTCGACATACAATACCCAGCTTCTCAAATGCATACAGTCACTCGCCACAGGTCTGAAAATACAATCAAGAAGTTGATCATCAGCCTTTGGCAGAAGGTGCTGTGGTGTTATGTACATTGAGCCACTTTATCCTCAAACATGGAGTTTATGGTCAAGTCGATGCCCATCACAGAGGTCTAACGACAAAACATCACTAATTCAGATCAGGTTGGCCATTTCTCCCTGTCACCCACTTACTGGCCCACTAGAGTGTTGAAGTCCTCTGGGAGAACTTTCAAATCCTAAATTGCCACTCAGACTTCAAGAAGGCATAAGCACAGACAAAAGTCAGAGCCTTACCCTCTGCAATACATAGTTGCAGAGAGGCGATACTCTTGTGAGTGTTTCCACACCTGTCTGCACCACTCACCTTGGGCAACTCCAGAAAAGGAGAGAGTCCAGCACCTTTCCAGGAGGTTTGATTTGGTTCCAGAATCTTTGATGCGTCATGGTGTGTTCAGCCATATCTTTCTGGCAGCACTTCACTTCCCACACCAGCCCTGGTTCTTCCTCTACCAGAGAGCTGGCATTCCTAGTGCTAGTCTATGAAGTGATGACAGGGTATGCCCAGGTCTGCCCCGGCTTCCCACCCAGTTTGCACCCAGTCCAGCCCTTTTGCCTATTCCAGTGGGTGCTGGGCATGGTAGGTGGTGTCTCCATCCTGCTTCTTTTGGGCTTTGCCCACATGAGTCCAGTGGAGTAATACACAGTTATGAGACACTTCCTGGTGACTTAATCACCCCTTACATGACAGGGACCCATTCTCCCTTCTCCAGTTGTGGTTTCAAATCTACATATCTGCCAAGTTATAGGGATTATTAGAATTGCTCTTTGTCTGGCCCCTTACCTAGAATCAGTTTGTCTTGGGAAACTCTACCAGTGGCTATTGGCCCCAACAACATAGGATCACAGGGACATGCAGACCCTTCCATTGCGATAAGGTAGCAATTCTCCTCTGTACCCATTAGTGGACTTGGCAGTTATTTAGGCTATTCGATTTGAAGAAGGGTGTTATGGGCTTTGTTGACCCAGAGGTGTCCTGAAGCAGCAGATTGGTAACAGGGGGGCAAAAGGACTGTATCTGCAGCAGTCACAGGAGCAGAAATTGAGACATGGAAAGGGCTTGGGAACGCTCTGTAGAAGGACTTTCCCATCACCCTCAGGGAAATTCTACCAAACCACACCTCAAGAAGAGAAGTTAGGGCTTGGCCCAGGCTGTATTCACCCAGTGGGGAGTACTGCTAACCTGGACTGTTCATATTGTTGGGTTGTGAAGGAGCATTTTAAGAAGTTCCTAAGCCTGGCCAACACTTTCCATGTGGATGAGGCAGAGACTGAAGTCTCAGGGGAAACCTTGTGCATATACGGGGTTAGTTACAAATAGTGGTGAAACGGATCATCATTGATCCGTGGTCTGTTCGGATCAACGTCATCGGTTCGGCACACACATGACCCGCGGATCGATTTCTGGGAAAAAAAAGAAAAAAAAGAAGATGTGCTCCGTCCGCACGCAGCTTGTGGCGAGCAGAGAAAGGATGAGAGCAGACATGGCGAGTAGGGCTGGCCTGAATAGTGGTTTCTGGCCTCCGAATATTCGGGCCCTATTAAAGACGAATATCCAGATATTCATGGAGGGAGGGGGGGTGGGAGCGGGGCTTGTGGCGGAGACGACCTGGGGGGGTCGCGGCGGCAGCGGGGGCTGCTGCTTGTGGCGGAGACGGCCCGAATATTTGGATCCGTTCATCTGGTCTCGGGTCCAAATTTTGCCTTCGTTTTGTCTTCAGTTAAACTGAAGAATTCCCAAACAGCGGAGGTCTTCAGCATCTTGTCTTGTGTTTATGCAACGAAGTGAAGCGTGACGTCAGAGTCGGCAGCAACCTGGCCATTCGGGTGGTGTTTATAAACACGAACGGAGAAGCCGAGATGAGCTGAACACGACGGGATGATCCGAAGTGGGCCGAAGGCGAAGGGAAGAGACGAGCTCCGAATATTTTCGACATATGTGTATATGTCATAGACATGCTGATCCGAAAAATGATCCGATCCGAGGACCGATCCGATCCGTGAGTTTAGTGATCCGTTACACCACTAGTTACAAACCACCTTAGTGGCAAGGCACCAAGTGTGGATGATATTCACCCTGAGACACTGCGGGGCTGTCTTTGCTGACATGTCTCTTCAATGTCATGTGTGGGTCAGGGACACTGCCTGTGGAGTGGCAGACCTGGATGGTGGATTCCATTTTCAAAAAGGGGGAGTGTTGATGTTATCAGGATATTACACTGCTCAGCTTCCCCAGGAAACTTTCTCCAGGATAGTGGAAAGGAGGCCCTGACCGATTGTCGAACCTCAAATTCAGAAGGAGCAATGTGGATTCTATCCTGGCTGTAAACAAACAAACAGAACACCAACTCTTTACCCTTATAAAGTTACCGAAGGGGCCACTGGAGTGATTCGTGAATGGGAGGCTTGTTTCTGTGTCCTCCAGGGAACCCTGTCTGGGTACATGAAGAGTACAGGCTGTCGATGCTGTCATTACAAGCCATTCAGTTCTTGTGCAACCAAAATGAGAGCTGTGTTCATATCCTTGACAGAAAGTCATGTTTTTGATGGGGGTGAACTCGACCAGGATAGCCTTTTGTCTCCATTCGTGATGTTCATGAATAGGATTTTCAGGTGCAGCCAGAGTGAGGAAGGTGTCTGGTTTGGGAACCTCAGGGTTGCATCTTTCATGCTTTTTGTTGATGATATGGTTCTGCTGTCTTCAGAAGATGCACATGCTGGGTCTGTTTACAGTCGAATTTTAAGTGGCCATTTTCAAAGCTCAAAATGAGGTGTTTGGATGTTTTATTTGTGCTTTTTTTAATGATTAGAATTATTTTGTACTTGTAATTTTTTCCCGTCCTTGTATATACACAATAAAGAGAATAATTTTCAATGACAGTGTAATAATGACTAGTGCACCTATTATAACATTAAATCATAGTATTTACTACAGCTGATGATGTTTTTCTACCCATAATTTCCCCATTATTATCTTGTTTGTACAAAGTACCTCCTAACTAGCAAACTAAAATGCCTTATTTGGCTCAAACATGAAGAAATAGCTATAACTGAAAAGAAAAGGTCTCACTGTTGTATTTTTTTATTTCTTTAAGTTATATTCAGCTGCACAGGTTTTCTAACAGCACATTTCTTTTCCCATGTTGACCAAACAACAAAACTCGGATTTTTTGAAGCTCTTTTCCCTATATGTAATCTTTTTCTTTGTTTCTTACTTTCTTTCTCTCTTTCTTTCTTCCCCCTGTTTTCCTTTTCTTATTTTGGTTTACTGCACTTTCTTCCCTTTCTCAGTCATCACTCATGAGCGTGGTAATTATGCCTTCTGCCATTTTCTTGTGTGTTGGTCGGTCTCTCTTTCTCTCACCACAGTTGGTTAGCTGTTGTGTCAGTTCTGTCCAGGTCCTGAGCATAGACCTCCAGACCTTATCCTTTCCCTTCTCTGCCCTTGTAGCTACCTTTTTGTCCTTAACTCTCCTTCTGTTTTTAATAGAGGCCAATTGTAACTCACTCTCTGCTTGGTCCTGTAGTCTTTGGCCACTTAAGAATTTGGACTTGAAATGATTCATGTCATTCTCCTCCACGATAAGCAAACTGGTGTTGATATTATAATGGCCTGTTTTGCGCTATAGTCTACAGAATTTAAAAATGTAGACATGTCCAGGCAGAGGTGGTGGAAGTGTAGCCATCTCGCCACAAACTGCATTCTGAAATGCCCCCTGTATGCCATCCCCTCAGGATTTGTACAGTATCTGGCACATTCTTGATATTACTAATGGTAATAGTAATACAGATTTACCTTCCCCCACCTTCATCCGCCACTCCCACCCTCCTCAGTCTCAGAGTGGGTATAAAGTCAGCTGGTTGTTTTGTCTCAGTAATGGAGATGGTTATTGTGCTGGTTGTTATCTGTTGTGAAGTGTACAACTCTGTGTTCTCAGCCACTATCTCTGTCTTTTTCTCAGTCACTCTCTTAGGGCTGCAATGAGTACAGCAAGCGTTTCCAACCAAAGTGCAGGGAAAAAATTGCAGATTAAGCCTCTATTGAAGCTTCAGTTTAAGCATTTTATGAAAATATGGATCAAAATACTGTGTCAAGTGAAAAGGGTTACAAATGGCAAGTGACAGACAGAAACACTTTGCAATTCCCTGTAGTTTAGCAATTGTTAAGCATCTTTCAGCTCCTTGTTTTGGTTTTATGGTCTGCAGTTTTGCAGCAGCAGGCAGAAAAAAGCTCTGATAAAGCCTCTCTACTGCACCTGCTGAGCATCAAACAGTATTCAGACTGTTGCAGACTCAATGGTTTCTCTTGTCTGCAGATAGCATCAGTTTATAAATGCAGAAAATAATATCGTCAAATATACATAGCCACCGAGCTAAAACTATGCAGTGTCACAGAAGAGTCCTGGAATAAATCCTCCTCCATGAAGGTATTAATGCGTAGCTTCTGTTGAAGCCGTTTTAGAAATATGTTGATTCGACTGTCATTTGGTCAACAGTAATTTTAGAGCTTTCAGTTTGTGCCTCTTTTGAATTCTATCACATAATAGAGACAGGTGTTCTAGACTACAGTTATGGATTTTGATGGGATAAACAAATCTAAATATTCATTTTGCTGTTATACTACAACTAATCTTACATTAGGAGAGAAGATAAACAAAAAACGATTAGGACACCCAACATTTGTCTATGCATGGGGATATGTAATAAAAAATTCTAAGTTAAGCTTGATTTTTCTTAAACAAATAGAAAGCTAAGGCCAGCAGTTGCAGCCCTGCTCATTTCTCATCCCTTGCCAACACATCTGTTCTGTTTGGTCTGCTTCTCCTGTGTTTTTTCCCAATAAGTGTTGCACTTGGGACTTTATAGTGGCTGTTTTTGGCCCCGTTGCTCTGCAAGTGGAGGAGGGTGAACTCTGATCTTTTACTCCTCCCTCCCTCCCTTCTTTCTTCCTTCCTTTCTTCCTTCCTTCCTTCCTTCCTTCCTTCCTTCCTTCTCTCCTAATCTGTTCACTGGCTGAGCTGTGTTCTGGTGTCACTGTATTTGTCCTTTGTATGTGAAATACTTACTATGAATAACCCGTCCTTTCCCCAGATTTTATGTTTTTACTGTTTTTTTGTTTTTTTTCACCCCAGTATTGTGTTTTGAACTCACAGTTTGGTTGTAGTTGTAGGCATCCATTACACTCTGTATCTCTGTAAGTAGTAGATTTTTTTTAATTTTTTCAATTTATCAACTTTTCTAATTCTTTAATCCATCTGTGGACAGATATTTATTTGTTATTAAGAGTAAAATATAATGTGGTCACATCCTTTTTTCAACTGTGAAAACTGTATTCCCCTTCTCTGCTTTTTCACTTGTGTTTCTGTGTTTGGAAAAAGCCTGAAAGTGCCTTCACACAGTCACAAAACAGTATTTTCAGCGTACACAGATTTAAAAATATCTCTTTTGCTAAGTGAAGAGTCAGGATACCCTCTCTGGCATTTGTAACTTTAGAGTAATTCTGCTGTTGTGACATCTACTGATTCAACACAAGTGATTTATCGCAAAATATTTAATAATTTCGGAGATTATTCTTGAAACGTACATCTCCATTCCCATCAGTCTGTCCAAGTTAAGCCGTGTTATCACATAAAGTGGGTTCAGCTAATCCTATCATTATTTATGTAGGCTTGTGTTGTTTCTTAGGTTCATTGTGAAATCATAAATGCACATCTGCCAGTGGTCACAAAAACGTGTGTAGCACGGGCTCCGATGTTGACTGCTCAACATCACATGGAATCCTGACTCTAGAAAGTTACTGCTCACACGTGTTGCATGCACGTGACTGTGCTGTTGTCATTCCCCGGCATCATAATAAACATAGACTATATATAAACAATAGACAAACCCTCCATGACATCTCCCACAGGTTTCCTGAACAGGATCTTTGAAGCTCAGCATAGTAGTGCCAGTCATCAGCATTTTTTGCTGTACCTGACTCTAAGCCCCCAAGGTCTTCTGTGGTGCTGTACCAGGGCACAGAGCTTACCAGTTTTCAAGGCCTTTATATAGAGGTTGATGGTGTGGTGATGGTGTAAGCCACAAGATTTTCAATCAGGAAACTAAGGTTCATGTCTCGTGTCGAGTCATTACCTTTTCTCTTAGTTCCATTTCATTTTGTAACTTTAGTTTTTTTCTAAATGTGTTAGGTTTAAGTAAAGTTGTATCTTATCTTACAGTCAGTACTGGCTGTTCCCCATGGGAATGACTGATATAGGTTACACTGGGTACCTGGTATACACGGGAGATTTCTCATCGCTTGAAAAGGATGTACAGTGGCAACTTGCATGATCCTTCCCCACTCCGTTCATACACTTAGAATTTTTGTAATCGCAACTCATGTTAGGATGATAGTAGATAACTTGTTTACAGGCTGTTGAAAGCTGAGGTAACTAGTAGCCTCTACCAAGGCTTTAAGCCCTGCTGCCACAGGCTCAACATAGAAAGCACTATGGCAGCAGCAGCTCAGTGTCTTAAAACTGCTGAAGAGATAGATTGCACGAATGTGGAGAAGGATCCATCCATTCATTATCTATACACCGGTCAGTCTTCATTTGGGTCACCAGGGGTGCTGGAGTGTATCCCAGCTGACTCGGGGTGAAGACAGGGAACAACCTGGACAGGTCACCAGTTGGTCGCAGGGCTACATATACAGACACACAATCACACTCACACTTATGGGCAATTTAGAATAATTAACAGCATATTTTTGGACTGTGGGAGGAAGCCAGAGTATAGGATGCTAGTAAGGATGTTAAAGCTATATTGCTTCGCCTGCTGCCATCACAACCTGAGAAAGGATGTCCTCCTAGCTATACACTGATAGTCCATGGCCAGGTTTCCATGTTCTTGCCTTAAGACAGCAGTGCTAACCATCGCACCAAAGTGCCACTATTGTGCATGCTTGCATAAAAAGATGTAGTTGGATTCATATTTGTTTAGTATTAAACAAATTGACAGATCAGTACCATCAGTCACCACGAATTGTCATTTTTGACCACGATAATATAAGAAATTTGCACTTTCAGTCTTTTTTCAGACCTACACATTTCTATCCCTCAGTTCAGTTCAGTTTGTAGTCGTATACTATGAATTGTTCTTTGTACTGATGTTGTTGTATTAGGCTATTGTGTAGTGTCTCAAAATAGCAACCAAAACATTCTTTACATCAAACCATAAAAAGAGGTCAAATTCAGTTCTGACCGTAAAATGCTGCAGTTTAAAGATCAGTCCACTTCAGTCCACCACCATCCAACTCATTGCTCATCCAAGATTGTGTAAGCGCGCATATGTGTGTGTGTGTGTGTGCGAGCGAGCGAGCGTGCGTGTTCGATAAGAATTGTGTATTATAGCCATACACTTTTCTCTGAATCAAAGAAAACGGTCACATTTCCTCACACTAGTGCCATCTCTTTGAATACTTCTTCACTCTCCATCTTCTTGTCTGTCTTTGTATCCTACATGTTGTCTGCTTTTGTTGTTCTCTGACTTTCTTTATGTGTATGTGTGTCTGTTTATATGAATGTGTGTACATCTGTGTTTGCACATGCCCGTGTACTTGTGTGTACACTTGTGCATACTTCTGTATATGTGCATACGTGTGTCTGCATGTGTCGGTGTACGTGCGTGTGTGTGCGTGCATGCATGTGCGTGGGTGTGTATGTGTGTTTCTTCTCTCCGGCCAGGTGAGAAGGTCATGCAGGATGATGAGTTCACCTGTGACCTTTTCCGCTTCCTGCAGCTGCTCTGTGAAGGACACAACTCAGGTGTGTGCACGTTCTCTGTTACTGATTTGATAAAGGCATACGACTGAGCATTTTGATTATAGATGAATTTACAAGGGCTCTGGAGGGAGTTTTTTTTAGGAGTTTGCCTGTCACATTATTTACCAGTCAGGTTGCACCATATTGTTGTGCTAGCAAAATTAAATACAGGTCTGCAATAGCTTCTTCCTCTGATTAATGCAGATTTTTAGAGTATGGCCACCTATGAGATCTGAGGAATAATACTGCATGTCAGGCAGTCCTTTACTTACACATTAACCCTACTATATGTTTTATTTGAGCACATTTCATGCAGTGTTTTGCGGTATCTTGTTTCAGACTTCCAGAACTACTTGAGGACGCAAACGGGGAACAATACCACAGTCAACATAATTATCTCTACTGTTGACTACCTCCTCAGAGTTCAGGTTAGCTTCTTCTGTTCCCTCCTGCTGGCTCATGAAGGGCACTTCTTCCACTGAGTCTTACAGTTCTTGAAGAACTTTGACAAAAATCCAATGTTGTACCAGTTGTGTTCAGTGGCAATTTACATTTCATTGATTCCCTGTAGTGGACAGTAAATGGAAGTCAAATGATTTCAAATTGCCTCACCTCTCAATAATTGCATTATATCTATTTATTACTTTTTCTGATCAATCAAACATCATAATCACAGAACAGCCATTTTGAAAATACAACAAAATTGACTACACTTGTACTTTTAAACTGACCTCATTGCATGAACATGTCTATTAAATGACCTGTGAACATGAGTACTATGTTTGTATCATGGTTCTCACATGGACTAGAATTGCCAGACGAAGTAAAAAATCTGATTTTCAGACTTCATAAACATGAAAAGGATACAGGAAGATTAGTGACCATCTAATGTTTGGGTTAAGGGGTTTGCTGCAGTAATGAAGAGGTGGAGAACATGCCAGTGTACCACTAATCTGAACCGCAGTCACAACCTCCTAAAATTACACCACGGACAGTGCCCTACTTTCACAATCTGGCTCTCAACAAGAGATGGGCAATGCTTCACGCTTGGAACAGAGATTATCCATGACAATCTGAGTTTGTGACAGCTGAAACAGTGTGAAGGACATTGAAGGACTGTGAAACTTTTTAGTTGGCATCCACAGAAAATAACCTTTCTTGCCCTTCTGCACTACAAAACTAAACTTTGCTAAAACGTATGAGCATGTATGGGAGCATATTCTTTGGTTAGATGAGACCAAGATAAGTTTTTCCAGTTCAGACGGGATCCAGCATGTTTGAGATAAACCATCACCACCACACTGGGGTAGACCCAACAGTGAGGCTAAGAGGAATGAGTGCAAAAGGTGTCCGGGAGATGAGGTTCATACAGCCATGGCCATAAGTTTGGACACAAGTACCATGACGCTTGTGAATCTTAGAAAATACCACAAAATTGTCACTTACAATATACAGCCATGGCCATAAGTTTGGACACAGCATGACTTATGTCTGTTTTGATGTCTATTACAGAACATAAGTATATTTTAAGTGACAATTTTGTGGTATTTTCTAAGATTCACAAGCGTCATGGTACTTGTGTCCAAACTTATGGCCATGGCTGTAGATGACACTCCCTGTGGACATAAATACTGGCTGACAAGATGGTACATGGCTTCTAGGAGCTAAGCAGAAAGAACATTCTGGCATCGTAACGATCCGCAGTACTCTGTAAAAATTGCACAAGAGTTCCTAAGGAAGAAAAAAAATGTAAATTAGGACCTTGCTAAGTAATTAACTTGCATGCCATCTTTTCAAAGAGAAGCGAGAAGCGAACTAAACACTGTCTATGCAGAATGGATGTACAGCTCTACAGAAAGTTGGTATCCTCATGCATAGCAAAAATATCCTACCATGTAAGATGATATAATTTTGAATCATTTGACATTCAGTTCACTTTGCAGGTGGCTGCACTTTCTTTTGTATATCATAGCTTGCTTAGCAGGTGTCTGTTGGTTAAACTGCCAGTAGCACATCTATTTAAACAGATGAAGCTGTAAATTACCATCTAATACTGACTTCATTATGAATGGTAATAGTGTTTGGACACTTTCTGCTGCTACTAATGATATTGTAATAGTAGTCAAAACAATTTGATTTCCCCCTCTCACTGCCCATCTTGCTCTTCTGCTTTATTCTCCTCCAGGAATCTGTCAGTGATTTCTACTGGTATTATTCTGGGAAAGACATCATTGATGAACAGGGCCAGAGGAATTTCTCCAAGGCTATAAACGTTGCCAAGCAGGTTTTCAATACGCTCACAGAATACATCCAGGTACGGGAACACACTGCAGCCATCACTGTTGAAATTACTTTTATACAGAATGAGCTGACACTTTTAGTTCTTAAAACGGTTTCAGAATGAGAAAAAAATGACCAAAATGATTTAAGCTCAGCTGTTTACAGTAGTCTCATTTTGACTAGTATACAATTTATAGATTTTTTAAAAAGCTTGCAGTAACAGCTGTTGCTCTAATTAGATGCTTTAAAATTCAATTGGATTGTCTTGGTTCTGATGATATTAATTCAAGGCAGTGTTTGAGAACTTGTGACAATGAGAAATTGTAAAAAGAATAGTGTATAATCTAAAAGTATTTTAATATGTTGGAAAATGAACAACTTAAAAACCAAACCGGCATTCATATTCCTTTAATTCATATTCATACTCCCCTCCAAAACTGTTGGACCAGCGAGGCCAATTCCTTTGTTTTTTTCTGTAGACTGAAAACATTTGGGTTTGACATCAAGCGGTAGTTTTGTTCCAGTAATTTTGCTCACATGAAAAATGAGTGACTTCAAACAAAAGGTGCCATCTTCTGAGCTGTGTATCAGATCCAGATGTAAATACCTGGAAATAAAAGCTGAATTGTTGATCTCTTGTCTCATATTCATTGTTTTCAGTCTACAGCAAAAATAAGGGAACTGGCTACACTGTTCCAATTCTTTTGGAGGGGAGTGTGCATGTATTGCTTTTAGAGGATCTAATCTGTGGAAAACCTCTATGCAGTGAGTTCCTGCTGATTGAAGTTGACCTGAATATGACTGGTGATGTTGTAGGGTCCGTGCACTGGGAACCAGCAGAGTTTGGCTCACAGTCGGCTGTGGGACGCTGTGGTTGGCTTTCTTCATGTCTTCGCTCATATGCAGATGAAACTGTCTCAGGTGAGTCGAGATCTCAAAGTGTGGTTCGTCTGTGGCCTCAGGCTCTAAAAGACTAATCAGGTCATTAATCTGTCATGTGTCTATCAAGCAAAGGCTCTTCCTAGCTGTGCCAACAACTCACTTTGGTGACTGAGGTGATCAGACCTTCTCAATTACTTTGACCCCAGAGATGTTTAACTTCCTGATTATCTCAAACTGTAGCCAACTGTTGTAACTATGTCTGTAGATTGTTTTATCCTGTGTTGCACTTACTCTTTACTCTGTTTCTGCTGTTAAGAACACTCAATAAGAGACTTTAACTTGTATTACTGCAGCTTTTCAGCGTGTGCGCATTTTGGCCTCATTGTGGCATTTCACGTTTTTGTGTGGATCCACAGAATTCATAAAGGAAACGATGTGCACTTTATTAATATTTATTTACTAAGAAATTATCAGAAAGATTGCACATTACTGGGGAATTCTTTAAACTTTACTCTTTGATTCTTGATGTTTTTTCACCTCAGGACTCCAGTCAGATTGAGTTGCTGAAGGAACTGATGGATCTCCAGAAAGACATGGTGGTCATGCTGCTGTCGATGCTTGAGGGTAAGTTTGGTGTCACGATCACATTTGCATCAAACACCAAAGCAGGAAGAGTTTTCTCAAAGAACGGACCATAATTCTTGAAGCTAAGCTTTGTTTCCCAAGTGCCATTCTACAGATATTTGATCATCCCTCCAAGAAGTGCTTTAAGTTCGTGCACAAGCCGATTGGTTCTGAAGTGTCAGCAAACAGTGTTTTTTCATATACCCCACAATGATCTCTGAGAGTTTGTCTTTGTTTTCCATCAATGGTTACAGATGTGTAGTAAGAGATTCAGTAAATTGCATCTTAACCTGTATCAGATTGAAGCAAATCGAAAAAAGAAAAAAAAAACACGGGAAAAAAAAATCAAAACCTGTGGAATGCATCATTTCTGGTTCTTCAGCTGGTTGGAGAGCCAGTCCAGGCCCTCATACAGGCTGTCCCTGCTGGTGGCGCAGGTGGCCTGGATGTACCTGAAAATTTGCAAAACCTTCAGAAAGAAAATTCCAATAATTCCTTAACAGTTTTATTTTTATAAAATCCCACAAATTTGCCAAGAAAATTCTTGTAAATATTTTCAAAAAATGAGTAAAAATCTTCCAAAAAATCCTAGAAGTATCTAAAGGGATTACATATATATCAGTAAAACATCTAATATTTCTTCTAGGTTGTAAATGTTCTTCTTGTTGTGACAGGGAATGTGGTGAATGGGACTATTGGGAAGCAGATGGTAGACATGTTGGTGGAGTCCTCTAACAACGTGGAGATGATCCTCAAGTTCTTCGACATGTTCCTCAAACTGAAAGACCTGACCTCCTCAGATGCCTTCAAAGAGTATGACCCTGACGGAAAAGGCAAGATGCTTAGGGCCTATATTCCACATTTGCCGTAATCATTGGGATTTACAGAATTTAAACAAATATTTGATTGTAAAAATATCAACAAAACATGGTGAGAGCTGCTGATGATTTATAAATTTTTGAATGAACACCTGACAGGTGTCATCTCTAAGAGGGACTTCCATAAAGCCATGGAGAGCCACAAACACTACACCCAGTCTGAGACGGAGTTCCTGCTCTCCTGTGCTGAGACTGATGAAAATGAACTCCTGGACTATGAAGAATTTGTGGAGCGCTTTCATGAGCCAGCCAAGGTAAATCATAATTTGTAAACATAACTTTTAGAGATATTTTAACAATCAGGGACCTTTAATGACCAAAGGTGTAAGACCTTCAGACGGAATAAACGCTATTTTTAGAGAATCATGTGACTTTCTGATACTGAATTTAGTATGAGAACCTTATTGTTAGCTCCAGTTTTGTGTTTTCATACTTAGCTGTAACCAATGAGGGCTGAGCAGGAAATTTAAAAGAACAGAGCATTTCAAAATAAAACATGAAACAACCTACAACAAAACCAAAGGCCATGACTTGTTTAGCCATCACATTAGTTCCATTTATGTAGCTGTTGCAATATGTGGATAGATATTTTAAAGGACATTCTCATTTCTGTGTAGTCAGATTATATTACTTAAACTGCCCTGTAATCTTTCAGTGTAACTCTAGCAGCAGCAATAATACCTCCTGAGGCTTTCCAAATTCAAACACCGTTGACTGGGAATCACTGCTTTAGATTAGTTTGCAAATTATAGAGAAGCAGTTCAAATCCATGCAGGGAAAATCTGGCAGTGTGTACACAGTAAAGAATGTGCTGAAAAGTGGGATTTTATTTGAACATTTAAAAATCATTTCTATCTAAACTAATTCCAAAGGATATCGGCTTCAATGTGGCTGTTTTGCTGACCAACCTGTCGGAGCACATGCCTCATGACACCCGACTGCAGACCTTCCTGGAGCTGGCGGAGAGTGTCCTCAACTACTTCCAACCATACCTCGGTCGAATTGAGATCATGGGCAGTGCGAAGCGCATAGAGAGGGTCTACTTTGAGATCAGCGAGTCAAGTCGGACACAATGGGAGAAACCACAGGTGATGATGGTGCAGCAAACGAATAAATATATACAACGTTTGTAGTTGAGATTTGTCACTACATGCTCTGGTTACAGTGTTCAATAGTTAGACCATACCCCCGAATTTCCTCCCTGTGGTTTCACGTTCTATCCAGGTCAAGGAATCCAAGCGTCAGTTCATCTTCGACGTGGTGAACGAAGGAGGAGAGAAGGAGAAGATGGAGCTATTTGTGAATTTCTGCGAGGACACAATCTTTGAAATGCAGCTGGCTGCTCAGATGTCTGATGCTGGCGAGCGGTCTGCAGCCAAAGAGGAGAGTGAGCGGGAGAAACCAGACGAGGAGAACCCTGAGATGGGCTTCTTCTCTGTCACCACTGTCTGCATGGCCCTGCTGGCTCTCAGATACAACGTCATGCTGCTAATAAAGGTGGGAGCACTCACAGCACTTACCTCAGTTCATACTTCAAGAAAGGCACGGGTGTATTTTATAATATTTTTGATTTTTTTGAACATGTTTGAAAATACACATATTTGCTTCTTTAATCCTCCTGTTGTCTTCATTTAATGGCACCAAAAAATATTCCTTGTTTGAAAAAAACCAAGAATTCAGCAAAAAAATCCCCAAATTTCTGAAAATTTGCAAAAACCTTCAGGAAGAAAATTCCAATAATTCCTTAAAAGTTTCCCTTAAAAGTTTTATTTTTAAAAAAATCCCACAAATTTGGCAAGTAAATTCTTGTAAATATTTTCAAAAAATGAGTAAAATCTTCCCAAAAAAATCCTAAAAATATCTAAAGGGATTACATATATATCAGCACAACTTTGAATATTTTCTTTATGAACATTCACATAAAAATCGACCAAAATCCAGCGAAATTTGCTGGACTTTGGTTGATTTTTCTTTGAATGTTCTTAAGAAACATTTTTAATGTTTCCTTTTTCCATCAAAAATGTTCAGAGATTTCCCAACAGTGTGGAAAATGCGGACATCAGAAGTTTTACTTATTTTCAAACTTTAAATCGACACGAGGGTTAATCAGAAGAAAGGACTAAAATTGAAGCTAATGTCAAATTCTCATTTATGAAAATATTTAGACTTTCAATCAGCACTTTTGTAGAAGCCACTTCAAGTCTTTGATTGATCTTTGCGAGCTTTACACATCTAGATACTGATATTTTATCCCATTCTTCTATTTTAGGTGCTATCCATGAAGAGCTTGAAGAAGCAGATGAAGAAAATAAAAAACATGACAGTGAAGGACATGGTGACCACCCTGGTCTCCTTCTACTGGTCGGTGTTGCTGGGCCTCCTCCATGTGGCGTTCAGTGTAGCTCGAGGATTCTGCAGAATCTTCCACAACACTTTCATGGGAGGAAATCTGGTGGAGGGAGCAAAGACCATAAAGGTTATAATGCATCATTCTATAGGAATCATGTGTCAGCGGGTCATTAAACAGTCTTGATACAGTCCTCATACTGTTCCTTAATATCTAAGTTCCTTTTTTTCCCCAGGTGTCAGAGCTGTTGGCCAACATGCCCGACCCCACCCAGGATGAGGTTCGGGGTGAGGGGGAGGACCGAGAGAAGAGATCATCTGATCGCAGCTCCCCAAAGGAGGACTTGGCTGACTTGGCAGTGAACACCAGTGAGACTGAGCTGTTGTCAGACATTTTTGGTTTGGACTTAAGAAGGGAAGGCGGCCAGTACAAGATCACCCCCCATAACCCCAACGCCAGCCTTACTGAGCTCCTCAATTCTCCAGTCCCCTCCTCAACCCCACCTGCAGCACCTATAGCACCTGCAGCACCCACAGCACCCACAGCACCCCAGCCTGAGCTCAGACGAAGGCATCAGGTGAGTCATTGTTTTAAACAATCTTTTCTTCCTTTCTTATCCAATCTGTTCAAAATTTTAAATCAAACATCAATTTTCCCACATTTTTAGCATAGCTATGAAAACCCATTGAGGACGTGCTTTAACATCAGTGTGAAGGTGGCTCAGAGCACATCTTGGTCCTCCTCTGGGAGGAGCCTTTCTGACGTCCCCTTGGCTCCATCACACACAAATAGGATGAGCTTTTCGACTTTCCAAATGGACTGGATATATATTTGTTATTTTCCCCCAGGTTTTTATTGAAATTCAAGTAGTTCAAGTCCAATTAATAGCCTGAAATGGTGATGAACTGCCAGGGGTTAAAAAAGATAGCTTTACTCAACTTAAAAATGTACATTTCAGGATTATACAGAAAGGCTTTTTCAAGGGAACAAGAAATGCATTACCAACTTCAAGCCTTTCTGCAGCGTTGGAGGTTGATCACACCTTGAAAGTTGGTGTTACCAAATCCTACAGGTGTTCCAAACTTTTCTTGACTACTTCCAACCTTTCCACCCGATTACCTCCAACCCCCCCATATATAAATGTATATAAAACTTTAATTGACACTGAAAACCACACAATAATAAGTAATCCAGTATAACTTTTTTAACCCTAGGATGCATAGGTGGGGTCAAAATTGACCCCAGAGGTTGTTATTCCTTAATATCTTTAAGATTAAAAGTTTTGATATTTTCATATTCCAGGTATTCCTCATAAAACATGTTTGTGACATGATGCCATTTGCATTTTTATTCATTTTTTCATTAATTTGAAAAAAAATTCAGTTTTTGTATCAGTACCCCACTCTTCCATGGGCGGGGTCAAAAATGACCCCAAGTTTTTCCAATGGGATATTTCACTTAACATTGGTTCTTGGCAACTGTGAGTGTAAATAAACATTTACTGTCCCTCATACAACAACAGCAGTCCCACCACCTAGGAGATCATTTTTGCACAGCATTATACATGTAAGTATTATCTCCATTTATGAACTTATTTTTCATTGACAGAATATGTGAATTTTATGTGAATATCTCTGAAATTTGCCTAGTTTGTGGTTAGCTAGCAATACTGTTAGCTAACATTATTATTAGCAAACAGTATTGTTAGCTAACACAATCACACACACACACGCATGCACACACGCATACACATACACTCATACACTGTTGTTGCACTGTTATTACACAGTATCTTAGCTAACAGGATTGATAGCTAAAGTATTGTTAGCTAACACAAACACACACACTCTCTCACACACACAGACACACACCATTGAATAATCGATGATCATATAATAGGCTACCTAATGGGTTAGTGTGTGTGTGTGTGTGTGTGTGCGAAGACCGCAAAGCCACCAACTTCTGTTGGAAATGCAAAAGCCCTGTCTGGAATGGTCACAGCCACAAGAAAATAGTCTGTGAAAGCTGTGAAGAGTGAGAAGAGACATGTTTGTGTCTGAACATGAATGTTGAATGAATGTTATGATTGTTATGAATGTTATTGATTATTGTTACTGAATGTTAATTTATGTGTCCCTCTGTCTGTTTTAAAATACGATGGAAGATTAAACATGTTTTGATACCGTTTCAGTGATTGTTATGTGATAAAATTTGAATTAAAAGTGAAGAAAGAACATATCAAAACTGAAAATACTCTTTTGTTGAACAAAATATATAATGTCTAACCAACATGAAAGAAATGTCTCAAGTTTATTGCAAAAATGCATTGATTTCAATTGGGGTCATTTTTGACCCCACCCATGGAAGAGTGTAGGTATTGGTTGGCCATGCATCCAAGGGTTAAATACGTTTTTTAATCACGGTCTGGCTCCGAGTGATGAGTGACATCAGCTTATATGGAGGAGTTGAAGAGTTTGATTAACTGCTCCCACCTGCTTGTCAGAGCTCTCACTGATTACATATACAGATGACCTGCTGCCAGCCTTTGTGACAAAACCAAAACACACAGTTATACTGACTGGTGTATCTGACATCATGTTTCACTTCAAACCAGTGGGAAAAATAAAGATACACACAAGCAAGAGCAAAAAAAAAAACCTAAAATCTCACCTGTTTGTGTGAGATCCTGTCAGTGTAAGCCATGCAATTTACCCTCGCCCACACATTGGTCTATTTGTCTAATAGTGTTTTCTGTTTCAGTCGAAGAGCTCTTCCTCAGAGGAGAAGGAAGCCACACCAGAGACCGAATGTGAACCCGAGAAAACATCAGAGTATGTACACATTTTTGTTTTGTAACCTGATTTCTGAAGCACAGTTATGAAATGTCAGTAAAGTGAGAGTTTGATCCTGAAGCTTCTTAAAGTTTTTATTATAAATAGAAGAGTCTTGTGGCAAGAGTCAACGTAGAACTCGCTGTGAAGTGAGTCAGATCTAACTGCAAAGGTGCAGCCACAACCATGTACCTGGGTGGGAAATAGCTGCTTTCTGCTCATAGACAGGTTCTAACGTACAGGATTATTCACTGATTTATCAACAGGGAACAGAAACCAGACCTTCTAAATCTTGCTTGCGGTGAAATAATGTCCCTAAGCATTTCAACCACATCTGCTGCTTCTGGCATATATTCAGTGAGGTGGATCAGATTATACACAGACTCTGTTTGACTACAAAGACAAGAATCTCTCTGCCTTTTTACTTACTGTGTAAATTTGTTCAGAAGCTTTTACAGTTTTGACACCTTTAGCTGGCAGCTTGGTGACATAAAAGGCTTTATAGATTGTACCAAATGTTGGTTCACTCTTTGTCCCTTCAATGGGGGAAGCTGCTATGCAGAGCACTGTTAGATGTCTGGAAGTGTCGACTGTTCTGTGGTTTCAGAGGCGGACATGTAGAGAAACAAGTGAAACAACAGAAGAATGAGAAGGTGAAGCCAAAAGTAAGAAGACATCACACCTTGAAGTCTGATGAACCTGATCTGCAGGAATCGCCCTTCCTAAAGAAGATTATAGCCTACCAGAGAAAACTGCTGGTATGGGCAACTCCTTCTGACAAATCAGCATTTTCTTGTTTGATGTTGAACACATACTGCTTACAAGTGTCAGTATTACCGCTCAGATAGCAGTAATGGTGTGTATGGGTGCTTTTCTGGCATCCAGATGAATGAATTCAGCAGGTCACATTTTGTCTATGGACGGGATCAGTGACTGGCCACACCACTCCAATGTTCTAAGTTCAGTGGTTCCACACAACAACAACAAAAACAACCAGAGTTTTAGCTCTCTAACTTGACAGAAATTGTCCTTCACAGCTGGGACGCTTCTTAGAAAAGCTTATTTCAATGATTTATGGAGATGCTCATAATGTTAACAATGTTCTGTGGTGTTTTGACACTAAAGTATCAAAGGGCAGCGCTTATCACTGCACTACAATATTAGGACAGTGTGAAAACCATATTTTTGGAAGAGTTGATCTGTTCAAGAGTGAATTTAGCATCATCTCTTTCTGTCACATCCAGAAAAGCATTGATGGCTCTTTTTTCTGTCTCCCCTGCAGAACTACTTTGCCAGGAACTTCTACAACATGAGGATGCTGGCACTGTTTGTTGCCTTTGCCATCAACTTTATCCTCCTTTTTTATAAGGTATCGGTATACCAAGATGTTGTCATCGATGATGAAAACCTGACGTGTGTCCACTGCGAGTGAAATGTGGCAGCATCTCAGAAAGCCACAGAGAGGACAAAGCCTTGTCAGGTTTAACGAGGCAGTGCAGAGCTGTTTTGTCTTCGTACATTAATGCAGTATCAGTTTGAATCCAATTCAGAACGCTAAGGGATCTTAGTGTCAGATAGTGATATACTCCTCATTTCAGCATCACATCAGTATCACTTCAAGACAAGCTTTTCTTTAACATTTTTATGGAGTGTTCTTTTGTCTTCATGGTTTAGTTACAGTGCTGTCAAAAAGTAAAGGAATTAATATTCACAAATGTTTAAAAAACACAAAATCTTTTTAGCCGTCTCCTGTGTCTCCATTTCACACAGCTGGAGCTCAGAGAAACTCGTGCTATCTTTGCACATTGGACTTAGCTCATCTAGAATGCTTAACAAGCCATTGTTTTGCATGCCATATCTATTTTAAATTGTATCTGTTACTACTGCAATTAAACACAGGATGCTTATCAAAACCAGAGATTTTTTTTCCCACCAGGTTTCTACATCCACATCTGTGGTTGAGGAGAGGGAAGTGGTGTACACCAGCAGCCAACCGGACAGCAGCGTTCAGTGGGACCCACTGGGTGGAGAAGCAGTGGAGACAAAGGAGGAGGTGATGGATGATGCTGGGGAGCCCCTGAAGCCTGTCACGGTTCGTTTTGTCCTGGAGGAGAGCAGCGGCTACATGGAGCCCATGTTACGGATCCTGGCCATCATGCACACAGTCATCTCCTTCTTCTGCATCATCGGATACTACTGTCTGAAGGCAGGACTCTGACTGTTGATTTGTAGCTTTATGAAAGTCAGAAGTATGGACTTTGTATTCTGGTATTTTAATGAACAACCCTATAGTGAATCAGTGAAGCTTGACTTTTATAGACCTTTTTGGAGGTATATTGAGATGTGTTCAGTCTGAGAATTAGAATTTGTTGAAATGAAAATGCTCTGCTACATTATTATTGTCTGTGTGTGGGCTGTCCAGGTGCCACTGGTGATCTTTAAGCGTGAAAAAGAAGTGGCCAGGAAGCTGGAATTTGATGGCCTTTATATCACAGAGCAACCATCTGAGGATGACATCAAAGGACAGTGGGACCGACTAGTGATCAACACACAGTGAGTAAACCCTGAGTGTGAGAGTGTACACATGAGCCTCGGGTTTGTGTTGTATCGATGCAACAACCTCTGACAAGGCTAGTGCCTATGAATGTTAAATACATAAAGAACTAGGGAAAAAACATTATTTTTTTCTGAACTTATTTAGCAGAGGTTAGAAGGTGGTGCAGCACAGATCTAACTTCTGGTTGGCTTGAACCAGCTTTCAGGTATCCTGCACCTGCTGTGTATCTGCTGCTGTCTGTCTGCACCATTCTGCAGGCTGAATCATAAATGGTGACTGCAGCATCATTCAGTTATCCTGCTTAGTCGTTACTGAGCTGCTTGACTGGCAGGTGAATTGCATAAACCGTGGATTGTCTCATAACAAACATCTTACTATAAAACACTTTATAAGACTCAGCATTCACATGTTTGTCAGCAGGGATGACAAGTGAGAGAATAAAAATTCACAATTCAGAGAAGTTCTTTGCAAATATGCTTTAACCTGGTGTTCCCCATGGTAGTTTTCCACTCCTACATTTTTCTAATAATATGCTGAAAGCCTTTTATAGATGGTGTAAGCCATGAGTATTTTTTCCTGTTACTTTCAGATCGTTCCCCAACAACTACTGGGATAAGTTTGTGAAGAGGAAGGTAAGTGACTGTTTTGTTTACCTGATAACCTTCTACAAGCAATTATGAGTCATTATTAGTCACATTATATGTTCAAATGACTGAACAGGTAATTATCCAAGTATTTTTAGTTGAGACTTAACTATGATGAATTCATGTTTTGGCAGCATATTAATTTAGACATTTTTCTTTTCACCCTGTTAAATATGATGATGGTGTTTGGCTTGACATTTATTGGTGTAGTTATGGTTGAATCTTATCAGTCTGGATGCTTGGTGTTAAAAGGGCTGTAGGTCTTACACAGCTCCTCCCATGCTGATGGAAACAAACTACAGAAGAAATTGGGCAAATTTAATGTAGAATCCAATATTTTGTTTTAAATAGAATACAGCATCATTCAAAGCTGGAAGAACAAAACGTACAATTGTTCCAACCCTTTCACCTTGAAGAATTAAGCAATAGATAATCAGGCTACATTAAGTCTGCCCTGAATGAAAAATACACCCCAGTGACTCTAAGATACAGTATGGTGGACATGGAACCAGACATTGGTTGTAAAAAGTTGTTCACAAAAGGAGTTATTACCTTGTCATCTGCCTCTGCATAGATTAAGTTTAACGTCTGAAAAGTACTTATTCAGAAGATAAGTATGGGTTTTTTTCCCACTAGAAAGTATTTCTTTAAGACGTCCTGCTCTTCCTCAGGTGATGGATAAATACGGGGAGTTTTATGGCCACGACCGGATCAGTGAACTACTTGGAATGGACAAAGCTGCTCTGGACTTCAGCGACGCTCACAAAAAGAGAAAGCCCAGGAGAGACAGCTCACTGACTGCTGTGTGAGTGTGGGAGACAGAGACAGACAAAGGGGACATTCATTGAATTAAGTAGTTAAAAAATAATTATTACTCCGCTACGAATTACAAATCCATTCATCCATCCATCATCTGCACACCGCCTATTCCTCATTAAGGCCACAGGGGCTGGAGTCTGTCCCAGCTGACTTAGAGTGGAGACAGGAGACACCTGGACAGGTCACCAGTCTGTCACAGGGCTACACAGAGAGACAAACAATCACACTCACAATTCACAATTCTGAATTATCAGTTAACCTCAGCATGTTTTTGGACTGTGGTGTTGTGACTCATTCTGCCGGCAGCTTTGTCACACATCGTCAAAAATCAATTCTGGATCAAAACTTGGGGTCTTCAAAAAGATTTCAAGAAAGAATCTTCAGTCTTCAGAGTCCAGTGCAAATAATGTTTATTCAATACAGAGGCCGTAAGAACAAACATGAGCAAAATCTTGAGATCTTAACTGACCACACAGCACATTACGTCGTCTTTTATACCCATACAGACGTCTTCTAAACACTCCTCTTCTGTTTTGGAAAGCCACAACCCATCGTCTGTATATGATATAACCATATCAAAAGTTAAACCACCTCCTCTTTTTTATTTCTGATAGGTTGGCATTATTTCTGCTTCGCTCACTGTGACCTAGGTTTCAACTCACAAAATGAAGATGAATAGAGGACGTGAACGTCCGGTCTTATGCCTTATATGGGCTCCATAGGCTTCTGTTGGGTTGCTGCTTTCCACAGGATTATTTAGTGATACTCATAACTTCAGCTGACACGTTAGGTCTTCCAGTCTTATCATTGTTTGCTCTTAAATTTGATTCACACATCCCATTTATGTAATTTTATCGTTTGTTCAATCTTAAAATGGGAGGAAGCCGGAGAAAATCCACACATGCACAGGAAGAACATGTAAACTGTGGAGCCACGAATAATGAACCAATAACCTAACAGACAGTGGCTCTAGGAGGGCAAATGAAACATGGAAGCTGATTATTGACTAATGAGTTAAAGGTGACATATTCTAATCTATTACAGTTTTTGTCAAATTGAGGGAGTATCTCCCCACAGTCTACTAGCTGTTCTATCAGTCAAGTTGTTGGACGATCCTTTCAGCAGGGTGAAACATCTTTTGGGGGTTGATGTGCAGAGAAAATACATGAAAAGTGTTCCTGCACATATAAAGAAGCCCTAACCTTTTCTCCTACTGTTGACAGGCTGAATTCCATCGATGTAAAGTACCAGATCTGGAAGCTGGGGGTCGTATTCACAGACAATGTAAGCATGCAAAACCACTCAGTAGCCATGTGCATGAGGTTTCTATATTCTTTTGTGTTTACAGTTTCAATGTTATCATAGTGTAGATTTCAGAGTTTACATGAAACTGTCAACAACTAGTTTTCTCTTTTACTTTCCCCTTAAGCAATTTTAAAATGTTGAAGTTTACTTATTTTACTGAGCGTGATGGTATCGTATCGCATAGGCGTCAGTTTAGGGGGGGCGGTGGGGACGTGTCCCCCCCACTTTTTGTCAGGGGTCATTTTGTCTTCAACACATTCAAATTCTTCACATGTAAGCCGTTGTAAACCCAGTTATTTTCAGCAGTATAGAAAATTCCGACGCTCCTGAACGCACCATCCGCACTCGGCCGAGAGTTGCACAGACACGCAGCACACCTTTGTGAGGTTTAAAGAAAACTTGCAGATGCTAAATTTACGCCTGTGCCAAGTGGAAGCTCCGACCAGAGGCATGCAGGGGCAAAATTTCGGCACGGGAGAATTAGTACTATAGCGGCCCACAGACCACTCTACCCGCATGTACTGATAGCTCAACAGGTTGAGCCTCCGCCTTTGGTATGGTGGTTGTGAGTTCGAGCCCAGCTTGTGGTATTTTGCCGCCGTTCTTCGACATTTTCTCAAAGTGCTGTCTTACCAACGACACGGAAGCATATGAGAAAAGCAGGCGTGCCGCAACAATGCTAAAGTTTGATCTCAAGTAGAGGGCCACAAAATATCGTCCCACGGGCCACAGTTGGTCCACGAGTTTGAGACCCATGATTTAAAGCATTATTATTATTATTATTATTATTTTATGACTGGAGCAGCCCAACAATAAAGCGGCCCACCGGGATATCCCCGGTGTTCCCGATTACCCAGAACGCCACCCAGGGTGTGCATTTCCATCTGACAATGGCTGTGGTCTCCATCCCTCCCACTTTTAAAAACAAACTGACGCCCTTGTCGTATCGCTTTTCTTTTTAGCTCGTCATAAAGCTTTATTGTTTTTACACAGGCTAAGTTAATGTCCACATTTCTTCTATCTAGACTATTACATTTAATGGAAATGTAGAAATAAAACTCGGACAGGCGGAAATCTGGAGGAAAATAAATAATGGCAAAGTCTGGAAATGTACAACCTACCTACATCTCTCCTCTCTCTTTTCTCGGTCACAAGATGAGCATGCACTACAAATACACAAAGACAGTCAAACTGAAAGTCAGCATTCATTTGTGGCAGAGCCTGGGATTCACACCTTGTATAAAATATTCTGCAACTTCACAGGAGGTTTGATTTGTTTCCTTCAGACTGCAGGAACCTCCTTCACTACCAATCAAAAGTTTGGGGTCACTTAGAAATATCCTTAGTTTTGAAAGAAAAGCATTTTTTTTTTGAATGAACATGACATTAAACGAATGATAAATCCAGTCTAGACATTGTTAATGTGGTAAATGACTATTCTAGCTGGAAACAGCTGATTTTTAATGGAATATCTCCATAGGGGTACAGAGGAACATTTCTCTGTGTTCTAATGCTACATTGTGTTAGCTAATGGTGTTGAAAGACTGATTGAAGATTTTTTATGAGCCCATGACTGTCATTTTAGGAGGGAAAATAGAAAAAGGGTGAACCTGTACATAAGTCTATAATTAATGTACTTTTGTCAGCACAAATACTAATCTGCACCCATATTTAAAACCCAGGTAAATGTAGCCGCAAACTGAACACTGATCCATGATGTTATCCACGACTGTTTCCTTCAAACTTAGACTGATTAACTGTCTTGAACTCTGCTAACTGTCCTAATATTTTCTAATTACATTTGTAAAAATAAAATGTAAACGAATTATTCTCTCACAGTCACTGCAGTAGCAACAGACGACAGTTCCCTGAAATAACCCGTGTCCTTCCTTTCTTCCAGTCCTTCCTCTATCTGGCCTGGTATATGACCATGTCCATCCTGGGTCACTATAACAACTTCTTCTTTGCTGCCCATCTGCTGGACATCGCCATGGGTTTTAAGACGCTGCGCACCATCCTCTCCTCAGTCACACACAACGGCAAACAGGTAAACTGCATACAAATGTCTAACTGCTTCAAACAAATGCAAACACAGACGTAAACGATTCAAAAACAGCAGGAGCATCTCGTAAATTCCGCCTCTCCACACTGTCTGCATGCATTAATGGCACTTACTAGTAATCACTTATATAAACAATATAAAATGAATTTAAACTTCAATTATTTATTCACATGTCGTAGAAAAATACCACACTTCATAAAGTGTTAGATAAAAACTATACTGATGTGTTTGATGAGTGAGAGCGAAATGGCTGAACAAAAGCAATCACTTGCTAACTAAGCGACTGATCACCAAACCTAAATGCAACACTCCTGCAGAAATTATTAATACATGTTTGTGTTTTTTCCTTAAAAGAAGAAGCAACCAGGAAAACGGCTGCTGCACTGGACCTTTTTTTATTTAGATTCTTCATCACAGCGGTCTCGTCTTGTCTCTTGTCCTCCAGCTGGTGTTAACTGTGGGCCTGCTAGCAGTGGTGGTGTATCTTTACACAGTAGTGGCCTTCAACTTCTTCAGGAAGTTCTACAACAAGAGTGAAGACGGAGAGCTGCCAGACATGAAGTGTGACGACATGCTGACAGTGAGTTAAGAAGTGCATTGAACATATCGCTGCAGTGAAGTTGCAAACGTTCTTGTCTTTATGCTTTAAATTAATTAAAGGCCTGAACTGACTGACTGCATTACTAGAGAGCTTAGATCAGGTAATGTCCTGGATAGTTTAGAGTGAAAAACATCCCTGGATGATGTATAGATCAAACAGCCATCATATTATCATGAAACTAGAGGTGGCGCTAGTGTTTCTCATGAATCTCTTCCCCAAACTAGGAGGAATGTTCATTTCTGGTGACTTCTTAAGAAAATATTAAAATGAAATCAGTGCCTAATACAATAAATACCCTATTTATATTTTTAGTATTGGCATGCATTACATATTGAAATAATTTGTCTTGATATGTGGAAAGGCACCATGTTAATATAGGTATGAATTCACCCAGGAACATATTAGGAGCAGAATGTGGTCAAAATATCCAAACCACACTGCTGGGAGGCAGCACAGTGGATCAGTGCTTAGCACTGTCACCTCACATACAGAAGGTCCCCAGTTAGCGTCCCAGCTTGGGATCTTTTTGTGTGGAGTTTGCATGTTCTCCCTCTGCATGTGTGGGTTTTCTTCAGGTTCTCCGACTTCCTCCCACAGTCCAAAAACATGCTGAGTTTAACTGATGGCTCTAAATTGTCTGTTGGTGTGAATGTAAGTGTGATTGTTTGTATATGTAGCCCTGTGACAGACTGGTGATCTGTCCAGGGTGTCCCTTGCCTTCACCATACGTCAGCTGGGATAGACTCCAGCCCCCTATGACCTTAATGTATAGGTAATTGCTGGCATGGTTAGGTTTACACTGTGATAGGATCTCAGCATGTGTAAATTAAATGAATACAATCTGAAGAAACACACCTACCAAGCAAGTTTAAAGGTACCTGAACATCTCCTATTCCTGGTAAATAAGATAAACTTTATTTATCCCACAGTGGCGAAAGTTCACTGTTACAGTAGCTCCAAATGAGAGAAAAAGAGTTTAGCGACAGTACGGAATAAATAGAAACACACAGTGCAAAAACGCAGAGAACATTATGTACGCAGAAGATTGTTTTTTTTAAAAAGAAGACTATTTACATGAGGTTGAAAAATAGCAGTTATTGCACATAAGTGAGGGAGAAATGTGCAGCAGTGACAGAGGTAGATCAGTTTATAATACGGCATTGTACAGTCTGACTGATGCTGGGATAAATGACCTGCAGAAACGTTCCTTCTTACACTTGGGGTGTACAGTCTGTTGCTAAAGGCGCTAATTCAAGCAAACCTGACAACAGCTACAGGTTTCCACTGTAGAATTATCTCACCAATGGAAAACACAGTAAGATCATGTTTGACTTTGCAACTATTTGGCCTTTTAACTCACTGCTGTTCCGGCTGATAATGCTCGTAAAGCCAGTCTCATTGCAACTAGGAAGTATCCAGTGCAGCCTGTGTCTAATGAGGGTCCAGCTCCATTTATGGACAGAGAGTCATGGGTCAGAGCGCTTAGTCTTGACAGCGTTCACCCTCAGGCTCCGTCTGAAGTCCAGCTAAGCTACTCTAAGATTCCACCGTCTGTTTTTGTACATTTCTTTTCCAGGCCCTCTGTTAACTTTTCAGGAATAGCAACAGTGTGCGTGACATTAACAAAGATTAATTTTATCTTATTAACCTGGGGCCTTTATCGTGATGCACGCTCAGTTTAGGGTTCTCTTTGGGTGACCACATCTGGCTCCACGAAGCCAAGACAACACTGGTGGTTCTCGATAATAAGATTTGCAGCATACAGCCTCTGGCAAAAATTCTGGAATCACCAGTCTTGGAGGATGTTCATTCAGTTGTTTATATTTGTAGAAAAAAAGCAGATCACAGACAGCTAAAGTCATTACCGCCCGGCAAAACATCGTTTTCCGGGAGGTATTGTTTTGAGCTGCATGGTCTTGGTTGATTGGTTGCTTGTTTGTCTGTAACACTTTGGTTTCCATGCGATAACTCCATGAAATATTGCTGTAGCCTCACCATGTTTGGCACACAGGTGTACCATAATAAGATACTGGTCAAGTTCGAATTTGGTGACCTTCACCTAATTTTCAAGGTCACAGGGGTCATCTTTGTAAATGTGGTTGCCGTGTCCTCGCCGGACGGTTCAAGTTTGGTACAACTTCTAGTTTAAAATTGCAAATCTTTCTGATTTAAGAAACACTAAAAGAAACCAAGAAAAAAATGTGGTAGCCAATAAAAATAGCTTTTTTAGATCAAGCAGAAGGAAAAAATTATGAAATCGCCCTGTAAATTTCCATTTCCAAAACTAACACCTGCATCAGATTAATTCTGCTCATTAGTCTGCAGGTAAAAAAAGGAGTCTCACGTCTTGGAGAGCTGTTACACCAAGTAGATTGACATGTATGTGATCTGCTTTTTTTCTACAAGATTAAACAACTGAATGAACATCCTTCAAGACTGGTGTTTACATCATTTTTGCCAGGGGTTGTAGAAATGGAAATGTAGGATGATACCAGCATAGGTTAGCCATGTAGCTTGTTAGATGACATGAATTAAAGTATCTGTCAGGAATGGAACCAAAGACTCAGTGCTTGAAGGTTTCTGTAACCATGTGACGTGTGCTCGAACTAATCGACTGTGATTGAGCCTGCTTAGGAGTCAGACAGCTTTGTGACATAGAAATGAGAAACTGGAGTTAGACCAAAGATAACTGACCATTCTCACCTCATGATGCTGCCAGGGAACAGTGATTGCAGTTTTATCATGTATTTTAAGCTTGACTCTTAACATTTATCTGTGTCTTTAATGTATGGAATATAATCATCTACCTACAGTCATGTATGTAGAGGCAGCTGGTCTGTAACAGAGGGAGGACACAGGTCTAGATAGAAGGAAGTTTAGTTATGATAAGGCTGCTTCCTGCTCCAAAGCTGCCTGAGAGTAATACTATATAAGGGCTCTATGGTGTGTGTTTTCTGAGGGTGGAAAGAGGCCTTCTGTCACCCGGAAATTTCAGGACACGCACTCTAATCCCTGTACAGCCAGCCACCCATAACATTCCATAGCGCTTTTCTGTTTCCTATTAAGGGGCCGGGGTGGCATCTCTGCCTGGTCTACAGTAGAACAAGGTGACAGGGGCTGCTGGACGGCCACTTCTCTCCTCCTTTTAATGAATAAATCCTTTAGAATAACACTCACCGTTGAGAGAGATAATCTGAGCTGATCTCTCCTTCCTGTTCACTTGGTCTTAGCCTTCATCTTTCTCTGTGTACTGAGGTTTTACCCTCTTCCACCCTTCTTTCCCTTTGGCTCAGCTGATTTCTGTCTGTTTTTTCTTTCCGATTATCTTTAGTTTTACCGCAGTTGTTCTTTGAATCTGATTTGTCTAAGAAACTAACAGATTTTCATAATTTGTTTATGAAAATGCACAGGACATTCTAGTCACTGACATTTGCTCATTAACCCTCCTGTTGTCCTCATTTACAGGCACCAAAAAATATTGTTTCCTCGTCTGAAAAAAAATCAAAAAATTCAGCAAACAATTTCCCAAATTTCTGAAAATTTGCAAAACCGGTGGAAAGAAAATTCCAATAAATCCTTAAGTTTCCCTTAAAAGTTTTATTTAAAAAAAAAATCCCCCAAATTTGGCAAGAAAATTCTTGTAAATATTTTCAAAAGTAAAACTTTTCCAAAAAATATCTAAAGTGATTACATATAGATCAGTAAAACTTCCAATATTGTCTTTAAGAACATTCACAAAAAAAATCAACCAAAATCCAGCAAAATTCGCTGGATTTTGGTTGATTTTTTGTGAATGTTTTTAAAGAAACATTTTTAATATTTCTTTTTCCACCAAAAAAAGTTCAAAGATTTCCCAGAAATATTGAAAATGTGGACATCACAAGTATCACTATGAAAATATGCATTTTTTCCACATTTTCAAACTTTACACCGGGTCAATTTTGACCCGTGGGACGACACAAGGATTAATGTATGTTTTGTTTGCATTTCTCTCCTGCATTTAGTTTTGTTAATTTAACCGAATATCACAAACCATAAATTTGCCTCAATCCTACCAATCTGTAATCTGTACAACTACTTCTGTACATTTAACTTGATTCTAAATACATGATTTTTTAAGGGAAATAAAGACATTTTTGTTGGATGATTTTTAAATATTTTCATTTACTGCAAAAATACAGTTTACAAAGTTCATTGCATTATTGTAGAGAAGCTTCTGTGTGCAGATTTTCCCTCTTTTTCACCTTCTCTCTCCCTCTGTTCTGTGTTTCTGTCTCTCTCTTTCCCAGTGCTACATGTTCCACATGTATGTAGGCGTGCGAGCTGGAGGAGGAATAGGCGACCAGATCGAGGACCCAGCAGGGGACGAGTATGAGATCTACCGCATCATCTTTGACATCACCTTCTTCTTCTTTGTCATTGTAATCCTCCTGGCCATCATCCAGGGTACGCACAGGCACATACACAAGTGTTGGTAGTTTCATATTATGAGGAAATATATGCTGAATTATCAATAACAATAAACAAGAATTAGAGATGACTGTCACTCAGAGCAGAAACGATCTGAGCAGACAACCTGCTGCCATCAGGGAAGAGACTCAGATCCTCAAAATGCAGGACAAACAGACTGATGAACAGCTTTTTCCCATCAAACTCCAAACAGCTGTAAACCTGAATGCACGGTGTCACTTTTAATGGTTCTGGCGCTGCTTACGTGCAGTTTCCTGACCATGTTTATTCTATTTTATTGGCTGTTATTACATTTCATTTACCTCCCATGCTGTATATATCTTGCCTCTTTTGCATATGTTGTCATTTTTAATATCCTCTTGTTTTATATGTGCATTTGATTTTATTATTTAATGTTATTGTATTTGTTACTGCTTGTTATCAGTGCATCGTCCAGTAGCAGCTATTTGTCTTCGTCATACCCCCATGTATGACGACGATAAAGCTGTTCTATTCTATGCAATAAACAATTAGAATATTATTTTTCTGCACATTTAATAAGTGTGTAGACGGTTACTATTCTGCACTGATACATTTATCACCTGAAGTTAGTCAAGTTTATTAATGTCTATGTGGCAAGAAAATTCAGATTACCTTTTAGAAAGCGCCAGTTGTGGGGAAAGAAGGAGCTTTACAGCTGTGAAAACACACATTTTGTCCAGATCCAAATGGGATTAGAGTTTTGTTTCACATGACATAAATCTTTCAGAGAGTGCAGTACTCCACCAAGGCTGCTCAGTCGTATGATTTTAGACGAATTGGGGCTGGTCCGATCTTGATCTTCGATCTTGCCCCTCAAAGTCTGTTTTTGAGTAATGTCGCTAACAGACAGACAAACCAACGCTGATCGTCACGTAACTCCACTGCGTTCCTTGGCTGAGTAATAATGTGGAAATACAATGACCCCACCCCATTAGTTAGCATCATTCTATCGTATAGCCCACTGGCAGATAAAACATATATTTGATCTTCAGATGGTACAGTGGTAAATAAGTGAGTTCAGTAAGACAAACTGTGAGGACTTGAATGCTAGCAACATTGCCGATGAATCTGCTTAACGTCCACACCATGTGCTCTGTGAAATTCTAGGGTTGATCATTGATGCTTTTGGAGAGCTGAGGGACCAGCAGGAACAAGTGAAAGAAGACATGGAGGTGAAAAACACACACACAAATTAAAACAATACATTCTGGGAATACACTACAGGTGTTCATCACAGCGTTATACAGCCCCACAATGCTATCATATGATGGGCATTCACTTGATGGTTCATTCATCCACATGGAAGCTGCAGTTTAATACCTAACAGTGGTCAGAGATGAAGTCTAAATGTTGTCGTCACCATCACTTAACACTCGCACGTTTTTCTTGCAGACCAAATGCTTTATCTGTGGAATAGGCAACGACTACTTTGACACAGTGCCACATGGCTTTGAAACGCACACGCTACAGGAGCACAACTTAGCCAACTACCTGTGAGTACATCTGGAGTTTGTGTTTTTATTCTGGTGCCAAGTAGCACCTTTAGAGCAGGAAGTAGATTCTTCAGTTTTATGTTCCATATGATGTTTGCATGAACCAAAACAATGTTGGACTGTTGTTATTCTTTGCGACATACAAATATTTAAACGCTAGTGTTGCTGTTTAAGGTTGAATCGGCTCCCTTATTCCAGGATTTTGGAAACTGATCAATAGCACCACAACTCATGGTTGCAGTCATAGGCCAGTTCTTGGGACTGGAAAACCACAGCTACTAAACCAGGACAAAGTTGTTTTCACTCGTGGCTTGAAGGCATTGTCACCCATGTGGTTTGGGCATAAAGGGGCAAAATGAGAGCTGAGCTTTAGTCACAGCCATGAACATGCCAGTGCACGGGCCAGAAACCCATTTCAAAGTGTCCTTGTGTTGTTGTTTTGTGTTTTTTTTCTCCACTATAGAGGCACATCTTAGCACCTCAGAAAACTGAAAACACATGGATGAATGGAGGGATTTATTATTATTATTGCCTGTTTTGTGGTTACCTTTCATGTAGAACGTACAGATAGATAAATTTCTTGTCCATTCCAAGTAAAAGCAGAAGTTGGTCTTTTGTCATCGCTATAAGACAAAGTTGAAAAACCTACTCGCACATCAAGAACACAGTACAGTCTATTCAGTCAAGGTCCTGGAAAGCACTGAGTGTGCATGTGGCTGTAATGTGTGATAATGATGTCAGTGGATGTGTTTTTTTAATACCTTTGTTTGTGTTTCAGATTCTTTGTGATGTATCTCATCAACAAAGATGAAACAGAGCACACAGGCCAGGTAACCAGCTCCTTTCCCTTTGTCCTCAGTATGTTCACACACATCACTGTGATACTTTAATGTGTTTAGTAGAGTTCAGCTAAAAAGGCTTTCAGTGTTTCTGATGCTTACATTGTTAGAGCCTCAGTGTGCTTCAAAGTTCTCACCACATCTTCTGATAGCATCTTAAATCTATACCTAATAAAGTGCTGTTTGTTTGTCTTTCTGTCAAAAAAAGTTACTTAAAAACTGCTGAGTTTAATTTAACTTGGTGCAGAGGTGGGCACAGGAAGAACCCAATAAATGTTGGTGTGGATCTGGACCACTTTCACTCATTCATCTAGTAGAGTATTGGTCTTGGCAGAGGATGTGCTGTCCGAGTGCCTTTGTGGTTTAATGATGGAATCGAGGGGCTGGACCTTGTCTCACATTTTACTGCGTTCACTTCAACATTGGAAACTGGCCTCTGAGGTTTTTCATCAAACTTTTATAAGCAGTCGGTGAAATGATCCTATCACTATCTGATTCTTTCAGTAAATTCATGGTATGTCTCTTAATTTCATGAAATAAAATATCTCTTTATAGTAGTAAAAGTTCACAAGAAAAGCACTCAGAGCGCTCAGTATTCTGCTAAGGCTGCTTAGTCGTATAATTTCCGACAGATGAAATCTTGAAAAAATCACAGCAATATAGAATGTGTCCTTTTAACATAGATGCACACACAAACAAAATGACCTTGCACTGAGCACATGCGTGTGTTATTCATGTGTACGTTATTTACGGATACTGAATTGCGTGAAGTAAATATGTAGCGAGGGGCAGGAACTGATGGGACTCAGAAACACCCCCACAATTTAATTGAATTGTTTTAATTTCCAACAGATAAGTCCTAATAAGTCCACAGCGGTGGATTTGTAGTAGGATCACAATCATGTGATCATCAGCAGGCAGCTGACGTAGTGTTCACTTGTTGTCATGGTTACAGTGATGCCGTGCCGCTATCTCTAGGGCTGATCCGAATAGCAGTAGGCCTACGTACATTCTCTTCATGTTCTGTGCCAGAAAGATGAGCCTATCCACATTTTCGTTCAAGAGTGAACTTCTGGTTTTGTTCACAACATAGCCAGGCTTTAAGAAAATACACTCCGGTGGGGTGGAAGTGGGTGGAATGCACAGGCAGTATTTGGCTGCTACTGCCTGTTTTGGATAGCGGTCACAGTTTTGTTTCCACCGTCCCGATGGGCCACACTGGACTCTAATAGAGTTCACCGAATACTGCTCCATGTCTCGCTTGGCACTTTGATCTTGCTCCTCAAGGTGTTCATCGTCGAAATCCGACAGTCTTAGCATTAGCATGGATATCTCCATCTTCAGCATTTTGTCTTCTGTTTACAAACACGGGCAAAGTGAAGTGTGATGACAGAGCTGGTAGGTCTGCATGAGACAGCCAGTCGATAGGCCAATCAAAAGGAACGCTGAGCCCAGAATCCACAAGACTGACATATACCAATGTGTTATGACAGTAAAGCAGCTACTCTGTGGCGCTGGGGGTGGGGGGTATCGACCAATATTCGGATATTCAGGTCCAGCCCTAGCTATGTCGCAATGATACAAAAATCTTTACTAGATCCACAGATCCAGACTCTAAGCTGCATCACTGCCAAAATCTAATCACTTATTCCTTGTGTAATTTCTGAGCTTCCCTGAAAATTTCATCCAAATCCATTAGTTTGTTTTTGAGTAATGTTGCTTACAGACAGACAGACAGACAAGCCAACGCCGATCGTCACATAACTCTGGCACATTCCTTGATGGAGTAATTAGTCTCTTTCTCTTAGGAGTAAAAAGGAAAAGTAGCCAATGATTTCTACACATGCAGTCAAATCCAGGCAGCAGTGATTTCCTGTAGTGTTTATCTGATCCCTGAACATCAGAAGCAGAAATATTTAACTGAATCTGCACCACCCTGTGAACCTTGAAGACAATAAGACTTGTCTGATTTATAATTCATGAGTATGATTCAGTCAAATGCCTTTACGTTAGACTGTGGGACCAGGCAGAAACACTTAAGATGCCGTCACACAACATGATTGATCTGAAGCCTTTAATGGGTCAGTATCTGAAGCTTAAGTTGCTCTAAGTGGGTTTAGTAGGCACTAAACAAGGCACTCGTAAAGTAAACCCTTCCTACCCCACCCATCTGTCTTTAAGGAGTCTTACGTCTGGAAGATGTACCAGGAGCGTTGCTGGGAGTTTTTCCCTGCAGGGGACTGTTTCCGGAAACAGTACGAGGATCAACTCAACTGACCCATTCTCTAAGCAACAGACTCTTCAAGGCCCTCTGCAGCCATCTTCCCTGTGCTTGACCCTCGAAGCTTTCACAGCCCCCTGTTCGACCAAACAACAGGTTCTGCTGTCTGATCCACTTCCCACTCCAGGAAGAGCCCAGATGTCCAGCCTTCTCTACAGGCCCCGCCCTGAGCCGTCCTCATCCAGTCAGCCAGCTCGCCAGCTCCGCCCCAACCTCCACCACACTTTGGAATGCTTCTCAGACCCTGTACATAGAAAATATCTAATAATAATGCTGTACAATGTGTGACTGGTGGAACGCCAAGGTTCTTGGCTCGGACGATGACTTCTCTGCTCCATTTTATTCTACATTTACACGGTAACAACACAGTAACATACAGTAACAAGCAAAAAATACGACGGAATGATGGGGCACGGGAAAAAGGAGACCCAAAGATGAGAGAAGAAGAGAATTCTTCTAAGTTTTTCAGGACAATGACGGATAGACAGAGAGCAGACATTAGTATGGTGATGTTTACGACTTTTCATGTGTACAATGCACGCTTGCATGTAGGTGCAGGGGGTGGACATGAAACGAACATCTGGATGATCTCTTCCTGATCCAGAACAGCGGCGCTGCAAGAATCCAGACTGTTCAGAGGCTTACATGTCGCAGCTAATCCACGAAGATGGGCAAAGAGGTGCTGATCTGATTTTGAGTTTGTGGTACATTAAAAGTGGGAAACTCAAAACGAACGCCTCTGTGACTCAACAGAAACCTGACATTCTTCACAGCTAGAGCAGTTGTACTGGACTGAATGGAAGCACAGTGTAGATGTTGCCGTTGTGTCCACACCCTGCACATGCCAACACTGTGTGTGAAGGGCTCCTTAACTAAGTATCACATTGCTAGCAACATGAATCTCAAGTCCATTTTGTTCCAGTGGGACTGAGCAACCTGGAGACTCAGCCAAAGCATGGACAGGTCATAATCCTCCATCTGCATACGATCTACAGAAATAAATATATGTCCCCCAAATTGTGCTTGCAAAATGGTTGAATCTATTATTCGCGTTTTTTGGTAAATGATCTTTAATCACCAATTTATTTTTTTGTTCTTTAATTTCACGTTTTGCTCCAGCAGCAGCAGCAGCAGCAGCAGCATGGCCTAACAGATGTCTGCTGCTCACGTTGTCCTGAGGACAGTCACGCTGCTTTCAGATAAGCTTCCTCTGTTCAGTCCAACTACTGGTCAAAACATCTCTCGGTGCAACTGTTAGAGCTTTAGACTGTGTTTTTTAAATTCATTTAATTAGGGCTCTGTAACCTGTTCATGAAATTCTGTTGTGTTCTGAAAAGCAATACCAAAGCAGCAAAAAGTGATTTGTTTTAGAACCTGACAGCTGCAGACAAGCTAAGTGTGTGCATGTTAAGAGAAATGATGAGCCTGAAGGGAGCAATCCGATACGTTTCCTGAAGTGGAAATGCACAGCGAGGAAGGGAGGTGGGAGGAGACAGTGCCTTACAAAGCCGAGGTGGATCTTCAGGAGCTGTAGGAGGACATCGGTGTGAACATCAGACGCTGGGGTTGGGTTATTTCAGAGAGGGGATATGCCTTGAGAGCACTGTAGGAACGTACAAGAAGAGTTGTTTTTGAAAAGCGACGTGACTGGCAGTTTGGGAGCAGACATATCCACAGTTGAAATGACTTCAAATTTCAGTCACGTTTGCTTTATAGCTAATATACACCACCGACCTGCACACGTCTAAAAGATAGAAGAAGCACGCTAGTTAGCATTATACCTCCATCTCTGGAGAAACGTCATTTTGATTTAAAACTGCAGCCCTGCAATAAATCCATCCTTCATGAAGCGATCACTAGCTGTGTTTAATCGTTTTGGAGGCTGCAGTTTGTGCTACTTTTAAATTGTCTCGCCCTATAACTGAAGTAAGATTTATTCCACACTGAATGACATAAATGAAGTGGAGGAAAAACAATATTGTTAGTGGTGAAAAAGAGCCCATATGGTGGGATTTATTGCAGGATTGTGTGATGGCACTGCTTTAGCTGGTGCACCTAATAACCTGACAGACATTACAAATCACATAAAGCCATGTGCCGTGCTGCATTCATGGTTTTAGTAACGTTTAACAGTATCCCAGTGCTGCCATACCATCCTTCAAGATGGACTCCTGTTAGGTCAGATTCAGTTTACGTTCTCAACTTAAAGAGGCAGGAAGTGATGATGCATTACAGTGTGCTGGATTGTACGGTCACTTTTCTTCAGTATTGCTTTATGATTGTTCCACATCTCAGTGCAATGCAGTAAATAAACTTCCATGGAACACATTTCATGGAATAAACAGTTTGGAAATGCAGGAGTTTTAGCCGGAATGCAGAAAGGCGAAACGAATGTTAAGGCCAGAAACTAAATAAGTTGTTTGAAACATACAGCATCTTTTAAATATTTTACTTTTCTTTCTCAGTTCTAGAAGAGTGTGTTGATTGAATGGAAGCTTAGAGCTGGCATACACTCAACAAATCATTCTCCTCACCAAGAAGCGCTCGTCCGAGGTCTTTATTTTGTGATGAATTCATGCAAAACAGCGAATAGTTATTACTCTTTTTGTGTAGACATTCTCCAAAAAAAAAAAAAAATCAGAAAAATGCCATTGCATGTTTAATATTGGGGATTAGTGAACAATTATAACAAAGACACTAAATCTATGCCACCTGTAAATTGTTTAATAGGATCATTTAAGACGAACTAAGATCTATGTGATATTGTATTTAAGTGGTGTGGGCTTCATTGTAACTTTTCAAGTCATTTTGCCACAACTGCATCCATTTTTGAGAGAAAAAAAAGAAGAAAAACCCATCTTTGTTTTAAAATACTATGAGTAAAAGGTTTGTTTAAGTATCATTTGGTCATAAGCTCAAGCAATAGCTCTTCAGGACGTGTATGGGAGACGACCGGCCGCTGTAAATTGCAAAACAAAACGCAGGACAAATAAAAGCTTGCTTCACTTTGTCTCAGAGTTCAGCAGCGATGAAATGGCATCAAATTCTTCCAACCGTACGCTGCTGTTTGAAGACCCACAGTGTTTAAATAACTTACAGTATGATGCAGTTAGCCATAGAGGGTCGCAGCCTCATGTTTGCTGAAAATGTGTGGCGGCCTGTAAATCCAGTTTAGCATAGAATTAGCTTTTTAAAGAAAAAAAGTCGTGGGGGAGGGATGGAGGATCTTTCTATTTTGTTGTTGCTGTTGTGTTCCAGCTGCCACTAGGGGCCGCTAAAGAGCCATGCTTACTGATGCACCTTTAAGTGAGTGACCATGCATGCATGATTTCCATTTAGTACCGATGACTGTATGATAAGACGGTGGATGTTACAGCTGCTACCAGCCGGTGTGAGTATGATGAATATTGCAGTGTCCCCTTTGTACCATGCTGATGTCAGGCCTCTTTTTTAAAACTATTTCAGAGTGAATAATGTCATTATTAAGTGGTATATTGGTCATACGAAATGAATATTTTCCATATTTATCATGAAAGGGGCATGTTTAGTTTTCCACACAGTAGTCCATCATGTAGACTTTTGAGTAAGCTATCGCTGCTTCTGAGGAAGAAATGTGTAAAGAGGGACTGAGTCTATGAGCAATGAATGGATTTGCATGATTTTTAAAATAAAATGTTATTTATTAACTTGTGAAATGTAGAATATTCTTTTTGTTGTTAAAATTTATTGCCTGTTTTGTGGTTAGATAGATAGATAGATATTTTATTAAGCTCCCTCTGGGTTGGGGGGAGTTGCTTCCCCAAGCAAAGGAGTTGAAGAATCTCTGGATCTTGTTTACGAGTGACTTTTGTCATTGCAACAATTTCTAGGAGAAACTGATGCTGAAGTCCTCACCTGCTCCAGAGAAGGTTTTGTTCCAGGTAACAGGTCAACATAAATGGAAACATCAGCAACTGAACAATCAGTTTTCTTGTCAAAGATCCAGAAAGTGAAGCCAGAACGCACCCTGGGTTTCTGAAACTCATTATATCTATATCACAAACTACACGCTCTTGTACAGGGTTTCTGCAGAAATCAGTGAAATTTAATGCCATTTTAATGCTACACTACACATTTTAATGACCATGAACTTAAGTTACACGGGTTTGTTTGTTTGTAAAATATGATTTTTATATGAAAACTGTCGCTGCATTTCACTTTTTCTGAATCCAGAAACCACCCCCGACCACCCACGGGCTACAGTCATTCTCTGAATTCAACTTTTTCTAGCAGTTTTTGCTGGAATTTGCAATTTCCCCATTTCCAGTTCTCTTCCACCTGGTCCAGCCTTCTGGCCACTTAAAAAATTACATGTTATTATATCATAACTGCAGAAAGAGTTTTTAATGCCACTGAGAATCAAATTGAATGATTTTAATGCTATTTAAGGCCTTAATTTTCACAAAATCAGTTTAATTACTATTAGGGATGTCCCGATCAGTTTTTTTTGCCACCGAGTCCGAGTCCTATCATTTTGAGTATCTGCCGATTCCGAGTCCCGATCCGATTCTTTTCTAATATAGTAAAATATGTGTATTATCTATTAAAAAAATAACAAAAAAACTTATGAAAAGTTTTCCTTTTTTATTTTCTTAACATCAATTCAAAACAACACTTAGAACAGTACATTTCTGTGACTAAAAATAACAATCAGAAAATAAATAAATTTCCCTTTTAGCTTAGGTACAAAAGTAAAAATAACAAATTTCCCTTTTAGCTTAGGTACAAAAGTAAAAATAAATAATAAATTTCCCTTTTGGCTTAGGTACAACAGCAAAAATAAATAAATAATAAACTTCTATAAAATAAACAGCAGGTCAGCTCAACTCAAAGGCATGTAAACAATAGGGAACAAAGTTAACAAAGAGCCACTTTATAATACTGTAAGGCCAGTAGTAGTAATGTGCTCTTATGAATGGCACATATTTGTCTAGAGTTTCACTGAAGGACATGTATGTTTTTCTTGATGAAAACCAACATTTCCACCTTGTCAGGTTTGAGCCTATTCCTGTTTTCATCTATATACATCTCATTTAAAAAGGAAATTGAATAAAAAATAAACATATATATCCAACCAAGTCCAAATCGGGAGGTCACTTCCGATCCCGATCGAGTCTGTAATCACGTGATCGGGCCCGATTTCCGATCATGTGATCGGATCGGGACATCCCTAATTACTATTAATGCTTTTTAATACTCTGCAGAAACCCTGCTGTATTTCTGCTCTTCTTGTTGGTCAGTGGCACAGAAAGGAGGCTGTCATGCAGGTTTCACTGATACATCAACACATCATGTCAATTTTTTAGTATGTTTATTGAAGAAATAAGTATATTCAATTCAATTTTTTTACATGGGCCAATTACAGTTCAGATTGTCTCAAAAGGCTTCACAGGACACATATGGCCTGAAGCCCTGGACACAGAGATGTTCCTGAAGTCCGACCACAAGGAGGAGGAGGAGACTCACATCCTCATTGTGGAGGCTTCCTGCTTTACACCTACAGGCCTTTGATGGACGTGCTAAACCAACGTTACTTTATTTCCATCCCATATGAAGAATGCAGAAAGAGGAGGTGCTCTAGGAAGTAGACGGTGCCAGACCCCCCCGGCCTGTTCGATGTCCACGTCTGGACCATGGACCTGCAACACAAGAACATCTGCTCACTGTGGAAGATTACTGAGAGCAGCTTTTAGTGATTTCTATGCAGAACACTATGATGTTTGCTGAGCTGTGCACTATTAAATGACTTAAGAATATGGAATATTGTTACTGTTTATTATTGTTCTCAGGTTTATTGTTAAATGTACAGAGTGCCACTTATTACCTCGGCCAGGAGGTTATGTAATCACCGGAGTTTGTTTGTCTGTCCGTCTGTGTGTGTGTGTGTGTGTGTGTCTGTTTGTTTGTCTGTTAACAGCATAACTCAAAAAGTCATGGACGGATTTTCACCAAATTTTTACAGAATGTCCGGAAGAGCAAGAGTAAGAATCGATTAGATTTTGGAGGTGATCCGGATCACCGCCAAAATCTTAATTTGAGTTATGCTGTTAACAGAGAAACAGAGACACACACACACACATACAGACGGACAGACAAACAGACACATGGCATGGCGGAGGTATGCGCTCTCTGAGTACTTTTCTAGTTGTATTTTAAAATGTACATTACTACACAGAACATTTCAGCTTTTTTTTTTACCACAGATGAAGGGTACAGATTGTTGTTGTTCACTGTGTATTGGGTCGTACTCATTTTAATTTAGACTGATTAACATACAGAACCCTGTGATGTTTCTGGTTTACAGCTGAGAACTAGTTGCTAAAAGTACAGAATATTATTTCTTATTTTAGGTGTGATAATTGTCAGTAAACATTCTAAGATGTGGACATTGACAGCGTTGTATGTAGTGCTGTTCTTGTGCAATATTTGTCACTTAACTGCCCTCAGGATTCTGTCGTTGAGCTTACTGGTTTTACATTAACAGGCAGATGCTGCAGCTGATGATGCTGTAATTCATATAAACAAGGAAACAAATCCATCATAATTTGAATGCTAACAGTCCAAAATGAAAAGGTCATATACAGCTTTCCTGTTGGGTTAAAGAGCCAAAAAAAAACAACATGAAAAATACCTTGTAAAAGTGAGAGGTCGGTAGCAGTTTTAATTTTTTCTTACAACTTTTCGGTGGTCCCCCCAAAACATCTGTTGTACCCCTCCAGACTTTTGAACGGTGGTGAAAATGTAACTGAAGTAAGATGCCTAAGTAGCTCTTTAGACAACCTCTCAAACTTCCTTCAGCTCATGAAGGAGGCGAGGAGGATCGATCAGGGTTCTGCTGTCTCCCAGCTCACTGCTCTTCCTGGGTTTCTGTCTGCCTCAGGAGATGGTCTCTATGTGAACAGGACAACTTCAGGCTGCGCTTCTGGCCAAGCAGCACCTTCATGAAGCTGTAATGTTGGCAATAAAAGCAGCTCTGCTAGAGTTTCAATAATTATTGGATGCACTCTGCTCCACTGTAATGGTGTGTCCCTTCTTGTTTCCACTGTGCTGTGTTTTCTGCCAGCCTAAACACATGCATGTGTCGCTCCTGCTGTGATCTGGTGAAGTCGTATCACTGCACATCTTTCCTGTAATTACACGCTTGCTGTGATCATCTCATCCAAGGACAGCACACACTCCCTGAGGATGTGTTAAGCTACTCACAGCTTTACGACATAAAGGATCTCTGTCAACAAACTCAAACTGATCACATCCTGCATTCCAGCAAAGTGAATTTTTAAAGCCTTCTTCTTTGTGTCATTGCTCTGTTTCATTTTTTTATGTTGAGTCTGCTTCATGCCCTAATTTGGTCTTTTGAGAAAGTTTTCTTTAATTTATTGTCCATAATTTTCAGTGACTTCTTAAGTCACTGGCATTTCCTTCCATAATTTCCTGAGTGCTGCCTTTGCCTTTTTTGTATCCCTTCTCTCTGTCTCTTTGTTCTTTCTTTTCTTTATCTTTGAAACTGATGAAGAAGAAAGCATGGAAATGTTCATTTAAAACACTCAAAAAGCGTTACAGCACAGTGAAAATGATTACTTTAATTATTCAGAGTTGCTACTTTTAGCACAGTAGCTGTGATCAGCGGCTGTGTTCAGAATTTGCAGCTGCATCATGGTTCAGGGTCCTCCTTTTTGTGAGCACAGGGCCATGCACAAAAATGGAAGGAACAGCATCAGCCTTCAGCTTAGTTTTGCCCTTTTTTGTCCTCACAAACTGATCTGCCTCCAAATGTACCTGCAGAGTGATCTGAGTTTGATTCATGCACATAACAGCTTAGTTTAGCAGTGGTTGAATGCAGCATCAGAGAAACTTTGTCCTGCTTACTACTGGACACAAACACACTTATTACATAACTAAAAGATAACCAAGATCATAAGCTACTTTATTCAAATTCATATAACATCAGGAACTGATCAGACTGTCATACCTAAACCTCAGCAGTAGCAAAGCTGATCACACTTGATGAAATTCCATAACTTAGGAACAAAGACCAGATCTCAGTCTATGCAGGTGTTTCTAACACTATGATTCTCTTTTTTTCTCTTTCTCTATGTCAGCACAAAAACCACAAAGAGATTAATGTAATGAGGCATCATCCTCCCCCTGCAGTCTGAGTCCAGGGAGTCTCAACTCTCTGGGTTTTTACAAGCCTTTCCCAGTCCCTTATTCTTACAAAAACAAGCATTAAGCTTCACAGTGGTGTGGTCTTTGAGGAAAAGTGCAAATGTGGTGTTATAATCCGATGATGCAATCTATCAGTTTACTGATTTTTTGCTGTTGTAATCTTTAGTTAATGTAAAATCACTCCTCCTGACTTGATTCAACCATTTTTTCTCCTTTCCTTGTCACCTCGTCTGTGTACAAGGACGACATAAAGGAAAGAAAAAAAACTGCTCCACATTTTAATATTGATCTGAGTTTATTAAAGATTACAGAATTGCAGTTAATATGTTTATATATGCATAAAAATATATAAAAACTGCTGCACAGTGGCCCTGGTGTGAACACTGTCACCTCACAGCTAGAACATCCCTGGCATCTTTCTGCATGGAGTTTGCATGTTCCCTCTGTGCATGTGTGGGTTTTCTCCGGGTTCTCTGGCTTCCTCCCACAGTCCAAAAACATGCTGAGGTTAAACGGTGGTTCTAAGTTGTTCGTAAGTGTGAATGTGAGTGTGATTGTTTGTGTCTCTGTGTAGCTCTATGATAGACTGTTTCCTGTCCAGGTGTCCCCTGTCTTCACTTTAAGTCAGCTGGGACAGACTCCAGCCCCTCTAATGAGGATTAAGTGGTGCATAGATGATGGATGGATGTTAAAGTCCACTGACCCACTGTGCTGTTAGCTGAGAGTTGTTGATAGGATCACCTGTCAGTCTTCCTCTGTCCCATCTGAACGTCAAACATTAATCATTGAATCAATAAGCCTACTTGGTCCCTCAGTTGCCCTGAGATTAATGAAACCACAATGAGTTCATAAAATTGTAGAATATTATTCTAATCTGAAAATTCTCTTCCCTCAGAATCCATCACAAAGCAGGAGGACACAATTACTATATTTTCCCGTTGTTCATTTATAAGACCCTAACTTATTTAAAATCCTTCACTTGGAGCTCCACGGTTTCCAGCAGAAAGCCATGGTCTCTGATTTAGAGGGCCTGACTCTAATACTGGCCATTTTACAGCTACAACCCTCCTAAATGTTTGCTGAATGTGACTCTGAGGTTTCCAAAGCAGTACTACTCTCTTTGGCTGATGAATATCACAACCAGGACTGGAGACAAAGAGGTGTCCAACACCCACTGGAAACCTGTTTGACTTTCTTTTCTTTTTTTTTGCAAAAATACAAGCACAGTTTGCTTTTTAGTTGTTTAAGGACCAGATGACTTCGAGCAACAGTCCCAGTACTTCATACTTCCACACTGCTTCCCACAGAATCTGCCAAAAGACATGCTAGCAGGCCTTCTCCAAGTCCACAAAACGCATTTGAGCTCGGTGGTCACAGTCCTTTGACCCTCTCAGCATCTCCACAAAGGTTTCACAGCCAGAATAGAATCCACGAACGCCCAGATAGTTCAACAGGTTGAGCAGGTGACCCATGAACAGGAGCTGTAGTCCCAGACACAGCAGTCTGGGTTTGAGTCCAGCTCACAGTCCTTTACTGCAGGTTTTCTGTCTGCCTCTCTACTTACCTGTCAAATAAAATGCCAAAAAGTAGCTTAAAGAAAAGAATGAAATCCACATTGCTCCTGTTAAATCAGTCAGAGTCCTTTAACTACTGCAGAGTGATACCTGATGAATAGAACACACCATGAGGTGAAAGTAGCCACTTGGCCTCTCCATTTTGAGGTCTAGATGCCGTTGTGGCCTCAGTGTGACACAGAAGAGAATTGTCTGCCCAGACAGTGCAGTCGTGTCCGTCAGTATAACAGGACACCTGTCAGCTACACCTGGTGGCTTCAGTGAGGAGCTGGATGGCTACCTGAGCAACATCTGCCCAGAATATGGAGCAGGTTCCCCCGAGTCTATTTACAGGAGTGGCATTACTGTAAGCATGAAACATATTTCATCACTGAACTAAACAAAAAATACGGCAACAAACAACTTACTAATGAAAAAACAGTTCATTTTACAGAGTCAAGCTGTTTCAGGATTTTTAGCTCTGACACATGACAGAAGGGTTTTTTTCCTTTGTGCAATGTTGGATATTCCCTTTCTGTGCTTTTCCAAAGTAACATCCTATGGATATATTCTGAGATAACTCTGTAAATTTATTAGCTCAGGGATTCCAGACACTCACATATGTTTCATAGTTCCTTAGAGCCCCCCTCATAAAGCATTTTGAAGCAGCCACAGAGGTTGTGCTGCAGACAGAAGTGTTTCTTAGAGGCGGAGCTGAACATTCCAGCCACACACTAACTGAGAAGTCTGAGCTTCAGCTTCCAGCTGTACGCTGCCGGAGTGGAGGGCATCCCAGCAGGATAATACACTGGATACTGGAACCAGAGAGGACTGGTAAGTACAGCTTCAGTTACAGTAACTTATCATCAGACTTTTGTTTAAATACTTAAATATAAAAAGAACTCATGACGGATAATACAATATTCTTCATTTGTTTTTATCAACCTATTTATGGATTTTATTTATTTTTATTTCTTTAATTCCTTTAGGTTTCTCTAAATTACAAGGAAATATGTCATATAAATGTATAGAAAATATAAATTGTCTACGTGTACTTGCAGTTGTAAATTAGAGGTCTCTGTTTTTGTTATTTTTTATGAAAGATGCTGATTTTCTTTACCATATATTTTTTTTAAAAAGACTTTATTATTAGACACTGATTTGTCAGTTTAGCTGCTTGGTCACAAAAATCACATGGTCTCTGATATCATATGAACATTATAGGAAAATAATTTTGTGATTTGGGAGTGTTGTTGATTTTGATTTGAACTGATGCATGTGTATTTTTTCTGGATTGATCGGTTTATTCTTTAATGTGTGCTTTATTGATTTTATTGAGATGTAACCCTTCCAGTTAAAGCGTCACACCTATCAAACTTTTCTTCAACATTATAAATCAGTACTAAAGGCACCGACTGAAGACACGTTCTGACCAGATATGATGGTTCTGGCTTTAATTAGTACAGCCTGTATTAGTAATGTCATCTATTCTTTACAGGCTATGCTAATCTATGCCAGAATCAGCAATGCAATGGAGGAGGAAGATTTAAGTCGACTCTGAAAGCAATGCGGTCTCAGTTATGAAATCATGCATGTACTTGATAGCCTGCAGTCACAGCTCAGTTCTGGTTTCAAAATGTTTGACATTTTTGGTCACAAGATGCTGCACTGACCGTCACTGTAAAGTATTAAACGAGATCACATATACTTTGATTAAGTAAAGTATATTATTGGCATAATTAATTGGTATATTTGAAATTGTTTTAAAAATTGTTAAATAAAAGAATAGACAGATTGTCATCAGCCTGGCTTATACCGAGAACATAAGACAATAATATAAATGAAGATCCTTTTACCACTGGGTGCTAATAAAACTGTGGGAACAATAAACAGCAAGAAATTAGAGGAGAAACAGCAGAGACCCATTGGAAGACTTCAGATATAAAATGATACCGGATACAATACTTTTTAAGTGATTTCTTTTTATTACTTAGAACGGAATTACTATTTTTACATGAAATGGATGGATGGATCTCAAAAATAAATCAGTGTGCCATTTTTTTTATTAAACTTTTTTATTTTAATACAAAGCACATACATGTACCAATTACTTTTGTGTACATACTTTATATACATATTGCTGTCTTATCATCAAAACAAACAAATAATAATAATAATAAATACATAAATAAGTAATAATAATAATAAAAAACTTAAGTAGATAATATAATAATAATAATAATAAAAATAGTAGTAATAATAATCGTAATAATAGTAATAACAAAAATAAATTAAAAAATAAAAAGATGAATAATTTAAAAAAAATAGGTACATAATTAGAAATCAAATATTTTTTAAAAACTAAGAAATTATAATGACTAGAAAATAGCAGTAATTGCAGTAATGATACAAAAGCTTTCTGTCTCATATGCACTTTCCTTTATCTATAATTTCTCTTACAAACAATATCTTATTGTAAGGTGGTAACACAGTGTGTCATTTTTGTAAATAATTTCCTACACAGACGAACAGTGATGAATGTCGATGGTTATAGTCACAGAATCTAAACCACAGTCTGTATTTAACATACAACATATGATAAATATGTGAACGTGGCTGCAGTACCCTTGGCTCTAATTTAGTGCAACCTGCATCGCAATGTCTTCAAAACTGCTTTATTGGCTGATTGAAATATATAAAAAATACATAACCGTTTATTTTTGGATGAAATCTAATGTCAAATTGTCAAACAATCAAGTTAAATACTTCAATACTTCAATTTTGCATTTGAAAATAGCTTTTTGTTTCCTTCCAGGTGTCATCATGAACCTGACCTCCATCTCGGATCCTGTCCACTTACTCACCAACAGCTTTACCGGTACGAGAGACCAGACTGAAAGCACCATCATAGCAGAGCTGGCCTTTTTAGGGACCGTCTGCTGGAATAATGGATGCTGTAGCTGTCTCCACAGTTTTAATGATCTTTGGAAAAGTATGCAAAAAAAAAAAAATAGGAGAAATAGATTAAAAAAAATAAAACACATGTAGCAAAAACAAAATTAATAAAATAAAGCTAACTGGCTAAAGCTGAAGAGTTATGATATAATGATGTAAAATTACTAATGAAGGAACTGTGACATCTCTGATTTTGAACTCCAGAATTTCATGTATCTTTTCACAAAGGGCCAATTAAACACAATTGGAGGATTTGTTCATTATTTCAGTTGATAATTATTGAGAAAACACATAAAATACATATTAACAAACATTTACATGCAGGGCTTTGAATTGTTCATCTTGTTTTAGTTTTTTTAAATTGACCTTCTCCACATCTGCAGGTGCTTCTTTCCAGGATTTGGCCCTGTTACCTGAGAATGGGTGGAAGCAGCATAATGTCAGTAATTTCTTCACACGAGGAGGAAACGTGTCTGATTCGGCAGTTAACAGGACAGCAATGCCTCCTGAAGAGGAGTTTGACCCGTTAGGAGGACACACTATCTGGCAGGTGAGCTGTGACAATAGTTCCTTTAACTTTGTTCTAATTGCATTAGATTGGGGGACTTGTTATGTGAATTTTATGGCATCAGGAATGAGGAATTCTGACTGTCAGACAACCAATCAGCTCCACTCCTTACATGGTTGATCTAAAACTCCGGGGAATTTATGGCTCCTTTGAAATGTTTGCTTATACTTGGTGCTCCAAACTTGCCCGAACTAATTCATAACTTGTTTTCTCTGAGTGATTTAAGTAGTAGGAGTAGTAATAGTAGTAGTACATTTTATGCACTGATGCTGCTGATAGTGTCACACTACCACGACATTTTCTTCTAAATAGCTCTTTCATTACAAAAAAAGAAAAAAACAGCTCTGTTTTTCAGAACTATACCTTCAGATCATGAGTGGCAGCAACAACGTTATGTTCTGCCCTCTCAGATTCTTTCTCTTCTTGCCTCTCCATCCTCAGGTCATCATAATTGTCTTCCTCACCGGATCGCTCTCTCTTGTCACCGTCGTTGGCAACATCCTCGTGTTGGTGTCGTTCAGGATAAACAAGGCGCTGAAGACGGTGAACAACTACTACCTGCTCAGCCTGGCGTTTGCTGACCTGACCATCGGCACGCTGTCGATGAACCTGTACACCACGTACATCATCATGGACCAGTGGGCCCTGGGGCCAGTGGTTTGTGACCTGTGGCTTGCGATCGACTATGTGGCCAGTAATGCCTCAGTCATGAACTTACTTGTCATCAGCTTTGACAGGTAACAGTGGCATGATCTCTAGAATGTTTTTGTTAATTACCTCATTTCCTAGCCACAGCCATGCATTATTAGTTTTAGTCAGTTACAATAAAGTTTTATGCTGACTGAAAATAATCCCTCTTTTACTAGACCTGAAGGAATGTTGCTCATTGAGCTTTAGACATGTTGGTTCTGTTGACTCTGAGCAGACTTTCAGAAATGGCAACGTGTTTGACAGAAATGGAAAGCACAGTTGCAGTTTCTCTCTGTGCGTACAGCTGCCTACTTTTTTCTGTGATCTTCTAGGTATTTCTCTGTGACCAGACCTTTGACCTACCGGGCCAAGCGTACCACCAAGCGGGCCATGACCATGATTGGATTAGCCTGGTCCATCTCTTTTATTCTGTGGGCCCCAGCCATTCTGTTCTGGCAGTATATCGTAGGTGAGCGGACAGTCCAGCCAAACGAGTGCTACATTCAGTTCTTGTCGGAGCCCATCATTACGTTTTGTACTGCTATTGCTGCATTCTACTTGCCAGTGACAATTATGGCAATCCTGTTTTGGAAGATCTATCAGGAGACAGAGAAGAGAGCTAAAGAAGTGCAAGGTCTGAAAGGATCTGGGGCAGGAAACAGCTCCAATCAGGCTCAGAATCAAGGGAATGGCAGTGGGAGAGCTGGTGGAGAAAGTTCAGCCAACAGCCAGAAGAATTTGTCAACTGTGCTGCGGCAGATGAGCTCTCAAAGCTGCAGCAGCTACGAACTGAATCAGTCATCTGCAGAGAAGAACAACAAGGACAACGGCAGCTTACCAGAGGGAATGGGAAACAGAGGAAAGTGTGGCACATTTTGTTTCCAGTTTTCCTCTCTTCTGCAAGGTCAGCGTGCATCCAGGAGGTCCTTCAACAACACGATGTTAACGGAGGGCGATGCAGAGCAGAGCAGCTGTGACAGCTTCAACAATAATGAAGTTGGGGCTTCAGGGGATCAGTCGGGTTCTGAGGCAGAAGCTGATGGTGCAGACCCGTCAAGGACTCCAACAGGTTGGACATAACAGCATCATGTGGTCTTTGTTTGTATAACTAAATAAGAGTGACGCACATCATGTTTTATTGCATATGCTTACATTTTCTTTTAATGTGTAATATTTCTATCTATATAGCTAGTAAGAAGTCCAGAAAGATGAAGAAAAACAAGGATAAGCAGCCATCATCAACCTACAAAAGTCAAAGAGGTTCAAACCCCCCACCTCCTCTGCTGACCAGTCGCCTGCAGCTATCACCATGAAGGATGCAGCGATGGCCAAACGCTTTGCCTCGAAGGCCAAGACCGAGATCAACAAGCGCAAGAATGAGAAGAAGGCGAACGATAAGAAAGCAGCGCGGACACTCAGCGCCATCCTGTTCGCCTTCATCACAACGTGGCTGCCGTACAACATCATGGTGCTGGTCAACACCTTCTGTCAGGACTGCATCCCTGGAACTCTCTGGGCTCTGGGCTACTGGTTGTGCTACGTCAACAGCACAGTCAACCCCATGTGCTACGCCCTTTGCAACAAGACCTTCAGGACGACTTTCAGGGATATTCTGATGTGCCAGTGGAAGCAGAAAAAGAACAAACCTCATTTCAATCAGAGGCAGTCTGTGGCGTTCAAGAAGAAAGATCCTGTGTAGAGTGCAGTGGTCAGTTAGATGGATCTGTGTTACGGACCACATTTCCTGCTCCATGTTCAGAGCTGGAATGAATAATGCACAGCTTGTCATGGAAAAATTGTAAGATGAATTTTTCCCACTCAGCTTGCCTTAAAGGTTTTGCCACAGAAAGACTAGTTCGTTGTTCTTCCCCAGATTCTGTATTTTGACTGCTGGTGAGCCAAATTTAGAATGGATATTTCTGGTCTGTGGAGAATGACTTCTAATGATTTTCAGCCTCTGTTTAGCATGGCTTCAGTTCACACACTGACCCCCAAATATTTCACATCTGAAAAGATAAATGCTGGATTTCCATGTGGTGGATTTTACTGGTCCACAGAACTGTAGCAGTTTAAGCAGCATCAGCTTTTCTTTAGCACAACCACAGTTTCAAATCTGATAATATCTATATTTGGATAAATATTCATGATTTTTACTTGGTACATTCATACTTCTTGGTTCTTATTTTGAACTTTCAGCACCACCCTCTGACTGAGGGTTCCAAAGAGGATTAATATAGTATCTTCATTGGGAATAAAGGGTCCCAAATTACAATTTGCTGTTTGTTCTAATAGAGCTCAAGACTTAGATGAGAAAAATTCTGTTGCTTTCCTGCTCTGGTTCAATTTGAATGACTCTTTGTTGTGGTTTGTGAAGTGAAATCGTTGAAGGTTTTCAGAGCATGGACTGTATATATAGTGGACGTAGCATCTGGCTCCAGAATTGAAGCCCACCCAGAAGTGTCAAAAACTTGCAATATCACGCCGTCCGCTCGGGTTGGCTCCAAGAAGCTTTTGCTCCATAGACCCCAATTCATTTTTGGAGAAAATAAAATTTGATAGACTGATTTTCTACAGCTCAGGATTTTTTTCCTGTTAGTTTTCATGGTCAAAATGAGAGATCAGGTGGCCGATCTTAAAATAAATCAGTAATGAATTTTAAATAAATCGTTAAAGTTGGCGGAGCCAGGGGGCGTGGCTATACTTGATGGACAGCAACAGAAGCCTCTGCGGTAAAACGTGGGCGGGATAAGAGAATTCTCAGCCAATCCTGCCCTTAGTTGCTCTCCGGTCCAGTCTGTTTGATGACGCTTTTTATGTCACTGGCTCCAAAAAATCCAAAACGGCGACCAGGAAGTAGCAAAATCCAGGCTTCATTTTCTTGGCGTTGAAACCAACGGGTGACGTCACGGTTAGTTTACGCCTGGTTCAGAGTCTTCTGAAAATAAAAGCACCCCTTTAATAAACTACAAACTAAATCTGATACTACAGTGTGAGTGTGACAGATTAGTGCTTGCATTTGTCAGTGTCGATTACGTTGATACTAACAGAAATGGTACTTAAAACTTTAAATTAATGAAACTAATTATCTCTGAAAAAGCTCTGTGAGTTTGAAGGGATGAGGAAGAAAGTCACTGTAACAAATACCTTCATATGGTGGCAGCATTGTGCTTGAACTAGTAGCTGAACTAGTTGCCACTACACACAGGATGAATAATGTTAGTAGTGTTTTATATGTAGCTAGTATTAGTACAATCTACTCTATGAGTCCTGGGATAAATCCTTTATGAGGCTTCTGGTGAGCAGTTTTTCTTTAAACTGTGTCAAAGAAGCGTTGGTTTGGCATGCTTTTATTGAAATTTGAATTGTCTTATGAGGTGTGTCTAAAATTTCCCTGATAAATGAATGGGGTGTATTAGTGTGTGTGACATAAACATTCTCACCTAATCAATACACCCATAGTGATTTAGTTCTGCATGTTGTCACTTGATTCACATCGTATTCAGTGGCTGTGGGTTTTGGAAATATAAACATCAGAAGTAGTTTAGTATAGAAAAACAAACAGACAGTAGATCCTTGATGATACTTTGGTTGATACTACTGACTGACAGTTATCAGCTGTGTGAGTCTTACTGTAATTACATCTGTATAAATACTAGAGAGCAGCATAACAATGTGGAGATGAATACAAAGCACACATATGGAAAATAATGTGACAACTTCCATATGTGGGCCTGGTAATTAGACTGCATATCGGATGTACACATTACAGGTTGCCAGTGGAAGGAGAGGAACAGATTAGTACTGATGATGACCTTAACCTTTGTTGCATGTTTGATGGAGAGTGTTGTTTTGTCAGGAAATAAAGAAAGCATTTATGAATCCAGTCCTTTGGATCCACCTCTGCCACTGACAGTTATATGAGACAATTTCTGATGATCGTAAATTGCTGTGAGATAATACCCATGCTGTTTTAATTTATTACTTTGCACTTGAGTGTTTTGTAATATGTGCAGATCAGTGTTTTTACAAATCTGGCATTTGCACTTCTGTTAAAAAGCAAAACAGCAATAAAATTGAATGCGTGACGTTTATTATATAATCCATGGTTTATGTCAAAGAAGCAAAGGTTTTGGCATGATTTGTTTTGTGTCGCTGTAAAAATGGGGCAACAGTACCAACAAGTGGCTTCACAGTCAAACTGCAGGGATGTTAGTCACTGAGTGATAACTACACTTTGCTTTTCAAAGTGGATCCTGTTGTGCACATGGAGATCATGAAAGATATTACACCTTAGCTCCAGGAGAGGTCCGATGTCAACTGTCCTTTTGTGCATATATTTTGCATATTAAATGTTTGTTTATCAACAGTGACTAAATTAAATTTACATTTTTCACTCAGTAGCTCAAAATATGAAATGTAGGAAAATAATTTCCCCACACTGTTGATTTTTAATGTTTAGAGGCAAAGAGCAGCAGAGTCAATACATAATTGCAGGACTTTTTGTATCATAGTTGACATTTTTGCTGTTTTCAGGCCTAAAACCAACATGGCCGCCTATAACCAAACACCACATGACATTTTTACAGAAAGATTCTTCTAAATATTATTTATACAGTTGAGTAAAATTGAAATTGGAAGTTATTTATAAAGATATTGTAGTAAACCTGTTGACATGCCATAAATCCACACTGGACTCACACACTATTTTATATTAAATAACTCAGAAAGCCTTGGAGTCTTCCAGTCTTTTCTTCAGGAGGAAATGACATCATGTGGAGCAGGTCATGTGATCTGGAATTAACACACTTCCTTGAGAGGTGTTTTTGTAACGGGTGACTTAGCTGAAAATAATTTCTCAGACACAGATACAACTTGTTATTTTCCATAAAAAAATTGATATATTGCCAAAAAAATCTCTGTCATGATTATCTGAGCTTAAAAAGAACACAATCAAAACTATTTTTCAATAATCTCATTTTATTATTGAATTATTGAATTAAATCTTAATTATACTTTTGTAAATCTTATAAGATGAACAATCAGACTGTGAGGGTTTAATGTTTTAATGTAGAAGTTGTGTCAGATGGCAGGCAGTGATTAGGCTCATAGGAAGTTAGCAGATATAGGCAGGAGTCTGACCATTCAAGGCTTCAAAAACAAGTAGTAAAATAAGAAAAACTATTTTAAAGCTGGCACATAACCACTAGAGGGCAGCAGGGTTTGGTGGGTGAGGTACTAATCAAGTGAATTAAGACAAACAACTGTCAGTTCTGTTCACTCACTAAAATGGCTAAAGGAGAAATTGGTAGAAAACACTAGGAAGTGAGAATGGACTGCACCCTGTCATGTGATGGGAAACTGGAATATAATGCCTTTCTTTAAATAGGAGGACAAAAATTTTAATGCTCAGGAAAAAAAAGTCAATTATCGTCATTCATATGTGTTATTGTTAAACAGAAAATAAGGATTGTTTTGGATTCAAGAGCAAATTTCCAGCAACACAGAGCTACATGAGAGGTCCCTTTATTGGGGTCTCACTCACACTTTGCACTATGGGTACTGTAGGCAGGCAGGGATCTGATAATCATGGGAAATGTAGTGAGGAACTCTGTAATTAGCTGCAGTGACAAGCCAAATGACAGAAGCCAAGAGGAGGGTGAGCACCTTCATGTCCACCCCACCCCCCCAGCAGCTCCACAGGGTCGGCTGCCAGCAGCATCTTCATTCCTCTCAGGTCCTGCAGGCTTTGTGTCCTCATCCCAGTTGCTCTCCATCTCTCCCAGTCTGCCTCCCAGTCAGAGCTCCACTGAGCTACAGAGCCTGCGTCACTCCTTTCAGCAGATGGAGAGGAGGAGGAGGAGGGGGAGGGTAAAACAGAGAGAGAAAGGGGAGGAGGAAGAGGGAGCTGTGTGTCTCTCCTGCATCAGCGTCAACATCACTGCCACGCCAGCCTTAGTCACCGGAATATGAGGAAGATCATCATACAACAGAGCTAAAAACACCATCAGTAGCAGCAACAGCTACTCCTCCTGCTACACCGGATTTGTATTCAGAGATTAGTCCACGACGGCTCTACTCTCACGACGCACAGGCATCTAAAAACTCCTCCAGACAAGAGGAGCCTTTCCCAGGCATGACCTGAGAGGAGAGGCAGGCAGCCATCACTGTCTCCATTAACATGGGCAACCAGGAGGCAAAGCAAAAGAGAGCTGCAGCAGCATCGGGTAATGGAAGCTACCCTTCGCTGGACGAAGGATGGAGAGAGGGAGGAGGGGACGTGACAAAAAAAGGAGGAAAGAAACTCCACGGTAAGCATGGAGGTAAAGGAGCAGGCAGCGGTGGAGGAGGAGGAGGAGGTGGGATGCATGGCACAGGACCAGGCAAGAAGAAAAACAAATCCGATTCCAAGTCTTCTGTTTTCTCTATCCGTAAGAGAAAGAGCAACCTTAAAGGGAAAGGATGTTCATCAGTGACTGGCTCCAAAGAGGATGTTTTAGCATCTCAACATGACGAACTGGACAGCACAAAAACACCTGATCTGTCTGCGGATGAGCTGGGACAGTCGGACAATGAGGCTGCTTTCCCCGAGAAAAGAAAGAAAGTGGAGCAAGAGAAAAATATCAGAAATGAAGGAGGAGGAGGGCAGAAGCAGGAGATGCAGAGGAAAACCTCAACAGCACCAATATCTCCCACAGAGGATGGAGGACAGAAGGCAGGGAGCTCAGGCTCAGACACAGACATCTACAGCTTCCACTCAGCAGCTGAGCACGAGGATTTACTCGCAGACATCCAGCTGGCTATCAGGCTCCAGCACCAGCAGCAACATGACGGGCTTCACTCAATGACAGAAGGGTTTGGAGGAAAGGATCTGAGCCTGGGAGCAGCAGAGGGGAGGAGCAAACAGAGCAATGGTGTCATTAAATTAACTCCTCCTGAGGTGCTTGACCTGACCCCAGAACTAGAGCTGGGCTCTGATGCTCTGTCATATCTGGAGACGGGAATTCTGTCTGGATCTGTCAAGCACACAGCCCCACCTCCAACGCTGCACCTCCCCTTTCAAACAGAGGTACAACAGCGGACGGAGGAGAAGGAGGAGGTGGAGCATCTGGAGGCAAATGGGAAGGGGCAGAGGGGGAGAGAAGTCCCTCTTTGTGTTGCCACAGGCACAAAAGACCAGCATTCCTTGCTGCAGCAGCCCCCTCTCACAGACATCTCCATGGCTACCGCAGGGGGGACAGTCACCATGGCAACCAGTAGCAACAGCTTCCCAGAGTTCACATTTGACAGCACTGGGAAAACCCCAGGGGAGGAGGAGGAGGAAGCAGGAGGTGAAACCCAGCAGGAGGAGAGGAAGTCTGAGGTGGAAGCTGATCTCAGTCCTCCACTGGCAGACATCGCTGACAAAAGTCCTGAACCCACAGAGGGGCTGAGCTCAGGGACTGTGTTTGAAGAAGGTGAGGGTCCCTTAGGCTCAGGGTCCAGTGCCGAGTCCCTAGAGGACTGTCTGAGCGCTGGTTCTGAACCCAACCAGTCCACCGCTGCAGGCACCAGTTCCTCCCCTGTCGATGAGCAGTGCAGGAGGAGCAGCGTCTGCTCTACCTCGCTGCCTCCCCAGGAGAGCCCCACATTAGCCAAGCGACTCCTCAGGTCCACCCACTCTTCCACCTCGTCTAGCCCTGTGGTGAAACCCTACCCTCGCATCTTCCCATCCTACATCAAGACCACCACCAGACAGCTCAGTTCCCCAGGACACTCCCCAGCCCTGTCACCCTCCCACAGCCCCCTGTCCCCCCGCAGAGTCCACCATCACTTCCACAGGTACCTGTGGTGCTGCTGCATGCCAAATATCATTATCACTGTTTATTCTTTTCTATTATTTTGCCTTTGGCATGACTAAAGATAGATAAACTGCCAGTACTTAGTTTAAATTCCAAAGTATAGCCTTCGATTTTTACAACTTATTTCCATAGTTTAGTGCATAATTTCTATTGATAATAATCTGTCATATAATGTATTTCCCAAGTTGATTGCTGAGATCTTGTTACACAGCACTGTTGCTGTAATCTGATAGAAGAAAACAATGTAGACAATCTCACAGATTGATCACACTCAATTGGCAGAGAAAATGAAGGTCATCACTAAATTTATTATTAACCAAACTGTTTCTTCTAAACACACGTCTCAACTACAGATCCATTTTCTTGAACTTTGCTTTAATATTGACAGACTGTACCTACTTGACTTGTATGTACACAATTATAATGTGCAGTAAGGGAACATATGCAGCATTTTTAGGTGTATTCACTTTCAGATTTACCCTCAACTAAATGAAGGGAAAATCATAAAGTCCAGCTGTCATTGTGCTTACTGTTGTTGGTAGAAACACACATTCAGTGTGTTCTAAAATGAGAATTGACTCAACTACAGATACACTCACTGAGCATTTTATTAGGAACACCTACACAGCTGCAACTTGTGCAATCAGGCAATTATGTGGCAGCAGTGCACCATTTAAACCCCTGCAGAGATACTTCAGGATCTTCAGGTAATGTTGACATCAAACATCAGAATGACTTTGAGCATGGCATGATTGTTTGGTATCTAAAACTGCTGATCACCTGGATTTGTTTCACTGTTGTGCCGAAAACAAAATCCAGAGTAACAGGCAATTCTGCTAATGGAAGCACTCTGGTGTTGGAAGAATTTAGAGGGAAATGGGCCGTCTAAGGCACACCTGTGCACTAATCATGGTGTCTAATCAGCATCTTGATATGGCACACCTGTGAGGTGGGATGGATTATCTCAGCAAAGGAGAAGTGCTCACTGTCACAGATTTAGACAGATTTGTGAACAATATTTGAGAGAAATGGTGATATTGTGTATGTGGAAAATTTTTAGGTCTTTCAGTTCATCTCATAAAAAATGAGAGCAAAAACAAAAGTGTTGCTTTTATATTTTTGGGCTCTGTGCAATGTCTGCAGCCTTCTGATGTCCTTTAACATTAACTCACTTTTTATTTACTCCATTATTTTCTGTGTCATGAAGTCAGGACTCATATGAACCAAAATAAAAACCAGAGATGCCTTTCTCAGATGTAAAACATGTCATCTTTGACAGAGTTCCATTTTAAATATATATTGGTCACAAATAGACAATAATGTTCCTCTTAACAACACTCAGTGAGTTGCTGTTCCAGCCTGGGTCACATTATAGTATTTTCTGACAAAGTAAAACTAAGACAGTTGCTGAAGACAGACAGTAATGTTAGTAATTTGAACCGAATAAACCTCCTCCCCTCTTCATTCACATCGCTCCTCCTTAAATGAGCCTCAAAACGCAGCTAACGGAGTGATGAACGGTCATTCTGTACCAACCGTACTCTCAAATATTTTGTACACTTGCGTTGTTTCTGCAGTTACTTATTGACTTTTAAGCTGTTAGCTAATGCTATGCTCGGTTAGCATAACTACAGTGATGTTGTTGCTAACATAAACAGACAGAGAGAAACTTAAGTTGAAGTTCTATCATTAATTTAGGGTGTTTTTAATCTCTCTTTAAACACGTGTGTAATTTTTATATATGTACTTGTTTATTTGTTATCTTTCTTCCTGCTGGGGCCTCTTGCCAGGTCAGCATTGTAAATGAGAAATTGTTCTCAACTGATCTTACGTGGTAAAATAAAGAATAATAAGAATAATAAGAATAATAAAAAAAAGTTAGGTTAGCACAATTTTAGCAATGTAAATGAAAAGCATGACCGATGCAACGAAGACAACGAAGCTCGCCTCACTCCTCATTACGTGGTTAAGAGAGTTAAGTTAAAATGAGACATGTTGAGTCATTGTTAACGTCGTTATAAACGTACCTGTTGCCTCAGCCCACTCCTGTAATGTTGCCTGACTGTAACTTACTCCTGTACGTTACTAAGAAGACAGCGGTGACGATTGATGATTGAATAGAGTCAGAGCTCCATGTGTTGGACAAACAGCACAAGGACATCATTCTGCGCGATTCTGACACTTAACAGCATTTACTGTTTTATGCCAAATTAAGAATATATCAGCATTTCATCCACAAATCTGTGGCTGATGATGATTATTTTGAAAAGGGCTGTAATCGGCTGATTTAATCGGCTGGCTGATAAGTCAGTCAGGCCCTACTCATCACCCAAACACAAAAAAATAATGCTACATCATTAGCTGATAGACTTTTGAGATGTCTTCCAGACAGAAATTTGTTTACAGTACTCTTCATTTAGCATAAAAGTCAGGGACAAAACTTACCTCAGATAGTTCCTCCTCACCATGATGACCAAAATGCCTGACTTTGTTGTTGGTGAAATTCCTTTAGTGCTGAAGCAGTTACCACACAATAATGTCCCCTTTTAGTTGTACTGATAAGCAATAGCATCAACTGCAGTAAACGCATATGAATTGTTCGAATGGTATATCTAGCTGGAAAGTTTTAGGCATTTTAAAGTTCATCTTCATACCATATATTATGGCTATGCAGAAATAATTGGCTGCAGCATCCTTTGAAAACTGTGTGAGAGATCCACTTTCAAAGTAAAGCTAACCAGGAATACAAATGTTGGCAGGATGATGGCTGAAGGTCACCGGGTCCACAGAAAGCGCTCTCACAGCCTCGCTGGAAGTCTGAGCCGCTCAGCTGATTGGACTGAGGAGCTTGAGAGGAGGCTAAGGAGCAGAGAGGAGGATGGAGGGAGCACTGGAGGTTCAGGAGAATATCTGGTGGGCTACAGAGGAGGAGGCAGCCAGCCCATCTGTGCTACCAGAAGATCCTCCTGTGGACAGGTCTCTACCTGTGGCTTTCAGGATGTCTTCACAGGTGAGTAGAGAGCAGCTGTCAGTGAAGAAATCTTTGAATATCATTTCCATTTTAACAAACACGACTGTGCAAAAGTTTAGAAATGTCCTTATTTTTGCACAGTAGAAGCAGCTTTTTTCAATGAAGATAACATTAAATGAATCACAAATACAGCCTAGACACTGTTAATGTGATAAATGACTATTCTAGCTGGAAATGGCTGATTTTTAATGGAATATCTCCATAGGAGTACAGAGGAACATTTCCTGTGTTCTAATGCTACATTGTGTTAGCTAATGGTGTTGAAAGGCTCATTGATGATTAGAAAACCCTTGTGCAGTTATGTTAGCACATGGATAAAAGTGTGAGTTTACATGGAAAACATGAAGTTGTCTGGATGTCCCCAAACTTTTGAACAATAGTGTATTTTTTTTCCCTCAGGGGAAGCAAGCAAGCAAAAAATTCAAATTATTCTGTGTTCTTCTATTTTTGACTCGGGAACATTTAGGTTAAATGAAAAGCAATTCATTGTAAAGCATATTTGTTTCTTTTTCACTGATCTTTGCTCATGTGCCACATTATGGTCCTTGAAATTCACCGTAGTGTCTTTTCTTTATTTGGACATTTGTCTCTAAAATTACAGATGGGTCAATCTTCAGTTCAATAAGCAAAACTTCACCAGCAAATGCATTTGGAAGAGAACATAACTGGGGCAAGATTATGTTTTCTATTAAAGTGTCAGTTTTGCAAGTGGCAGATAGACTAATACTGAATGTAGATTGTTTTGGTCTGTCCCTTTGTAGTGGCACAACAAGCTGTACAACTTTTTAAGGCGTTCACTTAATTTGGGGAAATTTAGAAGACGTTGATCAACTGCTAAATTCCCCATCACATCCACCCCACCTACCTCCTGCTGGCTTCAATGTAGTTCGTAAATGTGGAGCTTCATTTATTCGATAATTTATAAGACAGTTTAGTACAGTATACCTTAAATGTGATGTCAGACAGTTTTACACATCAAAATGTCAGAAGTTGTTGGAAGACACAAGCTAAGACACAGCAAACCAGACACTCATCTCCTTTTTCCTCTCCGCTTTCTGGTTCTAAATATTTCCTCTGAGCAGCAGCAGCTTCTCCTCCAGCTCTTTATTTTTCCCTACAGCTGTGCTCTCCTCTCACAAATGCCGTTCACTTCTAAGACCTGCTTCCTGGCTGTTTTCATTCTGGCTGAGTTTAATCTGAACCCTCTTCTCTTTCACTGAGCTCCTTCTGAAGTCTCTTCATCTGTTCTGATTGCTACTCTCTGATGCTCTTTCCTTTCTCTTGGAGCTCTTTCCTTTCCTGCCCTTTAGTCAGCAACTTCTAATCTTCACATGCCAGTTTGTTCTGGCTTTGGTGGACATGTTCTTGGTTCTAGCTGTTTCTGTTGTAGTTGTAATATCTAGTCAGGGTCTCAGTGTGTGTTGTGTAGTAAAACTGGTAAAACTGGTATGGATGGCTCTTCAAGTAAACCATGAGCTCTCCAACATCTGATCCTAATATATCTGAAATGAAAGCTTCATTCCAACAGGAAAAAACATTTACTTCACATTAAAGCTATGAATATACATCCATTGTATCTAGGATTTCAGCAAATTGTTTTATGATATGGGTCAATATATAATTGCAGGACTTTTTGTATCATAGTTGACATTTTTGCTGTTTTCAGGCCTAAAACCAACATGGCCGCCTATAACCAAACACCACATGGCATTTTCACAGAAATATCCTTCTAAATATTGTTTATACAGTTGAGTAAAATTGAAATAGAAAGTTATTTCTAAAGATATTGTAGTAAACCTGTTGACATGCCATAAATCCACACTTGACTCACACACTATTTTATATTAAATAACTCAGAAAGCCTTGGAGTCTTCCAGTCTTTTCTTCAGGAGGAAATTACATCATGTCGAGCAGGTCATGTGATCTGGAATTAACACACTTCCTGCAGAGGTGTTTTTGTAACGGGTGACTTACTTTAAAGTGATTTCTTGCACACAGACACAATTTGTTATTTTCCTTATAAAATTTGACATATTACCAAAAAAGAAATATCTGTCATGATTATCTCAACCTAATAAAAAGAGCACAATCAAAACAATTTTTGAATAAGCTCATTTTATTATCGTTTAGCTAATTAGAAGGTGGTTGATATGAAATTTGGATTGTTGTTTAGTTGATATTTTAGTGATATCCAGTCATTTTTTACTAAAAAAAAAAAGATTGCTTCCATAATAAATAGTGATGGAATTTGTAAAGACATGATCATAATGAACATAAAAATCATTATTTTTTTTTTACTTTTAATAAAAATATATGCAAGATATATATCAAATAGACTTCAAAAGTCCCTGAGATATACTGATGCCTATACAGTAGACTTAACTATTCATGAAACACTTCACAAATCCTTACATGTAGAAGTCACTCAGATTCTGTCTCTCTCGTTGGTTTCTGGATGTACAGGCCGCACTCTTCTGGAGAAGCTTTTCCTGCAGCAGCAGCAGGAGGAGCCGGAGGAAGCTGAGAGGCTCTGCTCCAGGATCTTGGCCATGGGTTTGTTGCTGCCGTTCACAGACTGCTTCAGAGAGCAGCTGGGAGGCAGCACTGCCCACATCACCTCCACCGCATCAGCCAAGTTTGATGTATGTAGCTGCACTTCACAGGCCAGCATTTACTATCATGTTTGTTGTGATCTATACTGACTTGCATCAATCAGCCACGGCATTATGACCACTGACAGGTGAATGAACAACATCGATTATCTTGTTATATGTAACGTTCTGCTGGGAAACCGTGAATTGTGACATTCATGTGGGTGTTTGACATGTACCAGACACCTAAACATTGCAAGTCAAGCAACCCCCGACCACCCACAGTAACCTTGATGCCAGCTTCCACCCTCAGCAGGACAATACACCCCAACACACCACAACAACTGCTCAGGAGTGGCCCAGGGAACATGACAAAGCTGAAGTGTTCTCCTGGGTTCTACAGTCCCCAGATCCAGATCTTTTTGAGAATGTGTGGGATGGTCCAGGATAAGCCTGATCTAGGTAGATCCCACCCTGAAACCCACAGGACCCACAGATTTCACTGGTGCCACAGGATATCTCCAGAGGTCCTGAGTCCATGCCCCACTGGGTCAGAGGAGTTTTAGCAGCATTAAGGGGACCAACACAGTGTTAGACAGGTGGTCATAATGTTGTGACTGATCGGTGTTTGTTCTGCAATGACTTTACGGATATGTAGTCTTTTTCCGTCCAGTTTCACAGTGTCACCTTTAATGCTCAAATCAACCCTCAGTTATTTGTAGATAGATCTGCATCTGTGTCTGTTCACCACAGGGACACCCAGCAGTTCTGTCCTTTGTTTGGTCAGCATTAAGACTTCATACCTCTCCAGACGTTAGCAAAGAGGCCCAGATTAACTTGGTGCAGGAGCTTATGAGAATATCAGAAAGGGTGAAGTGCGATCTTTCTCGAGCACTTTATGTTTTAAAGTTGGTGTGTGAGTTGGAGAGCAGTGATTGGTCAGCAGATGTGAGCGGTGTGGAGGTGAAATACGGGGTGAAATGTGAGATGTGGCCGCTGTGCTCGATGCCAGTGAAGAGTCCATAGACTGTGGAAGCTTCTCTGTGCTGCACTTTGAGCCAGATGCAGGTGAGATAGAAGTGAATGTCTGAGCGCATTTATAAAATCTTCAACCATAATAAAAGACGACACTGAGAGTTCTTGTATGGAGTTTTAACAAAAGCAGGCTGACGGTTGTCAAGCAGGACAAACTTGCTTCTTGACTTGGAAGTTGCACCTCAGAGACTTGAAGTAGGATTTAGATTTAGCTTAAAAGACCTAAATCACACAGCTCTGAAAAATGTACAATTTCTGCAAATGGGAACGTATTTACAGTAACTGGAATGAAAGTCAGTGCTTCTGTGATGACAAGGAAACCGTTCTAATAGGGTGTTGCTTCTCCAGCATGACCAGCTGTACACATGGGCAGCTGTCAACCAGCCACCACACTCCCTGGAACCACTTGAAGGGAAACTTCCCGGTCAGATGAAGGGCCCGTGGCCTCCAGCAAGGCCAGGCAGCGACACCAGGACTGTGCCCAAACCCACAGAGACAGGTAACATTTAGACATGTTAGATATCTATGAATACTGGTATAATATTTGGTTAATACCAGCTATGCCATGCTGTCCAGGTTTCAGTTGTTGTTTTTTAAAACAGCAAACAATGTGATGGATTTGGAGTTTGGCTTTGGTGTTACTGCCTCTACATATCTGGAAACAAGCAGAATATGCTGCTCTTTTCAGACATGTTGGTTCTGTAAAGCGTCTTGAGCCAATTTGAACTGTAACTGGTGCTATATACACCCCCTGTCAAAAGTTTTAGGACAGGTTCTCATTTATTTGAATGAGAAAATGTCCTAAAACTTTTGACAGGGGGTGTAAATAAAATTGAACTGAATTGCTCTCCTCCTGATTTGTACTGATTTGCAGTTTCAGTGTAATAAATTAAACTATGAGGTACAAATTCAATTTCTTATAATTATTCAAACTGATTTCAAATTCAGTTGAAATACAAATGATTCAAATTCAGTTTCCAGTGATGCATATTTCTGCTCATAACTTAAACTCACAGTAGGAAAAAAACGCTGTTTGTTAATCATCCCCTAAAATTAATGGTGCTGATGTTGCTGTATGTCTGTATATTTGTTCTAGTTTTTTGCTGTATGTTTGATCAGCTTTTGCATTTTTTAATTCATGCTTTTACAGGTTCAGAATCACCTGTTGGTCATTACATTTCAAACCAACAGATTTTTTTAAACTATTGCTTGATCATTAAATTTGACAGCAAAAAAAATTATATCTGTGAAATTTTAGATATCATACTTTCTCAGATTTTTTAAATGTGTCTTGACCCACTTTCAGCACACTCTTTCACACATTAAAATTTTAAGCTAGCTGGAACAGCAATATCTCAAGAACTATTAAAGATAAAAGCCTGAAACTTTTCACTGTTATTTCTCATCCATCTGTTGCGCACATTAACAAATAATGAAAAGTCAGCTAGAGATATTTACCTGAACAATACGTGGTTGCATGTCGAAATATTACAAAACAAATAGTATACAATATTTTTAATATGAAATATTTGGTCACAAGAATAAAAAGAATGCATTGTTTGTTAAACTTTAATGATGATCAGGCAGGTATGACAAGCTGCAGCACAAAACAAACACAATGCTGGACGGTCTATTGGTCTATGGTCTATCTATGGCCCATTAGAACAGAGTTGGGAAGTTTTAAAAATGGTTTTCCACATATAACTAAGGATTTTTTGGGGGTTGAGGGTGTATTTTCACATTTTGAGCACACTTTGTAGGTTGTTTGTAGGAGACATGTCACATCGTTTTGTGTAATTATCACCACATTAGGTCATTAGGATGATATCATGACCAAATACATAGATCTGGTGGGATAGCGGGACCGTTTGATGAGATCAAAATAGATTATCTTGCTTTATGTTCAGTCAGGAATAAATCTGTCCTGGAAGATCAATGTCACAAGCTGGACTAGTGTATGTGTGTATGTGTGTATGTGTATATTTATAGAAACTGCCTACGAGTTTACCTTCAAGCATTCTTCCAGTAAGTAGCGGAACAATGCACTGAGCTGAATGTGTGATATCCAAAGTGACTGAAAGCAATGCTATATGTTAAATGCATCCAAAAATAGTGTTTTCTTAGTTCTATTGAAGAACCATTTTGAAACTGGAACTCTATTCTACTTGGAAGTTTCTATTTGTGCACTTTTGCAGTTCATGAATCAATGACAGGATGAGAAAATACTGTAAACATTTCCAGCTTTTATCTTTAATGGTTCCTGAGATATTATTATGTTTTGTTTTATTTACTTTTAAAATGGGACAGTTCTTATTAATGAACATTTACATGTAAATACAAGAGATTATAGCCACACGGCTCATTAGCAGGTTAAAAATAAAACAACTACAAATAACATAATACCACAAAGACATACAAAAAAGAAAGACAAACAGCAAGCAATAACACATAGTGCACACAAACCAACAAAGGAGGAGGAGCAAAGTAGGTGTTATTGTTCAAAACAAAAACATGCTGAAAGTGGATCAGTGGGCAGAAAGTATTGGTATGTCAATCTAAGATGTCACAGATAACATTTTAAACATCCAGAGGTTATGATAAAGTTTCAGAGACATCAGAGATGCAGAATGCCCCTGATGGTTTCAGACGGTGCAGCCTCTGTAGGAATTACATGAGTTTTCTAATTCACTTACTTAACTTACTGTGAATATTATTATGCTTATAATTATATCATTGTTTATTGTTGTTTATTGTGCTGCTGTAACATGGGAAATTTCCCCGGACACAGGGAGTAATAAAGGATTATCTTATCTCATCTCATCTCATCTCATCTCATCTCATCTTATCTTAACAAATGTTTCTTTGTTGTGGTGTTCCTCTTAGTTTGTCCAGAGCATCATGTCGGCATCACGGGTTTGAGGCAACAACAGAAGGAGAACCAAGAGGTCAGTTCTCTTCATTTTCTCTACATTAGTTAGAAGCAGAGGCGGGAATTATTTCTGAGCCAAATATCGGTTTGGAAACAAATTATGACACAAAAGACATCATGTTTGATTCACAGTGTTGTAAAAATAGTTGTCCAGCCCTGCGATATATACAGATAAAACTATTTAGTTTTAGTAAAGTGTGAAAAATCCTAACGAATGTAAAGCTTGATAGTACCAGTCCAGCAGTCTCATTCCTGCTCAGTGCACTCCAAAAATACATGACAGCTCTTCCTGTGGAGTCTGACCTGTGTAGTGTCTGAGAGGATTCATCTGCTGATCGAAGGACACATTATGAACTTCTGCTAAGTGGTTTTGTTTAAAAATAGCTACATGGTTTGAGCTGTGTAACAACAACCTGAGCATACTTTATTGGACAGCGTCTCCTAAAGATGTGAACCTTCTTTATTCACTCTGTCCTCGTTATGTAGAATGTAAACTAATGAACACAGAGCAACACAGGTATTTATGTAAAACAGCAGTGATTCATTGCTGAGGAAACTTTTGCAGCAAAATTTGATCACCCATTTATAATTTTGTAAAAAAAAAAACGTATGCAGTGCCTCCTGTGAAACTGAAGTCAGGGCAAAATGTGTAACATATTTTGTCTAAGCCAAATCAAAAGACTAGAAGACCAGAAGACAAGAGGTTTTTTTTCCAACTTTTGTCAAGTTTTACATAAAATTCTAACCTTTATAATGCCAAGATGAGTAATTCTCATCACATTGGGGCTTTTGAAAATCTAAATTACTACTTTATTCTTTGTTTATTCTTTATTCTTCTTATTTTTCCCCTCAAGACATTATACACAGAGTGTCCCAAAGAAATTGACATATTTAAGTTGTCCATATCAAAGTGACTGGTCTGGAGAAATGATACTTAATAGGATTTATTCTGGACATAAAATATTTTATTCTTCAAATTTCAAATGAAAAATTCTGAGTGATGGTAATTTGTCCATGTAATTGGTAATTTCCATGTCCAGATCTGTTTACCTGTTGGCGCTTGTTTATGAAATTTTCTAACAAATTCACGTCTCGCATTCAGATTTGACTGAGTTTGGGCGTGCTTCAAAACACAGAACGCCTTTTCTGTTGCAGTAAACGACATGTCTACTCCTGAAAGCAGAAAAATGAAAATGATTGCACAAACAAATTTTAAACAAACTATTAGGTGATGAAATGATGTCAGTGATGTGTTTTTGACACCCTGTACATTGTATTCTCAGAGTCTTTCTATTTCCACCGGAGCAAGCTGCAGTAGATTTGTGTTTTCTAAATATTAATCCAATATGTTTCTATAACTTAAGTATGCATCCTCGGAGACTTTGTCAGGTACCACAGTACCATCATTTATTTCTTAGAAAACATGCAGAATGTAGTCGGTAAAAAACAACAGATTGAAGAGATTTAAGTGTTTTTCCTCATTCTTGTCATGTTTTTCTGCAGGAGGAATATGTCCTTCCTGCAACAAAACTGAAGGAAAAACACGTCAATGTTATCCAGCAGCTGGAACAAACCATAGAGGACCTCAGGACGAAGATCGCTGAGCTGGAGCGACAGCCTCCTCTGCTGGACAAGGACAGCATGACGACCGCCACCGTCACCACGGACCGGGAGTGTGGAGGAGAGGAGGGCCTGCTGAAGGTGGTGTGTGATGCTCACCTGCAAACGGAGGCAGCTTCTGGTCTGGGCTGCCTGGAGGCCAAGTCGGTGCAGACCTCACCCATGGATGAAAGCTTTAAGTTCAAAGTGCCTTGTAGTGAGCCGGGTGGAGTTAACGTCCTCCTGCAGCCCTCAGCCAGGCAGGAAGGCGTCCTGTGTTCATGTCGGCTGCAGCCTCCTCCTCCTCCTCCACCCGGCCTTCCAGGAGGAGCTGTACCTCCTCATTCAAGACAAGCGGCGGCACCTCCTCCTCCTCCACCTTTACCTGGAGGCTCAGTGCCAGCTCCTCCACCACCACCACCTCCTCCTCCACCACCACCTGGTTCAGCACTTCCTCCTCCTCCACCTCCACTTCCGGGCGGTCTAGCTCCGCCCCCACCACCACCTCCTCCTCCTCCTCCCCTTCCTGGAGGTCTAGCTCCACCTCCACCACCTCCTCCTCCCCTTCCTGGAGGTCTAGCTCCACCTCCACCTCCTCCTCCTCCTCTTCCTGGAGGCCTTGCCCCACCACCACCCCCTCCATTACCAGGACTTGGAGGTCCACCTCCTCCACCACCACCTCCAGGCTGTGGGCCTCCTCCTCCTCCTCCCCCTCCTCCATCAGGAGCCATCTGTGTTCCTCCGGCTCTTCCAGGGACTCTGGGCTCCCTGCCTCCTCCACTTCCTCTGGGGCTGTTTGCTCTCGGTCTCACTCAGGAGAAACCCCCCAGGAAGGCCGTGGTGGAGCCGCCCAGACCCATGAAGCCTCTCTACTGGACCAGGATCCAGCTCCACACTAAAAAGTAAAAATGAAGCCATGATTGCACAATCATGTTGCATTATTTTTCTTTTTGAATTAATTGGAGGGGAAAATGTATAAAGCAGTGATCGGGGATCTGATGTAGATCTGAGCTGGTGTTAAAGTGCAGACCTTAAATATATGGTTGATGCTATTCCAAACAATGAAATCACCAAAAAGAGGAATGCAATAGCTCATCTCTCAAAAAAGCTCAAATATTTCCTAAAACAGCTCATCAATGTTTATCAAATGTTACTGAAATAGGAGGAAATAATTCATGTTTTTGGGCCACATTTGGTGCTCTAGTAGCTATTTCTGCTAGAAGGACTTTGTATGTACAGGACTGGGCTAAAATAAACTAACTTGTTCTTCATAGTGACAGAATAACACATCACCAGAGTATGTATGACTGATTTGTTTTTGACAGTTTTCATGCAACAACAGTAAACGTTGTATGGCCCAAAATCACTTAATTTATGAAATAGCACTAACTGCAGTGCTGTTTTGTGCTTTTTAGGGAGGCGTCTTCTTCGCTGGTGTGGGAGACAATTGAAGAACCGGATGTGGACTTTGAGGAGTTTGTGGAGTTGTTCTCCAAAACAGCTGTGAAGGAAAAGAAACAGCCCCTGTCTGACACCATAACCAAGTCCAAGGCCAAACAGGTTTGCATGTTAAAGTGTCTATTACAGTCCTGGAGGCTGCATATTTAAAGGGTAAGAAATCATTCACATCCATAACTGGCATCAGTAAGTTCTTTCAGAAAGGAAAAGTCAGTCATGATATCATCAAAATCCAGAGATTTTTACTGCTACTACTACCCGTCCCTCACAGTTACCTCAGCATTAGTTCCATCCCATCTTAGAAGTCCTGCTTGGTCTTGTATCACTCATAAGAATTACAGAACTTTCCACAGCAAACATTTTGATTTGATTTGGCTAGCAAAGTAAATATCTTCTATGTAACAATGGTTTACCTAAACACAATGTTGTTCTAATATTTAATCTAAAAGAAGTGTCCAAAAAGGCAAGCAGACAAGGATGTGTAACTGTATGGATAATTTAAACCGTTGCACACTATAAAGTACATGCTCACCTCATATCAGATGTTTTATTTTGTTGCCTTTAGGTTGTGAAGCTGCTGAACAATAAGCGCTCTCAGGCGGTAGGAATCCTCATGTCCTCTCTGCACCTGGACATGAAAGATATCCAGAATGGTGAGTTCTTCGGTTTGTTTGTTGTTGTTACTTAAAATCACGAGATAATTGTACAGATAGATTTGACAAACCCAGAAATTTTGCTAATCATCTGGATTAAAAAATGTTGAGTTGTAAATTCTGAATTAGGAACTTTGGTTCTTTTTCTTCCAAAACTGCATGCTACACAGGATACGCTTCATCCTTGTAAAGCTTTTCCAAAACAAACATCTGGTAAACATCTTCAACTGTATAGATGTATGGTCATTTGATTGTGGTGGAAAGTAATTATTCCTATGTAACGCCTATTGAAATTTAACCATGTTTCAGAATGAGGAAACCTAAGAAACCTTCACACCCCTGTTCCCTGTTTTTCTTCGGGTTTCTTCTGTTTATCCTTTAATTCATGTGTTCTGGTCTCCCCCTAAGTCTTTTTTCCTGGACCCAGCACTACAGTGCAAAGACCCTCTGTGAATATGTGAATGGAGAGATTGTTAATTGTGACCCATGACCTCTTTTTCTCTGTCTTTCAGCCGTCCTTAACTTGGACAACACCATAGTCGACTTGGAGACCCTGCAGGCGCTGTATGAAAATGTAAGCAGCACACACTGTCAACAGTCAGTTCATCTTGTTCTGCAAGTAGGGTTCCCAGGTCATTACAGCCTCAGCGGAGAAATTTCTATTTTACCTAGTTGGTGGTAATCCACCTTTTGCATCATGTCTATGTTTTTGTAAACTATCAGTAAAATAATTGGGTACTTGGATCTTTGTTTTACAGTGTTTAGGGGGAGCTTGTTCCACCATATTCCAGATCTAGCTCGGTGGCAGCTTTTCTTGTATTTACTGTTTTTGCATGACTTCTTGTAATAGTTTCAACAGGAAGTCTGTTGAGCTCAGATTACTTCCTTTTAGAGATTACAATCATTAAGAAAACAACATCTTATTACAGGTTATTACAACACATAGCTATATTTTATTGTGACATCGACTTCTAGTGTTTGTAGCCATTATGATAGGAAAAAACGTGGAAGTGAGGTTGTGTAGTTGTAGCGTCACAGATTCTATATTGGGCAGAGTTTAGAGGGGATGGATGGATTGGCAGGACAGTTGACTTTTTACGGAAGAAGGCTTTTTGCGTCCTGCTTGAAATTGTTCAAACTGTTTCAATATTCTGTTACCATAACTGCACATTACATAGATGTCCTCTATTCTAACATATACTCCAAACTTCCCTCCAAACCTAATCAAGATGTTTATATGCGTGAAGCTAACCAAACAGAGGTAGAACACTGTACATAAGTGCTCTATTTCCTGTCTACAGTAGGGCGGTAATTCAGGAAGTGAGGATTCAGAGGGTCACTATGTGGAACTGCACCAATCAGCCATAACATTATGACCGCTGACAGGTGAAGTGAATGACATCGAGTCCTGACATTCATATACCACCCACCCAGACATTGTAGGTCAACCAACCCCCCACCCCCCATAGCAACAACAGTCCTTGATACCACTCGCCACCGTCAGCAGGACAATGCACCCCAACACACCGCAAAAACTGCTCAGGAGTTTCTCAGGGAACACGACAGAGCTCAGGTGCTCACCCAGGTTCCACACTCCCCAGATCCAGATCTCATTGAGCGTCTGTGGGACGGTCCAGGATAAGCCTGATCTAGGTAGGTCCCACCCTGCATCCCACAGGACCCACAGATTTCAGTGGTGCCACAAGACATCCCCAGAGGTCCTGAGTCCATGCCCCATTGGGTTAGAGGAGTTTTAGCAACATAAAGAGAGCCAACACAATATTACGTAGGTGGTCATAATGTTGTGCCTGTTTGGTGTTTACAGCCATTCAGGTTGGAGAACTTGTTGTTTTACCACAATAGTCTCACTTAATGTGAATCCTGCTTTCAAGAGAGTATCAGGTATACATCTACTACTTCTATATCAGTTTATTGCTCTGTAACCACTGAAATTGTGTTCTGCCAGTAACTGTATGTTGTGTATATTTTCTGCTGCTGCATTGGTTTGTATGAATGATAAAGCGAGTGTAAGTCAGTGTTTTTGTGTATTTCCCACAGAGGGTCCAACAGGAGGAGCTGGACAAGATTGAAAAGCACATAAAATCTTCTAAAGACAAGGAGAACGCCAAGCCTCTAGATAAACCTGAACAGTGAGTGTTTCCTCCACCACTTCACAACTAGTAAACACCAGAACCACATGAACTCACAAGACACCAGATCAGTACAAGAATACAGTGATGCCATCTAGTAGATGAAGTACTGGGTAGAGTCTCATAAATATAAACCAACCAGAGATCTCCTGTAGGGAGCCACTGGTAAGGTCTTGAACTGGTTGTAAGTTTGGGGAATAGTCTGTTAGGATAGCAGAGATGAATCCAGTAAGGTGGTTTAGATATTTTTAGTCACAACCCAGTAAAACAACAATGCCCTCCTTAAAGGTGAGATGCTCATCTAAAAAAGCCTACATTTTAATTCTGATATCTTTTTCCTTGTGTCTTCTGTGTTGCAGATTTCTCTACCAACTCTCGCTGATCCCAAACTTCTCTGGCCGAGTCTTCTGCATCCTCTTCCAGTCTAGCTTCTCTGAGTGCATGTCATCCATCATGAAGAAACTAGACACACTGCAGAGGGTATGCAAGGTGAGCCAAACAAAAAGCATGACAAAATCTGGATCTTTTAAAGCAAAACAAATGAGCCAACACAAAGATCCCCCCAAAAGGAGAAATTAGACTAATTTGAAAGCATTGTTGGGCCTCATGCAAGAACATTGTTGTATTCATGTTCCAAATTTCAGGCTTGTTTCAGGTTGATAAATACCACCTGAAGGTGAGATTTGGTTATTGCCTTAATCAGTGAACAATCACAGAGATATTAGAACAGAGAAAATCCCAGCCTATTTCATTTTATCCAGTGGTTAACATGTTTTATTGTAAAAGTTATGGTCATTTTTACACATTCTTGTTATGAAAATGACACGTGTGGCTATTCGGTGGAGGAATAATATTGTCAGTGTGAAGTTCAGTCTGAACTCCTCTATTCTATCCACAGAATAGAGTAATATAATAAATTTGTAGTACAGACAATCAGGATGAAAGAAAATTTTTATGGTATTTTGGAGGAAGTTGTGCAAGCACCAGCTGCCATTTCCCATTTGTGTCTTTTCTCTCTCATTCTGTGATGGGATTTTCTCATCCTCTGTCTTGGATTTGTTTAAAGAACAGCTCTGATCTCTTCTGCAGGCGTTGCAGGACAGTGAGAAGGTGAAGACAGTCCTAGGTCTGGTTCTGGCCTTTGGTAACTTCATGAATGGTGGAAATCGAACCAGAGGCCAAGCTGATGGCTTCACCCTCGACATCCTACCCAAACTCAAAGATGTCAAGAGCAGTGTGAGTAAACAGGAAGATGCAGAAACAAACTAATTTGCTGAACGACAGGGTCTTAGCCCTGCTGCTGATATTTTAGTATTTTTAAATCAACATATTTATGTGCCAGCGTACAGTTTCATAGCTTAGTGGCAGTTCATCAGAATGCTGCACTCCCACATACAAACTGAACATATCCAGGTTAGAGTGATTTCTATACCAAGACATGGAGTTTAACTCATCTTACTGAGCAAAACAACGGTTCCATCCACAATATGTGCTGTTGCTTGAAAAATTTAACTTTTTTATCCCAAGAACAAAAAGAAAACTCGAAAAAAAATCACAATTTTACCGTCTTCAGTTTAGTTGTAAAATGCATCCTTTTTTATGATTGTGAATTATGCTCAAAAATGTTTCATCCAGTTGACATCCAACCCCCATTTTACTAAAATAGACTAAAAGATTCTAAGCATTTTGTTAATTAAAGGGAAACAGTGGTCATAACATAATGATTCAACATGTACTCCCACAGATGACAGCAGAGCTACTGTTTGCTTTGTACGCTCTGTTCTAACAAATAGACATGCTGTTGTATTGCATTAATGTCTTAAGCTGGTTTACACAGTTTGAAGATACTATGGAAGATTATGTTTGGATTTTAAAACACACAGACAGTGTATAAACTTTTGTTCAGGCCACAATTTTTATTATTGTTATTTTCAAACTTGATGACATAAAAAGTAACAGTAGATTAACATAGAAAGACTTATTTTAGTGTGTGTTTGCTGCTGGGTTTTTATTTACCCCTTTTTCAGCACAGAAATCTTCAAAGTGGAATTAACTCACTGTGACCCAAACCTTTCCTCTCAGTTCTAGGTGACACTTTAACACTGTATGGCTGTAAACGTACTTTTTCTCTCGCCACATGCAGGACTCTCTGAAAAGTCTCCTGTCTTACATCGTTGCATACTACCTCAGGCACTTTGAAGAAGTAAGCCTCCTCCCAAACTGTAAATGAATAGTTAATTTACTTTCTGCTTTATACTAATTCATGAATGTGTGTGTTTCTCATTCACCAGGATGCTGGAAAGGAGACGTGTGTGTTTCCTCTCCCTGAGCCTCACGATCTGTTTCAGGCCTCACAGATGAAGTTCGAAGATTTTCAAAAAGACCTGCTTCGACTCAGGAAGGACCTCAGAGGTAACACACACTTAACCTAACCTAAACCTAAACCTAAACCTTAACTTAAGCCTTGCCTTGTATCTGCCTCAACTGAAGTCTTCATATTAAACCCTGACCTAAATCTAAATGTAAACTTTTGACCGGTAGTGTGTCTAAACAAACACACACTCACACACAGTTTACATCGTAAATAGTTTCAATCTTTGCACCTCCTGTGGTCGTTTCACAAAATCACTGCTGATATAAATGCCACATTTTGAAGTTTCATATGATTGTCCACAAAGTGTTTTATTCTATCAAGCTTTCAATTCTTTCATTCACAACACTTGTTGGAAAAACAACACTTTTAGGATTACTTACGCTGCTTAATCGCCACTTATCTCGCTTAGCATGTCAATGCTAACAAGTCATTGTCAAATACATCAAATCAAATCAACTTTATTTATATGGCACTTTTCATACAGTATAGCAACACAAAGTGCCTCACCGAGGATAAAAACAAAAATAACACAATAAAAAACACTATAAAAAACCCGAAACCTCCCACCCCCCACAAATATACACACAGATACACAATCACATATACATTCACACACATACGTAGACATACGAACAGACATACAGACCCACACACACAAACATACCAACATACACACACCCACATACACCATCTGTCGATAAGGAGATATAGAGGAGACATGTTAAATATAGTTTATGAAAATTCCAACAAGCCGTCTCTCCAGGAGAACTCTGCACAAAAGATGAGACTAACATTAATGTCTGATAGAGGAGAGTACAAAGTGTGTTTGGAGAACAGTAGTGTCAATATGTATAACATTTTTTTCAGATATGGCATGTTTTATAAATGTAACAATTCTTATATTTTCTTTTTCTTTGTTCACACCAAACTTACACAGCACTACAGCATCCTTTCCTACTTGTATTCTGCTTTCATGCAACTTTGAATCTGAACCTGACTTTGTTGTTTTCTTCATTATTTGATCAGCGTGTACATCAGAAGTAGAAAAGGTGTGCAAGATGTCAGATGAGGGTAACTTGCAGCCTTTCAAAGACAAGATGGAGGACTTCCTTGCACAAGGTAACCGATAAAACCACAAATCTCTTTAGAGGGCTGGATAAGTCTACCTTTGTGCTCATGGATCAATAGAATTTACAATACTGCAGTTAAAAATACGCTACCTTCTGGCAAAAGCATGCTTCTCACTGATCGCCATTTTAAAAATCTGTATGGAGTTTGTCTAGATTCAGGAAATTGTTTAACCTCTGTGTGACATCTCCTCACTGTCTACAGCAGAGATGTTGAACTTGCTTACTTTTGGGGAATGGAAAGAGGGCAGGCTGCAGTTAAAAACAAAAAGAGGACATTATTTAGTATTTGATAAACTAAATTTAAAAGCATCCCCAGTCTGAATCAGTTGTCGGTGAGTTGAGTGTCAACAGACAGTGGTGAGTGGAGTAACGCTGGTCTACGACAGCGATTAGCCCGTACAATGTGACCTACACAGCATCGACAGACACCACTTCTTATCATCATTAACTTTCCAGAATGAACGATTGCCAAGTCCTGACAGCAAACTTGAATACTCTCTCTTGTTTGATGCCTTGTTCTCCTTCTTTCTTAGCTAAAAGTGAACTGGAGACTCTGGATACTCAACTCAGCAGCACTCACAAACTGTAAGAACTACTTCCTTTATCGGTTTCATTTCTGCATCCAAACAACAGCCACTGAGGAGAGGGCAGTACTTTACATTTATACATGAACAGGCTCATGGTCCTTGTGCTTAGGAGGTATGATATGACTAAACCATATGGTAACCAAAACAACAGGACTGGAACCACAGAGTTTCTGATTGTTCATCTCATGTAGCCTGCAGCTTTGTTCATGTGTTCCATTTCCTGCTTGTCTTTTAACCTCCAGTCACAGCTGTGATTAATGTTAAAAACTGGGGTCATGATTGGTTCTCACAGTCTGTTAATAATCTAAAGCCTAACCACAGATAGATATATGTGGCAAAAGGTGACAAAATAAATGAGAAGCAAGAGAGTCAGAATATAAAACTAAGTCATACAAGGCTTTAAAACACTGTTAAAAATAGATATGCAGTTTAGAGAGGAAATGTTTATTTGACAGTTTTTTGACACTGTTTTATTGTGAAGGGTTAACAGCTTTAAACACTGAACCTTGTATTAAACTATCCATCCTACTTTAAAACCTTGTGTGTTTTCATGTAAAATCTTAGTCGGATTTCCAGCCTCAGTCTGGCTCATTCTGTGTCACATGTTTCCTCTGCTCACAGCTAAAAATTAACATCATTCTGACATTTTGTTCCGTCAGGTTCCTGGAGCTCACAGTGTTCTTCTCAGTGAAGGCCAAGGGAGGTGAGAAGGAGGTTTCACTCAACACATTGTTCTCCATCTGGCATGAGTTCTCCTCTGACTTCAAGGACCAGTGGAAGAAAGAGAACAAGGCCATTCTCAAGGAGAGGTATAGTGACACGCCACGCTCTACAGCTTTAGTTTTTCTTTTATCCCAATTTGTTTCTTAGTCTCTCTTGCTTTGATAGCAGCCTTCAGCCTGTCTGTATTTTCTTATCTTTCTCTTGACAAAACCCCATATGAGTTCTATGGAGTTCAGGTAAGGTGATTGTTGGATAATCAAGCCCAGTAATACTATAGTCAGAAAACCATTTGGTCATAGTTTTGTCTGTGTGGGTAGGTGTTCAGTCCTGCTGGAAAAGGAAATCAGCATCTCCATAAAGCTTATCGGCAGATGGAAGCATGAAGTTCTCTAAAATCTCCTGTAGATGATTGAGTTTATAAAATACAGCAGACGAACACCAAAGGATGATATGACACCCCAAACCATCACAGACTGAGAAAACTTCACACTAGACTTCAAACATCTTAGATTCTGAGCCTCTCTACTCCTCCAGACTCTAGCACCTTGATTTCCAAATAAAATGCAAAATTCATCTCACAAAGAACTTTGAGTTCTTTTTCTCCTTACCTTGGGTAAGAATCCTCTGGTTTTGTCTCAGGTTCAGGAGTGGCGTAATATTAATAGAAATATTACAAAGTTTTGAATACATCTGTGCTTCCCCAAGTTCTTGAATCAGCTTTTTTGACAATCTTCTTAAGGCTGCAGTCATTCCTGTTGCTTTTGAACCTTTTCCTCCTTGTACAGTTTTTCATTCTAGTCAACTTTCTATTGTTATTATTGTTATGCTTTGACACAGCCTTTTAGCACTGACACAATACGATACGAAATGATGTGCCTTTATTAGTCCCACAGTTGGGAAATTTACATTGTTCCAGCAGCAAAGTAAATAGTGAAAGCAGTTTAAGAATATTGGGGAAAAAAATAAAAGTATTATTTCTTCTATTTATTGATATTCATGTTGTCCAAATTCTTCTGGATGTGCACGTAACAATATTGCACATATAAATGGTATTGCAGAAATTCTTTCATGACTAGAAATACTAAGATATTATTACAAAGTGCTGTCAGAGGGTAGAAGGAGCAACAATCGTTGTTCAGAATCACACTTAAAGCATTCTGCTTTAAATAAGCTCAACTTGAAATTCCTTCAACAGAAAGAGCTGCCAGATGGATTACCCTATGACATCACCCTTGACTGTTACATTTGCTGTGTGGTTGCAGTGTTCACATTAACTGCACTGGTACTGTGTGTTCTACAGGTTAAAAGCAGCAGAGGAGTGTTTCCGGCAGGCCAAGGAGAAGGCTTCCTACAGTGTTAAACCCAAACATGCCTCTGGCATCGTAAGTCCACTCTGAGCTCTCATTTCTGTTTGTTCAACCCTCATTTTATCAACATATTGTAGGAAAAGATTAAAATGTTATTTCAGGGCTTTATTTAGCCGTAGAAGCGGTGGTCTTCGTGTACATGGCTCTGTAGGGCACTTTATATCCATTTTTAGCTGATGAGTCCCAACGTCCCTCTGATTTTGTAATGTAACCCTGCTGCATACTAGTAACTGTTTCTTTAGTAGCTGTTTCTCAAATCCAGTGTTATAAATCACAGCTAATTTCTGCCCTGTCTCTAACACAGGGCTGGCATTTTATCCAACTTTTTCATTAAATATAAGCACTAAATAAACAGGGAAAATGTATGCTCAAATGAACTGATAAATGTTCCCTACTCTCATTCACCCAGCGTGGTTGTGCTTTTAGTAAGATGATGGATGGTATAATACACTAAACACCTATGCTGTCTCTCTCTCTTACAGAAAGCCAAGCTTGGCATGAAGATTTAAGTCAGTGGACTCGGTATGCTTTTTTTCCTGACTTTGGACACCAGCAATGAGTCATATTCAGTAGAGCAGAGGATCAAACTGAGGGACAGGTCATGATTGGCATGTGTGTGCAGCTGAACCTACACTAGACATCTTGCTTCGCTTGTTTATTTTCTGTTTGATGACTTTTGTCTGTCAGCTATCAGCCTGTTGCCTTATATGACTCATGAAATCCACTCAGTTGCGAAAGGACGCTGCAGCAGGGCCACCAGTGGCACGCAGCATATTGAATACATCAGCTGGAATATCAACATCCTGTCTGTGCAGCTCATAGCTCCGCATTTATCAGATGATTTAATGCCTTCTTTTTAATGAATATACAGCTGAATGGTAAAGTCGAACAGTAAACTTGTTGCATTTGAGGGAGAATAAAAGGTTGAGCACTTATTTTTTTACTTTGTCTGTGTCAGCCTCCCACTAGCTCAGTAAGATGTGACGCTGATGGAGAATCAGACTGAAGCAACGATGACATGACTCAGTATTAGAATCGTTTCAAAAAGGATTCAGACTTTGTGCTACATTGGAAAAAAATTGGCTTTCAAGACCAATGTCACAAACTGGAGTGAGTACATGTGTATTTATAGTTAAGAGTTCACCTTCAAGTATCTCTTCTGAGGTGTACGAATTCACTGAGTAGAATGGCCAACAGTTCACTCTATTTCTCTGACCTACAGAGTGGGGTCAGAAAAGGGAACAGATCTGAATATTGTCTGAAGCACCACTGCTAAAACTGACTGCAACTGTCTTTCTGGTCACATGTTGGCATTTAGATAGATGGAAAACAGCTGTTTGAATCACTGACTAGAGACCGTTGTTGTCTGATATCAGTTGTGGTTGGTTTGTTGTGATCTGTGGGTACAGTTTGTAATGACACATCTTTTATTGGTCCACATCTGCCCCCGATGGCTGCTCTGTCAGAAATACAACAGAAGAACGAGAGCAGCTCAAACAATCACAGAACTGAGTGATGACTTTAATGATGCAGTTTTTAATCTGTCTTATATGAAAAGACAACATATTGTCTGTATGTGAGTCTGAATTTATGGATTTTGCTATTAACAGTGGTAATGAAACTGTACTATCAACAATATAGAACATCAAGTCTTAAGGACTTTAAACAACTCAGCATTCAGATCAGCTACATCTGGATGCTGGTTTGCAATATGCAGGTGTCCCAAAAAAAAATGACATCATTTGAGATGTCCATATTGGAGTGACGACTTGGTCAGAAAAATTAGGACTTAAGAGGATTTATTTTGGACATGAAATGTTTTATTCCACAAATTTAAAATAAAAAATTCTGGGGGATGGTAATTTTATAATGTTCCAAAGTTATTACAAATGTTCTGCTTGTGAAGCAGCACACATTAAGTCAGTAGTGGAGTTCCTGCCACACTCAATACAGCATGTCCTGTGTAACATTCTCCAGAGCCTCAATCATTCTGTTTTGAGTTCCTCTACACATGTGGGAAGTGGTGGGATATAGACCATTCCTTTCACGTAACCCTATAGAAAGAAATCGCATGGTGCTGGGTCAGAGGCCATTTCATTAGCACGTTGTCTCCGTCATTAGCACGTCCAGTCCATCTTCCTTTCAGATTCTCGTTAAAATAAGCTCGCACACTGATTTTCGAGTGTTTAAACTAATTATCATGTGATGAAATGATGTCAGATTTTGTGGGACACCCTGTATTTCTGTGAATATATTGTAGGTTAGGAACATCGGAGACAATACTTCACAACACGCACTGTAAGGCTTTTCTATTTGGTCCACAACACAACGTTCAGGACGCTATAAGTCTGCAAGGCTGAACTGACATATCTTCACTACATTAACACATTTCACTTTTTCATTTAATCATTTATGTATTTAGCTGGAACATAACTGGTCTCGTTTAGCCAGCACATTCTGTAGAATTTAACAGTTTAGGGGCACCACATTTTAGGTGCTTTTCAGTTAGCACCTACTCAACTCGACTCGGTTTAGGTAGTTTTCCATTACAACTGAGTATCAACTCATCGTGGGTGGAGTCATCATAGCACGGCGGCCGGTCACGGAGTTAGCGCTGATATGCTAATTAGCTAGCTTATTGTCTGCATACAGGAGACAAGGATGTTACTTTCAAAATATACAACACGGTCTCACGGGGATTCGTGAAACTGTTACGTAAATTTTTTGTTTCTTTTTCGTGCGCACCAACACGATTTCATCATGTTTTTCGTGCCGCTCACCACGAAATGTTTTTCGTGTTGCTCACAACGAAACCCGCTGTGGTAATCACAGCTGAAAGTGGTTTATACCAGCGGATTCATGACGATCTAAGCTGTCCATCGGCGTATACTGCTTGTGTGATCGCGTTTGCGGCCGCCGGCCGCCGGACATTCTTGAAATTCCTATGCTAATTGGTAAGTGTACCACCGGGTTATGGTTAGGTTATGGTTAGGTTATGGTTAGGGTTATGGTTAGGGTTATGGTTAGGGACGATGTCATGCAAAATATAGCGTTGGATTCGCCATGGTTTTACATTAAAAATATAATACACACATTCGTTTGAAATACGTTCTGAGTGGCACGAAAAGTCCGCCGTTTAAAATACATTGGTGCGCATTTCGTGGTGAGCGGCACGAAAAACATGACGAAATCGTGTTGGTGCGCACGAAACCGAAACAAAAATTTACGTAACAGTTTCACGAATCCTCGTGAGATCGGGCTGAAATATACTTGTTTGTCTCAAGTGAGCTTGCCACCAATGGGATAAGGAATGTGAAAGCTTCTTGAAGTCACAAAACACTCACCAGTTTTGTGAAGGAGTCGCTCTCATGTGTCCAATTAGTGATCTGCACTCTGTAGACGTCACATTATCGGCTCAACTCAGCTCGCTTGGAACCCCGGCGGAGTAGGTACAAAAATTGTACCTAGTACCAGGGACTACGTCCAAATGGAAAACCTCACTAACCGAGTAGAGTGAAGTCGAGTAGGTGCTAGTGGAAAAGCGCCATTTCATTCTGCTATAGGACGAAAACACTCTAAGAGAAAGATGCAGCTTTCATGTTTCCTCAAAATAATGACAGGTAGAATTGCAATGGTGGAATATTTGCATGAAGGGAGGCAAGAACTATGAAATAATGAAATAAAAGGACTTCTTCCCTGAAAACAAAACTAGGAGGGCTGCTTTTTTTTTTACAAATCCAGACCCAAAACCTTAGAAAAAGTTGAAATTCTGAGTGTGGCAGGAGACAGGAGCAGCCAGCGGCAGGCTTCTATCTGTATCCTGTATTCAATGAGTCAGAACAGGGCGTAACTACATACAGAACATTCACTCTCGTTACAATCCATTAATGATTACGGATGTTTTGTTGTAAAAGGATGCAATAGCAGTTAGTGGCAGCTTAGGAAAATCCAACATCTTCTGCAAATGTCTGCAATCTCTCATTTTGGTTGCCTTGTCCTAGGAAAATATGTTGGGCCAAAAAAAAAAGTGATTTGAACTTTTGGTGTGAGCTGCACCACTATGTGGCCGTATACTGCACACAATGAAGCAGACGTATTTGGACTTATGCTGTATAACTCCTGTCAAACTAAAAAGTCTAGTGGTAATGACATTCAGTACCAGCTCAAATCTGTCATCAATTTCAAACACAGTTAAGCTTTTCTCAGTTATTGTGTAATATTATTTTATGCCTGGGTGTTTTGGAGGTTTAAGGTCTGAACATAAAACAGTTGGATTGGGCCCACATATGAATGGATGTGAAGGTGTTAATTCAGCTTTGCCTTAATGTTTTGATATATTCCAAAAATTAATCGGATGTCGCCCAAATTGTCCATTCTGATATGTTTTTGAGTGAACGTGAAAAACTGGATTGAATTTTGAAATGAATTAAATTCAGTTTTATTCAGTTTAACCCTCCTGTTGTCCTCATTTACGGGCGCCAAAACATATTATTTCCTTGTCTGAAAAAATCCCAAAATTCTGCAAAAAGATTCCCCAAATTTTTGAAATTTTTGGATTTTTTTTGTGAATGTTCTTGAGGAACATTTTTAACATTTTCTTCCACCAAAAAAGGTTCAAAGACTTCCCGAGAATGTTGAAAATGTGGACATCAGAAGGTTCACTGTGAAAATGTGTTTTTTTTCTCCACATTTTCAAACTTTAAACAGGTCAATCTTGACCGACAGGACGACACGAGGGTTAATGCAGTTTTATTTACATAGTTCCAATTTACTACACAAGTCAACTCAAAACACTTCACATAGAAAAGTCAAGACTTTACCATGTGAAGGTTCTATCTGTATGATATTACAGATAGAAAGCCAACAAATTTCAAGATTTCCTTTTATTTATTTATTTTTATAACCTGAATCTGGGGGTGTGAAGCATTTCCAGCCATACACAGAGCCGGGTCAGCTTGCTTTTGCCACTGAGGTAACAGAGGAGTGGAGTTACCAGCATTGATTTTGCAGCACTTGTGTCACTGGTGTCGAAATGTAAGGGAACTGTGAGTTAACCTAAACTACAGCCATGAACACATCCTCTTCAATATGACAGTAAATCGCCTCATCATGACATCATAACTCTCTTCCTGGACCTTTAGACGCCTCCACGATGCTTTTTGTGATACTGCACAACCACTGTCCAATCAAACGTTGTCTCTACGTTAAAAAAAAAAACTAACTCAATAAGCAATTGTACAGCAGCAGTGGTGATTGGCAGAACAATAATGTCACTGTAAATTTATATGTGCAATTTTTAATTTATGTTGAATGCGATGCCATACCATACCTGATGCACTGTGCGGGTCTGAATTTGTGTGTTTTCTCATCATCTCTCTGATTTAAAGCTGGGATGAAGGATGTGTACAGTGTACTGAAAGACAGGTATTGACTTTTGTTGCAAAATTAATGTAATAAATTGTACAAAAATATATATATTGTGAGGCACGTTTTCTATTTCTTTCACTCATGTCCTCTTCATTTTGCATGATACAACAGGAATTTGATTAAATTTAAACAGTTTGTGCATAAAATATTTCTGTAGACATGCATATGAACAAGATGCACTGGGTCTTGGAACAATGTAATTTATGTAAAATAAAGAGAATTAATTGAGCACTGTTTTGGTTTTATGCCATATTTTATTGTGGTAACATTGTTTTCCAGGCTGGTAAATGAATATGAAACATTCTGGCTGTAGATGCAGCACAACAGAAGTAAGTAAGAAGTAAATAGAAGGAGAAAAGTAGAAGACTAGAACGGTCTGTGAGAGTTCTTAGACATTCATGCATCCATCCTGACAAACTGGTTTATACAGGCTGCTATGAATTACCCATTGTAACTAACCATATGTTAGCTAAAGTGTGTCTTTTAAACGGAAAACCTGAAGTATAGAGCAGTATTTGGTGCTGTTGAACCGGTTGTGAAGAGAGAATACATGGACAACATGTATGGTTCTGAAACTGGCATGATGCTGACATCAGAAAAGTACTTTTGAGTTCCTCTGAAAGGACAAACCAGTTTTGGAGCTATTTGTGTATTGTTTTTTATTAGTAATCAGAGGTCCCATTTCTAGTTGGATTATGTTCATTTTGTCCTTTTTTATTATAAAATAATGTTTTTTTTTAAACCCACAACCCAAAAAGGAAAGTATGGTTTTATCTTGCTGACATGCGTCGACCGCATCTGCAGTCTTCTTCAGAGCATCCTCCAACGTGTTGTGTTGATAACGTGTCCTTCTTTGATATAAAGGACACACACAGATATTTACATACAGAGGCAGATCCAGATTCACCTTGTAGGTGGAATACTTCCTGAAACCAACCTTTTAGGTCAACATTCAAAGATATAAGGTGGAATATTCCTTTAAACCAACCTAAATTTCATGATCATTATCAAGTGAGAAACCTCAATCCAGACTCCTCATAAAGTGAGATTCATGCTGCTGTTATTTGTTTAGTCCAGACTAAGGCTACGTTTATACGAGGACCATCTTAACAGAAAACGCAAAAGTGGCGTCTTGTCATTTCACGTTTAGACGAGCGGTTTTGAAGGAAATCTGCGTATATACGGTGACTCTCTAGTGTGTGGAATTCGATTGGATATGCATGCCAGGCAGCTGGGTGGCGCTGTGATAAAACTCCGCCATCTCCCTTTTCAGATCTCCGCCATGGTAAATGTTCATGAATGGAATCTGTACAGATTCTGTGCATTTGTTGGTACGACTCCTGTAGTGTACATAGAGCTGCCAGAGTTGCTTGAAGGTACGAAGGATGGAAATAATCACACATCTTTGTTTACGTCCTTGTACCGGCCGGCAAACCAAAGCACCGGCGCACGTATGTCACGTAATCGTGTACCCGACGTGGTCAGATCTCGGCAAAGTTTTGCTGTTTAGAGGGAAACGTAACGGCGTAGAGTTTTCAACTTTTCCACTCTGGAGGCCGGTTTCAAATTTTTGCGTTTTTAAGCCCCCAAAACGCTGTCCTCGTATAAATGATAGGGTGTTTTGTTGAAATATTTTGACGTTTTTACCTGCAAGCGTCCTCGTGTAAACGGCCCCTAAATGACAGAAATCCACACCTGCAATTTTATTTCAGGACTCGGTTATTATGTCAGGGCCTCCCTCTCCCCCCATCCCACCTGACATCCCAAAACCCTCTCCCCTTTTCCTCACCCTCTCACCCCTTCACTGAACTGAGTTTGGCTCTGTTGCTTTAGTTTGTTCTTTAGGCGTTGGCTTGCAGCATCCAGCTAGTGATGGTGAGATGAAGCCTCATGAGGTATTGAACCACTTGGGCCAATTGGTTCGAGAAAGGGTTAATTTCTTGAAGCTTCAGGAGCACACGAAACCACCTACTGGTCAAGTGTATAATCACAGGCAGCTGTATCTGAACCACATGCCTGATGCACTGAATCATTGTTCATTATGGCTGTTGGGAATGAGTATGAAAAACAAAAAATGTGTGATCAAATACTTTCTATAGATAAATGATCACAGGTGTATATTAAAATATATTTTTGTGTATTCTGTGTGTGTAAATTTCCTCAAAATGGTAGTATCATCAGTGGCGGCTGGTGGTGAAATTTGTTGGGTGGGCTAACAAATGCATAATACCGATTAAATGGTTAACACAGCTGCAAAAGCAACATCACCTATAATACACACAGTTACATCAATTACAGGTACACTATACTTTTTTAGTGCTCTACATCAACACTCTCTCTCACTCACTCACTCTCTCTCTCTCACACACACACACACACTGTGTATTCCTATCATTGTGGGGACTTACCATTGACTCCCATTCATATCTAACCCCTAACCCTAACCCTAACCGTCACCTTAACTCAGACTAAAACAATGCCTAACCCTAAAGAAACGTTTTTGCACTTTTACTTTTTTGCGAAACACTGTTTCCCCTCATGGGGACCCAAATGAGGTCCCCACAAGTGACGTTTCTTGGGGTTTTCCTATAGTTGTGGGGACATTAGGTCCCCACAACCCCAATAATTACCAGTGAGCCAGTGACGTAAAAAGCGTCATCAAACAGGCTGGACCGGAGAGCAACTCGGGGCGGGACCAGTCAGTGGAACTGTCTATCAAGTATAGCCACGCCCCCTGGCTCCGACAACTTTAACGATTTATTTAAAGTTCAGTATTGATTTATTTTAAGATCGGCCACCTGATCTCTCATTTTGACCATGAAAACTAACGGGAAAAAAATCCTGAGCTGTAGAAAATCAGTCTATCAAATTTTATTTTTTCCAAAAATGAATTGGGGTCTATGGAGAAAAAGCTTTTTGGAGCCAACCCTAGCGGACGGCGTGATATTGCAAGTTTTTTACACTTCCGGATGGGCTTCAATTTTGGAGCCAGATGCTACGTCCATCTTTATATACAGTCTATGGTCAGACCTCGCAGCAAAATCTGAACCACTTTTCGAAGCAGTCAAGTGGTTCAGCCAGGCAGCGAGGCTTCAGACGTCATCATTTTTGGCTCCTCCCCTAAATGAAGCAAGCCTCGATATGCGCTTCGTGGAAACGCCCCCTCCATTATTTGACACACACTTTGAAATAAGTGTTAATGTCCTTCATTGCAAACCTTTCTTAAATCAGACTGATCAACTAAAAAGTTCATGTAAATAGCAAAGTGTTGACAAAAAAAAATCCCCAATTTTGCAAAAAACCTCAACCAGTTTCTATTCAGCAAAAAAATGTTGCTATGCTTACTTGGAGTGGTTTTTAAGCTTTTTGAAAAATAATTTATGATCTTTATTGCAAACCTTCTTGAACAATTAGAAAGATCAGCCAAAAAGTTCATGGAAACAGCAAAAGTGTTAAAAAGTGTTAAAAAGTCCCCAATTTTGCAAAAAAAAAAAAAAAAGGTTTCTATGCTCACTTGATTTAGTTTTTGACTCTGCTAAGAAAGAGTGGATGGTCTTCATGAAAAATCTTTCTTGAATAGTGTAGCAGATCAACTAAAATTGATAAAAAATATATTGGATTTTATTGACCATTAGCACAATGTAGACTATTACCAGACTCATCTGTTAATGATAAATTGAGACTTTTTTGTTCATTTTAATGTTTTTTTCTATGTCTAAAGGCATCTAGTCGCTGTCCTCTTCCATTCCCGCCTTCGTAACCCCTTTCCCAGAGCCGTGCACCCCCTCCAAGTCTCCAGTGCTCATTAGCTCGCTGCCGCCACAGTCGACCGACAAACATGTAAGTCGTGTTAGCGAGCTGCTGCTTTACGACTCCGTTTTATCTGGAAATGTTTACGCTGGCTGCCCTTTGGACGGACACAAACTCTCAAGTGTCTAGTTACTGTGTTCCTCAGAGCAAATGCTGTTGTTTGTTTCTGTTTGTGTCAAATGTGAAGTCGGCTCCTTTCATTCACTGCCTTTTTGTCTGACTTTTGTTGTTTTGATCATAAAGTACAATACTATCATTTGGTTCCAAATACCTGAGACTGAATGTTTTTTGTCTTTATAGACACTCTGTGATCTGAAAGTTGTAATGTGTAAATGATAAACTGAGGCATAATATCATTGAAATGTAATTCATTTTTCTAATATTCCCGGCTGTCCAGGATGTTTTGTAAAAAGACAATTCTTTAAATATGGACATTTTTTACTCTAAAACAAAGTTATTTATAGATTGTTATGCTCTGATTTTATTGGTCACCTGAGATCAGATTGGCCAGAATGTGGCCCTGAACTGAGATGAGGTTGACACCCCTGCTCCAATGAAACAGAGGCAAATTAATTGCATTTTACATAAAGAAATAACGGAATTAGAGGTGTGTTTATGTTATTTCCTTGATTTTCCAACCAGATTCAATGTGAAAGATTAAATTATTGTGGATGGGGAGTGATTTTAAACACTGCTCATTCAATTTAGCACAGCAATGAGTGAAGGTGACTCTTATCTCACCAGGAAAATATTCAGTAAAGTGGGAACAACAGAAATCACAGGCACACATTCCCTCTGATTCCCACCAGCTGTCACCAGATTCATTTTCACTTCAAAAGCAACGAGAAAAGCTCAGATAGAAATAAACAAAGTGGAAATCTCAGGTGGAATTGGATCTCAGCGCTCACAGTAAGCTGCTAATAAAGAAGTTTTTCGCTCCATATTCTGATTTGTTCGGACAGGTCGGCAACAGTGAACAAAATCCTGCAGCAGGTTGCACATCTTGTGGAACAGTGTCTGGATGGTGTGGATTGATCACACCTGGTGGAAGACTGAGCTCCAGATTCCTACCTGGCACTCATGAGGAGTGATTAGCTTGGAGCTCCACACCTCCACCAAGAGAAGAAGCTCCTGCTGAGTCTGGGTCAGAAGAAAAAGAAGCTCCTCCTTTCCCTCTTTCTTCTCCTGCTTCTTTTCCTTCTTTCCCTTCTTTGTCTCCTGCTTTTTTCCTCCTTTCCTTGCTTCCTCTCCTCCTTCTTTACCTGCTTCTCTTTCTTCTTTCCCTCTTTCTACTCCTGATTTTCTCCTCCTTTCCCTTTCTTCTCCTCTTTCTTCTCCTCTTCTCCTTCTCTTCTTTCTTTTCCCCCTCTTCCTTTCCCCTCTCTTTCCCTCTTTCTTCATATTTTCTTCTTTTCCCCTTTCTTCTTCCTTCTTTTCCTCTTTTTTCTGCCCTTCTTTTCTCTTCCCCTTTCTTCTAGCCTTATTCCCATTGTCATCTTCTTTCACTCTCCTTTCCCTCATCTTCTTCTTTTTCTTTCCCTTCTTCTCGTTCACCTCCTTTTTCTTTTTTCCTCCTACTCCTTATACTTCCTCTTTTCCTTCTACTCCTCCTTTTTTCTCTTCTTCCCCTCCTCCTTTTTCTTCTTTTTTCCTTCTTCTCCTCTTTCTTTTTACTCTCTTCCTTCTCCTCCCTCTTCTCATTCTCCTCCTTTTTCTTCTTTTTCCTCCTACTCCTTCTACTTCCTCTTTTCCTTCTCCTCCTTTTTTCTCTTCTTTCTCCTCCTCCTCCCTGTTCTTCCTTTTTTCCCTTCTTCTCCTCTTTACTCTCTTCCTTCTCCTCCCTCTTCTCATCCTCCTCCTCCTCCTTCTTTTCCTTCTCCTCTTCTTCTTCTTCCCTTTTTCATTTGTGGCTAACATGTTAGCAAACAGACATTTTACAGTGTCATTATTTGTGTCCACCTCCTTCTTCTTCTTCTTCTTCTTGGATAAACTAAGTCCAGTATCTGTGCTAGTTTTTTTTTTAGTTTTTTTTACCTCAGTTTTATTCTTATAATCTCGTCTGATATAATTATTTAGTTCCGTAACGAGCTGTAGTAACTTTACTTGGTATTTTGTGTTTGTGTGTTCGTGCAGCCTTCCAGAAATCCGATCCGTGTCCAGGACCTGAAGATTATTTGCGCTGAGACGCGAACATGTTGGACCTCTGCTTTCAGATTGTTCAAGGTGTTTAATTATCTCATTCTGTTTGTCATTTTATCTGACTGTGAAATGAGTGAACAGTGTGTGCGTTTGCTTAGAACGGGAAGCTGCTCCAGTGTAACTACCGCTTGTCCAAGTCGGCGCCTCGAAGCCTGGAGGGATCGAACCTCGCAGATGGCAAAGTGAGCTCATCAGATGTGACGCATGACGCAACATGGTGGATTTATTTTATATGGAATCGGCTCACATGTTTGTTCATTTAACTGCAGTCTGTGTTGGAGGCCAGCCTGGTGGACGTGGACTTCTCGGGGAAAGCTGGAGGTCAGGTCCTCCAGGACCCAACGGAGGCCTGAAAAGCAGGGAGGGAGGATGGTCAAGCCTGGAGGATGAGGATGTAGGGGAATAAGAGTGTTGTGGAAGTTCAGCGATGTCGAGAGAGCACGAGGAGGCAGATCCATAGAGGTTGAGAATATTGTTTTCTGGTATCAGGACAAGTGACACTGACAGAGCAGCAGTTCATGCCAGCATCAGTTCTGAGGATTCTCTCTGATCTTTGGGTTTATATGGAGTTGGGAGAAGGTCAGATTAAGATTACAGACCAATGTGGAGACAACTAGTCTGCTTAGTCACGTCAGAATGAACAATATCAGATCTCCTGCAGTGTCTGCCTGGCGAAAGAGTAATTTTTCCTTCACAGAGAGAATGATGCAGAAGAAAGAGCCTTGTGGACGTTCGTTTGCAGCCACGTCATGCACTGGGTTATAATTTCTCTTGATGTTGCATTTAGAGCTTTGCTCCATTTCAAATTCAGTCCATTATTAGAAGTGAATACAAATGGTTCTTCTATAAAGTCAAACCATGTCTGTGGTAAGAGAACAACATTTCAGTGGACGGAAGGAATCCCTACAAGTCTGTGGGGTTTTGAGCAGCGTTGTAATGTAGTTAGAACAACCCAAAATGTGACTGATAAATTTTCCAGGCTGACAACTGATTTTGGATTATATGTGATATTTTAAGGTGATAAGCAGCAAATACGAGGTGCAATCAAAAAGTCTTTACCTATAATGAGCAAAAAACTTTACCAGATTCAAATTTAGAAATGCTTCCATAGCACTTTTTTGCACTTCAGAAGAACTTAAAGTGCTTTATAATGTCATCAGGAGCAACTTGAGTTCGGTATCTTGCTCAAAGACACTTCAATGTTTTGGCAATCGAACCACCAACCCTACAATCAGTAGACAACCCACTGTACCACCTCACCCAGATGACAGTAGATGCTTTATTCCTCCCTGTGGGGAAATTCACAAATTCCAGCAGTATCCACACGCAATGGACAAAAGGCATGCAAAAATACAATAAAGAGAAAAAAGTTAAAATATTAAGATTAAATTAAGCTTTGTTCATCTTGAGTCAATTAAAGTGTCATTTCATAGCTCTTTATAATCATCTTGTGCAGTGACACTCTGCTCCCAGTGCTCCTGCAACATTTGTAAAAAAAAAAAAAGTTATTTATTCCCTTTATTATTATTATTTCCCATTATCTTTCCACAAGAATTGAAACAAATTTTGAATCAACATGTACAACACATTTCCAAGTGTCCACAGATGTTACAATACTGAAAAAGAAGGTGTCTTTACAAGCTGTAGATATCTTATCAATAATTGTTTCCATACTTGTCTATTCTCTGTGTAAATACAGCCTGCATTTCACCTGAAAACTTGCTGAATTTTTGTAATGTGACTGTTGGTCAAAGCTGAGTCATTCATGGCTTCCTGGTAGCATCCAATACTGCAGAATTTTTAGTTTTTTACAGAATCTGGACAGAACAAATTATTCATTATTGGCAATTTTTTTTAAACAAAAGATGTAGAATAAAGTGATTTTGCTGGAATATCCCAATTTAAGATTAGATTTTGTTGCTTTTCTGACGATACAGCGTATCACAGACTAAATCAGACACTTTTTTAGAGTATATATAGTTTCAGGCTTGGTGAATAATTACTATTTTTTAATTGTAATATTCTTTTCAAGCTTGCCTGTGACTTTTAGGGGATCAGACGGTTAATGGACTGTCTGCAGAAAATGTTTTTAAAATGAAATAAGACTCAGGATGTCAGAAACTGGATTTATTCTTTAAGAGGAGCAGACAGATGCACTGATTTCTATCATGTCTGTTTGTCTTTTTTTAAGTTTGGTTTTCTTGAAACAGAGGAGAGAAGCTCTGAGGTGCAGTTTTTACCAACCTGAACTCTGCAGCCAGACTTTCCTGTGATCTAAAATATGAAGAGACGGAGTCCTAATCTGAGGTTTATTTTTTAGAAAAGTCCTGCTCTTCAAGTCTTTTTCATTTGTTTTCAGCCATCCACAAGACGCTGCTGTTTTTTCATGGCGGCGTGTCGAGAAAAGAAGCTCAGAGGCTGATAGAGAAGCAGGGTCTGGTGGGCGGGTGAGTGGAAGAACTCAATAAAGATCCACGAAGCTTCATGCTTTGTGCCGTGACCAGCCTCTATCGGTTTGTATGTTTGTGATCTGTGAGTCTGTAGAAGAAGAAAACAGGATCAGTGGAGCGTGACGGCTCAAAGATAAAAACTTCTACAGGCTGTTTGTTGTTTTCTAGCTGCTTCATGCTCTTCTGGCTTTTAGAAACATGTAGAAACACTGACTGGGGTTCAGCATGAAGCGACCAGTGAGCAAAACATCAGTTTAGGATGCTGTTAGTTTAAGAGACACACAAACAGATCAGATTTAATCAGAACTGTCATTTTACATTGTATTAACATCATTTAAACCTTCCTCTATCCAAATACACTACTACTGGATACGATGCTGTCTGTGTTCTCACCCAATTTCATGACTGTTGGAGTTCTATTTCTGAAGATATTTAACCTTAACATGGCTTCCCAAAGTACATTCTACAAATATCCACATATCTACAATTACAGGAACTTTCCTTTGAAAACGGTGGACTTTTTTCACATTTTTGATTCCAATTAAAATGTTGTCCATGGCTGCAGCCAGGAAATCATTTAGAGCTGCTGCAAACTATTCTGTCTGTGTACTTACCAAATTTAATGACTTTAGGAGTTTTATTTCTGGAGATATTGAACCCTTTTAAGAGAGAAAATACAAGAATTCCAAGGTAAAACATCACATTTTCAAAATTCGGCCACAATCCTTAGTTTGGTGACCCAAATAACAACAATAAACTTGGAACAAAATCTAAAATATTGGATCAACATCATTTTTTCATGTCAAATTATCAAAAAAACTGGAACCTTGTCTTGTTAAACTTTCCATACATTGAATTCTGCTGATGTTAGAGCATAAAAAGTTGGTGATATGTCAACTAAAGATTGAATTTGTAGTAGGAAACACAGATCCATCGATATATGAACACTTGCAGGACCTTTCAGTGGACGCCAAACCACCCTTGTTTGAAAACTTTGCACTTTTCCACCATTTTTAAGGGCCAGTAATGAAAAATGTATCCTCTGGTGGAACCATTTAGTTGCTTGAATCTACTGAAAATTATTCTGTCTGTGTTCTCACCAAATTTCATGACTGTGGGAGTTTTGTTTCTGGAGATATTGAACAAGATGTGTAACATCAAAAGTTGGCGAAATGTCGAACAAAGACTGTATTTTTAGTAGAAATATCTGCCAAAAATATTTTAGCTTTCATGACCTCAGATGACAAATAACTAAACCTTGAACAAAATCAGAGATGGTGCATCAACATATTTCCTAAATTCTGTCTAGTCGACCTCATTGAACGTTAAAACAGCTTGTCATGTGTATCCTGTCACACGTTAACCATGTTTCTGTCCGTCTGTGCAGTTTGAGGAAGGAGGCAGGAAGTATTTGACATGGATGATGGAGTCACTCTGTTCATCGGCCTGCTACAGCTGGTTGAGTTTCACCAGATCAACAAGGGAATCCTGCCGGTCTGCGTGGCTCCTTAGACCGCCGATCCTTCAGACTTCACTCCGTCTGATGAAGCCGTCAGGGTGGACTCGAGGGAAACACTGATCCAGACATGGAGCGTATTGGCTGCCCCTCCTCCCTTTAGTATTTTTAATTATTTCCCACAACAGCTCCAGACAGTGGCTGGGTTTTGTTTTTAAATTAATGAGTTCCCTCGGAGACGCCTTAATTAACGCGTTGGACTGTAGGATGTTTGGAGAACCGTTAATAACTTTGATCCATGAAGAGTCCAGGAGCTTCACAGTAAGGATCTTCGGCCACCAGATGGCGCTCCGACTCAGGAAGTCACCGGATATCTCAGCCGCAGCATTAAACTCATGCATTTATCCATTAAAACTGCAGAGGATTGAGATATTCTGATCATGGAAACGCCCCAGGTTGCATCACGAATTCTCCTTTTGTTCTTAATTGTGCCTCTTTTTTTTTTTTTAGCATTAATTAGTTAACAATGTCACATTAATGACTATTTCGCTGTTGGGTTTTTTTGCATAATATTGGTGAAAGGGAGCCATGTCGTGTCGTATCAGGAACATTTTTTTGATATTTAAACAACTAAATATGCAACATAACCAGGTTTTATGTGCAAGGAATGTGTGAAAATTCCAAAAATAATTAATCTAAATGCTGAAGAAGAATATACAATGTGGTTATAGCTCATAAATAAATTATAACAAAAATAGCTCATAAGAAAGCTCATAAAATAATGAAAATTTATGTAGTTCCTCCAACATGTTTTGGAAAAATCATATTTTTACGCAACAGGAACATTATTAATTTAACCTTTATATGCTTAAAACGAATCATAAATTAATATTTCCATCTAACTGGATCGACTTCTTCAATCAAATTCAGCCAAATTACTCAAATTAATTAGAAAATCTGCACATAAAGCAAAGCATTTTGACCTTTTTGGTTGTTTAAACACGGTTTCTTTTACTTTGCACTCACTGTTTGCATTTTATCATGAAAATTTGTTCTTAAAATCTCTGAATATCTACACATCTAGGCATTATTCATTCAGTCCAGCTCATAAATCTACAGTTTTCCTTCATTTTATTTTATCAAACAGGGTTTCTTAGTTTTATTTTTCAGTGTCTTGTGTTTTCGTGCCTGTTTTATATGTTGAATGAAAAAAATCATGTTAAACAGAGATTTGTAAGATAAAATAGTTGTTATTTCTACAGTAAGTTGGAAGTGTTGGGATCTTTTAATGCAGTAAAATAAGCAAAACCACGATTTAAAGCATTTATCAGGGTTTTTAAAGACATCTAAAGAGTTTCATCCCTGTTCTTGAGTTTATGTGGTGTTTTTAGTAATTCGCCACCTTTTGTGTTTCTTTGTTGTGAATTTGCCTCATGTAGTGTTTATTTTTTCTTATTCTGTCAGAATTAATCTGCAGGAGGACAGGTTTGCAGAGAGTCTCTCAGAAACAAAATGTAAAAACACAAAAAAAGTCGGACCTTATTTGAACGTTTTCTGGTAAAAACAAGCTCCTCTGGCAAACCTTTATTATGACATGAAGCTGCAGCGACATTAAAGGCAGATTACTGACCCGCCGCCTCCATCACTAAAATACCAGTGTGCTCAGGTAACCCGGGGTTGCCATGGTAACAAATTTCTCTCTATACAAGGCCTGGATGTGCAGGTAAATTAAAGGGTGGAATAAAGACGGAGGAGGGTCGGGAGGCTTCAGAGAGAGAACACTGATTTCATGTCTTCAGAGAGCAGAGGCAAGAAAAAAAAAAAAAAAGAGCTGAAATGTGACCGAGAGCCGCTGCAGCTTCAACAATCCTTCAAAAAAGAGCCGCAGGAAATATTTCTATAATCTCTGAGCACCTTTTCCAGGAGCAGAGACCCAGTTTTTAGCTCCCAGTGCAGGAGTCGGTTAAGGATCAGTTTAATTCTTAATAAGTTCTCAAGCAAACGTTAAAGTTCTGGATTGAAAATGACACTTTTACCATCAAATATGTGTGAATAAACTGATTTATCTGCACAAATGTATCAAACATCGATTCAAATTCAGTCATTTTATCAGCGTATATTCAGGATAAAGCTGTTTTTCTTGTTGCTATGGCAGTAATTTGTATTTGTGGAGGTGAAAATATTGCATTTAATTAATTTCTTGTTTCCATCAGTTGGTTTACCAATGAAAAACAGCTACACAACTATAATTATAAACTTTTAATTTCATATATTTCTGGCTTCATTGCTTATAATTTCGCATCATAAGTCTCAGATTAAATGAAGATCCTTGCTCATGTACAATACTTAGCTTTCATCTGCTGTATTTTTTCTGTTTTAGCTGAATTTACTGTTTATTTTTTAACATATAATATTCAACACGACTGTTTACATCCCTGTGCAGTCTCATTTTATGGTCATTTTCACTAAATTTATGATAAATTTGCTTCTTTTTGTGCCTTTTTGTTATCATTTTACCTCGTTATGTGTCTGTTTATAATCATTATGCTTCTTTTTGTTGTTGTTTTACATTATTTGTGGTGCATTTTCTCACTTTTTGTGTCTTATTGATATCCTTTTAGCTGTTTTGTGTCTATTTTTACTACTTTTGTGTTTTTTTGTGTCTCTTTGTGCCCATTTTGTTTAATTTTGTCTTTCTTCGTATTCAATTTGTCTCTTTTTTGGTCTTTTTATAGTAAGTTTGCATCTTTTTGTGTCTCTTTGTCTTAAATTTGCCTGTTTTTGTGTTTCTTTGTAGTTATTTTGCCTCTTTTTGTGTGTTCTTGTTGCAAACATGCCTCTCATTGTGTCTCTTTGTACTGCTGTCCTCTCTTTATGTGCCTTTTGTACACGTTTTATGTTTCTTTGTATGCAGAACTGATCTATTTCAGGTGAAACCGAGGGACTCGTGCCTGCAGGATATATAAAATAATATCCCAGTTTCTATGTTTTTAATTTGTTCTTTGCTAACTGCTTTAGTTATTCCAGGGATGTTGGTATTATCATTGTGTTCCAGGAAACCCAAGTAGAATACTTCATTCATGTTAAATGGACAAAACAGCCACAGGGCGTAAACAACACAGAATGACTTTAATCTCACTAATAATGAAACAACTTTAGTCTGAAGTTAATTTAGAAAAAGATGATATTTATTTTCTACACCTTAGACTCTAAAACTAGAAAAACTTAATATTTTTTTTGTCAATCTCAATTTATTTTTTGAAGATTTTAATTTCTGCTTCTTCACAATACAAGCAGACCGGATCATATCTGCACGTTTACACATTTTTAACCGGTGTGTTCTTTCGCTTCACGTTAACTCCGCCCGGCGGGGCCCACACCGGGACACAAATCAAACGCTCCCTCAATTAACTGCAGGTGTGCTCACTAGCGTTCCGGCTAAGGTGGAGCGGGTTCGTCGAAAACTACACAGTTTTTAAGGTGAAAATCGAGTTAGAAAGAGGAAAAAATATCGAGAATCACAAGAGAGAAGTCCATCAAGTGAAGATGTCAAGTTTGTTGATGTTTTTGTGTCGTTTTTGCCAGAAAATAAGAAGCTGGAAGATGCTAGCAAAGAGGAGTTCGCAGCTGATGGTAAGCTGGCTTGTTAAGGTAATGTTGTTAGCTTAGAGTGAAAATTTCCCAACTTAGTCCGTTAGTTGTTAACTACCAACTTAATTTATTACTTATTTGGATGCCAAATTAATCAGCGTGAGTGATGCATAAGGAAAAAAAAAACTTCATCATTTGTTTGTATCTTTTAAGGGTTATTCCAATTCTAAAATCATCATGGGCCTTCTGCTCATCATCTCTGATTTATTTAAAACTTTATATCATAAATTATGGATATTAAAAATACTGTGTGTGAAATATTTGCTTGACAGCTCAAATACATACCAGGATAAAATAAATAAAATTGCCCACTGACCCACTTTCAGCAATTATTTTTTTCTGGATTGAAATTTTGAGGCTGTTTGAACAACTCAGAAGCTATGAAAGATAAGAGTAAAACCTGTAATTTTTTACTCTTATTTCTCATTTTGTCATTGATTCAGAATCTGCAGTATTGGACAAGTAGGTCAAATATTCTGGGTGAGCTGAAAAATGGAAGCTGTCATGAAAAGTCCCATCTTAAAGCTCAAATTAATAAAAATATTGATAAAGGAGAAGCCAATTAGTGATATTTTCAGAGCAATGTTTAGCTGCTTGTCTCAATGATACAAAACACATAAAATACTTCTAAAATGAAAAATTTGGTCACAAAAATGAAAAAAAAGGAAATTGTTGAACTTTCACAATTGATTGAGCAGGTTTGACAAGTTAGGAAAAATTATTACGCCACCCTTGTTTTCTTCAGTTTCAATGCCTGGTACCGCTAAAGGTAAATTACCTGGAGAATCCAATGAACACGACAAAAAATGCAGCTGATTTTTAATATTTTATGTCCAATTTGACATGCTTAAGCTTCATTGTGTTCCAGGGTATATAACAGGTCATTTCATGTCATCAGCAGCACTGCACATGCAAAGGTCTAGAGTGGCTTCCTGCTGACATTCAAGCCGTAGCACGAGTCAGAAGTTGTCAGCTCTTATCTAATGCCTCAAACAAAAGAATTATGTGAAGCCACAAAGGTCCAGGTTTTAAGGGCTAAGGTTCTCTTCAGGGATGAATCCAGTTTTCAGTTGATGTCCACTCCAGCCAACTTACTGTTTAGGAGGAGGCCTGGTGAAGCTACAAACCAGACTGTGTGCCTCTACTGTAAAACATGGGGGTGGATCAGTGACCATCTGGGGTTGTTTCAGTCTGGGTGGAACAGGGCAAATGAACCAGGTCATGTAGAGAGCTACTCTTGAAAACAGTCTTTTTTTCATCAGCTGGAAAACTCTTTCCTGCCTCCAATGACTGGATTTTCCAACGGCGAGGTGAGTTAAAGCCTGGATGGAGAACCAGAACATTAGAACCACGCTTTGGTCTGCTCAATCACCAGATCTAAATCCAACTAAAAACCTGTGGAAAATCATCAAACGCTAAATGGAGAACCACAAGCCCCAAAGCAAAGCAAATTTTACGCAACAGGAATGGGCTGCTGTGATCAGAAGCTGGTTCAGAGCATGCCAAGACGCATGGCTGCAGTCATCAGAAACAATGGTTATGATCAGTACTAACTCCTGTGTGGATCATGAGACTAAAACAGACAGAAAAGAAAACATGGAACCCTAAAAGCTGTTTTAGCAGAACAATGCCATAGCTACTGATGTAAGAAGTGAAGTGATTTCAGTTATAATCAAGAAAAGCATGGAAAATGTCTAAATATCAGCTCTTAAATTAAACTCTTATGAGCTATTTTTGTTATCATTATATTTGTCCAAACAAATGTACCTTTAGTTGTACCAGGCATTAAAATGAACAAGAAATTGAAGAAAACAATATATTTTTTTAATATGGCCATATTACTCTTATAAATTGTCTGGTTCCGTCTTCTGCAGTGGTTGAACTTGGCATTCTACAATTTTAATATATTGTATTGAGTTTTGGTTGACAAACTCATGGAAATATTTTCACTGATCTTAGATAAATTATGCACAAACGAATTGATTTAAAATGAAAAAAGCCGATTTTTAAATTGCTGGCTGATAATTTTAGTGCAAAACAAGTAAGCAAATGCTTGTTTTGCTGCCATTTTAGTTTAAATTTGAGTAGAAAGTTTGTTTTTTCTTCAGCCTGTGCAGCGATTTCCTTCGTCCACAGCTGCTCTCAGAAAGGGGACGGAGTTTAATCCTACTTAAACTCTCAGACCAGGCTTTTATTTGACGAACACAGTTTTCCTGCTGGACGGATCGTGACCTTTCTCTTTGTGGCTGGTATGTTTTCCTCACCTTGTTGCTGAGGTTTCGTTTGACGGCGAAAAAGACAAAGCTGCTCAGGCGAAGTGGAGATTCAGAAACGTCTGTTGGCTCAGACCAGCCGAGTGTGGAGGCTTTTCTTACCTTTCTCTCAGTGCATGCTGGGAAAACATGGTGTCCCAGTGACCCTGAACAAGCAGGTATAGACTGGATCAATGGGCTGCACATTTCTTCTCAAGTTTTACCTTCACACTAAGGATATTTTCAGGGCTTTTTTTTATCACTTTATTTGCTTTATTTTTCCAGCATTTCTGAGCCTCATAACTTCATCACTACAGCAGACAGACTCATTCATTTTTCAGGGCTGTAAACCACATTTGAGATGTGTTAAAGACTGCAACCAGATGGATTTTACATCCACTCCAGGTGTCAAAATCTGAAGACTAAATCTATCTTTCTAAACCAACTTTGAGCATCAACATTTTGGAATATGTTGTATTTTAACGAGCAAAACTGCAGCAGTTTAGTGATTGGATAGAATCAAGCGTCGGTACTCTGGACATGTTTTCTGATCATTCACAAGACGAATCTTCTTAAGTGCATTTTGGGTAAACTTTCAAGGCTTATCTCAGCATGTAAGATAAAATAAAACTATTAATCCAGACGGAATTTCTTGTGCCAGGTATACACAGTCTGGTATAACATAAGAAATGCAGTGATAAAACAATAAAATATAAGTATGATATGTTACTGAAATGAAAATAAGTAGCTAAAAGAAGACTAGATTAGAACTGTAAAAGTAATGCTGACAATTATACTGAGGCAATGAATAATGTGGCGCATGAAAATGAGATGTTGCACCTGAAAAATGGAATAGATGAAAAATAAAATATTGCAATAGAAACATGAATTCCTACACCTGAAAAATGAAATGATGCACCTGAAGAATAAAATGGTGCACCTGAAAAATGAAGTACTGCATCTGAAGAGGGAAATACTGCAAATTAGAAGTGAAATGTTGCACATGAAAAGTAAAATACTGCATCTGAAAAATGTAATTTTGCACCTGAAGAATGAAATTATGCATCTGAAAAATTAGATATAGCACCTGAAAATGAAGTACTGCAGTTGGAAAAAAAAAAAGAAGTGATGCAGCTGAAAAAAATTGCATCTGAAAAATGAAATGCTACAGAAGAATAATGAAGTACTGCACTTGAAACATGAAATATTGCAACTGGAATTCTGCACTACTGGTCAAAAGTTTTGAGACAGATTCTCATTTTTTTGAATAAGAAAGTGTCTCAAAACTTTTGACCAGTAGTGTAAGTGAAAATGAAATATTTGATGTTAAATTGACAAAGTTGTATGTAAACGTGAAATAGTGCACATGTATCTAAGATTTTTTCAGTTGGAAATTATTGTGATTTTGAACTCCTATTGTATTTACTACCAACAAATGTGCAGATGATATTAATATTATTGTCCAGATCTAATGCAGGGAAGGTGGTTGGTCAAAATAAGCTACAGCAAATACAGCTTTGTCTACATTTGATACCAGGCTCATTATCTAGTCAAGTAATTTACTATTATAGTTCAACCTGCTTCGTCTTATGCATGACTTTAACAGCAGATCTGCCTGTATCTGAGCACTTTTTTTTGCTTTATTTCACAGTTACACCGGAGACAGAAAAGTAAGAAGTGGCCGAGTGAAAGCTGGGATGATGTGCAGCGAAGGATTCTGTTCTGCTGCAGGAAGAAGTCAGCGATAATAAGTGGTACCTGCTCCACCAGGTGAGTTACTGAGGCTTCCTGACATCACATGTTTCGGTAGCAGAGGCAGAAGTTATAACTACTTTCACAATCCTCCCTAAACCTTCTCAAAATACACTCTGAATCTATGTCCCAAATTGAGTGTGAATGGATTTAAAGTGTTTCTTCACAATCATTAGCTAAAAGAATATAATTTATTTGGCTTTAGAACGATTGGAGTTACTTAAAATCAATCCCTGTGCAAAGGAAACTTATTGATCAGTGTTTGATTCCACAGACTTTGCATTAAAGCGGTGACTTTAAAGGTCTTTAATATTATTTTATTTTTATTGGTTAGTGAAACTCGAAGTCATCCTGTTGTGCGTCTCGTCTTGAAATGCTGCTTTTTATTTTGTCTTGGTTTCATTTTTGCATGAAAAACGTGAGCATTAATTTCATTTAATGCCATTAATGAGGGAGAAAACGCATTTAAAGACCTGAGTTTGGCTTTGAGAATACACACTGTAGCACAAAATGTGAGCATGTCTTATGAGAAAACTCCACAAAGCACTTTTTAAATTAGAATTTCAAGTGATATTTACAGTTTAGGATGGAATTCTAAATATATCAGATCAAGTTTAGTCACAGGTCTAACTGTCATGTGTGTTTAAACTGGTAATCAGGACTCCAAAAATCAATGCAAAATGACATTCAACAGTTTTGTTTTTGTGTCTGAGCAATGATAATAATATTTAACCTTATATGCTCATAATACAGCCAAAGAGACGCTGCCATTTATGAATTTTAGGGTCATCCTTATGAAAAAGTTACGATTAAATGCGTAAAATGTGTATCTGCACCTTTATTCCTGTTTACAGTCATTTTTGTAATATGGTGAGAAATTATCAGATTCTATCTGTCAAGTTTTACCTTCACACTAAGGATGTTTTCAGGACTTTTTTTATTGCTTTATTTGCTTCATATTTTCCAGCATTTCTGAGCCTCGTAACTTCATCACTACAGCAGACAGGCTCATTAATTTTTCAGGCCTGTAAACCACATTTGAATTCTGTTAAAGACTGGAACCAGATCGATTTTACATCCACTCCTGGTGTCAAAATCTAAAGACTGAATCTAGCTTTCTGTAACCAATTTTGTGCATCATTATTATGGGATGTTATAGTTTAAAGAGCAAAACTGCAGCAGTTTAATGATTGAAAAGATTCGTAGAAACAAGCATTAGTACGTGTTTTCTGATCATTCACAAGAGAAATCTTCTAATAGTGCGTTTTGGGTAAACTTTCAAGGCTTTTCTCAGCATATATAAGATGAAACTTTATTAATCCAGAAAGAAATTCTTGTGCCAGGTACTACAGACAATACACAAAGTGGTATACCATAAGAAATGCAGTGCCTAAACAATAGAAAAACAATAAAATATAAGTGTGATATGTTACTGAAATAAAATACATAGCTAAAATAAGGATAGATTAGAACTATAAAAAGTAATGCTGACAATGATATTGAGGTAATGAATAATATGACGCATGGAAATGAGATGTTGCCCCTGAAAAATGAGATGTTACACCTGAAAAATTGAAATATTACACCTGAAAAATTGAAATGTTACACCTGAAAAATTGAAATGTTGCACCTGAAAAATTGAAATATTACACCTGAAAAATTGAAATGTTGCACCTGAAAAATGAAATGTTGCACCTGAAAAATGAAATGTTACACCTGAAAAATTGAAATATTACACCTGAAAAATTGAAATGTTGCACCTGAAAAATGAAATGTTACACCTGAAAAATTGAAATATTACACCTGAAAAATTGAAATATTACACCTGAAAAATTGAAATGTTGCACCTGAAAAATGAAATGTTGCACCTGAAAAATGAAATGTTGCACCTGAAAAATGAAATGTTGCACCTGAAAAATGAAATGTTGCCCCTGAAAAATTGAAATATTACACCTGAAAAATTGAAATGTTACACCTGAAAAATTGAAATGTTACACCTGAAAAAATGAAATATTACACCTGAAAAAATGAAATACTACCGAAGAAAAATTAAATATTGTACCTGAAAAATGAAATACGACACCTTGAAAAATGAAGTAGCTACAGAAGAGAAATGAAATACTGCAGAAGAAAAGTGAAATACTGCAGAAGACAAATGAAATATTACACATGAAAACAGAAATGAGAAAAAAGAAATATTGCACCTGAAAAATAAAATACTCTGAATTAAATACTGGAATTAAAAAAAATTTGAATACTGTAGCTGAAAAATGAAACATCGCACCTCAAAAATTTGGACAAAAAAGTTGGTACCTTATAAAAAATGTATGGAAAAGTTAGTTCCCCCAGTGTAACTAGTTAAAGTTAGTTGACTTGATTCTTTCTAGAACCAGTGTTTTATTAATATTTTTGCATTAAAAAAGCCAAACATGCTTCTTTTAAACAAACATCACACAGATCACCGCATTTTAGCTCTCTTATTGGCAACAGAACTTACCTTTATGTGTAAAATAACACCAAAAAAATATGGAAATGCTGATAAAAATGTGACAGTCTACAGGTTAAAAAAATCAATTTATCTGATCCTTGTTTTGTTGTTCCTGTTGGTAATGGCTGTAAAGTTTCGCAGCAACTTTGTCTCCGGTTTAAACTCACATTTACCACTAGAGGCTTGTTAGCAGGCTTGGCTGATAATGCTAATTCTAGCAGCTTGGGACTTCTTGGCAATTACTGCTTTGTTTGGTTACTGGAACAGGCTCTAATGGTATTCTGAAATGTGCTACTTAGCAGCTATGTTTCTTGGTCCTGTGTTTGCCAGGGACTGCAGGTCTTAGTTTGCCCATTAAGCTTTTTATTACTGGGCTCACGGTGCGGCTCTGCCATTTGTCAGGTTGTTTCTGGTTTGTGGCCACATGTATCTGACCACACTGGAACAAAACGTGACTGTATTTTCATCTGATGGCAGAATCGGGCAGCTCGTGGAGTTTTCTTTGGAGCAAAAAAATTCCAACGCTGACGGTGGCAGGTGGCTGTTGTTGGTTTGCTGTTGCCAAACAGGAGTGTTTCCATTAGCAGAGGAGCAACCAGACAGCCAGAGCAATCAGTTAGCAGTGAATTACTCTGCTAGCTCATGTGTACGGCCCGTATTGACAGTTTGGTTCTGTTTGTTTTTTTGCCCCTGGGAGCATTTCAGCAAAACAACACAGCAGAGCAAAGCCCAAGCCATGGATATCACCGTGTGTGAATTAAAGGGAATACATAAGCTTAAAAAATCCAATTAAGTATGATGGACACACTAAAAAGTCCCCTGTGAGCGCCGCTGACAGGCTCTATAGGTCCACGTAGGGATGTCAAGCTCCTCTTTCATCCTCCAGAGTGTACTTTAGGAGGAAAATGAAGGACAATGTTTCACTTTTTTCTAGCACCACACAAAAAAAAAACTACAGCTATTGAAAGTTGTGCTTTGAATCCTGGCAAAGTGTGAAAGTCAGAATATTACTATCAGAGTGTGACATTTGCTTTTGATGAATAACAGTGGAGTGAAATAGAGATTGATAATATAAAAATAAGAGGTCAAATGAGAAGTATGTGATACAGCAGCTCAGTAATAATCTGTTTTTTATTGCCGTGTCCTTGGCTGCCGGCTTTTAAATTGCTGGTAAGATCGCTTTGTAAGATGCTTTATAGACCCAAGAAAAGGTGAAAAGAGGTGATATAAGTGGTGGACCATTTACCAAGAGCTTTGTGGAGAACAAAACTGCAAAGAAGCAGTGAATAGTTCCTGTTGGCTCTTTTTCTCTTCAGCTTCTTTTGTAGCTTTATGGGTGATATTAGCAGCTCTAGTCCAACATTTTCACCGCTAGCCTTGCTTGCTGATGCATAGTTGTCTTCGCATAACCTACTTTTGCAAAGATCTACAGTTTGACTGACTTGCAAAATGTTAAAATCTGAAAATATATGATTTTATTTACTCGTCTTTTATTCTGGTGCTACATTCCTGCTAATCTTTGCATCAAAATAAGACTTGGAATAATTCTCTATAAATACATTTATACCAAAAACTAGCTATGACGCTGTGCACACAGAAGCCCCTAGTCTCCACTCAGTTAATACATTTATACCAAAAACTAGCTATGACGCTGTGCACACAGAAGCCCCTAGTCTCCACTCAGTTAATGCAGAGCCGCATTGGGACCAAAATTACTTTAAAAAAAAAAGTGTAATAAGATGTTCTACTCTCAGATATACCCAAAATGGAACTACTATATGAGCTGTTTTCTTTAAGTGGAGCATTTTATACATCTATCATGTTCAGTTAAATCATGGAAAGTCAAACTCATGGCTGTGATTCACACTTGATTGATGTTTCTGAAGTTATTAGGGTATAACATGGCTCAGCCTCCCAGGAAAGGTTGATTCCAGTGTGCTGGAAAAGACGCTGTGATTGGTTGTTGAACCTCCGATTTAGGAAAAGCAGTGCAGATTGTGTCCCAGATGTGAAACAGTGGACCAGATTTTCACCTGAGGAGGCTGCTACCCATGAACCAAGTCCAGATAAGCAGAGGAAAATGGATGGACAGATATTTGTGTAGCTCTAGTACCTCTATAGAAATTAGTTCAGGGTTAGTTTTGATAATTAAGTAATTTCTCAAGCAAAAATGCCCAAAAATTAAGAGACTAGAATTGAGAAATTACTACTCAAATGTCATTATTACTTACTTTTCTGTGATGCTAATATAAATATCTTAGGTTTTATACTGTTGGCGGAGAGTTAAGACATTTTAACATCAGTAATTGTTAGTTGCAGTGCCACAGTATGACTACACTGAACTACTGCGACATTTAAACCACAGATCAGTAAATATATTGATCATCTCGCTATGATGCCGTGTTCAGCAGGGAAACCTCTGGTCCTGGTGTGGTTGTCACTTTGCCTCCTATCACCCACCTAAATAATGTTGTAGATTTGAAGCCAAAATTAGGATTGTGATTACTAAGTGATTACTGGTGCATTACTATGACTTGATAATTTGATAAGTCCCTGTGAGCTGAACCCTGTTATGTGGATGACACAATAAACAGGCACCAGTTAGAATAGGGGAGAGTCGGGTAAGATGATGTTTATAGAAAACCATGGAGAATATGAATTAATATTTTTGGGAAGGTCTCCATTTTACTCTCCCAGTGAAGAGAAGAAAGGACATTTTAATGAACAGAAACAGTTTTCTGCTTTTCAAAGTAAGTTTTCCATGTTTATGGGTTTACATCTGAAACTTTTTCACACACGTGTCCATGCATTAGTAAACTAGCATATGAGGCTAAAGTGTTAGCATGAAGTTAGCTCTAAGCTACCTTTTGTTCAAATAGTGTCAGTTTTCCACGCCAGACTGTTTCCTGTAGAGCTTGAACGTGATTTTTGTCCCCCTCTGGGCTTCAGGGAATTAGAACTGCCCCAGTCATGATGATTCGATCATCAATCAAAAGCCTGTGTGGATCTCATTTTAAAAGTCAAATCAATGCTCTTTTTTCCTTTCTGTGCTGCTGTATGTTGAATAAAGCAGGACAGCAGCATGGCAGCTTGTGTTTAAACTCCTCATGTTTGTCCTCTAATGTGAACTGCAGTTTGTTTTAGGATTTTATTGCTGAACTACAACCACACTTTCTGTGACTGCGTGGAAATCTGATGTTCTCACAGCTCAGAAGATGATCAAAGATGAAACGTTGAGTCTGTTGTTGGAGTTCAGCGCTGAGCAGCTGCTCTGCAAGTACAATGTTCTACTCCAACCGGTCAGCAGCAATGAATAATATATTCCTCTAATCGCTGGCAGCCCACACGGGCAGAATGCCAGCAGTCAGCTCTGGGAAAATATTATCAGTTTATAACCCTTTAGAACTCCAGAACCAGCCGGCGGGTTTTAGTAAACATGTTTTATTCCAAAAAAAATCCTGAAAATGACACCATAGATCAGAGCCAGGAACTGTAAAAACAGAGAGAATCGTTGGATTTTTTACCTTTTTGACGGTTCTTGAACTAATCACGTGTGATGAGCAGTTCTGTTGAGAAAATTAAATTATGTTAAAAAGAATTGAAAATTTGGCAGCAAGGGTGCCAGAAAATATAATGGTGGAATATGTCAAAAACTATAAAACTCTGAATATAATAGCAAATATCTGTAAAAATAGTGATACTCTTTGCTGATTTAAAAACAGAAATACTGTGTAATTTAATGGTCACACTTAAAGCTTAACTAATAGAAGTAAAATAGCAAATAACTATTTGTTTTGTTGTAGTTTTTTTTTATGTATTCAGCATGTAAATCAATACTTTTACTGGATCTTATCTGTAATTTAACCAAACAGGGAAGATCTGTTAGTTAAAAAAACTGTATAGTTTTTCATGCTTTAATATCCACATTTTTTCTTATAAAACTAAAATATAATAGATTATGTGTAAAATAGACATTTTTGCTGATTTAATACAGAAAATGTAATTTTACAGTCAAATGTTGTAAATAAATGCGTTTTTATGTTGATTTACAGTTGTGACCTTTTTTCCCCAGAGTTAATGCGTAAATTTATATATATTTTTAAATGTACACTTTGTGATTTTGCTAAACTTTACCTGTAATTAAACAAGAGTTTTTTTTTTTAATTAAGTAAATTCTTCAAAAAATGACAATTGAAGCCATTTTTTTACTGTGCAGACTTGAAATCATGATATTTTATCAAAATCACTTTATTATACGCATCTTATTTAAAAATTTGCCAAAAAATAGAACGTTTTGGAATCCAGGAAGTCCTCATTGATTCTACTGCATCAATCAGATAACACATTTTGATTGAACTGCAGGCTGTGTTTACATTGAGCAAAGAAGAGAGAAGCATGGAAACACATTTTAAAAGTGAGATGTAAAATATATATTGTATGTAGAGCCAACATTTCTCCCAGTGAGACCTGTGGGCAATTGGAAAAGTGTTGTACATGATGATACAAGATTTTTTTTTTTCAGTTTTTGTAAAATAATCAATGAAATTCAACATTCTTTTTACAGTTTTTAAAATGATTTTTGGCATACTATACAAAAGACATTTCATGGTTGTTCTGTTTCCATATGTGTTTATATTGCAGTGAAAAATGAGCCCACAAGAGCAGAAAATGCTCAAACTTAAATTAAAGGTTTGGCCACTGATTTTGCATGAAGAGTCAGGTCGGATCCAGAATCGGTTCAGAGATACTTGTGAGGATACTGGTTTCTGGTTTGCAAACTAGAAAAACTACAGGATGCTCTGGAGACTTTAGATCTCTCAGGTAGTCGCGGGATTTTCTGATACCAGAGGAGTTTGTTTGATTAGACATCTGGATGAGCTGGATAGACCCGCTGACAGAGCAGCAGAACGCATCAAAGAAAATTAAAGCGCGTTTCACTGTAATTGAATTCACAGCTTGATAGGTTTAATTATTTTCACGATTCCGAATCAAAAGCCTTGATCTCCTGCTGAACAACAATATAAAGGCAGGCTGAATTAAAGGCACCCTGTCATTAGAGCATTTACACTCATATCCCATCAATCTGTTCACAGACTGCATTAAGAGTCTGTCATTAGACTTCTTTCATACAGAATTAAAGAGTTGAATGGGGCTCAAATTGCCTTTAAATTAGCTGCGATCCGTCTGCTAAGTGACTCGAAAACACCTTGTGTTCGTCATCGGTTCGGTTTTTAATTGAGCCGTTCTATTTTTAGTTTTCACAACAATCGGGCAGACAGACACTTTGATCTTTGCCTGAATTATTCTGGTAAAAGTGGGTCAGGTAAACACCCCGCCGTGGTAATTTATGTGAAGTTCTCAGACTGAGTGGACGGATTTGGAAAAGACTCAGCTGGACGTCATTTAAAGCAACGATTCAGACAGACGAGTAAAATGAAGCAGTTTGAAGCTGCTCTGAGGCTGGGAGATGATGCTGCAGAGCTCGTATTGGCTCTATAATTAATTAGGATGGAAAAACTTCAGCACAGAACTCAAAGTTGGTTGATAAATAACCATTAGCTAATGCGGCTGCAAAAATGATCACAATTTTGTCTTTAAATAAACATAATTTACTGTGATATTGACATTTAAACACATTCCCGTGTATATAAAATCACATTTTTGAGTAATTTTCAGTAAATTTAACATCAAAATATTTTTTCAAGGTCAGTTTTTAATTATAGCTGAATGGAGACTAGAGGCTTCTCTCTGCACCACCACCGAGCGAGCTGCTACTGTAACCTGCATGTGAGGCGTTTAGGGAACATCAGTTAATTGTACTGTCCATCATAAGCAGAAATTATGCAAGTGAGGCATTTTGGGAACAGTTTAATTTATATTTTGCCTCTAAAAGATGCTTAAATTCAGGTAATTTTTTAAATTTGATGCTGAGATTTGTTTATTAACAGGAATTCAGCACAAAATTCAGAGCGATAGCAGTGTACTGTTTTTTTTAAATGCAGATATGTAATAAAAATGTGTTGTCTCTGAGATCACTGAATAATTACAAAGTCAGTATTGATTAAAATAATTGGAGAGATTATTTTGGCCATAATCATGCAGCTCTACATGAAAATATATATCAGCCACACACAAGATTCCTTTCTTAATTTTCTTCTTTCTCAACAGATATTAAGTACATTTGACAAATTATCGCTCTTAAATCATTATATAAAAACCAAGTAGATATAAAATTACATAATAAATAATCTTTTCTCTACACAGAGACTCATAAATTCCTACTAGTGCAGTTACATGATTAAATGATTAAACATTGCTCCCCTCGTTAGTCGGCACCAGAAATACTGTTGATTAAATTAAAAAAATATAAAGTCCTGTCAGTATATTCTAAACCAGCAAGGTGAAAGTGGGGCAGATAATGTGGTTGAAACGGTCATTATTTTGATCTTAAACGTGAAAATAAAGCTGTATATAGGTTGTTTAAACATTTTTACGACAGACAAATGGACATTAACCTCCAAGGTATTTACAGGCATGGCTCGAAAAATTAGAATTTCAAAAAAAGCTTTTTTCTTGTAATTTTAAAAGGTACGCTTTCATTTATTCATTATCCACAAAATGAAATATTTCTTATTTTTGTAGCTGCACCTTTATTTTACATGTTCTTAATTTTAATTTAGTGGGTTAGTGTCTTATTTTGTTGGCTGAAGTGTTCAGCAGCATTTAAAATTAGCTACTGAGGAACATAGTTAATGGTTTTAAACTGTTCTTGAACAGACAGTGTTTTTTATCCGGACAGTTTAATCCTTTTTGATTAACTTGTGCTCAGTTTGAACAGTTTTCTGAGTGCTCTCCTGCTTTTGGACTCGTCTAAATTTAAATTTCCATTTAACGGACAGGGATATTATTCATTAGGAGCATTCCCGGTTACTGCAGCTCATAGTAATGGACTCTAATGTGACCGTGCACATGAACATATTTGAATTTTGTATTTAATTCGCTTCACATCAGGCTCCAACATCAACACTCTGTCTTTCTTTGTGCATCAGGAACAATTTGTGCTGAGCATCTGGAATCTATTTTGGAAAATATAAAAGGAGTCAGTGATAGAAAATAAGGATTCCAGCTCAGTCATCCAGGACTGTCTGTGCAGAATATCCCAATTAAAGAGCTTTCTGCTGAGCTGCTGTTCAGGCAAATTCACATCTCATATCCCCACTAATGACCAACACCGGTGCGAGTCTGTGAACTCCCGAAAACAATTTATTTGCTCTGTAATGTAGTGTTTTTCACCGGATTCTCAAAAGCCAGGCGCACAAACACAGTAGAAGAATCTTCTTCCAAAAATGACCACAAAGTCGAACCAACACCCCAGTAAAATGGATGCAACAAAAACTTTATAACCTTCAGTCAGGCAGGATTTATTGTAGGAACGGTATATGAGACGAGATTAGTTTTCAGCCAGTAACAGTTACAAGCAATTTTGGAGGGTTTATGCGGGTCAAATATGTCATAAACTCCTCTACTGTGTGATATTCAGGGGGCATCTTCATCTCCTCGTTCTCTGGTTTACTGTTGGAGCTCTGTTACTACAGGAAGACAACCTCCTCTGCACTTCTAGCTCTGAGTGCAGATGAGCTTTTTATTAAATTCCATGAACTCCAAGCAGTTTCTGAGCAGTTTTTACTCCGGTTACATTTTCAGTAACTGTCTGCTCTTTTTCGTAAACTGCAATATAAAGTATTAGTGTTAAACTCAGCCTCCCAGCATCTCTGAAGTTGTATTAAATCAATTAAAGTATAAACATACAACACCAGTCATGCATTAATTACAATTGCACATAAAAGGTGGTGAAAAGAATGTAATCAAACATGAGGAATCGTAAAAAAAACAAACAAAAAGGTCATGCAAATAAAGCTAAATGTAAAGTTTTATTTAACTAGCTGACCTCCAATCAGTTTCTGGGTGTTTTATTGGCCCCTGCCACATTTTTTATGTAGCAGTAGTTGCTCATTTTTCATTTCAATGTGAAGTCCTGCACCTTTATGGAAACAGAACCGCCACGAAGAAGGAGAGAACTCAGAAATATCTTCAAGGCAGCATGACACAGTTAAGCTACAATAAAAAAACAAAACAAAAGGTAAATGGTTGTATTTATATAGCGCTTTTATCCAAAGCGCTTTACATGATACGTCACATTCACCCATTCACACACTGATGGCGGAAGCTGCCATGTAAGGCGCTAACCACGACCCACCAGGAGCAATTAGGGGTTAGGTGTCTTGCTCAGGGACACCTAGACATGAGCACGACGGGCCGAGGATCGAACCGGCAACCTTCCAGTTACAAGGCGGCCACTCTACCCACTGATCCATGCCGCCCCAAAGGTGCAGTTCTTTGATTATTATTTTCCAAAAGAAATTAAAAAGGCTGGAATCAGCATGTACAACATTTATCTGTAGGTAGGGCTGGGCGATATGGCGAAAAAATAAAATCTCAATTTTTTTATTTCTTTTTTAGTCATTTTGGATGATTACGATTTTAATTGATTTTTGTTGTTTCTTTGCGGTCTGTTTGCTATGGCTAGTGCTAGCCATGCCGCACTCCCGTAGTAGGGTGACCACCTCCAAAAAGACAGAAAGTGGGACAGCTGGCATGTTTTGGAGGGACAAGGCGGGATGGATGCAACCATCTGTAAACCCTGACCTTACACTTCACAATTTAGACCACAAGACCAGTAAAACAAAATATTTAATATATAGCCTATATATTTTCAGGAAACATCACACAGAATTAAGTAACAAATGTGTTTTACTTAAGTAAAACATATATTGACACAATGACATTAATAATCCATCTTATAAAAGCACTCAAAAGGCCGAACATAAAGCCTTTCAAGTATACAGGCCAATAACCAACAGGCCTATATGCTCTTCCAACATACCCCATACTGACAGAATTCAACTAGGGCACTGTGTGAAAATCTTGGCTTAAATAAAATGCCAGTGCGAAAAAAAAAAAAAATATATATATATATATATATCAACATAAAATCTCATGCTTGGGCATAGCCATGTTTAACTATAATGTAAAAGGTAGAAGAAAAAGTCTCTTTTCTCTCAGTAGGTCAGCTTCTTGCAGCACTGTGGAGAAGCTCGAGGGCACATTTCTGAAACAGAAGGAACAACAGCCAACAAATATTAGCATTATTAGATACATACACAATAAAACATGCTTATTTGACCATTTAAATACATAAATATATGACTCACCTTAGTTCTTCTTGAATTTATACTTTTTGTTTGACCTTACAGCCTCCAGTAAGGTCTTCTCTTTCACTGCATAGCTGTAGAATCTATATATCTTACTGCCAGTGGGAAAACTTGGCACTGCCGTGATTTGAGGCATCTGAGGCCACCGAGAAAAACGGTGTGAGCTGGGGCTTGTCATGTATGTTAATGGGGGATGTCAATTCACTCAAACATTTTTCAACTGACAAAAGGGCGAGGGCATGTGTTACAATGCAAGCACTCTTCGTGCGGCCACATGAAATTTTTTTGGCTATGTCCGGGTAAATGACAGGGGCAAGCTTATTGCTGCAGTCTGTGGACCGGTATGAGTGTGCATGCTTCACTGAGTGATACACGCTGGTAACTTCAGCTGCTGTTACCTTATCAGATAAACTGTCGTGCTTTGGGCTCAATAAAAACGACTGCATTGATTTAGATGTCTCTTGCTGTCGGACCTTTTTTTGATGAGTCGCGCCCAGCATGTCGTTTGACATCATTTTCTCCACCGTGAGCAACGGAGAAACTGCTGTTGCATAGGGAACAGAAGGCTTTGTCAGGCTCATCAGTGGGTTTTACCCAGCTGTGTGAAGACGTCCATTCCTTTTTGAAAGAACACTTTCTTTTTTTTGACTGTGGTCCACTCATCATTTCATTTACATCTTCTTCCGTTCTACTTTCCTCACTCGGACTCTCTCGTGTGTTTGTTTGGAGCATATACATTTTGACGCAGGACGTACCCTAAAACGCAGCCTATTGGACGGACGTCATCGTTGTCTCCTGCAACCATTGGTCGAAATGAAATGCTCCCCGCCAGCGCAGATCTACAGAAGTTCTGCAGCTCTAGGCTGGTTAATTTTCATGTTTGTATTTTTTTTTTTTGCCAATGAATGGAAAAGCGGGACATTGTCCTGGTATGCGTGACGCGGGACAAACACTGAAACAGCGGTACAAAACAGCCTTAAACGGGACAGGTGGTCACCCTATCCCGGAGCTGCAGCACTCTTCCCATTCTTTAGGATGCCTCTGTCCGAGGTGCTGAAAGAGGTTAGTTGTGCTGCTACTCTTCGTTTTCACAGTCCTTTTGCAAACCTTGCACATGACTGTAGTTTGTTCTGTGTCAGTCTGGTCAAAGCCGAACCACTTCCATATAATCGATGTAACATGAGGCCCTTTTCTCGCGACCAACTCTTCATCTGCTGTTCTGTCCACCATGATGGCAGTGTGAGTGTTTTGGTGGAAGGAGATGAGAGGCGGAAGCAAACGCCAGTGCACAAGTCGTGAAAGGCAGAAGAAAAAGAATCTGTATTTTTATATATTTAAGTTCGCCTCGATTTTACGATTTGGCAAATTTTCAAATCGCCAGGTTTTAAAAAGGCGAATTAATCGAATTAATTCGATTTATCGCCCAGCCCTATCTGTAGGTGTTACCAATACTAGAAAAAAATGATGGATGGATGGATGTTAAATTCATTTCATTGCATGCGTTTGTTGTATTTTGCTCTCAGTCTATTATTTGCGTTCATAATTGTGTAAACATGGCCTGCAGTTCATCGTAATATTCTTGGATTTTTGCTCAAGTGACTTCTTGTTGCAGCTGAGTCGGTGCTGCCTTTATGGTTGTGTGGAGCAGCTCAGTGTTTTTGTTTTTTTACAGCCTTTGATGCAAGGGGTTCATTTCTGGCAAACATTTTAACGACTTTTTAGGTGAAATTTTACAGTTCTGAATCTATTTTTTTTGCTGTTTTTTCCTGACAATCATATTTCACACATAATGCATTCACAGACGTTGAATGTCTGATGAGAAATAATTAATAATAGATGATACATAATGTCATTTTTGTGATTTTTGGTGTTCACAGGTTTGACTATTATATACTTGTGGCTCCATTCTGAATAACCTTTGCCTTAAATCAAACAGGAACTCAATCTGTGCTGCTCTGTTATGCGGCTTTCTTTTTGCTAGACATTATCGGTGAACCGTGAGATGGCCTGAGCACATCTTGGCCATTACGCAACTTGAACTGTTGTCCCTTCTTCCTGACATATGGCAATTTGCAGGGACACCACATCGGTCCTTTTGAAGTCGTCTCCGCCTGGCTTTTCATCTGTCGCTGGGTAATTGCCGCTGCCCGTGTGATGCATGCGGTGTTACTGTATGTGTCGGCAGCATCCCGATTCATTATTCAGCTCCCTCCTGGCCAGACGTGGCAAAGAGCAGCTGTTCTTCCTGTCACCGGTCAGCCAGGAGTCCATGAATCTGTAATTATCCTGTCATCTCCGACTGTCGGCTTTCCTCTGCCGTCCCTGCTGTGTATTTACTCCTTCCATCTTCATCTGTCTTCCTTCTGTCTGTCTCCCAGCTCGGTCTGTCATTCACTCAGCCCGTCCACCTGTCACCTCTCAGTCACCTGTCGTCCTCCTCTTTCTTCCCTATCGTGTTTTATTCACCATTATCTTCCTCCCTGCGCTGCTCTTAGTGTTGCTGCTTGAAAAGGATGTTTTCTTTTACAACAATCACCAAAATTGCACCACTTACTGCAGCCAGAATCTGTCACATCAGAAAGAATCTTTGAATTTTCAACTTGCTGGTAAGTTCTTGAGACACTTGCGTGTGTGATGTAATGTTCTGTCTGGAAAAGAAACTAAATTAAAGAGTGAAATTGTGGAAATTGTCAAAATCACTTTATTCTACATGTCTCATTTAAGAATTGGTCACAATTTGCAGCAGATTGTGCAAAAACCGAAGTATTCTGCGAACACTTATTAAACTACGTGACAAAAATCCGGGGAATATTCGGCTGAACTGCAGACGGTCTGTGTTTACACAAAGCAGAGAGCAGACGAGTATGGAAGCAGATTAGAGCGATAAGAGGAAAACAAAACGCACTTGATCAATAAAACAAAAGCAGAATGACTGAAAAATGGTGTACAGAGTGATCAGCAAGGTGTTGGAAGATACGTTCAGCATGGTGAAGCATCTTTTTCGAGTTGATGTGCAGAGGAAAGTGAAAAATGTTGTTTTTAAGCTCATTTCTAGAATGTAAATGGTAAAATATCTCTATCAGTGTTGGTTGTACCTGGAAACTACTCAACATTACTGAAGCTAATGATTGTAAAAAGCGCTGTCGATTAATCGGTCTGTTTGCTCAACCCGGTCTCACGGGGATTCGTGAAACTGTCACGTAAGTTTTAGTTTCGGTTTCGTGCGCACCAACACGATTTCGTCATGTTTTTCGTGCCGCTCACCACGAAATGTTTTTCGCTGTGGTAATCACATCTGAAAGTGGTTTATACCGGCGGATTCATGACGATCTAAGCTGTCCATCGGCGTATACTGCTTGTGTGATCGCGTTTGCGACCGCTGGCCGCCGGACATTCTTGAAATTCCTATGCAAATTGGTAAGTGTACCACCGGCTTATGGTTAGGTTATGGTTAGGTTATGGTTAGGATTATGTTTAGGGACGATGTCATGCAAAATATAGCGTTGGGTTCGCCATGGTTTTACATTAAAAATATAATATACACATTCTTTTGAAATACGTTCTGAGTGGCACGAAAAGTCCGCCGTTTAAAATACATTGGTGCGCATTTCGTGGTGAGCGGCACGAAAAACATGACGAAATCGTGTTGGTGCGCACGAAACCGAAACTAAAACTTACGTGACAGTTTCACGAATCCCCGTGAGATCTTGATTAATCGATCAGTTCTTTGGTTGATAAAATATCAGAAAATGGTGAAAAATATCACCGGGCTTCAAAAAAGTCCAAGATGACACGTGCCTTATTTTATCCTAAAATATTCAGTTTGCTGTCATACATGAGGAAAAAAAACAGAAAATATTCACATTTAACAAGCTGGAATCAGAGAATTAATACTTTTTTCTCTAAAATTTCCTCAAACTGATTGATAATCCAAAACAATCTTTAATAATTGCCGATTTTCTTCTTTGCAGATTTTTAGTTATTAGTTTTATTTTCAGCCTAAACATAAATGACTGCAACTAAATTAACCAACAAGTGCAATTTAGCATCTGTGCACCACAAATATGTGCAATTTACATCTATTTTTTAACAAAGTAGTGTTTTTATAATATGTACTTCTTTTATTTTTCAAATGTATGTTGTGCTTCTTTTAATTAGTTTTATTTAATTTACTTTTTCCTCACTTATAAAGCTGACTCAAGAAAATCCACAAGGAATTCCAACAATAAAATTCTATTCTATTTAGTTTTTGGGGGGGATTGATTATTTATGAAATACCAGAAAAACTTCACTTTTGTGGTGTTTTCAGACTTTTTCTCCTGTATTGATAATGCATATTGATTCCAATATTTTTCTTGCATTTTTTGTGGCATAAATGATCAAAGAAATCCAATTTTTGTCTTTTCTTTTGTGTTTTGTTACCATTTATGGCTAGAGTGTGGAAAAAGAAGCCCACACTGAGTAAAAAGAAGCCCACACTGAGTAAAAAGAAGCCCACACTGAGTAAAAAGAAGCCCACGATGAGGAAAAATTAGCCCACACTGAGGAAAAAGAAGCCCACGATGAGGAAAAAGAAGCCCACGATGAGGAAAAATTAGCCCACACTGAGGAAAAAGAAGCCCACACTGAGTAAAAAGAAGCCCACGATGAGGAAAATTAGCCCACACTGAGGAAAAGAAGCCCACACTGAGGAAAAAGAAGCCCACGATGAGTAAAAAGAAGCCCACGATGAGTAAAAAGAAGCCCACACTGAGTAAAAGAAGCCCACACTGAGTAAAAAGAAGCCCACGATGAGGAAAAAGAAGCCCACACTGAGTAAAAGAAGCCCACACTGAGTAAAAAGAAGCCCACACTGAGTAAAAAGAAGCCCACACTGAATAAAAAGAAGCCCACACTGAGTAAAAAGAAGCCCACACTGAGGAAAAAGAAGCCCACACTGAGGAAAAAGAAGCCCACACTGAGGAAAAAGAAGCCCACACTGAGTAAAAAGAAGCCCACACTGAGGAAAAAGAAGCCCACACTGAGTAAAAAGAAGCCCACACTGAGGAAAAAGAAGCCCACACTGAGGAAAAAGAAGCCCACGATGAGGAAAAATTAGCCCACACTGAGGAAAAAGAAGCCCACACTGAGTAAAAAGAAGCCCACGATGAGGAAAAAGAAGCCCACGATGAGGAAAAAGAAGCCCACGATGAGGAAAAAGAAGCCCACGATGAGGAAAAAGAAGCCCACGATGAGGAAAAAGAAGCCCACACTGAGTAAAAAGAAGCCCACACTGAGTAAAAAGAAGCCCACACTGAGTAAAAAGAAGCCCACACTGAGTAAAAAGAAGCCCACACTGAGTAAAAAGAAGCCCACACTGAGTAAAAAGAAGCCCACACTGAGTAAAAAGAAGCCCACACTGAGTAAAAAGAAGCCCACACTGAGGAAAAAGAAGCCCACACTGAGGAAAAAGAAGCCCACACTGAGGAAAAAGAAGCCCACACTGAGGAAAAAGAAGCCCACACTGAGGAAAAAGAAGCCCACGATGAGGAAAAATTAGCCCATGCCAGTAAAAAATTAAACTACGTCAGCAAAAATAAGCCCACAGGGAGGGGAAATTGAGGAAAAACGAACCTACAGTGAGGTAAAATCAGCCCACAGGTCAGATAATTAGCCCACACTGAGCAAAAGGTAGCCCATTTGAGAAAAAAATGAACATTTCGATCCAGTGTTTACACAGTAAAAATATAGAAAAAACTGCTGTTAATCCATGTGAACTCATGCATTCATTTTCTCCCCTGCTTTTTCTTCGTCCATCTCACGTCTCTGTCATTACATTTCTTTTATTTGTCTCTCTTTGGGGTGTGATTTGTCCCTTGCAGAGCTGTGACCTGGCTCTCTAATTACCTCCCCACCTAAAGGAAAGGTGCTGCCTCACAGACGAGCCTCCAAGGCTGAGCATGCATCATACTGATATATTCTTCTATTAGCCACCTGTGGCACCGGGATGTGTGAGTGCAGCAAAGTGATGCCGAGGAGCTCAAGGGCGAAGGGAAGCCACTCTGGAGCATTCTGACGAGCGTCCGTCCTCTCAAGGCCCGGCTGATGCTATCTTTAATTTATCGCCATGTTTTATTTACCAGCAAGTCAATTCAGGCCACCGAGCAACAAACAAGCCTCTGTGTTGGCTGGTAGGCAGCGTCCGGTCGACTCTGCTCGCGTGTCGGTCTGCACAGCTGCACTCATGGACGGTTATACGAGTTTCTAAGTACTTAAACGGGATATTCTGCTGAAATCAGCTTATTTAGAAACATTTTTTTTCTAAGTTGCTTATGTGGGATCATGTGCACAAAAGTTCAAATGTTTCACCCCCGTATCTCCAAACGGTTTCTGGGTGTTTGTTTGGGCTCATTTTACCTCATAGGTTAAATTTTCCTCACTGTGGTCTCATTATTCTTCACTGTGGTCTCATTATCCTTCACCATAGGCTCATTTTTTCCTCACTGTGGACTAATTTTTCCTCACTGTGGACTAATTTTTCCTCACTGTGGACTAATTTTTCCTCACTGTGGGCTCATTATTTCTCACACAGGCTTGTTTGTCCTCACTGTGGGCCTGTATTTCCTCACCTTTGGCTTAGTTTTCCTCGCTGTGGGCTTATTGTTCCTCACTGTTGTCTATTTTTTCCTTTCTATGGGGCTACTTTTTGATCACCATGGGCTATTTTGTCCTCTGTGGGCTTAGTTTTGTTCACTGTGGGCCAATTTTCCCTCTCTGTGGGCCAATTTTCCCTCTCTGTGGGCCAATTTTCCCTCTCTGTGGGCCAATTTTTCCTCTGTGGGCTCATTATTCCTCACACAGGCTTGTTTGTCCTCACTGTGGGCCTGTATTTCCTCACCTTTGGCTAATTTTTCCTCACTGTGTGCTCATTGTTCCTCACTGTTGGCTACTTTTTGCTTACTGTGGGCTATTTTTTCTTTTCTATGGGCTGCTTTATGATCACCATGGGCTTTTTTTTCCTCTGTGGGCTCAGTTTTGTTCACTGTGGGCCAATTTTTCCTCTCCGTGAGCTCATTTTTCCCCTTGCTGGGATAATTTCTCCTCACTGTGGCCTCCTTTGTCCTCTCTGTGTCCTCCTATGCCCTTACTGTGGGCTCATATTTCCTCACTGTGGGTTAACATTCCCCACTCTTGGCTACTTTCTGCTTTTCCTGGGCTTCATTTTTCACAAATACCATATTTTGTCTACAAATCAAAATGTTCCGTTCTGAGGAGGAAAGAAACTAGAAAATATTCTCATTTAAGAAGCTGGAATCAGGATTTTAATTGCTATTTCCGAAAAAGTTACTCATCAGAATAGCTTAAAAATGTATTAATGTATTCATTTTCAACTCAGACGGTAGAAACTGCAGCTAAAGATTGTATTGGGTATCAGTTGAACTATCAATTATTTAAACTGGAAAATGCAAGAAATTATTGAAATAATTCTTGCTTTTGTGATGATTTTAGATTTCTTGGTTTGTCAACCCAAAACCAAAACATGAAATATACCATGTAGTCACATTTTTTTCAGAATTATTAACACCTGTGGACAGATGTCGTTCAGTGTTTTGTTTTGGTAAAATCACCACTTTATGTGCGTCTAGAACATACGAAAATCAGTGAATCTAATAGTCGTTGTAGCTCTACATGCTAATATTTTTGCTCTGTCCGGTCCTGAACACGGCGTCCTGTTCAGAGTCTCAGTATGCAGAGCTGCACTCAGACATTTCGTTGAGGTCAGGATTTCCTCCTCGGCGTTTCCCCCTCCTGACTCTCCAAGATTCTGTTCTGTGGCCAAACATTTCCTCGCTCGCCTCCCCGGAGATCCTATTATCAAGTGTCATAGTGTGCATGACTTACGGCCCTGCTGACCCTGAACACACACTCTGTCTCATTAATTCATGGCCTTCAACTCTGGATTGAATTACAGCCGTCGCTCGGGCAGAATTTACTTTGACAGTGTGCCTTTGTAGCACACACACACACACACACACACACACACACACACACACACACACACACACTTGGAGATGAGCTGCAGTGTTTCAGCTCTGTTCTTGATATGCTATCAGTGTTTGCTGTGCCACTCTGCGCTTGCTGGTATTCATAATTCATCGCCACCATTAGTTTCTCTGCATCTGCATTCACCTCTTTTTTTTTTTTTTTTCCTTGCTTCCTTTTCATCCTTCGATCAATTGCTTCCTCACCGGAGTTGGGAGTGTCGTTTCCCGGCGTAGCGATGCTGAATTACTCACACACACCTCGGTCTTACTCCCACAGACGCATGTGAGCGCAGGATTCAAACCCAGAGCGAATAAAGACGGCGCCGAGATCAAAGGGAAAAGCAGCGAAATGGGGTTGCAGGCCCTTTAAGAGGAGCCGAGCGGGGAGGGCTGTGCATCCATAAAAGATGAGTTTATTCAGTGGCCATGCTAAGACATGGTTAGAGCGCCTCTGCACTCCAGTGTGGCTCTCGCAGCATCCCAGTCCGACCGATCGAACGCCGGCCGAGGCATGGACGCCATAAAGGGATAAAACTGTACGGGAAAGCGACGGGAAGCAACAGCAGAAGAGCGAATGGGGAAGAAAGAAGAGGTTGAAAGAAGATCAGAGGGAAAGTGACGGTGCAGTAGAGGACAGGAAACAGGTGCATCAAGGCGGAGAATGGGCAATTCCTCCTTCCCAGGCATGTCCCCTCTCTCTCCGTCCATTCTGTAGTTGCAGGTATTTTTTCTAACTTGAGTGCCTTTCTCTGACGGGAAACTGCCGCTGTTTACCTCTTTCTTTTTTTTCTTCTTTAATGTCTGCTGCACATCTTGTCTTTGCATGCATGCTGATAAAAACTTCACTTTTTGTAGAAACCTTCCAGAGCGGCCGCAGTGTGTGAATAACACCCAAAAAATGTGGCTGAAGCAATGTTTGTGAGTTGTGACTGCCTGTGTCCTCTCAGAATAATCAGTTTTAAGTGCTGCAGTCTCTTGGAAACAGATTAGAGATGCGTTTCAGTGCAGATATCGACAGGACGGAGTGTCTGGCGGTCCTTTGGAAATGGATTAGAGATGCATTCGGGTGCAGATGTTGACGGGTCGGAGCGTTTGGGAGGATCGGGGCTGTTGTGTGTCTGCTGGTGTCGGTTGCGTCTGGCAGCGGCGCTTGTTTACTGGCTGTGCGGATGGAGTCTGTTGATGCTCTGGCTCCGAGCGCCTGGCATCTGGGGCAGCGTGAAAGAGGGGCTATTGATAGATTTACAGAGGCTGGTCAGAGAGGAAGGGATGGAAACAGCCGTGCAGGGAGACGGCTGCATGTTAATGTTTAGAAATACAGAAGCCAGCTGTGAAGAGATACAAAAAGCCCACATTTGCACAGTAAACATATTTACCACAGTTTCGTCCTCCAGTGGGTGGAGGAACCAGTTACTGGGTGCTTAACATCTGTTGGCATTCAAGTCACACATTCAAGAGTTTCTGTGCAAAGTGTCCATCGAATTGCGAGCGAATGTTTGAAATGTCACAGAAATCAAAAAAAAAAAAAGGAAATGCAAATTAGGAACTGCTTTGAAGCAATAAACTCGGCTGCGTATGTTGTCAGAAGGTGGCGATCTACACTGCGTAACTAATGGTGGAAGCAAAACCAGCTGTGAACTGGAAAAAAACAACTTGAGAAAAAAACACTTTATCTATGAGAGAAAAGAAAGGAATTGTTTTCAGTTTGACAAATGTTTTATGCTGTCCAGAAACAATGAAAGAAACCTCTGTTTAGTCATGTGAGTTAAATTAAAAAAAAAAGCAGACCTTAATAAAAAAAATCCTGTTTCGCTTTCCCATGAAGAACATTAACACCTCTAGTCACATTAAAATCATTTTTGCAAAAACATTTTCTTAAAATTTTGCAATTTTTATTCCATTTATGCAGGCCAAAACGTGCATTAAATATATTATCTTGTTATATTCCAGTGTTGTGCTGGGAAAACTTGTCCTGCTGTTTTTGTAGATGATATTTTTATGTTATCTGAAATTATTGCTAAACATAAGCATAACTGCAACTAACATTTTACTGAGATTCTGCTTCTTTTTGCCTGGTCAATGCCACCTGACATGAAACGGTAATTACAAGTTTCTCGGTTATACACAAAACCAGTTGTCAATTGGGAAAAACAACCCAAAAAATCTGAAGAGAAAAACACACACTTTGTCGATCTACGAGAGAAAAATGGAAAAAATCTTCAGGAATTGTTTTCAGTGTGACAAATGTCTCATGCTGTTCAGAAACAACAAAAGAAACGGCTAATTAATCATGTGAGTTAAATATTTGGCATCTGAGAACTTAATAAAAAAAAAAAAAGTTTCACGCGTCAAGCGACTGTTAAATAATTTTTGCTAAAACGGTGGACAAATTTTATGTAATTTGACGCCTCAAAACACGCATTACCTTTTCTCCAGTGTTGTGCTGGGAAACCTGGTGTTCTGATGTTTTTGTAGACGTTATTATGAAGCTACCTGAAGTTATTGCTAACCATACATAGCTTCCAATGACGTAGCTAACATTAAACTGAGATTCTTCTGCTTTCTTTGTCTGATCAACGCAGCTGAAATGAAATAATAATAGCAACTTTTGCGATTTTAAACAGTTGTCACCGTTTTTCTCTCGTAAATGGACAAAGTTTGGTCAGTTTCTTCTTCCTCTTTGTGTTTTTTGGCACTTTGCAAACAGCTGGTTAGTCTAGCTAATTTGCGCTAAAAGCAACTAATGGAAGCAACCTTTATTTAAATGGTTAATAGTTTGATAAGTTATATATTGCATTTTTAGCTTCAGTCATGCAAAGCACTCCTGCTGAGTTTACCGTCTTTCCCAAGGACACGTCAACACATGGTGGTGTTGACGCTTAAAAAAACAAAAGCCAGAAACCACTTTACATCAGTTTTTGTTCAAAGCTAAGGGAAGTTCTCCTCAAATTTTATAGTTGCCATTACCTTTTTCTGATGGAATACTTAAGATAAGATGAACATAATAAAAAAAGTATAAAACCACCATTTTTACAGTTATTGGACGACCTGCTCTACCGTCTGAACAATGGTCAGCCTACTTTTTGAGTTTTAAATTTGAATTCACCTTTTTTCTTTTTTGCGACATTTCAAAAGTTGGCCTCAGACTTGCTCAACAGTTTTTCACTTATTTTTATTCGCTTCACCTTTGGTTGGTTTTAATGTTGTGGCTGATCAGTGTAGAGCAGCAGTTTATGGTGTTGAACAGTGAGGCAGAACATCTGTAACTTCATAGAAATTAGTACAGTTTAATTTGTTAGCTAGTCACTTAACTGATCAGGAATAAGTTGTCACCTTCTGAAACCTTGTAATAGTGGAGATATTTACCCTCCATTTCCCAGATTTGTTGTAAACTAAGAGGCAAACTGACATGAACCTGGTTTTGGCAGGTATGTTGCACATTTAGCTCATTTCAGAGCGTTGCAGTGATGATTAAAGGATAACCGTGATACTGATGACAGCAGTTTTATACTATTTGGTCCGAGTTAAAGAAAATGTGGTAATGCAGTAGTGGTATTTTACATAACAGGGTTGTTTGACTCATCTTCTACTAGCAGCAGGCATATTAACGGATGCAAAGATGACACTTGTTGGATCAGTTCACTGTTGGGTTTCATTGTGTTTATTTCCAACAAGAACAATGTACAAAATCAACAACAGATATTGACTTTTTCAATCTATTTAGAAATGTTTGTTGTTGTTATTTACAGGGAAAAAGTGAACACAAACATACACAGAAATATCTATTAAAATGTTTTTAAAAATCCCTGACAGGCATAAATAAAAAATATTAGAAAACACTCACAAAAAAAGAACCAGTTTTTCAAGTTTAATCCAGTTTAATACATTTGTTGATGGTCCGCGAAGTCAAGAGAGCACGAGGAGGCAGACAGACTCGGATGACTTGGGTTGTGAGTAATGTTTACTGATATCAGGAGAAGTGACACCGATAGTGCAGCAGTTCATGCAAGCATCAGTTCTGAGGATTCTCTGATCTTTGGGTTTATATTGTAGTTAGGAGAAGGTCAGATTTAGATTAGACCAGCATGGAGACAACTAGTCTGCTTAGTCACTTCAGAATAGACGATATCTGATCTTAACCACAGCAGAGTCCTGGTTTATCTTCCTCCTACAGCAGTGTGTTTTTATCAGCAGCTGTCTTAGCTGCAGTGACCGCATTGGAAAGCTGTTTAAAAGTCATTTTTAAAATGTGATGGATTGATTTTTGTTTATTCAGGTCGTTAGGTTAGTTAACACCTGGATTAATGATCTTCTGTGTTTTTCTGGGATGATCCTGAAGATCTTTCAGAAAACAAACATTCATCAGTGTGTGTGTTTGAACTTCACCATAATGAATGAAACTGCTGACTGCAGGCTGCAGAGCAAAATGGAGTCTCACTGTCTTTAATCTGTATTGATTTACACGATCTCCTCCCTCTTTGCTGTTACTCTGCAGTGAGTTTGTCGTTTTGCGTCTTGTTTTTGTAGTTTTAGGTCGTTTTTGTGTCTCGTTTGTGTTTTTTTGATGCGTCTTTTATAGTTTTGTCTTTATGCCGTTTTGCATCTCACTTTTGTGTTAGTCATTTTGTGTCTCATTTTTGTTGTTTGCGCCTCATCTCGCTTGTGGCATTTTTTCTTTGTCATTTTGTGTGTTGTTTTTGTCATTTTGGGTTTCATTTATGTTGTTTCATGTCCCTTTGTGAAAGCTTTGTCTTGTTTTTATGTTTCATTGCACCTTTTTTTTTGTTTTGTGTGTTATTTACCTTTTGTGTCTCGCTTGTAACAATTTGTCCAAATTTTGACACTTTTTTGCTCTTTTGTTTCTTGTTTTGTTTATTTTTTGTGTCATTTATGTTGTTTCATGTCTTTGTGAAAGTTTTGTATCTTCTCTGTTCTGTCTCATTTTTGCAGTTTTGTCTCCTTTCTGCCCCATTTTTGTCATGCTATGCGTCAATTTTCTGTTTTATTTAGTTTTGTTTTGCGACTCATTTTTGTGTCTTATTTTTCTTTTGTGTTTTGCTTGTGGAGTTGTTGTCAAATTTTGTGTCATTTTGTTTTTGATCAGGGGTCTTGTACTTTCCTGTGTTTGACGCCAAAAAAGTATCAGATTTTACAGTTTTTAACTGACATAATCTTTGAGAAAACACTTATCTCTGATGTAAACTTCAGCATAATCTTAGAGCAGACGCTGCTGAGAGCAAAATGAAATCTTACTATCTTTAATTGATATCGATTTACATCATTTAACTCTACTGTGAATGCGTCGTTTTGCTCCTTGTTTTTGTAATTTCATCTTGTTTTTCACATTTTGTCTTGTTGTTTTGTGCCTTGTTTTTCTTTAGTGTCCCACTTATGCATTTTGTCTCATTTGTTGTGGCAGTTTTGTCGTTTTGTGTCTTTCTTTTTGTCTTGCTTGTGGTGTTTTTGTCTCATTTTCTTTTTTGTTTTTGATCATAGGTCTTGGTCTTTCTTGTTTCTGGCACCAAAACAGTATCAGATTTTACACTTTGTAGCTGTGATAATCTTTGAGAAAACGCCTATCTCTGATATGAACTTGTCCATAATGCCTGCTGCTGCTGACTGCAGGCTGCAGAGAGCAAAATGGAGTCTTACTATCTTTAATCGGTATTGATTCACACGATTTCCTCCCTCTTCACTCTCGCTCTGCACAGATCTGTGTCAGAGCAGGAAAAGACTGGTGTGTCTTGAACACGCTGGCAGACAGGATTTGGAAAACACCAGATATCTTAAAAAATTCACCGCAGTTCGATATGAGCGCTGTCACATCGTGGACGCCGTCTCATTCGGAAGTCGCTGAGAGGATTAAATCTGAAGTGAGCGTTTTTGAAACACCAGCCATACAGTTGCCCTTGAACATCTCAAACTTATCTCTTTGTGCTGCGCGACTGAGTCGTGTCACCTCGATGACAGGGCAGAGCCTCACCGACACCCCAGGAGGGTTTTAGAGGGCCGGGTGGAGGCGGAGGAGGAGGTGGAGGAGCCGATGAAGCCTGCTGGAATCAGAAGTGACTGGGGAGCTGAAGAGAAGCAGAAGAGACGGAGCTGGAGGATCTGTCAGAACGCTGACGAGCAGCAGCCAAACAGCACTTTTCCCATGTCAGCCTGATCAAACTTGTTGACATCTGGAAAAAGATGGAAGGCAGCCGGAGAAAGGCAGGAGGAGATGAAGGGCAGAGCGGGAAGCTGCAGCACCCACATCACAGCGATGATTGATGCTGTTGCCACGGAGCCACCAGGTGAGGAAGAGCCGGCTGTAATATTGACTCGGGGTTGTCGGTTCTCCAGAGAGCAGCGCTGCACTCTGACACGCACTGATCTGCTGCTTTTTCATCCTTGATGTTGCTTCTTTGGCTTCTTTTCACAAGTCAAAACAACATTTTTGGGAAAATTTGGTTTTCAAGCTCAGACTGTAGCTTTCTGTGCCAGAGGCTTTATCAGTTCTGTGGGACGACTTAAAGAAGCGGCTTCAGTTTGTAAAGTTAAATCTGCTCCAATCTGCTGCAAACCTTTCTGACACATGAATCAGTTAGTCATCAACTCTTACATTAGTCAGCAACAGCTTTGATAGTCGGCTAATCGGTTTGACAACACCTTTAAGGTAGAAAAATCCTCTGATTTCAGCTTTTTGTTTTGGGTTTCTGGCTTCTTTTCTCCTCTATGGCAGTAAACTTCATATTTTTTGGGGGGAAGGCAACAAAAAAAGCAACACATTTGTCATGTTGGGCTTTGGGAAACACTAAGCAACAGTTTTCACCATTTTCTGTCATTTTAAATATAAAACAACTCATCCAAAAAAACCTTAATTCCCTAATTAATTGATTATTTATTTGCCAACTCTTGAATTAATTTCCAACTGTCTTTATGATAGATTTGAGATTTTCTGTGGAAAAACAGTCCAAATTCACTGATTGCAGCTTGCATACATTTCTGTCTTTTTTTTTTAAATTTCCACCTCTGACAGTATCTTTGGGTTGTGGACAGAACAAGACATTGGTGATCTTTGGCTTTAGGAAACACTGAGCAACAGTTTTCACCATTTTCTGACATCTTATTGACAAAACAACTCATCCAAAAAAATCTTTTTTTAAGAAAAACAGTCTTAATTCCCTAATTCATTGATTAATTACCAGCTCTTGAATTAATTTCCAACTGTCTTCGTGATAGATTTCAGTGTTTGAGATAGTTTGATTATTTTTCTATGGGGAAAAATGTCAAAAATCCTCTGATAACAGATTTTTGTTTTGGTTTTCTGGGTTCTTTCCTCCTCTTTGGCAGTAAGCTTTAGATCTTTGCATGTGGACAGCAACAAAAAAAGCAACACATTCGTCCTGTTGGGCTTTAGGAAACACTGATCAACAAACGTCACCATTTTCTGACATTTTGTAAACAAAATAACTCATCCAAAATTACTTTTCAAGCCTTAATTCCATAATTAATTGGTTAGTTGCCAACTCTTGAATTAATTTCCAACTGTTTTCATGATGGATTTGAGTATTGGAGATTAGTTTGACTGTTTTTCTGTGAAACAAAACTCACTCAGAATTCACTGATTACAGCTTTTGAAATTTGACTAATAGTGTTTCTTTGCTCCTCAGACAGTAAACTGAATATCTTTGGGTTATGGACAAAACAAGACATTATCTCTGGTTTTGGGAAACACTGATCAACATTTTCCATCATTTTCTGACACTTTATAGACCAAACAACTAATCAAAATAGAGTTTCAAGTCGTGAATTTTTAGGAAAAAGACATATTTCTCGGATTAATCAATTAGTTGTCAGCTATTAACTTAATTGACAGCTGTTTTGATAGTCAGTTAAGTCATTTTTAAGGAGAAAAAAGCCTAAATTCTTTGATTCCAGCATCTTTCCTCCTCTGACAGTAAAACTGAAACAAGACATTTGTTATCTTGGGCTTTGGGAAACATTCCTCAACAATTTTCATCATTTTCTGACACATAGATAAAACTAATCAAAAAATCTTTCTGTAGAGAAAAAAATGTCTTAGTTCTCTAATTAATTGATTAGTTACCAACTCTTTAATGACTTTCCAGCTGTTTTGATGATACATTTGAGTATCGTAGATAGTTTGAGTAAAAATCTAAATCACTGATTGCTGTTTTCTTTCCTCCTTTTTGACAGTAAACTAAATATCTCTGGGTTGTCGTCTCGGGCTTTGCGAAACCCTTCTTGAGAGTTCTTCCCATTTTCTGTCATTTTATAAACCAAACAACTAATCAGATAATCATTTTGAATACATTTTTAAAGAGTCTAAATTCTGTAATCCAAGCTTCCTAAATGTGAATATTTGCGGTTTCTTTCCTACTCTTTGAGAGTAAACTGGATATATTTGTGTTGTGGACAGAACAAGATGTTTGTCAACATTTTCAGGCATTTTACTGACCGAAGAACTAATCAAATAATCTGGAAAATAATGAACAGGTTAATCAATGATGAGAGTAGGTCACAGTTGGAGAATGAAGGGATTTCATGACATCTTTAGATTATTTCTTCTTCATGTTGGCGATCAATTCTTTATTTTCTTCTTTACAATAACTTATTATTAAATTACCAAGAAAAAGACGTATATTTGTCACAGTTTACCATCAATTTAAGAGAGCAAAAGGAAACCTGGACACTTTGGTTTATCTGCTGTCATACTCAACACTTCAAGTTTTTACCTGCTATCTCTGCAGTCCTGTTTATACTGGCGCATGTATATGTTGACTAATAACAGTCGCTCAAAAGAATATATTAAATTTGAGTCTCAGAAATCGCAGTACTGCAGCAGTAATTCACATACTAAGTCTGTAATGTGCAATTTATAATATGAATAGTCGATTATTTGTGCCAATGTTTAATAGATTATTTAGCTGTCAAAACAGTCCTTAGTTGCAGCTGTAATTGTGTTTTTGTGTCGCTGCAGCAGACTCAAAAGCGAGTTATTTGTATGCACACTTGCTTTTGAAACGTACTCTGTCTTTCAGCGTGCAGAGATTTCAAACCAGCGTAGTTTGAGTGCTTGGCGTGAAGATGAGATCGGCGTCTGTCTTGTCGTCTCGGTATAGATTCTCCTTCGTTTGAAGCCGGAGTCGCTCCTGTCACAATTTCCCTTTTGAGTGGAGTGGAGGCTGAGAGCGTCACCTGTGGAACTGGCAGGGAGTCGGTTTCCTTTCTCAAGGACGCCTCCTTCAGCTGAGCTCCGGCTCTGTTTTATTGATGTAAGATGATCTATATAGACTGTATTGTCTTTGTGGAGGACTTTCAGAGAGATGAAGAGTCACAGTGACAGCGGCAGACGAGGTTTCCATCCAGTAAAAGTGTATAATTAAACAACCTTGGCCTTACCTTTCAGATGAAACATTTATGGCACGTCGCAGCAAAGTCTTAACAACTATAAATCTCAGTTAATTTGACCCAGGGTCATTTTTGCAGGCTGTTTTTACATATTCTGTAACTTTTTCATCTATAGAATTGCTTGAAGAACTGATCAAAACCTCGTCAACAAGGTTCAAGATGTTTGGATGTCACGTTAGGCGATGTTAGGCTTTTACTAGAAGGATAAAGATGCACTGCGTCGGCTAAAAAAGCTCGTTTTCTTTCTAGGCCACTCTCGGAGCAGCTCTCCATCCACTTTAAAATTTTACCGTCTTGACCTGCTTCAGGCCTCCGGCTACATCTTATACTTTTATCTCCTGTGAGCTTTTCTCAGACCGTAGGAGGACATACATGCTCTAAGTCTAGTTTCTACCGTACAAACTTCGTCTTGTCCACTAAACTTGACACTTAGGCACAGAGAACCTGCGAGGACTCAAAAAGAGAATCGAATGTCATCTTTTATAGACTGCTAGTCATCATGTAGTGTTGCTCAGGAGCCAAGTCTACAGGTGTCTTTACAAGAAAGTCTGAAATTATTAATACTCATACCAAACTTTGAGTATTAGTCAATTTTTATTTGACATAGATTTTTTCCGGCTGGAAAGATTCAAGAGTTTTGTTTTCTCTTTGTCCCATGCTCATCCAGTATGTGCAGGGAAATGCAAAGCGACTGTTCCCGAAGGTAGAGCAATAACTGTAAGAGAGTATAAAGAACATTATGTTAAATTAAACAAGTTAAAATAGAAAAAAGCCACATCATAAATGATAAGGAGGTAGTGATTGTGATGCTAAAGTGCAGCAAATGACGTTAACAAATGGCAAAAAACATTGTGTTAGAGATGTTAATGATGTGTTTTGGAACTTTTTGAACTATTTCTACTTCTTTTGAGCATATTTAGTAGAAATTAGTGCCCAAAATTGTCTACACTGCTGGAAATTGCTGCAACTTCTTTGAAAAATGCAGCTTCTGTAGCATTAAAATGAGTCCTCTGAGTTTCTACCATGTTCCAGAGCATTCTAGTAGGCTATAAACTGAGAATAACTAATGCAGTAGCTCTTTAGTCACACCATGGTCATAGTAAAAACCCAAGAGCTTAGTGAGATTCTAAAACTACATTGTTGTTCCTCGCGAATGTAAAGTGTTCAAGTGTCCGTGGCTGCTGTGTGAAACTTTATCAAAAACTACAAGGAGTTCCACACTAAGAAACCTCTCAATGGTCGTGGTCGGAAGATTAAAGTGACCCAAGAAGAACCCAGAGATCAGCACCAAGATCATCCCGATGAATGTGATCAGTTCTGGTAGAAACATCTCAATCAGACACCACCAAGGGGGACCAAACTTCTACAAAATGTTTGGACACAAAGAAAAGGGACGAATTCGACCCGTAGAACTCCATCAACACGAATATGAATGCTTTGTGGGACTTTTTCAGCCTTGCCAAAGTAAAACGGCATCATGAGAAAAGAGGATGACGTTCAGATTGTGGAGGAAAAAGGTACAGAGAAAAATTCCAGTGACACAAAGATCTGAAACGTGCTGCCAAAGGGTGAAGAAATAATGAAGAGAAAACGAAGATGTTGCACTCTAGAATCTGTTGAGAAGAGGAAGATTCAACCTCAAAGAGCTGAAGATCATCACAAAGAGGAACAAAACCCCGGTGGAGGCACACAGGAAGACCCAGTACGTGGCATTTTCAGCAGAAAACTGACAATTTTGACTGAACGCTGTGTCTAAAGCTGTCTTTTATCGCTTGTTTATTTCATTTCCAGCCAGAAGGAGCCTAAAAAATTCACCATAAATCAAAATTCTGCATCAATGCGAGTCATTTTGGAGCTTAACTGCATATAAAGGCAAATTATATGGAATGTGCTTGAGGATGCAAAGGGGATTTTTATGTTTTAAAACAACAGTCTCTCAGTTGACACCAGAGAAAAAAGCAGATGAAAGTGAAGCAGTGTTTTGTTTTTGTCGGCGCCTGTGTCATCAGTATTTTTGTCTTCCGGCCTCCCGAAAGCGGTGAGAGAAGAAAAACGGCGAGAATAAAGCCGAGGAGGAGACGCCGGGCTGCTTCTCTGTTATAAATCAGCTTAATTGCGAACTACCGCGTCACATTTTTCCTCCGTAGCAGCAGAGGTTGCCGTTTTCCTCTGCAGCTGTCAGTTGCTGGACACAAAGTGCTGATAATGACCCGAGGTTTGCTAATGCGGCCTCTCTGGGAAAACTCCGGTTCAAACGCCGTCGTACCAGTGAAGGGCTGCACAAAACACGATGCAAACAGTCTTCATTTTGGCATTAATTAGGTTATTTTTCAAGGTTCAGCTTCCTTTAAACGATCAGCACATGCATGTAGGCGCCCGCTGTGATTATCATTAGTCAGTGGGTTCATAATAGACTCCTGCAGAGTGCATGACCCCGAGCTGCAGGAGTGACGTTACTGAAAACACAGGACCTGCAGCTTTTTAACAGTTCTGCATGGTCCCGTGAGTTTTTTTTTTTTTTTTTTTTGCCCGCTGGTGCCCTAAATGTGATTAATTTCTGTTTTCTGTGCTTTACCGGGCAGAAAGAAACAGCCAAACGAGCGCGACAAAGGGGGCGTTTTCTGACATCAAAGGTAAAAATTAAAAGATTAAGTGCAAAAGACACCAGCTGTGTCGGGAAGTGTGGCGACATTTAAAGCTCGCTGCGCTCATTTTAGGATTAGTTGTGAAGTCGGAGGCACACAGTGACAAAACTGCAGATTCTAGCTGTTGGTTGGTTTGAAGGACGGAGTCATGTAGCTATAATTACAACAGACCCTCTGAGTGTTTCAGAAACTGTATTTGTTGGAGGAGGGGCACTAATGTCCACCAACATACAGTCCTCAAAATTATTCATACCTAATGGAAATTAAAATTCTTTTTTGGAGTCTTCATTTGTAGAAGCTGTTATGTTGGTACTTCCTGTGTATCTTTTGTCTACTTGTTGCTGTGCACAAATCTACATATGAGTTGACTACCCTTCATTAACATAATAGATATGGCCAAAACAGATTATTTTTTTTTTGTGCTCATGTTCAAAATTATTCATATATCTCAACAAAAATGTCCCAAATGTGTTAATCTTTCTCCTATAGTTATTTGAAGATGTTACAATGGAATAAACAAAGGGTTTAGAGGTAACGGATAACGTCGTCTTGATAAATTTTCAGAAAACTTTTTTTATAGTTTACTTGAGATAATAATCATAACAGTAATAATTTATTTTTTCTCTATTTTGTAATGTATTTTTCTACTGAGTCAAATCCACTCAACTTCAGTTTGATTGATATCTCAAGTAAACGATAAACAAAAGTTTTCTGGAAATTTATCAAGATGATATCTGTTTTTGCAAATAAACACTTCAAATACCTTTTTGGCTGATCAAATGTTAAACAGTGATTTAAAAAATTAGCATCTTTCCAGAAGAGTATAAATAGAGGGAATGTGTTCTGATCATTTTCAATTTCGAGTCATCATGGCCAAGAAGATGGAGCTCGGTGAGGACCTTCGTCAACGTCTTGTGGGTGCCCACAGCGACGGAAAAGGTTACAAGGCCATTTCAAAGCAGTATGATGTCTCTGTGGCAACTGTCCAGGGCATAATCAACAAGCACGAGAGGTTCAACACTGTTAAAAACTTCAGCGGGCGTGACGGCAAGCATAAAGTGTCCCCCAAACTGTCCAGAAACATCTTTCGAGAGGTCAACAGCAAGCTCTGGAGTACAACCAAGGCCCTAATTGAAACACTTGACCAGGCAGGGACGAAGGTGTCGCTGTCCACCATCGAGCAAGTCGTGCACAGAGGAGGTCTCCATGGATGTAGGCCTTGGAAGAGATGCTGCTCAGGAAGAAACGTGGAGGGTCACCTGGCTTTTGCTAGAGGTCATCTGAGGCAAGATCCCAGCTTTTGGTCAACCATCCTGTGGTCTGATGAGACAAGGCTGTAGTTCTTTGGCCTTATGGATGCCGAATATGTCCGGAGGAAGAAAAGAGAAGCATACAAGCTGAAGAACACTGCACACAGTCAAGCATGGTGGGGGAAGCATAACACTATGGGGATGCTTCTCTCCCAGTGGAACAAGGAACCTTGTCAAGGTCCATGGAATCATGAGAAAGGAGGATTTCATCAGGATTCTTGATGAAAACGTGAAGGAATCTGCTGAGAAACTGTAGCTCGGACACAACTGGATGTACCAGCAGGAAAATGATCTGAAACACACCAAGGTAGTGAAGAAATGGTTCAAGGACAATGATGTCAATGTTTTAGAGTCCTGATCTGAATCCCTTCGAGAACTTGCGGCAAGACTTGAAGACCAGAGTGATGTCTGGGAAACAGGCCAACCTGACCCAGCTTGAGGCTTTCGCTAAGGAAGAGTGGGCCAACGTCCCCCAGGAGACATGAGGACGCTTGTGGACAAGAACTGTCTAGAAGCAGTCCTACAAAACAAAGGCTATGCTGTTAACTATTAAAGAAAGACATTGGTTCGGGGTATGGATCATTTTGAGCATGGCATTTTTTGGGAATCCATGAATATAATACCCCTTGAAATGAAGAGTTTCTTGAATTGTGTATTGTCATTCTTTCTCTTGTTGGTCACATGACTCATAGACAAACTTGACAAAATGCAGTCATTTCATCACAGGAATAAAAAAAGCACAAAATTAACAAGTGTATGAATAACTTTGAGGACAAATGTAGGTTTGTTTCCGCTGATTTGTATGTTATTGTTAGTCGTGTTTATAATTTTAGGCGTATTTGTTGTTGTGGTTTTTATTGCTGGTGATTGCTGGACTTGTGCATCAATACCACAGGTCAGAAACATCTTGGACTTTGTAAAATTATAGTTGACATTTTTGACCAAACAACTACAGAAAACCAAATGTTCAAACATCAGCTGCATCGATATACACAAAGATGCAGTTTTCATATTGTAAATAAGATTTATTTTAGAGATATTTGATTTATTGGGACCCTCTTAGTCCTTTATTGAGGCTCAAGTTCAAAATGTACGATGCTACGTTGTTGGCTGAGTGCTGGGAGTCCAGTTATAATGATGAATGTGAGAGTTTGATGGTACGAGGAAGGATTTTACTGCTCTGGAAAGTTATGACTGCAATTATTTTTTCGTTTCTTTCTTCACAGTTGCAGAGTAGACAGTAGAAATATGGTATATGGTCGATATAGCTCTTAAATTAATGAGAATAAGTTTCATTTAAGTTAATATTGATGAAGTTTTTTTGCATTATAAACCAGCAGTGGAGAAAGTTTGCGGCCAAGTGTTCTATGCAGAACAGGCAGACCTAAGTGCTAGGTAAAGTAATTATAAAGTAGCAATTGAACGATTAAACAGGAATTTAACATCAAGTCTTTACTTTGCACTTTCGACCTATTGCTCAATTATTTTAATATCTACATAACAATAAAACAGAAATTATTGCATTTACATACATAAACAGAAATAAACAAAGATAACCTCACTTATATGCACATTAGATTAACCTTTTTTGTAAATTCATTATTATATGTAGTTTTTCATTTGAGTAACAGCAAATATCTGTAAAATAATCATATTTTTACTGATGGAAATTCGGTAAAAATAGAGTAATTTGCAAAAGTGCGTAATATGTGGTGCAAAGAGAAGTCCTACTACGAGGATCTACTGCAGAAAAACTAAATATTTCAGTGCTATTTTTTCCAGTACAGTACAGCCCTGGTTTAAATAGTCTGAGAGCCTTTTTATTTTTTATTTCAATGCGTTGAGCTACATAGAAATAAATGTGCAAGTCACTGTACAACAAGCTGAAAAAAATGATCAAAAACTGTAGAAATGCTTAAAAAATGAACAACACAAAAACACACACTTAAAAAATATTTATTTTGGCAGATTTAAGTACAGTAAAACAGTTTTTTTTTGGTCATACTGATACAAAGAACAAAATTAAAATACAGTTTTTTGATATGGAGATTATTTATGGTTTTAGCCCTTTTTTCAGTCTGTATGTAAATTAATCACTTATTATGCATATTTTTTTTCTTTTGAATTACAGCAAATATCTGTAAAAAAAAATATAATTTTTCGCTGATTTCATTTTATGGTGATGCCGTGTAAAAACAAATTTCCAGATGTAAAAATACAGAATTTTCCTGTGGATATTTACGGTTTTTACCTTTTTTTTTTTTTAAAACGGTCAACATTTCAATTTATCACTTAATATATGTAGTTTTTCTTTTGAAGAACAGCAAATATCTGTAAAATGATTATATTTTTGGTGATGAAAATACAGTAAAAATAGTGTGATTTTGCATAAAATGTGGCAAATTGTCAAAAACATATTTAGCGAAAATATTTGCCAAAGAATGTGCAGAATTGTGTAATTTATGGTGTAAAAAAACAACAAATGACAATAATAATGTGAAAATTCTGTGCATTAATCTAACTCACTGATATATTCTGTATTTTTGTCGGTGACAAGCGTCTCCAAACTCCTTTTTTTTTTTTCCCAGCTCTTTCAGCACAAATGTCACTGCGCATAAACGGTACGAGCTGCTGTTTGCCATCCATGTTTGTCTTTGCAGCAGCAGCAGCTCATGACAGTCGGTGTTTTCTGCAGACCTCCGCTGGTTTCTGTCCGGTCCTTCCTCACTGTCAAAGATTAGCTCCTGCAGCTTCGGTCCATCACCTCGGTGACACTTCATACCCGACGGAGCTCCTCCACTGCCATTAAAACTGCTCATTAGTCTCTGCTCTGACTGGTAAATTGACTTTGGCGAGTACAATTGGTTAAATGCCTCTTAAACTCCCACCAGAGACTCTTCGACAAGCAGCAGCAGAGGTTTCTACTCAAACAGCACAGGTGTAACTAATAATATTAACAGTGTGTCCGACCAGATTCTTTCTTTTGTACACGCCGACTCACCGGAGCAGGAGTCGCCGCTAACGCTATTAGCTACACCTGTGTTTCCCGCTGTACAAGGTCAGAAAGTCGGCCGTGAAAAAGACTCTATTAACTCCTCTGATCCCTGCGATTATTTTATTAAAGCCCACAAAGAGTTTGTGTTTCCCGTCTGTTGTCGCTGGAGAAAGAAAGTCTGCAGCAATCCGCTGTTATACTTAAAAAGGCCTCTTTGAAGCAGCTCTCAAAGTTTCTCCTCCTCGGGCTGCAACTTTAACATCTCCTGAGAGCGGAATTTGTTATTTTTCCACGTCTTTTTCCATCATCTTTCCCTAACTCCGTTTCAAGTAGAAGTCTCCGGTTGGCTCTGCATAAAAGTTATTTTCACCGCAGAAGATGAGCCTCAGGTGGCCTTTGTTGTAGCTTTAAGGCGCCATAGGAGAGACGTTTGGATCTGTCATGGGGATATGGATTTAGCGATGTGCGCTGTAGATGTGTGTCGAGGAGGTTACTTCAAGGTCTTCCTGCTGCTGTCACACATTCTGCTGCAGCAGAGTCTAATTTGACAACGCTCCCTGAAAGCCTGAACCTCAGATACTCATCTCCAGGTTCTTTTGCTTTTACAACGTTTTGTCCTTGATAAGGGATTGCCATGTCAGTGAACTCTCTGCTATCAGATAGCATTACTGTCACACATCAGGGCACGGAAACAGCAGAGAGGAGCAGGTAGAGTCGCTGCAGATACAGGAAATACCTCCGTGTGCTTTATTTATTCGTAGCATTTATGTTTATCTAAGGGGGATTGCACCTGGTTTTATGTATTTACAGTGAATAGTTCATGCTGGATGTGCAGCCAGAGCAACTTGAGGGAAATACAGTCTTATTTGCTTGACTTACAGCATTATAGAGCAGCGATACAGACTTTAATTTGTACGATGCACCCTCCGTATAGGATGAAGTCTGGATCCGGACCAGTTGGTGACCTGAGGTCTAGTATGTAGTGGAATAAAGGAAGCCTCCATTCAGAGAATTTTACCTCCAAGGAATTTTAGTAATCTAATTACTCAAACAAGAAAAGCACTCGGAGTGAGCAATACTCCTCCAAGGCAGGCATTTCCGACGGATGAAATCTTGAAAAAATTTGTGGCAGCAATCACGGCACCATAGAATGTGTCCATTTAATACAGATGTACCCACAAACAAAATGACATTTGCTGAGCACAGGCGTGTGCTATGCATGTGTATGGATACTGAATCACATGACCTAAATATGTAGCGTGCGACAGGAATGGATGGAACTCAAACACCCCCACAATTTAATCAGTTGTTCCTTGTATCATTTCTGATGCATAAGTCCTGATAGGTCTTCAGCGGTGGATTTGTAGTAGGATCACAGTCAGCTGATGTAGTGTTCACTTGTTGTCATGGTTACAGTGACACCGTGCCTCTATCTCACAATGATGCAGAAATCTTTAACAAATCCGTGGATCCAGACAATAAGCTGCATCACTGCCAGAATCTAATCACTTTGTCCTTGTGTCATTTCTGGCCTTCCCTGAAAATTTCATCCAAATCTGTTCATCTGTTTTTGAGTCATGTTGCTGACACAGACTAACCAACGGTGATCGTCACGTAACTCCTCCAGTCCTTGGTGGAGTAACAACTGTCATTTTTGCTGATTTAAACAGTTAATAATAGTGTCATTTTACAGTCTGGTGTTGTAAAATATCTCATTACTATTTGTACAAATGCAATTTATTTTTGGAGCAGGAAATCTGTAAAGTAACAGTAAATCATAAGAACAAATTAGTGAAAAACTTCATGTAAATACTCTTTGTGTTCTTAGTTTCCTTGTGTTATTTAGTTTTTCTTAGTAACATTCTATCTATATGTATTCTTTACATCTTTAATTTATTTATAGTTGTTTTCTTGCTTTTCCTGCTGTCTCTTACTGACAGAATCCTGACTCTAACTGAAGACCGTGAATAGAAAAATAGAAATAGAATAGAAAAAATAGAAAAATGATTCCTTACATTTGGCGGGCGACTTTATGAATAATCTGTCATGCTCATCTGGCGTTTGTCAAAATGAATATTACATTTGAAAAACATGAAACTGGCTGTAAGTTCTTGTAGTCCTGCAGTAAAGATGTACTTCTGTGTCGTGTCTTCTGAGCAAACCGAGCCATCTGCCTGCATCCATGGTGTGTTTGTGTGTGTCGTATGACGGCTCTCATCGCCTCCTGCTCTTTGTTAGCTCTTAAGCCGGCGTGACAGCTTCGACACGTGTCCTCTGAAAACACACAGCGAACGCCACTCGACCGCGCTGACGACTAAATTACAGCGAGCGGCGTTTAACGAGCTCCTCGTTTGCTGATTATACAGAACGGTCCTCGTTGAAACCCCGATCAGACTCAGATGCTGTCCTGGACAACAAGAGGAGCTTCTGAGATCAGAAGATGGTTGACTGACTGAAGAGATGTTTTAGAACTGCTAATACAGATACCACAACTACTACTACTGTCCTGGACAACAAGAGGAGCTTCTGAGATCAGGAGATGGTTGGCTGACTGAAGAGACATAGTTATATTTTTTGTGGATTTAAATGCACTAAAAATGTAGTTTTATTGTCACATTTTGTAGCAGAACAAATTATTTAAGAAAATACAGGGTTTTTGTTTTTTTCTGGTTTAGTTTTACAATAAATATGGAAATTAAATACTTTTGCAGCAATTTTACTAGCTATTTCAAAACTGTAAAAACAAAACACTGAAAATATCGAGAAATAATTATATTTTTTGTTGATTTAAATATAGTATTTCTATCGTCACATGTTATAAAAGAACAAATTATTTGAAAAAATTAAGTTTTTGTTTTATAGTAAATATGAAAACTTGTAAAACTTTTGGAGAAGGAATATGAATTACTTCTAGTTTAGTAATTTTACTAGTTATTTCAGATTTAACATCACAGAAAAATCTGTAAAATAACAGTTAAATATTTAATTATCCTTTTCAATCCTTAAAATGCATGAACTTTTTTCAGATTACGGTCAATAATCTGTAAAATGATATTTATGGTTAATTTAAATACCATAGAAATATTTTAGTGTTGTGGTAAAATTCATAATTGTTTTAAGAATAAATTCCACTTTGTAAAAACAAAGATTTTTGACTTTATTTACCTTTTTGACCTGTTTTTGTTACACTTAACATGTTAACACTTATTTTAATTTTTCAGTCTTTACCACATTAAAGTGTTCTTCTAAATAATGGTAAATATCTCTTAAGTAATTATATTTTACCTGTAATATGTCCAGTAAAAAATGTGTAATTTTTATGGTCAGTTGTTGCAAAAACGCAAACTACTATTTGTAAAAAATAGAGATGTTTAATGTGAATGTTATTTGCAGTTTTGGCTGTTTTTTTTTTTTTAATGGTTAGTGTAAATTAAGAATTCTGTAATTTCTCCTAGATATTTTCTATAATTTAACAAAACATAAAAAAACAGTAAAATAACAGTTGGAAAAAAAATATTTTATTTTTCTAACTTTAATATGCATTTTTTTTCTGTCTCAAATAGTGGCAAATAACTGTAAACTAATCACATTTTCAGCTGATTCCAATACCTTAAATATGATTAGAGATAATACTCTTTATTAAACACAAACAACAAAAAATCACCTTGTTTGTCCACAATTTTAAAATCTGCAGTTTCATTTGAAGCAGAGCTCATCTTCTCTCTCCATTTTCTGAGAGCAGTTCCTAAAGGACAGTGAATGATTGGCTAGAAAATAGTGTTTATGCGGCTGTGCATGTAGCTTATTGAGAGAATATCGAAGTTTCTCTCTCATTACTGTCGAAGCTCCGGGAAGAGGAGCGAGCGCTGAAGCAATCAGATGTATTCGCTACAGTCAGGATTGCAGGTCGTTGGATGCCTGCTGGCTTTTTCTCTGCACATATAAACCTAAAAAAAATGCTCAGAAATGCCTCTCCATGTGATCAGAATTCAATTTGTGCAGTAAAATAAAAATCTACTGCATCTACAAATGATTTTTCTCCCATTTGTGAGTGAAAACAGGCAGCAGGATGTCAGAGAAGAGCTCTTTCCTTCATTCTCTGCTTCTATAGAACAGAAATTCATTAGATTAGTTAACGAGCAGTGTTGAACGGCTCTAATTTAATTCTATAAAAGCGTGGGCGGCTACCGCTCTGTTTCATGGGCTTAACTGACTTTGTAGTGAATTCTACATGTTGAAGCAGTTTTTAGTGCAGCTTTGTACTCTAAATGTATTTTTAGAGATTCGTCTTTCATTTATTATTTAACATATTAAGGGACTACTACTAGTACTAGTACTACTAACCTTCATTGTGGACGCCTCATACAGCCTAGAATTTGCGACCGCATAGATTAGGAGTGTCAACCTCATTTTAGCCCAGCCCAGTTTGATCCCCAGTGGATCAGACCAGTAAAATCACAGCATAATAACCTCTAAATAACCACAACTCCTAATTTTTCCTTTGTTTTAGTGCAAAAAAGTCTGAAAATGTTCAAATGTTTAAATTTAAAGAATTATGTTTTTACAAAACATTATGAACAACCTGAAATTTCTTCAGAAAAATAAATTCAATTTAGGCAACAATATGCCCCAGTTTATTTACACTTTACAACTTACAGATCAGAGTGTCTACAAAGACACAAAATATTTAATCAAATATGTGGAACTGAATGATGCAGTGTTTTATTTTATGATCAAAGCAACAAAAGTCAAACAAAAAAAGACAACAACAAAAAAAGACAAAATATTACAAAAATGACAAAAAATTAGAAATAGTTTGACAAAAAACTTGACAAATGACAGAAACGAGACAAAAATTATACAAATAACACAAACGAGACCAAAAATGACAAAAGCGAGAAACAGAGCAGCTGAAAAGTAGACACAGGAGAGACAAAAAGAAAACGCAAAATGACAAAAACATGAGACAAATGACAAGTCAGATAAAAACAGACAACAAAAGCATTACAAAATATTACAAAAATGAGACACACAATGACCATAAAGCGTTGAGCAATGTAGTATTTTACTTTGTGATCAAAACAGCTTGTCATGGGCGACAAGTTATTTTAAATATGTTGTTTTACAAATTTACAATCTGCAGTTAATATCTTCTCTATAATTTTTACACGTCACAAATTCGTCCCGGGGACTGGATTGGACCCTCTGGTGTGCCGGTTTTGGCCCACGGGCCGCATGTTTGACACCCCCGGCATAGACGATACAAGCTGATTGTGCGACTGTACCAGCAGAACAAATGGTGCTCAAAGAAGTACTTGTTTGAGGAGAGGCTGTCAGAATTCATCGTTACAGGACTTGTAGGCCTTTGGAGGTGCTTTTCTTTGTACGTCGCTCTCTGTTGAGCCCAAACTCAGCGGGAAGTTCTAAAATCTCCAGAAATCCTGTGCTACATCCACCCCCGGAGCTCAGCACACCTCAGGAATAATCGCGTTAGCACGGTGTGTTTTCTGTGTTTGAGAAATCTGTAAGCTTTGTAACTTTTGCAGACCTTTTATATGCAGACACAAGCAGCTTTTTAACACACTGACGGAAAAGGAATAGCCCAAAAAGCAGAATATCGGCTCTTTATTGTTATTTTCCTTCATATTCTTACTATATTCCAGCTACTTATGTCCACATCTGCCTGTTAGTTGATTACATTAATCGATAATGGTCACTTTGGGTCGATTTCTTTCTGATTTTGGTCTCTAATGCCATCTTCAGCATAGTTTTCTTTCAGTTTGGGCTCAGACATAACATATAGTTCACTTTATAATAAATTGGGGGGATTTTGGAGGCAGCTGAGGCCTCTAAGGAAGCATGAAGAAGCCTGGAGAAACAAATTGGCCGCCATCTTGCCACGCTGCTCTGTTCTCATGCCATTTTAACCTCTGTCTGTGTGTCTGTATATATATATTTAAACCGCTGCAATCATCCCAGTTTCTGTTGCTGAATAATATCAGGACACTCCGGCGATGCTGGTCTGGCTTTACATTAATAGCTTGTTTGCTTTGAAAACATCTATTCTCGACTTCACTGCGCCGAGCCGCTGATTATTTTGGATCACTGAGCCGGATGTTTCTCGTGTTATTTGTGGAGAAGAAGATGCAAACAATAAGAGAGGAACGATGCCCCTATAAGCTGCCGCGATATAATCAGCAAACAGTATTTTTTCTTTACTTTTCTCATCTTGCACAGATTTACAGTCGCAGCCCTCCTCCTCCAAAACACATTTCATCTCCTCTGCAGCGTTCCTCGGCAGCCTTGGAGAGTGATTTCATTGGGATGACAAGTGCGCCTCTCCCTCCATATTTCTGCCACCCGGGCCTCTAGCCTCAATCCAAAGGCAGCCTGCAATAATATAAGGTCTTTTTTTTTTTTTTTTTTTATCCTATCTGATTCTAGCTATGCTGAAAGTATTTTCCTCCTATCACAACATCACCAGCGCTGGCTTTCCTCCATTCCTCTCCGTCCACCGAGCAGAAAATGTTTGCAGGCGGCATTTGGGGGGTTGGCGGCTATCTGTTGGAGCTATCTATCTTGATAATTGACCAGTGAGAGTAAACGCGACGGCGATCGGTGTGACGCTAATACATTCTGCCAATTTGACATGCTCATAATCCGCCGGGCTCGGGTTTCCGCCCTGCAGCCATCGCGGCGGTTTTCGAAACACATCTCACAGCGGGCCGAGCGCGTGGGCGGAGGAGCGACACTCGGGCTAAATTAGGAAACCGGGAAGCGTTCGAATGGAGGGAAAGTAGGGAAATTGGTGTAAACGTGTTACAGAGGCAGACACGTATGGATGGATGTATCTGTCACGGTGTTAAGCCCAGCTGGGGGGAGATAAACGCATCTTAGCATCACAACCAATTTGCTCTGTATGCCGCTGATTGCTCTGGCGGCAGTGAATGACGTGAATAGGAGGTATACTGTACATCTGGAGCGTAAGCGGTGAGGAGATGATGCCTCAGACTAATTCCACCTGGCACCGCGGCCTCGTTTAGCAACGCTATCAAACAAAATCCGGGTGTATTTGTAGGAAGACCTGAAATACACACAGCAGTAGCATTTAGAGGAGCACAAAGCTTGGATAGGACGTCGACTTAGCAATAATAAATACTTATTTTGACACTAAACATGTCAAAAATGTTCATTCTTACTCGCATGATGGACCACAGGTTTATGTTTATGAGCCTGCTGGGAGTTAGAGACCAGAAACAGATGTAAGAAATAAAGCATCTAAAGAGAAATTAATCTCTTTATCAACCAGTAGAGAGAAGAGCAGGTGTCTTAGTGAGTGAATTATTATCACACACAACTAATTTAAGCTGTTGAACCTCCTAAACCCTGGTAAACTCTTGCCATTTTTTTGTTTTTGGCTCATTTTTCACTACAATATAAAGTCCTGCGCCTCTATATAAACAGTTAGAAAGAACTGAAAAATCTGCAGTATAACAGTTGAAATGCCACAAATCCTAAGAACACATTAATGAAAGTTGAATTTCTGATTATTTATTCCACAAAAATATCCATAAATGAAAGAAACCTGTGTAACAGTTTTCCAAATGTCTGCACACTGCAGATATTTTGCTCACGTTACAAACAAGATGGCCTCGTTTAGCAACGCTATCAAACAAAACCCGGGTATATTTGTAGGAAGACCTGAAACACACAGCAGTAGCATTTAGAGGAGCACAAAGCTTAGATGTGACGTCGGTTTAGCAACAAGATATATAGATTTTAACGGTATTTTGACATTAAAGATGTCAAAATGTGAGTTTATGCTAATATGATGGACCACAGAGTGATAATTATGAGCCTTGTTGGTGTCACAGAGACCAGAAAAAGATGTAAAACATGAGAAATAACAGCCATCAAACAGAAATTAATCTCTCCATCAGACATTAGAGAGCAGAGCAAGGGTCTTATTGCTGTCACACACAACCTGTACTGGCTGTTTAATCCTCTGTTGTCATTTTAACAATAAGAAATATGGATTATAACAGTAGTTTGACACAAAAAAATCAAGATTCTGTATTTCTACACGTGACAGACTACAGATTTATAATTATGAGCCTTTCTTGGTGTCACAGAGTCCAAAAACAGATGTAGGATGTTAGAAATTCAGCATATAAAGAGAAATTAATCTCTTTATCAACCAGAAGAGAAGAACAAATGTGTTATTGAGTGAATTATTATTACACACAACTAGTTTGCACTGCTGAACCATCTACTCCCAAGTAATTTGTTTTTGTCCATTTTTTCCTCACTGTTGGCTCATTTTTCACTACAATATGAAGTCCTGCACCTCTATAAAAACAGAACAACCATAGCTAGAGTGCCATTATATGGCAGCTCTACACACTACAGATATTTTACAGTGTATGCTTTTAAAATATTCACAAAAACTTTGTGTCATGAGGGTAAACCGGGCTGTTCTTCAAATCTGAATCCTTATAAAAACAGTTTACTGGTCTGCTTAGATTCGGCCGTCATCATTTGCGAGTAAAAACCAACAAAACTCAAAAATTCACGGTAATCAGCCTTTTATTGGCAGAGGAAAAACAGGAACAGCAGTTGTCTTTAATGGCTGCTGATTTCTGCAGCTACACAATTACAGACGGAATTACTGCTGCGTGAGTTTTTTTTTTTTTCCTGCCGATCCCTCGTGTGTTTAGGGACGTTTCAGATTCGTGGTGGGAAATGACAGCCTCAGAGAAGAAAACTACAGCACAGCGAGATGGCAATAAGAAGAAAAAAACGGGGTTTAGTTAGTGATTTGACACATTTTTACTCCCCGTGTTCTCATTTTTCACTGCACTATAAAGTCCTGCACTTTCATGGAAACGGAACAACCGTAAATAGAATATGATAGAACTAAAAATGTCTTCTGTGCAGTTTGACACAGTTGGAATGCCATAAATCATAACGAAGAAAGTTGAATTTGTTTTATTATTACATGCACTTTTGTCCAAGTAACAGGTGTTGAAAATAATAGAAAAACAATGGTGCCTCATTAGAGATATTATACTACAACTGAGGAGTTTTATTTATATGTTTAGGCATTTTTAAATTGTCTTAAGTCATAACATCAATAAAAAACACTAAACACAGCGGCAGACTTGGCAGCTGTAAAATGTTTCACCATGCTGAATGCATCTCCATCAATTTACTGCTCAGTTCACTGTTTTTTATTGATCCCGTAGCTTTGATTTTAGTCTCATGATGATTTTGGACAAATATTGAGTCATTTTGGGCTTTTTTCTTTCGTATTTTGCAGAAATTAGAGCCTTTTTTTTTTTGCCAAGTCAGAAGCCATTTTAGATAAATGTCAATTATTTTGGACAAGTTTCAGTTTCCATTATTTTTTTTAATCATTTCAGACATTAATTGGTGTAATTTTATTTGATAGTTATGTTTATTTACTGAGTTGATAATTCATATAATGTGAGAAATTATTAGGTTAAATAAGAATGCACTTTTATTTGAGTGTTCACATAAATAGTGAGTCAGTTTAACTTTGGGACTCCATTACCCATGATGCTCGGTTTTTAGCAAGGAATGTTGGGAGCCAACACAAATACAGGCATGGAAAAATGTAGTTTATGCTAGTAGCAAGTTGTAGTGTGCCATGAGCTGAAGCTGCTGTTCCCTTTGTATTCACTAAAGCACTTAATGAAAAGAAGTCCAGACTTTTTACTTTTTCTGAATGTCACTGTGGAAGCCTTACATTAAGAGATGTTCAAGTCATTGTGGCCATTTCTCAATTATTCTGGAGAAATTTGAAGCTATTTTAGTCCAATTTTCTCAATAACTTTGGACCAGTTTCCAATTTTAGTTCATGTCTGACAAATTTTGAGCAATTTTGGACCAACTTTTAATTATTTAGGATTTTTTGGGGCATTCAGAGAAGTTTAGAACATTTTGGACGTCAATCAGAAAAAAATCAGTCACTGGATACATTTTTAATCCATTTTAGACAGTTTCCTCAGTTATTTTGGACAAGTTTCCAAATTAGTTTTTTTTGATAAATTTGTAGTCATCTTGGACAATTTTTTTACTCATTTAGACTAGGGCTGAACGATTTTGACCAAATTCAAAATTGCGATTTTTAGCTACCAATATTGCGATATCGATTTTTCTTCGATTTTTCTTTTTTTTTTAACTGCACCAAAAATACCTTTTGTTGTATATAAAGCTACATAATAATAACAAAACTATCTTGTTTATACAAAGCCATTTTTATTAAATTCACTGAATGTGAAGCTTTGTGAACATTTGACTTTGTCAACAAAACAAAGTGCAGAGAGTGCATAGTGCAACAAACTCTCAAAACTCAAGTAAACTTTTCAGCTTGTAAGTTAGAGATAAAATAAAAATAATAAATAAAAGTATTCAAAGAAAAGATATCAGGTGCATCAAAATCAAATGCTTGCTAAAGGTAAATATTAAATACCTTTTAACATTTCTTTAAATTAAAATACTTGAGTACGAAACACTACTAAACAAACTTAAGTGCAACTGAACGAAACACCCTCCGCCAGGTTTTACTGTTCACAGGTTCTTAGCTAAGAAGACCAACATGTCCACGTTTGCTGGTTTAAGTGATGCTCGTGTGCAAGTGACAATGTTGCCCCCTGTGCTAAAAAGGCGCTCCGAAGCAGCACTAGTGGCAGGTATACACAAGTACTTGCGGGCCATTTTCGACAGGTGGGGAAAGTTAAATTTGTACTCTTTCCACCACTTAAGTGGATCGTCTTCTCCATCAATCAAGGGGGCAAGGAGGTAGCTGCAAAACTCGGCCTCCACAACATCTTCGGGCTGAACACTGACACTGGACACATCGGAGGCTGAAGCGCTGGACTTGAAGAGGCTGCCAATTGACTTCTTTCCTTTTGCCCCACTGGAATGTGCACTTTGTGGACCGTGGGCACTTTCGGTGCGAGATCTCTTCTCCTATCAAGTGAAGGATAAAAATAACAAAATATTTCAGTTTATACATGTTTCAACATAATATCATATTCAACCATACAATTTTGACTTACTTGTCTTAGTATATCCAGCATTTCTGTCTTCAGTCTGCTTTTAATGATGGGAATCTTGTCTGTGTTGGTGTACTTTGTTTTGAAACGAGGGTCTAAAAATGACGCCACATCCAAAAGTTCTTGAGTGATAGGGCAGCTGTATTTGTTTTCAAGGTATGTCTGGACTTTGGATTTAATTGACTTTGTTAACTCAGTATCCTCTGCATCATCAGCAAGCACAGATGTGGCCAAGTGATGGAGAACAGGCTTGAGGTAGGAGATGCTGACGTACTCTTCTCCGGATAGAGCATCTGTGAACTCTAATAGTGGATGTAGTGCTTTGTGAATAGATTCAAGCACATCCATGTCTTGCCACGTTGGGATGAGAGTGCGTGCTGGTGTTCCTGATAAGACCTTTGATATGGCCTTGGCCTGTTCGAGGACTCTTTGGATCATCTTCTCTTTGGATCCCCATCGTGTTTGACATTCCACAATGAGACAGTGCTCAGGTAAGTTAAGCTGCCTCTGTGCTTCAGCCAAGGCTATTTTCTTTTTAGAGCTGTGTGAGAAATGCCCTACAAGCTTCCTACACAGTCCTGTGGCTCTTGACACCTTGTCATCTACTTCTTTAAGAGCGTTTTCTGAAAAACAAAGCCAAAAAATAATTAGTTGATAGTCACCATCACATCTTTTACAGCTTAAGCCAAGCAGCAGTTAATTTACACCATTAAATTTAGAAGTGGGTAGAGTAATGTTAGAAGAAGCTCAAGTAAAAGTGTTTAAAAAAAAAAAAAAAAGTATAGTAGTAATGAGTCACTTTGATTTTGAGGGTAAAAATTCTGAATAATATTTTAGATATGGCAAACAAAAACATACAGTAAAAATCATAATATTTTCAATGAAATCCTCCAAAAGGTCGAGGACAGATACTAGCATTATCCAATTAGAAGTTAAAAAGTATAAGAACAAACTTCAAAATGTTCATCTAATTGAGTAATTGTGACTTAATACTACCCACCTCTGATTATAGTTTCACATTTAAAGCCACCATGTAAATGAGAAACTAGTTGTTTATGTTGCTTGTGAAGGGTCTCAGTCGTACAGGAAGGACCCATCGTAAAAAGGGTTTCTTCAGTCGTCATCTGTACTTGTAAGTACAGATGACGACTGAAGAAACCCTTCTTACGAGTTATTTATGTTATAACAAATGACCCCATTCATTTATGTAGAATTATCAATATGTTTGTCAGATGTTTTTGTCTGTTTTTCCACCACACGTGAACAAAATACAAACTTACCAATGGCGAGGTGGAGTCTGTGTCCGAAGCATTGAAGCCTGGTCCACTCATTCAGCTCCGCAGCCTTCACCATATTTGACGCGTTGTCTGTGGTGATGCACACAAGTTTTTCTTCAGGTAGATTCCAACACGAAAGTCCCTCCCTCAGACTTGCTGCAATATTTTCGCCTGTATGGTCGTCTGGGAAGTAGGCAGTTTGAAGGCAGCGAGCTTTTATGTCAAAATCTTCAGTGATGAAATGGACCGTGAGACTTTGGTACGGCTCAGATGCACGACTTGTCCACAAGTCTGTTGTACCAGCGAAAAACCCAGCTGCTTGAATCTCCATCATGACTTCGTGCTTGCACTTTTTATATAGTTCAGGGATGGCAACCTGGCTGAAGTAAGTACGTGCGGGGATGCTGTATCGCTTGTCCAAAACATTGACCATCTTCATGAATCCAGATCCGCTGACACTGTTAAAAGGCAGCATGTCTTTAGCCAGGTACTCCGCTATTGCCTGTGTGATTTCTCTGTGTCTTTTTGATGTTCGCTCGTACGGGGTAACATTTTCAAACATCACTTTAAGTGAAGCTTGTTGAGGTGCTTTTGGTCTTGTTGGTATTTTTGCCATGCAGCCATCATATACGGTTTTGTGGTGGTTTTTTAGATGTTGGAAAAGATTTGTAGTGTTTCCTTTTGATGTTAAGACTTTCGCCCCACATGTTCTGCAAATTACCTCCGACTGTGCGTCGTCTTCTTTTTTAAATCCAAAATACTGCCAGATAATGGACGATCCTTTTCTCTTAGACTGCAAAGAAACAGTCTGTGCAGTGTTTCCATCGCTGTCTTCACTTTCCTGATCCTCACGCATTGTGGGGAAAGTTTGTTTGCTATAAGTTAGCTGCTAGCTGCTGCTTGCCTCCGCTTGCCTCTCGTCAAGGTGTGCTTCTTCTTTCCCTAACTCCGCCTGCTATACCAGGGGCGGGCGCACTATCGCCCCTAGCGGCCTTGGATATGAATGCACAGGCATGATTAAAATGAATGGGTGCGAAACAACCAAACAAAGGCTCAAAATCGAGTAGCCACGCGATTTCAAAATCGCGTGACGTAATATCGCGATAAAATCGCAAATTAGATAAATCGTTCAGCCCTAATTTAGACAAACACTTTGGTCACATTTTGAGTCACCATAAATATTAATATTTGATGTTTCCAGCCTAGCCAGACTTTGTTTCTGGTGAAACATCTTTCTACAGATGATGTGCTCACCATCTGTAGAAAGATGTTTCACCATGCTGAGTGTATCTTCCAACAACTTGCTCCTCTGTTCACTGTTTTCGAGCCATGCTGCATTTATTTTATTGGTCCAATGTGTTTGTTTTCTCGTTTACTTTCTGTTGTCGTCTCCTCTCTGCTCTATGGACACACTGCCTGCAGTTCAGCCGAATGTTCCTTGAATTTTTGTCACGTGACTGTTAGCAGCTCATGGCTTCTGTGTTTTGTTTTTTTTCTAATTTTTAAATGAGACATTTAGAATGCAGTGATTTTGATTTAATTTTAGTCTTTTTGATCATTTTTTCTATTGGAACCATAGATCACATGTAATTTGTTCAAAGACAATCGCAAAGTTGATGATTGTTACCATTTCAACGGTTTCTGGGTCTGATAAATGGTGTAGTTTTGACGTATAAAAGCAATCCTGCTGGGGTTTTTGAATTTCAGAGTAGCTTAGGTCCTTCTAGAGCTGATATTCGTCACATCTAACTCGTCTAACATGAACCGACAACACGTGTTACAGTTCAACATGAGAGGGAGGCGGCTGACTAATTTAGAAGTTTGCCAAAATAAAACAAGACGTACAGCGGTCAGTTTGCATTTTTGTCAAGCTGAATCTCTGACAGATGTGTAACCACGACTCCCACCCGCACCAAAGCCACAATCTGCTGTTAGTATGGAAATGAGGGAAACATAACAACCGTTTGTCAGAATTCTGGGTGAGACAACCGTCCAGATCTGCATTGTTTCTCTAAAATTATTGCTGTACATGATGTTTTTCATTACTGATGCAGCAGTAACGTTTTATTTTGTCTGTCTGAGACATAAAAGCAGCTCCGCTGGTAGATAAAGCACCACAGTAATAGTAATGCAGCATAAAAAAAATGGTGAGTGCAAAATAAATCGCAAAAAAAGACCAACTTTCTCAATCACAGCTACTCAGATTCACCACCAAGGCAACGACGACTCCTAATGTGATGTAATGTGACATATTATGGAAAAAAATAACAATTTTTATGAAACGGTGCTCACAATGCCTACTTTTTCTAGTGAATTTCTGCATTTATGCCTCATATAAACATAAAAATTGCATATAAACGTTTCAAATGATCATTTAAGACAAATACGGAGTATAAATATCATGAAAAAATTCAACCTGCAAGTTGATTCATGAGAATCTCAGCTTACTATGTGTGTATAGTGTTTGTATAATCGTGTTTGCAGTGTCCTTCTATTTAAAAAAAAGCGTATACCGATATAAAAACGGCCCGCCCGCGGGCCGGCGTACTTTAACGGGTTAAACAGTTAATTACAAAAGATAACGATATAAATAGCGTTATTTATCTCGAAGCAGTCTTTTCCCAGATATTGCTCAGAAAACTAAATTGCATAACGTGAGAAATGCAGTGTCAAGTTGAAAAGCAACAGATATAAGTATGATGCATGACTGATAATAAAATAAATAAGCTCAAATTAGACTAGAAAAGAAAAAAGATAAATAATATAGATAAAACTGCCGCAGTAGTTAAGTAATTTCACACGTGAATATGGCACCTAAAACATGAAATATTAGACATTCATTTGAAATGTGGCACCTAAAACATTAGATATTGGACATTAATTTAAAATATGGCACCTATAACATGGAATATTGGACATTAATTTGAAAAAAAAGGCCCCTAAACCGTGAAATATTGGATATTAATTTGAAAAATTGCACCTAAAACATGAAATGTGCCACATCAATTTGAAATATGGCACCTAAAACATGAAATATTAAACATTTTTTAAAAAACGTAACATGCCTTTCAAACCCGAAACCCGATACTGAGAATATTTTCTGTTTTTGTTGCCTTTCTTAATAGCAAACTAAACATTTTTGGGTTATGAACTGTTAGTAAAACAAATAAGCCCTTTGAAGACATCTTGTTATGTTTTGTGAATTATTTATTTGCAGCTTTGGTGACAGTAATGTCTCTTTCCAGGAAAAAACAAAAATGTCCTGAGTACTCTGCCTAATCCTCAGTGTTGACAGATTAATTACTGAATATTTTATTATATATTTGCAATTGAAAATGTCATTTTTTTCAGTGCTTTGAGCAGCATGACTAAATTTCTTTCTGCTTGTGTCGTGTCGGGGCGCCAGACGTCTTGGAGATGAAAACACTTTGTGGCCAAAAGTGTGCAGATGGACAAACATTACACTCAAATGAAAATGTTTTATTCCATCAATCTGCTGCTTTAACAGCTTCACTCTCCTGGTTTTGGGACTTTAGCTGCAGGGATTTTCTCCCATTTAGCCACAAAAATATCACTAAAGTCCAAGACAGACGGAGGATACGACGGCTTTAAAACCACCTGGATAATACTGTGTTTTTGGTCGACAACGGTGCTTCTGGTGTCAAAATAACATCAACATAAATGCCAGTCGAGATTAAATGAGAAAATCATTATTATTCACTTCACCTGTCAGTATTTATTATGTTGTTGCTTGTTTGTGTTGCACTTAGTGCTGCAAATACCAATTACTGATCCTTAAATGTTTTTTTTTTCCATTTCTAACGGTTTAAAACCCACAGATATTCAGCTTAATATCACGGAAAAGTAAGAAAACTACACAATACTGATGTTTGAGGAGCCGGAATCGAGTCATTGTTGCCCTTTTTGTTAGATAAATCAATAAATCTGGTTTATTTAGGCAACACTTTTCATACAGACGAACTGTTAGACAAAATGCTTTATAGATAGAAGAAATAAAAATGCAGTAAAAACAATTCAAACAACCCAAACCATACCATCATGTTGTAAATGAAGGGCTCAAAAGAAAAAGGGTTGGGGAACTGAGGAAACACCAGATGAAATTAAATATGAGCTAAAATGAACAAATAAATCAATTATCTATGATTAAAAGATATATATATATATATTGCTAAAGGGGCTAAACAGAGGTCAAAATTCAATAAAACAGAACAAGAAAATAATAAAAACGAAGTAATAAACAGCACATTGAGTAGACTGAAATATGTCAAAACTAAACAAAAAGAGAAAACCTTGGTAAATTCCTTGATTATCAAAATAGTTTCTGTGGAGACTAGAAGCTTCTTTGTGCACAATCGACTCTTTCAAAATTCCACGTGAGGCGTTCAGGGAACATTGGTGAAGATTGTCTGTCTATTAGCAGATCTGAGCAAGTAAGGAGTTTTTGGTACAATTTTGTTCATATTGAGGTTGAAAATTAACTTACTTGAACTATTTCTGGAACATTTTGTAATGAAGTTGTGCTGGCCTGGAGAGGAAAATCAAAGCAAATGAAGTTTTAGTCACTCACTGCTCAAGTTCTCCTAATTTCTTTCTACTAGCTCCAGCAAGTGCTGTTGTGTTTGGTATTCATTGTGATTTTGTCATGACTTGGTTTTCTAGGTAACCCCTCAAACAACAAAACCCACTGGTTAGTTAAAAAAACAAAACAAAAAAAACAAAGCTTTGTTTAAAATAAGTTACTGAAATTACACCATTTTTCATCCAGAAAAGGTAAAAACTGACTTTTTAACATTTTGTGTGACGTGTGGTTCCAAAATCAGACAAATTTAAGTTTAAAGTTGTCATATTTAATCAAAAATCCATTTATTCCACCGAGATTGAACCATTATCACCAGTTTGTCGAAAACAAAACCAATCATGTCAAACAGCCATGTGACAAAAAAATCTGTTGACTTTTAGGCTGAACTGCAACATATGTGAGTATTTGTAGATTTTGTTGCCTTCCTTAATAGTAACTGCAATTTTTTGGGTTTCGAAGCAAAATTAGCAGTTTTGAGTGTGAATCGATTGGTATATGTTGAGAAAGTGAGGTGCTTTGGATCCAATTTTATTTATATTCTGATGAAAAATAAACTTATTTTATGTCTTATTTGATGCAGAGACTTGTACATGAGGGGGTGCACAGTGGAGTAGTGGTTAGCACTTTTGCCTTGCAGCAAGAAGATCCCGGTTTGAATCCCGGGGTGGGCCTGGGATCTTTCTGCATGGAGTTTGCATGTTCTCCCTGTGCATGCGTGGGTTTTCTCCGGGTACTCCGGCTTCCTCCCACAGTCCAAAAACATGCTGAGGTTAATTGGTTACTCTAAACTGTCTGTAGGTGTGAATGTGAGTGTGATTGTCTGTATATGTAGCCCTGTGACAGACTGGTGACCTGTCCAGGGTGTCCCCTGCCTTCGCCAGAGTCAGCTGAGATAGGCTCCAGCACCCCCCGCGACCCTAATGAGGATAAAGCGGTGTTTAGAGAATGGATGGATGGATGGTCTTGTACATGAGCAGAAATGGAAGCTGTTTATTTCAATCACAATAATTGTGGTTATAATTTCAGCCATAATTGATTGGCATCTAGATGTACTAGACTGTTAATCTGGGAACTGCTGCACCTCATGTAGCATAAATATTTCCCAATTTCTACTGAAAATTTCTGCGCTCCTTGTTGCAGTCGTGAGGGTATAACGAACTTAACTGCAACCCTGGGATGGAATTTTTGTGACTTTTCGGTTGAATTGCAGGCTGTGTTTGCACATAGCAAAAAGATGCACATGGAAGTAAAAATAAAACATACTTGAGCACTAGAATGTCTACCTCTGAACTCCACAACCCAATGACTGGTTTGAAAGTCATATTACGTGTAAAAACAAAAAATCACCAAAATTGCACCATTTTTCAGCCAGAAACTGTAAAAACAGAAAGAATTGTTGGGTTTTCAACATTCTGTGTGACATATGGTTACAAAATCAATTAAGTCTGAGCTTGAAGTTGTGATGTTTGATCCAAAATTACTTTATTCTCCATGTCTTAATCAAAAACTCACCAGTTGGCACCAGACTCTGTAGAAAACACGACATTTCTGCGCTCCTAGTTGCAGTTGAAAGTGCATGAAAACTACCACGTTGGTTCCAAGCGCTTAGTTAAATAATGTCATAATTAGGTCGAGCTGACCCTTTAACACTATTACAGAAAATTAGCATTTTGACGACATGAAATCTGTAAAGCGAGAAACATAGTGTGTGCTATGTAACGTGCAGTCGGAAGTTCCTTCTCTCTTCAAACCTGCAGCCTGTTCTGATTTGCTGCCAGACTTCTCCAGATGGAATAGCGGATAGTCTGACTCACTGACAACATTTGCATCTCAAAACGAGAACACAAAAGTTGCGTCGTATTTAGAGCGCCCCGTATAAACAATCAAAGCGCACAGCTGGAGTCGCTGCGGCACAAAACGAAACGCAAAAGACCTCGGCGAGAAGAGGGAGTCGTAGCAGTCATTAAGGGGCAAGACTGCTCTCTGCAAAGTCTGGCTTATCTGCTGCAAAGGTGGAGGCTCGGGGAGGGCGATTCTGCTCGGGGCTCATGTGCAAAGCCGAGATACAGAACAAGAGCGAAGTGCGGGGAGAGAGGCGGCGATAGAGCTGGTTCATTTGCAGCTCGTCCCCGTAGACTGTGGAAAAGGATTAGAGAGAGGCAGGGAGAGGAGGAGAGCGAGAGGAGAGGGAGATGCTCTGTCTTAGCACACACTGAGTAACTGCCTCCAATCTTCTCCACTGCACTGTGCACTCTCTCCTCAGCACCACTCACTGCTCTCTCCTGCCTCCATCACACATGTGCAAACACACCAATGTAGAGTGTCGGCCGAGAGGGGGAACCTGCACAGGACCACCAGCCCAGGTACGCTCCATCCATCCTCTTATCCATCCATCCTCTCATCCATCCATCCATTCCTGTCACACATTATGCACCAGCTGCAGCTTCTTCTTCTTCTTCTCTCTCTTTTTTTTTTTTTTTTGTCGCTGTACTGATCCAGCCACTCACTCTCTGCAGAACACTCTGCATGCACCAAGATTATCCGGCTTCTTTGCATAGCCCCAAGAGAACCAAAAGAAAAAAAAGAAGATAGCACTGTGTGAGAGAGGGAGAGGAGCCAGAGATGGATGAGGGAATGGGGGAGGATGGGTGAGGAGGAAACTGAGCAGTGTTTGTCATGTAGGGCAGCAAAGTATGCGGCTAACCCGGGTTGACCTTCACGTGGGAATCGGTAGCACCTATTCAACAGCACGAGGTTCCTCGTCAACGCCCCCCCACCTCCCAGAAAAGTCTTCATGTCTTCTCAAGAGGGCCATGTTTATAATCATACGCCGTGAACACGCTCAGGGGACTCGCTGCTTGAGATGCAAATGGACGAGATTATTCATCCTTGTGAGATTAATTTGTGTTTGTCACAGGATCGGCATTCTGTTGGGAAAGAGAAAATCTGGCGGCGACACGATCTTGATCTGAGAGGTTTTTATTTCGTGGTGTGTCAAGTTTGTCCTCCGACTCCCAATCAGTTTAAAGCTTTTTGAAGTGCTCCGTTTTTTAAAAAAAAATTTTATTTCTCTTTCTGGAGGATCGGGTGACTCAGAACGTGGGGCTTCAGAATTCACTTTGATGCCGTTTTTTGGTATCGGCTCGCACATCTCCAGACTGCAGGGGCCTTTTTCTTTCTGTAATATTTTGGAATGAAGTTGCGCTGGCCTGGAGAGGAAAAGCAAAGCGAATGAAGTTTTAATCTGAGTCACTGCTGACGCTCTGCTTCTGATTTCTTTGATCTGGCTCTTACCAAAGAGTCAGAGCTGTCTGACAAATAGCTGCAAGAACGGAAACGAATCCTGCCTTTAAAATAACACCGATATGTGCTGTTGTGCTCGGTGTTTACTGTGATTTTATTGTAGCTCGACGTTACAATTACACATCTGAACTGCAATACACAATGATTGGTTTGATCAATCGGGTTATGTGTAAAAAAATGAGGAACAAAATGACACCATTTATCAGCCAGAAACGGTAAAAACAGACAGAATCGTCGGGTTTTCAACATTCTGTGTGACATATGGTCCAAAATCAACCAAATCTGAGCTAGAAATTGTGATTTTTAATCAAAAAAACTCACAATTGGCACCAGATTGTGTAGAAAACGCAACATTTCTACACTCCTTGTTGCAATCATGAAGCAAAAATTGACTCGGCTGCCAAAATTCCACCATTTATCAACCAGAAACCGTAAAAACAGCAAGAATCATTTGGTTTTCAGCATTCTATATGACATATGGTTCAAAATCAACCAAATCTAAGCTAAAACGTGCAATATTTAATCAAAAAATCACATTATTTTACGTGTCTAAATCAAAAGTCACCCAAAAACAAACCACTGTTGCCAGATTCTGTAGAAAACAAAAACAATTTTTCATTGCAGCGAAGAAACCTCAAATGACTCAGCTGTGACCATTTAGCACAAGTTTTGTGACATTTAGGTTGAGCTGCAGGCAGTGTTTATGCAGAAGAGGCACATAAAGAAGCAAATTAAAGAGCAAAATAAAGCATACTAGAGTAATAAAATGAACGTGGCATGGCTCCAAAATGGTGAACAGAGGAGCAAGTTGTTGGAAGACACATTCAGCACGGTGAAATATCTTTCTGCAGCTGATAAGCTCAGGAAAATGCTGCTGTGTTTAGTGTTTGTGTTGATGTTATGACATGAGATGACACGAGGCGATTCAAAAATGTGAATATTTGCTTATTTTGATGTCTTTCTCAACAGTAAGCTGAACATTTTTGGCTTTGAAGCAGTGATAAGGCAAATTTAGCAGTTTTAAATTTGTCAATAAGCAGATGTGGAGCAAGTCAGATCTAGAAAAAAATGTAAATTCTAAGTATGTAGAGACCATTTTTTATGGTACTGACATCTGTGGGCATTTGGACAAATTTGTACATGTAGATTCCAGATTTTTTTCCATTTTATAAGAGAAATAAGTAACAAAATTCATATTTTCTATTTCCTTTTTATGATTAATGGTAATTAGCTGCATCATACTGCAGAGAAATCCTGTTTTCTTCCAGTCGTGGTTTCCATAGAGATTAAGGACTTTATATTCCAGTGAAAAATGTCCACGGTGAGGAAAAATGCAACAGGAGCAAGAAAACGGCAAGAAACCACAGTCCTTGTTGATCTGGTTTCTTGATCGTAGTTTTGCCAAAATGTTAGCGTATAAAATTAAAGCTGAGGTCTTTGGGAATGTTTGTTTTGTTGATAAACCTGCAGGAAATTTCTCTCCGTTTATATGAAATAAAATCATTTTAGACTCAGAAATACATTCTTTTTGCTGTCAACAGTATCACAGATTCACAACGCGTAACAGAATTACCTCACACGTTGTCGTCATCGCCGCAGAATTTATATTTTTCTCTGGGAGCCGCCAGAAATATTATTATGCTGTGACATCACCCCATACAGTAATACGAGGCCGGTTCCTGTAGCTGTCAAAACAACCCAGAGGAAGATATCTGAATGTACAAAATCAACCACAAAATCACCGGCGGATTGAGTGGGTTTCAGCAAATATATGTAGAGTCAGGCTTTCGGGATTTAAAGAGCAAACACTGGGCCACTCTGACATTCAGAACGCATTCTCATCGAGCTGCAGTGCCACATTAGAGGCCATTTAAACAAACAGCTAATACAGTTCCAGTGAAGACAGCAGTGAGAGCTCACTAACAACACTGCTGACTTGTTGTGTTTATTTCTTAACCAATCGCTGCAAATTGCTTCTGCATGTGCGGTTATTACATCTGTTTTTGATCCAGTCTGCCTCAGTTAACAGCTGCAGCTTTTGTTAATACTTTAACGTGTGTTTTCTAGATGTCAGAATGATCGCATGAGGAAGTTAAATGATGCGTCTCTTTTGTTTTTGTCAATAAATCCCATTAACCAACAATGCAAGTTTCCTGCTGATAATGTGCATCCAAAGCCTAATTTATCTTCTTCTGCTGTGGAGTAGGACTCAAAAACACATCAGTGAGCCACATAAACACACTCTGAAGTGTATTTATTTGACTTAAAACCACATAAAATCTACTTTTTGTTGGAAATTAAAGAAACTTCGATCCATTTAATAGTTTGTGAGAAGCTATTTGGATGCTGTCCTGGAGAAGTTTAACCTGCCAATCAAAAAAATCGCTTTAAAGACATGTTATATTGGGAAGAAAAACACCCAAATTTCACTATTTATCAAAGCCAGAAACTAAAAAAATACAAGCAGAATCATAAGATTTTAAAACTTTCCGAAACCTTACCCAAACCCTGACCCTTCCAACAAATTGTGTTGAATGGTTCTGTTGGGAAAAGTAACCAAATCTGAACTTGGAGTTATGTTTCATCAAAAACACTTTATTCTGCTCTAAATTTGCAAAAAAAAAGCAAATTTGAACCAGATTCTGCATAAACAGACCCTAAAACATCAAGCGCCCTCCAATATTCGGATGGTTCTTGAAGTAATCATGTGTGTGCGATGTGCGGTTCCATTGGTAAAAATCAACCAAAACAAGCATAAAATTTTTTAAAAGTTCTACATGTTTCTTATTTTTTGCCAAAAATAAACTGCTTGCACTAGTTCTGTATAAAAATATCCCCATAAACCCAACCTGAAGTTTATTTATTTGGCTAAAACCCTCATAAAATGTCCTTTTTGCTGGAAATTAAAACAACTTAGATCCATTAAATGGTTTGTGACAAGCTTTTTGGATGCTGTCACAGAGAAGTTTAACCTCTGAACCTAAAAACCCACTTTAAAGGCATGTTATGTTGAAAAAAATTGCCAAAATCTTACTATTCATCAAGAAAGAAACTAATTCAGAAACGATAAAAACAATCGCAGGATTTTAACTTTACGAACCCTAACCCTTCCAACAAGTTGTATCGAGTGGTTCTATTAGGGAAAAATAACTAAGTCTGATCTTAAAATTGCGGTATTTCATCAAAAACACTTTATTCTGCTCTAAATTTGCCAAAAATAAGCAAATTTGCACCAGATTCTGAACAAAAAAACAAACCCTAAAACATTGAACGGCATCCAATATTCGGACGGTTCTTGAAGTAAACGTGTGTAGTGTGGTTCCATTGACAAAAGCAAGCACAAAATGTATGATAACTAATCAAAAATGACATCATTGTACATGTTTTAGTTTGTATTCTGCCAAGAGACAATCAAATGATGCAAAATTAGTCAAACAATTCCTCTACTTGCAGCTAAAATAGCTTCATTAGCTTCCACCAGATGTCTGAAAAACACAATAAATTAGCAATTGCAGGGTGTTTTTCCAAAGATAATCCCTCATCCAGTGTGTTTCAACAGCACAAAGCTCATCAGACATTTAAAGTTCGGTCACGTAAAGGACTATGGTGATTCGTTTTTAAAGCCAGGACGTCTGTGTTTATTGTCTCTTGCTGGGCTTTTTATTGATCTCCCATAAATACAGAAAAAACCGATGGCCGACCGTCTAGAAACGTTATTTTGACTGCAGCCGTTTTATGGTGCAGTTTTTATGGTGTGAAATAAATTGATAAAGCTCCTGTGTTTTGTTCCATCTATTGGAATTGATTTTAGCCTCCTCAGTATAATTTATAGCTGTAACTTTGTGTTGAGCTTTTAGTATAATTTCCATTTTTCTGTATTTTTTTTCCACACTAAAGCTTTTTGTTGTTCAGCTCTAAGTGGTTCCTAGTAAAAAAACAAAAAAACAAACTCCAGGCTGCTGTAAATTCAGATGCATCTCTAAGACCGAAAGTAGAATATGTTGCTTCTCATCTGCCAATGAATGGTCGACAGTTCATGATACTTTCTCATCTTTTAATCTAAATACTGAATAAAACTGCACTAGTCTTCAGACTGGTTAAATTAGTAAAACGTGACGCTTCAGAAAGGCTCCATGATTGGTGTTTACTGGCACAGCCTCATTATTTCACAGATATTTCCTGATGTTTTTACAGTTTCTTTTGGTTGATTGAATAAAGCAAAACACAAAGTGACAAAAGTAAGAACAAAAACACGAGTGAGACAAAAAGGAAACGCAAACCAACAAAAATGAGAAAGAAAATGGAAAAAAAATGAGACAAATGACTGAAGTCATACAAAAAACTAAATATTGCAAAAAAAAAATGAGACACAAAACAACAATCAGTGATCTAGTGTTTTACTTTATGATCAAATCAACTGGTCATTTTTGAGAATGTATTTTAAATTTATAATTATACAAATTTACAATCTGCAGTTAATGTCTACTCTGTAATTTTTACAAAATCATCCTGCAGGCCGGATTGGACCCTCTGGAGGGCTGGTTTTGGCCCACGGGCCGCATGTTTGACAGCCCTGTTGTAGGTGACCAGAGTTTTGTTGGTTTTCTCTTCTGTTTTTGAGAGTAAACTTTGACTTTGTTTACTCTGTTTATTGCGATCATGTAGCCTCCAGCGCCACTTTCTGATGCCACAGATTATTTTGCTTAACCCTTTAAGCTTTAGTCAATTCCAGCCGTTTTCAGTACAAAAAATCGCTAATATTCTATTTTTAAATAAAAAAAATTACGAAAAATACAGGGAATATTGGACGCGCATCGTGAGGTGCATTTCCTTGAAAACGACCGATTCGTGGATTTTATACCGACTTCAGGACATGTTTTGGACAAAATAGTTTACTTGCTTGTGTCATCTGGATGTAAAAGGTTGGATTATGGCCGTTTGTTGTGGAATCTTTTTTTCTGTGTGTAGTAATGAACCCGGAAATGTGAGTCGCGCTGTGTGCGTTGAAGCCGTGTATAGAGAACGGATGGATGAATATTTGTTTTTGTCGGACAAATGTGTTTTTCTCACCCGCTGTGGTAATCGCATCTGAAAGTGGTTTATACCGGCGGATTCATGAGAATCTAAGCTTTCCATCGGCGTATAGTGTTTGTATAATCGTGTTTGCAGCCGTCGAACATTCTTGAAATTCCTATGCAAATTAGTAGGTGTACCGCCGGCGGTACACCTACGACGCACTGAAGCGTAAAGGGTTAATATATAGTACTTAATAAAAACCAAGTCTAATTTGCATGGTTTTTGAGAAATTTTTAAATGATATTTCCAAACTTTGCTTCAAATTTGCTGAACAGTTTAACGGAAACCCAGCTAAAGGTGCTTTTGGTAACAAGAAGTCTAAAACAACGGCAGCCTTCAGGTCTCAGGTAAAACTCTCAAACCTTGATCAGTCCTCCGGTCATTTTTACTGCCTGCTTTTAGTATTCTGCTCATGCAGCCGCCCCACCGTCCTGTATGATTCCCTCCCCTGATGTACACAATTACCTGTGAGTGTCTGACCTCCAGACACCATGTAATTGCTGCCTTTCACAGACCGGTAATCAGTGAGAAAGACGCTGGAGCCCGTAAACCAGCCTTCTGCTTCATATGCACATTAAAAAAACAAAACAAAGAAACAGTGAAAATCTGACCGCAAAGGTGCCACGGAAAATACAATTTAAAAACTTTGGAGTTCTGTAATGTTCAAAAACTGTGGAATTAACTGCAGCAATAACACTTTTGGCTGATTTAAATAAAACAAAACTGTAATTTCACGATGAAGTGCAAAGAACTATTTCTAAAAATACAGGTTTTAATGTAGAAGTTATCATTTTTTTGTTTGCAATAAAAAAAATTTTTCTGTGATTTTAATGTATATTATCTGTAATTTAACTAACGGAAAAATCTGTAAAATAACCTAAATAATTTGCTATTTTTCAATCCTTATGCTCCCTTTTTTTCTATCAAATAATGTCAAATATCTCCAAACAAATTACATTTTTAACTAATTTAAGTACAGGAAAAATAGTATTATTTGAGAGTCAAATACTGCAAGGTACATTAAAAGTTTTTCTGTGATTTTACTTGATATTAACTGTGATTTAATAAAACAGAAAAACTCTGTGAATAAACAGGATTTTTTTAAATTATTGATTTTAATTTTTTTCAAATGTTAACATGCATTTTTTTTTATTAAAATAAGGGCAGATATCTGTAAAATATTGACATTTTTAGCTGGTTTGAAAACTAAAAGCAGCGTAATTCTAAAGTCAAATGTTGTAGAAGAGCACATTATTTGTTAAAATTAATATTTTCAGTGTGGATGTTCCTCACACTTTGGGCATAGCATGTAAACTAATACTTTCCCCCCTCTTTTTTTGTCTTTTAATGCATCTGTAATTTGCCAGAACAGGGAAAATCTGCAGAATTACAGTAAATTGTTTTTAAAAATTACATTTAAACTGTAAACAACAAACATTTATCATAGTATGTCACTTTACATGCAAATCTTGTATATTTTGTGGTCTTTTTTTGTTATTTTATTCAGATTCCCATGTATTTTAAAAATACAAAAAAAATCTTTTGTAATTAAAAAGGAAGAAAATATAATTACAGGTTTTTTTCGAGTGTTCAGTGCTCAGTAACTGTCCAGTGTAGCTCCAGTTTGTGCTGTCAGCGGCGCGCCACGCTGAGCAGAAACAGATGTTGTCGTGTTCAGAGCTGCATATGTTGACTTTGATTCATTAGCTGTGTTTAACAGCGGGAGGCAACGGATATGTAAGAAAGAGACAGTGGATCCCTGCAGAGCTGCAGGAAGTCGACCCTCTGAGCCTCCCGTTAAACGTACGGTGATGGTGGTTTGACCTCCGTCCTGCAGGGAAGCCGACCTCCAGCCGACACCAGCATCAGCCCAGAGCTGTCAGAGAGGAGATCAAGGATAACGAGGTCTGAGTCTGCTGCTGGTGATGCTGGAGGAGCTGCCGAAGCTCTCAGCTGAATCACTCCAAGACCAGTTTAGACTTCTCATTTCATATATGTCATTTAACAGTGACAGGCGTTTTCCTCATGTCGATGCTCTCACAGAGAAGTTTAACCTCTGAACCCGAAAACCCACTTTAAAGGCTCGTTATGTTGGAAAAATCATCCAAACCTCATCATTTATTAAAGCCAGGAACTGTAAAAGCAAGCAAACTTTACAAAAGTCTTCAAACAAATCTTGTATCGAATGGCTCTACTGGAGAAAATAACCAAATGTGAGCTTAAAATTGTGGTAATTCATGAAACTTTATTTAAACATTTGCCAAAAATAAACAGATTGCACCAGATTCTGTAAAAAAAAATAAACAGAGAAGTACCATCCTCCAATATTCAGGCGGTTCTTGAAGTAATCGTGTATGTGATGTATGCTTCCATTGGGAAATTCAACCTAAACCAACGATAAAATGTATGTTTGATTAAAAATTTGAATATCCGCATGTTTTCATTAATATTTTTGTCAAAAATAAATCGCTTGTATTAGTTCTGTAAAAATACCAAATAAAAACCCCCAAAATGTGCACTCCTTTGGTAGGTTCTTGAGCTAATCATGTTCAACGTCTGGTTTCATCTGGAAAATCAACCGACTCTAAGCTCAAAATGTTGATATTTTGTTAAATTCACGTTTTTCTACCCGTGTAATTTTCAAATTCACCAAAAATTAACAGTGTGCACCAAATTCTGGAAAAAAACAAAACAAAATGCAAACAAATTTTTGTTTGTGAATCGTTGGTGTAGAAAGTGACTTTTGATTGAATATCACAGTTTAAGCTCAGATTTTGTGGATTTTGGGCTCATCAAGGCAAATGTTGAAAGTGGCTAAAATGTGTGCAATTTTTTTAAAACCTCACCCTTCAAAATTGAATATTTGCTGTTTTCATTGCCTTTCTTCATAGTCATACAGTTGAGACAGTGATGGATTCAAAAGTTGTGGCAAGGGCTGGAGATTTATCTACAGAAATTTTAGAATTGATCATTGATATTAGAAGCGAATTATGTTTAAATATCATCACTTCAAGCTTAGATTTGCTTGATTTTGTAACAAAATAAATGTTGTATTGTGACAAATTTTAATTCATTGACATGGTTTTGTAGAAATCTGTTTTTACTTTAACATGAAAGAGTCTTTGGTTGTAAATTCTTGTCTGAAATCCCGACTAGTCCTGGTTGTTCTGTTTCTGTAGAGGTGCAGGACTTTATGCTACGGTGAAAAACATTGGAGTGGATTTGTTTTAAATAAATGGAGGTTGTACGGTGACTGTTTAGACTCTCAGCCATCGATGTCGTGATGTGTCTGAAATAAAAGCAGCTGGTTTGCTTTCGTGTCTCGAGGACGTTTCACCTCTTCATCTGACAGACGTCTCGGGTTCTGACACTGACGTTGACGTTACACGTGTTGTCAGGTTTGAAGCGACTCCCCCGTGTTTAGTTCGGGTTGACAGATGAAAGACTTTTCGTCGGGATGAGTTAGCGGATATCTGGGCTATTTCTGGGTCGGTGTGTTATTTGTCTAAGCGGCTGGCACTTATGGCGGAGGGATTTCATTATCAGCGGCCGTAAGCTTTGAAATTCTGAAATATGCATATGTGGAGGCTTTAAACAGCTGAGTGGATTCCCCTCCTGCTTCACTGTTCCTCAGAGCACATCAGTCTAGTAAATTGTCTCCCAGCACCAGTTGACTTATGACCGCTGATGTAACATGCTACCGTCATGCTAACACGCCATCTGCAGCCGGAGAGCTACGTTTTTAGACTGTATGCTGGGGGAAAAAACTGTTTCATTTAATTATTTAACAGAAACACCATCTGCTTATGAGCTGCAAATTAAAGTACATCTGACTGCAGTGATTTGGAAGACAAATTAGACGTAATTCAGTATATTGAGTGTCTTTTTGTTTGTTTTTTTGGCGAGCGGGAAGAGAGAATCCGACAGGAATCCAACTGTGACAGAAACAATGTGATCACAGTGTTTGATTTGTGTTTAACTACTAGATCAGATACCACAACTTCTAAATTCTGATGAATAGGAATTTCTACTTTGGTGTTCTGATTCTAGTTCAACCACCGCTGTAGTTAAGAGCATTTAAAGAATTACAGTTTAGTTTTTCTCTGAAATCTCTAGGTTCATTTGTTGGTCGATTTCCTGTCATTCGACCACATTCTCATTGGTCGAACATTTATCCATGTTATTTTTAAAAGGAGAAAGCTCTACATCAGCAGCTTCCCTGGTTTAATCCATTACTTTTAGCACCAGGATGAGAAATAAAATACTTCTTACTACATTTACTGAAGCTTTACTGGGAGTCGACTCCATACTGACTCCATGTCAAAGAAGTCGTCGTCGTCGTGGTATCCACAGGTGATTGGTTGGTCAGTATGGACCAAATTCTCATTGGCCCAACAATCTCTGGTGTTACTTTTATGTGGAGAAAAGCTCTACATCACCAGCCTTCCACGAAAAATCCATTATTTTTGGTTGCACGAGGAACAGACCATCTTTGAACACCCCCACTTTTTTTCAACTTTGAACTGGTCCAACCTAATGGAGACTGTTGGGTCTACCTTTTTAACATTTACTGAACTTTAACTCACAATTGGCTCCAAACTAATTGACTGAAACTAATTCAGAGTGTAATTATAGCGATTATATTCAACAATGTACGACTTCTTGTAAACTCAAGCATCTTCAGTGTCTAGAAAAGTGGTCTATTTTGACGTGGCTACACCATTTTCCGGTACCAAGACTATCGTAGCTAACGTTAGCTCTGGTGCCAAGAGCAACATATTTCACATTGAAGTGATACTGTCGGCCTGAAGTGCTGTGGCGATCAGAAAACTCTTGGTTGCACAATTTGCACACGACCTCGCTTTTATCCAAGCTGCCATCAGGAAGTTTTTTTTAAAGATAACTTTCCTCCCAACAAGCTCAATGCGTCTCGTCTTCCTTCACTGATTACCAGACATTCTTGTGTGCTGACAGTTTGTCCTGTGCTTGTTCTTCATGGCTGGAAAACGGACTTTAGGTTCATTAGCGCCACCTACTGGCCTGGAGTGTTCATCTGTGTTACTGGTGTGCCACAAATTAGGGAAGTGAGAAAGGTGCGATTAAATGCGTTCTTTTTTTAAACGCATTAAAGCCCCAGCCTTAGTTTAAACTGAAGATGTTGGGCTGTTTTTTATCATGCTAACTTCTCCTTCCTCTTGTCTTTGCTCCTCCCATTGAGGACGCGATGAAAGTATAAGATGAAAGGACGAAGAAGCTGAATCTGCCAAATGAGGAATCCTTTTAGCATCGGCTTGAAGTGTCACCAGTCATTTATGACGTGCTGCACGCCTGCGACAACGCGCTGTTTTTCATCAAGCGGCCCGATAATAAGTTTCCATGTAGGATACACCTGAGTTTCCTCGTTCTGAGCTTCTCCAGAAACCTCCTCATCTCTTCCAGATGCTTTTATGTAATTAACTGATCCTCCACGATAGCGAAGAGCTGAACGATTTACAGATCATGGAGGAAAGAAGATGCAGGGAAGCATAAATTAGTATCATGAAAAAGCAAGCAAAGCCTGAGATAGTAAATTACTCGAGAAAATGTCTCGAATTTGTGCTGATTAGCAGCATGTTGGGGAAGGATGCAAGGATCTAGAACATGTTTTCACGCATCCTGCTTTAATTATATTTAAAAGAAAACTGTATTTTAGGTCTTAACTTACGCCAAAACTGTTTTCTCGAAAAGCTAGTCTGATTTCCTGAACATTTATTGACATATTTTAGTGTATTTATCATATTTCTGTTCAAAAATGCAGATTTTGATGTAAAATTTAAATATTTCTATACCCAAGTCCATGGTTTTTGATTAAATACAGCTTTATACACATGATACTAAATTTAATTTGTAATCTTATTGTTGATTTTGATATTTTTTGATGTATCTCCCTACAACATATTTCATCTTTCTGTTCAGAAATGCTGATTTTGATGAAAAATGTCGACATTTTTAAACACAAGTTTGTGATTTTTTTGATTAGGTGCAACATTATACACATGATACTCAATGAAATCAGTAAACTTTGTGTTGATATTGATATATTTTAGTTTATTTCTCCATAAAAAATATATTTCTACTCCAAAATGATGATTTTAATTAAAAATGACGGTAATTTCAAACACAGGTTTGTGATTTTTGATTACGTGAAGCATTACACACACGATACTAAATTAAATCAGTAATCTTTGTGTTTCCAAGTCGTTTTAATTCGTATGCTCTGTGTGCGTTTGTGAAAAGACGAGCCTGCAGGATATCCTCTCTTCTCCACCTGAACATTCAAACTGAAGCTCGTATTTCGTTCCATCCGAGCTGCAGCAGTAATTTGGCTCCGTCACTGATTTTCACACACAAAGACGCCGATGCTCTGTCCCAGTATTTATTTTATAAATGAATCATGCTCGTCACATTTCAAAGACTCGGGGTTGCCCCAGTTGCAGCTCGGTTGTTTTGCCGTCGCATATATTAATGCTGAAGAGTCTGCTTTCAAAATGAGATTTCCACAAGTTGAGAGGGAGACTGACAGTCGGGGAAAAATGATTTTCTGCACAAGAATGCAGCCGTTATGGAAGGATTTACCGTCTGCACACCTCACATTTGTAGGCATTCATTATTAGAGCTGCTGTGATTTAATTATTGCCACCTTTTATTATTTAAAATATATTAGTTTGAGAGATTCTTTAAGACCAAGCAGCTAATATTTATAAGGAAAATAAGTGAGAGATTGGCAGTAATAATCATTTGTAATCATCATTTGCATCCCTAGTTGTGATAAAACTTTCTGCTATAAAATATCCCTTTCACAAATGGCTTATTAGAAAAACAAACTGTTAATTTACATGTCTGATAAAAATAAAAGATGGGAACATAGAATATACAAGAATTTCATAGGATTTTGTTTGAAGAATTTACTGTTATTTTACAAATTTTCATCATTTTTAAAAAAAACCAAACATTTAATATCCAGAAAAATCATTAAAAAATACATAAAATGTATGTTAACCTCTCAAAATTTGACTGTTAAATTACACTCTTTTAATCTATTTAAATCAGCAAAAAATCTTTATTTTAAAGACGTTATTTGCATGAAAAATATTTATATTAAAGGCTGAAAAATAGTAAATTAACTGTCATTTCACAAATTTTTCAGGTTTTGTTAATCATAGATATTATCAATTAAAATCACAAAAAAATGTTAATTTACTCTAACCATAAAAACAGACTAAAATAAACAGGGTAAATAATTTTTCAAATTAATAATTTCATCTTTTACAACATTTGACCGTAAAATATTTACACTGATTTTAAATTAGCAAAACAAACATTCTTTTAAAGATATTTGATGTTATTTTTACATATTTCCCCGTTTTTTTACCGGGTAAAACTGGCACAATTAGTAATTAAAAAATCGATTTTTCACAAATTTTTCATTTTTTTAATGGCGCCTTTGCCAACAGATGTTAAGTTTCTTTGTTTTAATTTTACATTTTGCAAATGGCTAAAACTTTAAATATCTAATAAATCTTTTTTAGAGCTTTATATTGATTCTTCCACAGTGTCTGATTGTTACATTACACCATTTTACTGCATTTTAATCATTTAAACATAATATTTTACAAATACTAAATAATATTTTTACAGTTTCAGAAAGGTAACGAACTTTATTTTCTTTCTGGTAGATTTTCCTCTTATTTTAATTTTGATTTACCATCACAGTGAGCAGTGTTTCAGTTTTTGCTGCTCTGTGACGCTGCACAAAGCCGAGCAGCCTCCATCCAGCTGGCTGCCTCCCAGAGCCCAGTGTGAGACTCTGATTAGTGGCCACTAATAGATCTCGATCCCTGACTCATCCTGTCCCACTGTTCAGTCAATGATACCAATTACTCACCTTCAGGACGTGTCCCGCGCTCAGACAAGCCAAAAATATCACTTTCTAATTACCAGAACTTCCTGCCTGACGTGGAATTGATGCCTGGCGTCGGACCAGCAAGTGGAAAAGGAACAGAGGAATATGTTATGAGCTGGATTCAGTCTGTGACGGAGGGAGGCTGTTGATAGCCTCATACTGCCCTCTTTCATCCCCTTTAATGCCACCTCCTCCCCAGCGTTGGTAAATTGATGCACTGAGCATCCCACGGCTTCACACTTGGAGCAGGATATGAGTAGAAAGGTTGTTTTGTTTTGTTTTTTTTGTGTAAAAGAAGCTGGAATTCACTGAGCAAGCAGCAGAGATCTGGCTAAAGAGCAGGAATGTCAAAGTCATTTTAGTTCAGGGGCCACCTTCAGCCCAATTTAATCTCAAGTGACCACTAAAATCAAGGCGTAAATAAATCAGACCTATAAATAACCACAACCCCAATTTTTTTCCTTTGCTTTAGTGCAACAAAATACACATGATCAGTTTACAAAATATTATGAACAACCTGAACTTTCTTAAGAAAACATTTAGTCTCAGGTATCTGGAACTGTATGATCTAGTATTTTACTTCATGATCAAAACAGACAAAAATCAGACGGAAATGGACAAAAAAAACCAAAACAAGCAAAATATTACAAAAATGAGACACAAAATGACAAAAAAATGGACAAACGAGACAAGCGAGATAAGACAAAACGACACAAACCGGCCAAAAAACTACGAATAAAATGACAAAAATGATACACAAAACACAAGCGAAACAAGAAAACAAAACGACAAAAAGGAGAAACAAAACAGCGAAAACATGAGATGAATGACGAAAGTCAGACAAAAAATAAGGCTAAAAACAAGACAAAAATTACAGAAATGACAGACAGAGACAAAAAGACACAAAAATGAGACACAACACAGATAAAGCGAAACACAAATTGACAAAAACAAGACAAAAAACACAAAGGAAACACCAAATGACAGACATGAGACCAACAACAAAAATCAGACAAAAACAACAAACACAAAATGAAATATTACAAAAAGGAAACACAAAATAAGAACATGAGAGAAATAAAAATCTGACAAAAAACAACAAAACAAAGCAAAATATATCAAAAACAAGACACAAAGTGACAAAAAAATGGACAGATGGCACAAGTGAGACAAAAAGGAGAAACAAAAATGACAAAACAAAAACATGAGATGAATGACAAAAGACAAAAAAATAAGACAAAAAACAGCAAAAACAAGACAAAATATTAGAAAAATGACAAAAGAACAATGAGCCATCTAGTATTTTACATTGGGATCAAAATAACTTGCCATGGTCTAGAAATGATTTAAAATGTATAGTTTTACTCATTTAGAATCTGCAGTTAATGTCTTCTCTTTACCAAGTCGTCCTGTGGGCCGGATCGGACCCTGTAGAGGCCCGGTTTTGGTCCACGGGCCGCATGTTGGACACCCCCAGTATAGAGGATCAGAGAGGGAAGATGATTGAGCCTCAGCTGTCCCTGCTGCTGCTGCTGCTGCTGCTGCTGCTGCTGCTGCTGCTGCTGCGTCTTTTTCTCTTTATCCACCCACTAAATTATCAGTCTCTTTGAAGACAGATCATCACATTTATGATCTGCTCCCTGTGACGTTCAGAAATCTGCACAGTGGTTTCTTCTGCTTGGCTCAGATCCTCGGAGACGACACCCCAAAAAAAAAAAGAACAGAGAGCGTGGAGGCTACTGTTGTGATAAATGTCAATGTTTGCTGACCGTGTAGCGGCATCCATGGAGGATAAATGTCACACGGATGAGTCACGTGGGATTATTTGTGCTATAAATGTACCTGCCTCTCACGCAGAAAACAGCTTTTATAAGTCGCCGCGGTTTTCCTGCACGATTTTAAAAAACGCAACACATTGTGGTGATGATGACAGTCTTACAGCTCCATGTGTCTCTGTGGTGTTTTGGCAGCTGATAAAAGCAAGTTTTGATCACCTGCCACGCTGAAAAGGACAAAAAATAGACGTTTACGGGTTGAGTTAGCAAGTGTAGCAGCGATAGCATCTGGGACACTTTCATTAGTATCATTTGTCAACAGCTTGTTCTTCCTCGAGGTGCCACTAACACATTAATCTATCAGATATTTTCCTGATAGGTTGATCATTCTTAAAGAGTAATTGTTCTCTAAAGCAGCATTTAGTTTATTTAGTTTCCATGCTTGTCTCTGTGTAAACACGGCCTGCAGTTCAACCGAAAAGTCCCTGAGTTTTTGTCACACCTTTGTTGGTTGCAGCTGAGATCGTTCATGGCTTCTTAGTTGCATCAATGAGCAGAAGTTGTTTTGTTTTTGCAGAATCTTCTTGTTACAAATGCTTTGTTTTTGTCAGAATTTTAACATATAACATGTAGAATAAATGGATATTAATGAGATATTACATTTTTACCTTAGATGTGGCTGTTTTTGCAGATGAAACCACTTATTTTGGATCCAATTAAGTCTTTTTGGATCATTTTCATGTCATTTTGCACAAGTCTGATGTCATTTTTGGCAAATTTCAAGTAATTTGCACAAGTTTGTAAGCTGGTTTCGTTCAAATTTGAGGCACTACGGACAATCTGTCACTTTTCACTTTCAATTTTCTGGATAGTTTTCAAGCCATTTTTTTCAAGTTTGCAGCTTTGTGAACAGTTTTCAAGGAATTTTGCACCAGTTTGTAGTCATTTTGAACAGGTGTCGAGTCATTTCGGTCAAATATTGTGCACAATTCTGAATCATGTTGAGCATTTCTTCAAGTTTCAAGTTATTATTTTTACAAGTTTGAGAAGTAACTGTACAAACGTGACTCGCTGTGGAGAATCTTTCACATATGTCGGATCCATTTACGTCATTTTACAGAAGTTTGAAACCACTTTGCACAAGTTTGCAGCTTTGTGGAGAATTTTTGAGGAAATTTGCGTGAGTCAATTTGGTCAGGTTTCAATCATTATGGACAAATGTGAGTAATTGTGGATAATTTTCCCATTTTTGGATGCATTTCAGTCTTCTAGGATAGTTTTCAAAGAATTTAGGACTAGTTTTTAGTCATTTTGAATAGGTTTTGAACCGTTTCGGACAAATTTATAGTATTATGTAGGTATTCTGAGGCACCTTGAGGAGTTTTCAAGTCATTTTGTTCAATTTTGTAAAATTATTCTCTACGAATTTTACTCACTGTGGAGAATCTTTCACATATTTAGATCCATTTACATAATTTTGCACAAGTTTCAAACCATTTTGCACAAATTTGCAGCTTTGTGGACAATTTGAGGAAATTTTGCGCAGGTTTTCAATAATTTTGATCAGGTTTCGAGTCATTGTGTGGACAACTTTTCAATTATTTTGGATGCATTCTTTTTGGGTAGTTTTCAAGTAATCTTACACAAATTAGAAGCCATTTTTTGTAAGTTTGAAGTCATTTTGCACAGTTTGTAAAGTAATTTTGTACAAATCTGAGGCAATGTGGACAATTTTACACTTATTTTGCATGCATTTTTGTCTTTTTGAATAGTTCTCAAGTAATTTTACACAAGTTTCAAGTCCTTTTTTTGCAAATTTCATGTCAATTGTACAAGTTTGTAAAATAATTTTGTGCAAATTTGACTCACCGTGGACAGTTTTACACTTATTTTGGATCCATTTAAGTTTTTTTTGGATAGTTTTAAAGTAATTTTGCACAGTTTGAGACATTGTGGAAAATGTTTTAGGCATTTTGCACCAGTTTATTTTTGGCATTTTTTAAAAGTCAGACATCTAGAATAAACACATCACAATGGGATATATAATTTTGAAGATCAGATTTGATTATTTTATATGTATTTTTGCTGTGGCATGAAAACTTTTTGCAGCTCAGATTTACTGTTAAGCCCATCAGTAATCGTACTCTCTCATTGGACAGAAATCTGTGCATTTTCCTGCTTCTGAATCACTTTCTGCAACTCTGTCAAGTCAACAGCATCTGTTTGTAGCAGAAAAAGCTGTGAATCCTCTGCAGTGTGGTTCATCCTGGGTTAACCTCTGCGACGCTGGAGGAGGGTATCAAACGCCAGCGTTGTTAGAAAGGTTATTTGGCCGCTGAAGCTCACGTATGAGTCGTCTTTGAGTCATACGTTCCCATCGGAGCAGGACTTTCTCACCGTAACACCGAGCCGCCTTCACGCCTCATTCCCCCTCCTGTGATTCATGTATGTTGGCTCCAGGCGCCGCTTTCCATCCACGTTTAATATTTATGCCGTAATTAGCGCTCGATTGAAATTCACATAGTGTGATGTAGTTTAGGCAGAAAAGGAAGGCCGATGTCGACGACGCAGGAGGATGAACTTGTTTTCTGAGCTGAGCAGACATCAGGTTACCATGGAGCAGCAGTGTTTACGATAAACAGTCAGAGAGCCGCTGGCCTTCAGAGGATTCCCTATTCTCTTTTTTTTAAACCTTTATTGATCCCGTTGGATTCAGCTGTCATCATTTGGAAGTCAAAACAAACGAATCTCTGAAGATTAAATGCAATCAGCCTTTATTGGTGGAGAAAAACAGGAACAGCAGTTTTTAGCGGTGGCTGATTTCTGCAGCGACACAATTACAAAACTAATCGCTCCTGCTTCGTTTTCTCGAGATCCCCTCGTGTGTTTATGCAGTTCAAACTCAGCATGGGAAACCTCGCCCACCGCAGATGAAAACTACAATTTGAATATATTATAATCAGTGGTAAAGTTAAAAATATACCATCAATCGTATGAAAAGTGTGGTTTTGTTATTGACTAAAGGATTACAAGTTTTAACTCTGTCTAGGAAATCTTTCAAGTTTTTTTTTTTTTTGTGCTAAAGTCACATTTTTGGGCTAATTTTTCACTGCTATATAAAATCCTTCAGCTCCATAGAAACAACACAACAACTAAAAGGAAAGAGGACCTAAATATATCATTGTGCAGGTTTTAGTTCCTTAACAAATTTACGTTGAAATAGACTTAATTCTACATGTCTGACAAATTAAAAAAAGAAAAAAAGACCTGCTTAAAAATTGTCCACAATGATTTCACACGTGTGCACAACGGTTTCAAAGCTATCCAGACAGACTTAAACCGATCCAAAATAACTGTGAAATTGTCCACTGTGCCTCAGATTTGAACAAAACTGCTTTCCAAGCTTGCGACAAATGACTTAAACTGTCCAGAAAAAGAGAAACTTGACTGGATCCAAGATGACTTGAAACTTACTCTGACTTTTTCTGAATTTTCCACAGTGCCTCAAATTTGTCCCAACTGACAAAATTATTAAAAACTGTTGCAAAATCGAGACCTTAAACGACAAAAATGAGACACAAAACGACAAAAACGAGACAAAACTACCAAAATGAAACACAAAAAGGCAAAATTGAGACACAAAACAAAAAACAAGACTCAAAATGACAAAACCGAGACGCAGAATGACAAAAACAAGACAAAATGACGAAACAAAACGACAAAAGCCAGACACAAAACTATCAAGACACAAAGCAAACAATCAAGACACAAAAACAATCAAGGCACAAAACGACAAAACGAGATACAGCTACACAAATAAGACACAAAACATGACAAGAGACTGAGAAGAAAGTCAAAGCTACTGGATGAATAAAATAAATGCAGCATGGCTCAGAAACAGTGAACAGAGGAAGTTGTTGGAGATACATTCAGCATGGAGAAACATCTTTCTACTGATGTGGAAAGTTTGTGGCTGTGACAAAAAGATTAAAAAAAAAGCAAAATATGTGGAGCCATAGTTTTGATAAACATCTGAAAATGAGTTTTATCATCTTGGTTGTTCTGCAGTGAAAAATGAGACAAAAACATCCAGAAAAAGCTCAAAGTTCAGAGGTTAAATCAATGCGCAGAGCGTTATCTTGAGGTTTAAAGTAGGTAGGGCTGAAACAACGAATCAATAAAATCGATAATAATCAATTATTAAAAGCATTGGCAGTGAATTGCATTATCGATTCGTTGTGTCGTGCGATTCATGCGTCACTCGTCACGTTGCGGAGCCGTTTACTTCACCTGCAGACAGAGTGAGTTGAACAGAGCGAGGTGGAGGCAGAGCAGAGCAGGTGTTTTCAAAGGGAAGTAAATTCAACAAATGAAACATGACCAGCACGGAGAAAACAGTTTGACCAAAGTCCTCAAAAGTATGGGAGCATTTCACGCTTCACAAAACAAAGACATGCTGCGTGTCCACTACATGCGAATGCACGCATCTGAAAATCGCACTGATGCTGGACGGTCACGAGCGGGCCACTACGTGGTCACATGACCGCGCTTTCAGCTTGACAGTCCGGTAGATGAGTCTGATAAACACAGCGGCTGGGCCGCAAACTTTCTCTATTATTTCGAAAACACTAAAGGGAAAAGTATTTCTAAAAGCATTTAAGGCGAGAAATAATCTGTGCAGCAGCTGAACCTGTCCTGGTTTTAGTTCACCGACGGCTAGTTTAGATGTTGAAGGACAGTAGAAGTCGAGTCTACTTTATAAAAATGAGCTGCAGGTAAACGCATCGCAGCTGGAAATGCATCAACCGGTCACATGCGATGTGTCACATCCAGTGGACATGCACCTTAAGTCACTGCATTATCCTACATTTGTTCCGTTTTAAAGTGAGGAAACGTAACATCAGTCTCTCTGGTAGCTTGTCTGATGCTAGGGTTAGCTTATTAACTGATTAATGACAGAGATGGGGCGTGTGTGATTGAGAGAGTTTTATTTCACTTTCATCAGCTAAAGCATGGTTTGAATATACATTACTAATGAACGTAACTTGCACACTATAGTGGTAATAATTTGAAGATTAAGCCTCAAGTTTTAATTTTCTGACATCTGAGTGAAGACACTGGTCTGTGTTGGAGTGAGGCAGAATGAACTGCATTGACAGGCTTCATGATGAGAAAGACATCATGTCCACCACAGCAAGCAGCTGTCTGACTGAGAGCATCCTCAACATGAACCTCACTGACGTGAGGCCTGTGTCTATGGTTGAAGATGAAGGCTTCCCTATAATGATCTTATTTGTTCTGTCATTCCAAATCTTCTATTTCTGAATAAAGAGGTGGAAATTAAGTGTTTTTTATCCGATTTATCGATTAATCGAAAAAATAATCAGCCGATTAATCGATTATTAAAATAATCATTAGTTGCAGCCCTACTTTAAAGTGTATTTTCTTGCTGTCTACACATAGATGCAGCTGTTTGGATCCTCTACGTCGACACAAACTCTTTAAATGTGTCGCAGCATTTCCACTTTATCTAATCTCCCGTCTCGCTCTGCCTTTTCCTGCCCTCCTCTGCTTCCCAACATCTGTTTTCGTCGCCGGATCATCCTCAGCCAGCGTCGCCCGAGGCTCTACAGATCCAGCATGTGGAGGGTCGAGTGTCCTTCAGGCCTGTTTACTCTGCAGCTGTCAGCTCAGGATTGAAGGGTTACGGCTCTTAAAGCTGAGAGCAGAGCCGGCTAATATTGGGAGACATTTTATCTGGTATTATTAGACACCCAGTCGGCTTTTTTTCCAACCAGTCTTCCGGCTGTAAATGAATTATGAAGCACTCTCAGAAGCGAAGTGAGAGCTGTCTTGAACTGGAGGTCAAAGACGTCTAAATCCTAAAGTTGTTGAATAAAGCATGCTCAACACGGTGTGCTCTCACAGCGGGAGCCTCTCCGACTTTTACCGCTAATAATTACCGTAATTACAAACCTGCATGGCTCCGAGAACAGCAGCTAAATGTAGGTGAACATGAGAGAAGACACAGCGTGTTCTTGATCCGGGTGATTGTCAGGTTAGATATCTCTTTAACGGCTGCTTCGCTGATCCTCCAGTTTGGATGAATTCTGTATTCAGCAGGACTCGTTCCAAATATAGCCGCTCGGCGTTTGCGTTCTGATCTTGTTTGGGTTTTATTTTAATTTCCAAGTGCCCCGGAGAGCTGGATATTATAATTCGTGGATGGAAGAGCGCCATTTCTTTTTCTTTTTTAAGCTTTTTTTGCACTTTCCTGCCACAGTGTCTTCCTTCCATAATTAACGATCTCTGATGAATAGAGAATTCACGGTTGGGAGTTAGGAGTGAACTCGGTTCAAGCTGATGGCATCTTTCCACATTCTGCCTCTTTGACGTTTACACCGTGTCCCAAAAGTTCGTTCTCTCCAGAAAAACAAAGCTCAAAGACTGAATATGCAAGACAAGAGTCATTCCAGAGATTTCTACACTGTGCGACATCCTGATAATCTTTGGACATGAAGTGAAGTTTGCTCTGTGCAGATTGTACGATGAAAACGCAGCTGAATCTCAGCCTACGATGTACGTGAGTCGACGTGAATGCACAAGAATAAAACGTCAAACGTGCACCGTCCATCCATGCATGAAAAAACAACCAAAGCATAAACATTGTTTAATAACAAACTAAATGCTGTAACCACCTTTTACAGTAGTGTTTGTGTGTGTTTGCTAGTCGCTAATGTTAGATTGCTAACCTGGGAGCTGTAATTCCGCTGCTATGTCCTTCCATGCTTCGTCCTTTTTGTCTGGTTGTGGTACGAGCTGAAGGACACGTCAAAAAGGCTTCTGCCTCTCAACAGGTTGCTAATTCATGCTAATGTGATCTTTTTCTCAGCAGTAGAAGCTGGATATTTAGCTAGCTGTTACTGCTGACCAAGAGGACAAACTGACTGATGGAAAACAGTCAAAAGAATGAGTCTGATCCTGATAATATGAGGTAGAGTGAGACATTCAATCAAGGCTGACGATGTTCTGAAAATGTTAGAAAGAGAAGAGAGGACATAGCTTTGCTCTACACATTCTTTAGGAAAGCTGTTTGATGTCTCTATCATGTGATTCACAGTTTTCTTCTTCTTCTACTAGCTATAAAAGGTTATGCTAGCATGTTGTGGGACACATTTTTTATGCATGATAATTATTATTTTAAATATGTTGATTAACCCTTTAAGCTTCAGTCAATTCCAGCCGTTTTCAGTACAAAAAATCGCTAATATTCTATTTTTAAATAAAAAAAATGACGAAAAATACAGGGAATATTGTCACACATCGCGAGGTGCATTTCCTTGAAAACGACCGATTCGTGGATTTTATACCGACTTCAGGACATGTTTTGGACAAAATAGTTTACTGGCTTGTGTCGTCTGGATGTAAAAGGTTGGATTATGGCCGTTTTTTTTTGGAATATTTTTTTCTGTGTGTAATAATAAACCCGGAAATGTGAGTCACGCTGTGTGCGTTGAAGCCGTGTATAGAGAACGGATGGATGAATATTTGTTTTTGTCGGACAAATGTGTTTTTCTCACCCGCTGTGGTAATCGCAGGTGATTCATGAGAATCTCAGCTTTCCATCGGCGCATAGTGTTTGTATAATCGGGTTTGCAGCCGTTGGACATTCTTGAAATTCCTATGCAAATTAGTAGGTGTACCGCCGGCGGTACACCTACGACGCACTGAAGCGTAAAGGGTTAAAACATTAGCTCATGTGTCTGAGTTTGTAGGAAGAGGATATAAAATCTGGATTTAGCTGCAGAACGTTGTCGTAATGAGCCACATTTTAGTCACTTTGTCATATTTGTTTATTGTCTGACAACAGAAACAAAAAAATATTTCACTGAGAACAGTTTTATTAGCAATTCTGCTGTCAGTTTCGTCTTCTTTTTAAACTTTTCTTGCACTCTTTCCTGCCCCAATGTCTTCCTTTCATAATTAACGGTGAATGATGAATAGAGAACTTCTGATGGAGGGTTAGAAGCCGACAGCGTCTCTCCACATCCTGTCGCTTGGACTGTGAGTGAGATTATGTAAAAATGAATAAATGAATGAGTCAGTGGAGAGGAGGCAGTGAAGAAATAAGAAACAGTTGGTCAAAGAAATAATATATTGCTCATTATTCATCAAAGGAAAATCTGAATTATATTAAGAAGCAAACCAGGTGTGAATGTTGCACACCTGTTGTTTTAGCCCTCTCAGCTTCAAGCAGTTTATGGATGATTTTTCCACAATTTTTACTCATTGTGGGCTCATTTTTACTGAAATATAAACTCCTACACCTACATGGAAACACAAAAAAACATGACAAGAAGTAGAGGGAACTCAGACATGTCTTCTGTGCAGTTTAGTAAAGTTCTAAAGCCATAAATCATTAAAAAGAGCAAAGAAAAGTTAAATTTCTGTCAATATGTTTGATAAAAGCTGGATTCAACATTTACAACATTTCCCCAAGCGTCCACTGGTGTCAGTAGTGGAAAACTAGTGGCTCTACATGATATAAATATTTTACTATTTACATTTTTTAGAACATCACATAAACAAGATATTTCTAACATGACTGCACATCAATTCAAAATTAGTATTTTACAGAAATTGATTCTGGAATCAGTGTGTATGACGTTTGTGCCCACATGTGTTTATCAGTTTCATATTTTTATCTTTTGATCACAGCTACAAATTCGAATTTAAAAATTCAGATAGCTGCATCTATGTGCAGACGACAAGAAAATATTTTTTAAACCGCGGGATAATACCTGATTAATCCTCTGAACTTTGAGCTTTTTCTGGGTGTTTTTCTCTTTTTTGCTGCAGATCAGCCAAGAATTGATGAATTTATCTGATAATTTACTTCACACAAACTGATAAAATTGATTTTCCAGATGTTTATCAAGGCTGTAGCTCCAAATAGTATAGATATTTTGCTATTTTTATCTTTTCATCACTGCTACAAACTGCTCACCGTCTGTAGAAAGATGTTCCACCATGCTGAATGTATCTCCAACAACTTCCTCCTCTCTTCACTACTTCAGAGCCATGCTGCTTTTATTTTATTCATCCAGTAGCTTTGGCTTTCTTCTCAGTCTCTTGTCATGTCTGTTTTGTGTCTTGTGTAGTTGTCTTGTTTTTTGTTGTTTTGTGTCTCGTTTTGTCGTCTTGTGTCTTGCTTTTGTCGTTTTGTTTCGTTTTGTCATTTTGTCTTGATTTTGTCATTTTTGGTCTCTGTCATTTTGAGTCTTGTTTTTTTTTTTGTTTGTTTTGTGTCTCGATTTAGTCATTTTGTGTCTCAATTTTGCACCAGTTTTTAGTAATTTTGTGTTGAGTCAGTTCGGACAAATTTGAGGCACTGTGGACAATTCTGAAACATTCTGAGTAAGTTTCAAGTCATCTTGGATCCATTCAAGTTTCTGTCTTTCTGGACAGTTTTCAAGTCCTTTGTTGCAAGGAAAGCATTTTTTTTTTCAAATCTGAGGCACAGTGGACAACTTCAAACTTATTTTGGATCAATTTAAGTCTGTCTGGATAGCTTTGAAACCGTTTTGCACAAGCTTAAAGTCATTGTGGACAATTTTTTTATCAGACATTCAGGCAAGTTTAAGTCTTTTTGGACAGTTTTTTAAGTTATTTTTGAGAAATTTGAGCCATTTTTTACCAATTTTGAAGCCATCTTAGACATTTTTTCTCAATTATTTTGGACAAGTTTTTAGGTTTCCATTATTTAGAAAAGTTTTTGAGTCATTTTGGACATTTCTTTCAAGCTCTAAGAGATGTTTAAGTCATTTTGGCCAGTTTTCAATTATTTTGGAGTCATTTGACCAAATTTCTCAATAAATTTGGAGATGTTTTCAGGTTTTAGCCATTTTTGACCAATTTTGAGCCATTTTGGACAAACTTTGAGTTATTTTGGAGCACTTTAGTTCATTCAGGACATTTTGGATGATTTTCAGTAATTTGGAAAACTTTAAGTCACTGGATAAACATTTATTTATTGATCTAGTAGGTTTGATTTTCTGTCTCTCCTGTCCTCTATTCTACTCTCTCACTTGACTGTTGGTCACAGCCGACTGAAAAATGAGTTCACAGCTGCACTGAGACGTGTAGAATTTGTAGTTTTTTGTGAAATATGATGTTTATTTGAAGCAAAGTTTTCAGTGAGACCTATAGAAAGAAGCGATTTTCATGTAATACCACAATTTTAAGCTTATATTTAGGTATTTTTTCCTGGTGGAATCAAACATTTAATGTTAAACTGTCAGAAGGTTGAAAATCTCATTGTTCTTTCTGTCTTTACTCTGATTTATTTCTTTATATCCACCAGTGATGTGACTCTGAAACAAACAGAGTCTGTCAGGCACATGTCTGCAAAACAAAGAAACTGTCAAAGTTAAAAAAAAATATAATTTTTAATGATGTTGGAGACAGTTTGTGATGAATATGGTTTATTGCCATCACGTTTTCTTCTCTCCTTGGCCCTTTCTGTCTGCTCCGTGGAAACACTGCCTGAAAACTCTCCAATTTTTGTGGATTTTACAGAGCCTGCTTCCTACAAATTCTTCATTTTACGTATTTTAAAAAATATATAACATGTAGAATAAAGTGATTTTGGCGAAACATCACAATTTTTAGCTTAGATTTGAGGTTTTTTTGCACATGAACCTGAAAATCACACTATTCGTTCCTTTGGAAACTTAAAAATCCAACAATTCTTACTTCTTTTTTCATTTTTTTTGTTTGCTGCTGTACTAAATAGTAATTTCTCTTAGACTTTTCTGGTCCTTTGCAGAGCGTGAAAGTGATGATTTTTTAATGAGACATGTAAAATGAAGCTAAAGAAAATCCAACGTTACCTTCTGTTAGTTTCATGCTGTGATAAATAGTGTATTTCTGCTCGTTTGTTTTCACTTTTAATCATTTTATTTAATAAGACACCTGCTTTTCAAACCTGTCAGGAGGTTTTGGTATTCGGTGGGTTAAAACAGGATGTTTTACGGCTCTTATCCAGGTTGTTTTCACCTGATTTTAAATCCCTTCTCATGTTGTTTCTGCTCCCAGATGTCTGTCGCTTTGGATAAAAGCTAAATGAAATTGTAGATGCATGGTGTAGCACACTGAAAAAGCTTCATACGTTTTATATTCTCTGTGTTCCCTCAGAGATCAGCAGAGTCAACAGATCTTGATCTCGGTCAACAGGGCAGGTTCTGGGGCCACAGTTCAATCAAGTCCAGCTCTGTGCAGATTTCCTTTGACCCTGCAAACTAATCTACTGATAGCAGTCAGACCTTATCCAAGACAAACACTTTGACTCGTCACAGCAGGAAAACACAAGTTTAGGATCAGTAAATTACATAACGTGAGCTGTTCAGTGAACCCATGCCACACTACCAGAACCTTTCCTAACATTTCTGCTGTTCTTCTATTGCAAATAAATGAGTTTGCAGCCAAATTTGTGCTGTTGAGGACCGAGCCTTAGCTCCAGTAACATGTTTTACCACCAAATTACAGGATAGTTCATTCATTAAAGGAAGACTGTGTGAGATTATAGAAACAGAAAGCTAATTTTTTAAAGTTAACCAACAACCTAATTTGCTCATTTTAGTGCTCCATTTAAAGTCACCACAGCAAAACAATCTGTACTTTGTTTAGTGTTGGTATTATAAGCTCAGGAAGCTGAGATTTGTTTGTTCTATCAATGAAACCAAAAATGACCAATCCAGTCCAAAGATTCCTGCTGTTTTGTCAGTTTATTGTTGTGATGGATGGTGTGTTTTTGTTTTTTTAGATTCTTCTGGTCTTTTTTGCAGAGTTTAATGGTTTTTATGGTGTTTTAAAAAAAAAATGAAACTTAGAATAAAATGATCTTGGTGAACATTGCAATATTGAGCTTAGGTTTGGTTGTTTACACCAATAAAAAAACCTAAATAACCAATCCAATCCAATCCAATCCAAAGATTTTTACTATTTTCATTTTTTCATTTGGTGATTTTTTTTTGTTCTTTTTTGCAAAGTTTTTTTCTTTTTTGGTGAATTATTAAATGAGACATGTAGAATAAAGGTTGCTTTAATAAAATATACCAATATTTAGCTTAGATGTGGTTGTTTTTGCCAAGAAAAACAAAATTTACATGACTTGTGGAAAGTTGAACATCCAAAGATTCTTGCTGTTTTTACTCTTTGTTGCTGTGAAGGTTTTTCTTCGACTCTTTGGGGCTTTTTGGCCAAATCTGGTGATTTAGTTTTGGTGATTTAAAAAAAAAAAAAAAAAAGACACGTAGAAAAAAGTGATTTTGATTAAATATCTCAGTGTTAAGCTTAGATTTGTTCGTTCTTGCCAATGAAACCAACAATGTAAGGATTTTGATTAAAGTATTACGATTTTAGGCTTAAATTTGGATGAATACAAACATGAAACCGTTCATGACAATTAATTGATTAATGATTAACATCTCTAACTTCAACCTAAAAACTCTCACCTCACAAAACAACCCAGATAATCACCTGTCCAGCAGAAAAAGAGCAACGATGGTGCCACTTCTCAGACGGTTGCTGCTAATGTGGAAAAGTCACACCAGTGTTGACTTGAGTTTGATTTTGTGCTTTCTGCTAGCTTTTCTTACATTTAATCTTTCTTTCCTTGCTTTGTGTAGCAGTGCAGGATGCTACAGGTTTAAAACTGTATTATGTAGCTGCACTGTGTCCATTTAGTCTTGTGGAAAACTTTGTTGACGTGCAATGAATGCGTCGGCAGACAGTCTGAAGTTAGACAAGTATATGGTCTGACTGAATGCAATGACTTTATGTACTTTTTACAGCCTGTCACTGCACCAGAGAAGAGATTTTTTTTTTGGTTTTATATTCAGACAAGATGTATTCATTGGTTGCTGTTGGTGTATAAAGAGGTTTTAAACAAAATGCTCCTTGAATGCATCACATAATGTAGCTTTAATAGGAGACCCAAGTTTTAGCCAACATCATTATCAGGTGATCTGATGGTTATTATTTTGGATTATTTGATTGATTATTAGTCTATAACACAAGCTCCCAGTGTTCTACGTTGCATCTGTAGATTCTCAGAATATTCAGTTTTCAGTGACGTCCAGCAGAGCAGCAAATCCTCACGTGATAACTCCTCTGTTCATTGTCTACATGTGCTGTATTACATATTTCCGTCACATTTTAGCGGTTGTAGCCCAGCAGTAGATTCATGCTGACGTTCACAGCATGTTGTAGCGTTGGACTGCAGCTGTCATCTCATGGTTAATGCAGAGACCCTCTATAGACGGAGCTGTATCATCTCATGTACGGTTGTTTTTCAGGACGCTGCCCTCCAACAAACCTCAGCGTTCCAATCAAACGTCGGGGAGAAAATAATTTGAATTTGAGCGAAACCCAGACGAGTACAAATGATTAGACTGCAGCCCGATGAAACCGTAAAACTAACAAATAGCCGCTGTCAGACCCCGGCCAGCCGCGGCCAAGGTTGTGTTACCGACTCACACTCGCAGCCTTGTAATGAGAAATGTTTGGACGAGGCCTTGAGCAGCCTTTTGGAATGTTTCCTGGACGGTTGAAATATGGCATCGGCGGCACCTCGACCATCGCTCACTCGGTTTTCCCTCAACTGTAATGAACTCCGACAAATGCATCATGTGGAGACGCCAGAACAGGAGCTTTGTATGAGTGTGTGTGTGAGCGGGACGCGGTTTTATTCAGTGTGTTTGAATTATTAGCATCTAGAACCAGCGATTGAAGTTGCAGTTAATGTTGTGTTTGTGCTCCATCTTAGCATGGTAACATCATGTCACACTCTGTGAGCTCTGTGCGTCCCCAAGATGGTTTATTTGTAAAATACAGCTGTAGAATGAAATGATTTTGATAAAGTATCCCAATATTTAGCTTTGATTTGGATGTTTTTGCCAAATGAAACCAAAAATGACCAATCCAGTCCGAAGATTCGTGGTGCTTTTGCAGTTTGTAGCTGTGAAAATGGTGATTTGACTTCGACTCCTGGTCCTTTTTAACAGAGTTTTTTTTTTCCTTTTTTTTGGTGAATTGCTAAATGAAATTTTTTTTTTTTGCTGATGTATCCTAATATTTAGCTTAGATTAAATTGTTTTTGCCAATGAAACCAAATATAACCAATCCAGTCAAATGTAATCCAAAGATTCTTGCAGTTTTTAACAATTTATTATGATGAATAGTATTTTTCTTTGACTTTTCTGGTCCTTTTTACATTTTTTTTCCTTTTTTTTTGGTGAATTACTAAATGAGACCTGTAGAATACAGTCATGTTAATAAAATATTCCAATATTTAGCTTAGATTTAGTTGTGTTTTGCCAATGAAGCAAAAAAAAATCAATCAATCCGTTCGAATTCAACAATTGTCATTTTTACAGTTTTTTGCTGTGATGAATGGTGTTTTTTTGATGGTTTATTTTTGTTGACTTTTAAAAATGAAGCATATAAAGTAAAGTGATTTTGATAAAATATCCCAATATTAAGCTCAGAATAACTTGTTTTTAACCAGCAAAACCTGTGATAGCTTTCTTTGCGATGTTGAAAATGTGACAATTCTTGCTGTTTCTAAAGTTATTTTTGATGAAATTGTGTGTAGAATAAAGTGATTGTTATAAAATATTACAATTTTTAGCTTAGCTTTAGTTGTTTTTGCAGATGAAACTGAGTGTAACACGATTAGTTTCACTGGAAAATTTAAAATCCAATGATTTGGTGAAAGTTTATGTAGAAAAAATGATTTTGATGAAATATCCCAGCATTAGGCTCAGATTTTGTTGTTTTTAACCAGTGAAACCAGCAAACCCATGATTTGTCTTGTTGGAATGTTGAAATTCAGACCATTCTTGCTGTTTTTAGATATTTTTGCTGAAGTTTTATGTAGATTAAAGGGATTTTGATGAAATATGTCAATATTTAGCTTAGATTTAGTTGTTTTTACCAATAAAACCAGCAAAAACCCCGATTATAGTTTCATTGAAACGTTGGAAATCTGACAATTCTTGGAGTCTTTAGTTGTTACTGGTGAATTTTTAAATGAGACGTGTAGAATCAAGTGGTTTTGATAAAATATTCTGAATTTGGGCTTCAATTTCAACAGATATGATTGTCACATACTTAGCGCAAGGACTGCCAGATACATTTTATTTAGTGTATTTGAACTATTACCATCTAAAACCAGGCAGTAAAGCTACACTTGATGCATTTCTGTTGCCTTCTTGGTCTGATAAGGTCAAGAAAATTGAGCCAGAGTTTCTGAATGAATGTAGTCGCTGATAAATGCGGTAGAATTAGATTTTGTGGGTTTTGTTTTGTGGCTGTATTGATACGCTGGAAGCTGAAATATGACATGTTCCTGATGGGTACAGCAGCGCCTTTAAAGATCCAACAATGTAAGTAAAACAAGACAATTAAAGGGTAATTCATCAGCCGGACCGGTGGCTGCACAGAGCCCTAATAACAGAGGTGTAGCCAGCAGCGAGCTGGGATGAGGTGGCAGCACATTAACCACCACCAGGAGCCGTAATGACACGGTGGAGGTAAAAAATAGAGCCGCAGCTGCTGTTTCACACGGCTGCTTTAAGTAATACACGTCTGGTTTAATATATACAAAACAGATCAGACGAGATAGCAAAGGCAGAGAATTCACCAGAAATCGATATGCAAGAAAGACGGAAACAGAAAATGTCAGCGTGTTGAGAGATGTTCTAAAAATGCAGCAAAGGTCAGCCATTTGAAACTGCAGTCAGAGGAAGGTAGCAAAGTTCTGTTCATTTTTACGTCTTTATACTGGAATTAAAGATGTAAAAATGAGCCAAAGGACCTCAGAGGAAGCTTCAGAGTTGAAACACAGATAGCGTTGAAATATTACCTTGCTGGTGAATTAAGTTCAGTTATTAGAGTTTTATTTGATGCACAGCAGGTCTGATGATCAACTACTGAATAATTCACCAGTTGATTTTGATAATTAGATTCTCTGATTCCAGCTTCACAAATGTGAATATTTTCTGATTTCTTTCCTCCTCTGACAATAAACTGAATATCTTTGGGATGTGAATGGAAAAAAAGGACATTTGAGGACTCGTCGTGAGCTTTTGAAAACACAAATGAAGAGACTGAGAAGCCAAAACAAACAAAAAAAACATTAGCCATAAATTTAAGGTTTACTTTAGTGATTACCTTGAATTTTTTTAGCCAAACCTAGTTTCAGTCTCATTCTCTGCCTTCATAAATGCTGTAAAGCTGCAATAATTAGTTGGTCTTTAAAAAAAATCTGAAATCCACAACATTTGCTGCTTTGATCCTCTTAAAAATAAAGATTTTTACCTGGCAGTAAACTGAAAATGGACTTTTTGGCTATTGGTCTCTTAAAACAAGTCGTTTGAAGCTGTCTTGTTGGGCTGAGAGAGGTTAGAATTTATATTTTTTCATTATTTTCTGACAGATTAAAAACGAGCTACAGCAATTTATCAGTTATTTGTCAACTTTCATTTATTGCCAACTGTTTTGATATTCAGTGAAGTGGTTTAAGTGTTTTTTAAAGTCTGAACTGTGTGATTGCTGCTTCTTGAATGAGAATATTTTCTTAATCAATGATAATTTCAGGTTTTTATCTTTAATAATTTCTCAGATAGTCGTTCAAACAGCCTCAAATTTCAGTGAGCAAAAAACTACTGCTGAAAGTGGGCCGACGGGCAGAAAATATTTGATATATGAAGCTGAAATTTCACAGATATCTTTATAAATATTTATATTTTATGCTGGAACAGCAAATCGGACGTGGTCGAGCAGAAATTTAATGATTGATCAAAAAGTGAATATTGGTGCTGATGAAGATTTAAAGCACTATAATCTGGTTTCACTGGACAGCTCCCAGTAGTCATTCTATAAACGTCAAGCTCAGATTCCAGTGAGTCTTTGCCCTGATTGATGGCGTTCTAATGTAGGACGGGTGTTGTTGCATCATCAGTGTTGATTTGAGGAGTACGGTGAATTCCAGCAGGTTTTAGTGATGACCGGCTGGCCTCCTTGTGGTAAAATATAGCTTCTGTTTGCCCCACATTCACACTTCTACCCCTCCACACACACATTTGTACACTGTTTTTGTGCACACAGGTTGTAAGGGTTTGCTCGAGGCTTCACATAAATTACAGTGACAAGCTCTCGTCTGGTTGTTCCCTCCTCAGCTGCTGTTTTATTTCCCACCATGGAAACGCTCCGGCTTGCTGCTACGCTCCAATCACACGACGTGCATCTGTCACCAACTGTTGGGTTTCTGTTTTTTTTAGGTTTTACAGCCACAAATATTGCTGTTGTCAGGCTGAATCCACAGAAGGGCAAGAAAAAGATTCAGGAGTGTCCGTACTACTCATCCCACAGCATGGGAACGTTCATGAGGGAGCTTTTGCTGCATGATTTTTAGCTTTATGTTCTATGACAGAGGTGTCAAACTCATTTTAGTTCAGGGGCCACAATCAGCCCAGTGTGATCTCAAGTGGGCTGGACCAATAAAATCAGAGCATAATAACCAGAGAATACCCACACCTCCAAGGGTTTCCCTTTGTTTCAGTGCAAAAAAAGTATGTTCTGAAAATGTTCGCGTTTAAAGAATTGTCTCTTTACAAAACATTATGAACAACCTGAAACAAAAATAAGGCAAAATATGACAAAAATGAGACACAAAATGCCAAAAAATGAGACGGAAAATGACAACGAGACCAAAAATGATAATCGAAACTAAAAAGTAGACAAACACAAGCGAGACAAAAAGGAAAAACACAAAAACATGATGCAAACGACTCGTCAGACAAAAACAGACAACAATCCCAACAAAAACAAGACACAATATGACAAAAATGTGACACACAATAACAAAAATGAGACACAAAATTGCACAAATGAGACCAAAAATGACAAAACTGAGAAACAAAATAACTAAAAAGTAGACAAAGAACACAAGCAAGACAAAAAGGAAACGCAAAATGACGATAACATGAGACAAACGACAAGCCAGACAAAAACAGATGAAAAACGACAAAAATGAGACACAAAAAGACAAAAGAACAATGAGCAATAGAATATTTTACTTTGTGATCAAAGCAATTTGTCATGATCTAGAAATTATTTTAGTTTTATAGTTTTACAAGTTTACAATCTGCAGCTAGTGTCTTCACCCTTTCCACAATTTTCACACTTTGAGGGTTGGATTGGACCCTGTGGAGGGCCGGTTTTGACCCGTGGGCCTCATGTTTGACACCACTGCCATGTAACGGGCGGCTGTATGACAGTTTCTCGGCTGCTAATGAAGGTAAAGGTCTCGCTCTGGTGATTCCCGCCTCACGGAGCAGATCGATGCCGTGCAGAGGAAACATGTAGTTTACAGTTTGTTTGTCGTAAACAGCCTGCACTTGTGAGTCCGTTTGTCTCCGTACATCACCTCCTCTTCAGCCGAAGGAAATCGGCCGGAAAGTTTCCCCCCTACGCAGCAGATAACCTCCGATCAGATTGAAAGTGAATATCTGACTCGGACATCAACGGGTCAGAGTGTTTTATGGAGAATCTACACTTTATATTCCTGATATTCTGCACCAGGAAACACTGGCAGCTGGTGGGCACATCGTATTAATCATGCCTTTCAGGTATCACTTCCACCATGGAGGTTGTGTTTTATTGCTGTCTGGTTGTTTGTCTGCAGGATTACACAAAAACTACTGAGCTGATTTTTATTAAACTCATCATAGAAGAGTGGATAGTTGGTCTCAGTGGATGTCTGTGCTTTCTGAGTGTCCCGGTTAGTCATTACAGAGGAAATTAAGTCGAATTTTGGCTCTTTTTTAAAAAAAATATTGAGGATTTCGTGTACGGCCGCTTCCTAAATGTAAAGAAACCCAACTGCTGCTCTGACTAGATGCATCTGTTGGTCGATGTTCTTTCCAACCAATGACAATTTGGTTGGACGAATGGTTTCACTTTCCTGTAAAACCATCAGTTGATCCTATCAATTATTACTAGAATTAATTATAACCAAGCCAATGGTTTTATAAAATATATGTAAAACCATTGGCCTGGTTATAAATCAAAGATTCACGAGCATATGTACTAGGCAGCTTACCTCCTGGCTGACTATCAATAACTTTTCCTTTAGATCATGTTTCAGATTGATTTCCATTTTCTTCTTCTGCTTTTTGTTTAGTTTCTAGAGAAGAAATTCTATCTGGAATTCTTGACTTGACATCCTGGCCTTAAGGTGAAAAAACAGTTTGGTATCGGCTTTTAGTTTTTGTGTTGCTTTTAGAGAAGAAATATAACGAGATCTTGGACTTTTTACAAAACATAAGACTGTTCTTCGTAGAGCCGCTCTCTAAGTGCAGAGAGCCCAAATGCTGCTTTGCTTTTCCACCATTTCCACATCGATTTGTTGTTGATATTCTGTCATCCAACCAAACTGTCATTGGTTGGACGAATGATTTTATGGCTTTAATGCAAATTATTGCAAGAATGAATTAAGCCAGTGTTTGACCTTTCTTACTTAAATATAAATGCAAATTGTGACGGTTCCTTGTTGAGCTGTTTACTGGATGTCAAGGAATCCAAAAAGGCGATGTGTTTTTCCCCATTTTTTTTTTATCTTGTACACAAATTATTTTGCCTGTTGACTCAGTAAATCATTATTGAACATATTTTTTTGTTTTTAGTGTTCCAGGATTAATCCATTATTTTTGGTGACAAGAACAACAGACTGCCTGTGAACACCTCATGATTTAAAACTTTAATTTGGTCTAAGTTGGTCCAACTTGTTTAACATTTAATGAACCAACAAGGAAACCCAGTGCAGTGTGTTGTTTCCAGTTGAGCCATCTCCCCAAATGTGAGGATTCAATGCTTTTTTTTTTTGTTATATGCTGAAGTAAACTAAAATTCTTTGACTGTTGGTCACACAAAACAAGATTGTTGAAGATGACGGGCTGGAGGACGTCAAAATTGGTGTTTCCTCACTATTTTCTGATAGATTGAAGGCTCAACAATTAATAAAGAAGCATCTTTTCTATTTATTAGTTGTCAACTTAAACAGTTAGCTGGTTTATTATTAGTTATTTAAGGACAGGGCTTTTTAAATGTGAATAATTTCTGCTTTCGTTTCTCTTTTTTTTTTTCAAAGCACTGGATATCTTTGGATTGTGGACAGAATATGACTTTTTAGGACGTCATTTTGGGCTTTTAGAAGCATTGATTGGCATGTTTTTTTGTTTTTTTACCATCAATTGATCAAGAAAATAGTGAAGATAAATTGAGGATTCAAGTAATGGTTAGTTTAAGCTTTAAACTATTATCCAACAAGCATAAAAGGAAGTGGTAAAAGGAGCTAAGTCTGTTGGTAAATGTAGAAATATCATTTCATAGTAAGAACAAATACATTTACTGCAGCCCTCCATCACATTCCACCCCTTTAAATGTCAGCAAGTAAAACATTTGTTATTTGCATCCACTTTATCACCATTATTCCTGCAAATTCAGCTTAAAAACTGATAATTCCTCCTGATAATTCCTCCTAAAGTTATCCTTTTATTGAACGTCTCTCGAGCAGGAATCCGTTTATCTCAACCAGTTTAACACACACCATGTAGTTTATGATGTAGTTTTTATGTCACAATCTCTACGGTACAACATCTTTGACACAGTGAGGGCATTTTTTGGGTTATTTACAGCAGGTATCATGTTAGAATATGTTTTTTTCTGGCTTTTTTCATCTTGTGCAGAACAAATAAACCCAAACATCCACCTCCAGCAGCAGTGCTTTGTGTGTCTGTGGTCACTAGGGGGCACTAAACTCCCAAAGCAGGACTTTCATCATTTCCATTCCTGTCGCTTTCCCCCCCGACTGACTCTGACCCTGGAGTCTGCTGACGTACGAAGCAGCAACAGTTTGCTGTCGCCTCCGGCTTCCCCGAACAGCGGACAGATGTTCTAGTGTTTTCACGTGTGAGGGGGGTGTATTACCAGAGGTGTGCTTGTGCTGTTGTGTTGTTAAAATTGTGTGCTGGATGTAACACAGGAAACATTGTTTGTTGTTAACAGACTGTGCAGGTTTTGCTCAAGGACAGATTTGGTTCATGGATGTTGTGGGTTCTCACATTAGCTGCTGCTCTGTCAGGCCTGGAGGTCGACTGTTAACCGCAGTTTGTTTACTCGGATATAAGCAGCGACTGACGGACAGTTTAAAGCTGCTCAGCACGTCTGACAGGTTTACTTTATACCACTGCTGCTTCTGATGCAGGTTTATGCTTTCACTTCTCTTCTTTTTCTTATTTTGTTTAGTTTCTAGAGACAGAATTGTAACTAGAATTAAAAGCCGCCACTTGGCCTTCTTTGTAAAAACAAGAAAAATGGATTAAATTGTGGTGCTCCCTTGTAGAGCTGAAAGCCAAAAGCCAGTGTTTTTTCTCCATTTTTCATCTGGTTATTCATTATTTTGCCTGTAGACTACAATCTGTTATTGTTTGTGTTGCAGATTTGTTTTGATTGTTTTTGTTTATTTGAGAAGAAATTACAACTTTCTTTGCGCAGCTTGTTGTCGAAAAACCCAAAAGGCAACTTTGTTTTTTCTCTGAGGGCGGGATGGGTATTCTTATTTTAAATGTTTTTAAATGTTGTACAGCACTTTGAGCTGCTTTTTATTGTATGAAAAGTGCTTTATAAATAAAGTTTGATTTGATTATTCATACTTTAGCCTGTTGACTATTAACCAGTTTTAATTCATATTAAATTATAATTAAATCGATTCCCCATTTCCCCTTCTGGTTTAGTATTTTTCTAGAGAAGAAATTATTACTAGAGTTATTAGTAACTATGCCAACATTTGACCTTTTTCTCTTAAAAAACAAAACGTGTAGCATTTCCTTGTAAAATTGCTCTGTAACTGTCAATGAATCCAAAAAGACAATGGTTTATCTACTTTTTTTTGTCTCGTTTTATGAACCAAGTTTGCTTTATATCACCACTCACCATATTTCTATTGGTTTTTAGAGAAGAAACTGTAATTTTCTTTCTGCACTTTCTCCCTAGATTTAAAAAAAAAAAAAAAAAAACCCAAGAGGCAACTCTAGTTTTCCTCTATTTTTATCTATTTTTTTTATACGTCTGCCTGTTGACTACAAACTAAGTTTAACTTGTATTATTGCAGAACAAATTCTGATTTTTCCCCATTCACCCTTCTGGTTTTGTTTTGCTGCCAGAGACAAAACTTACAACTAAGCAAACATTGAACCATCTTTTCTTAAAATAAATAAAAATGTAATGTAGCTGCATACTAGATGTTAAGAAATCCAGAAAGACAACCCTGTTTTTTCTCCATTTTTATCTCCATTATTTTGCCTGCTGACTGTAAACCGGGTTTATTCATATCATCACTCAACATATTTCTTTTAGTTCTTAGAGTCAAAGCTATAATTTTGCTTGAAGGGCTGCTCCTTAGATGTCAAGAAACCCCAAAGGCATCTCTGGTTTTTCTCCATTTTTTTTTATCTCCATCCATTATTTTGCCTTTTGACTATCAATAATTTTGTATTTTATATCACTGATAAACAAATGTGATTGATTTCTCATCTTCCCTTCTGAGTTTTTTAGTTTCTTGAGACAAAATTCTAACTGGAGTTAAAGGCCAACGTCTGACCTTCTTTGTTAAAACAAAGAAAATTGATTAAATTGTGATATTTCCTGGTAGAGCTGAAACTTATTATACCAACGATGTTATTGTTTGTGTTGCAGATTTGTAAGTTTTTTTAAAATAAATGAGAACTTTCTTTGCACGGCAACTCTGAGTTTTCTACATTTTTCTATCTGGTTATTCATACTTCTGACTATGAAACAGCTTTACTTAATATGATTGCTGAACATATTTAAATGTTTTTATTGTTTTACATGCAGATCGATTCCCCATCTTCTTCAAAACAAAGAATTAATTCTAACTAAGCCAATACTTGACCTTCTTTCTTTAAAATCAATAAAACGTTGTGGTGTTTACGGATTGATTTCTCACTTTTCAGGCACAGAGGTGAAAATGAGCCAGCACAGACTTTTCATCTATTGATATTTCTGTCTAAAAGTTATCTTTAATAGTTTTCATGTACTTTATATTCCTTATATTCTGCATCGCTAAACACTGACAGCTGCTGGTGAGAACTCCAGCTGGATAGATCTGATTAATTCTGTCTTTCAGGTTCCGTCTCCACTGAGGAGGTTCTGTCTTTATTACTGTTTGTTTGTCGGCAAGATTACACAAAAACTATCCAACAGATTTTCATTAAAACTTATTTTACAAGCGTGGACTGTCGGCCTCGGTGGAGTTCTGCTGTCTGGATTCTAGTGCTTGTTTGGTTTTTAGAGAAGAAATTACAGCTACAGTTTTGACCTTTTTCAGAACAGTTGTAGGGATTCTTTCCAACCAAAGTCTTCTGATTCCAGCTTGTTAAATGTGAATATTTTCCGGTTTCCACAACGGTAAACTGAATATCTGTGGGTTGTGGACAAAACAAGAAGATGCCATCTTGGGTTTTGGGAAACGCTGATGGACATTTTTCACCATTTTCTAGCATTTTATAGACGCAACAATTCATCGATCCATTGGGAAAATGTTCGACAGACTAATCAACAGTGAAAATTACCATTAGTTGCAGCTTCAGACCGCTTTAGACTTCTAAACGGTCTCAAAGTGTCCTCATAGTCTTTTAGTTTTTAGAGACAAAACTATGACTACAGCTTTGACCTTTTTCAGAACACATGTAGGGATTCTTTCCAACCAAAGTGTTCTGATTCCAGCTTGTTAAATGTGAATATTTTCTGGTTTCTATGACTGTAAACTGAATATCTGGGTTGTGGACAAAACAAGACATTTCAGGACGTCATCTTGGGTTTTGGGAAACGCTAATGGACATTTTTCACCATTTTATAGCATTTTATAGACACAGACTAATAAACAATGAAACTAATCCTTAGACTGCTGTTTCACGGTCTCCTGATTGTGTTTTAATTTTTAGGGAAGAAATTTTAACGAGAATTTCAAGATGGCCTTAAAAGGCAACCCTATTTGTTGTGTTTTCTTTTTAAATCTCCATCGTTCTGCTTGTTGTATATAACCTGTGTTTGCTTCATGTCACTGCTGAACATATTTTCATGTTATTGATTGGTTGGTTGGTTGATTCTCACCTTTCAGGCAGCTGTTCTTCTTTTCTTAGCTGTGAAACTAAACCACCAGACGATACATTGTTTGTGAATAAATTCTTACAGTGCAGCAGCTGAAACAGGAACTATTTCCACTTTTTAAACTGCAGCTGACATTTCCTGTCGATTAATCTCCATTCCTCCCGTACTCGTTTGTGCCTGTTAAATACTAGAAAATACAGAAAAACGTCCATCATATTTCCTCTTGACCATTATTTTGGCTTCCCGCCGTTAAATGATGATGATCAACTGCAATATTGATGTTCAAATGCTCACAGAAAATTTAAAATCAAACTGACAGAAACCCACTGGGGAGTGATTGAGATGTTTTGGCTTCAATTTTTGGGCAGACGTCCTGCCGCTGTGCTGCACCGGTTTTATTTAGATCTGCTTCTAGGAGACGCTCTGTGAATAAAGATCAGCATTAGTTTGATGCAAAGGTTTGAACATTAGGAATCAAACACAACAAAGTAAATATGCTCTTTGTCTGTTTGTCAATTCCATGTTTTCCATGAAAACTCACACTTTTATCCATGTGCTAACATAACTGCACAAGGGTTTTCTAATCATCAATGAGCCTTTCAACACCATTAGCTAACACAATGTAGCATTAGAACACAGGAGTGATGGTTGCTGGAAATGTTCCTCTGTACCCCTATGGAGATATTCCATTAAACATCAGCTGTTTACAGCTAGAATAGTCATTTACCACATTAACAATGTCTACACTGGATTTATCATTCATTTATTGTTCATTGAAAAAAAAGATTTTCTTTCAAAAATAAAGACCGCAAACGTTTGAACGGTCGCGTACCTGAATTAAAGTTGCTCTAAAGGAGTTAAAGCTGTTCTACATTAGTTAAATTTCCTCTATATTACTTGAAGTTTCCCTATATTATTTAAAGTTGCTATGTATTAGTTTAAGTTGTTCTAAATGAGTTAAAGTTGCTCTATATTAGTTAAAATTGCTCTATATTAGTTAAAGTTGCTCTGTATTAAAATTGCTCTATATTAGTTAAAATTGCTCTATATTAATTAAAGTTGCTCTGTATTGAAATTGCTCTGTATTGAAATTGCTCTATATTAAAATTGCTCTATATTAAAGTTGCTCTATATTGTTTAAAATTGCTCTATTAGTTAAAATTGCTCTATATTAATTAAAGTTGCTCTGTATTAAAATTGCTCTATATTAAAGTTGCTCTATATTAAAATTGCTCTATATTAAAGTTGCTCTATATTGTTTAAAATTGCTCTATGTTAGTTAAAATTGCTCTAAAGGAGTTAAAGTTGCTCTATATTAAAGTTGCTCCATATTAAAGTCAATGACTTGACTGTTCTCTGTGCTGTTCAGTAATAAGACATTTTAAAAGGAACAATTCCTTTAGAAAACTGTTCTTAAAAAGCAGAACTCTGGATTATTTTCTTGTTTTCTTGCATTTTCCAGAGGATTATTCAGGTTATTTTAACTTGCGTCACCAGAAGCGTCTACCCTGGTCTGATTTTCTGTCTGTTGTTTTTAAATCCTCTCTGACAGGTCGAGAGAAGAGAAAGGGTCCCATGATCTCTGCCGGTGATGCCGAGTTCCCGCGGGATTACCACACGCTGGCTGCCGGCGGCGGCCGCGGGGCCCGGCGGTTCCCCGACACCACCAACGGCGGCTTCACGTCGTCCTCGCTGGACCGCCGGCACAACTCGGTGGCCGCTAAGAGCCTGGAGGCGCTGAACAGCATCCACAAGGCCGACATCGAGCGGCAGCGGGACGCCCTCATGGACCTGCAGAAGAACAAGTACTCCAACAGCCCCGGCAGCATGTCGCAGGGCTCTGCTGCTGCAGGACGACAGGTACTTTAACACTGTTACCACAACAACAACCGTATTTACTGCATCTGTAGTTGTCCTGCCACTAAAACCCTCAACCAGCTACATATCTTTATTTAACATACAGAAATATAGAAATTTCTTGTTTTCTTCCATCCTCCAGAGCATAATGCACGACTCTACTTCAACACTACTGTTTATATTCGCACACATGAAGCTGTTTTTTATAATCAGGCAGCTGCTTCTTTTATAGTGAGTCAGGAAGTACAGTGTCCTGTGAGAAAACAGCATGAAATTTATCATCGTTTTCAGGATATTGCATCCTTTAAGCTGTTTATATTGTCGTAATGTTATTATTGTCTGCAGAGATACTGAGGCTGAACTCAAACTGTGTTCGACCCACGTGATCTCAATAAAAAGAGTTTTGAGAGTTACAGACACTAAAACAGACGTAATATAATCGAATTGTATTGCTGTTTGCACAGGTACATGACAGTTTAAGTACACTGGAATTCTATGTGCAGAGAATAAAGGAAAATAAAAGTAAGACCAGCAGCAAAAAGACAGTCATCACATAACTGCTGAAACTCCACCTCCTTGGTAGAGCAATAAAATAAGTATATATTATCTAAAAACAAAGAAAAAAGCAAAATAATCACCTAGAAAATGTATTCACATATTAGTTAGTGTACAGGAGTAATATTGCACCTGGATTAGGACGTTATATTTGGAGTGAGGTGGTTAATTGAATAAATAAATACTGTAAATATATCAGATAAACTATAATAATAATATACAGTGCTGTTAGAAAGCATCACCTCCTCTACAGGTATCTTCTACTTTTTCATCGGAGTGAAATAAGTTTTCCAATAAATCAACATTTAAATAACATTTTCTTGCATTAGCTTAGTCTTATATTAAAATTAGTTTGATGATCTGAAACATTAGTCTGACAAATATGGAAAAGTAGAAGATATGTGTAAGAGGGAAAATCTTTTTTTTTTCCTGAACCTCCTTCAGAGATTTGATTCTTTTACTCCTGTTTGTTTGTCTGACAGATTCAGATTTATTTATAACATGCAAAAAAAACTGAAATATAGCAAAAGTTTTCACACCTGCCCAAGGCAAAAAAAAGATTTTTTTTTCCAGAATGCGCAAATTTCTAAAATATTCATGCTGTAGATTCCAGGCTGCCTGCTTCTCGTCACGGTGGAGGATTTGAGATGTTAGAGGGCAAAAAACTGAGGTTTTGTCGTGTCATTTACATCTCGGTAGTGATTCATTTAACCCTCCGAACTCTGAGCAGTTTCTGGTTGTTTTATTTTTATTTGCTCCTGGCGTGTTTTTCCTCCATGTGGGCTCATTTTCACTGCAATATAAAGTCCTGCAGCTCTTTGGAAACAGAACAAGAAGCAGAAGGAAGCCAATATGTCAAGTTAAAATGTCATGAATAAGAAAAAAAGTTGAATTTCTTTGATTATTTGTTCTACAAAATTTTTTAAAAAAATGCCAGTATGAGTTAATATTTAACAGCTGTAATGCTATAAATCATTAAAAAGCAAAATATCTTTTATTTTTATTTTTAGAGCAAAGTTTAAATCCACAGAATCAACCTACAGAACATTTTCCTAGTGTCTGCAGGTGTTACCAACAGTGCAAAAAACAAAAACAGTTGATGCTACACGCTATAGATAATCTATAACCTGTTTAAATCTGCTCATCAGCTGTAGAAAGACGTTTCACCGTGCTGAATGTATCTTCCTGACCCATGCTGCATTTATTTTATTGCTGCAGTAGCTTTCATTTTCCACTCACGGTCATTTTAGACAAACATTGAGTTATTTTGGGCATTTTTTTTAATCAGACATTCAGGCAACTTGAAGTCATTTTAGACTTTTTTTTTTTTTTTTTAGTAATTTTGCAGAAATTTGAGCATTTTTTAAAAAAACAATTCTTAGACATTTTTCTCAATTATTTTGGACAAATTGTAGGTGCCCGTGTTTCAGTCACTTTGGCCATTTTTCAGTTATTTTGGAGAAATTTTAAGCCATTTTAGACTACTTTTCTCAATAATTTTTGACAATTTTACAGATTTTAATCATGTTTGGATTGAACATTTATTGAAATTTATTTGAAACTCGTCCAAAGTAACATAAAAATGTCCAAAAAGAATTTTTCAAAATAACTCAAAAACTGTTCAAACTTTGTTGAAAGTAGCTCAGAATATCTATGTAAGTCATTTTAGACACATTTGAAGTCACAAAAGTAGCTCAGAATATCTATGTAAGTCATTTTAGACACATTTGAAGTCACATTTCAGCTTGTAGGAAGACATTTCACCATGCTGGATGTATCGTCCAACAACTTGCTCCTCTGTTCACTGTTTCTGAGCCGTGCTACATTTATTTTAGTCATCCTGTAGCTTTGGTTTCCTCTTTGTTTCTGTAAGACTAAAATCTGCACAGCCTGCAGTTCAGCCAAATATTTACTGAATTTCTGTTTTGTAACTGTTTTGTTGCAGTCAGTCGTGGTCTTTTGGTTGTGCTGAAGAACACAGAATAAATTAGTTTTTTTAATAGAACCTGTTGCAAACTATTTGTTTTTTAGGGATTTAAGAAAAAAGAAACATGTAGAATGAAGTAATTTTGATGAAATCTTTTTTTAGCTTCGATTTGGTTGTTGAAACACGTCACGTGATACCTTCAAGGACTGTTGAAAATTTAGTTTTTATGTTTTTCTTGCCCTGATAAATGGTAATACTTTGTTTTCTTTCAAAGCTTTTCTGGCCTGCTTTGAGGTTCAGAGGTTCCTGCTTGGTGTAATATCTTCTTTTTGTGCAGCTTTTTAATTCGTCAGCATCTTTCAATTAAATTAGGTGTAAAATTTGAACAAGAGCCGACAAGGACTTCTTTACAAAACCCTCTTTGAGTGTTTTTCCTGCTGTGAAGCCACAATGACAGGCCTTAGACCATCCCTGAGTGTATGTGATGTGATGCCGATCCGGTTTCAGAGTGCAGCCGTAGGGAGGAACGATTCTCTGAGTGCTTTCTGCTTCCACATATGAACATTTTTTTCCTTAGAGACAATAACGGACCGTCGCTGGGCTTTGAAACCCACACGAGCGCATTATGTGTGGAGTCGCCTCCAGGGCTTCAGCGGAGGCATTTTTATGACCCGTACGAGGGTCAGTAATGGCCGTTTTTTAACCGGTTGTTAGGTGAAAGAGGCGGCGATAGAATATGGAGAAAAGGGTTTGAGGCAGGTGGTGAGAAAATGTCAGAATGTGAGATATTAAACCCTCCTCTCCGTCTCCTCGCTTCGTCTTCTGCCTTTCATTCCTCCATCTATCAGAGGAGATACCTGAGACAGATGGTCCGAACAGAACGCTGCCTCAGCTCCTCCGTTAGGATCTGAAGGAGCAAAGTCAGTGTTTACTTTGCTGCTTTCTTTCCCATCGTCAGAGGATCTATTGTCTGTGTTTGAAGCCCAGACATGTGGTTAGCCTAGCTTAGCATAAGGACAACATGAAGGTCGAGCAGCTGAACTGGATCTCTGCAACACACTGTAAAAAGTAAAATAAAAAGTAAAAATCTGACAGTAAGGATGTTAGAAAAAATACTTCAAACTCTGGAATACTGTTATGTTAAAAAAAAAAACACTGTAAAATCTGTGAAAATGCTGCAAATAAAATATTTTTGCAGATTTAAATACAGCAAAAATATAAAAATACTGCCTCATGCCGGTATTTTTTTTGTTAATCAGCGTAAATTAATGTTTTATTCTGGGATTTTACTAATTCATACCTGTAATTTAATAAAACTGTGAAAATTTATAAAGTGGCTTTTAAAAACGTGTTTACTATTTCTCGATATTTAGTATGTGTAATTTTTCTTTATATATACATGCAAATATCTGTCAAATATATATATTTATATATTACACTGTATTTTAAAATGTTCACTGTATTTAAATCGGCAAAAAAACTTAGATTTATGTATTTTTGCTGATGTGACTACAGTGAGAATTATAGAATACAGTTTAAAATACAGGTATCTGATGTGGACATTATATTGTAATTTTGGCCTGTAATTTTTTTACAGGCATATAAATTCCTATTTTAATCTGTAATCTACTAGTTCTTATCTGTTAATAAAAATGGTCAAAAATTATAAAAATAATTTATAAAAATTATTTACCATTTTGAAATTTTTAATATGTATTTTTGTGTGTAAATAAATGCACATTTCTGTTAAATATATTTATTTTTGCTGATTTAAATATAGTGAAAGATTTAAAAATACAGTGTAAATACAGATATTTAATGTGGACATTTGTTTATAGTTTTGGCCAATTTTTATTTTTACTTTGTTCAGCTCTGTGGTTTTACTCATTTTAATCTATAATTTAATGAAACTGGAGACATAAAAGATAATTAACCATTTCTCAGTTTTTAATATGCACACTTGTCCTTTCCAAACAAGTCAATTATCTGTTAAATATTTATGTTTTGCAGATAGAAATACAAGAAAAGAAAATGTAGAAGAACAAATTACGGTCACTATTTTGATGTGGAATTTATTATTTTTAGTATAATTTTAAAGTTTGTTTTAACAGTCAGCATGTAAGCTAATACTTTGTTTGGTTTTAGTAGTTATCTCTGGTTTAACAAAAAATGTAAAAACAAAACATTTTAATCAAGTATTAATTTATCAATCTTTTTTCTTTTTCAGATAATCTGTAAAATGACCTAATATTTTTGCTTATTTAAATGAATTAGTGTAATATTCTGATCAAACGTAAAAGAATGTATTCGCATTTCTAAAAATACAGATATTTGATGTGGGCATTAGTTACAGTTTTGGCCTTTTTTTCCCCCTGTGACAGTAAATCAAGTCCTTTTAAAGATACTTATATATTTATACTGCTTGTCGAGCTGCTTTAAGCTGGATTTTATTTGCTTCATGTTACTGAGACATGCAGCCACACATGGTCCAGAAAACATCATTAGTCTCTGTCTGCATTATTAGGTTTTTTTCATGGGACTTTTTGTGACGCCTTTGATTTTTTTGTCATGTTGGAACTCACCTGTAATCTGGGACTACTTGATCTACTTGTCTAACATTTTAGATTCTAAATCAATGGCATGATGAGGAATAACAGTGAAAATTTCAGGATTTTATCATTAATAGCTGCTGAGATATTGTCGTTGAAACAGACTCCAAGTTCAATGTGAGGAAAAAAAACCTGAAAGTGGGTTGTCAGATAATTTAATACGGGCGGTCCTCGGTTTACGATGTCCACGACCTACGGCGTTTTTTTTATTACATCGGAACTGGTTATGTGGAACTAGATGGCGAGCGGAGCGGACAAATACGTCGTCATGCGGCGCTAAAAGACGGCTTTGTTTACATTTGCCGATCGTATACCACCTTGGATTGTGCTACATTCGCTAAAGTTTTGCCCTTCATTATGGCTCCCAAGCATAAATCAGACTCTTCTGATGGTAGTGCTTGGAAGAAAAGGAAAGTCATCTCCATGGAAGTGAAACTATGTATTATAAAATGCTCAGAACATGACTTTTCTGAAGAACTAATTGGAATCAAGATGCATACAAAGGCTTTGTTTACATTTTTGCCGGAGTTCCAACTTGCGTCAATCCGTTGGAACAGAACTCTGACTTGGGTTGAGGACCCCCGTATATCAAACTAAGATTTCACAAATAAGATTTTACACATCTGTAGTTGGTGATGAAAATTTTTCATGCAAATGAATGAGCAGAAATTGTTTGAAAAACTTGAAGAGCTGAGATGAAATGACCCTCCTGTGGTTGTATTAAAGTGTTTGTTTCCCTTCTTTCGTGATTGATGCTGCGAGGCGAGTTCAGACAACACAGGTCGGACTGGTGTCAGAGGTTTAACTCAACGCTTCAGCGCTCATCACATCAGTCTGAACTGCTGCTGGATGTGAATCAGAGGCTCCACTGATGCCAGCGACATGAAAAGATTCAATGATACGGACATTCAGACGTGGGAGTGTTGAAAGTGAAGCTGATTTGATGTGATTCACTGCTTTATTAGAGGGGTGTATGTAAATACGCTGCAGTCTGGAGTCTGAGAGTGTGAAGAGCTGCTGACTCATATGAAAGGTTCACTCAGGAGACCTTATCTGTTGGCTGAGAGGAGAACAAGAACACCAGCAGGCGTGTTATTCCCCCAAAGGAAGCCGCTGAGCGACTCAAAGGCCTGATCTGTGTTTGCTCGACCACAACACTGGACTTGGCCCAGTTCTGGTTCCCGTGCTGACCGAATCTAGGCCACATCCAGGTACGTGGCTGAAAGTCTGGAAGCCTCACCGTGACGACAAGATGCTCTGACCGGCTGGTGTTTGCCAAAAATAGTTCCGACATGTGAAGGCAGCGGCACATCTGAAGAGCTCGTCGGATATTTGGATGCGTTTCAAAACTTCCTCCCCCTCGCCTTTCAGATGATGGTCTGTAATTCAAACCCATTTTACACTCAGACTGGACAGAAAAGCAGAGGCGAGAAAATTATTTTCATTTCTCAAACATCTAGTGATTGAATTATATGTTCATTAGTAATCAAGGATACCAATACCGAATACGGATTTGCAGGAAAAATTGTTGTCAAAATTTAGATTAACACTAAATATCCGCTATTTGTCACAAACTATTGATGTCAACACATTTTCTTGGGCAATTTTGTCGATTATTCTGAGTTTTTTGGCATTTCAGGGCACAAAAAGGCGTAATTTGTACTCGCATTGTGCAAATAGACTTAATATTCCACCACTTATTATTTGGATGAAGACACAGTATTGGGATGTCTCGATCTATTTATTTATTTTTTTTGGAGTCATTTAATATATAGTATCTGCTAATTCCTGATACAATTTTATTAGATAATAGGTACTTCATGTATTGTAGATTAGCTTTCACTGTTTATTACTGTAGCGACCATGAGTCGGCATATCTAGGTTGACAAAAAAAGCATTGTGGGGTTTTTCAAGTAAAGGGGCACCATGACAGAGTCTTATATTCTGCTTCATGACCTCCATCCAAGCTGAGATCAAGTAGGACATCATTCTTATTTCACAGTGGCATATATAGCAGATGCCAAAATAATAATACCATAATTTAGTAAAATATTTAGTACTAATGCATCATTTTTAAAGAAAACCATTCAAATACACAACATCTGTTTGACAGTAGATTTGTGTTGATTCGATCAATCAAAAACTGACTTTTTTCCGATTTTCGCGTCGATATTACGAGTAATTCTCTTAATAGCTTGTTGGTTGCACTCTTTATTATTACTCTGACTGACTAAGCATTTATTTTTACCTCTGCCAAGGAGGTTGTGTGACACCCAGCGTCTGTCCGTCCGTCCATCCGTCCGTCCGTCCGTCTGTCCGTCTGTTAGCAAGATAACTCCAAAACGCCTGGGCAGATTCAGATGAAATTTTGAGGGGATGTAGACTATGGTAAGAGGAAGAGCTGATTTAATTTTGGTGGCAATCCGGAAAGGATTCTGGATCACTAGATAGCTCAACTGGTTAAGAAGGTGATTTGTAAACAGAACTGTGTCAGACGCAGATTTGATTCCAGCTCATCATCCTTTACTGCATGGGTTTCCTGTTTTCCTCTCTATCCTTGGCGGAGGTCTGCACTCTGAGTGCTTTTCTAGTTTTGGAGTGTAACACAGTACGTAGGAATATGCTTGAATATCAAATCTGATATTTGTGGGTTTATTTTGTGCCATTTTCCTAAATAATACGTTTCATGTGATGTAGCTTAGCTAAAGTACCTGATTGTTCTACCAGGTGGAATTTCTTTGATGCCCTAACTACCAGGAGGGTGAACAGCTTTGTGGGGTTTCGCTAACAAAGGAGCACCATAACAAAGTCTTATATTCTGCTTAACGACCTCCATCCAAGCTGGTGTTAAGTGGGACATCATTCCTATTTACCAGTGCTACATATGATAGCTGTCATCATAATAATAATACTCAACTTAAATGCATAGCTGCAAGATTCGATTTTATTTATTTAGACAAACCTTTTTGCTTTGCAAACATTGTTTTGATTAGCTGACATAAAAATGATTGCACCAACTTAGTGTTTTGTTATTTAAACTTTCTGCGCCGACTGAATTAAAACTAAATTCAAGTTCTAGTAAATTAATTAAATTGGATGTTTAGTTCAGATTTTCAAAACCTAAATAATTGGTTTTATAAAATGTCACAGAATCCAGAAGAAAGACCAATTCTCCAAACTCAATATAACAAATTGGTTTACTATAATTAAATTAGAGAATGCATTAAAAATGGATAATAATCAGCAAATGGAGCACATTCTTGGCTTAAAATGATTAAATTAGGTTTATAAGAAGCAAAACTAGCATTAAAGCAGATTTATAGAAATATAATCTGTATGTAGGCCTGACAAGTTGATTCAACTTGGAATTTGGAAATTTTGCAGCTCGTAAGACAAGTTTGAAGTAAATAATCAGCCAAAGTGCAGTAAACTGCCATTGTTAAGGCAACAGGAAACTTAATTTTCAAAGGTAAGTTAAGTTAAAGTGGTTTGTTTTACAGGACTCTTAGTATTTTGTTTATTGTATTTTTTCAAATGCCAATGATTGCAGACAAACGAACAATTCCTTTAAACCAATGTAATGAAATTATAAGTTGCATTAAAAATATATAACAATCGACAAATTGAGCAAATTCTTGACTTAAAATGACTAAATTAGGTTTATAGGAAACAAAACTAGCATAAAATCAGATTTATAGAAAGATCGTCTGTATGTAGCCTCAACTAGCTGATTCAACTTGTTTTTAGTTACTTATTTTCTGAAATTAACTCCACAAACTCAAGACAGGCTGAACTTTTTCAATGCAAAAATTGATAATATCCACCAGCAATTGATGTCCATTGGTTTATCTTGCACACCCCTGGACTGTTTCTCATCATATCTCTCCAAGGGCTCCCAGTTCATTCAGTTGAAAACATTCACATCTCACCCATCTCTCCTTGAATCCGGCATTCCCCAAGGCTCTGTTCTTGGTCCCATTCTCTTCATCATTTATCTTCTCCCTCTTGGCCATATATTCCATAAATACAACATTCAGTTTCACTGCTATGCAGACGACACACAGCTCTTCCTTTCCACCAAATTTTTCTTCTGTTTAATTTCCTGCTTTTAAACATTTTGCATCGTTCAGTTTTATATTGTTATTGTGAATGTGTTTTGACTTTGTTTACTTTGTACGGTATCCTTGGGTGTTTTGAAAGGTGTCTATAAATAACATTTTTTTTAAGTTTGGACTAAATCAACCAAATTGCAGTAAACTCTCATTTTTAATTCAGCATGAAACTTAATTTTCAAAGATAAATTCACTTAAGATGGTTTTGCATTGTATTTTTTTTTTCAAATGCCACAGATTGCATGAGAAAAAATAATTCCTTTAACTCAACATACACTACCAGTCAAAAATTTGGACACGCCTTCTCATTCAGTGGTTTTACTTTATATATGTGTGTGTGTGTGTGTGTGTGTGTGTGTGTGTATGTATATATATATATATATATATATATATAGAGAGAGAGAGAGAGAGAGAGAGATCTATACATTGTAGATTAATACTGAAGACATCCAAACTGTAAAAGAATACACATGGATTTTTGTTGTTCAGTGTTATTCTACAATGTAGAAAATAATACAAATGAATAAAAAGCATTAAATGACATGTCCTGGTAGTGTTATTAAATCAAAAGTTACATTAACATTTATTTTTTGAGTGGACCGCAATAAATAGGAGCATGCTGTCTTGTCTTATGATGGCTGTTTTGTTTTTTTTTTGTTGGTGTTTTTTTCCTCACTCTCCGGTGTGGCAGCTCCACGTACGTGAACACCTTTGATTACCTGTCTGGACTGCAGCTCTGTATTTAACACAGACGTGAGATTGGAATCGATCCGCGGAAGAAAAGCAACAACTGCATCTTTAAGTCCTGTCTGTCCGTCTCTCTCTCTCTCTCTTCCTCCATGTGCTGGGTCTATTTACCGTCTATCTCCTGGTAGGGGGGAAAGATGAAAAAAAAAGAAAACACCGGAGAGAGAGAGAAACAGGTGGAGTCAGCCGTCGCCATGACAACCCCCGGTTCCCCCCCGCCCCCCCATATAAGGAGAACCGAGTGATATCATATGGTCGCTTTGGGAAGGAGGCACACGCTGTACTGAGAGAGAGAACCAGCGACAGTAGGGGAAAGGCTGCTATTTATTTTTTTTATTTCCTTTCCTCCCAGTGTTTATGTCGGGGATAGAGTGACAGCGAAAGGGGGAGAGAGAAGGAGGAGGAGGAAGAAAAGGGGAGGAGGGGTAGGAAGGCACGCTATAACTGCCTCGGAGGCACTACTACAGGAACCAGCGGAGGAGGCGGCGGCGGCGGCGGATCCTCGGGGCGCGGGAAAGACGCCGAGCCGCAGTGGAAAAGGAAAGGAGAAAAAATAAATGGAGAGGGGGGAGGAGGAAGAGGGAGGCGTATGGAGGAGCGGCGGGAGGAGGATGCGGCGTCATTAAGTGGTAACTCTCCCTAACCCCGTCCTTGCTGCTTCTCTCTCTTTTTTTTTTTTTTTCTGGGCTTGAGATGGAGTGAAAGTGCAGGAATGTGTGCGGTGACAGTGCTGGCAGGGGAGGGTCCGCTCATGTGTGCAGGCAGGTGAGAGGGGGGAAGCCAGGTGTGTCCGGGGCTGCTGCAGAGGCACACGCGTGTTCGACACATGAGTTGGGTGAGGTGGGCGCAAAGATGGCTACTTGGCATGCAGGTCAGGCATCTCCCGGCTCATCCTACCCCCCACCCCTCTAAGTCCTGCCCGTCTCGGTGCATATGTGTGCTTTGGGATTTCAGCTCAAGTGATTGAGAAATATTGCACTGAGTCACGGCGCATCGGGGGCCTGTTTGTCTTAGAAGGTTTAATGTTCCAAAAAGGGTTGTTGGTGCGTTAAATTATCTGCGGACAGGTGATTACACAGATATATATATAGGAGGGATTATAACACAATTATCATCTGGTGGTGATATTAAAGCCCATTTCCCAGTTGGCAGCCTGTATTTATGATGCTGAACCCTTGTGTCGTCCTGCGGGTCAAAATTGAAGCGTTTTAAAGTTTGAAAATGTGGGGGAAAATATATATTTTCACAGTGAAACCTCTGATGTCCACATTTTTAACATTTTTGGGAAATCTTTGAACATTTTTTGGTGGAACAAAAGAAATGTTAAAAATGTTTAAGAACATTCACAAAAACAAGACAGCTCAGTTTTATAAATTTTCAGAAAACTTATTTTTTTATTGTTGACTTGAGATAATAATAATAATAATAACACTAATAATTTATTTTTTCTCTATTTTGTCATGTATTTTTCTACTGCGTCAAATCCACTCAACTTCAGTTTGATATCTCAAGTAAACAAAAAAAAAAGTTTTCTGAAAATTTATCAAAACAGAGTCTGTTTTTGCAAATGAACTCTGAATATGTAATCACTTTAGATATTTTTAGGATTTTTTGAAGATTTTTACTCCTCTTTTGAAAGTATTTGCAAGAATTTTCTTGCCAAATTTGGGGATTTTTTTTTAAATAAAGCTTTTTAGGGAAACTTATAGAATTATTGGAATTTTCTTCCTGAAGGTTTTGCAGATTTTCAGAAATTTGTTGAATTTCTTTGAATTTTTGGATTTCTTTCAAACAACGAAACAATTTGAATTTTTGGTGCCCGTAAATGAGGACAACAGGAGGGTTAAAGGTTGAAGGCAGCTGGAGGTTACTGAGGTTTGTTGGTTCTATATGTTGAGAAATAATCCTCAGTTGGATGGTGTTCCAGTAAACTAAAGTAAAAGTAAACTGGTGAGATGTTAAATTCAGGTATTGAATGCAAACTCTTACTGACAAGAATGGGTGGGCATTTTTTCATTTACCTGTCAGTGGTCCAGTTTCATCGTTGAGGTCGGCCAATCAGATGATCCTTAAAATCCCTAGATCCAGACTCAGAAACATGAGGTGACTGAGCCTTTTCTGTGGCTGCGCTCAGTCGAACTGCTTACCTGCTCAAATTAGAACTGCTCGGTCTCTTGAAACCTTCAGGTGCCGACTGAAGACACACATGTACCGTCTGGCTTTCAGTTGACGCCTTGATATGCGTCTTTGTTTGTCTTGCTCTGTATATTTCCTCACAGATTGTGTCTTGTTTTCAATTTTGAACTCTAAAGCACTTTGATCAGCCTTGGTTGCTTTTTAGATGTGCTACACAAATAAAGTTGACTTGACAGGAGGGCACACAGCTGATCAGATTGCTAAAATGAAGCCCGTCTATCAGTTATATGGGTCATTCCAGAGTTGGAGGGCATTTGAGCTTCAACATTTTTGAAAAATAAACCTTCTCTTTTCCAATTTTCTGCTCCATATTCATCATTAGCAGGTAATAAACTACCAAAGGCTTGATTAGCTCAGCTTACACATCAATGGTAGCATTTTTATTCCATGTTTTATTTGTTGTTTGCTAACCCTACTCTAATCACAGTTACAGGGTTGCTAATCCATGCTAATGTTAGCTTTTTGTCAGCAGTGGAAGCTAGATATTTAGCTAGCTGTTACTGCTGACCAAGAGGACAAACTGACTGATGGAAAACAGTAAAAAGAATTCTGATAATGAGGTAGAGTGAGACAGTCAATCACGGCTGACAGTGTTATGAAAATATGAAAAAAGGAAGAGAAGACATAGCTTTGCTCTACCCATTCTTTGGGTAAACTTTTTTCTATCTCTTCTACCAGCTAAAAAGATTTTGGCAACAGGGTAGCATGCATAATAATTATTTCAAATGTTATTTTGGTTAAAAATATTTTTTCACATTACAAGAGACAATGAAAAAACTAATACCAAAAAAAGGAGATTTAAATTTCATTTTAACTGTTTTACTTGAGATTGACATCAGGGGGGTGGGACAAGAGAAAAATGTCATTTTAGGGGGAACTCCAGACTTATTTGGTAGTAGTAGTAGTAACATTGCGGAATTTGTAAATTATACCAGAAATACATTATGAGAGACAGAACTGGACCAAATACCAGAAATAGAAATAGAACCGGAAATAGAGCTAATGGCGTCACTTGCTGTTGGTGGATTAGTGGACAACCATGATAGCATCCAGAGTGAAGACAGATTGGTCGACATTTTCATTGGTCACAACGATGTGCCTGCTTTATACAGGACGTTCAAACAAAATAGTCGCATGTTCAACCGTTTTTAGAGAATGTGAGTTAAAATTTTACTGAAGTGTATGACAGTCAGCTGCATTAGCCACAGTGATGGAAAGTTGGACTCCTCCTTCATTGGCTCAGTCAGAATCTCTTTGTCTGACTCATGAAACAATCCATTTAGCTGTTAGCGTGGTCCAAATGTGAAGCGTTTAAAGCTGAATGCTGTGTTTCACTCTTTTCAAAATCATTTTTAATCACATATCTATCTGAGTGATCTGCAGCCACCTGGCTAGCTGCTACCGTAGTGCGCATGAGGCGTTTAGGGAACAACAGTGAATGGTAGTTAACCAATAAGCAAATGTTCAGCAACAGAGGAGTTTAGCCCGGCCAGTTTATATCAAACAACCTGGAGGGAAAACAAGATTTTCCTCAGATTTTTTTTTTTTTAGCAAATATCAATCCTGAAGTTGCCATCGATCTTTACATGAATCCAAGACTAGGGGATGCAAAAGATAGTTTGAAAGAAATAAAGAAAATGATTCATCAGCATGCAACCAAAACAAGATGCAAAGGTGCGACCAAATCACGTGATTGTTTGACAAAGTAGTGGTGGAAACTGTTGGGTTTTAAATGTAGAATCGACTGTTTTTGTCACAGCAGTACTGCCAGCGATGCAATCAATCTGGATCCCTGATTTTGGAGGTCTGTTTTGTGCTGTGTTTTGCCTTATTTTGTGTTTTCTAGCAGACTGTTTTAGCCACAAAACTGGCGGGAGACTAGAAGCTTCTCTGTGCACAGCTGCCTGGCTAGCGCCTGCTGATGCTTGTGAGGTGTTAAGGGAGGATTGGTAAATGTCTACCAATATCCTGCATGTGAGGTTTTAAGTGACATTCTGTAAACTGCATTAGTCTGTGCATGCACATCAAGTAAATTCACATAGATGTGATAAAAAGGCCAATGTAGTGCATTTGTTGCAAAGACTGCAGTCAGAGCACCATTGAGAACTGAGCTTTTTCTGTTGGAACTTTGCCATTCTGAATTTCTGGAAAGTTGAAAAAGCAAATTATCTCCAAGAAACTCATTGTGCGTCGTGACAGGTGCAAAGCTGACAGAGCAAACTGAAGCAGTGAGGAGTCAGAACTGATATTCAATGCCTAAAGGTGTGCTGGAAACTGAATTATGAGCTGATTCTCCTAAATAATGAAGTGCAACCAGTTTAAAAAGTGTAGAGTCTTAAGCCCTGTAATATGTGAAAACTCCCTTGGTGGGTAGTGTGGATGGCGTACAGTCCAGTATCTGAGCTGCAGAGATGTTCCTTCACTGTAATGTGACCAAAATGGCATCATTTATTGTTAATAACCTTCACCTCTTTTCATGCTACTCTTAGATTTACTCCTGTCCACCCAAACCGTTATGTAGCCGCATCTCTATGAAACAAAAACACTCAAACCTATACATTTTTGGATGCCATGATGAATTTTAAATAAAGCATTGACTGAAACATCGACGTTCAGCTTTCATTTAAGGATTTGAACCAAAAATCAAGCATTAACTGTTCAGGATTTAGAGCCGTTTCTCATACAGATTCCCTCCATTTTCAGACTCAAAAGTAATTGGACACACTGACACAATTATAAATATGAGGCTTATTTTTAACACTTGGATGCAAATCCTTTACAGTGAATGACTGGCTCAGGTCTGGAACCCACTGACTTCACCATATGCTGAGTTTCCTCCCTTAAAATGTTCTGCCAGGAAATTACTATGGGTCTTTCTGCCCTCAGTTTCGTCTTCAGTAAGTGAAAAGCAGCTCAGTTGAGTTTAGATCGGATTACTGTCCATACCATTTAGGAACTTTTCATTTTAGGGTGACTCGATAGCGTCTGTATTTTAATTCCCAGCTGTCTGAACCTTTATTGCACATCATCCTCCTCCCTTTTCTTCAAATTTCCCATCTACCTCTGCTGCTTCTATCAAAAATGAAGGCCTTAAGAAGCTCTTGTGTTGCCGTCGTGGTCTGTTTTGGGTCAACCGTCCTGTAAGGTTTGCAGCATTTGACTAAATCTGAGCAGAAAGTGTTGCTCCGGACACTTCAGAATTCATCTTGCTGCTTCTATTAGCTGTCACATAATCAATACCAACACCAGGGACTCGGCTCCATCGACAGACATACATGCTGATGCCGCCACGCTGCCTCCTCTATGTTTGACAAATGATGTGGTCTGCTTTGGCTCACGATCTCTTCCTCTCCCGTCCATCATCCTGATACTAGTTCATCTTGGCTCTGTCTCCACAAAGAGTCTTATTTTAGGTTTTGAATTTAGAAGTTTGATCTGTTCTTTTTGGCTTTTAGTGTTTGTAGTGGTTTGTGGATGTTGACAATGACACTCTGATCGTCTCGAGTGTTTTTTGACTTGGGTTGATGGAAAAATTTCATCTTTTATGGTCTTCCAGGACTATTGGTGTTGTAAAGGTCTCCAGGGTCTTCCTTTTTTTTGAGAATGAGTTGATTTGGCCACTCTTAAGATCCTGGTTTTTTGTTTTTCTGCCTCATTCACTTTCATCCACATGTATTTGAACTTCATTTTGATGTAAATTCTACACTTAAATCAGCTCCAGACCTGGTATCTCCCTAATTAGTCATCCAATAACGAGGAAAATGGGCACACCTGGACGTCAAACTGCTCATCAGTCGATTGTCCAATTACTTTTGAGTCTGTGGAGGGACTCTAGTTCCTGAAGAGTTATAACAGTATTTTTAATAAAGCTCTAAGTGAACTTTAGTTAAATCATGATTACTTAGTTTGAAATCCAACGTGGAGGTGTACAATTATGCAAAATTCTGGATTGAAATTCACAGAGAGTTTCTTTATAGTTTAATATGAACTTTTTTCCTTTGTTACTACATTGTGGGGAAGATAGTCGGGCAATACTTCCTAACACTCTTAAAGTCTGTGACTGCTTTTTGCTAACTGAAGGGAATCTTTTAGCACTTTCCCAAGAAATTTCCATGTCAGATTCTTAGTGCTCTTTCATTCGCAGCCTACTGGTATTCATGTCATTACACAGATGATAATTTATACCAGCAAAAGGGGAAGGAAAAGGAAATCAACACTGATATTTAGAATAATAAGGACTCAAACAATACTTCAAGATCAGCTTGAAGAGAGCATTGTTCTAGGAAGGGGATCCCACAAATGTCGACTATTAACAGGATTTTGAAAAGAGCAAAACTAGAAAATGTTTGGCTTTAGTATATGTTGCTTATTTAATGTATGAAACACTGAAAAAACAGCTTACAGTTAGCTGAAGTTGGTAACAAAACAAGTTTAAACTGGTTTGTCCTACAATCGATGCATTTGTTAGTCTTTATTTCAGGTTGATCCATACATTTAAAGTTTTCTTGAAGTCAGGGATGCAACATAGAATGCTACCATCCATTTCTAAACAAAAAACAGTCACTTTTATAGACTACCATTAAAGTAAGACCAGTCTACTGCCAACAGGAACTATACATAAAGATAGATATATAAATTGAGCCCCTTTGATTCCTCACTAGGTTTGTGAGTCTTATGGACCGGCAATGTCATGTTTCCCAAGATCACAGAAGGTAGATAAACCTGGAATCTCCTCTTCTTCATCAGTCCACCTCATTTCCCTCATTGCTTATTTCTTCTCTGCGTATCTTCCTCCCGATTTCTGCAGTTCTGCTGTTGGTCTGTTCGTCATGTCTGACGGCTTCAGCATAATCAGCCAGTCTCTAGTGCAAACAAGGCAAGCGTGGAGTTGCTGAGTAACAGCAGCCAGCACTGAATGAGGGAGATAACAAAAAACAGAACAGAAATCTTTCCAGAAAGTCTCCAGCAGTGATCCAGGCAAGCGTAACGAAAAAGAAAAGTTATAAGAAGGAGAAGACAATAAGAAAATGAGCGGGAGCAGCTGCAACAGGCATCGGTCTTCTCATGAAGTCATGATGTTTCCTTGTTTACCTGATGATAGTGTTTAAGCTGCAGCACTCTGTATTTCCTTTCAGTCGATGTTTGTTTTCCTCTGCCGCGTGAAGAAAAGAGATGTGATTCATCACACTGAGTCACACTGAGAATAAGCAACTCTCAGACATCCAAGAAGAATTTCTGCAGCAAAGATTAGCCACAATCTTCTGCAAAGGGCCTGTGAGAACCCAAAACATTTAAAAATATCCAGAGCCTGCTGTAATTACCAAGAAGTGCTGAATAATTGTGCTAATTATTATCATTATGGTGACGTGATTGTCTGAGGAATGCTGTGATGCACGGATGGGAGGAAACGGTTACATAAAGATGTCTAAAAGTTTCTCACAAAGTCTGTCATTTAATTTTTTCCTTATAGTGAGAAATACCAAACTTTTATGAGGTAGAAGACAAAACTGCAGAGATAAATGTAAAAGATCTCTTGCATCTGCTGCCTCGTTTGTTGTCTTTAAGCTATTTGGAATTTTAGAAAGTGACCTCCAGACTGATTTTGCCACAACTTTCTCAGTTGGTTGTACCTTGTTTTTCAAGCCAACATGCTGATCAATAGTTATTTAAATTTGCAGCCCTTAGATCTGCAGTGACTTGATTATACTTTAATCTGAAAATATATTGCTTTGCTGTTCACTTCTATTAATTTGGCACTGGCTATGTCTTTGGTACACATTCACCATGTTCTTCTTCAACAGTGAGAGTGAGGATTTAAATTTTGTGAGCTGGAGTTGCTTTTTTTTGATGTTACAGGCAATGCTCAACTTGGTTGGGCAATAATGCTCATTAACCGCTGAAAATAAATGTTGTTGAGCTTAGTGTTTCAGGTGAAGCATCAATCACTGAAAGTCTAAACAAGCTTAGATTTACCTGCAAAGGACAGACCGCATTGACTACAAAACACACAAAGTAGCATTGCCCTTGCATCACAATCACAGGTAGCTACTTCCTCATCCATTGTACTTGAAAGTAGAGGTTTTCAGATCAAGCTTTTTTTCCCTCGATTCAGTCCAACTGTGCTGTGATTGGGTACCATTTTCCGAGATTATACACATTTCAAGGACATTAAAATTATTCATATCCATCCAAAGTATATGCTTAACAACTGTTTGAGATGTAGTGCTAGAGAGTAGGTGGTGCTGTGGAGCTCTGAAGCTCAAGTTTTTTCTAATACTTGGACTAGGAGCAGTGAGCGTTCTGGCAGTGAAGGGGTACCATGACAAAGATTTATCTGACACTTAATGATGTGTCAAGTTAAGCTGGGATCAAGTAGAACAGCTTTTCTATATTCCAGTTGCATCTATAGCCTTGGTGGCTTGTATCATGTGTCGTAGCTTGCAATGGGAACCATGACAAAGACTTCGGTGGTGCTCAATGACATGTTAAATCAAGCTAGATTAAACTAGGATCTCTTTTCATATCCCATCAGCATGTGTACCAATTTGTGACATGTAGTACTCGTCGTAGCTAGCAACGAGCACCGTGGCAAGGACTTGTGTGACACTTAATGACGTGTTAAGTTTAGCTGGGATCAACTAGGACAGCCATCCTGTATTCCCAGGAGCGTCTGTTGCCTTTGTGGCATGTATCATAGCTCACAATGGGCACCATGACAAAGACTTCAGTGGCACTTAATGACATGGTCAATCAAGCTAGAATCAACTACAATAGCTATTCCTATATTCCAGTAGCATCTTTAGCCTTTGTGGCATGTATTATGTTCGCAGTGGGCACCATGACAAAGACTTGTGTGACACTTAATGACGTGTTAAATTAAGCTGGGATCAACTAGGATCTCTCTTCCTATCCTGTCAGCATATGTAGCAGTTTGTGACATGTAGTACTGGTCGTAGCTAGTAATGGGAACCATGACAAAGACTTTCGGGACTGTTAATGACCTCCAACGAGCTCATGTATTTTGGACAAGCCTGGATCGACTGGGACTGTGTTTGTATACCCTTTGTAGCTTATGTAGCAGTCCAAATAATGTCTTCACTGACTAAAACAGCAACATTAGCACATTACAAAGTGACAGTGTGACCAATTTCTGTGATTAATTAATCAAATATTGATTTCTAATTTGTGTTCCTAACATCATGCCACCACTTTTGCGCTCCCTTTCTGCTAATCTAAACCGTGGATCAGACTTATCTTGCAGATACCAGTCACTTAAAAAATACGTCGACAAAAAGTACAACTTTTAACCACAGTAGGTACCAAAACAGCCTAGTGACCGTCATGTAGTCTCACAAATTTGATTCCTAAAGGTCACAGTGTGAAGCCTTTACCTCAGAAATCTCTATGCTTAAATATTTGCTGAGAAATCATATCTAGGACAAACAACTGATTTCATTCAGGACAAAACAACCAAAAAAAATGTGATTTCAGATGAAGATTCTGGCCGAATCGGCTTCAATCAAATGTCTTTTGTTTGGTTGAAGCAGACTGAGGCTTCAGATCAGGTATGGCGGCTCTGTTTCGGTCACCAGCTTTGGACGGAGGCCTGGACGCCATACAGAGCTCAGAAATCTGGGTCACAGCAGCCCTACAGGCCTGTTGAGGTCTGTTTCCCAAAGCTGCTTCTTCTGTCCGGCTTCCTCCAATAAATATTCAAAAGAAAGTGAGATGAACTTTCAGATGCCAGCAGAGGAAAAAAGAGAAAATACTGGAGATCCGTGCAGCTCCCTGAACAGCTGCTCAAACATGAATTAAGTTCCACCTACACCTTAGTTTTAATTATTGAGCAAATTTGTTTTTTTCTTTGTAAAGCTCTCATTTGAGAAGCGCCTGTGATGAAATTTAGACTTGAATTAACACACCTGGGCTATAATATGCAATTCCTAGTAAAATGACCCCTAAGTGCAGCTCGGTATTCAAATTGAAGGCCTTGAAACTATATTTTCTCAATCAGCGGCTGACTGTGAATATGGCTTTCTCTGTTCAAACACACTTTCTGCTTTGTACATGAGTAATGCTCTATATTTGTGCATTTCTGTGCTACTTTCGATATCCAGCGATTATGATTTAGCATAATTATGGAGAGAGTTTCTTCATATTGCGCTCAAATGTTTGCTTTGACTCAGGAATGAAGCTTTGGTTTGTAGGATCCAGGTCATCTGGTCGATTGGTTGATGGATATGGACGAAATTCTCATTGGTCGGACAATCTCTGGTGTTACTTTGATAAGAAGAAAAGCTGTACATCAGTACCCTTCCAGATTTAATCCATTATTTCTGGCAGCAGGAGGAACAGACTATCTTTGAACACTCCATGTTTTCTCAGCTTTGAACTAGTCCAACCTAATGGAGACTGTTGGGTCTAACTTTCTAACATTTACCGAACTTTAACTCAAAGTCTACTTCAAACTAACTGACTCCGTGTCAAAGAAGTCGTTGTTGTGGCTGAATTTTGTTCAAAAAATCGATTGCTAACTTTTCACGTTTAACAACCAACATGTCAGATCGTCTAAAAACAGCAGCTAACTGGTCTTTATTTTATTCCTCAGTAGTTCTTGTTCTCTAATCACTAGTTGATGTTATTTTTTAGAAATTGCACGAATATGTGCAGCAACAACCAGATTCAAATGATTTAATTTGCTGCAAATACAACCTTTTGTGCCAATTTTGAGTGTATTTAGGCTAAAATGGCTGCGGGTAGAGGCTCTCAGTAAACTGTGGAACATTTAGTTCATCCACACATAAACTGCAGTTTATTTCCCCCCTGATCGATCGATTATTTGGTTCTCTACAGCAGTGCGTGGAATGGATTTAATTAGGTGGTTAAAGGTCTCTGTGGCCTCATGTCTGTCTCATACCTGTCAGCTCAATAAATCAGGAACTCCTGGAGGGAATTTTATTAAATTTGGCGCAAATGTTCACTTAGATTCAAGAAGGAACTGATTTAAATCTGGTGGTTAAAGCTTAGAAAATGAAAGAAGACAGACATTCTTCACAAATGTTTAATAAGATAAAACGGTCATAGTAAATGTTTATTGTTCGATTGATCTGTTGATTATGTTCTCAGTCAATTCATTAGTTTTTAGTAGATAAGTGTTTCTCAAAGGTTTGTTTTGTCCACAACCCAAAGAAATTCCGTTTGCTGAAAGAGGATTAGGAAAGAAACCAGAAATTTGAATTAAGACTTTTTTTATTCTTAAAAATGACTCAATCCAATTACTAAGCTATCAAAAATATTTTAACAGTTGATAAATAATCCATTAATCGTAGCAAAATGTGGACAAACATGCATGAAAACATCAACTTTACTGGTCAGCAGAGACATTCAACCATGAGGCAGTAACTTTAACCTGTTTTCTATTATGTGACTGTTTCTTTCCCCTGAACTTTAACTCTGGGTGCTTCTTGTTCAGTCAGGAATATTTGATGTCGTTGCAGAAATATGGTGAATTGCTGCGGTGGCTGCATTACCCAGATCAATCCTGCACGCTCTCACTTTTCTCCCAAATTGTTGCAAATCATTTGTTGTGACGGCTGTCTGTAGATCTGTTTGTGTTCAACCCGGAGATCTGAGAGCGAGAAGCCAGCGTGCAAACATGTAACAATCCGCCATGGGTGTTTTAAGAAGCGCTGAGAGGTAATTGAACCGCAGACGTGTAGACTTTCATACGATTAATGCTGCAGAAGAAGCCTTCTTTGTTGAATTGTGGACATCTGTCGGTGGCGCTCCTGTAATCATCAGTAAAACTAGTTCCAGAGCTCAGACTAGTTCTCCTTCTTCCATGGAAACGGAAAGGATTCATGTTTCTAAGCTATTTTGCAACATTTTCCAAATGATAAACTCAAGATGCTGCTTTAACCCTTATTCTTAACCAGACTAAAAGTCAAACAGTCAGTGATCAGTTCTACACTTCAGTTTATGTTGACTCACCCTCTTATTGTTCTTCTTAGAGAAATCCTTTGAATAGCCTTCATCTTTTAATCAAATGTTCCTCCTTCATTGACACAGGATATTTTCAGTGGCTTTTTATTGCTGTTAGTCTTAATATTTCAGTATTTTGTCATTTAAAAGCAGATTTGCCTTGTTTTTTACAGCTATCATCTATATTTTACTATAATGTAATTGATTTTACTCGTCTTTATTTTAGTTGTTGCCTGTTTTATAAAATGTAGATAATTTTTATTCAACTCTGGATGTTTAAAAACATGCTCCAGACATAATAGAGCTGCAGTTATTATTCAGTTAGTTGAATGGATGTCAACTACTAAATCAACTATTGTGAGTTTGAATACAGTTTAAATTCTCTAAATTGCAGCTTCTTAAATGTGAATATTTTCTGGATTCTTTCCTCATCTGTGGCAGTAAATTGAATATCTTTGGTTCGTGAATCGAACAAGACATATGAGGATAGTTTTAGGAAACATTGACATTTTTCACCGTTTTCTGACAATTTATAAACCAAACATCTCGTAATTTAAGTCTGAGATTAATCAACAGTGAGAATAATTGTCAGTTTCTTCCTTTCTATTGATTTATGAAGCGACGACACACTGCCAAGTGTGGACTTCTCGGGTTTGAGACATTTGACTTATTGTAGCTGTTGATAGGAATGTTTCGCTGTACAATCGATGTGTTTATGCAGGTGTCACTTGTCATAACTGTTCATCGTATCAGCAGAGCTTTAACAAGGACCACAGTGGAGGGAAATCAATACTTTGTTGTGCTGTTAAAGAGCCTTTAATGTGCTCTTTGTGTCCTCCTTTCCTTTACTGTGTGATAAAGCAGCTTTTTTTTTATGTCTGCAAAATTAAAAAGCCAAAGAAAGTCATTCTCAACCCAAGAAAACACGACTCCTTACCTGCCTGAAATGCCTCATTTGACGTCCAGACTTTTTATCTGTTCTCATAGATACATAACCAATGTTACCTCACTTTTGGCCAGCAGAGTGGGCTTTTAAAGAGCTGAAATGGAGCGTTTCTGTTTGCTGCAACGATTTTTTCCTAAAGTTCAGAGACTGCACCTTTAAAAAATATATCTGATACACACTACTGTTTAAAAAAATTGGGGTCACTTAGAAATGTCCTTATTTTTAAAAGAAAAGCAGTTTTTTTCCAATAAAGATCACAGTAAATTAATCATGAATCCAGTCTAGACATTGTTAATGTGGTAAATGACTATTCTAGCTGGAAACAGCTGATTTCTAATGGAATATCTCCATAGGGGTACAGAGGAACATTTCCAGCAACCATCACTCCTGTGTTCTAATGCTACATTGTGTTAGCTAATGGTGTTGAAAGGCTCATTGATGATTAGAAAACCCTTGTACAGTTATGTTAGCACATGGATAAAAGGGTGAGTTTTCATGGAAAACATGGAATTGTCTGTGTGACCCCAAACCTTTGAACAGGAGTGAACATCTGGCCGCCATCGCTGTTGTAGTCGACTTGTGCCAAGATGCACAGCTCCCAGTGCTCCTGCAATTTTATTGGATTATTTTTAAAGTAGAAAGTTAAATCGTCGGGCAAACTAAAAATAACTTGCTGTAAACTGTTAGCAGTTTCTTGAGGCATTCAGCTAAACAACAGTTTAATTGGAGTGAAAATGTGGCATCCTAATGGGAGGAAACTAAACTAAGTAGCTCATAAAAGAGGTATTGAACACAGCATAGTGGCTTTATGTAGTCCACACAAAGTCCCCTCTCTGGAGTGCCGCCATCATTTGTTGCTTTTACATTATTTTCTTTCGCGCTGGTGGAAGGACTTAAATAAGACTCTGAAGGGAAGTGTGCTGAGACCTTGAGTTTAGATCTGTTTTCTGATTCAGCTCATTTAGCCACTCGTCAGTCCGACATAATGAGTGGGAGCTGTGCAGGGAAATAGTGCTGCTTTTTTATAAAGTTTCATTCAGGAAAAACGGAAAGAATTGTTAGCGGCTCGCATACCAATCATGTGCCAGCATATTTTACGCCGGCATGTGGACAAACTGAGGGCATTTATTCGCTCCCCAGGTTCAGACTATCCAGCTGACTTTTCTGGAGCACGAAGATGCCAGTGATTGGTTGCCATGCCAACAGAAACACACTGTAGTAAAGGCTGGAGGCTGTTTACTGTTGTAGACGGTGTGTGTTGACCAGTTTCCAGTTTACTAAGACTGTACAACTGTGCAACGTATGTTTAGTCGCAGAATCTTGTTGGTTTTTTATTTATTTAGTCTAAGTCTTTGCTGATTCCAGCTTCTTGAGTGTGTGGATTCGCTGCTTTTCTGACAGTATGGAAATGTAAATGGAAAATGGTTGTATTTATATAGCGCTTTTATCCAAAGCGCTTTACATGATACATCACATTCACCCATTCACACACTGATGGCGGGAGCTGCCATGCAAGGTGCTAACCACGACCCACCAGGAGCAATTAGGGGTTAGGTGTCTTGCTCAGGGACACCTAGACATGAGCACGACGGGCCGAGGATCAAACCGGTTGTGAGACGGCCACTCTACCCACTGAGCTATGCCGCCCCCAAATGTAAATCGACCCTTTAACCCTCTAAACCCCAATCAGTTTCTATCCTGTCACATTTTTACTCACTGTGGGCTCTTTTTTCATTTAAATATAAAGTCCTGCACTGCTGTTTAAACAGTAGAAGTCTAGACGAACTCTGAAATGTCTTTATTTCTTGTATAGAATAAACATACAATGTCAGAAATAAATTTAAAAAGTTACATTTTGTTCATAATTTGTTAGAAAAAAAGGGAATCAACATGTATGACATTTTTCCAAGTACTCACAGCAGAACCAATACTGAAAAAACAAAGTGACTACTCATATTATAGATAATTTATTCCTTATTTTTTCAGCTTTTGGTGCTTTTACTCTGCTCTGTTTCTCCATGCTGAATGTATCGTCCAACAACTAGCTCCTCTGTTTGCTGTTTTTGAGCCATGCTGCGTTTATTTTGTTTAATTATGATTTATTTTGTCGTCAATCACTCTAATTTAGTCGTATAATCCCTGATTTTTTTTTTCTGTGTGACTGTTGGTCGGAGCTAAGTCAGTCATGGACAACAGAATTTTTTGTTTTTTTACAGAATCTTTTGGTTGTTTTTTAAATGTTTTGACAGACTTTTAAACTTAAATTTAGTTCACTTTTTCCAATGGAATCGCACGCCACATGTGATTAGTTCAAGGACCATCAGAAAATTGAAAATGTGATGATTGTTTCTGCTTTCACAGTGCCTGGTTAATAAATAATTTAATTTTGGCATTTTAAATGAAGACAATAGGCCTTTCAGACTGACCACTATTAGTTTTGGGATCCGGAAGTTTAATGTGGTTCGCTGTAGGCAGGTGAAATTCCTCGACATCAAACTGGGAACATTTCTTCGTGGACCTGCACCTGCTGCAGCCTTCGAATTCCCCTTCATGGACAGATCATGCTGTAAGCACCACTCTCCCCCACCGTTTCACCAACTACTGTTGTTAATAATTGATAGTTTCTGGATGTAGTTTCAAGGAATGTGCCACAAGAGCATCGCAGTGCTGCTGAAGTTTATCCTCACAACAGCAGAGCTTAAGATAATTCATAACTACAAGTGAAAAAAACGAAGAAATCTCAGGGAAGCAATTATCTCAGCAGAGGCCGAACCACTGCAGGATAAACGTCTGAAACAACGCTGCTCCTTCTCCTCTTTGTACTCTGTAATGGCTTTAAGTGTTGATGAATAAGTCAGGAGATGTTCCATATTTTTCTTGTCAGCAAATCCCATTAAAAACCAAACGAAAAACAAATCAGTTGACACTGCTAACAAGTTGAGTCTGTCTATGAAAGCCTGATAGTTTGTTTACAGAGCTCCATTACAGCTAATAGAAGCACATTATTGAGCCACACTGATGCACAGGGAGACGTTTTCCTGAATTACGACATGTTTTGACTCAGCGCTGCCACAAATAACCACTAAACCACCAAATGTGTGATAATCTGCAGCTGAAAATTGTCTGTAACTAATGCAGCGTTTCGACCCGTTTCAGTGGCATTTGCTCGATGCTGCAGCGGTTTTAGGAAATTATTCAAGCTTCTTAAGAAAGGAAACTAAATTTGCTGTCGTTTTTTTTTTTTTTTAAGATGCCAGTCTTCAATTAGAACCAATGAACTTGGGGCTGACCAATGCAGACAGACTGGGGAGGTCAGAAACTACACATGGTTGGTTTCTTTACTGGGATTTTTTGAGAATAATAGAAAATATAGATTATTGCCAGCCTTAAAGTCCACAGGATTTATTATTTCTATACTTCTAATTCTTTGTCAAGGCTGCTCCATATTTGCATAAAGTAGAAGTCTTTTTATTTAAATGAGCTTTCAGTGCAATATGCTGCCTCTGGAAACTCCTGAGAAACTTTTAAACTAACCGTCGATGATGAAAAACAAGGACAGATTTAGTAGCTGCATGGCTTATTCCTACTGAAATGTGTTCTGAGATACATTTTGCTGAAATGTGTTTGTTAATTTAAGCAAAAGTTTCCAAACAAGCTGCCATGATGGTGCAGTTTGAAATCCAGCCAGATGCATCGGGTGTTTTTGTGGCTGTAGAAGGATGTTGTCTGTTTCGGTTTCCTGTTTCAAGGAAGGAGAACATCTGGATAGTCATCTCCACATCATGCCTCCAGTGTGCTCCACACCTAAAAACACACCTGTAGTCATGCATTTCTCTTTAAAGGCCCCATATTGGGTCCATTTTTGGTCAGTTTCATCTTAAAACACCATAATAATGGTTCTTTCCATCATGATAACCTCTGGTTTTAACCCAGTTTTGACTGAAGGCAGCTCCATGTCTTCTTAGTTTTTGAAGAGAACCTTGATCCTAGGGGCTTCCTCAATTCAACTATATTTAAATTTCCCTCGGGATTAATAAAGTATCTATCTAGCTAGCTATCTCTAACTAGCTAATGGGATGTCCCAAGTCTTTACTGCAACCCATGATTTAAGGCTTCTTTATGACTTGAGACTCAAACAAGGTGTGAAACCTCATGAAACTGGGGAAGGATTGCATTCTAAGAATTGTATTATAAGTGGTGACGTAGAACTGCTTCTCTTTTTAGATGTTTAATACAGATTTGCTTCTTTAACTCTTCTATCGAACATCTGTCTTCTGTGAAAAATGTGGACATCATTGTCCCCAAAGTAATGCAACATCTTCAGGAACAAAATATAAGCAAAGGGAGGAGCTACTGTGGACCCTGCAGATGTCTGGTCCATGGACTGGCCTGTGATCATACCAACTATCCACTCACGTACTTGTGCATAACTTTAACCCTTAATAAAATTAGAACAGGTGAGTTATATAAAAATCTGCCCTCTTTGCAGTCGTCATAAATAGGGAAAAAGACCAAAAAAGACCTTGTTGAAGATGTTTCACTTCAGATCTAAGGCTTCCTTAGTTTTAACTTGAGTAATGGGGAGTCCCACGTCGTTCTTTTCACCCCAAAATCTCATGGCTAATGACACAGAACTTCATTGACTTCAGTGGTGGTGAAACTGGGAACCCAGGACTGCATTATAAGTACCTGATAAGTGGTGCTGAAGACAACCTGCTCTGTTTATGATGACATGACTGCTCCATTTTAACATGTATGGCTTCCATTCAAGTTGGAACTGAGAAAGCCTCTTGGATGTTCTTAAAGAACCGAACAGAAGTCCAGTTGCCTTCTACTGAAGATTTTAGAATTAACTGTTCTGCTATCATGAATATAAATAAGTGTGAGACTAAGACATTCAATTGCTTCTAACTTTCTCTCTGAACAATCATTTTTATGTGAAAACAGAATCAAATTCACAGCACAGTCTTTGTTTTTAACTCTGTTTGTGGGCGGTTTGTCAGACCCCATCCACAATTATAAAGTCAGTAGTTTATAGTGCGGAGCCACAAATTGGGTAGTAGCTGCTAAATGACTGCTGGTTAGCATGTAATCATGAAGAGCTGCATTTCAGTCACTACTTTGTACTTGTTCTGTTGTCTGAGAACAAAAAAGATAAAAATATGGAAATAAAAACAACTGTATTTGGAATTTGGCTGTGTTGAAAGGCAGTTCATATGAGCAAAGAGAGAAGCTAACGCTGTAAACACCAACTTGGTTTAACTTTTAGTAACATTAAGAATTTTTATGTTGTATATCTGTAAAAGCTATGCACTGGGACTTCAGTTTCTCAGATGCTGGGAGTGCATGAAGACTCCTGTGTTCACTCTTGCTGCCAACAGCAGAACATTTGTTGAGTTTTGCTAGTGGCCAAGACATACAGTTAGCAGAAACAACTCTAGAAAGGGGTATTATGCAAGTTCATCATTATTTCTGTGCAGAAAAGGGATCAAATTCATGTTCCACAGGTGGCGTGAAGACACAGTAATCCACCCAGTCCTTGTTTAATGTTGGAAAATGGTCATTAAGTTTCCACTTTTTATGAATGTTCCTCAGATTTTTGGTTTCCACAGAGCTCTGACCTGCCTAAAGTTAATGGTAGCGATAGCCTTGTTCTAAAGATTTTTATGTTGTTGTATGTAGATTGCCAACAAAAACAAGGAACCCACTGGGTTCTCAAATGCTGGGAGTGCATGAAGACTCTTGTGTTCACTCTTGCGGCTAACAGCAGAACATTTGTTGAGCTTTGCTAGTGGCTGAGAGTTAGTAGAAATGACTCAGAAAGCAACAAAATGCAAATGTGTTATTTATACATAGAAAATTGATAAAATTCACATTTGCTGAGCTTTTATTTTATACCTCCAAGGATATAAAACATACAAAATGCAATAAAATTGGATTTTCAGACCTTTTAGCCAATGCAGTAAATTGTGGTGTGTGTTAAAAAAAGAGGCGATGCTTTAAAATCCATCAGTTAGAAGGTATTTCAGTGTAATTAGCTGTATACTTGAGGCCACATTGTGTACATTAACAGATAAACGTATCTGTAGAACATCATGGGAAAGCACACGCAGCCTCAGTGTCTGTATTTTAAGGAACCAGAGAACGTTGACCTGAGTCTTGGCTTCTCTCCACATGAAGTGAAAATGGCAGCTCCTTAATCCAGTATCTGTGCTTCGCTTTAATCCTGCTGCTGGGCCGACGCCAGCCGACTCTGCATCCAGGGAGACCGCTGGGCCGGTTCTAGGAGCCGCCCGTGTGAAGTCACTGTAAACATTTGATTAATTGCTGAGAAGCAATTACAAGCAATTAAAGTCCTATTATGATGGCAGTGAAGGACAACGCAAGTTAATCTGGCTATCATCACAATAATTAGCACGTCGTTTTCTCACCAGGACTAATGTGCAAAAATCAGGCAGTTTAGTGGTATTTTGCTTAACCTTTACGTCAGTTTGTGGTCTTAGAGTGGCGTCTCTCGCTGCTTAAAAACGCCTCTAAAACTTCACTAGTCACACTGTTGCTTGGAGTGATGAAGCATTTTTTTGCTGGTTCTGGTTCTAACCAGCCATCCTGTCGCCTGATCTTTTGTGTTGTGGTATTTTGCTGCTTGACACTTGGGGAAAAAAGTCTCACCCTCGACTCTCTCCTCTCCCCTCTTTACCCTCCCTGCCCCTCTTCTGTCTCCTTTGCTCTTTGTTTTTCTTTCTCCCCCCTCTAGCAACAACCAAACTACTGGAGCTTCAAGGTCAGTGCCAATACTGTGTTTGTGTTTGGCTGTAAATCTGTGCCTCTGTGTGGATTCGTCTCTAATAGGATAACTCCATTGTTTCTTTGCATGCCTGCTTGTTCTCTCTGTTGCGTTCAGCTTTGGTCACATGTCAGCGCACACTTTACTCTTTAACTCTGTTTTCTGTCTGTGCTGTGATGTTTCTGCCTCAGCTTTGAACAAAAATGTTGGTTTGAAAAGAAGATTGAGTGATGGCAGCCAGGAAATGTACACCATGAGCTTCACATGTAATATTTTATCCAGCTGGGTATGGTTGCTCATTATGATTGTACAAAACTGTAAATCTAATGCTTAAAATGGCAGAATACTGAAACATTCATTAACTGTAAAAACAGCAACAATATCAGCAAATCTATGTAACATAATATTTTCAGTCAATTTAAACACAGTAAAAACTGTAATTTTACAGTCATGAAGAGGAATGAAGTAATCAAAATACAGATTTTTGATGTGGAGATTATGTACTTTTAGACTTTTTGTAAATGTAAATTCATACCCCTTTTTGTTTGATTTTAGTAGATATATGTACTTTAACAAAACAGAATCTGTAAAATAATAGTTTTAACAATCATTTAAATTTTTTTTCCAAATTCAAATATACAAAAATGCCATTTTTTCTATTTTAGTATAAAATCCGTAAAATAATAGTTTTTACAACTCATTTATTATTTTCCAAATCCTAATATATATATATATATATATATATATATATATATATATATTTAATTCCAATTAATAAGAGATATAGCAGTAAAATTATCTTTTTTTGTCATTTGAATAGAGTAAAAAAATAAATTGGGTAATTTTGCTGAAAAAGAATGAGTTACTATACATAAAAATACAGATTTTTTATTTGGATATTATATAATTTTGGCTTGTTTTTATACATCAGCATGTAAATTAATGCCCGTTTTCCTATGATTTTAGTAGAAAATTGGTAAAATAATTTTTTTTAAAAACAGTTATTTTCAAAATATACAAAATTTAATTTCAAATGACACCAGATATAGCTGTAAAATTATACTTTCCCTCATTCAAATACATCAAAAATTGTGATGATTTTACAGGCAAATGTTGTAAAATATTTAATTACTATATGTGAAAATACAGATTTTGGATGTGCATATGTTGTTGTTTTGGCCTAATTTATTTTCAAAATCCTAATATATATTTTTAAAATTTTAATTAACAGACATAGCTGTAAAATTATATTTTTTCTAATTTAATTACAGTAAAAAAAATAGTGTAATTTTGTAGGCAAAAACTGTGAAATAATTAACAATTTTTAAAAACATAGATTTACAATTTTGGCCTGTTTTCTTACGGTTGGTTAATGTGCAGATTAATTATTTGTACTGTTACTTTAAGAGATATTATCTTTAATTTGACAAAACAGTGAAAAATATGTAAAATTAAAAAAAAAAATGGGTATAAAATGTTCTCTTTTTTGCTTTTTTCGACACTCTCCAAAGAGATTTTAATCAGTGCCAAAACTATAAGAATTCAGAATAAAAATTTCTGTGTTTTAACCAGTTTTGTTGATTAGAATTTTATTTACTGAAGCATAGTAAACATTTTTGATTATCAGATGGTCAAAAGCAACAGGAAAATGCACAGATTTCTGTCGTTAGGGTTACAGACTCATTGCCTTTACTGTACGTGGACTTATCACGCTTATTGTCATGTGTAGGCTGATTCTGAGCCTGGAAAAAAGCCTGAAAAGGTGGCAAAATGATCCAGCTGTTGTGTGAAGTGCAATGTGTGGTTCAGTTCAGCCTCGGTGCTGCTGCTTACAGCTTAGATTTCTGCTCCTGCTTTCAAAATCCTCCCTCTGGAAAGGCATGCTTCCAGATCCGTGGATTGCTGCCCACAACTGCCATGTTTTCAGAGATTTAAATAGGCCTGGTGTTGCTTATGTGGATGACTGAAGGCAACTGCACGTCTTTTTGGTTCTTGAAGAGAACCTTCATCTAAGAGCTTTCACTAATGGGATGTTCCAGGTCTTTACTGCAACCCATGATGTAAGGCTTGTTTATGACCTGAGACTCAAACGAGGTGTGAAATGTCCTGAATCTACCTGGGGAAGGAGCTCAGTACTGCATTATAAGTGACTGATAAGTGGTGACATAGACTTTCTTCTCTTTTTAGGGCTTTAATGCAGGTGACTTCTTTAACTCGTCTATCAAACATCTCTCAAAAATGTGGACATTACTGTACTCAAAGTAGTGCAATGTCTTCAGGATCCATTGGCTGCCAAAGACTGATGATTAAATGATCCAAAGCTCCAGAGGCAGGTAGTTTAAAAAGCAAAACAAAAGGTGAGCTTAAAACTTGAGTCTGGATAAAATTAAAACATAGGTAGCTAGCAAAGATTTGTCAAAAACAGTCAAAAGGGTAACAAGAACACAGCAACTGGAGGTGTCAAAAAACTAAATGTTAAACCAGAGACGGATGATGAACATGGGAAAGAATTCAGGCAGGTGTACACGAGCTAAGCAACCAGACAGGTAGACTTTTAGGCAGAACAAGGTTGCAAACAGGTGAAAACTAATGAGGTATTACGTCAGCTGAAGTAGAGCTGCAAAAAACAGACAAAACTAGATAAAGTGGCTGAAAACAATGGAAGACACTGGACTATAAAAACACTAAAGGACCTAAGACACAGTCAAATTAGGTCAACAAAAAAGGAGGGAGGACATTAAACAGCAAAAAGCATACAAGGACAGGAATTTTTACGTAATCCCTGTCCTTTCTTACATAATAAAACGGCAAATAAGTGAACAAAACTACAGCAGGTAAAGCAAGTTTGAAGACGAGACAAAACAAGACGAAGTAGCCAAGAATCAATGGAAGACACAGGACTATAAATACAGTAAGGGGACTAATCAGGATAATTGAAAAAGGAGGGAAAACCAGACAAAGGGAGAACATTAAACAACGATTGACACACAAGGACAGAGATCTTTACAAAAATAAAATAGAAATAACTGACCAAAACCACAGCAGGTAAAGCAAATGGGTAGACAGAAGACAAAAGAGAACAAACTGGACGAAAACAGTGGAAGACGCTAGATGTGTATACACTAAGGGAGCTAAGACACAGACTAATAAGGTCAATCATAAAAAGAGGGGAAAACAGACAACAGAAGAGATGCACAAGGACAGTGATTCTTACAAAATATAACAGGAAAGAACTAAAAAAAATTGCAAGAGGTACAGCAAGTTCGCAGACAAGAAACAAAATAGAACAAACTGAATGAGAACAAAGGAAGACGCTGGACTATAAATACAGTAAGGGGACTAATCAGGATAATCGAAAAAGGAGGGAAAACCAGACAAAGGGAGAAAGTTTAACAACAAGAGACACACAGGGAAAGGGATCTTTACGAAATTAAAGAGGAAATAACTGAACATAACTGCAGAAGGTACAGCAGGTAGGTAGACACGAGACAAAACAAGACATGCTAGCCAAGAACAATAGAAGATGCTGGACTGTAAGTACAGTAAGGGGACTGATGAGGGCAAACAAAAGAGGAGGGGAAAACAGACAAAGGGAGGATGTTTAACGACAAAAGAATCATCAGGACAGGGATCCTTACAAAATAAAGCAGGAAATAAGCAAATCTAAAGATGACAGTTAAGATAACTCTTCTAGCAACTGATGTAACTGATGGACACCAACTGGTTTGCTACCTTAATGTTCTGAGTTGAATTCTGGTTCTACAATTTCTGTTCCAGGACGGTGACTTCATAAATAGACAGGGATTGTTTGGATCACAGGATGTACCGTACCAAACGTCCTTTAGGATATATACCTGTACTGCTACACCGCTAATCCTCTCATGTTCCCTTTAGCGCCGCAATGAATCTGACATTTGTAGTTTTCAGTAAAATCTGTTAACTATTGTCTGGATGTGTGTAAATTTCCTGCAAACCTTCATGTACCTCACGTGGTGCAGTCTGATAACTTGGGTGAATTTCTGACTTTTCTTGAAGCTTCAGCATCAATTTGTGCCCTAACATGGTCCTGCTGTGCTGAAGGCACATTCTGCACGTTTTGTTAATCACAATCCCGGCACCTTGTAGGTGTAAAGTTGCTCAGCCGAATGTGCCTCGCTTGCAAGTTCAGGCTCCTCCAGCCTGCGGGGTAGTTACTCAGTATGTTATTCAACTAGCTGAAGATGAGCTCTGGGAGCGTAGTGATGCTGTGACATTACTAAGACAGCGGTGGAAGTGTTGTGTGCGTTAGTAGGAATAGATTATTCATGGCCTCTTATTTCCTGCGTTGATATTAATGTAATCTGGGCTCTATTACACACTTTACTTAGTGACAGAAAATACGGGAGATGGGATTAGTTGACATGAAGCTAAACTCACGAGCCAAATTTAAGCCCACGCTGCTCCAAACGCTTGGTCTGCCTGCAGGATTACTGAGTTTGTCCTCAGAGTCCCACCGTCCAAGTACAGCCTTGTTTCTACTTGGAGTTGGACAATTTTACCAAGAACTGGCAGGACTGATATGTAAATAATGTGAAATGTACAAATTATTGTGAAAACAGGGCCGTTAGTGGTCATCAGTCAGCGGCAGCTTCGTGCCATCGCTCTTCTTACTTGGCAGCTCCAGCTGGTTTCAAGTTTCCAGACTGAAAAATACTGCAAGGATAAAGTTAAAGACTGAGTTCACTCCCAGCATGTTTGGACCAAATAAATCAAAGTCAGGATGTTCCTTCTGGTGTGTTATTTAGACATGACAGATGGATGCCATTTAACCTTTGTGCTTTGATCTGAAGAAGTAACATGGAGACAAAAATGATCAAGAAGCTTCCATTAAAATGTTATTTATTCATTATATTTTCCACTTTCTTTCAGTTCCATTTTTGAACCAGCATCATTCCTGATCATAACTACTAAATATTCATTATTTTCAGGATTTTAACCTGTTAAATCGTAGTTTGTTTATAAAATGCCACAGTAGTTTTTTTTTGTGAAAAAGGATGTGGACTAGCATACACTACCGTTCAAAACTTTGAGGTCACCCAGGAAATTCCATGATTTCCATAAAAACTCACACTTTTATCCATGTGCTAACATAACTGTAACAAGGGTTTTCTAATCATCAGTTAGCCTTTCAACACCATTAGATAACACAATGTAGCATTAGAACACAGGAGTGATGGTTGCTGGAAATGTTCCTCTGTACCTCTATGGAGATATTCCATTAAAAATCAACCGTTTCCAGCTAGAATAGTCATTTACCACATTAACAATGTCTAGACTGGATTTATCATTCATTTAATGCTATCTTCATAAAAAAAACTGCTTCTCTTTCAATAATATGGACATTTCTAAGTGACACCAAACTTTTGAACGGTCCTGTTTGTAAAAGTATTTTACATATTTTAAATTCTAAGGGGATTTTTTTGTCATTGCCGTCTGACAACATTGATTCTTTTGCATGATTATTTTTATGCAGTGTCTGATTTAAAACTCTCCCAGGACCTTAAGGACAAAGATGTCCACGTCAAACCGTCTTAATCATATTATATATTGATATTACTTTCCACTTTCCCTGAATAAGTTTTTTAACCAACATCCATCCTGATCATAACAACTAAATATTTATTCATTTCCAGGACTTAAGCTCCTTAAATGCAAAATTTGTGTAAAAGCACCACTGTTATTTGTGTTTTTTTAAATCAAAAATATAAGAGGATATTTTGTCCGATTGTCACACACTCAGGACCTTAAGGACGAAAATGTCTGTCAAAAAGAGTCATAGATTTCATGTATCAATGCTATTTTCCATCTTTACTGAGATAGATTTTTGAGCAAACTTCAGTCCTGATCATAACTACCAAACATTATTGTTAATGGTTTCAACTTTAGTCTACATGTAATAAATATTAAGGGTATTTTTTATTATCACTATCTGGGACATGTCGATGATTGGCAACAACATTGATGCTTTTCTTCAACAGTGGAGACATCAAGGTAATTTTCCACTTTCATTCCATCCAGTATCAGTCCTGATCTCAATTACTAAATGTACAGTAATTTTTTAGTATTTTAACTTTTACATATTGCCATTTCCTGTCGTAGAAGTCTAATGAGCATCAGATTTCACATTGATCAGCAATTCAAAAGAAGATATTTCATGCATACAACATGTGTTATCCATCCATACAGAAAATAATAAAATAATGGATTAATGTGTTAAATAGTTTATTTCATTCATTGGCAAAAGAAAAAAGCAATTCAATGCAGTACATAAGCAAAAGTTTCCAATTTCTGAATGAAAGGGAGCAGAAAGAAGAATAAACACGTGTAATCTGCTCCTTTATAACAGTCAGTTTATAATGAGCTTTAAAAATAAACATCAAACTAAATGACTTTAAAGTCTGAGAGGCCTGCTCAGCCACTGGGTTTTCTCTCATAACAAACACTATGAAACTCTTGATTCGTTTGTTTGTATTTGAATGATGTGCTGGTTTTAATTACATTTTTAAATCTTGCGTATGATTTAGATCCTTTTGATTTCTCGTCTAGATTGTTCCATTAATTGAACCCTTTCAGAGAAATGCAGCATTCCATTAATTTGGTCTAAATCTTGGTTTTACAAAGATCTCTGTTCCTTTTACTTCCACTTCCTGCAAATCTGGTGTGGACATTGACTGGTAAACGTTCTTTATGAGCTTTATACATAATTTGCAGAGCTATAACCTCCTGTGTCGTGAAATTCTGACCTGGTTCTTCAGAGGTTTTGAGCTTTTGTAGAAACCAAAGACAATATCACTACAGAAAATAACTACAATGGAAAATCATATCGCTCTATTTTTTTAAATGAAGATTAAATCTTCTCCTATGTACAAACATGGAATTTAATTTTGAAAATGGTTTGAAATCCTACATAAAAGTAAAGGAAAGTGAGAAAACATGTTTGCCATTTAAGTTCTAAATCCCACAAAACAGAAAAAAATGCACAAATTCGGTGAAGACAGAACAAACACGCACGTGACTTTAGCCTGAAATGTAAACATGTTTTCCCTCTCAGGTTGACAAACCAAAGCCGGAACATAAAGACCAACAAACGGCCATAATACATGTTTAGTTCCTCCTCAGACTTGAATAAATTAGACTTTATTCTGAACAAACCCTTTTGACCTTTATGTGGATGTAGCCTGGAGGAGACTGTGCTGCTGTGCATATGCTAACCTAAGCACTTACCGCGGCTTACAGCATCTTCACCATAAAATTACTTGATAATCTGAAAGGCTGCTTGCGTACCTACTGCTGATACAGCGAATATAAACTCTGCTGCAGGATTTCCTCTCATGGAACAATAGCAGAGCTGCTGCTGTAGAATCAGAAGGAAAATGTAAAAGTGTTTGCCGTGTTTCACATTAAAATGTCAAAAGAATGAAGCTGAGAGGATAAAACCAACCAACAATACTGAGTGTGTATTTTATTTCTTAAAGCTGCACTGTTGTGCCAAAACACAACTATGAGTCACAATGTTGAGCTGGTTTACATTTTCCTCCGTTACTGTGAAGATACTGTAGTTTATGTAGTTTTTTTACACAAACCTTTATAGATATATAAAAAAGGATCCAAAAGAAATGTGAGAAAAACAACAGATAAAACTACATTTAAAGAAAATCCATGCAGTTAAAATAAAATCTGTTTAATTCAACCTGCTGTAAGAAAATTTAACATATTCTGTGTTTCTATGGGTCATGAAACAGGAAGTCAAACACAACAACGTATATCGGGTCAGAAAGTATGTTTCCAAAAACCAAAAAAAGCATTTTTACAAGATTAATGTTGAAAGAGCTCCTATATGGCACATTTACAGGTTTGTAATTTCATTTTTTGGGGGCTGTAAAACACACTGAAGGACTGACTCCAAGGACACATTAAAAAAATGAGTTATTTTGCTGTCTGGGGGAACTTTATTTGACTAATCAAATGTATATTCACCCATTCACACTGTTTATTTATGTTTACATATTTGAGGATTTTTTTTATAAATTTGAAGGCAGATTACCCCGATTGTCGTAAAAAAGTTGTCAGTTTGTCGCCTTTAATATTTTAAAGTTCTTTAGAGGCACAAAAACTACATTAATGGCAAACAGTGAGGTTTAAACAACCTGACTTATCATTGAAATGTGTTTTAATAAATTATTTAAGGTTGTATAAGATTGTAAATGATATTCAGAACATTCATTCATTCCTGCTGATAAAATTATACAGAAGCTGAAGACTCTTATTTTGAAAAATTGCTATAGCATTGCTAATAGTTGCCACAATGCCTTTATTAGAAGCTTTGTTTTTTTTACTCATGTTTCACTCTCAAAACATGAATTATGAGCTCAAACAACCTCTAAATCTGTTATCAAAAACCCGATTAGATCCATATTTATTCTATTCTATTTTCAATTAATCTAGTGCCTGAATTTTGTGTTTTTCTTCACTTAAATGAAGACATTTCCTCCATAAATTGGTGCAGAAAAGGAACAAATTGGTACATAAAAAATCGCCAGAATGCATGAAATTAAGTGTTGAATAATTAAATATGAAATTAATTAAGCGTTCAGAATGTCCTGCGGGGACAGCGCCCCTCCTAATGTGTTCCCCCAAATATTCAAATGAAACTTACACCCATGATTGCAATGCTGGAGTGAAAATTTGCCTCCAAGTATGCCAGAAAGCACATTAAGAACTGTAAAATAATGTTGTTTTGTTTTTTTTGCATTCAAATGTTATCAAAGAACAAATTACCATTTATACAAATTCTGACTGTTTACAGTTTTGGCCTACTTTTCTCAGTAGTTATCTGTAATTTGAATAAAACAAGAGAAAATCTGTGAAATAACAGAAAATTGTTCCAAAAACTGCAATTAAGAGCTGTTAAATGTCCATATTTTTACAGCGTTTTACAGCGCAAAATAAGAGTCTTTGCTTGTTTTATGTTTTTACTGGAAGAGATAAATGCACGTTCTAAAAATGATTTACATCTGACAATCTAATACAACCTTAAATAATTTATTAAAACACATTTCAACACCAATTCATGCTAATTTCAACCTCACTGTTTTTCATGAATGTGTTTTTTGTGGCTTTAAAGAACTTTACAATATTAAAGACGACAAACTGACATGACTTTATCAGGACAATCAGGGTAGTCTGCCTTCAAATTTAGAAAAGTCAGCCTCAAATATGTAAAAATAAATACATAAATGGTGTGAATGGACAAATATACAGGCGATTAGTTCAGTTAATGTATCCCCAGAAAGCAAAAATGTCCATTTCAGGAGGCAAATTATGTTATCTTTCACTCATGGTGAAAAGAAATGATTTTAAGAGACTATATTCTGTTTTTTTTCTGCCCTTCAATTTGTTTTATATCCCCCAAAAATGCAATTATAAACCTATAAATGCGCTATAGAGGAGCTCTTTCCAAATTAACCTTGCAAAAATGCTATTTTTTTTAAACCTGCAGGAAGCTCGCACTTTGTGACCCGATATATGTTGCTTTTTACAGAAAATATGTGCATTTTCCTGTCATTTCTGACCATTTGATGAACAAACAGGCTTGTTATGCTTCAGTAAATGAAGCCACAGTTTTGGCTCTGGATTAAAACATCTCTGCCAGAAATTCATCTGTGCAGGAAAACCTTGTTATCATCTTCATGTACAGTAGCAGCAGCTTTCCGTCGTCTGTTCAGCTGGTGACAAAAACACATGCAGGCTGTTTTTTTCTCTCCCCCCCCCCCCCCCCCCCAAAAATCCCCTCCGTTTGTTGCTGGTCTGCAGCTCATGCAGGATTGGTTATCGCTCCCCTTCCTCTCGGGGAGTCGGGGAGTCTCGCCTCCTCTTCTGATGCAATAGAAACCCCTGCAGCAGAGCACTGCCGAGCCCATGTGTGAGGCAGAGTGTGTGTTTAATAGTCGCCCCTTTGATGTTGCGCTGCCTTTTCCAGCTCACTAAATGCACACGCAAACATGGGTGGTACCCCTGCTGCAAAAAACACATCGCACATTAGCAAACAATTAAATGCAAACGGACCTGCAGTGGTCGTGGAGGCTGTAAATATGGATGATGAACACACATTTCCAGGCTGCTACGTCCTCCAACACCAGCCTGCAACTGCTGCTGACACTGTCAAAGACACAATGGAGCAGAGTGCTGCATAATTCCTTCCTTTTCATCACTCCCAGCCTCACTTATACAAATATTAATGCTCCGTTTTGCGTTCTCTCGTGCTCTTGTCTTTCTGTCTGGAGAGGCCAGAGTAATCACGGCCCGTTGTCTTCCTCTGTCGCCTCGGTGTTTAATTTGGAGGAATGTGCTGTGCTGTGGGCTCAGATAGGGAAAGGGGATCCTATTGAAGCTGTCGCCACTATTCCACTTATTCATCAGCCGTCTTCATTTGCGGGGGAATTATAAATGGAGCCTATTGCTGGTGGGATTTTGTTAAAGTAACCATAGTGACAGAGCAGAGGAAATAGTTAAATAAATGCCTCCCTGACTGTATTATCCCCCTGTACTCCTCAAACTGTTTAACAATGTTCTGCTGTTGAAGTGATTAAAAAAATGTTGTTTTCCTCGTGTTTATCTTCAAAAAAGCTGTATAGGTTTGTTTTCAGAGTGTGCTGGAAGCAAATAAGAGCCGTTTATCCACTTCGACCTAATTTTAGCGCTTTTGTTTCACTGTTAGAAGCCTCTATCCAAACACAATGATACAGAAATTTGTCTCCTTCCATTGCCTATCAGCATCGTAACTTTGATGGCGCTGCAGCTGGCTACAGGTTCAAGTTCATAGCAGCATTCTCTTGGAAGCAAATCATAGTTGTTTGTCCACTTTAATCTTGTGTTGTCGCTTTTGTCTCGCTGTTAAAAACCAAAATTCAGACACAGTGATACAGAAATGTCTCCTTTGCTTACTGGCACAGTAAAATGATGGTGTTGCAGCTGTTTGCAGATTTTAGTTCAGAACAGCAGTTTCATAGAACAAATCATAGTTGTTCGTCCATTTTTACCTCGCATTGGCGCTGTCATCTCACCATAGAAGCCCAAATCCAGACACAATGATACAGAAATTTGTCTCCTTTGCCTATTGGCACAGTAACATGATGGTGTTGCAGGTTTTAGTTCAGAAAACCAATTTCTTAGAAGCAAATCATAATTGTTTATCCACTTTAATCTTGTGTTGGCGCTTTTGTTTCTCAGAAGACAAAATTCAGACACAGTGATACAGAAATTTGTCTCCTTGGCCTATCAGCATTGTAACATGATGGTGCTACAGCTGGTTACAGGTTTAAGTTTGTAGTAGTTATTTCTTAGAAGCAAATTGCAGTTTTTCTACTTTGACCTCATATTAATGCTGCTGTCTCACTACTGGAATCCTAAATCAGGTCTCCTTTGCTTATTGGCTCTGTAACATGATGGTGCTACAGCTGGTTGCACGTTTTAGTTCAGAAAACCAAGTTCTTGGAAGCAAATCATTGTTTATCCATTTTTACTTCATGTTAGCACTATTGCCTCATTATTAGAGGTCTAAATTCAGACACAATGATACAAAATTTTTTATCCTTGACCTATAAGCATCGTAGCATGATGACGCAACAGTTGGTTGCAGGTTTCGGTTCGTAGTGCAATTGCTTGGAAGCAAATTGTAGTTGTTTTTCCGCTTTCACTTCATGTAACACTGTTGTCTCACTGTTGGAAGCCTAAATTCAGACACAGTGATACAAAAATTTGTCTCTTTGGCCTGTTGGTACTGTAACATGACTTCGCTGCAGCTGGTTGCAGGTTTAAGTTCCAGCATTTCTGTGATATTAACGAACAGCTGGTTGCAGGTTTTAGTTCAAAGCAGCAATTTTTCAGAAGCAAATCATAGTTTTCATTTGCTTCATAGTTGTCTCACTGATAGAAGCCTAAATCCAGACACAACTAGATGAGCCCTCAGTAGAGGGCAGAACCACGCCCTCTACTGGCGAAAACCCTGTCCTCCCTATAGAAATGATGCAATATGTATCAATTTTGATCATCGTACATATCTCCCTTCCTACTTGATCTGCTGACCTGTAACTCCACAACTGAGCAGGGGACCTTAGACTGATCTTCAGTGCCAAGTTTGATTATCCTGACTTCAGCACTTGCAGAGATATCGGAACAGACATAGCCACATACATACATACATACATACATACACATACATATACATACATACATACATACATACATACATACCCAGCCAGCCAGATACCGCACCGAATACAGTAACCCCGCTGACAGTTGTCAGGCGTGGTTAATGAAGCAGAAATCTGTCTTCTTGGTCTATCAGCATCGTAACGTGATGTTTTCATGGAAAACATAATGTTTGCCTGGGTGACCCAAAACGTTTGAACGGTAGTGTATGAATGGATGCAATATACAACAGATAATCAAAATCTACTGATAGCGATAAATAATAGAGTGGGATAAGCAGTCTAGACAGTATAAACACTGTAAACAGTATTAATGCTATGGGATATATGCATACTGGATTAGCCGTTTATATAACTCAATTATAAAACTGACCTACTATTTAACCTGATTGCTGACCTCTGCAACACTGTTAAAACTGATATTTTAGCAATGGGATTATTTTCTCCGCAGCTTAAATATGATTCAACAATGAAGATCTGCAAACATCCACATTTTTCCCATTTTGGAGGACATTATTTGAATGAATTGGTCACTTCTGGGAGGCTGGAAGCTTTGCAAGACGCTCGTCTGTGTTCCATGAGTGTCGTATAGACAATAGACCGGTTCTATACGGCTAGTCATCCCAGAGAGCTAGCTCAACTCCAACCCATTCAGACGGTTGCTTCTGTGGCCCTCGTGCTGTTTGGCTGTTGATATGATGCTCGGCGGAAAATTGCTATTCCCACGATCGGGCTCGGAGAATGGCGGGAGTGTTTTTCCGCTGCTAAAAGGCTTAGGGGGCCGACTGCCGCGGCGTTTTCCCCCGACCGACTCGCGCCCAGTCGAGGCACGTTTCCAGAATCACTCATTGACTGTTCACTGCCATCTGCCAAGACTGCAAGGTTTGCTTAGCGGGCTGCACATTTAAAAGAACTTAGTGCAGGAGTAGGAACAGGATGGAAAACTTCCCAGTAGATTTTAATGCAAAAGAAAACTGTCCATTACTGGAGGCTGTAAATGAGGTAATATAGAAATGAGAGAGGAATGAATACTGTTCATGGTGAGCTGTTTTACCTTTTAGACTTTGCATGTACTGCAGATATGTTATTCAGTTCCTCCTGGATCAAGAAAAGCATTTCAAACACATTGTCATTGATTTCAAGGACGAATCTCTTTTAGCATTCATGTATTTGATAATTCATAATATAGAGAGAAGATACTTTGTTCGACTGACCAGCTGTAATTGCAGTTTCAGATATGTGATTAGATATAATCCTAGTTCCAGATACCATTTGTTTCTCTCAGTTCTAGATGTCTACAGTGTCCTTTTTAGATAAATTAAGGTTGAACTAATCAGAATGATGCCATAGCTGACTCACAGTGGTCAAAATGTTTAACACAGACAATTATTTTTTCAATTATTATTTGTGAAAGTCCATTGCTCACTGGCTCTAAATCCACAGACAGACGAACCATGAATCACAGGACGGCTGGATGTTGATCAGGACTTAGATGGGCGTCGTCACATCTCACCCAAACTAATGGCACTTTTCCATGAGCACCTACTCGACTCGACTCGGTTTAGGTCGTTTTCCATTACAATTGAGAGCCACCTCATCATGGGTGAAGTCACAAAACACTCACCGTCCTCAAACATGGTCTCCAATAATGCAGTGACGGAGTTAAGGTTGCTCGCCGGTCGGTGCCTGTAAATGGCATTCATTTGGCTAAACCACTTCCAACACCTCTGGTTTGACCCACTCCAGCCGTTGTGGTCTTTGATGTACCGTCACATTGAGCTTTTTCAGCTTCTCCTGACACTGCTTCATTGTCCTACTGTATCTGTGGGCAGCCATCCGCTCAGAGATCTCCTGATAAACCTTCTCATTGCGAGTCACACCGTCCAGCTCCCTCTGTATTCTTTGGTCCACCACTAAAGACAGAAAAGTCTCAACCTCTTCATTCGTCCAGTACAGGTCTCATGTGTCATCACTCTCTGTCCAATCGGTGGCCTGCACTCTGTAGACGTCACATTATCAGCTCGACTCAGCTCACTTGGAACACCAGCCGAGTAGGTACTAAAATTGTAGCTAGTACCAGGTACTACGCCCGAATGGAAAACCTCACAAATCGAGTAGAGTCGAGTGAGTAGGTGTTAGTGGAAAAGCTCCATAACAGTAGAGGGAGGTTTCAGGTTGGTTGAATTCAGCGTGTGGGGGAAATAGAGATAAACTAAAACAAGACAAGCTAACAAATGCCACAGCAGATTAGTTAGCTGTAGACTTCATTCTGATTTTGTGGAAGATGTCGGTCTGAGGAACGTTCTTAGGATTGCAACGAATGAGCCTCAACCTCCATCACTGGAAGGTTTTTTTTATGTATGACGACATAAATTATAGTCGCCGAAAATCTTTCTGCTCTTTTAGTTTCTGCCTCCAAAAATGATGTGATTTTGGTGATTTTTTTTAAATGACAAGTCTTTTCAAGCCATCTGTCATGTTTTTTGGTTCAGGGGATTAATATCTTCAGCTGCTCCTTGGTAAATTGATTCGCTGCAGTATTTAGGCTTTAAACTTGGCTGACTGAACGCTTCACTGGATTTTTTGTTGTTTTATAAATAAAGTAAAATTCTGGTCTCTCACATCCAGTCTGGTGAATTAATGAAGCCTGACTCACTGCGGACTCAGAATTTTAGAGAATGTGGTTTGAGAAAACTGTTGATTTTTGGTGATTTTTAAAAAAAAAAAATTGATACATTTAGAATAAAGTCAAGTTGATGAAATACCATAATTTTTGGTTAATTTTTGTGACAGAACTGCATATTTGTTCACGGATCATCGGAAAGTTGAAAATCTTTCCGCTTTTTCACATTCTGCCTCTGAAAGTGGTGTAATTTGGTAACTTTTCTTTTTTTTTTTTAGATAATGTTCAAACCTTCTGGCATGTTTTTGGGTTCAGATGGTTAGTATCTTCAGCTGTTCCATGTTAAATTGACTCCCTGCAGTATTTAGTCTTTAAACTTGGGCGACTGAACACTTCACTGGGTTTTTTATTGTTTATTTTACAAATAAAGTAAAATTCTGATCTCACACATCCAGTCTGGTGATTTTATGAAACCCGACTAACTGGAAGATCAAAATTTTAGGTATTTTTATCCAAGTTTTAAAGCTTTAATTTGGTTAATTTTTGTGACAGAACTCACAAAAAAAAAGTTGAAAATCTTTCTGCTTTTTTTAGTTTCTGCCTCTGAAATTGGTGTGATTTTGGTGAATTTCATTTTTTCAAAGATAATATTCAAATCTTCTGGCATGCTTTTGGGTTCAGATGGTTAGTATCTTCAGCTCTTCCATGTTAAATTGACTCCCTGCAGTATTTACTCTTTAAACTTAGCTGACTGAACGCTTCACTGGGTTTTTTGTTGTTTATTTTATAAATAAAGTAAAATTCTGATCTCACACATACTCTGGTGATGTCAAGGTCAAACGGAGACACCGATGATTTAACGAAGCCTGACTCACTCGTTCAGCTGGGAATATACGAGCAGGAAAGTGAGCAAGAGGTTCTCTGCTCTCGCTTAGGTTCCCCCCCACTCCCACTTAAGAACAAGTGCCCTTGAGCAAGGCAATTAACCCCCAGCTGCTGCTGTCGAGCTGCTCAGCGGGGAGCGGAGCAGAACCGAGGCTATATCGGGCGGCGAACATGTCATGTTCCCATCGCCTCCTTCACCTGCCTGTCTCCCCCAGGCTGCTGCTGCAGAGATGTGTGGCCCGTCGACTCGCATCATTCAGCAGAAAACTGCACTCGGTAAAAACGCCATTTCACAGGAAGTGACACAGAATCTCTCTGCTGCTGGTGGACGGCGAGGGATGCTCTCTCAGCGGAAAGGAATGTCTCGGTATGTAGCGTAAATGCCCGTGAAATCTGCCGGTCCAGGGGTGTGGCAGCTGTGCAGGGGAGGGCAGGGCAGCTGTGCACATCATCAATCAAAACCCCGAGTATTAGCTGCTGGGAATTCTGGGTCTGAGAAAGCATTCAAGGCTTGAAAGGGGGAAGTTATCACATTCAGGAGAGTGTGCAGCAGCGTTAAGCCTGAGAAGCTTTAGACGGAGCTGTGAATATATTTCTAAAATCCTCTGAAGGTTTCTGTGTCTGCCGAGGAGCTAATGAAGCTGAAGTGTAAATGATGAAGCCCGTCTCATGCTTTTAGAAAACATGCTGGAAGTCGAGGTAAGGGTCAGCTCCGACTAATATATGGAGATTTTTAATGTAAATCTGCTGCTTCTCTGTGAAAAGCGGCGACTGCTTTTATCTGGAGGGCTCAGTGGGAACTTATTCATATTATAATTCTGCAAAAGAAATGAAAATCTGCAAAAGATAAACCACCAAAAACTGTAAAAATCTGCCAGCAACGGTGCCAGGAAAAAATATGAGTAATACTGGAACACTGTCACATTAAAAAACTGTAAAAATGGTAAAATGAATAAAGTTTTTGGCAGATTTATATAGAGTAGAACAATTTAACTTTAATATAGCGAAAGCATTTAATAGAACTAAAAATACAGATTTTTTTTGGATGTGGATGTTACTTGGAGTTGTGACAGTTTTATTTATTTATTTTTTTTCTGTCAGTATATACTGTAGTTATAATTTTTTTCTGTGATTTTACGAAATACATGTGACTGAATAAAATATGTAAAATCTGTAACATACAACTTTAACAAATCTAAAATTAAATTAAAAATAATGGCATATATCTAAGTCTTTTTATTTATATTTTTTATTATTAATTTTTTTGCTGATATAATTACATTAAAACAGTGTAATTTTAATAGAGCTAAAACATCTAATAGAACTAAAAAATAACACAAATCTTTGGGGGGATTTTTTTTTAAATTTACAATAAACTTGTAATTCATTTTTCTTTCTGTGATTTTACTAAATGCATATATCATAATTTAACAAAACGGGGAAAATCTGTAAAATACCATTTTTTAAAATCAAAATAAAACAATTACAAATATCTACCAGTATTGTCTTTTTTTTTTTGCTGATTTAATTCCAGTAAAGCAATATAATTTCAATAGAACTGAAACATTTGATAGAACTAAAAATACAGATTTTATGTGGATATTATTTGGAGTTTTGGTTAATAAAAAATTAAATAGTCAACATATGATTATTTTTTCTGTGATTTTATTAAATGCGTATAAGTTATTAAAACAGAAAATAATCTGTAAAATACCACTTTAAAAAAAATCTAAAGTTAAATTAAAATCATGACAATATTTGGGGATGTAAATACAATAACAGCTTGTGTAATTTTACACTCACACATTGTAAAAGAACAAATTACCAGTACAGTAAAATAAAAATGTTTAATGGGGATGTTGTTCATCATTTTGGCTCTTAAATTTTATTGTCATTTCTGATTTCTTATAATTTGCTGCTGCCTGTTTGTTAGTTTTTAGCTCTTCAGTTTGAAATATTGATGCTTTAACTGTAAAATCTGTTTCCAGCTGCACTTTTTTTGCGATAAGTGCATACTCTCAATTTACAGATGTTCCCTAAATGCCTCACATGTAAACAATAGACTCTTGGCAGGGAAGCTGTGCACAGAGAAGCTTCGAGTCTCCGCTTAGTTTTTGCAGCTCAGACAGATGTGAAATGAAAAACTGCTTTGAACACAGTGAAATAAAGTCAAATTTACACAAATTTAAACTAAAGGATTTTATGTAGCTGGTTGAGCTGCCCAGAGACGAACAGATAAACGTGCTAAATGTAAGGCGTTATTGATAAAACATTTTAAATACACTGGTTTGAAAGTGTGTTTAACCCTTGTGTCGTCCTGCGGGTTTAATTGATCTTTTTTTGTGAATGTTCTTAAAGAAAATATTCGAAGTTATATTGATGTATATTTGTAATCACTTTAGATATTTTTAGGATTTATTTAGACAATACTTACAAATTTTTTAAAAATATTTCCAAGAGTTTTCTTTCCAAATTTGGGGATATTTTTTAAAATAAACCTTTTAAAGAATTATTGAAATTTTCTTCCTGAAGGTTTTGCACATTTTCAGGAATTTTGGGGGATTTTTTTGCTGAAGTTTTGGATTTTTTTCAGACAAGGAAACTGTTTCTTTTTCGTGCCGTAAATGAAAACAGGAGGGGGAAAGGTGGTAAAGAGGACAGAGGATCACCAGGAATCCAGAGAAAATATGCATTCTTCTCCCCAAATATATAAAGCCAGAGAATGTTTTGTATTTTTGCTCGATAAATGGTGACGAACAGTTGATTGAAATTGTTCCTGACTAATCGACTACGTATCCCGCTGTTCATTTCAAGCTGTAACTGTTGTTTTATTCAGATTTTTTTACCCTCATTCCACATTTGAGACGCACCAACCCTCCACATAATGTCTTCATACTCCAGCAGTAACCACTCTGCTGTTAAACCCGTCCAGACGTTACAAGCTGCACAACATTATAAACCTCGGCTGATACAGTGAAGTCATAGTTCACCTCCATCCAAGGTGTTTTTTTAATATCTCGGACTAGCTTTTAAACAGACTTTGTTGACTGCAGCAGCTCCGACACACCAGATCATCCGGTATTCAGTGCAGGTATCCAGCCAGATGTTTGGTAATTGTTACGGAAACCGAAGATAAACGACAAATTGAGTGACGCCTCCTGATATCAGGTTAATTCTCAGTTATTGTTCAAAGTCACCAGCAGAAAATAAAACATGTCGACTCTGTTGTAATTAAAATATGTGGCGAGGGAAATGAAAATCGAAAATGTGATACTTATTTCACTATATTGTAATCTACATGATGTAATTTTACTTTTATAGTCATTATGGACTAATGATATCACAATTACAGCACCATCTGGGCTTAGTATCGCAGTATGACTGATTAAATATGATGGGAACCTGCTGCTTTAGTCAAGTATATAAAAACAAGAAGTCACACTAACACACTAGATTTGGGCTGTGAAATACAAAGAGGCAGCACAATATTACAGCAACAAACGATCTGAAGATGTCTTCTACATGAGGATTCATTAACAGAAACGGTTTTATTCTGTGACGCCTCGTGCTGCGATAAAGGTGGAACAAGTGAAATTATCCGCCTCTTGTTTTCCTTCGGTGGTTCCAATTCGGTTTGAAGCTGCAGGAAACCTCGTGATGACGTTCGCTCATGAAATTCATGGAATCTCTCATGCAAGAAAATATAAATAGACGTTTTTCTGACTGCATTTATTGTGTACTTGAGCTTTCAGTAGAGGTTTTATGCTGCTTTGTCACAGCCGGATAAACTTAAGTGACACATGCACTGCAAAAAAAATTATACATGCCAGAAAAAAGCCAGAAAAAATTCTTAAAATGTGACTAAATCTGTCGGATCCAAAATATACATACAACAGTGTTAATATTTGGTTAAATTCCCACCTCAGTTTGGTTCTTTTGGTTTCTGTCTACAAGCTTCCGGTTAATTTTTTATTCCTCTGGACTGAATTGGTTCTGTTCAACTAAATATGTCATCTTTCTGACTTGTTTCTTCAGGTTATTCCTGGGTTTAAGTCAGGACTTTGGGGTGACCAGTGTAGAACCTTCATTCTAGCCTGATTGAACCATTTCTTTACCACGTCTGATGTGTGTTTGAGCTCACTGTCTTTTTGAAACATCCAACTGTCTCCAAGATCAACCTTCTGCTGATGGTTTTAGGTTTTCCTGAAGAATGTGGAGGTAATCCTCCTTCGTTGTTCCATTTACTTTGTGGAAAGCTCCAGTTTCCATGGCAGGTTTGGTGTTCTTGTGGTGAAAGAAAAAGAAGTGTAAGACCTGCCCAAGACAGTCTGAAACCAGTCCTCAAAAAATCTAGTATCAGGACCAAAATCAAACCTAAACCTGATCAGAAAAATGTTCAGAATTAATCAGAATACAATCTGAAACCAATCCTAAAAAGTAAAAAATCACCACAAAATTGAGACAAAACCACCCGAAACTACTCCTAAGAAATGTCCAAGACCTGCTAAAGACAGTCTGAAACCAGCCCTAAAACATTCTCAAAACCAGTCAGAATCCAATCTGAAACCAGTCATAAAAAAGTGAGAATCAGTGCAAAATCAGGACCAAAACCGAACCAAATCTACTTCTTAAAAATGTCTAAGACCTGCCCAAGATAGTCTGAAACCAGTCCTCATCCAGGATCAGATCCAATGTGAAATAAATCCTAAACAGACTTCAAATCACATCCAAAACCAGGAGAACCAAGACGGAAACCAAGCATAAACCAGTCCCAATAAAGCCAAAACCAGTCCAACATCCAGTCTGAAACCAGTCAAAAAGCACTTCTTGAAAGCCCCCAGAGCATGATACTGCCACCACCATGCTTGGTGGTAGGTTTGGTGTTCTTGGGGTTCTTCTCTGCTCCAAACATATTTCTGATTAGTTTTTGCTTCATCTGACTACAGGCCTTTCCTCCAGAAGGGTCTTTACTTTGTCCATGTGATCAGCAGTAGACTTGAGTGGAGCTTTAAGGTTCTGCTTCTAAAGGAAGAACTTCCTTCTTCATGGATCCTCTCAGCTCATGTTGATGTAAACCACTGTGGACAGTGACAGCTGTGTTCCAGCAGCTTCTCATTCATTCAGACCTGCTTTCTGATGATTCTTGGTTGACTCTTGACCATCCTGACCAATCGCTTCTCAGCAGCAGGTGATAGTTTGTGTTTTCTTCCTGATGGTGGCAGTAACACAACTCGACCATGGACTTTAGACTGACAACGTAATGATTTTAGGATCTGAAGCTGCTTTGAGATGGCTCGAATAATGGCTTGTTTAAGTCAATAATTTGCTTTTTCAGATCTTTGCTGAGCTCCTCAGACTTTCCCGCTGTAGTGTTTGTGTTTGAGTCTACAGTAATGAGTGGATCTAATTGGTCCTAATTAGAGATGCACCGATTGCAAAATTCTTGGCCGATACCGATTTCCGGTTTTAAAGGAGGTCTGACCTGCCAAAACCGGTTTTTCCGATACCGATTTTCTATCTGAGAAATAATTATAATCATATAATAGACACCATATTTGTTTGGCTTGAGTAGCCTTTCCCAAATTTAATACAAGTACCCCTCTACCAGACAACATTTTTCTTATATAACTACAATTAAAACCACAACTAATGATAGGCTATATGCTATCATAACCCTCCTTTTCAAGAATAAAACCTTCAACAGTGCCTCCTGAGCAGATTTATTTTCAACACTGACCATAACATTCAGTCCAGTTTACAGGTCAATAATTAACTTATATTCAAACAACATTCAAAAACATCCCAGCATTTGCCTGGTACAATGTAATTTATTTACTACCCCTCCAGTACCTCTGGGTACCCCAAGGGGTACTTGTACCCCAATTTGAGAAACACTGGAATAGTTGACTTTCAATGTCACATCACAGTCAATATATTTCAGGCTTTCAACACCTCAACACAAGCAGCAGTAGTTATTACAAAAGAAAACTTTAACCCCATCTAAAAAAAAATAAAGTGCAATGAAATCGGTGTACTTGAAAATTAAAGCTGGTGATCAAAGTAAATTGCACCACCTCTTTTAATATTTCAAAATAAAAAGTGCAGCATATAATATAAGATAAAACTAAAATACTAACACAAACAAAATATAAATATAATTTATATATAATAAATATAATTTAGTGCCGTCCAGCAGTTTGTGTATGTGGCCTGACACGCTCTCAAACAACTCTGGCAGCGCCGTGTCAGAAAAGTACCGCCTGCTTGGTAATTTGTACCGTGGATTCAGGTGTTTCATCAGATTTACGAAGCCTTTATCCTGTACAACGCTAAACGGCTGGTCGTCCAGTGCCATGAACTCCATTATTTTCATAGTGGTGGCTTTGGACTTTTCAGTGTTGATGTCGAACATAGGAGCCACGGCGGATGGTTGTTGTGGCTGCTGCGACTCTGCCACATCCCTCCTCTTAGCGGCATTGTCGTCCTTATATTTGCTAAACAAGCCTGCGTGCTTCTTTTCCAAGTGGCGTATTAAGTTTGTTGTTCCAAATGTCTTAGGCGTTGACCCTCCACGGCTGACTTTTGACTTGCAAGCATTACAAACAGCGTGTTTTGGGTCGCTCTGGCACACAGTGAAATAAGTCCATATTACCGACATGTTTTGTTCCTGAGTCTTGCTAGTTTTTAGCTGTTTTGCTCTGAGCCGATACGCAGTGCTTGACCCGCATGCGCATGCGCGGTGCATGCCCATGCGGGGTGCATGCCCATGCGGATCAGTTTGCCCTGGGAAAACCTATGGGGAAAACCGGCAAATTAAGACAGTGATCGGCCGGTCACCGGTTGGGGCCGATTGGATATAAAACCGGCTTTTTAAATCGGCGGCCGATTGATTGGTGCATCTCTAGTCCTAATTAAATTAGCTCTGAGGAGTCAGCAGCTGCAGTCAATTGGAAAAACGTGATTATTTGAAGATAGGAGCTTGAAGGTAGAGGTCGTGAAATGACCTTGAAAAGCTCATTTTGTTTACTCAGATTATAATTAACTACCATTACGTAGCGTACAACAGAAAGAAGTACCATCATATGTAGATGTTGTGTGTTACCTCCATCCACATTTTTCATCTTGGGAGTTGAATCCAAAACGTGTCCTCTGATTTCTTGTCAGGCTGTTTGTGTTCCTGATTTTCTATTTTCCACTAGAAAAGACAACAACAATAGTTTAGTTTACTGATGCTGGCGGACTCGTGTCAGAATCCCCCTCAGCCTGAGGATGCTTAACACACTGTGAATATTGAATTAAAACAGATAATTACCGATTATCTGTGGTGAAGCGGGCGTCCATTAATCCATTAGTAGCGCTGCTGCTCTCCGCTGAACATCTTAAAGAGAAACGGCACTAAATGTAGCAGCACCACTTAAACTGACACCATATTTAGATTTATTACATCTCAGCTGTGTTACTAATAGTTCTCTTGGTGACAAATAGACAATTTACAGTTTTCTTTTAAGGTAAAAGTCACACCTGGCGTGAACAATAAAGATGATTCTCTCACTGGTTCACCAAGATTCTGTTTACTGCCCGAGTTAAGCTAAAGAAAAGAAGCTAAATTGCTGGAAAACACACTGATATTTGCTTCACTAGTATCGAGATGAAGCTTTAGATGGATCGCTGTCATTAATTCTGAAACTGAAGGTTTTATTCTGACAGCAACATTGAAGATTTCCAACTGAAAGTTAACATTACATCACTTCCAGTTAGCAGAGTTAGCTTAGCTTTCTATAAACGTCAACTGCTGTCTGATGAATGTTTGTCTTGGTCAACTTCTCATCTAATTCTGGTTGAGTTTTGCTCATAAATAATTTTATTTCAAGAGCTGCTAATGTTAAATAACCTTACCGACAGACCTCATGTTACCAAATACAGGTTTTTCTAAACAACAGGTGAGCTCCCCTACATATTCCTTGTAGCATTTTTATTTATTTATCATATTTTATCTATTATCACTCTTGTAGAATGTTTTCTTTTGTACTTTCTATTTTGATTGATGTTAATTTATTTTTTTCTTTCTTTACTTACAGAGCCCTGCGCAAGAATTCCAATGTGCCTAGAATGTCTGTTTGCTCACAAATGGGAAAAAAAGTCTTGAATCAACAGCTACTTAACAAGCAATATATTTTAGAAACAGAACTCGGATTCCAAGTTTCACTGGTGTTCCTTGCTTTTAGACTAAACAATAGTATTTTATAGTTTAATTACATAAAATTTCAGAGCACTGTCTACTAAAAATGGTCCCAAAATGCATCTAAATATTCGCATTCTGGAGTCCTGCACTAATTACAGGTTTGGTTGTTTAATTTCTGGTTTCTCCTGTCCACTGGATGAAGTGATAAATGTCCTCGAGCAAAACACTGAACCACAAATGTCTCTACTGCCAAAAATTAGCATCAGTTAGTGGGTGAACGAGGCAAAAAAATTATATAGTGTTTCACCCGCTACGGTAGGAGAGTGCTGTTTCATTGCAGTCCATTTTTAATTTACCATACTTTGAATTCTGATTAAAAGAAGTAACAGGCATTCAGAGACATTGTTTGCACTCTAAGTTCTGTACTCCCAATTTGGGATGGACTAAAATGGTTGTTTTTATAGCAGATAGCGATGGTTAGTGATCAGACAGATAATAATGTATAATATCATCAAAAATAAAACTCTTGATGTCAATTTTTTTTTAAAAACCCTCAAACTCCAAAATATCACTGAAATGCATTTTTTAAAATTTATGTTCAACATATTTTATTTAAAAAAAGAAGTTTTCTACATCAACACATGCATCCTTCACTGTTGAGGTGGCTGCAACAGAGCCTACGTAGCACATTTTTTCATTGATTTATTTGATTTAAAATTGAATTCAGGTAGGATATGATAAATTTCATTGTCTCAAAGTGAATTTGTCTTGGACACATACACTACTGGTCAAAAGTTTTGAGACACTTTGTCATTCAAATAAATGAGAACCTGTCTCAAAACTTTTGACCAGTAGTGTACGGTAACTGATGTTTATATACATCTCACAGTGCATAAATACATCACTTGTACACAAACCAACAACACTTATACAAACCGACAAATTGCACAATATGACAATACAATAAGTCTTTTTTAATCCCACAGTTGGGAAATTATTTTTACAACAGCTAAAGGGGCTAGAGTTAATATTTAAGAAGAAATGTCAGCAGAAAAATCAAAAATAAACTAAAAATATTCATAGAATGTACATAAGCATTTCAGATGCCCGTTGTTCGCTATCATTAGTGTTCAGTAGATCTATTAATTTAAAAGCAGAACTGTATGAACATTGCATGTGTACAGAAATAAATACGTCCAAGCAGCATTACAAAGACTGATTGTTGGCCATTTTTGCTATTCAGTTAAGCACAATCATACTAATAATTACAAAATGATGAATGTCAGGCCTGATAATCGGCCAAATCAATAAGCAGTCAACTTCTAATGTTTATTTCAGAACTAGAGAAACCAGATTTTCTCAGTAATTAGGTGGAAAAATGTGTACTTATGTGCCATCGCCAATAATCCTACATTCTCCACCTGCAGATACATAACAAGAGAGAAACTTGACAGTTTAACAGCTGTTTTAGTGGATTCTCACGTTGTTAGGGCTCTGCCAGGTGATGCAATAATCACCTCCTCTGAGATTCTGTCTGATGAACTAAATTAGGGCTGCAGCTAACGAAGCCTCGAGTAATCGTCTGAGCACAATGCGTCATCAAAAGCGGAAGTGAACGCACAATGCAACAGAAATCACCGTCCGACCAGAGCGCGGAACACGGACGAACACCGGCGCTGCATCGTGCATGTATTATGTATTCACGATGCAGCGCGGACGTCCGCGTTTAGATCCAGCTGTAAAGTAAACGCTGACATTCGCGCTTACGATAGATCGTGGACGTCCGTGCTGCATCGTTCATACATAATACATGCACAATGCAGCGCCGATGTCTGCCCGTGTTCCGCGCTCCGATCGGACGGTGATTTCTGTTGCATTGCGCGCTCACTTCCGCTTTTGATGACGTATCGTGCTGAGACGATTACTCGAAGCTTCGTTAGCTGCAGCCCTAAACTAAATGCAGAATTTCTCCACATTAACAACAGTCATGGTGGTGTTCCTTCAGTTTACTGCCGCTAAACTCCCTCTGAAGCGTCTCTGTGTCCAAACTGCGCCTTTTAACTTCAGGACTTACACATAATTATTTACCGTCTGATGCTAAAATAAAACACAAATTGAATAAAAAGCTGCTTTTAATCTCTTCGGTGTAAACAGAAAGGAGGATCTGTGTTGAAAGGATCAAGCAGATAAATTATTATTTCAGGATTACAAAATGGTCTTTTCTTTATAACACGTGTTTTCTGTTTATTTTTGTTTGGCATTATCAAATGACAGAGATTTTCTCATTTTTTTATTGTCTGTTGAGACTGTCATCGTACAAATGACAAAAATGTGTAAAATACTGAATGAAATTAGTTCACTAGACTGTCATCCTGTGCTGATCTTGTTGTTTGTAGCCACAGATACATAATACAGAACACTGGGATTTAGAGACACTATAATAGTTGATCTAGACTTGATTTAACACATGATGTGGCTGAAGGTCATTAAACATCACAGAATACTTTGTCATGGTGCCCCTTTACTAGCCAAACACCCACAATGCTCTCTGCTTGCCAACATGAACTCCTCTGGCGGCAACACATTTTCTGGCATGCATGACTTCCTTTTTCCGACTTTTCAGTTAAATTATTCATGACAATTAATGAGTCACGCTGTCAACATCAGGACATGCGTTACAGAAATCTTTACTGTTTTAAATAGTAAGATGCTCCACCTGGAGGAACAACCAGGTACTACAGCTAATCTGTCTACTAAAATGGGATCAGTTGTTGGTAAATACTAAATGTTTAATATCTTGGATCAGATCCTGGACAAAAAAACTAAACTTGAGTGGGACATCTCTAATTATTTCTGAGGTAATTTTTTAAAATATGTATGTAAAACATGTCTTCTGTTTATTCTTAAGCATTATCAAGCTATCATTTTTGTCTTGCGAACATGTCATTACACAAATCATGAAAATGCATCACATATTCTATAAACTTTCAGGAATAAATCAGCGTTCAAGTGGAATGTGGTGAAAGTTTTTTGACTGTTCTTTTGGAAAATAAAAAAACACGCAGCCAAGTTTTCTCTTTTAACCTGAATTTAAAAAAATACTCTGAGAAATCTGAGAGAAATGGAAACTAGTTTGGAAAAAGTTAGAGTGGAGTGCTTCATCCATCTTTTTAGTTTGTCTCCTCGACTCCATTGTGTTTGTTATTCTGCTCTTTCTCGCTGTTTTAGTCCTCCAGTGCATATACGTTCTGGCATGCTCTGTTTCCAGCCCTTATCTGCTCTTGTTCTTCTTTTCTTCACAGTTCACTAAACACAAACTTTGTAATTCCCGGCTGTTCGTCTTCCCTCCTCAGCAGCTTGAATCTTGTGCGGTTGAAGGCAGAAGGTGTGCAGCGTCTGGCTGACAAGCTCACTCTGAGACCGTAAATCTCCAAACATATGAGAGGCAGCACACATAATCTGTCAGCCTGTTGTCAGCGTTAAGAGATGTGTGGCTGATTGTGTGCATTTTAATGCTCGCGAAACACAATTAAAGCAGAAAAAAAGCCCCGAGAGGTTATTTAGTGCTGCATGTGTGCGGCGCCATTTAGCTTTTAATTTTTATGCCTTTTGATTGTTAGTGTTTCCTACATGTTTGCTCGCACATGCGTGGCGGAGCAGCTTGTTTGCTTGTTCTAGCCTGGAGAAATCAAACGGCAGCACCCATGTAGAGCTTGCGCGAGGGCTAAGCAAAGACCACAGATGCATAAGAGAAGCGGTGCCGGCTCCACGTACCACTGTGGGAGCTCATTACTGTAGTCTTTGGGCTGGAAAATGTCTGTCAGTAAGGATTCATTAAAAGCCAACCTGCTGCAGCAGCTCCTCGTAGCGCTCTGAGAGGTCCTTCACAATTTGTGCTCCCCGGCTCTTCATATTGGACAGGTGAAATATCAGCTGGTCTGCATCACGGACAGACTGTTTAGATTGTATTTGTTAGCATCACAATGCTAACGCTTTTTGTGGATTCAGGGCCGAAACGTTTTCTAGTAGCTGCAGAATCACATCGTTTATTTTGTCTTTCTTCAGGAACATCTCACACGGCTGCTGCTGCCTGCGCGGTTCTTCATCGTTGCTTCTTCACTCTCTGCTCCTGCTTTGAAAATTTAATTGAAACATTGTTCCAACTGTTTTTGTGCGTCTTTATCAATGCAGGTGGATGATTTCGAGGTTTCAGTTTGGCTCTAATGTCAACTAGACTCACTCGTTTAACCTGGCCAACTGTCTGAGGCTCTAATTGTGTCTTCAGGATTCAGATCTGTTTTGTTAAAGATGTAAAAGTGTCTGCGGTAAAATGTTTGTTTCTTTGTGCTAAAAGCTTCTTTTTGATTTCAGTTTGTGTTCTCCCTTTTTTTTCGTTGATTGCAGTTGGTCTCGGTGCTTCTTTTTCTTGACCTCGCCCCTCTGTCTCGTCTCTCACAGACTCGGACGCCTCGTGTGACTCGACTCAGCCCAACTCAGCCAGCCCTCGCCGACCAGGCCAGCAGGGTGTCCTTCGCCTCAGCTGAAAATCTGGAGACCATGTCGGAGCCCGACATCCCCATCGGATTCAACCGGATGAACCGGCTTCGCCAGAGCCTGCCGCTGGCCCGTTCGTCCAGCCAGGCCAAGCTGAGAGCGCCAGGTCAGAAGAAATATCATGTTTTAGATTCTGGTGTTTTACCCTCAGTTAGGTCCTGTAGGAGTCCGTCTGTTCCATCAGCTTCAACAGAAACCAGCCTCTAAATAACAGCCTTTAATTGGAATTCACACTACTGTTCAAAAGTTTGGGGTCATCCAGACAATTTCATGTTTTTCGTGAAAACTCACACTTTTATTCATGTGCCAACATAACTGCACAAGGGTTTTCTCACACCATTAGCTAACACAATGTAGCATTAGAACACAGGAGTGATGGTTGCTGGAAATGTTTCTCTGTACCCCTTTGGAGATATTCCATTTTATATTATTGTTTTATGTTTTGTTATTGCGTTTTTACTGTTTTTATTGTGTTTTTATTTTTTATTTGTGTTTCTCCTGAATTCATTGATATTCAGGAAACAAACCAAGTCAACAGATGTTTATTTTCTCTGCCTCATGTCAGCATTGATTTCTGGAATATGTCCGTCTTATTGACAGCATCATTTTGATTGACATGTCAGGAGCCAATCACGTGCCGGCACTTTGATGCGAACTGTTAAACTCATTTGATGTTTCTGAAACAAGACGCATTAGTTGTGACTACAGAACGGGGAATCACCTGTTCAGCTCACCTATAAATCTACTGTAGAGTCAAAGTCAGCCTGTAGGATATAAACAGAGCTGTCTAATGCCTCCAGATGATCTGCCGAGCTGCCTGTCGACTTTGATTAATGGCTTTGGCAGGAGGCAACATCATCTCCTCTTTTAAAGTCTCTGCAGCATATGGAGAGGAGGACGGTGCGTTCGAACCAGAGCTTCATTGTAATTCTAAACACCCTCGTGTCAAGAATTTCACATTTTCTCTCAGAGGCTGTTTTGAAGCTACCAGGAGAACGTCGATGCTCAGGCAGTGATGCTGCAAACCTAATGTCAGGGGCTTTTAATCCTGATAATGGAGCTTTAAACTGCGCCGTAACAAACACTGTTTCATAACGCGTCTGTCTCCGAGCTAATTTTACTTTCGACACTTAATTGTACCTGACACCGTGGTGATGATTCCACTTTGCCCACTTTGGTATCGCAGGTAAAGTGAGGATGATAATTATGTGTTGCTTCACAGGGCTTCACTTGTTCAGCTTAGATGCAAATGATGCCACAGAGGAGGGAGATTTTTCCCAGCATTCTTGGAAATACACTCTGTTTCCATGTTATTAGGTTACTGTAAAGAAAAGATTTACACAGCTGAAGTCATAGAAAGGAGCTAAATACACAGCAAAAATCACACAAAGAAGGTAACTTAGTAAAGTCATACAAAGAAACTAGCTACACAGCTAAAGTCATAGAAAAAAGCAAACCACACAACTAAAATAATGAAAATAAGCTAACTGCACAGTTACAGTGATTAAAAATAAGCTAACGACACCGCTAAATTCATAGATGGTAGCTACCTACACAGGCAAAGTAATAAAAATAAGCTAACTACACAGCTGAAGTCAAAGGAAGAAGCTAACTATACAGCTAATGTAATAAAATTAAGCTAGCTACACAGCTAAAATGATTAGAAAAAGAAAGTAACTACACAGCTAAAGTCACATAAAGAAACAAACTACACACCTAAAGTAATAAAAGTAAATTTACTGCACAGCTAAGGTCAGAGATAGAAGCTAACCACACAGCTAAAGTAATAAAAATAAGCTAACTGCACAGCTTAAGTCATAGAAAAAAGCTAGCTACACAGCTAAAGCAATACCAAAAAGCTAATTACACATCTGAATTCATAGAAAGAAGCTAACTACACAGCTCAAGTCACAGAAAAAAGCTAACTCACAGCTTAAGTAACTACCAACTAACTAAATCTAAACCTAAAATTGTGGCATTTCATCCAAACAACTTTATTCTACATGTCTTATATAAAAATAATAATAAAAGAATGTGCACTCCTAAGTACAACTGTAAACTTCAGGGACTATTCAGTTGAACTGCAGGTGGTGTTACCAAAACCAAAAACAAAATAATTCTTTTCCACACCAAATATAGAAGCTCGCTTAAACACCACTTTTAACTTTGTCCTCAGTGATAATCATGAAGTTGATGTACACATTTTCAACAAAAACTTCCTCAAAAAACATGCTATTGCAGGCCTACTACAACTTCCTCCAAGATGCTGTAGATGTGTTCAAATCCTTCATAATTAGGACTCCTACACTAATTTGTAATAAACTGAAGCTGCACCTAATAACCTGAACAAATACTGTATGAATCAGACTATCGTTGGGTTTTAAAAGTCCTGTAAACCTTGATTTTCTTGATTAAAAAGGCTGTAAAAGTCATGTCTTCTTTCTTGCTGCAGACAGTGACATCAGTTAAACACTGTTTGTAGATGGGATTGTGAGCAGTAAGTAATACAACTAGTGTTGTAACAGTGAATTATGCCACCACAGAGGCTCGGTGAGTCAAGACTCCTGCAAAAACATGAATTATACTGAATGGGATAAGCCAATAAATTCATGTACTGCATAAATAATTGTTGACCCCGCAGGATTTATTGTAAAACAAGTTTGAAATTACATTCTGTAGCGCATTAGAAAGGTCTCTGAAAGTCATGGATTTAATTTGGGGAATGCTGCAGGAACTGATTAATAGTTCACAAACAAAAGATTTACAATCTGACATTTACATCTACGCATCTGTTTATTTATTTTGCTTTCTTCTGACCATTTACAAATAGGCCAAGACTTAACTCTGAATCCACTTTTTTGAAGTATTAAATCATTTATAATGCCACTTTTCTTTTCTGTTTATGGATTCCAACCTTAGTTTATAGTGTTTGTCTTGTGTTTCCAGAGAAACTCAAGTTAGTCCTTTAGAACAAAACTGAAATGTGTTGTTTTCTCACCTACCACCCACATGCAAAGTCGTTTTTTTTGGGCTGTGAAATGGAAAGTTTACAACTGTAAGTAGTAGCAAGGGAAATGGAAGCTGTTACTCCACCTGTATACCATCAGATAGAACTTGGGACAGATATTGCTCGGAAAACAAAATGACATGAGAACAAAAGCAATGCCTGGTAGAAAAGCAATGACGTATTTTTGCAATGCTTCACTGGAAATTAAAATAAAACTGAAGACTCAAATAGAAAAAAATTAAGAGCAATGATATTGAAGTAGTAAAGTAGTGTGACAGCACATGGAACACTGTACATAAAATTGAAATACTTGATGATAATATTGAAAATGTAGTTAAATATTGCACCTAAAAGTTTAAGTATTGCACGTGTTAATGAAGTATTGCACACATAGTTGAAATATTATGTATAAAATTGAATTATTCCACCTGAAAAATGAATTATTACACATGATTCTTGCACAAAATACTTAAAAAAACAATATTGTAAAATACATCAATGTAATTGATATTGAAACTAGACACATTTAGGAAAAAGACATCAAATCATGTGAAGTAGGGATCGACTTGTATGGTTTTTTTAAGGCTGATGACTGATATCTGGAACAAATACATATATTAAAAATGATTTATTAACAGCATGTAATAGTTTCTTCATTATGAAAGATTACTGGTACTAAATTTATACATATGTACAATAAATATTAGATATTAACTTGTCTTGTCATTCATAATTAAGCAAATGTGCTTCTCTGTCTTTCTGTGTAAACAATCACTGTTGATGTTGATTGGCGGTTACTCGTGATGTGCAACAGCCAATCAGAAAGAGCTGTGGGCGGGACATTGTTGAGACCCACAGAGAGAGAAGGCAGCCACAACCAAAGCAACACAGTTTATTTATATTGCGGTGATACAAAGATAGTTATCCCGATTATCTGAACTTGCCTCAATAATCAGTTGTGCTGATAATTGGTTGATCTCTAATGTGAAGTGTGTTTAAGTTAAATAGATGCTTATTTGTTGCTTTTCATCTCTTTTAGGCACATAAATCTAATGTTTTGAGTTGAAAGCTGTCCATTTCCTCTCTACTTTCATCACTAATCTTGTTCCTCTCCCTCCATGACCGCAGGGATCTTGTTCCTCCAGCTGGGGGAGGAGACCCGCCGGGTTCACCTGACCCATGAGCTGACCAGCCTGGACACTCTGAGGGCGCTGATCGTGCACATGTTCCCCCAGAGGCTCACCATGGCCATGCTCAGGTACATCGATCTGTTAGCACTTCTGCATTCAAACTTCATTTCATGCCCATTTAAGAAATCAATCTCAGAGACGAGGTGCTGTCTTCACTGCTTCATTCTCAGATAAAAAAATAATGATTGTAAACAGATGAGGAGTTTAAGCTGCTGCCCTCAGGCCGTCGTCTCAGGGCATCGAAAAGAGTCTCCTTAATCCTCACTCCTTTTGATATGTTTAACGGAAATTAGCACTCATCTGTGCTCCACCTCTGCACATTTGCGCTCTTGCACATTTGTATTTGGTATGGATTTCCGTTTAGTTTATGTCGTTATTTTCGCTGCTGTTGTTCCCTTTTGTTCTGTTAATGTGTGAACTCTTGCTGCAGAACAGATTTTCCTCAGCGGGACAATAAAGAGAGTGATGAAGCAAAAAAAATGGAAAATGGAAGCAGGAAAGAATAAAACGGAAAATATTAAAGATCAATAAATCTAAAGGAATTGTGAAATTGACTTCTCAGCCACATATATCACCTAAAGTCTCAGAATAAATGACGTTGAAATGACAAGTTGTCGTAGTGATGCCGCAGACTTTATGCATGTATTTGCATCTTTATGGTAGATTTGAAAGATGTGTTTTTCTTTTACAATGACGCCATTTATCAGAATCCGTAAAAACAAAGTATCGTTGAATTTGTGGCATTGGGAAAATTAACCAAATCTAACAACGGCAACATCAAAATCTCATGGCAAAAATTTGCGTTCTTGGCCCATTGGTGCACCTAAAAAGCCAATGACTGACTCTGTTGAACTGCAGGCAGTGTTTCCACACTCTGTCTGTCTGTTCCCAACATTACTCAAAAACAGACAAACTGATTTACATGAAAGTTTCAGGGAAGATAAGAAATGACTCAAGGACCAAATGATTAGATTTTGGCAGTGATGCGGCTTATATAGTCTGGATCCACGGATTTGTTAAATTTCTGTATCATTGTGAGACAGCAGCACGTCATCACTGTAACCATGACAACAAGTGAACGCTACATCAGCTGCCTGCTGATGATCAAATGATTGTGATCCTACTACAAATTCACCGTTGAGGACTTATCGGGACTTATTCATCAGAAATGATACAAGGAACAACTAATTAAACTGTGGGGGTGTTTCTGAGTCCCATCAATTCTCGTCGCCCGCTACATATTTAGGTCACGTGATTTGGTATCCGTACATAACGTACTCATGCAGAACACACACCTGTGCTCAGTGCAAGGCCAATTTTTTATTAAAAATTTCAGGAAATGATACAAAGACTGAGCAGTTTTGGCAGAGTACTGCTCTCTGAGTGATTTTCTTGTTTTAAAGTGTTATAAATGCATCTTACTTTACAAAAAGTATTTCTGAGTTCTCTCTCCTTCATGGTTGTTCTGTATCGGTAGAGTTACAGCACTTTATATTGTAGTGAAAAATGAACCCACAGTGAGTAAAAACAACCCAGAAATTGCTCAGGATTTAAAGAGTTAAATTTTATACACACTGAAAGTTACACTGAAGCTTCAGGGGTTTTTAAAATTAAATCTCAAATCGAATTGCAGCGTCTGTCAGAAAAATCATGAATTTTATATTTTCCACAACCGCTTCAGATTGAACGTGTTTTTTCGTTTGCTATCTTTCTGACTAGCCCAAATCAAGCATAATCCAGTCCATAAATGATTTAATTTGTCTGTCCCTTTATAGTACTTCGCAGCTGGAAGCAAGCTTGGTGACTTTGGCATGTACTTCCACTTGCTGTTAGCTTTTTATTTATTTCAACATTTAGCGCATGCAGACTCGGACGGAAAGCAGTGTGGCTAGCAGTAGCATTAGCCATCGTCAAAGTAAGATCAAGAAGTCTTGATAATTTGCACTTATGCACATCGTAAATCTGTATATTCGTTTTTCCCTCCAAATGCCTCTACTTGCTGCACTTACTGTTTGTTTCCTTTTAAATCTTTTTATACTTTCTAAAAATAAATGAGATTCCTTCCCTGTGAAATCTTAAATCTGATTGCACCCCTTACACATGCATTGCACATGAGGTTTTAAATCACAGCTAAAATTGAAGCGTCTTTGTTTTTAAGTTGTTGTAAGTTGCTGTTAACCAGATGCACTCACAACAAACACCCTCCATTTGTTTCTGACCATAAATGTGCTTTGGCTTCATTTCAGTCGCTCTGCGCAGGACAGGAACCTACGAACTAAACAATCAATGGGTGTTTTCAGCACATAGTTAATTATAGATTATCAGTAAAATCTGCTCTGCTGAAACAGCGGCTCACGTTGTTATTACCAGCAGGCCTCTCTTAACTCCACTCTCTGAGAATATTACATTTGTGATGAGTTCGATATCTGTTTATTCTCTCATTGCGCTTAAAGATCTTCCAGTTCTGCCGCCTCGCTGTAAGTGAAAATACATCACTGCATATTAGCCGGTAATTGGTGCTGAGATTGTCTTTGACTGTTTATCTGTGTCGCTTTTTTTTCTTGTTTTGATGACTATCGACGTCCAGGTCTCCCAGCACGGCGCTGCTGATCAAAGACGAGACCAGGAACGTCTTCTACGAGCTGGAGGACCCGCGGGACGTTCAGGACCGCTGCGTAATTAAGATTTACTGCAAAGAGCCCATCTACGGCACCTACCCCGGACACCACAACCCTCACCTGGCCAACGGAGACCTCAGAGTAAGTGTCCCGTCTCTTTACTAATACGATAGAGCATCTGAGACATCTTACGGTATTTGAAGCGTTCGTCTGGGTTTGTTTTTTGCTCTTTTTGCTCCCAAAATGCCAAGAAAATGATTATTTCAGTCACCTTTTGCTCCGTTGCAGATTAATTTGCTTCATGACTCACAGATTAAAAAACAGACAAACACTGGTGTCGCCGTTTCAGTGGCAGAACACCAATAATACCTCCTGGAATTCCCTTTAGAACTGTTATTTATGTTTACTAAGCGCTAGCTGGTGTGACATAATGCGTCCACAAGTTCACTTTATTCCAACTGTTCCTGGACCAGCGCCAGTTATTTCACATCAGCGGTGACGTCACGGCTGGAAGCCAGCAGGCTGTAAAATAACATAAATGTTCCTCTGAGATGAAAGGATGAAGATCCAGGTCATCTGAGGACACAGTCATTTATGCAGACTGTTACATGTTGCATATAGTATAGCAGAAAAGTTATTTACTGCTGTACATATATGTAATATATACTATATTTAGAATATCCCAACACATCTGCATTTCTTTTACAGTTGTTTTTTTTCAATATTATAAAAGACATTGATCTAATTGATTTTGAAACTAGAGACATTCAGGAATAAGACATCAAGTCATGTGAAGTGGGGATCGACTGATTTGTTTTTTTAAGGCTGATGAGTAATATCTGGAACAAAAACACATATATTAAAAGTTGTTTATTAACAGCATAATAGTTTTTTTTAATTAGAGAAGATTACTTTTACTGATTTTATACATGCATACAATAAATATTATATATGAACTTGTCTTGTCATTCATAACCAGGCAAATGTGCTTCTCTGTGTAAACAATCACTGTCAGTGTTGATTGGCAGTTACCTGTGACATGCAACAGCCAATCAGAAAGACCTGGGGGCGGGACTTTGAGACCATGAAATATATATTACCAGTTTTTAATTGTAATTTTTTGAGCAATTTACTGATATTGTACAGATTTTGTCTGTTTTACGAGTAAAATCACAGAAAAAAATTGTTAATTTACATGTTAACAAACAGGTCTGAACTGTAAATAGATAGTAATTAGTTCTTTTACTGCGTTTGGCCATCCAGGGACACATTGTGTACACTGTATTTAAATTAAGAAGTCACAATTTTAAAGAAAAAATATGTTTTTTAAGGACTGAAAACACTGTCAATCATCATTCTTTAAATATTAATTTGCAGATAATAAGTAAAATCCCCCAAAAAATAAATTTAAGTGTTGACTTAAAAACAGGCCCAAACTGTAAATATGTTCACATAAAAAATCCATATTTTTACAAGGAATAATTTGTTCTTCTACAACATTTGACCATGTCTTACACAATTTGTCTTTTACTGCATTTACATATTAAAAAAATATTTTAACGGAAAATTATGTTTCTTAGGAAAAAAATCTAAAAATAGTTTTGTTAAATTATAGAGTATCAAGTAAAATCACAAAACAATATATAAATTAACATGTTGACCAAAAAAACACCAAACAGACCCAAATCCATATTTTGTTAAATTATAGATATTGTCGAGTAAAATCACAAATTATATAAATTTAGATGTTGACCTAAAAACAAAACAAACAGATCAAAACTAAATTTTTTACAAATAGTTTGTTCTTCTACCATTTTGTACAATTTTTTTTTTACTATATTTACATTTTTAAAAGAAAATCATTATTTTAGAGAAAAAATATGTATATTAGGAAAAAATACACAAATAGTAAATACATTAACAGTTAATTTTCAGAATTTCACTATTTATTATTTACAGATATAAAATTAAATCTTATTTCTTCTTACTTGTTGATCATAAAAAACAAAAAAGAAAAAAATAGTAAATTAAATGTGAATTTTTAATAGTTGTTTTTCATTGTTATTTTACAGATAATTGCTGTTCAGTTTTTAATACACTCAGTTTACTTTGAAATAAAATAAATGTCTGTAAAAGTAAGAATAACGTTTCTTGAAAACACAGATTTCTGATGTTTTTTTTAACTGTTCTTGTGTAAATTAATATTTTGTTTCTGTGATTTTTCTAGTTATTACTCATATTTTAACTAAGCAGGAATATATGTAAGATAACATAAATTGTTCCAAAAAATTTGAAATAAAAACTGTCAAAAAATAAAGACAAAGCTGTCGTTTGACCTACAGAAACAGGTCACAGATGAGTCAGGTTAAATTTGCAGAGATCGGTGTTTTGTTATCTCTTCATGATGGAATCAGAGTTAATTAGAGGTTTGTGATCTGTGACGTTTTTTAATTTTAAAAAGAACGATGGTCAGTTTCCTCTGAAATGGGTTCAGGAGCCTCAGTGGGTTTTATCTTAATCCATCAGTCAGCCGCTGACTAAATATATGTGGCATTAGCCTGATTAGCACGATTACTGACGCTTTGTGCTTTCGGTTACAGCTAGAGCAGAATAAAACCTTTTCCTGTTTTCCGTACAGAACCTCGCATTCTGTCGCCTCCTAATTACACTGTGATTATGGAAATGAGGCGGTAATTCAAAGTGCCACAGAATGCTGCTTTTATAGGATAAAATAAATTATAAACTAGATAAATTACATTAGAGCAGACTGTGAAAGATGAATCTGGCTGTCAGACGGCTGAAGTGAAGCAGAGGAACGTCAGCCTGGAGCTCGGTGTTTACGGTCGGTCGCTGCCTCTGGTTTGCAGCTGGAGGTCGCGTGTTCTCCTGGGATCTGGAACCTTCTTTTACGGCCCCGTCAGGGAAACCTTGAGTTTTATGTGTGAGGTTCCACCAAGGTGAAGCCGAGGACGCCGGCGTCGGAGCTTATTGAACTCCAGCCGAGATTATTCCCTGATTGCAGCCGCGAAAGCATGACGAGGATCAGTGGAGCCAATCAGAGCCGGAGGACGGAAAACGTTTGAGGAGGAGATTGATGGGCAGATTTTTATCAGCAGGAGGAAGGCTGCTTCTGAAGACCTGTCAGGACAGCGAATAGTGGAGTACTGTAAGAGATGATGAAGAGAAGTGAAAATAACATCAATTATTGGTAAAATAATGTTTTTAGCAAATTGAAATGCAGTAGAACAATCAAATTTTATAATCAAATCTGTGCAGTAATGCATATTTTTGATGCAGATATGATCTAAAAAGTGCTAATTTTTAATGGTCAAAAGTTTACATCCACTTGTAACATAATGAGAACATAATGTCATCCCTCTCTTGAGTTTCCAGTTATTTCTACAACTCTGATTTTTCTCTGATAGAGTGATTGGAACAGATACTTCTTTGTCCCAAAAACATTCATGAAGTTTGGTTCTTTGATGACTTTATTATGGGTGAACAGAAAAAGTGACCAAATCTGCTGGGTCAAAAATATACAGCGAGAGAAATTATTTATTATTTTTCAGGCATTAGTCAACATCATTTTTCTTTCAAATAACAGCAAATATCTGTAAAATAATGACAGTTTTGCTCACATGAATATTGTAAAAATGTGTAAAGAAGTGTAAAAGGAAAAATATTAGTAAAAATGCGGATTTTCTTATTTACAGCTTGGCCTTTTTGTGGCGTTACTAATTATTATTAAAAATTTGCCAAAACATGGAAAATCTGAAAAAATTGCAGTGAAACATTTTCACCATTTTTCAGTTCTTATATATCTGTAAAAAAAAAAAAATCTGTAAATATCTGTTAAATACATATGTAGATATCTTTAGCTTATTTGAGTACATTAAAAAATTAAATATATAAAAATATCTAAATATTTTAATATATATATATATATATATATATATATATATATATATATATATATATATATACAACATTTTATATAGATATATTTAGCTTTTTAAACACAAAAATATATGAAAATACATTCAGAAATATTAAAATATTTTTTCAAATATATAAAAATTATCTATATATATATTGATAATTCTATGTGTGTGTTTATATGTATATATGACATTTTAATACATTGTAAAATATAAATATATAAAACATATTTTTATATATAAATTAAAAAAAATTATGTATGTATCTATCTAAATACATTCAGTGTATTAATCCTTAATATACATAATTTTTTGTTATGTAAAATATTTTTCCTCATTCAAATACAGTTAAAAAATAGTGTATCTTTAAGGAGAAATGTAAAAAACTAAAGGATACTATTTGTAGAAAGACATTTTTGATGTAGACATTAGTTAGCCTCTATATTTAAAGCAACATTTAAATTAATCATTTTTTTCTGTGATTTTTACCAGTTATTAGCTGTTATTCTGGAATAGTTGAAATATCAGTGAATTGTTGACAAAGGGACACTTTTAATAAAGTTTTCTTTGTGCTGTGGACCTCCGACTAGGTGGAATTAAACGTCTGTAATTTAACAGCTGCCTTCAATGGGAGGCTGTTGCTAAGATACGGCCGGAGGATGATGGTCTGTCCACAGGGTGTTGTTATAAACGGCCGGAGGGTTATTATGTGGAAATATTGGCTTTTCAATTTGCATCGTCTCCAGGAGATAGCTTTGTGCGTCACGAGCAATTACAGCGCCTTCTTCCTTTGTGCTTCCCGTTCTAACGCCGCCTTTGTCTCGTCTTCCTGCCCGACGTTCAGGATTGATGCCAGGAGATAATCTCTTCATGCTCGGCCCGTCAATATTCCATCAAGTGCAACTTAAACTGCTCTTCGAGGGCAATTTGGAGTCTTTCCTGTCAATCATGTAGCTGCATCTATGAAGCGCCAGACGTTCCTGTAAACTACAGATAGAAGCTTTTATTGTCTTCGTGTCAATACAACAAAATTTGTGACTTTTCCATCTTTTATTTTACATCTCGTTTAAAATTTGAAACCAAAAGAAAACAATTGCTTGACGAGATTCTGTAAAAACAAAAAAATGAATTCTAAACTCCTCAGCAGAACTGAGAAGCAAAGACTGCAATTTTTTGTGATTTTTTTCACTCATTTGATTTTGGACGTTTATGGCATTCTGTGATCATTTTGTGTCACATTTTACTAGTTTTACATCTTTTTATGGTCATTGTGTGTCACATTTTGGATGTTTAGCGACGTTTTGTCGTCTTTTTTGGTAATTTTCTGTCACATTTTGGTTGTTTTAGAGAATTTTGTGTCACATTTTGGTCTTTTGCGTCATTCTGTGGTCACTTGGTGATCATTTTTTATCCCACTGTGATCGATTCACATCTTTTTGCATCACATTTTAGCGGTTTTGTGTCACATTTTGTCTGTTTTAGGTCATTTTATGTCTTTTTGTGGTCATTGTGTGTCACAGTTTGGTCATTTTCATCTCATTTTGGTTGTTTAACTTAGTTTTGTGGTCTTTTTCGGTCATTTTTGCTAATTTTGTGTCATATTTTCTCTGTTTTGGGTCATTTTGTGTCACATTGTGGTTGTTTTATGTCGTTCTGCGCTCTTTTGTGTCATATTTTGGCTGTTTTGCATCACATTTTGATCATGTTGCGGAACATTGTACAGAATGTAAAACAATGTACCACGCAAACTACGCTCCGTCGCTGCAACAGGAAGGTGTTCTGCGGGATACTCCTCAACATGTTATATTTGAGTCTTTTTTTTTAAAAAATATGTTTGCAAAATTGTCAAAAAAAACTTTTTTCACTTTGTCATTATGGGGTATTGTGTGTAGAATTTTGAGGAAAAAATCTATATTTAATCCATTGCGGAATGAGGTTGTAAAGCCGTTGAGTTTTTCCACCATGTCGTTCTGCTGACTGATTCAGCTTCATGCACCTCTGAGATGAACTCTTAAAAAATATAAGAGTGTGATCGTTTTAGAAACCACTTGTCGAGGAACCTGGTCGTGTTTTTAAAGCCCTCTTTGGAGACTGTTAACTGCTATCATGTCTTTCATGAGGTCAGAAGTCATCGGATAAGTGATTGCTCTCATATCGTGTAACACCGCCGGCATAAACATCCAGAGTATTTTTTTTTTGGCTTTGTGTCTCATTCAGATTTGGATTTGTCGTAAAGAGCTTTGTGCTGCTGATTTAAATGGTCGATCTAGTCGTGTTTCTGGGTCATCATTTGTGCATTCTGTAGCTGAAATATTTCTATATGCATCACATTTTGGTACTTCACGTCATTCTGTGGTCCTTTTGTGGTTGTTTTACATCTTTTGCAATCGTTTTGTGTCACATTTGTCGGTTTTAGGTCATTTTGTGTCATATTTTGGTTGTTTTACTTCTTTTTATGGTCGTTGTGCGTCACGTTTTGGTCATTTTCGGCACAATTTGGTTGTTTAATGTAGTTTTGTGGTCTTTTTGGGTCATTCTTTGGTTGTTGTGTGTCACATTTTGTCTATTTTCTGTCAATTTGCGTCACATTATGGTTGTTTTAACGTCTTTCTGCATCACATTTTTGTTGTTTTTTATGTTTTTCTGTGGTCATTTTGTGTGACATCGTGGTTGTTTTGTCACATTTTGATCCTTTGCGTTACTCTATGGTCGTTGTTTGGTAATTTTATGTCACATTTTGTATGTCTTGGATCATTTTGTGTCACATTGTGGTTGTTTTACATGGTTTTGCACTCTTTTTGCATCACAATTTAGCTTTATTGTCACATTTTGTCTGTTTTAGGCCATTTTATATCAAATTGTTTTACTTTTGTGGTCATTTTGTGTAACATTTTGGTAATTTTCATCACATTTTGGTGGTTTTCTGTCATATTTTGGTTTTGTAATGTAGTTTTGTGGTCTTTATTGGTCATTTTTTGGTAATTTTGTGTCACTTTCTCTCTGTTGTAGGTAGTTTGTGCTACTTTGTGGTTGCTTTGTCTTTTTTCATCACATTTTGGTCGTGTTGTGTCAAATTTTTGTCCTTTACGTCATTTTGTGGTCATTTTGTGTCACATTGTAGTTGTTCTACATCTTTTTGCACTCTTCTTACATCACGTTTTAGCCTTTTCTGTCACATGTTTTCTAATTTCTGTCATTTTGTGTCACGTTGTTGTTTCACATGTTTTTATGGTCAGTGTGTGTCACATTTTGGTAATTTTCATCACATTTTGGTTGTTTTGTGAGTGTTGTTTTTAATAAATTTGCAAAATTGTCCATATATAGCCTGATATGTTTTCGTTAATTTACCTCACTTCGCAAAACCTAGTCTTCTCTGCCCGATTGCACTGTTGAATCGTGTCTATATTAGGGTCACATCTTGTTATTTTGCAGTAAATCGCACCCAGCAGTGGTGTTAGAAACCCTCTTCTTGGCTTATTGTGGTTTAGAGTGAAAAATCTCAGATCCAGAGAGTTTCTGTTGATGTTTTACCCTTGTGTTTGTAACTTAACTGTTAAGACTGTCTGTGGCTATCGCATATCTGCAGTGTTGATGCTGAAATGATGCATGTGCAGCCCTACTGTCTATATTCTGAGGGTTTTCACAGAGAGCGTCACTCACAGCATGATTTATTGAACATTTTACTCCTAATAATAGGCCAAAAATGGATTTTCTTTCGTGGCTGTGGAGTAGTTTGTGATATATGGAGCTATAAAAGGAAATATCCAAAATCCCCTCTATAAAAGCCTTTTGACTCTAACATGTCTGTAAGATAGAACAAGAATTTTGACGCTAGTTTTATCACATTTTCAGATTTCTGTTCTGGAAATCAATGCAAATTAGCGATTTTTTTTTTGACTATATAATGCCTTGTTTGCTTTTTTTAATCTTTTGAAAACTTGCAATGCCAAAAAAATGGGTGCTATGTTATAAGCAATTACCTGAGGTGGTTTCAAAGTGATATCTGTTAGTTCTCCTGCAGTATCTCCTATTAAAATGAAGAAATCATTGCGATATAATGTTGTGAAGCTCTGTGTTTAAATAGAACTTCTGAGCCGTATGCAGTGAACTGAACGCAGCTCCAGAGTGGAACTAAATGAAGCCTCCTGCTCTGACTTTCAGCAGAGAGAAGGACAGCTGCTGGATAAAACATGACGTCACCGTTTTACAGCTGCAGAGCAGAAGTCAGGATCACATTTTGCTGTTTCTGTCACCGACGCTGGTAGAACTGCATCATTTTTTTAAACGAAATTAATCAAGCCGATTGCAGATAAACAGCTTAAATCTTATAATTTACCTTAAATCCATTTGCTTCAGATTGCGAATCAATAGTGGCTTTAACAGAACCGTATATAGATTGTTTGATTGAGCTGCGTGACAAATTTTAGTCAGCCCTGTCCAATCACGTTCTTTAATTCTGTCTATATTAGAGATGCATCTTGTTTTTGTGCAGTAATTTACACAGCAGTGATGTGAGAAGCCTTCTATAGGAAAAGCTGCAGACCTGCTGGCTGAATCTTGCAGTTTAGACTGAAAAATGTGGCACTTTCAAGATTTGCTCAGATCCAGAGAGCTTTGTGTCGCTGGTTCTTACACTTGTGTTTGTAGTGGAGCTTTTTCTGGTGTCTGTAACTTTAAATGTTCCCGTTTAACTGAGTGTCAGTGATATAACCTTGTCCGAAGTTGGCTTACTTTGGCTTTGCTGGGTCTCGCAGCAGCGACACTATAAATGCTGCTCACTGTTCAATGTGCCCTTAGAGATTTTATTTGTCTGTCTAGAAACCCATTATCATCCATCATTTTAAACAGTTTCAGTATAACATACACAGATAGAGGTGCCTGGTCGGGTGTTTTGGCGGCTGGTGATTTCAATGTTGTGGCTGGTTAATGTATGTTCTCAGGTTTTTCATTCATGACTGAGCCTAATATTTGATTTGTCTCTTGGTGAATCTGTAAGATCAATGTAGTGGTGTACAAAGGGAAATATTTCTCTTTGAAGTGTAATAAAAACCAAAGGAAACCTTAAAGCTCGTGTCCGGAATTTGAATCGCAGCGTCTCCCAAAACACTGTTGGTCCCTCCCTCTGATTTCGCCCCTTTATTTGTGCACGCGCGCAGTACATGAGAGAAGTGCCCGGAGTGCTGCAGCATCTCGCCTGTTTTGCTGTTTTCTGCTCTTCTACATTTAGTACATTTAGTAAATAATAAAGGAATTACGTTAGAATTCTGTATTGAGTCTAACTTGTCCTAATACCAAAATAACATGAATCTGCTAGGACGAACTAGTAAAGTTTCAATATGTGATTACACTGGTGTATCCCTCTCGATGACGTTGTTTATCAAACTTAGTGCATTTACGTGTGTATATGTGTTACATTGTTTATTTATTTCTATCTAGAGTTCAGAATTGCATGACTCCTCTGACGAAGAGTATGTCCCAGACGTCCCAACATCTTCCTCCAGAGGTCGGGCATCTAAACGAAGCCGTCAGGCGGGCTATGGAGGCCGTGGTCGGGGAGCGACGCGAGCACCCCGAGCCAAAAAACGTCCTGCAGTCTCTTGGCCTGACAAGCCGTGGGATTGGTAACTTTTCTGGAAGTTGCCGATCCCTGATGCCCTCTCCTCCACAAGCAAAACAAATGTGCGCGCGGTTGCGTAGTGCGAAGCTCGCCCACCTCTGCATGGGCTTGCTTGCTGTGCGCGTAACCGTTGATTGACAGCATGACAAAGCTGAAGCTCGAACTTGATTGGTCGGCAGCAACCGGTGCTTTTTGGAATAACATGGGGGTCTATGAGAGGAAGGCGGAGCTCAGGAATAAATTTTCATATCGCGTTATACTAACTTTATATTATAGTATCGAACTAGACAAACACATTTGAGCTTTGTTAAACAATGATACATAAATTGAAAACAAACGGAAACTCCGGACACGAGCTTTAATGGATACAGTATGTATACTCAACCACTGTTGCCCTAACACCATCTCCCAACAACAAGGATGTCCTGACACAATCTTTGCATTTTTAACTGATCAATATCGGAACAAACCTGAACCCAGTCTCTAAACACTGACTTAAAGACCTGCTGCGCTCGTTGTGTGTCACATTTTGGCTGTTATAGGTCATTTTGCAATCTATTTGCATCACATTTTGGTCGTTTGCATCATTCTGTGGCCACTTTGTGTCGCGTTGTGGTTGTTTTGTCACATTATGTCTGTTTTAAGTCGTTTTGTGACATTTTGGTTGTTTTACATTTTTTACACTCTTTTTGCATCACATTTTAGCCATTTTGTGTCACATTTTGTCCGTTTTATATCACATTTTGCCTAGTTTAGGTTTTGTGTGATATTGTGGCAGAAAATAAAACACCCATGGAAACCTCTACCACTGTTGACCTAACACCATCTCCTGACAATAAGAATGTCTCGACTCAATCTTTGCATTTGAACTGATCAATATCAAACCTAAACCTGATCCCTAAACCCTGACTTAAAGACTTGCTGCACTTGATTTTTTTTAATCTTTCTATCTTTAATTAAGAATTGTTTGTGTTTTTCTGTGATGTATCAGAACATCAAGTCAAATACCTCATGTGGGAAACCTTCTTGGCAATAAAACTGACTGTTATTCTGATTCTGACACACAACAGTGTATAATAGGATGCTAGGAATGTAAAATATGAATCATTTTCTCATTAATCTGGAGCTTTATCGATCAGTGATGGCTTCACTGATGACAGAAATTGATCACAGGTGACATTTCCTGTGTGCTGGATTTACTGGTAAAGGTAATGGAAACATCGGCGGCTCTGTTGCATTTGTCATAAATCCTGGCTATTTTCAAACCTACATGCTCTGGTCAGAGGTCATTAAGCATCACAGAAGTCTTTGTCATGGTGCCCATTGCTTGGTAACTTCCCACAGTGGTCTGCTCGCCAACTCAGAACTACTCATAGTTCTTAAAACCAGGGTGGTCCCTTAAAACGGTGACAGTGGAGTTGTTTTGCTAGAACATTTGTATTCTGGGAGGCAAGTGATTATACTGGATAATTCATTGCGAAGAACTGGCATGGTTGCCTTAGTGCATGATCCAAGTCTTCTGGAAAAATGAGAATTTCAGGGCGGTGGGTTGCTAGCCTGGAGGTTGTTGTTTTCTGTAGCGGAGTGGTTTTTTGAAATGGTAGATAGTGGAAGGAGAGGAGGAAGCTAGCTAACAGTAGTGGCCAATAGTAGGCTTATCCCCCCAGCCTACATCCAGTCAGTCAGACTACAGATGTGTAAGCTCTGGCCGGAGGTCCTGATGCAATGTGGTGCTCCTTGCTTGCTCAACCTGTACAATGGTCTCTGCTTGCCAACACAGAACTGACCGCCTCCTCTGGTTAATATGATATTAAATTGTCAGAGGCTCCACCTGGTGCCATAGTTAGGTACTACAGCTAATGTACAATACTAAAAGTATGTACTATGTTGGAAAATGACATCAGATTGCTGTCGGCAGTTACGAAATGGATCAGGTTAAGACCAAAGACTTGATTGGGACTTCCCTATAAACACCTCTGGAGACTTGGAAAAAGTTCATAAAATTCTTGCATCATCACTCTTTAGATACCTTTTATAACTGTTTTTTTTTCTATTCTGAGATACTTGCTAAATTAATGTGCCATCCTGTCTGTTTATTTTTTATTTGTAGAGAGAGATGGTTTACGCTCCCCAGGACTCTCCACCAAACCGCCGCCTGAGCAACCCACCCATGTCTTCCCAGCATTCGTCGGCCTCCGCCTCGCCTCCTCAGGGCTCACCGTCTCGAGCCCGTCTCCTCTACAGCGGCGGTAGACCTTCTTCCTACGCCGGGCCTCCCCACCACACCCACTCCCTGCCTCACCCGCACTCCCAGTCCCACCACTCTTCTCCCCACCAGCAGCCTCAGCTCCACCAGCCCCACCACAACCAGCCGGCCTTCTGCGCCTCCTCCAGCGCCATCCTGGAGCGCAGGGATGTGAAGCCCGACGATGAAGTGGGGGGATCCAGGAGCATGGTGCTGCTGCGGGGAGATGAGCGCGGTGGAGGTGGGATCTATGCGGACCCCTACTCCCTGGGCCCGGACACCAGTCGGCTGAGTCTGGCTGGAGGTCCTCACTCCCCTCTGCCGGCCAGAGCCGACCCCTACGGTTCCTTATACCGCCGTGGAGGAGGAGGTGGAGGAGGAGGTGCTGGATCAGTGCGTTCACTCACCTCCTACTCTGCAGCTGCCTTACAAGGAGAGCTGATGGAAAGCGGTGCCCTCTACAGGCCGGGAGGTCCGCTTTATAACGACGCCTACGCTGCATCGGTGTTGGCCATGGGGCTGCGAGTGCCACCGCCGTCCTCCCCACAGAAGATACCCGATGTAAGGGATCCTTACGGAGGCACCATGCCAGCTCGGGGTTCACCTGGCAGACAGAGTTTGAGAAGAGACTCTGTGACGTCCTCTGTGTTTGGGGACAGTCCTAAAGCCCGGGGCCAGGGTCCAGGGTTGGGTCTCACCTCTGAGCAGCTCTGTCTGATGGCTGGAGGGGAAGGAGGTGGTCCTGGAGGCTTCGGTTCACCTCTGCTGGGGAACGAGACCGAGACCAGGTAGGGCAACCTCAACATGTACTTCGAGTCAGACAGGAGAGCTGACATTTAAGTGGAAATTAGTTGGAATTGCAAAACCTTCTTCTTGGTTGTTTCACAAGAGAAAACTAAACTTCATCAACAGAAAATCTTTTAATTTGGCCCTAATTCAGCTTCGAAAACATGCAGTTTCAGCATTTAAGCTTGATAAAAGTAGAGATTAACTCATTGGCAAAACCAAAAATGGAGCACAGCATCAACAAAAGTACAATTTTGTTGTTTGAGTTAATCCAACTCAATGATTTCCTACTCAGAAAGACAAAATAAGGGAAAAGTGAAGGACAGCAGCAGTTGTTCAAAAGTATACACACAGTTGAAGCCAAAATATTTTTATGCATGCCAAATTTTGACTTACAGTGAATTTCTACTTGACCAATAGGGTTCTTAACACTGGAAGTGATTTTAACGAGTGGCAGAAGACAGCTAGATGTGTTCAAGATGTTAATGATGAATTTTAACCCTTTAAGCTTCAGTGTACCGCCGGCGGTACACCTACTAATTTGCATAGGAATTTCAGGAATGTCCGACGGGTGCAAACGCGATTATACAAACACTATACACCGATGGAAAGCTTAGATTCTCATGAATCCGCCGGTATAAACCACTTTCAGATGCGATTACCACAGCGGGTGAGAAAAACACATTTGTCCGACAAAAACAAATATTCATCCATCCGTTCTCTATACACGGCTTCAAAGCACACAGCGCGACTCACATTTCCGGGTTTATTATTACACACAAAAAAAAGATTCCACAAAAAACGGCTATAATCCAACCTTTTACATCAGATGACACAAGCCAGGAAACTATTTTGTCCAAAACATGTCCTGAAGTCGGTATAAAATCCCCGAATCGGTCGTTTTCAAGGAAATGCACCTCCCGATGCGCGTCCAATATTCCCTGTATTTTTCGTAATTTTTTTTATTTAAAAATAGAATATTAGCGATTTTTTGTACTGAAAACGGCTGGAATTGACTGAAGCTTAAAGGGTTAACTATTTCTATGTAAAATTCAGTGTCCAAAATTATTCATGAAATTGTCTGACGATAGCCCTGGTCAGTTTTACCATGTTCTAGAGCATTCTAATACTCTCAGCATTTCTGGTAACAACATCCCAAGGCAGCCAGTAAACAAAGCTGGTATCCATGGACACCGGCCAAGGGCGATTAAGCTGGACAAATAAGAAATTGTCATCAGTTCTGTGGTTCTGTTCTGTGATGAAAATGGAGTTGTTTAGACACAAGGACATGACTTCAATTTGGCAAAAACAAAGGATTTGACCCAAAGAACATCGTCGGGACGGTTAAATGTGGTGGGAATGTGATGCTTTAGGGCTGTTTGTCAGCCTCTTCAGCGTAAAGGGCATCGTGAGAAAAGAGGGCGACATTAATATTCTGGAGGAAAACACCATATATAAATCATAATGTGGCATGACTATGAATATTTGGGGCTTAACTCTGTTAAGTATATATTTATTCACTGTTGGACATGGAGTTCTACAGCTTTGTACTTAACACTGCAGTATTTGTTACACTACACAATATTGACTATTTTTATGAAATGTAAAGACGGTAAAGGAGAGCCTTTCTCACATCATAATGAACTTGAATAAATGAAGATTAGAATAATCTGTGTTCATTATTGCAGATGTGTGAAAGGGATGATGATTTGCTGCTACAGTCGATCAACTTTTCAGTATTTAAAGATAAAATCTGATCACGAAAAATAGGTCTGTTAAAGTGAACTTACAGTAGGTTACTATAGAAAGAAATAGCTTATTTCTTCTCTTATTAATTGAAGCTTAGTCCGTGACTTCTCTTCCTACTTGCTATAAACCTTAGCTTGTTGTAGCTAATGTTAGGTACTGCAATTGTACATGATATGACCTTTAGCTTGTGGTTACGGTTGCCAACTCCCTGAAAAATAAATAAGGGACACCTCGCTGGCAGGGCTGGACTGACTCGATTGCCTTTACCCCTCCCGGCATGGTGAAATTTTTTTTTTGCCTTTTTTTGTGCTTGAAACGATTTTTAACCTTTTTTGAGTCAAACCTGAGTTTAATTAGATGCATGTTTTTGAGTGATACAAATGCGTGGAAAACAAATTATTATTCAACAATTTATTTTTCGGTGCAAAATAACAACCCATTCTTCACACCTGGTCACTAGGGCACTTAACAAACCCTACTGAAGATGCTGAGGTTCTCTTTGGGAGTGACCAGGATGGATAGAATCAGGAATGAGTACATCAGAGGGACAGCACATGTTAGAGCCTTTGGAGATAAAGTCAGAGAGGCCAGACTGAGATGGTTCGGACATGTCCAGAGGAGAGAGAGTGAATATATTGGTGGAAGGATGCTGAGTTTCCCACTGTCAGGCAGGAGGCCTAGAGGAAGACCAAAGAGGAGGTTTATGAATGTGGTTAAAGAGGACATGAAGGTAGTTGGTGTGAGAGAAGAGGATGCATCAGACAGGGTTAGATGGAGGCAATTGATTTGCTGTGGTGACCCCTGAAGGGAAAAGCCAAAAGGAAATGAAGAAGAAGAAGAAGACTATGTGAGGGAATGACCTAATGCAGCGCTTGATTTAGATGGTCGCCAGGTCGCCATTTGCGACTAAAAACGTCGCAAATGGCGACCGTCGAAACCGAGCGCTCAATCAAGCTGAACTGCCTATCATGTTTTCTTCATGGAGGCAGCGACTTTGTATGATGTCAACAACCTGCCATGATTCCCGGCACTCACGGCGACCTGGCAACCGTCTAAATCGAGCGCTGTAATGACTCCCATAATGAGGTTATGTTATTTACAATTTACCTCCTGCTACAAGACTGTACTGATGGTTTAAGAAAAACACTAAAACAGAATTTGATTTTGGTGTTTTAGTGGGAAAAAATATGAAATGAAGCTTTTTTTGCAGCTTTTATTTAATCGCACAGGGCAGTTCTCTCTCTGGGAACAAAGTGGCTGCTTCTGTTGCTTCCTGGGAGGATATGAATGAAACTACTGTCAATGAAAAATAAAATGAAATAAAACTACAGATTGCCTGTAAAGTGCAACGACTCAGCTTTCAGAAACCATTGGATTTTTTCCGATAGCATAAACGTTGACATAATTACGGTTTTCCAAAGTGTGCTTACCCAAACACTGATGACAGACTAGGACTTAAACGTTAAAAAGAAATCATTCTTATTTTTTACATCCCATATCTGCCTCTGGCGTTGCCTGGTGGACAACAAACCGGTCAACGATTCCCCTGGTTTTGTTGTGTCTCATGGTTTTAATGTGTACAGCAGTCGATGCATGCTGTTTAATTTCATAAAGTCCGCCATGGGCTACAGAAAACACACGCCGACAGACAGTACAGTGCGCCTTGTAAATGTTACCGCACACTTTTTCCACCCACATGTATTCTCGTTCCCATTCGCTTCTGTATTTCTGCAGCCTCTTAATCTTCCTTGGAGGAGTTCCATCTGCCGTGTCCGAGGCCTGAAAATTGTCATCCACGTCAGTGTCATCCATGCTGCTTTGTTGTCGTCTCTTGTTTGCCGGTATACATTCTTTCCACGTGAAAGGACCTCAACCAATGAGATGAGCTGAATTCTGTATTGTCTTACTCGTGTGTGAGTGTGCTGTCAGTTCATTGGTCACAGAGTAAGAGAGGGCTGGCAATGAGATTACCGTAAATTATCACATGAAGCACCCTGTTATTCATTGATTACGTTGTCATTTTAAAGACTGATTTTTCATTCTCATGGTAATATGGGACAAATTGCGTTCCATATGGGACGCGAAATTTTGTTGCTCAATATGACACGATTCCATATTTTAAGGGATGGTTAGCAACCCTACTTGTGGTGGCTAATGTGAGTTTCTGCAGTTGTACGTGATATAACCCTTAGCTTGTGGTAGCTAACGTTGCTTTTTGCAATCATAATTGATATAACCCTAAGCTTGTGGTGGCTAATGTCGGCTACTGTAATTATGCTTGATATAGCCTTTTACTTGTGATGGCTTATTTTAATCACTGCAGTCGTAGTTAATATCACACTTAGCTTGTGGTGGCTAATGTTAGCTTCTGCAATCACACTTGATATAGCCTTTCACTTTTGGTGGCTAATGTTAGCTACCGTAGTCATACTTGATGTAACCCTTAGCTATGCTTGGTAATGTTAGCTAACGCAGTCATACTTGATATAACCCTTAGCTTCTTTTGGCTTATGTTAGCTACCACTGTCATACTTGATATAACTCTTCGCTTGTTATAGCTAATGTTAGCTAATGCAGTCGTACTTGATACAACCCTTAGCTTGTGTTGGCTAATGTTAGCTCACGCAGTCTAGACCCTCCAGAAAAATGTGATTATGCGATCGCATGAATTCCCGCATTAATCACCAAAATGCCGCTGATTATGCAGGGGTCAATTATTTCCCAAAAGGCCGCATAATCGCCGCAAAACAGCGCATAATTCCCACAAGAATCTCACATTTCCACAAAAAAAAAGAGAAATATGCGGGTACCGCTTGATTTCACAATTTCCGCATAAAATGAGAAAACTATAACCAATATAAATGGAGTTGTGAGTGAGTTTTTATGTGACGCCCGGCCTGACGTCATCAGTTCGCGCATTCACACACACACACACACACTAGAAGCACGAGCTGATGCGGAGCGCGGCGCCAGTGTTGCCAACTTAGCGACTTTCTCCCTAAATCTAGCGACTTTCCAAAGTGTCCTAGCGACTTTTTTTGTCAAAAGCGACTCGCCACAAATCTAGCGACTTTTTCTGCCGTTTTGGAGACTGACAGGAAAACTCGGATCATTCTGCAGTTACTGTTTTCAACAAGCAGCAGGTGCTGCTGTGAGCTTCTCCCCCTCCCAAAGCACAGACTGTCAGTCCAGTAACCCCGCAGCAGTCCCAATGTCTGATTAGAGGACTCATCCCTCCGCGGCCAGACGGCAGGTGAATCGCGCATATTTTTGCATATTTCACAACTATTCGCATACTTTGCAACTTTCCGCAATTTCCCCGCATAAAATGGCATAAAAACCCTGCATATTTATTCGCATAATCAAGGATTTTAGCCCGCATAATCAAGTATTTTTGCCCGCTTTTTTCTGGAGGGTCTAGCAGTCATACTTGATATAACCCTTAGCTTGTCATGGCTAATGTTAGCTACTGCAATTGTACTTGATGTAACTCTTAGCCTGTGGTGACTAATGTTGGCTACTGTATTCATATAATTCTTAGCTTATGATGGCTAATGGTAGCTAGTTGATAGTTGATATAACCCTTAGCTTGTGGTGGCTAATTTATCTTATTTGTTTTAGCTTTTGGAGGCTAATGTTAGCTAATGTTAAGCATCCTGTCTACAACCAGGTGGACATGAGATGATGAAGACTTCCCCATTAGAATTTATAGACAGCTGTGGTGGATAAGAAACACATTTACATAACCAAGCAAATTATGTCTAATTGTAAACTTAACTGCACAACTATGGAGTTGATAGAAAAAAACATGGTTTTTTTAAGGGATTGTTGAATATTTGAGCAGTGGCTGCTTGTTCTGTCTGTTTAATCGAGGTAACGACCTCCTTTAAAACCGTTTATTTCTTTATTGTACGAAAACTTTTTGCCGTGACATTAGGGCGAGTTTGTTGGCAATTTCCTCTTTCAAACCAGAACTGATGTGTACTTTTGTGCAATAGTTTGTGATCCTGCATCTCTGTTTGTGGAGTATTTTGTCCTCGAGTAGATCAAGGATGAGGGCTGCACTATATTTCTTAATCTATCAAGAAGTAAAATAAAATATCAGATGTTTTAATTCTCTTCCTCCAAATCTGGCCTTGCACTCAGTTGCTTCTTCAGCTGTGATTTCTGTTGGTTTGAGCAAAGAAACGAGCGATAACTAGTAACACATAAAGTCCCTGATTCGAGGTTGATGGATGTTTTGATGAAATAGTTCATAATAATAACTTATTCTAATTACAACTGTTAACATCGATCTCTGCTGCTGTTTGTGCAGAAATGTCCAAAAGTAGATTTATCCTCATCTGAAGAGAATTTCAGTTTTACAAGGAGAACTCGGTCGTATCATGGGGAAACCTTGACAGTGTCGGCTTCACTTTATGTCAGATGTGTGTGAAACATCTGTTGGTTTTTCTGATGTGTGTTGGTGTGAATCCAGGGAGCGGATGGAGGCCATGGAGAAGCAGATCGCCAGCCTGACCGGTCTGCTGCAGAGAGTCCTGAGCAGAGCGCCGGAGGCAGAAAGCCCGTAAGAAGCACCACAACATGAACACAAACACACATTTAAACACAAATACAACATGCAGAAGCCCTCCTCTCACCGGCACACAGCTGAAAGCGTTCAAATCTGGTCTGCTATATTTGCTATATCATGTTCTATATATACATTACTACTTCTAATTTAATTCTCTGACACTTCATTTGAAGAATTTGTGACACATGTTGCCCTCAGAGTCTGAAAATATTTAATACTACAGGGAATCTGCAGGTTTTGAATAATAAAAAAGGTAGTAAACCTTCCAAAAAGGGGCTTTATGAAGGTGTTCAAGTCTTGAATGTTATTTCCTTTCTTGCCATGGATGTTTTTTACAGCCACAAATTAAAAATGGGTCACTCCATCATTAGCGTTAGAACAATTTGTGCTCTACCATCTCTGGTTTTGCATAATTTTTACAGCATAAAATCTGAATTTTTATAAATGTGCGTGTTAAACTTTGCATATCGAATGCTTTCAGAGATTTGTTTATAAATTGGCAGTCAGCCTCACTTTCTCGTCACGTTTTTTTCCAGGGTTTGAAATTTGAATCTCCAACAATGCTTTAGTATCCAAAATTTATGTCTACAAAATGCTTCCTGGAAATGAAAAACCATGCTAATATTCAATTCAATTCAATTCAATTTTATTTATATAGCGTCAGTTACAGTCAAATCGTCTCAAGACGCTTTACAGAACCCATATGCCTGACCCCCAGAGCAAGCCCAAAGGCGACAGTGGCAAGGAAAACACCCTTTTAACAGGGAAGAAACCTCGAGCAGAACCCGGCTCTATATAGGGGGGACCCATCTGCCTGCTGGCCGGGCGGGTTGAGAAGGACAGAGGAGGGCAAGGGGGAGGGAAGGGAGAAGAGGGAGGGGTGGGAAAGCAAGGAAAACACAACACACATTTGGATACATGTATGACAGGATATGTGACACAGACAAAGTATAAGCTGACATTGAAAACTGACTCATAGTTTACTCTGATGATGTACGGCTCTGACATTAAACATACTCCATATATAACTAGCAGTACAATTCAAACAGTATGTAAGTTAGCATAACAAGTATAGTGAAGGCGATGCAGAGTTGACTGGTGGAAAAGGGGAGCTGGAAGCGGAGGGCTGGAGGAAGGTCAGCAGCAGCATCCCACAGTGGACATGATGGAGACTGGACCAGCTGGTGGAACATCAACCGCAGATCTGAAGCATCCAGCTCTGGGACCAGGGACCCTCGGAGAAATAGCACAGGGGGAAACAGAGTGAATGTACTGCAATAACGGTATACATATTAAATGTAAAGGTAGATAGAGAAGGGCTCAGTGCATCAAGAAAAGTCCCCCAGCAGCCTATAGGCCTATAGCAGCATGACTAGAGGCAGAACGAAGGGACGTCCAAGAGGGAGTCAGCTGTGCAATGAAGACACAAGCCGAACCTCTGTGGGTCACCCAGTCAGCCCTAACTATAAGATTCACAAAATGTTTTCTCAGTTATACATTTGAGTCTCATTTTGAAACCCCTTACTAGACGATGTAGAAATGTTTTTGTTTTTGTGATACAACTCGTCATACCTGCGCAATCAGTTCTGAAAATTAAACAAAAGAGCATTTTCATTTTAGTATAATTTGAAAATGAAAAAAACAAATATAATTGCCATGAGAGTAGATTGTGTTGCAATTTTGATGTTGGGTGTTTTAGAGGTTTAAACATGTTTCAGTTTCATGCTTTTGCATTCAAAAAAGGAATATGTACTGGATCAAGATGTTTTGTTTGAGGCATTAGTGACTCCAGCAGAGTCGAGAATCTACCTTGTGTTGGCTACAGCCTATCATTGGGAGAAATAAAGACAAAACTCAAGATATTTAGATGTTACAATAAGGACAGTTAAGAAACTAAGTTTAATTCTTGAAAACTGCACTTTTCTGTTATTGGTTACATTTTTGGCTTAAACTTTGTCTGTAGCTCACAATTAACGATGTTTTGTTGTCATCAGCATTAAAACGAATGTAGCAGCAAATAATAGCATGGAAAATGTGCTGTATTGATGGATTTTGTGCTAAATTAACATTCGTCCCTGTGTAAAAATAAAAATAAAAAAATAAAAGTCCTGAACCTCCCTCCAACCAAACCAAATCTTCGTCCGCTTGGTTCAGTCGTAGCTAAACTTCAACCAATGGATCAGTTTAAATTCTAAGTAAACACAAAAGGATGCTAATATTTGCAGCATATGAATTAATTTGTACCGGTTATTTTATACTGAAATGCTAAAAAACAGAGCAATAAAAGAGCTCAGAGCAGTTATCTGCTGTTGCTAGATGATCTTCCATGTTGGTTTGTTGAGCTGAGATACACAAACTGCTCTTTGCTTGGTTTGCAGTCGACTTTTTGTCCATCTGTCTGAACAAAATACAACCACACTGACAACTGCATTGGAGCCGACTAAGAGTAAACATTCAGTAAATGTTAAATAAGTTAGTCTGTTCCCTCTGCTGCTAAAAATAACAGATAAATCCTGGAACGCTGCTGAGCTTTTCTCCTCATGAAAGTTATACCGGAGATTGTCTGACCAGTGAGAATTTGGTTTGATGGAATCATATCGACCAACAAATCAACCATAACAATCACTCTCTGTGAGTCAGTGTTGTGAGTTTTTAAACAAAAGTGATAATTTAGACGCCTGATTTGCATTTCTCAAGCCTAATATCATAAATTTAATGATAAACAGTGTTAAATTAACCCTCCTGAACCTGCAGATACCTTTTAAATAATTCATTATATTCAATAACTAATTGCGGTCCTTATCGTCCCTAATGGTTTCTGTCGTTCTTTGATCGGTTAGAACTTGATAAAAGGCGCTGAATTGTCTCCTATAAAAACCCTGAAGTGGAAGTGTTCATATATGTAAATTTTATGTAAAACAGCATCTGTCTACGGAGCTGCAAAGCGGCGATGACTCATGTCCGAAAACTTTAATTTACCTCCCACTCCCGTTGGTCGTGTGGGGAATAGATTTATATTAAAAAAAAAAAAAGTCTCACACAGCAGCAGCACATACACCACATTTCCACATTCTCCACCGTATATCAGTAGCTTCTCAGTGGCTAAGTCGATAGTGTGTTCTGGCTGTAAGTACTTTAACACTTGCCTCTTCCAGGGAGAAGATTGAGTCAGCCAGTGACTGCTCAGGAACTGACAGTAAGTGCTCGCTACCCGGAAAAAAAAAAAAAAAAAAAAAGACAAACTATTTCCTATCACTGCCTGTCACTGCTCCCCACTGCTGCCTGTTTGATAGCCACATAAATTGGCTCTTCTTCCTCTCACGGATGGGCTGCTACTTCAGTTTCTCTGCATAATTCTTAAAGTGCCTCATATGTGATCGTAATGGCTGACTTTTGCAAGCTTCTTCACATGTGCAGTGCCGGCTTTTTTTGCTCTTTTTGCTGCTCTTGTAACTGGTGCTTCATGCTTCTTGTTTTAGCTGGACGAACTAAAAAAAAGAAAGGTAGCTACTGTGTTTGTCTGATTCCTGTCCCCCTGTCTGCCCCCTTCTCCAAACCCAGTGTTCCCAGTGAGCCCCATTAGCTTCCCAGCAGTATACAGTTAAGCCCAAAACTATTCATACACATGGAAACTTTTGATTTATGCACCATTTTCATTGGATCAAGTGGCTTCTTTTGGCTGGAAAATGACAAAAACAAACAAAAAGGATGATAAGGCATTGTGTTAGAATGATGTTTTTGCATTCTTACTCGAAACGCCATCTTCAGAATGAATAATACAGCTTGAAATTGTTGCACATTTTTGAGAAAACGCTGCTTCTTTGCCATCCAAATGCTCCTGGTAGTTTCTTCCATGTTCCAGAGCGTTCTAATGCTTTTTAAATGGAGGACAGCTGATGTAGTACTTCTCTAGTCACTTACTAGTCGATTATAAGTAGCTGCGAAAACCAAAAAGCATAGAGAAGACATCTGGTTGCATTTTATGGCCGCTCACAAGATGGAGAAATGTTATAAAGTCATATGAAAGTGTTTTTGAGTGCCAGTAGCTGCAGTGAAAAGTAGCATCAAGAAGTACAGGAGTTCCATACAGACGAAACTCCAGACTGCAAGGGTTTTCTGAACTGAAAAGACCAAATGGATCTACACTTACCGGTCATTTTATTAGGTTCACATGTTCGGCCAATCACATAGCAGCAACTCAATGCATTTAGTCATGTAGACGTGGTCAAGAAGAGCTGCTGAAGTTCAAATTGAGCATTAAAATGGGGAAGAAAAGGTGATCTGACTTTGGCTGTTGGTGCCAGATGGGTTGTTCTGACTACTTCAGAAACTGCTGATCTACTGGGATTTTCACATACAATCATCTGTAGGGTTTACAGAGAATGGTCCAAAAAAAGAGAACATATCTTGTCTCTGGGTGAAAATGCCTTGTTGATGCGAGAAGTTGGAATGGCAGGAGTCGTTCAAAGTGATAGCAAGACAACAATAACTCAAAAACCACTGGTTATTACCAAATTACTCAGAAAACCATCTTTGACCACCTCAAACCTTGATCCAGATGGTGTACAGCAACAGAAAACCCCACCAGAACAGAAACCCGAGGCTGCAATCCACCAAAACTGAACAATTGGATTGGAAAGCGTTGTGAGTCTCCATTCTGCTGGGACATTCAGATGCTTACAATTTAGCGTGAACAGCATCAAAACATAGATCCATACTACCATGTGTCAACAGTTCAGGCTGCTGGTGGTGTAATTTTGTTAGAGGATATTTTCTTAGCACTTTCAGGGCCCCTTTCTGCCAATTAATTAACATTTAATCGCCACAACTTCCTCGACTGTTGGTGCTGACCATGTCCATCCCTTTAAGACCATGATGTACCAACCCAGTACTAGCAGGGTGTACCTAATAATGTGGACGGTGAGTGTATTTTCCAGTTAAGATATCTTGCAAATATCATGGTTGAGTATGCAAAGACACAACTATCACCAGCAAGCAAGGTTGATTAATGCCACATTGTACCAACAAACGATTGGGGACCTGCAATCGAAGCATGTTCTGGTGAGACCAACTGGGAAGGTTGGTAGTACCAGTGTTAATAGTGGGAAAAATCAGTCTGGAATCCTGCAAAAAGCTTGATAGGAAGCCAAATGTAGTTGGAAACTGAGTAACCAAGAACATCTGGATAAATGTGATCATTTCTGGTAGAAACATCTCAATCAGACACCCAGAAAGACATATCTCCATGAAGACTAAAGTTCTACAAGACAGAATCACCAAAGACTAGCTGGACAAAGAAGAAATCTGCTGAACATCAGTTCTGTGGTCAAATCAGATGAAAATCAAAAAATTAGAAAAGTTTAACCCCAGGAACTCGATCAACGCTGTCAAACAGCATCATGACATGAAGATATTGGAGGAAAACATCCAACAAGATAAAGATCTGAAACATAAAGCCAAGGTGGCGAAGAAATAATGAACTGAAAACGACATGAAGATGTTGGAGTCCAGAATCTGTGGAGGAACTGAAGACTAGAGTGATGAAGAGGAAGATTCAACCTCAAGTGAAACAAAACCCCAGTGGAGACATGAAGAAAGACTGTGGTGGCAAACAAAAGCTTAATAAACTGTAAAATAACCACATTAGCATCTCTAATGTGATGTCCTACATTCATTTTCCCACTATACGTGTCATTTGCAGCCAGAAGAAGCCTTCTGATTGAGTAAAAATTCGCTATAAATCAAAGTCTTTCATGAGTATTAATAATTTTGACCTTAACTCTGTGTCATTTTGAAGGACGTGTCTTTCTGAAAGCTGCCGTCCTTCACTTTTCCCTTGTTTTCCTGACTAAGAAATCATTCAGTTGCATTAAATCCAAAACAGAGTAGTCATTTTGTCAATGTTTTTCTATATATATATATATTTTTGGTTTAGAAATTAGCTCACCTCTGCTGAGTATGAACCTGCATGTTTTCAAAGCTGAATTGGAGCCAAATGAATCGATTTCTGTTGATAAGCGTTCAGTTTGTCGTGTGAAGCATCCAAGAAGAAGAAGGTTTTTCAGTTTTAATTAATTTCCTCTTAAATGTGGGATCTCCTGTCGAATTGTAGATAAGCCAGGGTATTTTACTGCAGCTTGAATTAGACTTTTCTTGAGTGTACTTTATCATATTTCCACTTAAATTTCAGGGAAGCTTCACAGACTTTCTCCCATTTTAAAACCTTTGAGTCCACCCATTTAAAAAAAAAAAAAAACCTTTCTATCTTTCTCCTCTTAGGATCTGTCAGATATTTATCAGTCTGTCTGCCAGCGGTAATAGTTAGATCGACTCGAGCTGTTATCTGCAGGACGTCTTTGTGCTGCTTCTTTTTCTTCGTGACTGAAAGACGTTTGACGGCTGCAGAGTTTGTGTTCATCAGACGCCCCTGAACGGCTGAATTCTGGCTAAATATGTGACTTTAGCTCTTCTGCTCGAAGCGTCTGGCCAGAAAGTGTCGACACCGAAGTGTTTGAAATGTTCCTCTGGTGTTGTGGCGACACTCGGGTCTGACTTAGTGAATTTAAGTAACAATGCAACTCTTGAAAACCCACTCTGTTATTGATTGGTTGTCTTGAAGTTTCCCTTTGTCTCGTTCTGCATGATGCGTGTGACTCAACACCCTAATTACTGTCAGAGCATCGCACTCATTGTCATTTCAAAGGATTATCTGATTTGGAGACGCTCATACATTTTGCCTGTCTGGGGACTCGGTTATAATGAGATATTTGGATTTGGTGGAAATGCTTTTTTTCACTCCTGTTTGTCCCTGAAGCCTCCTCCATGCTGTTTATCATTAAGTCTATGTAAGACTGTAATCTCCACCCCTGACCTGCAGCGCTGATAGAACTTGTACTGGATTGCTGTTGCCAAATCCTGGAGCAAACCAATATTCTGTGTCCAGGCAGCCAAATTGTGTTTTCTAACCAGATGGACATTAGAGGTCACAGGAGTCAAACTGGTGGGGGTTGATGTCCTGTTCTGCAACATGCACAGTTCTCTGACAGTTTCTATCGGCTCTCAGTGTTCTCTTAAAGAACACCAAGAAACGGTTATTTTCCACTGCAGGAACTCAGGGGATTCTCAAAGTGGTGCAAACGTTTCCAGGTTGTTTTTACATAGCGGCGTAGGGTCTGACATATTCGACCTTGCTGTTAAATCAGAGTGTACCACAACAACAACAACTTGTACTTTTAACTCCATTTCTATGAGTCCATAGGAAATACACCAGTGGAGGGTTTGTTATTTTAACTTAAATGAAGAATTTTACATTGAAGAAGGTCACATTAGAGTCAAGAAGACTGATACCTGATGGGGAGTTCAAAAGGGCAGAAAATGCTGCTTGTTATCGTCTCTTAGTTTAACCAATTAGTGTTTATCACGAAGTTTACCCAACTGGATTGGTCTTGAGTTTAACCAATGTGCATTTGTTCTCTCACAGTTTAACTAGTAGCCAGTTGTCTTATCCAACTATTACCAGTCCAAATTAGTCTGTTTCAAGTTTAACCCATCAGGATTAAGAACTGCAGTGTTTTTGTTTATGATCCAACAGATTCAGCCATAACGTTAACTCTGAGTGCAACAAAACAAAAATACCAGTATGTGGACATAACTGCAGTTCTGTGAACATGTAGGAATAAGACAAAGTATCAAGAAGTAGAGCAGTTTTTCATTGGTGCTCAGGAGTGCCTACCCTTAAGTAGGTATTTTACCTCCCCTAAAAACGTTTCTGAAGATGTTCTACAGTTGTTGTGATCAGAAAACATCAGAAGGTTCAGACCACCTTAAAAAGACACCTAAAGTTCCTGCAGTGGAAAACAGCCTGATGCTTAAATAAAGTTCCTTGTGTTAAATATTTATTTTTGCTGGGCAGCTTTGACTCCATCAGCTCCTCTGGCGCTGATGCCGCCTCCACCTTCAGGACCCAACCAGCCGGTTCCGGTGTCACGTCTACAGATGCAGCTCCACCTACAGGGTCTGCAGCAGAACACCAACGCTCTGCGTAAACAGCTGTCACAGCTGCGTAACATGCAGGTTGGTATACTTCTACAACAGTGACTCAAAAGTGTCCAAACATTGTTCACGCTCGGACAGCACCATAAATGAACCTGTGACTTGGTTTCCCAGCTGGAGAACCAGGACTCGGTTCTGTCCCTGCTGAGGCAGACTGAGTCGGAGCTGAGCCTCATGATGCTCGATGCCATGCGGACCCAGGAGGACCCTCTGCAGAGACAGCGCCTCCTGGTGGAGGAGGAGAGACTCAAGTACCTCAACCAGGAGGAGCTTCTCATCCAGCAGCTGCAGTAAGCATAATTATGATTGTTTTGTAACCACTGAAAGTCCAAAATATTATTAAATTACTAAGAACTTAAAGCATATGCACAGTAAGACTTACTTTATGAAACAGGAGAAATGTTTTGGATAGCCAAACTCTTAAAATATATATTTACATATTTGAAGTCCCTGAACTTTTTTGTGTGAGAGAAAAAAAAACGACTTTGGCTTTAAGGAATTTTTACAGGGTTGAAATAACTTTGTGGCAAAACCATATGAGTTACAACTGATTATTTGAAACAGTAATTTTAAATGTCTTGTTGACTCCTTATCTCAAATGCAAGAAAAGGCTTTCTTTCTTAGACAAAGTAGGTACTGTCAGCTATTGGCAAAAGTTTTGTTGGTATCACTTTTTGAACCCAGGTGTCAGAAAGTTTGAAAGTCTCGTCAACACGGACACCAAAATCTAAAGTTTTCCAGCAGAACACCACATACTACCAATATGATCAATGATATTCACTTCACCTGTCAGTGGGTTTAATGTTGTGGCTGATCGATGTCCATGACGTACATGTTATACAAACGGTCCCAGAACTTTTCGATTGCATCTTATATAGAGAAATGATCTCGATATGGGAGCATAGAAGCCTGGATCCTTTCCCTGCATGTTACTGCAAAGCTGATTTCTACATTCAGCTTCTTGTGGATGTAATTTTCCTCTTAGAATTTGCATTAATGTCTCCTCGGTTGATGATGAAGCCGCTGCCAGACCGCAGAGTGTCAACAGTGGCTGCACTTCCTAATTAGCAGCTCTTTCCCTTAAAGCAGATGTTTACAGTTAACACTCAGCACCTGGTCTGCTCTGAGGTTTGACAAGGAGACGGATAGCATAATGAAAACTGGGGTAACGGTAGCAACAGTGTGCAGCGTAGAGTGATGTGTGTCTACCGTCCACAGCGACCTGGAGAAATCTGTGGAGGAGCTGCAGAGGAACTCGTCCGTTAACCACGGCCTGGTGACGGAGCAGGACGTGGAGCAGAAGAGCAAAGAGCTGAGGATGCTGGGAGAAACGCTCACTGAACTCAAGAGTAAGTACTCTAATCATTGGCTATTGAAGTTTAGAGGTGGCGCCGTGGCTTTCTAGTTGTCCAATTAGTTCCCCTGAAGGATAATTTGTGTTTCCTTTAGTCATTTTGTCCGTTTTCTCACCAGCTTCACTCTCAGCCGCTCAGGAGCTTTTTCTGTCTGACTTGGTGCTTTTACCCTCAAACTGCCATCAATTTAAAGTAAAAACTGCCTATTTTACCTTCAATTCACCTCCAAAGCAGCCTCAGAGCACTTAATGTGCATGATGTGTATCAGTCCACCTCTGAAAATAGTCCTCGACGAATACATAATATACTGAAGATGGCCTTACCTTTAGCTGTATTTGGATAGAATATCGGAAGGGCAGAATGTTTATTATGTGAGTCAGAATGTCACATTAAACTGAAGAATATTGATTGAAATACACAGTTAAAGTCAATTATATCAATATTTTTGACTGTCTTAGCTTATAAATTTATCACATATAGCTGCAGGTTGTGGAGGTTTGAGGCAAATTCAGCTGCCAGACCAGTTTGTGACGCCTCTGAACCTCAATGTTTTCCTGAATGATCGGCCAATAAACTGATTCAGCAGGGCAAATATATAACCAGTTTTATAGTGAGTAAAAATGTGACCCAAACAAAAAATGCTACGCAAGTGCTTGTAGTTCAGAGGATTAAGGTTTTTCCTCATAAGTAAAAGTATTTTTAATATTTTGTCTCACAGAAATAGCAGGAAGTCACAAAGTATTGATAGACTAAGGCATAGTTTCAATGTTTAAATCAATAAAATGAATAATGTTGAGCCTATTGGCAGAAAACAAACCTGAAATTTAAAGATTGCAGTTCATTTCTGTTTTTTTTTCTTCAAATAGATTGTAATACATCAACCAAAGTTATAGTTTACATCAGAGTCATAGTACCAGCGTCTTTTACTGCAGGTCTTATAATGTGCTTACCAAGCAAAGACACTGTATGATCATGTAAAAACCTTTCATGTTGCTTCATTTGCTCCAAGAAAACCAATGTTAATCATTAAATGCCTAAAAGAGCGGTGCTGTACTTGTAGGTCATAGATCAAGTAATAAAAGTGCTAAAATACTGCGTGGACGTCCATATTTCATGTCATGCAAAGTCACCGATAAATGTATTTATAAATGTTCTTACACTTTAATTGATATTCATGAAGTTTCAGGTTTAACCTCTTGTCCCGCTCCTCTGACCCATGTTCCTTCGTCTCTATCTTCAGTATTAATGAGTAAACCCAAAGCTCTGAGGGGCTCATTAGTATGTTGTGGAGACTGCTGCTTGTAGTCGATGCGTTCACCTGGATCCTACAAATTTTGCCTCATCAGGAAGTCACACTGACACTGAGGACAGGAAAACACCAGCAAACCAAAAATCACCAGAAACAACCCAAAGATTCATAAGTAAACACCAAATTATAAAGATTTAAGGCCAAAGAAGGAGATTATTTCTGAAAATTGGTCTTGAGTGAACTACGACTGACAAATAATCAAACTATTATCGAAATTGCAACATAGGCAAATGAGAGAAGCTACATTTCTTTGATAAAGATAAAGAAAAAAGTCACAAAATAACGTTTTAAATGCATCATAACGGTGCTACAGAGATGCTGCAGTTTATAAATCAGACTACAGACAGCTGTAGTACCTGGTGGAACAACCTGGTACTACAGCTGATATGAAATACATTTTCTGAGAGAATACCTGTTTTCTCTATCTTTTATAACTTGTAGAACCACAGTACGCTCTACTCTCTAACACTACATTTCAAAGCGTGTTCTACTGGAGCTTTACAACAAGGTTCATGACCACCTACAGAACTTTAGGAACAGATTGGATGCAGAATTTTGTTCTTAACCCTTTAAGCTTCAGTGTACCGCAGGCGGTACACCTACTAATTTGCATAGGAATTTCAAGAATGTCCGACGGCTGCAAACACGATTATACAAACACTATACGCCGATGGAAAGCTTAGATTCTCATGAATCCGCCGGTATAAACCACTTTCAGATGCGATTACCACAGCGGGTGAGAAAAACACATTTGTCCAACAAAAACGAATATCCATCCATCCGTTCTCTATACACGGCTTCAACGCACACAGCGCGACTCACATTTCCGGGTTTATTATTACACACAAAAAAAGATTCCACAAAAAACGGCCATAATCCAACCTTTTACATCCAGACGACACAAGCCAGTAAACTATTTTGTCCAAAACATGTCCTGAAGTCGGTATATAATCCCCGAATCGGTCATTTTCAAGGAAATGCACCTCACGATGCCCGTCCAATATTCCCTGTATTTTTCGTAATTTTTTTTATTTAAAAATAGAATATTAGCGATTTTTTGTACTGAAAACGGCTGGAATTGACTGAAGCTTAAAGGGTTAATGAGTTGCAGAACTTTTCATTTTTGAAATATTTTCATGGGATTGATTTTAACAACTTTGATGTACTTTACTAATAAGTTGGTTGGATTGAAATGGAGATTTTCTTTCTTCCTGGAAATAAATGGATGGACGGATAGATGGATAGATGGATAGATTGATTCAGGAAATGAAGCCACTTAAGCAGTTGCCTCTATTTCATGTACAATTAGTGCACAATGACATGTTTTAGTTATAGAAAACCTGAGTGGAACCTATAAAAATAATGAAAATAAACTGCATGAAGATGCATCTGCAACCTAACACGTAGTGCAGAGTGTGCTTTCTAGGAAACAAGACAGTTTCTACATCCTAGAGGTCACTTTAAAAAAAAAAAACAGTGTTACACTGTCTGTTATTATTAAACAGGGCGGAGCAGCTAGAGTTTGCTCAGTGAAAAAGCTAATTTCCACCAACAGACACACGGGTTAAAGACAAAGATAAACCCTAAACAGCAGCGCCTATTTAGCAAAAATTAATGTATTTAGATGGTAGTTATTTCAAGGTTTTCTTCATATTCTGGATGAAGATAAGTGTGTCTTATCAAAGTAAATATTTAATAACTCAGATCAATTCAGGGGCGAAAACATCCCAGTTTGAAAGTCAATTAAATCAGACTGGAGAAGAATCTGAGCCTGGTCTGGAGTGGAGCTTTGGATGTTAAAATAGGACATTAAAATGCTGAGCAGAAAGAATGACTTTAATTCTATATGATGTAAAACGAAGTGGACCGAAGACGGGCCCCTGTGGCACTCCATTTTTGATGATTTGAATGGCGGCTGGTTTAGGAAATCTGTGTCTAAAACATTTCAAATAATGACTGAATTCTCCTCACAGTCTCCACAGACTCTGTTTGTGTAACTGCATATTTGCCACGTTGTTTCTTCTTGTTTTGGCCGATCTCCACTGAGTCCTCTCACTGAAACCTCTCTGTGTGACAGAAACGACATCCTGTCTCATTTTCTTTTCCACACTGTTTGTTCTTTTGCCTTTCCCTCCTCCCCGTACAGACCAGTTTCCCAGCCTGCAGAGTAAGATGCGGGTGGTGTTGAGGGTGGAGGTGGAAGCTGTGAAGTTCCTGAAAGAGGAGCCTCACCGCCTGGACGCCCTGCTGAAGCGCTGCAACACCATGACGGATGCTCTCAGCACGCTGCGCAGGTACTCGAATCAAACGCTTCTCGGTTTCTTTAGGTAATGTCTTACTTTGTTATTAAACCAGGTCAGCTCACAGACCGCAGTTTCTTCTTGTTTTATATGTATTCATTGTTTAATGTGAGCTTTCTGCATGATTCAGGACGGCTTCTATAATGTGCATGCAGTCATTTTACAGAACACTGAATAATAGACTGGGAATGTTTAAAATTTAAGACTACATGATGAACACACCCAAAAGAGTCCTGCACACTGTCTAACTTGCATAAATATACACTACCATTCAAAAGTTTGGGATCACTGAGGCAATCAAAACTCTGAACAAGGATTTTCTAATCATCAATGAGCCTTTCAACACCATTAGCTAACACAATGTAGTATTAGAACACAGGAGTGATGGTTGCTGGAAATGTTCCTCTGTACCCCTATGGAGATATTCCATTAAAAATTTCCAGCTAGAATGGTCATTTACCACATTAACAATGTCTAGACTGGATTTATGATTCATTTAATGTTATCTTCATTGGAAAAAAAAGTCTTTTCTTTCAAAAATTAAGACATTTCTAAGTGACCCCAAACTTTTGAACAGTGTTGTGCATCTAAAAAATGTCTATTTGCTTTAATTTCCAGAACATAAACCTGAAAACTGGATAAAACCAGCTTCAAACATCTCTTTTTGTCACTTCAGATATCAGAAAATAATGTCAACAATATTAACTCAAAAAAATGTGAATTTTGGCCTGAAATGTTGTAAAATGTGAACAAACTTCTCTGTTACACCTTCAGAATAAGGACAGGAATACAAATGAATCACTTTGTTGTATGTTCCTGAGGTTTCTGAGTGACAGGATGATAGAAAACTCTACAGACACAAACAGAAGTGCAGAAAAATAAATAATAAAATGTCTGTTTTGGATGTTTTCTTTCCACTAGTCTTAAAGAAAACATGTTATGGAAGCAAAATATTCCAAAATCTCAAAATAGACAGAATGATGTTTTTACTGACAGTGACTCGCCTTGATGTAAAGAAAAACTAGTTTGCAGCCAAAACCACATTTATCTGAATAACATGAAATAAAAATGATGAGGGATTTTTCTGCAAATCCTTAAAGTAGATTTTCATATGAATTATTTTTTTTACTTCTCCTCCTCGCCGACGCGTTTCACAGGATCCTCAGTGATGCAACCTCAGATTAACATTTCAGAAATCTGAAGAAGAATTTTTGTTCCATGATGAAAAGTGATGTTTAAACTGTAGTGTGAAATTCTCAATAATCCCAGAACGTCCTGAAGGACAGACATACTGTCTGAATATTGATAAAAACATCAGAGGAGGTTCAGACTGGAGCTGCAGTTAATGAAGGGTTCAGAGAGTTCAGCAGACGGGTGATTATTCCATCAAAACACGCCGTTATGAGACTATTTAGATGAATATCTACGACTCTGAATCATTTAAAATGTCTCAGTTTGTGTACTTATGTCAAAATTATAAAATATTAACATGTTTTTCTGCAAAACTCTTCACTGAACGAACCCAAACACTGTCTAGGCTTTAAATAAAATGAAATCTGAATCATGATTCAGTTAAATAATGTGTATGCAAGAGAAAAAAAAATAACCTTTTTCACCTGAAATGGTACCTAGCCTACCTGAAATACATAATTTCACGTTTAAAATGCCACATTTCTTTTAAATTCTTTTTTGCTGTGAAAAAAAATCACCATAATTGCATCAATTAATAATGTAAGAAACTGTGAAAACAAAAGAAACTTTGGATTTTTAACTTTTAAACTGAGCTTGAACTCCGTTATTGAGCTAAATCCAAGCTGTAAACCGTGACATTTCATCAGATTTACTTTATTCCACACGTTGTATTTAAAAATGTGTTTTAAAGAAACCAAGCACACTATCTAGATTCTATAAACATGAAAAGTTCTTCAATTCTCAACACAAATATCGACACATATTCACGGACTTTTGGCTGAACTGTCATTTCTATAACAATTTATCGCCCAAATACATAATGTCACATCTAAAATTTCAAATTTCTTGTAAATTATTTCTTTTTTATAAATAAAAATCACCATAATTACACCAGTTATTAAAAGAAACTTTGGATCTTTAACTTTTAAACTGGCCTTGAGCTCTGTCGAAAAGCTTTTATATAATAAAGTTATAATAAACCGGATTATTATTATTATATTACTAGAGTAGTAATAGTATACATTGATATATGTTGCACATTTTGCAGACAAAGTGAGTTTTAGCAGGTGGACTGGACCTTCACGGTGTCCTGTGTGTATTGTAGTCTTTTGTCTCCGCCTTGTATGTTCAGACAAGTGACCGAAGGCGTCTGGAAGAGTCCCGAAGACGTCTCCAACCAGCAGAAGAGATCCGACGACCTGAACCGAAGCTCCGACCTCGACATCCTCAACAGCCCTCCGCTCAGCCTCACCGACCTCAGCACCAGCGCCGGCCTCGCCAACTGGATGCCCGTCACCGGGGGCGACCCGGACGCCTCGGGCCCCGAGCAGGACAACCAGCCCTCCATGACCTTCAGGAACCGAGTCCTGGACGAGCTGCCGAGCCGACGCCCCGCCGATAAATCCGTGTCGGCCGAAGTCAGACTGGTAATGAGCTGCAGATTATTCAGACCGTACATAAATGTCACCGCCGGCCAGATGGTAAACAGCCGTTAGCGTTTGAGTATTACACATGAAGGTGCTTAAATCTCTCGTTGACACTCTGATCACACACCAGCAGTCGGTTTGTAATTCCATTTATCCCAGCGGCATCAGAAACAGACCGCGCACATCTGTCTGTTATGTTTGTCTGCACATCATTCATCTGGACGTCTTTTTGTTTTTTGTCTAATTTTATTTTCAGTGTCGTTTTTTTTTGTCATTTTTTTTGTCATTTTAAGTCTTTTAAATTTCTGTCAATTTTTTTGTCATCTTCAATCTTTGTTTGATATTTTTTTGCCTAGTTTTTTGTCATCTTCAGTCTGTTTTTGTTGTTTTTTGCCTCTTTTTTGTCATTTTCAGTCTGTATTGTTGTTTTTGTGTAATTTTTGTCATTTTTTTGTCATTTTAAATCTTTTTTTTGGTTTTCTGTCAATTCTTAGTAATTTTCAATCTTTTTCTTGTTTTTTTGCCAAATTTTTGTCTTTTTCTACCTTTTTGTTGTTTTTGACTAATTTTTGTCACATTCTGTGTCTTTGTTGTTTAATTTGTCAATTTTTTAGTCATTTTTGATCTCTTTTTGTTGTTTTTTTGCCTAATTTTTGTCATTTTTCAATCTCTTTTGTTGTTTTTTGTGTGTCGTTTTCGATGTCTTTTTGTTGTTTTTGTCTCTTGTCATTTTTAATCTCTGGCACTTTAGAGCTAACTTTGTGCTGTTGCTAATGCACAAACATGTGAAATAGTTTCAGACGTTTCAATAATTGTTCACTCACCAAACTATAAACATGAAAAATGTACTTTGAGCTGTTTTGTTAACTAACGTGTTCCTTCTCCACTGGGAGAGTTTAATGGATCCCTCTTCAGAAATATTAACTCATTACTTTGAAGGTTTTCTAGAAACATCTTCTAGCCTTTCTCTCTCCTATATATCAGGCGGCTGAGCGGGACTGGGAGGAGAAACGAGCCAGCTTGACCCAGTTCAGCGCTCAGGACATCAACCGGCTGCTGGAGGAGACCCAGGCCGAGCTGATGAAAGCCATCCCGGACCTGGACTTCGCCGCCAGGCACATAAACAAGCCGGTGGTGCCCCCCAAGCCCCAGATCACCATCCCCATAACCTCCACCACGGGGTCGGCCCCGGCGACCGGAGGCACCGGGAGCTCGGCCGCCGCCACCACCATGACCACCACGCCCAGCGGCGACCCGCAGCCCGGCAAGGTGCAGCTGGCGGCCCAGAAGCTGAACAACATGGAGGGGGGAGGTTCTCATCGAGGGTCGGGTCAGTCGCCTCAGTCTGCTGTTAATAATGCTGTTTAAAAATGTAAAATTAGAGTGATTTCTTTAACTACAACATGTTTTTTAAACTGGCTTGGACCGAGTTTGAAAAGTTAAAGAAATCACTCTAATTACATCAATTGTCTATGCAAAATAAAACTAGGAAAACTGTTTTCTCAATGTCGGTTTGAGAGAAAAACAAAAAACTAAGCAAAAAAGCAAACTGTCAAAAACAAATAAATCTGCTTTCTAATTTTCAGTTTAGAAGGGAAAAACAACAACATGGCAAAACAGTGACAAAGCTCTCATTTTTGACATTTTCAGTCTGTTTTTGTGGGTTTTTTCACATTTTTTGTAATTTTCAATCTCTTTTTGTTCTTTTTTCCTCATTTTTTGTCATTTTCAGTCTCTTTTTGTTGTTTTTGTTAAATATTTGTCATTTGGAATCTGTTTTTGTTTTCTCCTTTTTTGTCATTTTAGATCTCTTTTTGTTGTTTTATTCTATTTTTTTGTCATTTTAGATCTCTTTTTGTTGTTTTTTTCCTCATTTTTTGTCATTTCCAATCTCTTTTTTGTTGTTTTTTTGTCTCTTGCATTTTGAATCTCTTTTTGTTCTCATTTTGTTTTTTGTTGCATTTTTTGTCATTTTCAGTCTCTTTTTGTTGTTTTTGTTAAATATTTGTCATTGTCAATCTGTTTTTGTTTTCTCCTTTTTTGTCATTTTAGATCTCTTTTTGTTGTTTTATTCTGTTTTTTTGTCATTTTCAATCTTTGTGTTGTTTTTGTGTCTTTTTTGACACATTCAATCTCTTTTTGTTGTTTTTTTCCTCATTTTTATCATTTTCAATCTCTTTTTGGTTGTTTTTTGTCTCTTGCATTTTGAATCTCTTTTTGTTCTCATTTTGTTTTTTGTTGCATTTTTTGTCATTTTCAATCTCTGTCAACAATATGTCAAAAACAAATGAGCCTGGAAATTTTCTGTTTCAAAAGGAAAAACAATAGCAATGAAATGAGAAAGCTGGTTTGTTTAAACCAAAAACAAGGAAGCGGGTCCATTTGTAGTTTGTTTGTTTTAAAACAAAATCCAAAAATGTCTAAACCAATCAAAAATGGACCCAAGAAAAACATGAACAGGAGAAAATGGACCCATTTTTTGTTTTTCTTTGAGTTGTTCTGTTTCCATAGAGGAGCAGAGTTTTATATTAGAGTGAAAAACGAGCTAAAATCTGACAGGAGGGGGGAAAAAACAACACCCAGAATGTGCTTCTTGGAGTTCACAAGCAGTTTGTGTTGCAGGATTTTCATCACTAAACGTCTGAACTTCTGTGTTTTCTCAGTGGACCTCAGTGTGGCCAGATACCGAACAGAAAAACCCTCCAAGTCTCCTCCTCCACCTCCTCCTCGTAGAAGCTTCCCGTCGGTCCACGGCATCACCACCAACCGAACCGGAGAGGTCATCGTCACCAACAAGAGCCTGAAGGTGAGACGACTTAAGACGAGCTGTTTTTGAGGAAGACACGCTAAGCATTTTTTCACTTTTAGACGCAGATATGATGACTGATGCTATGTATGTACCTTTTTAATGTTTCAATAAACTGGTTACGTCTCATTTTTCACCCAAATATGAGGTGTTAAATTAGAGGAAAATCTAATATTTTGCCTCTCTGTCTAGTAATTTTAAATGGAATGCAGTCCCAGCTAATGGTGCTGAAAGGCTCATTGGTGATAAGAAAACCCTTGTGCAGTTATGTTAGCACATAAATAAAAGTGTGAGTTTTCATGAAAAACATGGAATTGTCTGTGTGACCCAAAGCTTTTCAGGAGTTATGTCTATAATCAGATGTAAACTCTTCACCTCTCTGTGAAATTCTGCATTTGGGGCTCAAAATAAGTCACACATGAGATTCGTGCAGATCGAGGAGAAACGGTTTGACTCTAACAGCCCAGAATGAACCAACTGTGCAGTTTCTCTTAGAAATGTGGAGATGTCAGCTCTGGGTGTGTTGGCTTTTGTGACAGACGACACAAACATGTTCGTCGGTTTCTGAAATCACACCTAAAGTGTGTTTGATCTGCCAGAAGGCTGCGGGTGTCTTAGAGCGACATTTAAAGGACTCTGAGGGAAAAGATTCTCTGGTGTGACGTGACTGAGATCATTTCTGACTTCGTTTTTTTTCCTTCTCTTCTGGTTTTTGTCCTGTTGCCGTATTTAGATCTCATATCTTTTCCTTTTCAGAATTGGTTTTAGGCAGCTTCGAGTATACTTTGATTAACTAAAAATGAGAATGTGAGCAAAAATACCTTCTATTTCACCTTTTCTCTACCTCTTACTTACACTTATTAATATAACTGTAATATCAAATATAACACCAGATGTTTGCTACTGGATTGGCAGCTGTTTGAGCCACTAGACAAACGTATAACAGCATCAGAACAGAACTTTATGAGACTAAATTGTAAAAAAACAAAAGGTAAAATATGATGCAAGTCTGACAGTGAAAGTGCTGATCTTATATTATTCAAAACTGTAAACTTCTCAGATAAATAGTGATATTTTAAGGCAGGCTGACTGTCGGATTAAGCTGTATCTTGCATGATGTGAGTAAAAAATAACAGAACAAAGAAACATATTGAATAATTAAATGTTGTCAAGTAAAAGTCAGACAAATTGTTGCTTTCTGAGGTGATAAAGACAATGTTTACAATGATAAATGAAGTTGGATAACAGTTTCTTACTGTCAGAAAGAAGACGAATGATGATAATTACAGATAAAATTAGGCATGTTATCATAATTTTTTTTTGCCTGATCTGATCCAAACGGATACCATTTACTTAGAAAATAAAGCTGCACACTACAAGTATTAAAGTTTTTAAATTAGTCCCATTTATGTGCTTGTCAACTGAATATATTTGCCATTTATTTAGAAAAAACAAAGCATTTCTGCACCCGAAGCTGTTCCTTAATATTATCTTTATTTTACAAAATAACAAAGTAAGCAAAGTTGTTTTAATTCCACTCAGTGCGAATTTTTTTTGTTTGTTTGAAGAAAATAGCCAAAATTATAATAACTAAAATTTGTCTTCATAAATAGCTCTTATCACTCTTCCAATAGAGAATAAGCAATGAAGTCACAGTTTCTCTTCAGATTGGTGCAATAGATAAATAGAAATGACAGTTGAACTTAATGCAGCAGTAAAGCTAGTAAACTAAGAATAAAAATTTCAATTTTACTTCAAAGTGTAGAAGTCAAAAGCAGCTACATCTGGAACCTTGTTGTAAATCTCAGGTATGGTGAAAAAAGCAGATTCATGATTTTAAACTTGTGCAACCAGGTGAATTACGGTACTTTTGGCTGTCCATTTAAAGCTCTAAAAGAAGGTGAAAACCTGCATTATCCAGCAGAGCGTGATGAATTCAGCCGTAATCTTTTGTCCTTGTCCCTGTCAAAATGAAATATCTCTTTCCTTTTAAAAGTCTGCCAGACTGGTAGTATTAAGTGCAGCTCTCTAAATACTCACATTGCAGACATCAGAAGTGGCTGCTGGACTGATTTCCTTTATGAATTTAAGATATTGCTTCTCTGCAGACATTTTAGTCGCCTTCTGCAACAGATTGTTCTCTTATCGACAACCGTGACAGCAGACGTACACAAAGCATCAGGCTTTCATCAGCCATTCATGGATGAAATATCTTTTATTGTCTGAGTAAATATGTCGGTTCTCCCCAGTCTGCAGCTTCCGGGGAAATGAGATGCGTACAGGGATTCAGAAACATGTTTTGTGGGTCTACTTGGATTCTTTCCTACATGTTAAGAAACCAGACAACAGGCTGAGCTTCCTGTCAGCTGGGGGCAGTTTCAGGTTCGGTTTTCAGAGCTGCAGCTCTAAAGCCTCCCTGATCTCTCCGTGTGCAGAAACTCGCCAAGCCGAGTTCGCTTTTGTCTCCGGAACAGACAGAATTCTTCAAGGCATTGATTTTACACGCCGCTGAAATCCTTCCTCGGAGACCTCGACCCGTTCTCGCTGAACAGTGTCAAGTAGCTCTTGGAAGGTTTTTACAGAAAAGTTCAGTCTGTGAAATGTGCTTCTACTCTGGTAAAATCCACTCAGCGTTGCATTGTATTACATCACGGACACATCTTTTTACAACTTCAGCTTATCTCACTGTGACTTACAGACATTTGGAGGACTACTTCATTGTGCACCTTTAATTTCAAGCAGTAATATTGTCGTCGTGCATTTTTGTGTTACTTTTTTCACATTTTGTGTTCACGAAGCAGCTGCTGCAACATTACACCTCCTACATAATACCAATAAAATAAATTAAATGGTGGGTTTCTGCTCGGAAAACGTAAAAATAGACCAGTCTTCTGTTTATATTATTACCCACAAGGTTTACGTGGGCTTTCTGCACAGAAATGGGTCATGAAGTGTTTAAATTTTCATAAATTGAACTACCAGTAAGTAAGATCGGTGTTTTATATCAAACACCATTGGCAGTCTGTAGATGTTGCACATTTTCAGTGAAAAACTTCTTGTGTTTTTGGTCCAAAATCCAAAGAAACAACAATAACCAAAAGCAATGATCAGTGTCGTGTTTTGCCACTAACTTACTCCATATGAGGTCGCTTTAAAAAATTCTCAGTCTCATCTGGAAACAAAGGCCACAAGTCCCTTGATATCCTGATATCATGGTCTGCAAAACTCAAAAGTTTCGAGCAATCGGATATAAAAGGAGAGGAAAGTTTTGTTGCTGCATGAACCTCATTCACCCGACCTCCATCATCTGACTTCAGTCTTCATCAGATGTACGTTGCTTTGGATAAAAACGTCTGCTAAATGAAATTGTAGTTGACTTGTAGACTGCCGGTATATAACAGTAAAAAATAAATTCTATGCAACATTCACTCTACAAACCACCCACATACATTACGCTTTACAAAATTTCCCCTTGGGAATCAACAGACGGCTGATTTTTAATGGAATATCTCCATAGGGGTACAGAGGAACATTTCCAGCAACCATCACTCCTGTGTTCTGATGCTACATTGTGTTAGCTAATGGTGTTGAAAGGCTCATTGATGATTAGAAAACCCTTGTGCAGTTATGTTAGCGCATGGATAAAAGTGTGAGTTTTTATGGAGAACATGAAATTGTCTGGGTGACCCCAAACTTTTGAACAGTAGTGTATCCACTGACTTTAACTGTTTGATTGGTGTTTTGTTGGAATAAACCAAGTCTGGAGGTGTAGACGACCAGAGGGATCCTGCTTTTACTGTCTTCGTTTGACGTTTTCAGATGGAAGAAGACGGTGACTTACCTAAAACTCTGGTGAAGCTGAGGCGGACCCCCTCCGACACGCCCCGACCGGCCTCCACCCCTCCAGTGATCGCAGCGTCGGCGATTCAGGACGAAGACGATGAAGAGAAGATCATCGCCGAGCTGGAGGTACGACATCTCCAACACCCGACCGATTCTTCCTTTAATTTGTGCTGCAGATTTTAGTTTTTTTATGTGCTTTTTTAACATGTCTGTGCTGCACTTTTTCACACGACAACAACAAAGATATTTGAGCCGGTTAAAGGTTGTAGTAAACAGTGCAGCTCCCCACCAAAGGCCTCCCCTCGCTGCATCTTTGGCTCCCTGGGCAGAAAGGTAAATTAAAACCTCCAGCTGTCACACCTGTGGACTCTACTCCTGCTGACTTCCCCCTTTTTGATCTACTACTTCTTATTTTCTGCTGCTGAAGCTTCCTAAAGACTAACAAAAAGAGCGTAAACACCTCTACTGAGGGCAGGAGTCAAAATGAAGAGAAAATACCCCTCATGAGAGAAAATACTGGTGTAAAAAGTGAGTTAATGCAGCTCTAGAAAGCAGTTTTACTCAGGACTTTTCTGGCCGTGACTCGATTCACTCGAATTCTTTTCTACACATTTATTTGTTCAGAGTTAATTCATTTAATTTTTATTCATGTAACATAATCTCTGAGCTGCACATGCTGACATCAAGGTCTGATGATATTATAGAGAGAAGCCCAATGAATTTAACAATGTTAGACAAGAAAAACACACACCAGCAGGAAATGAACAACTATCAGTAGTAAAATCTAGTTTAAACTCTATTTTAGTCACCAGAAGCAAGAATTTAATGAAAATAGAAGCCACCAAATGCAATAAAAGGTCGAATAAATTAGTGTAGCTCGACAGAAATATTGTCTGTTATTAGCTTTTTGCAGCTTTATTGGCACTATTAAGGTCACAAATCTTTAAAAACAACATTTACTCTAATTGTTTTGGAGTACTTAAAGTGATTCTAATATGTGAGTATTTGCATATTTCATCAAGTCAAAATAAACTAAACCTACTCTGTCTTCATCATTAGATATTTCTGATTTTTAAGCTGCTTTCCCCTCAGCAACAAGCATCTAAATCTGCTTCTGATTAACTGCGGAGCTGAAGGGTTTTAATACGGATGCTGGAATAAACACACTTTTGAAACTAACTTTTGAGAGGAAAAAAAATCAATAGTAATAAACTTTTTTTCTGTAGCACCTCTCAAAACTGGATTTACACAGTGCTTTACGGCTATAAACAAGAATAAAATGCAATAATAAAACCTGAGAAGCAACAGTATAAAGTGTAAAAATACAAGTACAAGTTGGTTTTTCAAAGGATTTTGACAGTAATGTGGAGCTAAAACAGGAGAAACATGAGCTCCTTTTGATATAAACTTGGACTCTGGGACTTTAAACAGCAGCAGATTCTCTGATCTGAGGTTCTGAAGTTGTAAAATGTAGATTGAAGCCTGATCGTGTAGAGATTTAACTGTAATCAGCTGTATAACAGAATGGGTGCATTTAACCAACTTTAACTATGATACAGCCTCCATTTATAGTTAAGAAAGCCTCAGTGGAAATCAGTGATAGGTTGCTAAAGCTCAGTTCATCTTGGACAACTTTAGCAAGACAAAATGTAAGAAAATTCAGTTTTAGAAGACTCCAAACCAAACTGAAAACTTGCGAAGTGAGCAACACTAAATCTGGATCAATCTTTTTGAATGTTTGATCTTAAATTACTGTATGCGTAAGTTTAACCCTTTAAGCTTCAGTCAATTCCAGCCGTTTTCAGTACAAAAAATCGCTAATATTCTATTTTTAAATAAAAAAATTACGAAAAATACGGGGAATATTGGACGCGCATCGGGAGGTGCATTTCCTTGAAAACGACCGATTCGGGGATTTTATACTGACTTCAGGACATGTTTTGGACAAAATAGTTTACTGGCTTGTGTCATCTGATGTAAAAGGTTGGATTATGGCCGTTTTTTGTGGAATCTTTTTTTTTGTGTGTAATAATAAACCCGGAAATGTGAGTCGCGCTGTGTGCGTTGAAGCCGTGTATAGAGAACGGATGGATGAATATTTGTTTTTGTCGGACAAATGTGTTTTTCTCACCCGCTGTGGTAATCGCATCTGAAAGTGGTTTATACCGGCGGATTCATGAGAATCTAAGCTTTCCATCGGTGTATAGTGTTTGTATAATCGCGTTTGCACCCGTCGGACATTCTTGAAATTCCTATGCAAATTAGTAGGTGTACCGCCGGCGGTACACTGAAGCTTAAAGGGTTAATATTCTTGTGTTTAACTCCCAGATATTATTGATTTTCAGTCTTTATTTACATCTTGCCAATATCTGTACTATAATTTATCAAACATACAAAATATATTGATGTATTGTATTGATGTAATTAGTCGGGCTGGACCCGAATATCCCGTATATCCGAATATTCGTTTGCTACGGCGGTATCCGGATATTAATTTTGGTATCCGAATATTCGCCGCTACTGTCTTCCTTCCGCCTTCGGCCCACATCAGCTCATGTCGGCTCATCCCGTCCTGTGATCACATAAAATACATACATATGTCTATGACATATCCACATATGTCTATGTGATCACCCCTTCCTCCCCCCAGATGAAAATATTCGGCGCTCGTCTCTTCCCTTCGGCCCACTTCAGCACATCCTGTCATGTTCGGCTCATCTCGGCTCCTCCAATCGTGTTTGTAAACACCACCCGAATGGCCAGGTTGCTGCCGACTCTAACGTCACGCTTCACTGCGTTGCATAAACACAAGACAAGATGCTGAAGACCTCCGCTGTTTGGGAATTCTTCAGTTTAACTGAAGACAAAACGAAGGCAAAATTTGGATCCCAGACTAGACGAACGGATCCGAATATTCGGGCCGTCTCTGCCACAACCCGTCTCCGCCACAAGCGTTAGGGTTAGGGTTAACCCTAACCCTAGGGGGGTTAGGGGGTTAGGGTTAGGGTTAACCCTAACCCTAACCCGTTACGTGCATCACGATATCGATCAGTTCTTTGGAAGAGTCATGAATACCAATGACTTCATTCACGTATGAGTCATTTTACAAGCCGATAACAGAAGATGTTGGACTTTTTTTTTACAATTTGAGCATTTTATGATATCTAATTTCACTTCCATGAAAACAGCTTTCCTTTTCTTCGAAGCGTCAGAAGAGTCTGACTTACATTGAGGAGTTATAATGAAGGGCTAAAAGTTGGTGAATGTAGCACAATCCAAGGCCGCGTACAACCGGCGAATGTAAATAATAGGGCCGGACCCGAATATCTGAATATTCACTCGTGACGATGGTATCCGAATATTAATTTTGAGATCCAAATATTTGCCCGATGCGTCCTCCCTTCGGGCGTTACTATAGGAACTGATCCTGCTATCCGAATAGTCATCTCTTTCCTTCGTTTACTTACTGCTTCTGACTTTATGGACTGAAGCGAATATTCGTTTGTGTCACCATCCGTCGTCCGTCACCCCCGACCGAATATGTATTCGGATATTCGGAATTAATAGGGGCCGAATATCCGCAGCCCAGACACTGCTAATCGGGCCAGCCCTAGTAAATAAAGCTGTCTTACAGCACCGCATGACGACGTATTCTTCCGCTCTGCTGGCCACCTAGTTCCACGTAACCAGTTCCAACGCAACGATGAAGTGACGTAGGTCGAGGACGTCGTAAACGGAGAACCTCCTGTATTCAGTTATAGTCGCCCTTATTAAATAGTAATCACATGGTTCAATCCCCACTCTTTATATGTTTTACATGGAAAAATCAAACAAATCACACATAGGATCTAAATATGTGGTTTCAGTTGTAGATGCTGATCTGAGCTTCTCTTTCCGTCCTTGTTAACCGTTTCCCACCTCTTCTGATTCTTCCTCTGAACATGAGCCTAAGATGATGTTTGTTCTGTAGCTGTGTGAACATGATGCTGTGATGTGTGGTGACTCAGCACGGGGCTGCAGTCGATGATGTAGTCGGTTTATCCTGGCAGCCTGGGAGCAGCGAGTTCACGTCTTGACAGCTCTCGTGACACATTTAGCGGAGTAAAGATGACTTGTTTTTGTTGGAATTATCGCGCAACGCCACCGAGCAGTTAGCTGTCAAAATAAAGGACGGCGAGGAGGGTGAGGTTTCAGGTTCAGAGCTGCAGACAGAAATGTTCCTCTGAAAGAATCTATTTTCTCACATGCAGGTGTTTTAAATTCAGATGCTGCTTTTATTCCTGAAGGCACTTTAAAGTTTCTGCCAACCGTGATTAATGTCAGCACAAATACACCGTCTCTCTCTCTGATATTGGTCATTAAAAGTATATTCCCCACAGCAGAGCATTTTTATTCTTAGGGGCTTAAAAACAAAATGGGCCACATTTATTCACCTCGTTTGTTTATTTGCACAATAAAAAATGTCAGAAAGTCAGAAATACGCCGAAAAACTGAATGTGTTAGAAAACATTAATCATTTAAAGCTCCAAGACTGTTGGGGATCAGTTCTCCTGGAAATACCTACACCAAGAAGACAAAAGAAAAACTCAGTGTAGAGGATGGAAACAAGAAAGCTTCCTCTTCACTGAATAAACTGGAATACAGTCAAATATGTCATTAAGAAATGTAAAGAATATGGCACAAGAGGAGGAGACTAGTGAGGGAGGCCACCAAGACACCCATGACTCCTCTGAAGGAGTTACAAGAGAGACTAGTGAGGGAGGCCACCAAGACACCCATGACTCCTCTGAAGGAGTTACAAGAGAGACTAGTGAGGGAGGCCACCAAGACACCCATGACTCCTCTGAAGGAGTTACAAGAGAGACTAGTGAGGGAGGCCACCAAGACACCCATGACTCCTCTGAAGGAGTTACAAGCTTCAGCAGCTGAGATGGGAGAGACTGTTCATACAACTTATGTCTGCTCTTCACCAGTCAAAGCTTTATGGAGACAAAGAGAAAGACTCTGATGGAAAAAATTAAATCTGGACTGGAGTTCACCAGAAGACACGTGGAGACTCTGAAGTCACCTGGAAGAAGTTTATTTGATCTGAGGAGACCAGGATGGAGCTTTTTAGTCATTAGACTAGAAGCTTTGTTTGGTAGACATTCAATGCTGCATATCTTCATAAACACACCATCCCTATTGTGAAGCACGGTGGTAGCAGTATCATAATGTTTCTAAGCAGCTGGTCCTGCAAGGCTTGTAAAAGTAGAAGGTACAGTAATCCTGGAGGACAACCTGATGAGCCTGAAGAGAACCGAGACTTGGAGAAGATCTGATTTCCATCCAGAAGCCAGAGATCCTCAGAAATGGTTTAAAGACAACAAGGTGAAAGTTCTGCAGTCAGAGTCCAGACCTCAATCCCACTGAGGATTTGTGGCTAGACTTAAAAAGATCATTTCATTACTGATCCCTGTGGAACCTGACAGAATTTGAGCTGTTGTACAAAAAATAAATTGGGCGTCCAGATGTTTAATCTGATGGAAACGTATCCAAAAAGGCTAAATGATGGAACTGCAGCCAAACGTTTATCTACTAAATAGTGACCTTAATGTGGTGAACATTTAATCTAATCCCTTATTTTATGTTTACTATTTTGGATTACTTGACATTTCTTTGTAGAAATCAGTTTTCACTTTGACATGGAAGACTCTTTTTGGTAGGTTTCTGTGAATACAGCCTGATCATACAGGCCACGTTCAGTGTTGAAAAGCCATTAAAGTAGACAACTTGCAAAGGGAGTGAATAATTTTTATAGTCACTGTGTATGTGCAAGTATTTATGAAGCTAATAAAAAGATAAAGGGCAATATATATATAGATAAGTGGACCTCCCAAGACATAAATGTTTATATGCTTGAGAGAGAGACTATTTTTTATTTGAAGGGTAATCTTTAGTGAGGCAGTTTACAAGGACACATAGTTCACCAACCACTAAACCACAATTTAAAATAAAACAATACATCTATTAGCAAATTTGCATACATGTACCCATTAGCCCATCACCTCGTAGCTAGAAGATCCCCGGTTTGTGTCCCGGCCTGGGATCTTTCTGCATGGAGTTTGCATGTTCTCCCTGTGCATGCGTGAGTTTTTTTCAGGTATTCTTACTTCCTCTCACAGTCCAAAAACATGCTGAGGTTAACTGGTGACGCTAAATTATCTAGGCGACCCTAATGAGAATTAAAGTGATGGATGGATGGATGAATGGAATTGAAATAGTTCTAGGAATAATAAAAAAAATTACTCTTTCATTAAAACTTGTTCTTTCTTGCTCCTACAGAACAGCAGTAACTCTCCAGGCCCGACGAAGGGTCCGACCGTCGCAGCCCGGCTCAAACATCTCCAACAAGGCAGCCTGGAGAGGCCCAAGACCCGCAAGCAGAAAGAGGATTTCCCCAAAGTCCAGGGCCAGCAGCAGGTATTCCACTTCTAAAAACCTCTGACGCTCCGTCTGCCTCTTCCTCTTCCTCTTCTTCTCTGCCGTCACTTCAAAGGAAACTTTCCCCTCTGTGACTCCTGCGAGACGAGAAAAAAAAACTGCATTAGGCCGAACCAGCAGACGATTCGAGATCACACGCTAACCAGAGGGGAGCTATCTTCAGATTTTTACCACTTCTTGATGTGTGTTTTGACATTTGAGTTACTGGATCTAACCTAGCTTGCTTAGAGATCAAGTTCTTTGTCGTACGAGTCTGTCGATGTTTTGATTTCCTGAGGAAGGGTCTTGGTGGTGCTTGTGACTGATCAGACTAGCTTTATCATAATAGTCACATCTGTTCATCCTTTTTGCCTCCCATCATGCGGAATAATCTCCAGTAATGCCACGGAGTGATTTCACATCTCAAGGTCGAAGTGAGGATGTTTCACCCTGATCCAGCCACGTTTTCTCCCCCTCATCCTCCCGTCTTCTCATCCATTAATTACCTCGTGCTGCTCTTTTTCTATCACCCATCTTTCAAACCTGGAGGTTAGCAGGCAGCAGCAGTCAGAAGGTGTTTCAGACGTCGGCGTTCTTGGTAATAAACAGCCTGAAAGGTTCACATTCCAGCCAAGAGGCCAGTCCATTAAGCTGCGTTGCTTTCCTTTTAACAGCTGTAAGGTCACGACTTGTTCTGTAAGACGACAAGACGGAGGAAGAAGGTGGAAGGTTACAGAAGGATGGTTTTGTAGATTTTAGTTTAATGTCTGCTGGGAGCAAATTTAAAGGAGAGCAGTGGAGGAAAACAGAAAACAGGATACATATCAAAGCAAAGAAAGGCAGCAAGGATTTAAATCTTGTGTGTATCTGAGAAAAGAGGCTGAGTGGATTTATAGCAATGAAATATTCAGTTTCAAGTTAATTTCAGGTTTAAAAAATGTAAATGATTTCCCTTAAAAAATCCCAATATTCTGGAAAATTGGCCAGCGTTAAAACATTTGGATGCAAGTTGGTCGTTTTTGCATCTAAAAATTCAAAATCCGATCTCAGCTTGTAGTGATTAAATTTAGAAGCTAAAATTTACAGTAAATAATTCAATATTGAGCTTCCATCTTATCAGCTTACTGGCTCTCGATCATGAAGCCCAGAAGACGAAATATATTCTGCGAAATCAAACCAATGGAGTATTTTTTCCAACTATAGCTGAACCTATTAGCCTTGTTTTTGATTAATGATTCAATTAATTCACCAATTATTTTCACTTCTTAATTGTTTGGTCTAAAAATAGCGAAAAACACGTCATTCATCCCAAGATGGCCTCTTTCAGTGTCTTGTGTCGTCCAACCAAAACCCCCAAATCCTACATTACTCACTTTATATTTATATATAACAGAGAAATGCAACATTTGTAGCTATTAATTGTTGAAAATTACACTTCTAACATTTCTTTCCTCCCACAAATGCCCTGGTAATCCCCTTCCTGCACACACAGACTTTAAATAAACGTCCAGACTCAGCTGTTGGTTTGAATGAGGAAGGAACAAACAGTTTCACTTGATTTTCTCATGGTTGCTGATGCCCTGATTATCTACAATACTGTAACCACGTGTCACCAGGACTTGAATGAGAAAATGCTGCATGAAATCACTCGAGATTGGACACAAAACAACAAGATTTACGTAAGAATTTTACTTCCTACTGAATCGATTCACAAAAAATAACATTTCAGTGCATTTTTGATTTAATCTTTGCAAACCAGAGTTTTGTGTGTATTTGGTACTTATTACCAGGAAGCTCCAACAACTAAAAGCATCTGACCAGCACAGACTGCTGCACTTTAATTAAACTCCTATAGTGTGAAGGCAACAGCTGCATTACTGACTTTGCACAGTTCTAAAACCAGTTATGTTGGCCATTAAATTATACCAGTTTCATTATTTTTATGCAGAAAGGCGACTTGCTTCCAAGCAATTCTGACTGATTAATTGTAGATTGAGGGTATAAATCTTCAGTTTCTGCCACAGACTTCATGCCATATTCTCCTCTTCCACTATCCTCATGTCTGCATTTTCAAAATTCCTTTCACTACAATAAACTAGAACCTCCAAGCTGCAGCCTGCACATCGAATATAAAAGGTTTTGCTGATGATGCTGTCTTTTTCCCAACGCTATTACAAGAGCGCTGTCGCAGTGATTTGTTAACCCTCTGAACCCTGAACAGTTTCTGATCATTTTTTGTGCGTTTTTCCTCTCTGTGGACTCATTTTTCACTCCAACATAAAGTCCTGCACCTCTGCGGAAACAAAACAACCGTGAACATGTAGAGAGAACTCAGAAACATGACGTCTGTAAAGGATGACGCAATTAGAAGGGCATATATCATGAAAAAGGAAGAATAGAAGATGACTTTCTTTAATTTATTTGAAAAATTTAAAATACAATAGAAATAACATGCCCAAAAACTCTCCAAATGTCCACAGATATTACCGATTGTGGAAGTAATTGTGATTCTATTGTGACTCTGTATTCTACAGATAATTACTTACAATTTGATATCTGCTTTGTATAAACGCTACCTGCAGTTCAGCCAAAAACTCTGAATTTTTGCCGCATGACTGTTGGTCTCAGCTGAGTCAGTCATGTTTTATTTGCACTGACAAGCACAGAATTATTCACTTTTTACAGAACCCGTTTAGTGCAAATGGATCATTTTTGGTGAATTTCTAAAGACTTGTAGAATAAAGTGATTTTGATTATGTTGAAATATCACAATTTTAACTTTAGATTGGGATAATTTTGCTGGCAGAACGCTAAATCACAGATGAATTTTTACAGTTTTCTGTTCTGATAAATGGTGTAATTTCGCCAGTTTTTAAAGTTAAATTGTGTTTCATATCTGCTGAAACACGTTGGGGTTCAGACGGTTAAACCACCGACTTCAAATGACCCTCCAGCAGTGTTATAAGAATCAAAACTGAGTATTTAAACCACCAGTTTGTTGCTGAACACACATTGAGCTTCAGGTGAGATGAAGGAGGCCGGTCAGTGTGAGCAGCAGGTTAAACTCTCAGCTGGTGAATCCTAAAGCCGGCGGTTAGATGTGAAGCTCCACTCGTCTTATCTGCTGCTGCAGACGCTCCTGGCTGCCTCGGACCTCGGACACCGTCCTCTTTTTAACAAAAAAGGCTTTCAGAAAATAAAAGGGACACAGATCCAGCTCAGCCAGGCGGCCTCATCTTCACCCCCAGTCCTCAGCTCCATTTTTAGCCACATTTGGAGCCATTTTCAGGGTCGTGGTTTGATTAATTAATGGATTTAACACTGAAAGCAGCTCGTCCACGTGAGCCCAGGTGTGGTTTGATATGTAAATGTTAGATTCGTGTATGAGAAAGGACGGCATCTTATACAATACCTCACATTAGCAGCAACAGCCGTTAGCACATGGCTAACGTGTCTGACCTCCACTTGATACGCAACGCCATCTGGGCGACTTCCTCCACAAACACTCAGCGATGATTAATATTCAGACTGTGTCCTCAACTGGTCTGAATATTAACCAAGTTTATTCATTTCCATTTTTGCTTTTTAAAAATTCATGATTTTATCCAGACGAAGCCTGAAAGCAAATATTATTCTGTCTTTAACACGGATATGATTTGAGATAATGTCATCAAACACGGTGTTATTATTATTCTCTTCCATTATCCTGTTAAACTGTCATCACAAGCTGGGTTTATCTGTAGAATTGTAGCTTAAACATACAGACGAGTAATTATAGAGATTTAAAGCATCTCTGCACTGCACAAATGAAGCCCCACGTGTCCAATAAATCTGACCGTTAAATACAAAGAAGTAAAAACTGTTATATACATTGATCAGAAGTTAGACTCTCAGCCATTGTAATTGCATTTTTATTAATATTTAGTATGTTTTCACTCATGTCCTATTATGGGTAAAAGATGCAGTAAAATCCACTTCAAAGGCAAAACACAATTAATACATATAGGTTTAACAACCTTAATAAAACTACTTTGATTGTATAATTAGAATTATTCTGGCATTAAAATATGTACTTTATTTAAAAACAGTGTTCCAGACTTACAATAAAATATAAAATGGAGCTAAAAGCGAATATCTGTACCTGTGTAGCTGCAGCATTCTGGCTGTATAATCCGGTATCTTTGCGGCTAATGCTAGCTAAAGCTAAATGTGTAGATTTTTGATTAGTTTACAATTGTAACTGTAAATGACCCAATTTATTGAACTTTTTTTATTTTTATGTATTTTTATTCCACATACAGTAACTGGGTGACACATTAATTCAGCTAATATTGAATGCAGTCATGCAAAACCACAGCTAAACACCTGCTAAAGCTAACCTGAAGCTAGCTAGCTTAGTAGTAGAGCTGCAAGAATTAATCAACTAGTCAACTATTGAATTAATGGCCAACTATTCTGACAATCAAATAATCGGTCTGAGTAATGTTTTAAGAAGAAAATCACAGTTTTATGATTTTGTTGCCTCTTAAATTGACTTTGTAATCTCTGCAGCTAACGTGGGCTAAAGCTAAATGTGAACGTCTAGATTTTTGACTAGTTTTCAATTCTAACTGAAAATGACCAAATTTAATGAACTTTTAAAAAAACATTTTGTATTTTTTTCCACATAAAGTAACTGGGCAAGGTGTTAATTTAGCTGGCATTGAATGCAGTCATATAAAACCACAGCTAAACACCTGCTAACGCTAACCTGAAGCTAGCTAGCCTGGCAGTAGCGCTGCAAGGATTGACTGAATTATTCTCCAACTATTCTGACAATCAAGTAATCGGTTCAAGTAATGTTTAAAGAAAATTCTCTGATTGCAGCCTCTTAAATTTGAATATTTTCTCTTTTTTTGTGAACAAAAGACATTTTAGGATGTAATCTTCAGTTTTGGGAAACATTTTTCATGATTATTTTAGACATTTAATAAGCCAAAATACTAAGCAATAGACCCTTTATTTGTTTACAAACATTGTGACGTTTTTTTGTGGGCGGGGCTTATGCTGGAGGCAAAAGCTGAGCGAGAAGTCAAGCGGGACTGGGAGTATATAGTTTGCGCTGGGAGTTTGCGCTGCAAACTCGAGCATTTTTAACCCGTTAAACTTCAGTGTACCGCCGGCGGTACACTTACTAATTTGCATAGGAATTTAAAGAATGTCCGAAGGCTGCAAACGCGATTATATAAACACTATGCGCCGATGGAAAGCTTAGATTCTCATGAATCCACCGGTATAAACCACTTTCAGATGTGATTACCACAGCGGGTAATATAAACACATTTGTCCGACAAACAACGAATATCCATCCATCCTTTCTCTGTACACGGCTTCAACGTACACGACGCAACTCACATTTCCGGGTTCATTATTACACACAGATGAAAATATTCCACAAAAAACGGCCATAATCCAACCTTGGACATCCAGACGACACAAGCCAGTAAACTATTTTGTCCAAAACATGTCTTGAAGTCGGTGTAAAATCCCCGAATCGGTCGTTTTCGAGGAAATGCACCTCGCGATGCGCGTCCAATATTCCCTGTATTTCTCGTCATATTTTTTATTTACAAATAGAATTTTAGCAATTTTTTGTACTGAAAACGGCTGGAATTGACTGCAGCTGATCGTCTCTGTCCAGTCTTTTAGCCTCAGTGCATTTAACCACAACTGTCTTCGTTCCCTCTGAGCACGAGTGTTCGGTGGAATCCTATAAAACTTTAATTTGCGTTCGCCAATGTCATTCCTCCTATTCTGGCATCCAAAAACACAGCAGGACGACATTTTAGAAAAGTTGATAGAGCCTAGTCCCTCAGTCTTTCGCCTTTCGGTCACGGCCGCGGGCTTCCCCTTTTGCCTCCAGCTAAAGCTGTGACGTCATTCGTGACGTGGGTCATTAAAGGGTCTATTAATCAAGAAAATCATCAACAAATTAAGCAACAATAGAAATAGCCATTAACTGCAGGTCTATTTCTCATTACCTGCTATTGATAACTTTTGGTGTTATAAATTGTTGATTTTTATTCTTATATTCAGTTAAATATGAATGCTAGAAATTGCACTCAGACTTATAGAACCTACTTTCTATGAGCTGCAGGCATAAAATAATCAAAATAACATTTATTTTATTGAACAGTCTAGTTAAAAATGGACAATAGCGATGAAAGAACATTTTTCATTGAATTCAGTGAAGGTTACCTGGAAGCAGAGTGTAGTATTTAATGTTGATAGATATTATGAAGGTTGTTTCACAATGATTTATGTAAAAGAGGTAAAAATAATCACTCTAAAGGGAGTAAAATTACAGCTTTGCAGCCTTTATTTAATGCACTGTTCTTGTATTTATGATGCTTTGCCTTTGAATGGTGGTGTCAAGTTTCTCCTGACTATTAGACAGCAACATCTACAGGATATGTGACCAAAACTGTCATATTTTATCTCAAAATGACAAGAGTTATCATTTTCTTATCCTGTTCAGGCTTGTTTTTGTCACAAACAGTGGCGTAGTTGCACTTTGTGTGTTGTTTATTTTATGAGTTTGACTGAGAAGCTGCTGCTGTGCTGCACAAAAAAGGCGGAGCGCTTTAAAATCCCTTTTCTTGGCTGGGCGGTGTAGACGTCTCTGCTCGTCCTTTTGTTCCTCAGATGTAGCATCGTCCCCCCCTTAGGCTCCAGCAGCACCTCGTCACCTCAAACTGTTTCTTTTCATGGTTCAACTTCAGCTGTTGTCAAACTCCGATTCTTCCCCCTCGTTTCCACACAGCGACAGACGATGTGCAGGGCAGCATTGTTCTCCAGGCATCTTTACTCTGCAGAGAATCCACATTCTGATCCACGTACTCAGATTCTGTTTTGATCTTTAGAGACATTATAGTGCTGAGGATTCATACTCCAAAGGATAATTGTGGTTTACCACGATTTGGGTTTCATTTTGTTGTAGAAATAGGAGTTACTAGGAATCTGATGAGGCAAGAAACACATTTAAGTTGTAAACAAACCTCCACGTTAGCTGATTTTATTTGTTAAAGAAAACCAACATGAAGGTTTAAATATCAGTTTCTGCTTCAACTTCTTGCTGTAATTGTGTTCGTGCAGCTTTTCTGTGCAACAAGGAATCATTACCTGCATTTCAAGTGGGCTCACTTTTGGTTTTATCTCCAAACAAAACACATTTTAGAGGAAAATTTATCTTTTTGTTCTCTGTTTGAATTCAGCTTTCAATATTTGCAGGCAGCTGAAGCTAAAAATTAATTAGTCTGCAGATTGTTTACGTGGCAGACGTTGCTCATTGAACAAGACAATGAATATAATATACAAATGCAACGAATGAACTAGAAATATTTAAAATTTTAAGTTTTTAGGTGTTAATATTTTGTGTTTAAAGATTTTTCCAACTATTTAAAGACATTTAAACCCTCTTTATCAAGTAAGGTAAACCGATTTATACCCTGAATAGACCGAAATAAAATGTTTAATATGACTCCTCACTCTTGAGAAGATAATCTGAATAGATTTTATTCTATTCACTATTTTTTGCCGAATAAAACCTTCATAAAATACAGAACACATGTGCAACCCTGCCTTCATTTTAAGGCAGCATTGAAGGTATTGCATTTCCACACCAGTGTTTACATTTATTCCTAGCTTTGAGTTTTGTTTTGTTTTGTTTTTTTGCTACTTGGAGGCAGCAGAACACACCGTGGTAGCAGAACAAGTTATATAGAAACAGCAAAATTAGAAAAAAAGTTGGTGGTGGAGACCAAAATCAGAGCTAAAAAAATAGTCAGTGAGCTCTAAATGAATTGTAACAATGAAGATATGGCAATAAAAGTGTTTCCAACGGACATTTCCATGCATTTTAGAAATATTGCATCAGAAAAGCTCAACTGAAATGGGAAAATTAGAAAAAATTGGTGGTGGAGACCAAAAACAGAGCTACAAGAGTCACTTAAATTAATATGTGGCTCCAAATTAATGAATACTGTGAAGACATGTCAATAACTCTGTTTACAGAGCATCTTTTTTTGCACTTTTTAAAGTATTGCATTAGAAAAGGTTAGCAAAATTAGCACAAGTAGAAAAAAAATATGTTGGTTAAGATCAAAACGGAGCGAAAAAAGTGATTAAAATTTGTAGTATGGCTCTAAATGAATGATAACTATGAGTCGTGTTTCCATTATATGTTTGTTTATGCACATTTGTACAGTATAACATCAGCAAATTACACAAAATTGAAAAATATTCTCAATTTTGTGAGAATGTCTTGAGAGAAAATGTAAATTACAAAAATGATGAAATCAGATTAACGTGCAAAGGTTTTGTGTAGATACATGATGCACAAAAATAAAAGGAGAATTGGAAGATACTTTAATTACAACTTAACATCATAACCTTATCATTGCAGTTAATTTCATTTGTTTGCTTTTAGTTGCTGATGACTTTCAGAGCTACATTTCTATCAGTAAAGTTTATTTTTGTAGTGAGTTGTCTGTTTACAGGAAGACTGAGATGTTGGCAGATCTCCAAAGTTATTTAAAAATGAACAAAATGCACAAAATGAAACTCGAGTTGTGATAAACTCTTTGAGCCCTGAATTTACCCGATGTCCTTGTCTTCCTGCTGTAAACCGTAATTAATCTTCCTGATGTATCTTTGAGGATGAACGAACCTTCTGTGAGGTCCGTGGAGGTGTGATGGAGGAAGATGTTCACTGGTCCATCAGCAGCATCACTAGTTTTTCCACTTGGTTTGTTTGTTTGGCTCACAGAGGAGTTTCCTGCTGCTGCTGTAATTTACAGAAACATCAGATATTTTCTCAGCAACAGCCGGAAGATTCGACCAAGACAGAGCTGTGGTCAGAGAGAAACACACTAGATGGATAGATAGGATATAGAAGAGATTCCTCCTCCTGTTTCCTTCCGTTTCACCCCTCATTTCCTTCATCCAACTCTTCTCCTTTACTTTATCTCTACTTTTCCTCCTGTCCCTCCTCCATCTTCTTTCTACCATTTCCTTGTTTTTTTCCTCCTTATTTTTTCTGTTCTAACTTTTCCTTTTCTTTGTCTATCTTGTGTTCTCTCCTTATCTCTTTCTATCTCTTCTGCATTCATAATCTTGTCTCCTTGTTCTTACCTCCTTTCATTTTCCTATCTCTTCACTCTTTTTTTCCCTCTTTTCCTTATCTTGTCTCCTTTTATCGCTTCTACTTTCCTAATCTTATCTCCTTTTCTTATCTCTTCCCCTTTTCATATCTCCTTTCTTATCTCCTTTCCTTTCCTTATGTCATCTCCTTTTCTCATCTCCTTACATTTTATCTCGTTGCCTTTTTTATCATCTCCTTTCCTCATTTTCTGTCCTTTCCTTATCTCCTCTCTGTTTCTTGTCTCAACTTTCTCATCTTCTCTATTTTCCTCATGTCCTTTCCTTTCCTTATCTCCTTTGTATCTCCTCTCTCCCATCCTTATCTCTTATTTCCTTATCTTCTATCCTTTTATCTCTTCTACTTTCCTAATCCTGTGTCCTTTTCTTGCCTTCTCTCCTTTTCTTATCTACTCTCATTTCTTTGTCATCTCCTTTTCTCTTCTCCTTTCTTTATCGCTTCACCTTTTTTGCTATCTGCTTTCCTTGTCTCATCTCCTTTCCTCATTTTCTCTCCTTTTCTTATTTCCCTTTCTCGTCTCCTTTCCTTATCTTCTTTTTTCTCCTTATCTCTGCTTCATCCCTTTTCCCTTTTCATATCTCCTCTTCTTTCCTTATCTCATCTCCTTTCCTCATTTTCTATCATTCCTTATTTCCTTTCTCCTTTTTGTATCTTATCTTCTCTCCTTTCCTTATCTTATCTCCTTTTTTCTCCTCATCATTCTTTCGTTCCATTTTTCCCTTTCATATATCCTTTTTAATCTCCCTTCCTTACCTCATCTCCTTGTCTTATCTCATATCCTTTCCTTGTTTTCACTCCTTTCCTTATCTCCTCTCTCCTCTCCTAATCTGACCTTTATTTCATTTCTATTGTCCTTATCTCCTTTTCTGTCCTTATCTCATTTCCTTGTCTTCAATCTTTCTTTTTTCTCCTTATCCCTGATTTACACCCTTTTCCCTTTCCTCATTTCCTCTCCTTTTGACTCCTTACCACTTTTCTTTCTGTATATCTTTTCTTCTTTCCTTTCCCTATCTCCTTTTGATCTTCCAACCATTCCTTTCACCACTTCAAATTCATCTTTTCTTCCTTTCTGTCCTTATTTCCTCTGTTCATCTTCTTATCTCCTTCCTTGTTTCCTCTTCTTATTTTACCTTTGCTTGCTTCCCTGTTTTCCTCACCTCTTCCTTCTTTACTTGTCTCCTGTCCTTGCTTCCTTCGATCTCTACATTTCCTTCCTCACTCTGCATGCCACAGCAAAAGCAGAAAAAAAGAAGCAGAAGAACAAGAAAAAAATCTGAATCTGTTCAGGTTTTGTGTCTCCCAGCTCTGACAGCAGCTCTGTGATCGTATTTTCTGGCTGTTTGCAGCTCGACACATCTTCCTCATCATCTTCATCATCTTACCGCGAGCACAAGGACCGTCGTCACGCCGATGCACCGTCGTCCAATCAGATGGAGTCTTGGTAGCGCGTGGTGGCATCTCATAACTCACAGATGAAACATTTAACAACAAAAAACAAACTTGAAATACATTTGTCTGTTTGTAAATTTTCATTTTTGTCTTTTTGTTCCTTTTCCCCTCCCTCTCACTGCTTCTCGTTCCCATTCAAATTTTTCCTTTTGTTTGCTCTCGAATCTCCTCCCTCCCTGCTTTGCTTGTACTCGGGGCAGAGCTGAGCTTTTTGTCGCCGTCGCTGTCACAGCTGAAGCGCCGCTCGCTGATCTGGCCAATCATCATCAGTTTCGCTGACGTTTCCCTTCACTGCTTCTTTTGGTCCGTGAGCCGACTTCTTTTTCTTTCTCCTCTACTTCTTGCTTTGCCCCTTTTTCATCCTCTGTCTGCTTCTCAGGTCTCTCAGGTCTCGGCCGGACTAATGGGGAGTGAGTACTCACTTCATTCTGTTTTTTTTGGACTCCTGATTCCCAGATGTGAGATTTTGTCATTTGAACAGTTTGCGTGACTTTACGAGCTGAAGGTCACCAAATTACTCAAACAGGAGTGTGTAAAAATGATGAAATTTCTCCTTTAATCACACTGTGGCTCTGTGTTGTACGCTTGGAGGAACCTGCATCGTGAAGCAGTGTCGGGAATCCACCTCTAACTTGTTTGCTGCAAATCCATCTTCCACCGTAACCAAACACAACATCTGTGTCCCAATTCCACACTAATTTAAGAGCACTCAAAATAGTCTGTATGCATATTAAAAAAGGAGAATATACAAACAATAAAGCAGCAAAAAAGCTGCCAGAATACTAAATAATGTCCACGCATGCTGCTGTATTACAGGACTGTCCTTAGTATTCATATTATTCACAGATAAATTGTACATTGATTCACATTCAGAGCACATAAATCAACATGAACTACTTACAGCAGCTGCAGCCGGTCGTGCTTTTAACAGATAATATTGTCCCTTTATTGTGAAATATAAGCAACTGGTAAATATAAAGTGAACTCCATGCATTTTATTGACATGTAAGAGACAGATAAAAGAAAAAGTAAGCAGCAGAGTTGGAGATGACCTTTAGGAACATAAATATGGGAGTACATTATTTACAATATCTGAAAAATAGTCATCTTGTAGCAACAGTCGCCATTTTTAGTCACTAATCAAGTTACTTTGATCTCATCCGCTGTAATTCATCATTCACAGGCTTCCCTGTTGTTTTTTTTGCCTTCTTGGAATTCTTGTAAATTTTTGTTTATAAAAGTACTTTATGAAGTTATTATTACATATAGGATCCCCCATTCTTTGTTTACATCTGCTGTCACGCTATTGTTGTAAACGGATACAATTTTATCAGCATTTAAAGTTGTAAACATGGCTAACGCTTTACCTAACGGCTAACTGCACTTAGCAACATTAGCATTTATCTAGTGCCGTATTACTGATGATGCTACAAATATAGCTCCAATATTTCCCATCGGTTTCAGCTCTGTTTTAGTTTTAACAAACTTGGAAGAAAAATGTCTTTGTTTTTGGTGCTAAACTTTTTAGTAGCTCCGTGTTAAATTTGATGCTCAGCTGTTAGCGTTGTCAAGTTAGCTATTAAGCTAGTTTGGTTGAAGAGACTTCAAAGCTTTGCAGAATTTCAGGCTTACAGTCTTTTGTTATGATTATCATTCACAGTTAAGCTCTAAATTATTCATAATCGTGTGAATTCTGGATGCAAAGTTTAAATACTTGCCTTAATAATTGGCAGTATTATCAATCAATGATTTTTATTTTGTGATGTTTTAGTCAACAAATAAGTGATCTGGGTAACTGGAATTAGTCCTTATTCATACAGGCTGCTCTTAAACACATTATTTCTGGTTGGAGGTCATTAATCAGCACAAACATCTGTCATGGTGCCCGTTGCACTTTATGGTAACTTTATTGTACCTGAAGTATATATTATTTATGATAATGGTAGCAGATTTGGACTTGGTATCAACAAATACTAAACAAGAAAAGAGAAAGCAGTGCTCTGCCAAGGCTGCTCAATCGTATCATTTCCGACAGAAGAAATCTTCACTAAAAAAATAATTTGTGGTGAGCACAAGTGTGTGTTATGCATGTGCACGTTATGTAAGGATAACAAATTGTGTGACCTAAATATGTAGCAGGCGGCGGGAGTTGATGGACTCAGAAACACCCCCACAATTTAATCAATTGTTTCTTGTATGAATTCCGATGGATCAGTCCTGATAAGTCCTCAGCAGTCAATTTGTAATAATAATAATAATAATAATAATAACTTTATTTATAAACCGCTTTTCATCAAAGTGCTGTATACAGAAATAAAAACAATAAAAACAGATAAATAAAAACAGATAAAGACGGTAAAAACAGATAAAAACAATAAAATAGAACAATAAAAAAAGACAACAACAATTTAATATCCATATATAAAAGAAAAGAGGTGGGTCTTCAGCTTAGTTTTAAATACATTAATGGACGATGCCTGTCTGATTTCAGCAGGTAGACTGTTCCACAATGTTGGCGCCCGGAAAGAAAAAGCCCGTTCCCCCACTGTCTTTTTACAGACCTTCGGGATATTCAGAAGTCCAATCCCCTGAGAACGGAGACCCCGAGCGGGGACATACAGATTCAGCAGGCTGGATAAATAAGACGGGGCAATTCCATTAACAATTTTCTAGGTTAGTAGCAGCACCTTAAAGTCTGCTCTAACATGAACTGTAGCCAAAGCAGAGAGGCCAGCACTGGAGCAATATGCTCGTATTTACTTGTTCTGGTCAGAACGCGAGCTGCGCTCTGAACCATCTGCAGACCATGAAGGCTCTTCATTGGCAGACCTGATAAAAGGACATTGCAATAGTGCAACCATGAGGAAACAAAAGCGTGAATTAGGACCTCAGCATCCTGAAATGACAGACTTGGTCTGATTTTAGAGATATTTCTGAGGTGGAAAAAGGCCAATCTGGTCACCTCTTTAATATGGAATTTAAATGAGAGGGTTTTATCAAGGAGTACACCAAGATTCTTAACTCTGTCTTTACAATGAATAGCACAGTCATCCAAAGACAGTAAAGTCTTCAAGCAGAGGATCAACACTTTCAGGTCCAATCACCATCATTTCAGTCTTGGCAGAATTCAGGAGCAGGAAATTCGTTGATAGCCAGCTCCTAACAGCTGAGAGACAGGTAGTAGGATCACAATCATGTGATCATTAGCAGACAGCTGATGTAGTGTTCACTTGTTGTCATGGTTACAGCTATCTCACAATGATACAGAAATCTTTAACAAATCTTGAACAAATCTGTGGATCCAGACAACAAAAGGTTCTTTACAACATCCTCAACCTATGGCGTTTTGTGGTTATGTTGCCATCGCCCATAAATTTATTAAGAGAGTCTTGTTTCATCATTCCAACGTATGGCGTTTGGAACATTGAAACAAATTTGCGTGGAAACTATTTGGAGAGCGGAGTGGTGAACACGTCGTCACGCGGCGCAATATGAGGAAGACAGCTTTGTTTACATGTGCTGGTTGTAAGCCACGTACATCGCAGTATGTGAGTTCCGACTTACGGCTAAAATCCAGTTACGTCGCGCCGTATGAAGGGAATTCCAACTTAAGTCGAGGACCCCCTGTATAAGCCCCATCACTGGCAAAATCTAAACACTTGCTCCTTGTGTCATTTCTGACCTTCCTTGAAAATTTCATCCAAATTCATTTGTCCATTTTTAAATAATATTGCTACCAGACAGACTGACCAATGGTCACAGTTCCCACTAAAATTCTGACTCCTATCGCAATACCTGTCAAAAATAATAGCTATGGCTCTGCATGTTGTATCGTTTATTTCTGTTTAAGCCTCAAAACTTGTCAAATTAATCTCAACAAGAATGAAATATATGAAATTTGGGATTACTAAAAGTCAGTAGAACCTATCAAAATTAATTCACTTTATGTCAAAATACTCCGAAAGGCTTCATTTGTGGATTAAATCACATTTTAGTTTGATTCTTTGTCTTCCAGCTTCCAATTTTCTCTTATAAAATTTAGAATTTTGATTTGATTAGCCTTAAACTGTGTGCAAATCTCTTGGAACTATTCTCATATCTTACGGCTACACGAAAGAATTTTACCTAAGTTTCAGGAAATTAGCTGAATTATACAAGACCTGTAAAATTAGGATTCTGATCTTTAAAAATCCAGCAAAAACAATGTTAATTTCTTCCTTATTCCCAGCAAAATATTTGCTAACTGTAACAGTATTTAGAACATACAGTTAGTACAAAGTGTGAAACTGGGACACAGATGATGTTTTACTCACATTTTGTTTGCAACAATTTGTGTTTTTTAGAGTTGAACCCTTCCAAAAATAATTTATTCCTAATGGTACCTTGAATGTGGTGAGCTAGTTCGGATTAAAACCCAGAAATGTAGAAATATAGTGAGTTGGGATGACGGATGATGGTTTTTGTCGTGTGAAACGAATCTAAAATGACGAGATAAATCATCCTGCACACTGTGCTGCTGCAGGGAAATCTGACTCTGAGTGTGTATTTATACCACTGGCAGAAATTAAATCAGTATTTACATTTATGGAATGTATTAGTAGCCTCAGAGATAGCATTAAACGCTAGCACGGAAATAGAGAAAAAAAACGCAGTTAAAGTATAACCTGAACCACTTCACAGATAAATTGTATGTATATTATATGACCATTTAGTTTTTTGTTTTGAAGAGGTCGCTTTATTAACATGTAAAAAGAAAAGTGTCATCTATGTTTTATATAATCAAGCTTTTTTTGTATTTTTATACTTGAAGAAGAGGATTCATAAGCATGTAACACATTTATTCTGTAAATTATTATTTTTCTGCGTTGGAGATTCTTTTATTTTTTCTGCTGAACCATGAAACAAACCATGATCACACTTTGTTGTAGAGACCAGGAGGTGCTCCAGAGGGTTGTGATGGACTGAAATAGTGCCACCGCATTTATAAAAAGCACATAAAAACGATCACCTCACTGATAGGAAGCCCCATTTTGTAGCTGTTATCCTCTATTATAACCAATAGTGTGCGTACACTACACAGATTATACAGTTTATTGATGGTTTCTTGATGAATGTGTGATTGTCCAAACCATTTGTGGATGTTAAATCATGTATATAAACCCAAATAATATATTCCAAAATTGATTTTATGTGAAATTTTTATAGAAGTTAAAAAAAAAAAAAAAACTACTACTCCAAAATGGCATGCATACTGTATACATTCCTGGAAAATCTGCACGCTGGGTCAACAGAGGTCTCATTTTCTTGTCAATAATTCTGTGTATACTTGTGAGTGTATGATAGAGTAAACAAAAATTGTACAGTAATCTAGATTTTTGTATTATGTTCGAAATGGGTAGCCCCTTTTACTGTCAGAATAAAGAAAAATAACGACTACTATAACCGTCAAGAAAGATATCTGAATGATATTGTATATCAACTAAACGCTGTTTCATCCAGTCTGAGAGTGATGCTTGCTGTGTGGGGTAAGTGTTTGTTTGTGAATTGTGAAGAAGAATGACAAAACTACTACAAAGTCAGTATAACTAAAGACCAACTAAACCGTGCAAAACACAACGCAACTTTGTGTATGGAACGTACAAGTTGCCGCTTCGTGTGAGAAAAAATCAAATGAAAAGGTTGCTGCTTTTGTACATTCCTGTTGTGTTTTTGTGACAATAAAGGTGACCCTCTTATACACGACGGCTGTTCGTGCTTCATTTGTTGACTGTTCGAGATGGACGACGCGACACCGATGAAGATGAGAAGCCAAGATATCGCAGTCGCCCCCTGGTGGCTGGTGGAAGTATTGATCGTATTTCTGTCATAATAAACATGTTGTTGATGTTTAAGTGCTTCTGATTAGTTTGGTATTAGCCATGTTTTAATAATGTATTTGGAAGTACTTTAATAGATCTAATGGCAAGATTAGGAAAAAATGGTGGTGGAGACCAAAAACGGAGCTAAAAGAGTGACTTAAATTGGTGTCAACAGTTGTTTTCCATTATGTATTTTAATGCACTTTTTGATGTATTTCATTAGAGAAAGTTAACAAACGTCAACATTTTTAGATGGTGGTGGTGGAGACTGAAAACAGCTAAAAGTGAAGTAAATTTCTTCAAATTCATGAAAACTGTAAAGAAATGCCAGTTGTGCTTCCATAATCTGTGGTTTTGGCCATTTTTAAGAATCCCATTAGAGAAAATTAACAAACTGCAAAATTGCAACAAAGAACCAAAAGCGGTGGTCGAGACCAAAATGGAGCTAAAAGAGTGACTTGAATTTGTCCGTTGGCTCCAAATGAATGGTAATTGAGAAGATATGTAAATAATCATTTTTTCCATAATGTATTTTTTAATGCACTTTTGAAAAAAAAAAAAAAGATGGTGAACCCAAAAACGGAGCTAAAAATTAAGTAAATTTATCAGGTGGCTCCAAATTGATAATTGTGATGACATGTCAATAGTTGTTTTTCAATAATTTTTTAAAGCATTTTTGATGTATCCCATTAAAAGAAGTCCACATTTTTAAAATTTTAAAAAACAGTGGTGGCAGAGACCAAAACAGAGGTAAAAAGGAATTAAATTTAACAAGTGATTCCAAATGAATGAAAACTGTAATGAAATGTCAATTGCTGTGTTTCCATAATCTGTGTTTTTCAGCATTTTTAAGAATCGTATCGGAGAAAATTAAGAAACTACAAAATGACAACAAAGAACGCAATGCGGTGGTGGAGACCAACAACAGAGCTAAAACAGTGGCTTCAGGTGGCTCTAAATGACTGAGATGCCAATTACTGTGGCTTCTGGTGTTTCCACAACAGGTTTTTTGACACATTTTGAAGTTTTGGGTCACAGAAGTCACTGTCATGGTGCCCATTGCTGGCTAAAGCCCAACAATGCCATCTGATGTTATAATGAGAAAGAGATGCATATTTTCTACACATTTTAAAGTATTGTGTTGGGCAAAGGTAACAGAAATGGCAATTCACAAAGAAAATAAAAAATAGTGATGGAGATATCGTGAAATTGCTAAAAATCTACTTTGGTTGCGTCTGTGGTTTAAACTTTGACATAGGAGAAGTATCTTATGATCTTATTTGTGATGTTAACATTGAATTTCTACAGTTTAGAGAGCTGTTTCATTCATGTGTGCTTAATGTATTGTGTTATTTGAATACATGCTTTATGAATGTAACATTAGCTGTTTATGTATGTAGTTTATTTTCTGTGGTTAAAATTTTCTGTGGTTTCTGTCACCTGCTTTATGTGAGCTAACTAATTTGTCCTTATTTTGCTTATTTATCGATGCAAAATTACTTCTTTTGTTGTGCTCTTTCATTTGCAGTCGATATTTGTTCTTGTGCTCCTAAACTTTGCTTTACAGGAGTGGCTTACATGTGGTTTTAATTTTTATTTTATGTTGGGCTCAAGCTTAGTTATTATTATTAGTGTTCAAAATAAATTAGCTCAAAATAAATGTTTTTGTCATGTTGTAAAAGTCAGGTGTTCAGATTAAATCAGGTTTTTAATTTATCATTAATGAATTTCCAGATACAAACATGCATGAAGGTGTTTAGTGATTTCTGAGGGTTTTTTGTTTGCAGCTCTGTCACCTAAAGCTCCCATTACTGTTTTGTTTTTTCACGAACAGCTCAAATAATAAAGTCACTATGTAATGCATTATACCAGCTTCAACATTCTGCTCTCTTTAATGTCATTAAGAACTGTTGAAGTCATGAACAGGCATGATGCTTCCTCTTGGCCAGAAACAATCCAGGTTGTGTAAGAGCTGCAGTTTCACCCCTATGACCACAGAAATGTACTGGATGTTTGCCCAAATATTTAATAAATACCAAGAGTCCACAGGCATGCAAGGGCGCTAAATGCTAACGAGAGCAGGCTATCACCACCTTGTTTTAGCCTGTTAGCATGCTAATGCCAGGCCAATGGCTTCTGATGTGTTTCTGACCTGTTAGCACCCGGTTACATCCTCAGGCAGAAGTCTTTTGTTGTTCCAGGAGGCCAGCCGGAAGCTTAGAGGGCTTCAGTTAGCATCAGGGGCTCCAGAGCGACGACATCAGGTGGGCTAGTTGGTAACTTATTTTAAATATCTTTCTAAAACATGGTAACTTTCTCCTCAATGCGAAGCGCTTTGCTACGTGGGTTTTGAAAGGTGTATTGCTAGCTTTGTGGGTGAGCACATAAACCACACTACTGCATAAATTAAAATTTGTTGTGACTTCTGCCGGGGAAAATTGAAGGTGACTGACTTACTGTTAAGATGGAGATTCTACAGGAAGACAGAAGATCCCCAAAGTCATTCGGATTCAACCCCTAGAGCCTCTGGAGCATCAAATAGATCAGAGCTTCAATCAGAGGTAAGGAGGTTCGACAAAACTCACTCAAGATGTGTGGTTTTTTTGTTTTTTTTTTTCTACTTTTCAAGAAATTTCCAAAGATTATGTACAATTTACCAGCTAAACGGGAAATATTTTACTCTTCAGGAGGTGGTGGAGACCAAAAACAGCTAAAAGAGTGACTTCTATTAAGTGCCTCAAACTGAATATTAGTGGTGAATGTATTTCAGTCAGCCTGTTTTCATGATGTATTTTATGCACATTTTGAAGCATTGCATCTGAAAAAGTAAGCAGAAACTAAAACAAATTTTAAAAAAGGGTGATGGAGAGCTAAAAGACGGACTTCTATTCATTAGGTGGTTCCAAATAAATGATAATAGTGCATATATCTCATTATCTGTGCTAACATAAATTCATTTTATACTGGTTTTGAAGTATCACAGTTGTAAAAGTTAAACAGCTCTTTAAAAAAAGACGACATGGTGGAGACCAAAAACAGCTAAAAGAGTGACTTCAGTTCCTTAGGTGGCTTCCAGTTCATGTTAATAGCGAAGATACATCCCTGTCCATGTTACATAGCGTCTTTATGTGCACATTTTTTAATTTGTGTTTAAAAATTATATCACAAATAGTAAAAAAGATTTTAAAGGGTGGTGGAGACCAAAACACAGCTAAAAGAGTTGCTTCCATTCATTAGGTGCTTCCAAATAAATGATAATAGTGAATATATGGCATTATCTGTGTTAACATACTTTTTTTTATACTGATTTTGAATTATCACAGCAGTAAAAGTTAACAGAAACAGCTATTTAAAAAAACAAACCATGGTGGAGACCAAAGCAGAGCTCAGAGTGTGACTTCTATTCCTTAGGTGGTTCCAAATAAGCGATAATAGTGAATATATCTCATTATCTGTGTTAACGTAAATTCTTTTAATACTTAATTTGAAGTATCGCAGTCGAAAAAGTTGACAGAAACAGCAATTTTTTAAATTTTTAGTAGGGGGTGGAGACCAAAAACAGCTGTAAGACTGAGTTAAAATTGTCAGTTGCTTTCAAATGAATAAAAAATAGTGAAGATATGTCAGTATCCATGTTGATAGTGTCTTTTTCTACACATTTTTACATTTTTTTTAAAAAAAACTTTGTTGTAACCTTTCTAAATCTTGCTGTAAACTTACTTGACAATTATATGGAAACACAGCTAATGTTGTGTTCACAAGTTGTGGAAAGTCATTTATTACAGGTGTAATCACTTTTATTAAATTCACCAAAAAAAAAGGCTTGTTCTCCCCAAACAGACTTTGTGTACAATCAGCTCTTAAGTGCAGCATGGAAATGAATTAGTCATTTTAACATGTGGCAAACCTTTAATTTTGGTGAAAGCATGACAAAGAGACACATGAAAGCTGCCTTCAAGGTTATACTCAGCAGCTGAGTCAAGTTTTCACTGGAGAAAGCAGCGCTTTTTGTCACCATCCTTAATCAAACACGAATGAAATGATCATTTAACACAGTTGTTTAATCTTGCAGGCTCTGAAGCCTCCAACGCTGACAAATAGATTAGTTTAAACAGTCCAACTCTCACCAAATATGTGTTGAGCTACACCTGAGCTGCGGTGCAATGAGGTGGGTTAATTCAGATTAGATGAAAGTTTATTGATCCCTGAGGAGAAGCTGAGAGTAACAGAACGGGAATCGGATAAGAATCAGATGAGTGAGGTGTAGGATTAGAAATCTTCCTGCAGCTGCTGTCTCGACCATGATCTTATTCGGTTTCAAGCTTTCAAGTGATTTGCAATCTAAAATATCACATGACTGAGCTTTAGCACGCTATGAATGTGCTAATATATGTACAATACGACGCAATTGAACAGAATGGGCCATTTTACTGCTTTCCAATATGTGTTATGGTCATTTTAATTACGCTTTTTTGAGTGCAGTGATTTCTCTCAAGTGACCATACGGTTTATAGGCTACATTACTCTGTCGGCAAAACTCAAGTCTTCCTCGCTTCTTTTTGTCTTATGTTGGCTTCAAAAAGTTTTAAAACAATAGTTTTATGGGCCCCAGAGTGGTATATACAATGCTAGAAAACAGATTGGCTAAAACAGTAAAGCCTTGCACTTGTTGACCTCATCAGATTGCATTAACTTCACTAATTAGTTTGAAAGATGTTTTTAGTACGGTTCTTTCTTCCCAAGGCTGTCTGAGACTGCCAAGGCTGGAGGAATACAGCAAATTATTTACATAGGAATATTTTGTGCAACACATTAATTAAATGTTGTTGTACAATGTTTAGTAAAACACATTTGAAAACATTGATCTTACAAGAATAAAATTGAACTTTTTGTCCATCGGACTAGATGCTGTTTTGTGGACACCAATCACTATACATCATTCCAGGCACATTATCAGCACTGAGAAGCATGGCGGTGGCAGCATCATGATGTGAAGCATGGCGGTGGCAGCATCATGATGTGAAGCATGGCGGTGGCAGCATCATTATGTGAAGCATGGCGGTGGCAGCATCATTATGTGAAGCATGGCGGTGGCAGCATCATTATGTGAAGCATGGCGGTGGCAGCATCATTATGTGAAGCATGGCGGTGGCAGCATCATTATGTGAAGCATGGCGGTGGCAGCATCATTATGTGAAGCATGGCGGTGGCAGCATCATTATGTTTCTTAGCAGCAGGTCCTGGAAGGCTGGTAGAGGGTAAAATGAGTGCAGAAAAGTCTAGAGAAATCCTGATGCAGTCTGAAGAGAACTTAGACTTGGAGAAGATTTGTTTTCCATCCAGACAATGAGTTGAAGCAAACACCCAAAGGTACACAAACAGTTTAAAGACATCAAGGTGAAAGTTCTGGAGGCCAAGACAGAGTCCAGACCTCAGTCCTACTGAGAATATGTGGATGGCGTTGAAAAGAGTTCTAACTTTTGATCCCTGTAGATCCTGACAGAGTTTGACCAGTTTTACAAAATAGAATGAGGTAAAACTGCAGCGTCCAGATGTTCAGGCTGATTGAGACCAACACAGGATCAATGATGGAACTGCAGACAAATCTGCATCTACTAAATAGTGACTTCAAGGGGTCGAATTATTATGCAGTCACTTACTTTCCGTTTTCTATTTTTAATTAATTGACATTACTTAATAGAAATCTACTTTCACTTTGACATGAAAGAGACTTTATGTAAATTCTTACATGAAGGTGAAAACAGTAAAAAGCAATGAAAGGGGAAATATTGCAAAGGAAGTGAATAGTTTTTATTGGCACGGTAAGCTGATGTACTTGCAGTGGAGAATTCCAGTCTTCATTGCGTTTTATTTTATTTATTTATTTTTATTTCCAATTGGCTGCAAACTTTTTGGAAACAATAGTTCTTTTGGCCTTGCAGCAGTATAATAACAAAACAGAGACCAATTAAAGCAGCAAAGCCTTGTTGGCCTTGACTGTTAAACATTGTCAAGGCTGCAAATATACGACAAACCTGCTTTACTCATCATAACAATACATTCAAGCAACACATTAATTAAATGGAATGCAGTAGTAATTATACTCTGTTGAGCATATTTTCTAAGAGTTTGACGTGAAGGTCAACACTTCTCGTCTTGCAGGAAGGTAGCTTAACATAAAACCACTCCAGTATCTAAAATGAATTGGAAACAATGAAAAAACAAATCACAGCATCATACTTTTGATATCTCCAAACTGTATGGAATCATGATTGACCATTAAGTTGTCAGAGTCCATCATCTATCTATAAAGCATCTGTACACTTAAATAAGCACCGGACTAGTATGAGAGAATACAATCTAAGATCTCAAACATTCCACTTATGAATCTATAACGCCATTAAATAAAAAAACTACCTACAGTCAACTCATAAGAAATGTAAACATCATAAAATTTATGAAGGACAGTATGTAGAACTGTCCAGATGCACATTAGAAAACTCCAAATCAGACCCAAAAATGTCAGGACCCAAATAACTAGCAATTAATACGCTAAAGTAGGGCTGGTTAAAAGAATATACTTGAGGGAATACTGCTAGTTTCCAAAAAAATATGTATAGAAGAAAAACAACAGTCACAAATATTTAATTCAAACTTCATTCTGGCTTTCATAGGTTTTTATTTTAGTTCAATCCACCAATTTAATGTTGTAAATATTGAACCTCTGGTAATTTGTAATAATTGCAGGCCGTCAATGATTTTAGCCCCATGTGAATCTGCCATGTTTGTAAATTTTTTAAAAACCCGCCACAAATTATCAATCATGAGGTACCTACGCTTTAAAACACACCCTGCTTTACAGTCTGTTTTCCACTAGATGGGACCACAATTTAGAAAGTAAACATCATGCTGTGTTGGAGGAGATTTAAAACTAGTAATTAAAACCATAAACTCATGAGGAAAAATATTTACTGAGGCGATAAATCAAGTGAAAAGTAGGTTCATTTTTCATATCCTTCTGTATAATCTGATGACAGAGGAGTCACCCACCACAGGTTGTTAGACAGAATGCAGGTTTAATGCTTCACTTTTCACATCTGCAGTACACATCACTTTTTCTTTAACAGTGTATTAATTAATGCATATATTCATTATCGTCAATTACTGATTAAATAGTCCAGGTTTTCTGCTCAGTAACATGTTCATAAAGGCCTCAGATCAGAGTACTGCAGCACAACCAGACACCAGCAGCTCGCTAATGAACACCGGCTCGGATCACAGTGGACGTGGACACTAATCAGTGTTAAAGTGCTCCTTTGTTTACCTTTGGGGAGATGAGCCGGAGGCTAAAGGTGATCTCTGACTGAATCAGCTCCTCAAAGAGCAGGCTGAGAGTTATTATGCAAAGCAGACTTCAGCGTGACCTTCATCCTCTCCTGCTGACAGATGAGGTCTCGGGCTGAGCAGCAGTGTTTCTAAGCAGTTTACTCAACTTTCCTCAACAGTCGAATGCATGAGTCGACTTTCTGACGCCATCACGTGCCTAATATAAAGGAGATGGCGCTGTATTTTTATTGCTGTTAAACTTCAGTTAGCAATAAAGATGATGCAAAATTTATGAATATTTGAGTGTCCGCTGATAAATTTCATATTTCCACACAGTAACGACTCATGGGGAAGAGTTGTTTTTCCTCTCGTTCGTTGTCTTTTAGCTACATATTTTGTGTGTTTTCTATTTCATGTTTACTGTCCTTCAGCTAGTTCAAGAATATTGTTTGGTTTGGTGAAGCCCAATGAACTTTCTTTATAGTCATTTTAATTTTCTGATTGTATTACACATTTGCTTGTTGGAGGGAGGACACTAAAGGTTCATCTGGCTGCTTTTGATTGGTGAATACATATGTCAGTCATGTAGAGCATGTATTGATTGGCTGAGCTGCACAAACCAACTATTCAGTACTGGAGACAGTTTACATCTGTGATGCTCATAGGCTTTTTAACTGGGGACATTAAAATATATCTGAAGCAGATGAGGAGGGGACCAAAATTGAAGCCCAAAGATTCAGAGGTAAGTTTAAACTTGAACTGGAGCGCATTGTTCGTTGATGAAGTGTTACAGGCACCATTTTGTGTTAGCAAACGTCAGCTCACTGCTGTTAGCACGCTAACGCCATTTTGTGTTAGCTACTGTTAGCGCACTAACACCATTTTGTGTTGGCTAATGTTAGTGTACTAATGCCATTTTGTGTTGGCTACTGTTGGCTTACAAATGCCGTTTTCTGGTAGCTACTGTTTGTGTCGACTAACGTTAGAGCACTAATTATTATTATTATCAGTTTATTTTAAAAGGGACCATGTACAAAATTAAACATAAATGTTTCCATTTGATGCATTGTACCAGAGATGGCTTTAAGCTAATTTTCATATGCAGTCCCTTAACAGGTCACAGTAAAAACATCACAACATTACAGTGTTATAAAAAAGTACATGACACAGTGAAACTAAATATTACACACACACACGCACACAAACATACACTCTTACAAGCACGGACACTCACACAAAAATGCCAGTTAAAAGAACATTGCTAAACTAAAATACATGATAGTAAATTAAAACATTATACACATACACACAATCTTAAAAGCCCACATGTACACAGTCACACATAAATGACAAAAAGACATTAATGGTTGCAGTTCTGAGTGCTCTTATGCAGGTTTTTCAATTTGTTTTTAAAACTGCTGATAGAACTACAGGTCTTAATGTCATCAGGCAGGGCATTCCACTGAGCCGTAGCTTTTACAGAAAAAGCTGACTGTCCAAAGGTGGTGCGTCGAAAAGGTATTGCACAGTCAGTGGTGGAAGATTGTGCCGAGCGATACTGAACGAACTGTTGCAGCGGAGGAGGGGCCAAACCATTTAAAATTTTAAAGACAAGACACATATTTGAAAATAACTTATAATTTTCAAAATTCAGGAGATGATGCTTATCTAAAATCCCGCAATGGTGATATTGCATTGGTTTTTTGTCCAGGATTTTCAAAGTCTGTTTGTAAAGAGACTCCAGTGGTTTGATGACTGCCTGCCCAGCTTGTCCCCAACATGTGATACAATATGACATGTGGGACAGAATCATAGCGTGCATAAATGTCTTTGCAGCGTCCACAGATAGACAGTCTCTAAAGTGCCGAAAGTTTAACAGATTATATTTTATGGTTTTTGCAAGGTTTTTGATATGCGACTTAAAATTTAGATTTGATTCCAGCATTGTGCCTAGATATTTAAACTCACTCACAATTTCTATTTTTTCAGTCCTAATTAAAATGTCAGCGCTGATAGACTGCTTTGTTTTGGAAAAAACATCCCTTTTGTTTTGGTAACGTTGAGGCTGAGACATGACTGATCGAGCCACTCTAATCTTTCCCAAAGCATTCGTTAGTGTCTCAGCTGCTAACTCTGCAGTTTTTGCACAAGTATAAATGACCGTGTCGTCAGCATATATTTGTAGGTCGACACCATGGCACACCTGCGGAAGGTCATTGACAAAGACTGTTCTCCGTTAGCCAAAGTTAGCATACTAATACTAACGCGCTAACATTCAATATAAAAAATTTGTGCACAATTTGTAGCACTTAATCAGTAGCTTCTTACATTTTGTCAACATAGCTGGTGACTTTTAGTATTTTTCAAACTTTACTGTCTTGCTGAAAACGGCGCGTAATATTTATAAAGCTTAGATATTGTAAAAATTATACTAATGCTGTTCAACCCTGCTAATCAGTTTTCAGGTTTAGGGTGTTCGCCAGTCTAGCCTTTTTTAACCCTTACCTCAGGTCAAATTTGGTCCAGCTCTCCGTTTAAAGGGTTAGATTCTATCTGCCTATTAGTATTCCACCGAACAGGTTTCAGCAGAATAAATTAAGCTGGAGTCGAGAGACACTCGCCCAGGTTCTGACTGCCTTGCATCCGAATGTCTCACCCCTCTTATCTGATAAATGCTATCCCACTAAGCAGCCTTTCTAAGTAGTAGAATTGATCTATCATTCACATTCGTTATCGGTCAGCTTCTCTCTAAGGACTTGCATGCACTTGGTGCTATTCCTGGGTTCGTTTTAGAGGTTTGGAAAGAACTAACCTCAGGGGTAATGTTTAAACAATCTCACTTTGGACTAAGTAACCTTTAAGAACCATTGGATTGAATGCACACAATCAACTTAACTTTTTACCACTATGCAGATTTTTAGTGGTTTATAATAATTTCATTAGGCTTCTCTTTAAATGCAATAAAGCGTTTTATTAAGCAAGTTTAGCAAGAGCACAGCATCAATACATGATTAAAACAATTAATTATTTCTGATTAAAAATGAGACTAAAGTAAATAAATTGAGCGTACCTGACAATCTTCTCTAATTATTGAATTTAGGAGAGAGAGCGAACAGCGTGGCCACTACCGTATCACTCGGTCTTGACTTGCGTCTGGGAGAAGTCCTCAGTTGTCCAGAGGACTCGTTACGATGTCTTCTTTGTGAACAAAAGGATCTTATCCCTCGGCAGGGGGGAGCGGAGGAGTCCTGTGAGCCAATCGTGGTCTGGCAGTTATCTCTGGAATCGGCTGGAACGTTAGTGCTTACGCCCCAGCTGTCTTCTCTGTGGTATGGTGGTGATGGAAAACCCTCGTCTGTTCAGGCTGTAGTGGGTCACTGGGTCTTCCAGCCCCGGGGAGGGGAACAGCCCAGTGCTGTTGTCTCCTTTGCCTCTTCGGGTGTAGTCGGTTCTCCCCTCTATTGGTTTCTTCTGGATAACTACAGAACCTCTTAGGACTCTCCGTTTGGCAGAGTGTGGTCTTCGCTTGTTGAACAAAGTCAGAAAAAGACTTTGCTTCCAACGATGTCCTCAGCGATCTCTGGAGCCTAAGTCCCGCGTCGTCTTCCCGTCTCTTGGGCAAAAGAGGAAGGTGAAGATTCTTCAGAACTCCGGCCAAGTTCCCTTTGCAGCTCTTCTGGCGGCTCCGGCGAACATCTCCCGTATAATGTCTCTACGCTCCCATTCTTATACTCTCTCCTGACACACAAAACTGGCTAGGTACGCCCTCTGACACCATCTAACTTATGCAATCAACTTGTCATCACATACAGCAGTAATACAGAAGTCATGTTGTTACAGCAAATACACAGTGTCCACATTCTGTTTAACACACACACATTTCAGCCAGCCCTCTTGGGTTTTTCCCAAACTTCCCTTTTTTCTGAGGAGGCTGCAATGTCATTGTGGCTGCCGAGTCATGGTGACTGTTGTTTACTGCACTTCTGCTTTCTTAAGGCCTGGACATACAAAGCCTATGCGGCCTGTACGCACACACAGAGCCTAAACACAGAATCACTTCTTAAATCATTCTTCTCAATCTAAACATAATAAATCATCAGAATCATTACTCTAATCAAATCAACACTTTTAAAATGTATATGTATTTTAGCAAGCATAATCATATGGTTAACTTATAATGTTTCTTCTTAAGATCTTTATTTGTCTGCTTCAAAACCTTTGTTACCTTAGGGCCATAATGAGCCTGAGTCCTCTCTGAGACCTCAACATCTGCATCTTACTTGACAAGGGTTACTAGTTGTACATATGTAATTATGTCTTCATTTGCTGAATTTCACTGAAAAGGTGGCTGCAATCAGCAACCAGTTCTCTGAGCCTGACCAGTCCAGTCAGCTCAAACCCACTACTGCTCCTTCACTCTGCTCTTTTGCTGCTCTGAGCGAGGATGAGGTCTCCAGGCTTCTTCTGAGGTCAAAACCTACAACTTGTCCTCTTGATCCAATACCCACTAGCATCCTGCAGACCATCTTGCCCACAATCAAACCTGCAGTCACGCACATTGTCAACTCCTCCCTGGAAACTGGCATTTTTCCTGCTACTTTTAAACAAGCCCGCATCACCCCACTGCTCAAAAAGCCTCATCTCAACCCAGCCCAGGTTGAAAACTACAGACCAGTCTCACTTCTACCATTCCTGTCAAAAATACTGGAGTGCTCAGTATTTAACCAAGTCTCTGAACATCTGCGGAACAACAACCAACTTGAGCCCTTTCAGTCTGGCTTCAGGTGCAACCACTCCACTGAGACTGCGCTCCTATCAGTCACAGAATCTCTGCGGCTGGCGAGAGCTGCTGGTCAATCCTCTGTCCTACTGCTGCTGGACTTATCTGCTGCCTTTGACACCGTGAACCATCAAATCCTCCTCTCCACACTCTCTGAGCTCAGCATCTCAGGTTCTGTCCTGTTGTGGTTCAAGTCCTACCTCACATGCAGATCCTTCAGAGTAACATGGCGAGGGGAGGTGTCAAGGTCACACGACCTATCAAATGGGGTTCCTCAGGGGTCAGTGCTTGGTCCCTTACTCTTCTCTCTGTACACCACCTCACTTAGTGCAGTGATCCGCTCCCACGGCTTCTCCTACCACTGTTATGCTGACGACACTCAGCTTTTCCTCTCTTTTCCACCTGACGACACAACAGTTTCAGCTCGGATATCAGCATGTCTGGCTGATATCTCCACATGGATGAAGGAACGGCACCTTCAGCTGAATCTGTCTAAGACTGAACTCATGGTCTTTCCAGCTTGTCCATCTGTTCAGCCTCAGATCAGTGTCCAACTTCACTCGAGCCTACTTGTGCCCACAAACTCAGCCAGAAATCTGGGTGTCATGATTGATGACCAACTGCCCTTTAAGGTTCACGTGGCCTCAGTTTCTCGATCTTCTCGTTATGCCCTCTACAACATCAGCACTTTTTGCACTAACTACAGGTTTTTCCTTATGTCTGAATTCTTGCTTGTGTTGTACGTCGCTTTGGACAAAAGCATCTGCTAAATGAAACTGTAGAATTGTAGAATTTCACTTGATTAATTTGCTGGTGTGGATTTAAAAAAGAATTTCAAGAAAAGATAGATATATTAAGTCTCATACAGTGGTACGTTTGGATGGTTGGCTGGCCTAATTGATAAAGCACTTGAGAATTTGAGTCTTAAGATGTTTTGGTTTAGTTGTGATATAATGACCATATATTAAATATTATTATTATTATTATTATTATTATTATTATTATTATTATGTTTCATGTGTTGACAGATTAGTCTATACAGTTTACACAATCAAGTTTAATCAAGTTTCTACGATATATTACAGATGTTGAACTAGGAAGTTGTTCTTTTATGTTGAACTGTGGAAACAACCCAAATGCTAAAAAGATGATGTGTTGTAGTTTATTTCTCAGAGCATTTAATTGCTGTTTCCAGTATTCGGGTGTTTTTGTTTTTGTATTGTTTAGCTGCAGTCTTGGTGCAGAATGAGTGACACAGAAGTTTTTTTTGAAAATTGCTAAAATCAGTTTAATCTCTACCAGTTACAATAGTGAAAGGCAGCTTAATTTAACTTTAAATTGCTGTTGATACTTAAAACACTTTTGCTTTTACAGGAAGTTCACTTGCAGTTCAGCATTTTAAATGTTGTGCATTTGCTTTTTTCACTTTCCTTTGGCATTCACAGACTGAAATTCAAAATATGATGAGTATGTTTGTTTGTCACACCTTCTTTTGTTAATAACACAAATCAATCATTTCACACTCCCTGCTCCTCCCTTCGAGGCATCTGGAAGTGAACCAGTTTGACGATAAGTCCTGCCCTCCTGTTCTGAGTCCTGCACTTCCTGGTTCCTCCCCTGAACGAGTTTCAGCCTCTTGTTATACCTACTTCTGTGGGAATTTTTTCCACAACATGAGGCGGCAGCAGTTGGTGTTTCGTTCAGACAAGAGCAACAGACCAAAGACTGTGAGTATAAAAAAACTTACAGACTCTTAGCTGTGCAAGATCACATTGAACACCTCAAATTTAATGACAAGAGACAGACATTCTTACACAGTCTTAGTTTTCAGTAATCTGTGAATGTAGAAGAAAGATGAAAAATGGAGATAAGTAAATAGAACAAATATTTGTTGTTGAAGTTTTTAACTCCACCAAGGAGGCGGAGCCTCAGCAGAGTTATGTGACGATCGCATTGTTGGTTTGTTTGTGTTTTAATAACTTAATTATAAACTATTAGTTTTTTTTAAAATAAGAACTTATTTTCATATGAAAACAGAATCTATGGGTTTTCAACTTTTTGAAGGTCCTTGAACTACTTATGCTTATGTTATGTGTCATTCAGTGGAAAACCAAACTAAATCCTGACTTTTAATCATCAAAATCACTTTTTTCTAAATGTCCCGTACAATTTTCTACATTTTAAGTGATAAACATGTGTCAACCAAAACATATTTGAATTGAAAAACTTTGCTTATTGTGTCAGATATTGATATTTGACCAAAATGCGATTAATTATGGAGCCTCTAATTAAATTAAATTAATTTTTAAGTGTGTCCCAGCACTAATTCATTTATTTATATTAATTCCAAACTGAATTGTAATGGAATGAGGTCAAACTGGATTTTTGTTAAATGTTTTGTCAGGAATTTATTTCAATAATTCACAGGTATTTTACAGAAATTGTCAGAATCAGCTGCACAAGTTTCAAATCTTTGTTTTTCTTTTTAATTTGTAGGCAGAAAAATACAAACTTGGAAACACTAAGGACGAGTGCTCACCATCGATCCAGCTCCTTCCAAACAGCTGAACTTTTGTCCAGTAGGCGACTTCTCTTCAGCATCAGGAGGTCATTTTGGGGCAGAAACACAAAAATGGCGTTTTTATTTGAAAGGACCACTTCTGCTGTCCAAAGTTTATTTGGAGAAACTGATGAGGTCCTCCAAGAAAACCTCATCAGAAGTCTGACGTCTTTCCTGCAGCTCTACGATCAACAGGAATTCAGTTTTCGCCAAGCATCAGAGCGTTTCAGTCGGGTAGCAGCAGGCCACGATGAGGGTTATGAGGATGTTTTTGCTGCGGCTCTGTTCGGTCTGTGTGGTGGAGCTGCGGGGGCAGTTTGTGGGGGCGTTACCGGCGGACTTTGGGGGGCTTTTGGGGCAGTTGGAGTGGCAACATTCGTCAGGTTCAAAAGACATGTTAATCCCGTTGGTGCAACTGTTGGCTTTTTCGGCAGTGTTCTCGGTGGAGTCGTTGGCGGGGCATTTTCTGGCTCCATTGGTTCTGCCGTTGATGTTGCAGGTAAAGTGGCCGGTCATCAGAGTCACTTAAGGCTCAGCAGACCTCTCTGGTTCGGCATCGGCTTCGTATCCGGCAGCACAATTGGGAGCACTTTTGGCGGGCCGGTTGGTGCGTTAGGCGGGGCGGTCGGAGGGGCATGCGGTGCGCTCAGTGCCACGATTATCACAGTTCATCTGGTTGGAAGCTTCACCGACTGGTTCTCTAAAGGAAGCAATTCCACAGAGGCCAGGCAGCTGGAGAGAGCAAACAGGACGCAGAGAACCAGAGAAGACTTCAGAAAAGCTATTGAACCGCTGGTGAAGGAGCTGAAAACCATCCGAAAGATTAGCAACAAAATGGCCTCCAGTGACGCTGTGAAGAGAGTTTCAGGACGAACAGCGAGGACTTTGGCTGCTGTGGACGAGATGAAGAAGAACATGAGCGACAGTCGGCCTCAGTTCTGTTGTGAAGAAGCAGCTAAATGTTGCAGGAAAATCACAGAAGAGCTGCAGAAGACGAGAGCAGAGGTGAAGAAACTGTTGGTTTCACTGAAGTCACTGCAAAACAAAAACCTGAAATAACTCGGAGCTGCTCTAAGGGTCATTCCAGAATTGGAGGACATTTGGGCTTCAATGTTGTATTTGTTGTTTGCTAACCTACTCTAATCACATTAACAGGGTTGCTAATCCATGCTAATGTGATCTTTTTCTCAGCAGTAGAAGCTAGATATTTAGCTAGCTGTTCCTGCTGACAAAGAGGACAAACTGACTGATGAAAAAAATCTAAAGAAAAAAGTAAAAAGAATGTCTTCTCCTGATAATATGCATAACAGGGTTGCATGAGGTAGAGTGAGACATTCAATCAAGGTTGACAATGTTATGAATATGTGAAAAATAGGAGAGAGAACATAGCTTTGCTCTACCCATTCTTTTGGAAAACTGTAATGATGTTAATTTCAGCGTATCATGTGATTCACTGTTGTCTTCTATCAGCTAAATATGTTATGGCAACAGGGTTGCGTGCACGTTGTGGGATGCACATTCCATGCATAGTAATAACTGTTTAAAATATTGATTTAAAAAATGTTCCCACAATTAAGAGACATCGATGAAAAATAATAATACCAAACAAGAAGTTTTACCAAACAAGAAGTTTTACCAAACTTGGACCGCCCGGCGACAAAGATGACCCCTGTGACCTTGAAAATGAGGTCACGGTCACCAAATTCGAACTTGACTTGTGTCTTATTATGGTACACCTGTGTACCAAATATGGTGAGGCTCCATCAATATTTTATCGAGTTATCGCGCGGAAACCAAATTGTTACAGACAAGCAAGCAAGCAAGGCCATGCAGCTGAAAACAATACCTTCAGGAAAACGCAGTTTTTCCGGGCGGTAAAAATGAGATTTTTTTTTTTGGAACAGTATTACTAAGGTTTTTTTATCTTAAAAAAAAAAAAAAACTGGACAAAGACTAACAAAAAACAAAAAAAGAACTGTGCGTAACGGCAGCGGGTCGGGGTGCCATGACAGTCCACAAGCAGCACATACTGGAGCTGATGCTTTGCTTCGGGGTGGCAGGAAGGGACGTGGTGGGTGTAGCTGGAGTGGTCAAAACATCGCTAATGATGAGGGGGATAGCGGGGGTTGAAAAAAGAGACAAGCATATGCTACTGGCAGGATCAACCAGATAGCCCAGACGGGACGAGCGTGCGGCGCACGCCCGAGCGTAGAGCTGCATGGCGGCGCCCAGTCGGGGGCAAGGTGCATGATGCTTACTGCAGCGTTTAACCGACTAGTAAAATACTAAACGTTTAATAAATGAGGAGGCGGTTAAACGATTAAACGACTAGTGGCACACATCCCTAGTTGCCATATGGTGTAAAATCTATTAAGATTGTCCATGACACTGTATCGGATTTTCTCCGTGTGTAGTAAGCTAGTTAGTTCCATCAGCCATGCCTTGAACTGAGACACTGTGTCTGATTTCCAGAGTCCAAAAAACGAGATTTAAGTTTCATTTTAACTGTTTTGAGATTGAGTTTGGTCATCAGGAGGGTGGGACAAGAGAAAAATGGCATTTTAGGGGGGAACTCCAGACTAATTTGGTATTTTTAAACATTCTTTTCTCCTAGTTTTTTAGATTTGGTCTCAGGATGGTTACATTTATACAACAACTGCAAGTTTTAGTATTTTGTACGTGGATTATTTGAAATTTGATGGGTGACACGTAAAATGTCCTCCAATTCTGGAATGACTCTTATTTCATCATTAACACGGACGTCTGTGCTTTTATTTTGTTTCTGCTGTTTGTTAGTTGGTTTTCTGTCCTCGTCGTCTCTGTTTCATGCGTTTAATAATGGAGATTTTCATGATTATCCTCAACATGATGAAAAAAGTGAATTAAAACTTCATTGTATGACTTGGTGTTTTGTGTTTTCTTAAAAAGGATGTGTCAGTGAGTCAAACTAAATAATTACTTTTCGCTGCCCTAAGTGCCAAAAAATACTAGCTGGTTAAACTAATTATTTTTTTTGAATTAATATATAACATCAGTTAATCTTCTCAACTTCAAGACAATACAATGGCTAGAAGGATTTGCAAAAAAATCCTCCAACATGTTTAAAAAATGCACAAAAAGTACAAGCAATATCCAGACACAAACAAAAAAGGTAGATTTATAAAGCCCTTCTCATAATATTAAGTCTGATTATTAGTCCAGGAGATAATAACTTTAAACTACAACATACCCTGAATCAAAGCACGCTGCATATTACAGATTATCCAGCAGGTTATTTTAGTTAGAAAACTAACTGCTGTGGTATGAGTCAAAAATGTTGTATTTAACTGACTTTTGTTCAAAACCCAAAAATAATTGTAGAAAAAAGCAGACGGCCACATTTGAGAATCTGTAATCTGTGAATTTTTGTAATTTGAACGAGGTTCATCGTCTTGTGCTGCTTCAATAAAAAAACTTTAGGTGTTATTAGCTGGGTTATTATATTGTAAAACTGCTGCAATAATAATTCATTTAAATGATAGAAAACTACTAGGGCTGGACCCGAATATCCGAATATTCGTTCGCTACGGCGGTATCCAGATATTAATTTTGGTATCCGAATATTTGCCCCCCCCCCCCCGGTCGGACGTTACTGGGCAGAACGAATATTCAGCATGACTGTCTTCCTTAGGCTCATATCGGCTCATCCCGTCCTATGATCACATAAACATATACACACATGTCTATGACATATACACATTTGTCTATGTGATCACCACTTCCTCCCCCCAGATGAAAATAGGAATATTCGGAGCTCGTCTCTTCCCTTCGCCTTCTGCCCACTTTGGCTCATACCGTCGTGTTCGGCTCATCTCGGCTCCTCCATTCGTGTTTCTTACCACCACCCGAATGGCCGGGTTGCTGCCGACTCTGACGTCACGCTTCACTTCGTTGCATAAACACAAGACAAGATGCTGAAGACCTCCGCTGTTTGGGAATTCTTCAGTTTAACTGAAGACAAAATCAAGGCAGTGTGCAAAATTTGCGTCCGGGAGACCAGAGGAATGGATCCGAATATTCGGGCCGTCTCCGCCCCCCCCCCCCCCCCCCCCCCCCCCATGTCAGACATTAGGGGGTGGAACGAATATTCAGATATTCGTCTTTAATAGGGCCTGAATATCCGGAGACCAGAAACCACTATTCGGGCCAGCCCTAAAAACTACACATTTGCAAGGTGAGCTTCAGAACAAATTAGTCTGATTTTAAAAATTACATTCATGGCTTTAAGTTGAATTATAGAATTTAAAAATACGGGTGAAGTACAGAAAACTTCCCCCAATGACAGCTTTACTTTGTACCAATTCTTTTTGCTGTAAGAAACAGTTTTTATTTCTTGCTTTGACTTTTTTTTGGGGACACAAGTCAAGCAAGTAGGCGGATTACTCAAATTATTGTTGAAATCTGTTTTAGAAAAATGAGGCAGCAGACAGAATAAAGTTAGTTTCTGTTGTTAGATGTTGAGTCATCGGGCGACACTCAGGTTTAAAATGTTAGTTGATCAGTGATGTTGTGTCTTTAACTGATGCAGCTTCAGTCACTGAGATAAACTCCAGTAATTGGCCACATGAGAGCAGCTATCAGGAGGAAAAACTCCTGAAACTTCCTGTTTTTCTTTGATTGATTAAAGATGAACAAAAAGAGCAAAAGGCCACCAAGAAACAAACTGTTTTGCTGCTGCAGCTTCCAAACTCCCGGAAAGAGGAAAAAACATGAGGGTTTAAACCTCCTTTATGCCGGTTTCCAGGAACTGATGCTCAGAAGTGAATCTTTCTCTTTCTTCTCAGCTCATTCTTTGAACGGTTTCAGTGTTTCTGAGTTCTTCCTCCTGAGATTCGTCCTGTTCTGCACCGTGAAGCTTCAGTTAATCATCTGAGCCTCACTCATAATGTTGTGAAAGTTCTTTGTCTAACATCTGCTAGAAACACCATTAAAGGGCTTTGGTTACAGGTGAATGTGTGTTCAACACGTCTGTAAAGGTGTGATAACTGTAGGCGTCTAATCCCAGATGTGAATTTTACAGCACAGAAGCTCGTCAGACATAACATTTAAAACACTCTGAGCATGGATTTATGTTTATACCACAAGAAGTTAAATGATTATAGGATTTCAGTTGCAATGTTCTAAAGAAATCGTATTAATTTGAGAAAGTGCTGCAGTTTCACGAGGCACAGTGTTTGAGTTGAGGTCAGAATTTCACAGAGCAGGCTACAATAATTCTATGTTATATTTAATATTCTATGAAATATTCTATTAATATTCTATTAAAATTCTATTAAATATTCTGAGCTAAAATTGTAATTTTCCCTCAAAGTTTTCTGAAAAAGGAAAGTTGTCGATAAAATGTTTCCTTATTTTTGTGTAAACTTTCTAAACCTTTTATTTTTGAAGATAAATTTTACAGTAAAAAAAAATCTAAACATGGAGCTGGACCTTTGAATAAAATAGATTTTATAGAGAAAAAAGTTAAGAAGATGAATAGTTTTAATTCAGAATGTTAAGAAAAAAAGCAATATTTTATGTGAAGAGTGTGTAATGATACAAATTTACATTTTTTTCTTACAGAAATCTTAATACGATACACGATTTTAACATTACAGTAAACATGTAATAAAATATTTATAAAAGCTGAAACACGAACAATTTTAGAAAGAAAAAATTAAGTTGCAATTTACCAAATTTTTTCCTTTTATTTTCTTCGAAAAAGTTTTAATATTTTCGTTTAAAATCTACAAATTGATTTATAACATCAAGAGAAAAATAGTTTATGGAATAAACTTGAACTTTTAAAATGATTTTGTCCAAAAAATCCTTTTATGAAATGAAATGGTATAAAACTATAATGAGATTAAACACTGTGAACTTAATGAGAATATGAAGCGAAGATATCTTTTACAATTAATATTTCATAAATGAGATTTTACGAAAACATTCGAAAGCTATTGAATATTTTTACTAAAAAATTTTAGTAGATGGAACTTGACAGCAAAAAATAGAATATTTTATGGAAGAGAAGTTAATATTTTTAGATAAATGTACAATGACAGTGAACTTCTCCAGAGTTTTAAAAAATCTTCCAAGATGTAATTTCCTTACAATAAAACTAATAATTATGAAAATGTAAATTTAAGGTAAAGAAATAAGTCTTCTTTTGAGACTGAAGTTATTATAAGAAAACTGAGTAATTTACATTTTAAACTGGGAAGGAAATTAAATTAAATCCATTATGTGATTTCTGACACATTCTGGCTTCATAACTGTAAAAATAATATTAAATCATAGTTTTCTGTGCTCTGAACCCTTAATCGGCCGTTAAGTTTTTCTGGTTATGTGTGACTTTAGTTCCACGTTAGCAGTAAAAACACGCAGTCAGGAACGGTATAAAATGCTTTATTTGGTGAAATGCAGAAGCAAAGTAGACGTTCATCGCTGTTGCACTTCAGTATTAAAAATAATTTAAATATATTACAAATCTTCAGCTTAATTTTTGAGTAGCTCTACAGAAGGAGACGGTCCGATGGGCAGTGGCAATTAATATTAACACCAATTAAAAAATCATGTCTGCAGCCTTTTTAAGAAAACTATCAAAATGATTCATGAGCGTTCTGTCCGTCAGAGTTCCTCTTAAAGCTGAGCAGCTTTAATGAAGAACTCTCCTTTCTTCTGGGCTCGTTCTTCCTTTTAATCGTCTTGATTAGCTCGTCTGACATCCAGTGTCATCTGCTGCTAATAATTCACTCTTCATTCGATTGTTCAAATCACAGGACGTCTAATGAATCAGAGCTGATGAGAACTGAGGCTGATGTTTCTTTGTGCTGCAGATCTGCTTTCATGCATTTCCACCTCTGCATTCGTCGACATGCATCAGAGTTTAACATGAAGTCTTGTGCTTGTGAGGCTGCAGAACTCAGTCCGTTTGTCGTCTTTTCACAGGGAGATGTCCGAGGAAACCTGCAGCTGCTGGCCTGGTTTCCATTTGGCGCTTCGTCGGCCGGCGTCCGTCCGTCTGTACGGCTGATTCCTTAAATCTGAGGAGGAGGAAAAGACACGTTGGATCATCTGATGCAAGTTAAAATATCGAGCTCTAATGTCCTTTCGTTATTGTCCTCTGTGTTTATTCACAGAACCAACCCACCTACAGATCAGAACTGTGATTAATATTAATGCAATGAATGAATGAATGAAAAAGACACAGAACACCTACAGGAGCTGCTGTTAACCCTGAGATGCATAATGACCCGGTGAGGTCGTTTACCAGCAATATTTTGCAATATTCCAGCTATTCCTCCAAAAATATGCATTTTCTATCATTCTATTTAAATTTTTAAGTTCCCTTTTATACTTTTAAAGAAAGTTTAATATTTGTGTTACCAGCCCAAGCTCTTTATCACTGAGAATGTCATACAAGAGGTGATGTAGGGCACAAATTTGGAGGGAAAGAGCAGAAAAATGTCATCAAAATGGATGTTGACATTCTTCTATTGCTGTTCTGTGTAATATTCTTCTTTATCAATGATCAAAATGTTCAAAATCTGTTAGAAAGTGAAAAATAAACAGATTTCAGACCCACTTATGGAGGAGTGTAGGGTCCAGTTACTCGTGCATCGAAGGGTTAATTTAAAAAACTGAAGCTGAATGTCATATTTATTGTATCTGCAGTTGTTTTGTGTTTATTTGAACTCATTTTAGACTCTTCTTGTTGTCATTTTGCATATTTGTAGTTATTCTGAGCCTCTTTCTGGTTGGCCTGTATGTTTGTAGTCACTTAATGTGTTTTTAAAGATATTTTTCAGGTTAAAGTGAACTTTTTGCTGCTGCCAGTTTAAAAACTTTTAGCATTTAGGCTCCTTGTGGTCGTTTTGAGTCTGTGGTTGTTTAATGTTTCTGTTTGTTTGGTCGTTTAACGAGTGCTGGTTGCAAATTGAATATGAAATTTAGCGTTTAGTCTCTTTGTGCTGCTGCTTGTTGAAAAACTGTTTTCTGTGATTTTCTGCCTCTGCAGTCGTTTTGCATCTTTAGCAGCATCTCTGCAGCTTTCAGGGTTGTGTCATGGGTCTTCAGAGTCATTTTTATTATTTCTTTGTGGTCTATTTGTGTTTCCTTGGAGTTTTTTTTGCATGGTTGTCGTCATTCTGTGCCACGTTGGCTCTCCTTGTCGATGCTTTGTGGTAATTCTGCGTCTTTGCATACTTTCTGTTTTCTGCTTCTTTGTCATCAGTTTGTGACTCTTTGTCATTGTTATGCATTGGTAGCTATTTACGGTCTCTTTCTAGTTGTTCTGCATCAAATTCTGACAACTTGTTGTTGCTTTGCAGATATTCTGAGTCACTTTAGTCATTTTATACACCAAAGTTCAAAAGCTTGGGTTCACTTAGAAATGTCCTTATTTTTGAAAGAAAAGCAGTTTTTTTTTCAGTGAAGATAACATTAAATGAATGATAAATCCAGTGTAGACACTGTTAATGTGCTAAATGACTATTCTAGCTGGAAACATCTGATTTTTAATGGAATATCTCCATAGGGGTACAGAGGAACATTTCCTGTGTTCTAATGCTACGTTGTGTTAGCTAATGCTGTTGAAAGGCTCATTGATGATTAGAAAACCCTTGTGCAGTTCTGTTAGCACATGGATAAAAGTGTGAGTTTTCATGGAAAACATGAAGTTGTCTGGGTGACCCTAAACTTTTGAACAGTACGTCTTTATTGATTTTTTGCATCTCTGTTTTGTGTCTTTTCAGCCATTTTTGTCCCTGTCGGCTCACATCACTTCATGTTTTTCTTCTCTGTGACATTTTACAGGCAGTTATACACATAATTCACATTAATCTGACTTTATTTGTAGAGCAGCATTTATACAGGTAGACTGTTAGTGAAAAAATAATAAAGAAACACAATTCATAATATAGATAAGAGATAAAGAGAGCAATTTAAATATTGACTCTAAAGCAGTTTAATCACAAGCTGGGTTAAAAATCTAGGTTGAAGTTGTGATATTAATGTCAGCTGATGCTGGTAGCAGAGCAGTAAATGTGTTCACTGTTCTGGGACGCCTCAACAAGCTGCCAGCAGGATTCTGTCGTTTATTCTGAAGTTCTTGTACAAAATACCACCAGCTCCTTCTATCCTCTGTGAAGGCAGCAGACAGTTTCAAATGTGTCAGAAAATGGCCGAAACCTCTGGAGAAAAGTCACGAGGCTTAAATCCAGTAAACAGAATATTCTTCAAGGGCAAATGGAGTTAAATTCACGTGTGAGGAGGCAGTGAAGCTGCTGCTGACGACACGTTCAGCTCTGGAACATCAGCACACTTTCATTGTTATCGTCTTTATTGTTGTTTACTGCACTGATTCAGTGGTTTGTTTTATAACCAGATATCTTTGTGTGTAAATATCCAGAATAACCTCTACTCTGTGTTTATGGAGCTTCTCCTCCTGGTCAGAAAATACAACAAACAGCACAGCGAAGGAGAAAGCAGCATGGAGGGATTTTAAGACGTCACCTCGTCGCTGAAGACAGAGTCGCAGAAGAGACGAGACGAGCGTTTGGCAGAACGAGCCGTGAAGGGCACGGATTTAAGAGCTGAAGACACCAGAGAGGACGGGAGGAGAGGAGGGACAAACAAGTAAGATCAGAAACAAGTGAAGGTTGGAATAGAAGAGCTGAAAACAGAAGGAAACGTTAGCAAACACAGGAGATTAAATTCAGCTTAAACGGGAAAAAGCAGAATAAGAGACTGGAGTGAGGAAACATAAATGATTACAACACTTTAACCGTCAAATTGATACATAAATATTTTTTGGAAGAGTGAGATAAGCAGATTTACAGGATGTTATTCTTCATGTTACACAGAGATTTCTTTTTATTAGGAGGTTAAAATACATTTTATTCCGTACTGTCATCGACTTATTTACCCTAACTATCCTTAACGATGCAGATCTGATGTGAATCTCGGCGTTTCCTACCTGTAATTATGTCCTCGATGGCTCCGTCCTTCCCCTCCCTCACCAGAGGAGAAACCTGCCTCCTCTTCAGCTCGGCTATCAGATCCATCTGAGGCAGTTTGGACGTCACAGGAGCCTGAAACAACAAATCCGATCACATCAGCGTCTGAATCCAACTTTCCTCTTCTATGAGTCGCAGTCAAGTCAGTTTTATTTATACAAACAGAAAATTAAACCTCACTGAGCTGCCTCAAAGTGTTTTACAATCTGTGCCGCTCACAAAGACGTCAGATGGGCAAAAAAAAAACTACGAGCAGTCGGCTTGTAAACGAATCTCCTGCTGAGCTAAAATTACTTGTTGCAGCCTCAGTCGCTGTGTGTGTTGGTATTAGTGTGAGTCAGAAAAACTTCTTTCCTTTTTGTGATCGCTTCAGCTGCTGCAAACACTTTGTAGCTTCACTTGTAGCTGCTGTTTAGTCAAACAGGAACAGACTTTTCTGCTCAGGTCTGTCAGCCGTAACAAGAAGTAAAGGCTGAACTCGCCCCTTTTTGCTTTTTATATTCTTGATTGTTACGACAAAGTTCTTCAAAGCAGCCTGTGTTTATCATAAATACCTTATGACTCATTCTGCCTGGTTTATGCTGCTGTTCTTTTGTCTAGAAACCTGAGATATAATAATCTGGATGTGAATTTAACACCTAAACTGTCTGATTTAATGACCACTTATACAAAATAATTGTCTGTTTGCTTCAGACCGGGCTGACATATTTGTAGGCGTGGCAGCGTTGAAGTCCTCCTAGATCTGAGCAGCTACTTTGGTGAGTTAAATATTATTATTATAACTGGTAGAAAGTGCAAAAACATTGACTGCTTATCATTCTGTCGGCTGAGGTCTGAACTGTACGGGAGCCCTGGAGGGACACTGTGGGCTGATTTTTAAAAAGAATTCCACCGTTTTAAAACTTGAGCCCTGTTTTCCATCTTTTAGACTAAATGATTAATAGGGACAAAAATGTTTGAAATTGCTCCAGTATTGAGTGAGAATGTAAAATGTCTGTCATGTAACCCACAGGAGGTTTGTTCATGCATCACTAACCACCAGTTTCCTGAAGTCTGTTGTTTTTTTCTGCCTCCATCCTCCAAATCTCGTCTTCTGTTTGATTCTGTTCCTCGTCTGGGGGCTCCGATAAATATGGCCGACCATCAAACCTAAATATCCGACTCTCATCTAACGTTACTCTGAGCTGCTGAGTAAACATGTAAACAAACTGGTGTGTTACAGCAGGTACAGTCAGCTCCGTAAGTATTTGGACACTGACATAATTTTCATCGTTTCAGCTCTGAACACCACCACCATGGATTTATTTTAATTACTTTACCAGATAAGTTAGTTGAGAACTGGTTCCTCTTTTCAATAACGGCCTGCTAAATTTAATGTGAAATGAAACGACTAAGATGTGCTCTAAGTGCAGAGTTTCAGCTTCAGTTTGAGGTTATTTACATCCAATCAGGTGAACGGTGGAGGAATTACATCACAGTTTAGATGGACCCTCCACCAGCTGTAAATGGACAATCTAATCATAATTAATGAGTGTAAACCAAATTGTTGCTTTTAATGTTTGGTTTAAATCCTTTGCAGTCAATGACAGACATCACCAGTTTGCTCCCTGGTGATGCTCCAGACCGGGGGGGCAAACATACGGCCTGACCCTAACCCTGTGGCCCGCGGGACGACTTTGGAAGGTGTAAAAGTTATGGAGAACACACTAACTGCAAATTTAAACTAATTTCTAGATCTCGATAAGTTGTTTTGATCATAAAGTAAAATACTAGATTATTTAGTTCCACAAACCTGAGACTGAATGTTGTTCTTTTGCAGATAAACTGATCTGTCAGTTGTAAATGATGAACTGAGTCATAATGTTGGAGAAATTACACTTATATTAAGAAATTTCAATTTGTTCATGTTATGGAAAAAAATATTTCATTAAATATGAATGTTGTCAGAATGTACTTTCTGCACTAAAACAAAGGAAACATTTGGAGTTGTTATGCTGTGATTCTGCTGGTCAAATGTGTATGTGGCCTAAAATGAGTTTGACACGCCTGATCTACACCTTTTATCTGCTCCTTATAAATGAAACAATGAGGGAATAAGCACACACCTGGCCATAGAACAGCTGAGCAGCTAATTGCTTTAGGTCTCTTAAAAAGGTGGAGGGTAAATCTAAAACAAGTTGTAACGGCTTCAAGTTAGAGCTGAAAGTCTGCACAGAACCCTCCTGTATGTATATATATATATATATATATATATATTGTTGTTTCCTTGTCTGAAAAAAATACAAAAATTCAGCAAAAAAAATTTCTAAAAATTTGCAAAACCTTCAGGAAGAATATTCCAATAATTCCTTAAAAGTTTCCCTTAAAAGAATCCACCAAATTTGGCAAAAAAAAAAAAAAAAAATGTAAATATATTTGAAGAGTTCATTTGCAAAAACAAGTAACTCAGTTTTAGAAATTTTCAGAAAACTCGTTTTTTATTGATTATTTGAGATAATAATACCACTAATTTATTTTTTCTCTATTTTGTCGTGTATTTTTCTACTGAGTCAAATCCACTAACTTCAGTTTGATATTATTTATTTATTAATTTATCTCAGTAAACAATAAAAAAAAGTTTTCTGAAGATTTATCAAAATGGAGTTATCTGTTTTTGCAAATGAACTCTTCATTTTTTAAAAATGAGTAAAAATCTTCAAAAAACCCTAAAAATATCTAAAGTGATTACATGTATATCAGTAAAATGTCTAATATTTTCTTTAATATTTTCTTTAAGAACATTCACAGAATGATTGATTAGATTTTTTTTGTGAATGTTCTTAAGAAGCATTTTTAACATTTTTTTTTTCTAAACTTTTTTTAAGTTTTACTGTGAAAATATTTTTTTTTCTCCACATTTTCAAACTTTAAAACGGGTGAATTTTGACCCGTAGGACAACAGCAGGGTTAAAGCACATTCTGATTGATTCATTTCAAATCCATCTGCCAAAATGCTGAAAACTGTGTCCAAATATTTACTGAGCTGACCGTCTGCTGAGTCTAGTTTTGAGGCTCTACATGGTAACTGATGCAGTTTTATTCAGAGTTTGAGATTTAAATCAGCAGGAAATCATCTCCCTTTCGCTAATTGATATTATTTCTAAGCAATACAGATTCTCTGCCAATGTTTAATTTGCAAACCTGTTATTCCACACTTCAGTAATTTCACTGAAAGAACCTGTGTCGTTACAGAAGCTCAAATAAATTCATTTAGTGATGCAGAAAACACATAAATCTGTTTTTATCTTTGGTCCTGATTTACACTTCTGAAACTGCAACTAATGGAACGTAATCTAGAAAATGGATTGGTTTACTGGTATTTATGACAGAGTATGTTCAGTGAATAACATTAACTTCACTTTAATTTGGCCCAAAATCTTTGATAAGTGGTAGCAAAAAGGCTGCCTCTGCATGTCATCGCTTCATTAATCTTTTCTTCTTTATCTTGGATTTGTTGAGTTTCTTTGTTTCTAATTTGTGAGGTGTGCTGAGATGACATGAATAGAATTGAATGCTTATTTTTTTAATTAGTTTTTACACTTGTCTCCTCTGTGCTCTCTGCACACACTGCCTGCAGTTCAGCCGAGCAGTGAAGGAACGCAGAGTTTATTTTGGGTCGATTTTTAAATGAGATGTGTTGAATAAACTGACCTAAAATATTCAGATTTTGATCTTAGAATTAGTTAATGCCAATCATGCTGAAAGTCACACACGATTATTTCAACGACTGTCGGAAAGTTGAAAATATCAAGATTTTTTTCCTCGTTTTTACAGTTTGTTGCTCCACAAAATGGTGTAATTTTGACGATTTGGGTTTAGAAGGTTAAAATATCCTGAAGGTATTTGTTTCTTCTGTGAGTGTTCTCTATGTTTTGGCTCTTCTTTGCTAGTAGCTGCTGTGGCAGGAGACTTAAAGCTTATTTATTTACTTTACCTACCCTGGCTGCTTTGTTTTAAAGTGGAGACTAAAGCTGAGACGTTACCTTGTTGGCTGTGACTTCTGCTTTAGGAGGAGTTGGTGGAGTGTCACAGTTCTGGACGTGTTTCTTCCTCTGGTCGTTGTCCTGCTCGGCTTGCTATCAGAGAGGAACCCATTAAAAGCATTAAGGTCACATAAAAAGCTTACTTTACTTTACAGCAGATTTACTGTAGCGGCGTTTATCTGACCTTGTACGCTTTGATGAACCTGACGAAAACAGGGAAGAACATGGAGGGAGGCGTCGTTTTAGAGTTCTCTCCAAAGTACTCCACCACCGAGTCGTAAACGTCCTGCAACACCGACAACAAAGTCATCTCACGGCCTGCAGAAACTACCGCTGGGTTTATCCGGTTATTTAAAGACGCCGACCTGAGCCGTCTTCCCGTCGGCTGTGAGCGAGTCGAGCAGCTCGGTGTTGGTGCTGATGAACCTCTGCAGAACCGGATTCTCTTTTTCCACCGAGAACTCCCTCCTGGTCACCTCCATGCCTCGATCCAGAGCTCGGATGTCCTGCAGGATGCTGTCGATGGAAACTACAAGACACAAAACAAGAGGTCGCTTCAAAGGTAAGCTCTAATTTAACATTCTCACCATTTAAAGGTAATTAAATTATACGGTGTTAAAGCTAATTAGAGGTGAAAGGAAAGATAACCTGAAGGAATAAAGTGATCGTTCTCATTTATATTTTGTTCTACTTTTATTCTGTATTCATCAAAATGTTTTTTTCACTTTATTTCATGGTTCATTTTATTCTCTTTCACTACTGTTGTTATAATTTTTAACCTGGAGTTCATGGTTTCACCCTCTATTTTCTTTTATTCTGATTGTTTTTATATTTTATCTGGTGTTGTACTCACTTATTTCAGAATCTTTTATGATGTGTGGACAAACCAGCCTTCTGTTGTTCAATCATCTTCCTGACTCTCCTTCTTTTCTTTATTTGCCCCTTCTTTTAAAGACTTTGTTTATAAAAGATGCTATATAAATAAAAGTGTTGTTATTATTTCCAATATCATCTCAGCTGAGATACTTTCATTTAAAAATCATCTCCAGGAGCCAATAAATAGCAACATGACCTCAATCAGAGCATTGTTTTTGCTGCAAAAACAAGATTTTTAGACAAATATGTATCTAATATTTGAGAAAACGAACGGTATTTTCCTCTAAATGGGACCATAATTTACCAAACGAACAACTTTCTGTACTGAAGGAGGCTTGAAATTACCGATTGAGACCATAAACTCATGAGGAAAATATTTACTGAGTGAGAATTAGGTTCATTTTCTAATACACTCCTATACAGTTTGCAGCCAGAGGTGTGGCCCCCTGCTGGCTGTTAGACAGAACGCAGCTTTAAGTTTTCACTTTACAAATCTGGAGGCTGCGTCCATATTTTACAGTTTGTGGTCTCAGATGACAAAATCCTTATCGACTGCACTAAAATATCAACAGAATTAGAGTTCAGTCTTCACTGAGGTGTTTAATTCTACCTGTAAAATGTTAAATTGTCTCCTGCTCTGCTCAATCATGTTCCTACCGAGCGCTGCTTTATCCAGGAAGTGCAGCTCCGTGTAGAAAGACTGCAGCTCCGGATATTTGTCCTGGATGATGTTTACAATAAAGTGCAGCAAAGTCTGTCTGCGGTCCGTTGATTTAGTGTCCAACAGCTTGGAGGAAACGGTAAAAAATAAAGGTCTGACATTAGATTGATGATAGTGGGCCACAAAGAAGATTATTGGATCATCTACAGAAACAGAAACAGCATTTAAAAAGCTTTCTGTTGCTGAGTTCACTCACCAAATCTAAACTCTGCAGTCTGAAGCCGTACGCTGCTCCTCGCTTGCTGCTGTTCATGTAGTTTCCAAATGCCAAGATGATCTTTACATTAGAAACAACAGTCATGAACTCAGAAAGGTCACTTTTACATTCATTCTCTTATTTCAAATTGAAGGAAGACTGGACCGAACATCAGGTGTTGTAAAATAAGGCACTGATAAACAAAAACAGTAATTAAAATCTGTGTAACCAGATTCACCTGCAGCTGGATCCTGATCATTTCTGATTACAGCTAATTAATAAAATTCCTGCTTTGGTTTACCGTGCATACATGCTTTTTCTCTTTGGAGACGCTCATGTGGATCCTGCTTTTGTCTGATGCTGCAAATGTTTAATAAATTCAGAGGAAAAACCCCTAAACAAGTGGAAACAACAAACTAAGCTTCAGCTCCTTGTGTCTTCATGGCAGTAAAGTTGGATTTCTGTGGATATTTCAGTTTGTAACAGACATGAAACTGAAGAACAAATTGAACAAGACGGTAGTTTTGTGTGGCTTTGGCAGCTCCATGTGATGTTTTTGTATCAATATTGGAGCTGAAATGTTTTAGAATCCCTCCTCAGATCACGTCATTTGATCCGTTACTGTGACTTTTACACTTTTACATGAAAGCGAGCAGCACGTTCATCCAGACATCAGACCTTTACACGACATTAACAGAAAGTGCAGAGAAGGTTTTAGAAATCAGAGAACCACAGAAATTTTAAAAAAGTACTTCTTACCTCCAGGATTTTCTTCAGCTTGCTGGAGGATTTGAGCGACATCGAGGCGGCGATTATGGCGTTTAGTTGCTGGAAGAAACATGACTGAGATCAATGGACGGTTACAATCTGCTGCAACAACTAATCCTACATAGTTCAGGGAATTATGTCCTTTTACTTGTTTGCAGACAATAAAATGAGAGGATCAATACGACTTTTACAACTACAGAGTAAAACAAACGGCCCTTGCTACCTTTTTCAGTGCTTTATTGTGTTATGTTGATTTCATGAGTTTATTTTGTTGCCTTGTGAAGCGCCTGCATTTTAAAGAAGTTCACTACAAACACAGATTATTATCATTGTTTTTATGATATGAAAAATTTTTATGTGTCTTTTTTAAGTCTTAAACTGATCCAGTGATGTGTTTACACCCATGGAGACAGCAGGAATACGAGGTGCTAACAGCTAACGTGGCTACTTTAAATGGTGCCCGTTTGCTAAAATGCTAAAAACATGCTGCACTCCGAATTTAGTCCAAAGGTAACTCAGTGTCAGTATTCAGTTTTTACACCTATAAGTATAGATTTTAGGGGGATTCAGGTGATTTGTCGCCTACAACTCATTGTGAAAGATTTTTCGGTTTTCTTTTACATAGATAACATTTCTACGATAAATTGTTGCCTGTAAGTCCACCAGAATGCAGAAAACTAATTATTTGATGCTTAAAATTTCCTGCTTAGTGTCGCCTCCCAAACAAAACCTTCGGTCGTGTTTACATCCCAGAGATTACGCTGTTCTGTGCAGCTCTGACAAGGCTCCTGCTATAAACGGAGATACCAGCCGTCCTTTTAACTCGCTTCGTTCTCTTTTTAAAACGGCCGATGAAACCTCCTGAAACCTCTGCTGGACTCACCGGCTGGATGAGCTGAACGCTCTCGGGGAAGTTTCCCATGAAGGTGAGCGTGTTGATGCGCTGCGACAGCCGAGGGATTTTGCTGAATCGGACCATGAAGCGGTCCTCCTCGCTGAGCTCGTCCAGGCTCCTGCCGTCGCACTCGTAGCTGTGGATCAGCTTCATCTCGTACTCGGTGGGGATGAAACGCTCCAGGAGCTCCAGGAAGTCCAGACTCAGAGCTTTCTGGTTGTACCTGAGGAGACGACATGGAAGTCTGTAAGTCTGCACCGTTCATGCTCCTGTTTTATGGTCGTATCGTTCAGGACTTTAGATTCATCTCTTACGTCTCGATGGCGCAGCAGATATCTGAAGCTGCCATTCCTTCCTTACGCAGGGTGATGGCCAGGTTCTTGGCCCTGTTGGGCTCCATTAGAGACACTTTACTGGGAGTCTTGTGGGCCATCTTCATCTTCAGGGTTCCCAGATCGACTGGTGTGGACTGAGCTTTGGTCTTAAACTGCTCCTCAAAGGCCGACATGTTCAGCTCCTAACGAGAAGTCAAACACACAAGCAGAGATGATTAATCAGTGGTGATGATTAGGATGAGAAATTACTAAAATAATTTCATGTATTATATTTAAATTACCATCTTTTTTTAACAATTTACTGTAAATCACCTGCATGTCAGATAAAACATGTTCATGTTTATTGCAATTTATTTTTTTAAAACTATAATATAAACAGTCCTTGAGAGCTTACATTAAATTATTTTATTTTCTAAAAATTAAATGTCGTAAAGTGTTGTTGGAGACGAAGATGTTCTTAAAGTCCAAGAAAACTTTGTGTTTTTTTTAACTTAAGTTACCAGTAAGTGTGAGTAAATTTATTGCACAAATGCTCAGACTTTTTTTTAATTTGTTTTGTGGCCTTAATGAGGAGAAAAACAATAAATTAGCAGCCTTGCAGGACCACTCCATATTTTTTGCGGTGACAGGAGCACACTGGTATTGAATGTTTGAACTGGTCCAACCTAATGGAAACTATCTAACTTATTTTATGTTTACTTGGAAACACTGTGACTGATTTATTTCATCTGCAGATAAAGTGTAGATTATTTTTCCCTACAACCACTTGATTTTTTTTGAAGAAGTAGCTACTGTTTTACTGAGATGTTCTCTTTCTATCTACAGGTCTAGAGATCTGGATAAAATTTGCTCCACATTTGGATGTAAACCCAGAAGAGGAAACTCAAAGTGATGGAACCTCTAAGACGTGTTCGTCGTCCAGCTCGTTGAAGATGGTTCCTGCCACCTGGTTGGATTTCAGAGCCTGCCAGTTGAACAGCGGCATCCGGTATTTGGTTTGAATCTGCTTCTTCTTCTTACAGCCTGAAAGAAAAGTCAGAAAACGTTCAGATTCTGGGTTGGTTTCTTCCCGATTTCTGTGTCCGAAACAAAAACTTGTCACAGCGTCAATAGAGAACCTGACTGTTGTTCTAGTCAGACGTTAAAACTGTTAATCTGAACATTTAACCCCGTGCTGTGGCGATGGACTCACCTGAACTCCCACCTGTCCCCTCTGCTGACAGCCGGGTCGTACCACCAGCAGGAGGCAGCGGGGGAGGTGGAGCTGCTGGAGGTGGAGGAGGAGGAGCTGCAGCTGGAAGAGGAGGTGGAGGTGGAGGAGGAGGAGCTGGAACCATCACTGGCTGTGAGGAGGCTTCAGCTCTGGACTCTGAGGAGGTTTGAGCTTCTTCCTGGTTGTTTCCTGCATCAGGTTCATCTGCAGCTGAAGAACAACAGCGCTGGGTCAGTCCATCTCAGGTCACCAGATTCTTAGAACAATCCTGCTCATACATCTGTGATCTGCTCGAAAGTTTTATAGCAGAAAATATGGATTTTCATAAAAGTACTTGTTAAAGTTTAGATGAATATATTAAGTACTTTCTAAGATATGCATTTTTTCAAATTTTCCATCGATCTACTTTCAGCAGAAAATTTAATCTGAGGCTGTTTGGATAACAATATTAAATAAAGAGCTTTTTATTTTTAATCATGTCATAATTCAGAATATACCAAACTGAACCATTTTATTCCAGAAATCTGTTCTTCTTGGATCAGACTCTACCAATAGTTTTGTTTTTGTGGTACAACTTGTCAAACCTGCTCAATCAGTCATCAGTTTGACTAAAATAACTTTTTATATCTCCTAATAAAAAGATTTCTAAATGTTTTTGGATTATTGTGTGCAAATATCACTCTTTACTTCTGCATTATCATTTTTAATGGAAGTTGAGTTTAAGAAAGGTTGTTTTTTTACTTTTAAGAGAATGAAGTCAGCAGTTTCAGAAACACTCGGTAGTTTCCTCATTCTGATGTTTCGTTATAAACTGAAGCTCCGGGTTCTTATCTGCAGGATTTTCTGCTGATCTGCTGCCACATGAGTGATCGGCTGATTGGATAATTGCAGGAAGAAACGGGTGAGTTTTTCTGAAATCACATCGAATGTAAAATTTGCTTCTGGTTCAATTAAACTGGTGATTATTTAGTGCATGAAGCTGCGTCGGTATGAATCAGAATTTTAGTTAATAAATTCTACTGAGAGAAATTAGACTCGCTGAATGCAGCCGATTAAAATTAATGTGCAAATTTGAATTTTTTTCAGTTTTGAATTTACTTTTCTTGTCGGGCTGCAAAAGAGGAGCATAAAACTTGTATTTTATGTCACGTTTGACCCTAACGCTTTCTTTCTAAACCTGAACTTTAAACTCTACCTGGAGGACAAACACTTTATTATTTATTCATACACATAGATAAATCTGTGATGATGAATATTTATCCTGGACAGAAGCAGCTGTAGGGGTTTGTTTCACTCACCTTTCTGCTGCTGCACCACCTGGACGTGGAGGCGTCCAGAGGAGGACCTCTCCATCCGGACCAGGCCCTGCTCCACCAGACCCTGGACCTGGACCTCCAGCTCCTTCAGGTTCTGGGTGGACCGGGCCTGGTCTCTCTCTCTCTCCTTCTCCCTCTCATTTTCCAGTTCTCGCTCTCGTTCTCGCTGCTGCAGCAGAGTCACCTGAGAACACGACTCACGGAGACTCTCCTGAAATACAGACGCAGGTGTTTTATAATGCAGTGGAAAAAATATTCAGTCATAGATAAGAACAAGAAGAGCATTCAGAGAGAGCAGTACTCCTCTAAGGCTGCTCAGTCGTATCGTTTCTGACGGCTGAAATCTTGAAAAATTAGTGGCAGAAATTATGGCACCATTTAATACAGATGTAGCCACAAACAAAATGACCTCACGCTAAACACAGGCGTGTGTTCTGCATGAGTACGTTATGTACGGATACTGAATCACGTGACCTAAAGATGCAGCGGGTGGTGGGAATTAACAGGACTCAGAAACACACCCACAATTTAGTCAGTTGTTCCTTGTATCATTTCCCATAAGATAAGTCCTCAGTGGTGGATTTGTAGTAGGATCACAATCATAGCAGCTGATGTAGTGTTCTCTTGTTGTCATGGTTACAGTGACGCTGTGCCGCTGTCTCACAATGATACAGAAATCTTTCACGAATCTGTGGGTTCAGACTACAAAAGGTCCTCGATCTGCAGCGTTTCGTGGTTACATTGCCACCTCCCATTATTTTATTAAGAAAATCTTGTTCCATCATTCTGACGTACGGCGTTAGCGATGTTAAAAGAAACCGTGCACCACAACTAGTTGGCAAGTGGAGCGGACAAACACGTCATAACGCAGCGCTAAACGAGGAAGACGTCACATACGTCACAGTATGCGAGTTCCAACTTGCAACGAAAATTGGGTTAAGTCCAGGACCCCCCGTTTAAGCTGCATCACTGCCAAAATCTGATCAGGTGGTCCTTGTGTCATTTCTGACCTTCCCTCAAAGTTTCATCCAAATCTGTTAGTTCATTTTAGAGTAATGTAGCTAACAGACAGACAGACAAACCAATGCTGATTGTCACATAACTCCGCTGAGGTTCTTCCTCCTTGGTGGAATAATAATAGTAAACATTATAGATAATAATCTGTCATGTGAAGGAAAAGTTACCTTTACCCCTTTGTCAGGTCATAATGGGTTTAGACAGGCAGACACTGCTGAGATCTGATATTATCTCCTCTGATGTGACTGGTCAGGCTAGTTGTCTCCATGCTGGTCTGTAATCTAAATCTGACCTTCTCCCAACTCCAATATAAACCCAAAGATCAGAGAATCCTCAGAACTGATGCTGCCATGAACTGCTGCTCTGTTGGTGTCACTTCTCCTGATAGATTAGTAAACATTACTCACAACCTAAATCATCTGAGTCTCTACTTCTGCCTCGACATCCCTGAACTTCCAGGTGTAATACTATTATTTCTAAAACTATGTATATTTTGGTTTATTTTTTATTTTCATACTGATATTCCTTAAATCTTTGCTGCTGTCACACTGCAAATATTCCCACTGTGGGATTAATAAAGGCCCAAAAAAGTTGCAGTTTTTAAAGAACAATTTTTTTTCCCATAAATCCACAATAAACATGTAAATCAATGATCAATAAAGGTAATTACAATTCCATCCATCCATCCTCTATACACCGCTTTATCCTCACTGGGGTCATGGGGGGTACTGGAGTCTATCCCAGCTGACTCAGGTGAAGGCAGGGGACACCCTGCTTGTCCTCCTTAATTTAAAAAACTTTGACAATCTGTAAAGTAACAGTTTAAAAATGATTTACCATTTTTTTTAATAATGTCAAATTAATTCATAAATTACAGCTCTCAGATAAATGTAGAGTAAAAAGATCTATATCCTCTAAATTATGGTGAAATTTATTTTAAAAGGGAAGTATTTATGGAACACACTTTTAGCCACAAGTTTAGTTCGAGTTGTGAACTATCACAGTTTTAGAAAATAATTAGATCTTCTAGATTCTTGTTTTAAAATTGTAACATATCGGTTTCAGCATGAAAATATCCAGACTTGATTAGACTCTGCTACATAAAAAGATGAAGAATGTCTTGTTTGTTGCTTTGTATTCTGAAATAATCAGATTTTCTTTATATTCGAGGCACCAGAACATTAAAAAGAGCTTTATAAAGTCATTAATGTGCTAATTTATGCATCCAGGAGCAGCAAAATCTAATCACTACATCTAAGTGTTAAAGTATGAAGCTTCTGCTGTGTTTATCTTGAACCCTCGCCTTCACCAGAACAGTCAGTTTCCTGCTAATTAAGCTCATTAGCTCCATCATTGCAGTGATTTTTTTTTTCCACCAACACATTCATCTCTGCCCGCTACACATCTGGTGTCAATTTGAACCTGTTAGTGTGAAGTGTCAAGGAGTTGGAGCTGTTTATGGGGAGCAGTTTTAGCTCATTGACATGCAGATTTATGCAGAAAGGTGCTTCATAGTCTCATCAGATCATCTCACACATATGGAGAAGCTGCCAAGTCACCGTGGAGTTTATATACGCTCATAATGATACACAAAACAGTTAGAGCTTCATTTTTACTCTTTTTACATAAATTCAAAGCAAAAGATGACTCTGAATTAGTTTTCTTTTTGAGAACATTCACCGTTCTGCAGAGATTAGAGCTGAATGTGAAAAACAACAAAATGAAACGCCACTAGAGATGATTTTATGCCTTCATATGAAGAAAAACACCAAATTAATCAGACGCTGTGACTCAGACCTGTAGAGCCAGAACTGCCCTAAACATCATCAGATATTAACACAGAATAACAGTCATACATGTGCAGTAATCTGATGATGTGAAACAACTGAGTGTTTGTGGGATTTGAATGTCAAATGCATATCAGGTCAGGGGTGTCAAACATGCGGCCCACGGACCAGAACCGGTCCTCTAGAGGGTCCAGTCCGGCCCTCAAAGTGCAAAAATTACAGAGAAGACATTAACTGCAGATTGTAAATTTGTAAAACGCTTGTGTTGTGTATTTTTTTGTCAATTTGTAACTTTTTTGTCGAATAGTTTGTCTCTTGTGTTGTTTGTTTTGTGTCGTTTGTCTTTTTTTGTCTGACTTTTGTTTGTCTCATGTTTTGTTGTTTTGTTCTTCGTTTTTGTCATTTTGTTTTGCTTTATTCATTGTTTTGTGTATCATTGTTGTTATTTTGTGTCGTTTGTCTCATTGTCGTTTTGTAGCTTTTTCATCAAATTTTTTGTCTTTTTGTTTTCATTCGTGTCGTTTGTCTCATTTTGTTTCTCAGTTTTTGTAATGTTTGTAATATTTTTTGTTTTTTGTTTTTTGTTGTCTGACTTGTTTTGAGCATAAAGTAAAATACTACATCGTTCAGATAGCGATAGCTGTGACTAAATGTTGTGTTCCTGTGCAAACACTCTGTGATCTGTAGGTTTTAATGTGTAAAAGATAAACTGAGGCATAATGTTGCTGAAGTTGGATTTATTTTTTGTAAAAAATTTCATGTCGTTCATATTGACTTGTAAAAAGATAATTCCTTAAATCTGAACATTTTTGCACTAAAAAGACAAATTTGGAGTTGTGGTTATTTATTGGTTGTTATGCTGTGATTTTATTGGTCACTTGAAATGAAATTAGACTGAATGTGGCTCCTGAACTAAAATGAGCTGGACAACCCTGCTTTCGGCACCTGGGTCTTATAATCGTATTTATTTTATATTTTATTCCAGTTTTTAAAACTTTTTTACGACACCTACGGTAGGATTGCACCTTCAGTTTTGTCGTTCTTGTACAAAGACAATAAAAACATTTTATTTATTATTCTACTCTACATTCATTTGTCCTTGGCTGATTTTTCAGTTTTAGTCAACTGACACATAATTTGGGCTGTAAAGGTTCTATCACAAAACACTGTCCTAAAGGACCCCGGTTTGTCCGAAACTCATGAGCTTTGGTCATTAAGCACCACAGAAGTCTTTGTCATGGTGCCCGTTGCTCGCTGAACCTCAAAAATGCTTAATTTTCATGACTTTAATGTATCTAAAGTGTGTATTATCCAGTAAATGGTGTTGGATTGGGACTGTTTTGATTAAAATGTTGTTCTTTACCTTCAGCAGCTCCACTTCTTTAGTGGTCTGAATGAGCTTCTTCTCCAACTCTGAAACTTTCTCCATCGCCTCCCTCTCACTCTCCTGAAGTCTGGTGTTCAGCTGTGAGAACAGAATAAAATGTTCATGTTTGAAGGATATTTTTACACAAATAACTACAACAGTAATGATAAGAAAACAGGATTTGGTGTTTAAAGGCTCCAATCTAAACTGTGCAGCAGATGTATTACACATTAAACCTTAATTTATTGCCCTTTAAGACAAATCACCTTTCAGATGAGAAGAATCTAAAAGGCAGCCAAAATGTGCAATGACCTTTCTTATTTAACTAAAAGCATTTTAGAACTTAATTTAGTAGTTAAGTCAAATAAAAATGTGAAATTTACCAGTCAGAAGCTACAGAGCTGCCAGTTACTGCCATGCTAAGTTAAGCTAAGCTAGTTAGCTTTAGCACCACTAGCTTATATAGTTTCATTATTTGCTTTTTGCAGCTGGAGAATCTGTTTTCCTTTTGGTATTACAAAAGTCTAAAAATATCAAAAGAAAGAAAGTCTGTAAAATAAAATAAACAGTATATTGTTGAGGAAAACATATTACAACAGTTTAAATCATTTAACATGTTACTTTATGCAGGATCAGATATAAGTATGATACATGACTAAAAAATAAACTAAGTCAGCTAAAATAAAACATGGATTAGAAAAGGAAGAGGTAATGCTAGCTATGATAATAACGCACATAACATTAAATTATTACACATGATACTGAGACATGTAATGAGAAATAAAACTCAACATCAGCGAGACTTCAACTGTTTTGTTTAAATACAAGAAAAATGGTAAATTAAAGATGCTTGTTTTATTTCAGCCTACATGTTTCCTCATCACGGTGGCTGCTGTGGCGCTATGCTAACTCTGTAGCCTTCACCTGCATTGTAGCGATTTAAGGAAATAGAGTCACACAAAACTGCATCTATTATGAGACAGGTTTCCAAAAAAAGATTTTTATATGAACAATTTAAAAAGTTTGTAAAAAGAACAGAACTTGGCTGCCTGGAACAGACAAGAGGTTTGTTTGTAGAGCTACAGCAGCCACAATAATGGGAAACATGTTGACATGAAGCAGAACTATCCTCTAACTCTTTTTGTTAGTCGATGTGTTTGTGTGTGTGCAGTAAATCCACCTGTGTGTTGTGTTCCTGCAGCTCCTCCATGTGTTCCAGCAGAGCGTTCTTGGTTTCTGCGTCCTCCAGTAAAGCTCCGACATCGAACACGTTGTCCAGGTAGGCCTGAATCTGCACCAGTAGCCTGTCGCTCTCTGTGAACTTCAGCTTCTACACACAGGTAATAAACAATGAAATGTAGACCCAGGGAGCCTAAACTTAATGATAAATAAAACATCTACAGGGTTGGTGGTTGAACTTACCTCCAGGTAGTCGTCCAGTCCGTGCTGAGTGAACTCGTGCTGCAGATGAACTCTGAAGTTCATGTTTTCTACTGCGTGAACCACGATGTTGATGAACTGCATACAGGCCACCTGGTGGCAAACAAAGGAAACACTGAACCTGTTTACATGAAGCCTCGTCTACAAGAGGAAGAGAGGACATAACATCACTCCTGTTTCAGCCTCTTTAAACTCACTCTCTGTATGTTTTAAGACAGATTTTAAGATTCCACTTTTTTTAAACTTAAATTTGATTGTTTTTCAATTTATCACAGAACAAACATGCAAAGAAGTTGTCAGTGAGATTCCAGCAATTGACTGCACCCAGTCGACTGTTTTGGTGGCGTCTCTTTGTTCAGTCAAGATTTTACACACTTTCTTAGAGCCAGAAATTTAAAAACCAGATTGAACTGTCATATTTTCAAGTTTCCATTGGTCCATGAATTACTCATCTGTGTCATAACATTCCATTTTGTTGTAAAAGTTAAACAAATCTAAGCTTTAAGTCGGGTTATTTCACCAAAATCACTTTATTCTACATGTTTAATGCAAAAAAACCGCTCAAAACAAACTGTTGTCCGTAACCAGATTCCGTAAAAAAAAAACTAAAATTTCGGCTCTCTTTAGCAAAACCTTCAAACTTTCGGCTGAACTGCAGGCTGTGTTTTTACAGAGCAGAGGTAGAAGTATGGAAACAAATTAGAGAAACAGGAAAATAAAACAACCCAGATCAATGAAATAAATGCAGCACGGCTCAAGAAAAGCAAACAGAGGAGCAAGTTGTTGGAGATACATTCAGCATGGTGAAACATCTTTCTACTGATGATGAGCAGAGAGAAAAAGTCTGGAGAGGCTGGAAACATGGAAATATTCATATTTAGAGTGAATAAAACGTGTCCAAAATAACATAAATGTGTCAAATGATTTTTAAAGTGCTGGAAATTAATGAAATGTGTTCAAAGGGACATAAACTTGTCCAAAGTTACTGCTTTGTCATCCCCAAAATAACTCCATATTTGTTAAATGTTTGAAAAAAAAGTGACCAGAGTTACCTAAGATGACTTCAACTTGTCCTAAATGATCATTAGAGGAAAATCAAAGCTACTGGATGAATATGTAAATGCAGCATGGTTCAGAAACAGTGAACAGAGGAGCAAGTTGTTGGAGATACATCCAGCATGGTGAAACATCTTTATAGAGTAGATAGAAAAACTGAGTTTGGATATAAAACTAGGTGGTAAAATCTCTATAATCACTACAATCACTGTTTTTTACAGCATTGATGACACCTGTGGGTACTTAGTTTATTGTTTTTTTTTGGGAAAAAACAATAAACCATCAAAAAATTTAACATTTTTTAATTTTTATGATTTATAGAATCATAACTGCTGCACAAAATACATTTCAGAGATTGTTTCTGAGTCATGTTGGATCTATTTTGTTGATCCAGTTTGAGTTTGTGCCGTGAAAAACACAATAAATGCCGTTTTCTTTGCATATACGTGAACAGATCCTCACCATGAAGTCGATGTTGCTGTCTTCATTGCGGAAATACTCCATGAGCTTCTCAAACCTGCTTTTCTCTCCGCAAACCTGAAAGACAACAACAGATGATTTAAACTTCAGATCACAGAGCTGCTCTTTATTGTTTTATGACGGTTGGTGATCGACTCCAGTGAATGTAGGTTAACTCCTGAGAGATCTGCTGCTGCTGGTTTACTGTAGTTTGCACACAGGGGGGCAGTATGTTCACACTGATGGATCCTCAGTGAGTTTAATAAATGCTCTCCAGCAAACAGACGATCTAATTAAGCAGCAGCCAGTTTGTTTGCAGAGAACAAACAGAGTAATAAAACCAGAGTAATATTCTCCATACAGGAACAAACAAGTGTTCTCCCTGAGCGCCGCCGTGTTTGTTGGGAGTGAAACAGAAAACGTGGTGACGGCGGTGTAGTTGTTTCCTAACGCCTCAGCAGATTCCTGGTAGTCGTGTTCCTCTCTGCCTTCCCCTCTTTGCCCACTCATGTCCACTAAATAATGCAGCGCTGCGACCTGACGGGCTGCAGAAGCCAAAACAAAGACTGCTGCTGCTGCTGAGGGACACGTGAACCTTCTGCTGGCTCTGAGCCCGTCGGCCTCCACCTCTATCGCTCTCTACATCTTCCTCCCACTCGCCCACACACTCACCACGATGCTGTTGCTGCTGCACCAAAACATGCGCCGCTCGCAGTGATACTCGAGTTGCCGCCGTGGCACCTGATGCTGCATTTAACTAGCGGAGGTTTGGTTCTAACAGATGGACCAGTTTTTAATTCATCACTTCATTCTTCCTTTATTCTTTATTAACTCTGAACTCCAGGCAAGTTTTTGGGTTATTTTTTGCTCCTGTTTCCTCACTGTGGTTCATTTTTCACTGCAGTAAAACTCCTGCACCTCCATTGAAAGAGAACAACCATGACCAGGAGTTAAATATCGTGAAAAATGTAAGAAAAAGTTGAATTTCTGTGGTTATTGCACAAAAAAAGAATCTGGAATCGACAACATTTTTCCAAGCGTCCACAGGTGTATAACTACTAGAAATAAATAGTGACTCTCTGTACTAATTTAATGTCCACAAATTATGTTTTTCTCTCTTCTCTGTTCATCAACTCCAGATAGGTATTTCACCATGCTGAATGTATCTTCATCAACTTTAACTTCCAACATTTTACAGTGACTTTCAGCTCGTTGTTTAGCTCATCTGGACTGTTTTGCTTCACTCTCACTGCTCTCTTTGCACCAAAAAAATTAAACAAGTCAGACACAAAACGACCAAAAAAATGCAGAAACAAGGCAGAAAAAGACCAAAATGAGACAGAAAAAGACACAAGCCAGAACCAACATGCGCAAGACACATAAAACAACTAAAAACAAGACACATGGTGACAAAAACAAGAAGCGACAATAGAAATAAGACATAGAATTACAAAAGCAAGACATGAAACAACAGAAATGAGAGCAAAAGTGACAAAATGAGGCACAAAAAGACAATACAATTGCAAAAAGACACAAGAAGACATTAACAACCAAAATTTGAACACAAAATGCAAAAAAGGCAGAAAATTTCAAAAACATAATCGAAAAAACACAAATAAGACACAAAATGACAAAAATATCAAACAAAGCAAAAGAAATGAGACACAAAAAGACAAAACTACGGCAAAACACAAAAAGCAACCAAAAAAAGACAGAAAATTACACACAAAAAAACAAACCAAGCAACAGAAATGAGACACAAACACAAAAACAAGACATGAAATGACATGACAGAAATAAGACCAAAAGTGACAAAACAAGACACAAAAGGACATAAAACAACCAAAACAAGACACAAAAGGACATAAAACAACCAGTATTTCAACACAAAATGCAGAATTAAGGCTGAAAATGTTAGAAATGTAACCAAAAACAACACAAGACACAAAAGTTTCAAACAAAACAAAAATGAGACGCAAAAAGACAAACCTATTGCAAAACACAAAAAGCAACCAAAACAAGAGAGAAAATAATAACACATAAAATGTCAATAACAGAAATGAGACACGATAAACGTATCCCTAAGAGACATAAAACAACCAAAACAAGACACAAAATGACAAAAAAAATGACAAAACAACAGAAACGCTACTTAACCCCTTAAGCTTCAGTGTACTGCCGGCGGTACACCTACTAATTTGCATAGGAATTTCAAGAATGTCCGATGGCTGCAAACACGATTATACAAACACTATACGCCGATGGAAAGCTTAGATTCTCATGAATCCGCCGGTATAAACCACTTTCAGATGCGATTACCACAGCGGGTGAGAAAAACACATTTGTCCGACAAAAACAAATATTCATCCATCCGTTCTCTATACACGGCTTCAACGCACACAGCGCGACTCACATTTCTGGGTTCATTATTACACACAAAAAAAAGATTCCATAAAAAACGGCCATAATCCAACCTTTTACATCCAGATGACACAAGCCAGTAAACTATTTTGTCCAAAACATGTCCTGAAGTCGGTATAAAATCCCCGAATCGGTCATTTTCAAGGAAATGCACCTCGCGATGCCCGTCCAATATTCCCTGTATTTTTCGTAATTTTTTTTTATTTAAAAATAGAATATTAGCGATTTTTTTGTACTGAAAACGGCTGGAATTGACTGAAGCTTAAAGGGTTAAACGACCGCAGACAGACGAAATAAGAGCATCAAACGTATAATTTACTGCATTCTGGTGAACCTTTATGCATCAGTTCGTGCTTTTTCTGCATCAATGTACAACTTTTATGATAAAAATGTAAATTTATGAGAGCGTCTTTTTACGTGAACAAATGATCAAACTGTGTTCATCTTTTCTGCTCTTCCTGGATAAATTCAGACCTGAGTCAAAATTAAACTCTTACATTCAATGGTTTGACTTCAGTAAAATCCACTAAAGCAGCCGCTCTGTCTCTTTAAACTGCTGCTCAGAGTTTTTCTGGATCTAGAGAAATATTAAAGCGATCAGCGGTGAAGATGTGCCCACTGAGGGCTGTTCTTGTTGCAGGGCAGCTTTCTGACGTTTCTAATAATAAACCAAAGTAGTTCAGGTTCACGTCTGTCTGCAGGAGGCAACAGTTGCTGCTTTCTGAGGCCCAGGAGGTCGGCGGAGACTCGACACGTGTTTCGTTTATTTACGCCTCTTCGGTCGGTGGTTGAACAGCTGGATGGGGCAGCTGTCGGGGGGCAGTTTGTTCAACCAGGGGCAGGTTTGGTTGCCCCTAAACCTGCCCCTCGGTGCTTTAAAGGACGCAAAGGTTCAGGTTTAAAATAATGTCTGAGTGCAGCTGAGTCATCCTGAAAATACAATAAATAATATATATAAAATATAATAAATATAAAAAAAGATAAATGAAGTCAGCAGCTGCTACCTTCATAAGCGTCTCTACTTTAATTAAGCTTATCTGCACTCAGACTCCTTTAATTTTAATTCTTTTCTGTTTTATTTCACACCTTATCTCTACACTCCCTTATTTTTTTTTCTTTTTTTAGCTTCATCAGTTTTAATTATTCAGTAAATCTGGTAGCACTTTGTTCAGCCTGTCTGCATTTTTTAAAATTTATTTATTTCATAGATTTATTATTTAACTAATTTAAAATGACAGTATTAAACACTACATGAAGATTCTGACTTATTTATGATCTGTATTGTTTTTTATTCAGTTATTTAATATTTATTCTGCACTTTCATTTTCTTTTTTGTATTTTACTCTTGAATACTTTATAACATCTAATTAATTTAAACAAATTTTCTTTTAGTTTCTCGCCTTTTTAATAAACAATCAACTCATTAAACTTTTTAAAAATTAAACTAATTTAAAATTACAGTATAAAACTCTATATTTAGATTCTGACTTATATTTACAGTAAAAAAAAGTAAAATACAATTTCACCTATTACAGTTTTAGTAAAGTAATTAAATATTACAGTTAGTTATAAAAATGCAATAAATCGATATTTAGCTGTTTTAGTCGGTCGGTTTTAATTATTCGATAAATTCTGGAACACTTTGTTCAGCTTCTCTGCGTTGTTTTCTGAGTAATTTAGTTTTAATTAATTACATTTTTGTGAGGTTTTATTGAGTTTATGTTGTATTTGCCTGTAAAGCTCTTTGAATAATCTGTTTCTGATGGTGTGTTATAAAAAAATAAACATGTAAACAAGAACGTCACATAAAACAAGAATCATTTTAGGAGGAAAAAACTAATTAAAAATGTACGATAACGTGATCGTAAAAGTCCTCACAGCCTTTTATATAAACAGGAAGCAACCAATCACATCCACTCTAATGTTAATCACTAACATTCACCTAAATTCCTGATTGATCCCCAGTTTCTGACAGCTGTAGGATTTTTATTTATTTACTTATTTTAATTCAGATCCGCGTCTTTTATTTAATGTGCCATCAAATGTAAATATTCTACATGTGATGTGCATCATTTTATGTGAATTTCACACAAAATGATATTAAAATATTTGAGATTTGCAGAAGAATTTAAACTTATTTGTCTGCTTTTGCTTCGTGGGTCTGATGTGAAGAAATCCAAGAAAGAAAAAGTGTTTTCAGGCCCCATAAATTCATAACAAATCATTTTTTTGGGGACGTCAGACGCCTGGAAAATGTGAAAACTGATCATTTTAGCTGTCTGTGTTAAAACTTGAGCTTAATTAAAACAAATCTTCTGTTAACACACAGAGCAGGAAGTCCTTAAAGAACAGATTCAGGTTGGATTGTAAATGGCTGCCGGTCGCCATGGCAACACGTCTCACCTCTTTGAAGTTGTTGAAGGCTGACAGGATGATGTCATGACCTCCTCTGACCAAACAGACGGCCGCCAGCAGCTCCAGAACCAGAGCTTTGGTCCTGAGAACAGTTAGATAATAGTGCATGTACTTCAGTGTTTTATCTTCATGCCAGTTTATTCTCGTTATTACGACATAAAAACATCAAAATAAATTCAGATACAGCTGAAACAGTCTTATATAGAAAATTCATTTTCAGTTATATTTCATAATCACAGCTTCTCCAGTGAGAAAATTTGCTGCATTTACTCTTAATTATATTTCTTTTCATTAATTTTGAATAATTTCACATTTTGAGTGAAACAGACGGTGTGAAATTAACCCTCTGAACCCAAAACCTTCTTATCCATGTGTGAAATGAGAACTTTAAGTATTAAGTAGAGTATTTTTACTGTGTTTTTTGTTGAGTAGAGGGTAAGTTTTTCTAAAAATGTTCTGTTCTTGTTCTGTTGTTACCTGGGGTTTCTGTCGTGGAGGCTCAGTGTGATCTCGTTGACACAGCAGGGATGTTTCATCACCTGGTTGAACCCCGACTAAGAAAAAAAAACACAAAAACCGCAAGAGTCACAGTTATAGTTTATTAGTATGTATTGTTTTGCTTCATTTGCTTTGCCTTTCATATTCCACTCTGGAACACTTTGTACCATCTAATTAATTTAAACTTTCTTCACATCTCTGAATTTCTACAATAATCAGCTGATTTAACTGTTTGAAAATTAAACAAATTCAGAATTACAGTGTAAACACTACATTAAAACAGTTATCTATCATTAGACAGTACAACAAATACATATTACAGTAATTTATAATAATAATGCAATACATCAATATATAAACGTCAATGCAAAGCTATGACCTTATATTGGTTTAATTTCGATTTCAAAGTATAAATATAATGTTTAACTCATAATTATCGACTTATTTTGCTAAGAAATAACATAATTAGACTTTAAATCTGAATAACGAAAGTCAAAACTCGGCTGGATTTTGATTTTATGTTATAATTTCAACATTTTTAAACTCTTATTTCTGACGATATTTGCCTTAATTCGAACAAATTCAGCTTAGAAGGTAATCATTTGGATTAAATCTCTCAATCTGAATAAATTCTGGGTTTGTTTTCAATTAGAGCCTGAATTTAAACTTTGTGTAATAATTTAAACGTAGAAAATTAATTTTTAAACTCAAAATGCTGAAATGATGCGTCTGAATTATAAATGATTCGGTTTAGAAAGTGATGATTTGAACTCGATATCTGTGAAAAAAGAAAGTTAAATTCTTGTTTTGTTTTAAATAATGTCTGAATTTTCTCATAAATATGGCCTAGTTTGACTTAAGGTCCTTACACACCGGGTGCGTTTTTTACGTGCGTTTTTTTCGGACGTCAATGTTTTTTTTCGAACCTGTATCCTGTCAATACACGCGTTCACATCGGCAACGTTTTCTCGCTCAGCGATTTTGCGGCATTTATTTTTTCGGATCATGGTCGATTTTTCTAAAGTTTCGCATTCTTTGTGACCACTTCTGACCAATCAGATTGCGTGTTGTTGCGACGTCCCATTCACCGGCATACAACATACTTTTCACTGTCAATTGCGTTGATGTCACGGTCATCAATTAGGTCTCAGTTGTTACCTTACGTTTATGGATTATAGTTTAATGTTGTGCTTACCCGGTACTGGCCCCGACTCACATTACAGGACATGAGATCAAGACAGAAAGGCATCGCAACGCATCTAATCACAACTGAAAATAATCCGTCCGGTGTTGTGTTTTCTGCTTTTAGAATCTGTGGCATATGGTAGATATTATTATTATTCATACTTTATAGTTGAAGAAGTGAAGAAGATGTGGAGGAATTTGAGGGACACGTACGTGAGAAAGAAGAGAGAGGAGGGAGAAATGACGAGGAGTGGCCAGGCAGGTGGAAAACAGAAGAAGAGGTGGAAATACATTACGGCAACGTCTTCCTCCCCTTCGAAAAGTTGCAAAAACGCATCGTGCTTGATATGTATGGACAGGTGCGTCAAAACTCGCATCCGAATATTTCGCAATTTTGCATCGTTTATTCGCATCGCTCCCGGTGTGTAAGGACCTTTAAGAAGGTAAAATTTGTATTTATCATCTCCTGATTTGGAAAAATAGCGTCAAAATCCTGAGTTGTTCCTTGTAAATTGAAATTCTGAATCTGTAAAGGCTCCAGATCTACTCAGCTGGAATAAAAAGATGAGAAAGTTTGACTTGATTAACTCTGAACACAACTTTTCATTTCTTCCTTCTTTGCCCTGTGGAAAAGAAAGACTTTTATCCTAACAAGTACAGACCATAATAAACACAAAAACAGAATGAACAGGTGGCCGTAAATACCTGGTAGTTCATGATGGCACGTAAACACATGATGCACAGATGAACGTCGTCCTTCTGGCTCACGACTCGAGAGCTCCTCAGGGCTTTTCTGGTTTGAGACAAATACAGCATCCAGGTGAGACGAGTTTGTCATCACCTGCAGAGTTCACTGAGATAAAAATAGGACGTCTGGAGGTGATTTTAACACCACATGAACATGATTTAATCCCTGTTTCAAACAGGCGCAAACTAACCGTGACGTCACCCGTTGGTTTCAAGGCAGAGAAAAGGAAGCCCGGATTTTGCTACTTCCTGGTCGCCATTTTGGATTTTTTGGAGCCAGTGACGTAAAAAGCGTCATCAAACAGACTGGACCGGAGAGCAACTAGGGGCAGGATTGGCTGAGAACTCTCTTATCCCGCCCACGTTTTACCGCAGAGGCTTCTGTTGCTGTCTATCAAGTATAGCCACGCCCCCTGGCTCCGCCAACTTTAACGATTTATTTAAAATTCAGTATTGATTTATTTTAAGATCGGCCACCTGATCTCTCATTCTGACCATGAAAACTAACAGGAAAAAAATCCTGAGCTGTAGAACATCAGTCTATCAAGTTTTTTTTTTTTCAAAAATGAATTGGGGTCTATGGAGAAAAAGCTTTTTGGAGCCAACCCTAGCGGACGGCGTGATATTGCAAGTTTTTGACACTTCCGGGTTGGCTTCAATTCTGGAGCCAGATGCTACGTCCATCTTTATATACAGTCTATGGTTTCAAACTACAGCACCCAAACTGTGACAGAAAATAAGTAAAGACCTCGAGATCTGGAATTCTTACTCCATCAAGGAAGTTCTGATTCGGTGATATTCTAAAAAAAGAGCCTATGTTAAAGAAAATGCCCTAAAACTTGGGCTTCAGAGGGTTAAAACATTTATTCTGAGCTTGATCATTTATGAGTTTTATTTCACTGTCAAAAAATATTCAACATTCTTAAAGCAATGTTGACTTTTTTGTGGCAAAAACAGGCTTTCAGTGAAGCACAAACAAGAGTATTAACGAGAGAGTTGGACATCGCTATGCAGAGCTCAGCAAACATCTACAGTGACTAATTATGATCCTCAGTTTAGAGGGAAGACAGACGAGGCAGCGCTTCCATCATTATCTGATTCACTAAACAGAAAACAGGTTTGAATTTGGTCTCAGACTGACTCATGTAAGAATCCACTCAGACATTTAGAACTGGTCCATCAGAAACAACTGAGGAGACGATAAAAAAAAGGCGCAGACGTCAAATTCTAGAAATGAAACCTTAATAGCCGGAAGCTTCAATTTTCAACCATCAGTTATATGATATAACTGTACTGTAATAAATGACAGTATAAACAGACAGATTCTAACTGGAGACAATGTTTGTTCTATAAAATACTCTTAAAAACTATAAAATCGGGCATTTTTGGAGACATAAACAAGAAGATAATAATGTGAGAGATGAACAATAAATATTTACACAGCAGGTCATGAAGCAGCGTTGAGTTGGTTTGTCTGCCTGTGTGTCTGTCTGTTAGCAACATTACTCAAAAACAGACAAACGGATTTGGATGAAATTTTCAGGGAAGCTCAGAAATAACACAAAGACAAAGTGATTAGATTTTGGCGGTGATGCAGCTTATAGTCTGGATCCACAGAATCGTTAGAGTTCTGTATCGTTGCCAGATAGCGGCACGATGTCACTGTAACCATGACAACGAGTGAACACTACATCAGCTGAAATCCACCGCTGAGGACTTATCCATCAATGGGTGTGCACAGCCCTCAATGGCACAATGTAGGAAACAGCTTGAATTAAACATGATAGGTTAATTTGCCATGAGGGCAGGTGATGGTCACAGTCACAAAGAAGAAAAAAAATTTGCATGCAGCTTAAGTAATGACACCATGGCTGGTAATAGAGAAAAAAAGGACTTATACAAGGAATGATTGATTGACCTGTGGGGGTGTTTGAGTCCCATCAATTCCCTCCTCCTGCTACATATTTAGGTCACATCATTCGGTATCCGTACATAACGTACACATGCAGAACATGAACATTTCTGATTATCAGCAACTACTAAAAAAATGCTGGATTTATATTTTAAAAAATGCTGCATTTCCGCCACATGGGGGAATGAGCAGCCTTGGAGGAGTCCTGACCTCTCTGATAATACTTTATCATATTTCTCAGTACGTCCTCCGATAATTTCTGAAATGTGTTGGGTGGATGAAACAGATTCCGGTTCTTTTTAGTCTTAGCATTCCTGAATTTACAACATAATCAATCCCCGCATCAGTCACCAGTCCCCACTAAAACACTGTAGAAGTCATAAATCAAAACTTCCTTGTGGTTATTTTCAGCATCTGTTCACCTGCTGCACTCACATTTGTACATATTTGCTATGAGAGGAATGCAGTCGGCTCTGATCAGGGAGATAAGTATGTCTGCTCATGAGTTCATTTTTGGCGTTAGACCGACACTCGAGCCAGTTAGTGGCAGTAAAACATGAACATGGTGTAGTTTGAACACTGAAACACTCCCACAACAGCTCATTAGAACTGTTTTCTTTCTCCGGCAGTAACTAAACACCTGTAAAATCTGAATCCTAAACAGCTTGTTTACCCTCAGTGGTTTAAGAACTTATCTGTTTTTGTTGTGCAGTGGAACCAACAACCAGTGATTAGTGGACAAACAGCAACTACTGAAGCCACATTTTAATAGGAGCTAATTAAACTGAACTAAAAATGAGTTGTTCTACTTTCAGGTTTCAGGCGGCCAAAGGAAAATCCTGAAAAAAAATAAAATGGCAGCTGCATGCATTGCTATCTGGGTTAGCTGGACTAGTTTAGCGCTTCCAAGATTAGATTTAAATTGTGCCTTAATTATGTGACATATATGTGCATCCTCACATTTGTGTTTAATTGGATTTATATTTATTATTTAAGAGCATAAATGTAGATTTAATCAAGGCTAGCTGTATATTGGTGTATCAGAGTCTATACACTGAAATTTAATATTCCAAATGAAGCCCACATTACATATCTGCATATCTTAAAGTACAGTATTTTCATGTAAACTGATCAGACTCTTATTTTTCTCCATCAGACCTGTGTTGTCCGTTACCTGACTGTGAAGGCCTTGCTGGCCTTCGAGGCACTGTGACTAGGTGAGTTACTGGCACTTCTGCTCAGATCTTCCACTGATTTGTCCACATTTTTGCCTTTTTCTGTGGGCGGCGTCCCGTTCTCCAGAGCGTCCACGTCATACCTGAGAATCAGGAGAAATAAAGATATACAGTGTCCGTATGACGGAGATACGAGACACAGTTCAGCCTTGAAAGAAAAGTGACATTTCCAGCTGATACCTACGTGACAGCGCTGTGGGCGAAGGATAAATAATCCACGAGAACGTCCAAACCCTGGTTCTCCTCGTTCAGGAACTCCTGAGCCCAACTGAAGGAGCAAAACAGGAAAACAACAGTGACGTTTAAGACTCTAAACCAGGAGTGTCCAACTCGTTTTGGTTCAGGGGCCACATTCATCCCAGTTTGATCTCCAGTAACCAGTAAAACCACAGCATAATAACCTGTAAATAAACACAACTCCAAGTGTTTCCTTTTGTTTTAGTGCAAGAAAGTATATTATCTTTTTACAAAACCTCATGAATAACCTGAAATTTCTAAAGAAAAATAAATTTCAACAACATTCAGCCTCAGTTTATCATTTCCACATTACAGCTAACAGATAAGAGTGTCTACAAAGGAACAAAACATTTAGTCACGATATAGAATTTTACTTTAAAAAGACAAAAAACAAATAAAATAACGCAAAATATTACAAAAATGAGACACAAAACGACAAAAGCAAGAAACAAAATGACAAAAATGAGACATAAAAGTGGACAAAAAAGTTAAGTGCCACAAAAAATGGATAAATGAGACAAAAAAAATTACAAAATCATCAAACAAAACGACAAAAATGATACACAAAACAATAAGGCAAAAACACAAAATGACAAAAACATGAATTAAACGACAAAAGTCAGACAAAAAAAGACAAAAAAATACAAAATATTCTAAAAATGAGACACAAAACAACAAAACAACAATGGGCAATCTAGTATTTTACTTTATGATCAAAACAACTTGTCATGGTGGAGAAATTATTTTAAATTTATAGTTTTACAATTTTACAATCTGCAGTTAATGTCTCCTCTGTAATTTTTACATTTTACAAAGTCGTCCTGAAGGCCAGATTGGACCCTCTAGTGGACCGGTTTTGGCCCACAGGCCACACCTTCGATACCTCTGCTCTAAAATTATCCTTATTTACAATCTAAAGCAAATGCATGACTCAGAGATGGAAAAATTTCAACTTTTTGTGTCAAACATCAGCTGAGACAACAAAGAAACGTTCTTCGGTCACGAGAAGTATCAAGAAGTATGAGTGTTAAATCAACTTCACTCTGTTATTTATTGCAACGTGAACATGGTCAAACTTGCATTATGAATATTTTGTGCTAATAAGAAACTTTGTGCAAAATCAGTTTCTGTACAAGGACAAAAATGTGCAGTATTTTTATTTTTATTCGTTGTAATGTAGATAAAATGTCTGCAGTATTTCTAATAGCAGTCTTTTCTACTGAGGAAAGAGTCTTTGCAATATAGTAAACATCTGCAATTTCACTGTTTTTCAGTATATAGATGTCTGCAATGTTCTTATTTTCCACATCCAGAGGAATCTGTGTTTCCACATGTGGAATAATCTGTGAAATATCATCAGTACTTAGAAATATTTTTGGTGGGCTACTGTTTCTACTGATGTTTCCTACGCATTTCCACTATCATGAAGTAAAAAAATGAGTATCTTGTGTCGTCCAATGCCATCTTTATATGTAGGTATAAAAGACTGCAGTGCATATTATGAATCATACTGTCCAGTTAATTTATAGAACTTGGTTTAATTTGTGTGATTTCACCAGTTTCTCTCCTCTGACAGTGATTTAAAGTACAAGATGAAGCACTTCTCCCCAAATACGACCTTCAGTGAGACTCACCCGATGTGGTTGGTTCTCAGGGAGATCTCCAGCTCTCTCAGGATCTGTGTCGACTCCTGGACTCGTCTCTTAAACTGAAAAAACACGTGTAAGGTAAGGAAGAAGTCAGTCAGATAAATACAGAAGGCGATTAGACTTCTTATTCATTTAATTTGTTCTTCAAACTGAGCTGTGTGATGTGAGTTTGTACCTTTCGACTGACTCCTCCGTGATCCAGATAACTTTTCAGTTTGTCCAAATAAGTAGACGGCGGATTCTTGACTTGAAATCGCTCCTGAAGAGGCAGAGAAACACAAACCTCTAATTACATCTGATTGCAGGGAGGGCAGAGCTCAGCCTGGGTCTCAAATGGGCTCTTTGATTACGCGGCATCTCTTATGCAAATGAGCTCGGTCTTAATGAGCCGGCAGAAACGATTCGTTGTGTTCAGCTGCATCACGTTCTCTGGGCTCATTGAAATATGTCACGGTTTGCTGAATAAAAGTCGACTGAGTCACTGCATGAAGGCGACAGGTGTCTCCTGTCAGTCTCCCATCAGGACGCCGGTTGTTATGGACCGTCCTGTGGTTGCTATGGTGATGTACAATATTGATGAGCTTCCTCGTGTGTGTGTGTGTGAGGGTTGTAGCGGTTGTTCAGGCTTGGTTGTCGGCCCACTTACAACACACTGAAATAGAATTACACTAGTGGTGTTTGTCAAGCCTACACAACGTCTTAGATGACGGAGTAAACAAACAAGTTTGTCTTTTGGAAGATGTTTGAACACTTTGTAGCCTCGTGGTGCAAGAAAATCATCAATAGCTGCTTTGGTTCTGAATCCCAAATCAGGGCAATTTAAAACATTTTTAAACAAATCAAACATGTTTGAAATAGAAAAATGTTTCTTTTTGGGTGTATTGAAGAAAATATAACAAGTTTTTGTGTTACAAACAATAGAAACTTAACAAATAAAGCTACTAAAAGAACAACAAACACATTAGCTTACAGAAAAGAAATCAACTGACTCCCCTGATTCAACGTAACCCAGAGGATAACTCGGTTTGACGGAGGTGTGGATTTGTTAGCAGTGTTGGTTTGAAAGCTCTAACCCAAATCTACCTGGTCACAGATCAGTTCCCACTTCTTCTCGTTGTCGTACTGACTGAGGATCTTCACCTTGTCTGGAGGAAGGTTCATCGTGTTCTGGAAGCAAAAAAAAAAGAGGATGTAAGAGAGTAAAAAAGTAGAATATGTCTTCTGTGTTGCAGTTACACTGGAAAGACTATTTTAAATGTCTGAAACCATTAAAGTTCATTAAACCTCACACTGCTTTTCAACATTGATCAGTCAATGAAACTTGACTGTTTTGACAAGAATTTACAAAAAAAAGACTTTCATTTCAAAATGGAAACAGATTTATACAAAGTAAAGTCAAATATTTACAAAAACTAAATAAGTGATTATGTAAGTAGTCACTCCCTTCAAGTCATTATCTAGTAGATGCACCCTTGGATGCAGTTATAGTATTGAGTTTGTGTGGACAGTTATGATTTGTCTCCATCAGCCTTGCACCAAATTTGAGCTTTTTGTTCATCAGACTAGATATGTTTGGTGGGCAGAATGAAGCATGATGGCGGCAGCATCATAGAGGAGAGATGGCCCCACTGATCTCTCCCAAACTGCTCTAGCTCTGTCAGGTTCCACAGGGATCATTAGCAACTCTTTTTCAAGTCCATCCACATATTGTCATTTAGATTGAGGTCTGGACTCTGACTCGGCCTCCAGAACTTCCACCTTGTTGTCAGAAACTACATGCTTTTGTTACCTGAAGGTTTAACTCATGCAGTGATCTGCTATCTGGTCAACCAAGAAAACTCCTTCAAACTGCAGATATCTGTTATTCTGGGCCTAGAAACTCCAAACTCCTGACTGTCGAGGTATTCCTAGAAGCAACGTGACCAAACACCGGGTCCCCTCAGGGCCCCTCGGACTCGTCTTCAATAATTTAAGGCAGAAAATCCCGTTGTAAGTCGAGTCACAGTGAGTCAGAGGTCTTAGTAGCGTCACTGCTGATTATCGGCGGCACGCTGTCACAACACAATAACAGGTTTGTTGCTAATGCTACACTGCAGCATCAAATTACCACATTTCAGGAGAGTATCTCTGGGTCAGAAGTTGTTTTGGAAAACACGAGCTGATTCTGCATTTTGATAAGAAGCGAATCAGCAAAATGCCCGTCCTGAAGTCTGGCCTCTGGCTGCTAAAAGATGCTTGTTTATGAGGCGGCAAAAGCTAAAAGTTTCTGAGATGTCCCGCATGACTAACACTAATTATAACCTGCACACTGGAGAAACTGGGCTAATCGACTGGAGACTCGGCTTCAGTGTCACTTTGCCTAAACGCTCCTCGGATCTTGTTGCTTTGTCCGACGTCCTGAGAGTCGGTCTGGATTCAGCGACTCAAAGGAAAGTCCGACAGCAGCTTTACCCTCTGAGATCAGCCTCATCTGAGCCACATTAACCAGTTTGTGAATTCAAGCTGATTGTTTAAAATGAACAGTGAATCCAGCGTCTAAAGTGACCAAACAGGGCGTCTTTTCATGCCGAGGTTAAACACTGAAACATGTTGGAGAGCTGTGGTCATCCATGCCGCTCTGAAAAACAGGGCAGTAGATCAATGCTGGACGTGATCTGATAAATCAGGCCTGTCGGGTCGATAAGTGCTGCTTATATCTGACTGGATGGAAACTGAAAAACAGCCGAGGTTTGCTCTGGTGTTTTCCCAGAAGTGCTTTAAAACACAACATCAGCAGAAAGCTGCACTGATGCCGCCGACGTACGGATGAATCTTGTTGTAAAATCATTTTTAAAGTGTCTCTGTAGTCATTTATTTAAAGTTAATTACTGTTAAATAAATTGTTGTAGTGAAGTGTAGAATGTGGAGTTTATAGTAAAACAGTGGCAGCTGTGGTTGCCAACATTTTACTGTATTTGTACAGTGTTAGAGTACTTTACTTCAAAAGTCAAGCACTGTGTAATTAAAGTGCTCTACAGTAGAATATGAGCTTTACTGTTTATTACTCTAACTACACTTTCAATAATAAACTATTTATAGAGTCTTGCTGCTGTTACTGCAGTTTCTTCTGTCAAAATATGTAAAAACGGTTGTAATTTGCAGACACGGACCATAAATAACAATGTGTTTTTTTTTATTTATGATCCAGTTTAACGTTTTAAAAAAGCCTGAAGCACTTTAACACCTAAAATATAAAAGATAAGTTTCATTTTTATGGATCCTCAACATTTATTTTTTTATTTAAAGGTAGAAGTGTAAAGGAAATGGTAGTTTAATAGATATATTTTCCGAAAGCAAGGAAGAATCATTTAATTTACACTAAAAAAGTTCCTAAAATGACTCCTCTTGATTCAGTAGTGCAAAGCAATCGTTAATATTCTCAGCATTTTGTTCAGCTCTCACATTATTATTATTATATTCTTGCTTATGGCTCCAAAAATACCAGATTCTATAGTTTTTAAATGTATTTTCTAGAAAAAACATTGCCTACAGTTAGAATTTGGCAGTTTTTACTGTAATTTATTACAGTGTAGTTATATAATATAATTGTTTTCTAGGTTTCATTTCTAGAATTTGACGTTTGCATCTTTGTCGTCTCTTCTCGGTCATTTCTGATAAAATCTTTTATCTTTAATAGTCTCTTTTGAGTCAGTCTGAGACCAAATTCAAACCTGTTTAGTGAATCAGATGATGATGGAAGCGCTGCCTCGTCTGTCTTCCCTCTAAACTGAGGATCATAATCAGTCACTTTAGATGTTTGCTGAGCTCTGCATAGTGACGTCTCTGACCACGTTAATATTAATATTCATACTTGACTGAAAACCTGTTTTTTTGCGACAAAAACTGACCTAAAACGAAAATAAAATGTAACATTTCATCAAAATGTTTTAGATTTTTTTGACAGTGAAATAAAACTCATAAATGATCAGGTTTAAAACTGATAATAAACAAATGTTTTCTTTGCTCCTGTCACATTTTGTCTCACTGTGGGCTCATTTTTACAATAATAGCATTCAGTTAGAATGAAATAAAGCCTAGAAATGTATCATAAAAAAGTAAAAGTTACATTTCTTTGTTTATTTACTTTACAAAAATTAAACCAACAAGCAGAATATGTTTCCAAGTGTCCACAAATGTCACCAACACTGGTCTCTACATATTCTAAATATTTTACTACTTTTTAAAAATTACATTTTTGATTTACTTACATACTTGTCTCCTCTCTGCTCTGTGTAAACACTGCCTGCAGTTCAACCGAAAACACTTTGTCTGAATTTTTAACAGGTGGCTTCTCAATTGTGCCGAGCTGAATACATTTTTGTTTACATAATCTGGCAAAAACTGCTTTTATGGCATATTTTTGAATGAGAGATGTAGAATAAAGACAAGAAATATCACAATCTTTGGAAGAAATTGTAAGAATTTGCTTAAATTTGCAATTTTACAATATGAAACATGAATTAAGCATAAAAAAGTGAAAATCCAACAATCTGTGCTGTTTTTACAGTGTCTGGCTTTGATAAATAGTGTAAAGTCTGTTTTTGTTTTTTTAAAGAAAAATCAGCTTTTAAATCCACTGTGAGGTTTTGGGGCTCAGATGGAAACCAAAACCAGCAATAAGGTGCAATTTAAACTTTAAGTTAATTCATATTGTTTTAGTTGAGTATTAATATCTGAACATGAACTGATAATCTGAGTCCTCTTTAGTCTCACTGCTGTTCTGTAGCAGCTGGTTCATACATGAAATAAAGTTTTAGCATCTTTAATGGCACCAACTGATCATCTGACTTTAACAAATGTAAACTAGAAGAGTCGGTGTGGAGACGTGAAGCATGAGACGGCGGGTTAAAATGGAAACGAGGCGAAGCTCTGGTCCAGAAACACTTTACATAAGAGAACCTCTGCAGCCACAATGGAAATGATGTGATCTGGTACAGTAAGAGTAGGAGGTGCGTATAAATAAACCACATTAAAATTCTGGAGACTGTTTGTTCTTCAGGAGGCTGCAGATGGATCTCAGACTTCTTTCAAACGCTAAATGTCACGACGCTTCTTTAACATCTACAAAAACACAAACGGGATGAGGTCGTTTTTGTTGTTAGTGACTAAAGAAAGACCAAAACTAACGATGTGTTTGTTTTAATGAGTCCTCTTCAGTGGCTGCAAAAACATTAGAATTAAATATGAATATATTCAGAAACACGATCACAAAAGGCTCAGGAAGTTTAAATTTAACAGCTGACTTTATATTGCAGAGAGAAACCAACTAACCGTGAGTAAAAATGTGTAACGGGAGAAAAAGTGCCCCAAAGCTGCATTTATTTTATATTAGGATCTTTTGACAGTTGCATGTCCGTCTATTTTTAAGCACTCATGTGGACGATACTTAAGTTTTACTGTGCGGTTGTACAAAAGTATGATTTATGATTTATCCTATCTTCATTTATTTACAAACAATTTCTAAACTTTTGTCATGAAGCGTTACTTTATAGTTGGATTTTTGTCACAAAAAATAGGTCGTCGATGATATTTGTTGAGATTTTTCAGCCTAGTTCTCATTGACACTAGTGGTGCAACGGATCATCATCGCGGGAGCGGGGCTTGTGGTGGAGACGGCCCGAATATTCGGATCCATTCGTCTGGTCTCGGGTCCGAATTTTGCCTTCATTTTGTCTTCAGTTAAACTGAAGAATTCCCAAACAGCGGAGGTCTTCATCATCTTGTCTTGTGTTTATGCAACGAAGTGAAGCGTGACGTCAGAGTCGGCAGCAACCTGGTCATTCAGGTGGTGTTTACGAACACGAATGGAGGAGCCGAGATGAGCTGAACACGACGGGATGATCCGAAATGGGCCAAAGGTGAAGGGAAGAGACGAGCTCCGAATATTTTCGACATGTGTATATGTCATAGACATGCTGATCCGAAAAATGATCCCATCCGTGACTCTTGATCCGAGGACCGACCCGATCCGTGAGTTTAGTGATCCGTTGCACCACTAATTGACACTGATGTACACCAGTCAAACATATTTTTTGTCATTTTGTTTCTCACTTGTCATTGTTTTGTCCATTGTTTGCGGCTTTCTAACTTTTTTGTCTCATGTTTGTTTTGTTTCATGTCGGTTTGTGTCTCATGTTTGTAATATTTTGTCTCGTTTTTGTTGTTTATTTTGTCTGTCTTTTGTTGTTTTGATCATAAAATAAAACACTATATCGTTAAGTTCCAGATAGCTGTGACTAAATGAGCTGTGACTAAATGTTGTGTTCCTTTGTAGACACTTTGTGATCTGGAAGTTGTAATGTGGAAATGATAAACTGACGCATAATGTTGTTGAAATTTAACTAATTTTTCTTCAGAAATTTCAGGTTGTTCATAATGTTTTGTAAAAAGATAATTCATTAAATGTGAACATTTTCAGAATGTACTTTATTTGCACTAAAACAAAGGAAACATTAGGAGTTGTGGTTATTTTTAGGTAACTGTGCTGTGATTTTACTCATCACTTTTTATCTAATTGGGCTGAATGTGAAACCTGAATTAAAATAACTTTGACACTCTGATGTAAACAAGCATCACTGCATAATATTTAACCAAAAATAGTTTATTAAGACAAAATTAACCAAAAAGATAAACTCATTTTAATCACTGGAAGAGATTGTAGCTTCATTTTCTGCAACTTTATAAAAAATTTGGTTTAAAAAAATTGAATAAGTGTGTTTTTATGCTGTTTTTTTGTGAATGTTTTTGTAAATTTGACTCATATTTTTGTTAACTGTTCATATAATTATTCTTTTCCTGGTCAATTCTTTTGGTTATCTGGCTTTAGTTGTGTGTTGTCTGAATATTCATGTTTGATTTTTGTTTTTCAGTTCTCTCTTGGACATAAAATAAAGTTTTCAACAACAGGCTTCCCTGCAGACCCTCAACACTTGCTGGTGAGTTTAATTCATTGCTGTTTTTACAACTCGCTTCTTAAAAAGACTAGAAAGTCTTCAGGTTTTCATGTTTATGTCAAAACAAGCTTCAGCTGATTGTATAAATGAGAACGAGAGCTGCTTCATCTTCATTCACGTAAACAAAGCAGAACAGGCGGCGCTTTGGTATCAAATGTCAGCATTTGATCAGATAATCACATCATTGTTGAAGACCTGAATGTAAACACGACCTGCATCGTCAGGTTTCATGTTTACTCTCTAACTAGCTGTTGGTTTTGTGAACCATTTTAAACACACTAAGACAGAAGAAGTGTGAAACTGTGCGGCTGTTCTCGTCACATTAAAACTCTCCATGGCAACCCGCTTCAAGGCTCACTAAACCCTCCGACTCTCCTCCAGTCGGGCTGATTTAAGTGGCGTTAAAAAGTGAAATCAGTGACTTTTATTCCTGCAATCAACACAACGAGGCTCAGAGAGAGAAAGTAGAGTTCTGCAGTAAAAACTCCTGAATGATGCATCGTGACGCCGCCTGAATCCCTAAATGTGCCGAGGACGGATCAATGGATTTATCCGTTTGCACCAAATCTCTGCTCTGTTTTCTTTCTCTGCAGACTCCATCTGTCTTACATATTATTAATAAACCTCAAACTGCTCAGTGTTTTCATCGGTTAACTGTTTTACCACAACAGAAAACTGTGAAAAACATTATTCTCACATAATTTCTCACAGGTTGATTTAATTCAACCCAAAATCCACCTGAGATTTTGTGACTCATTTTGAAACTGCAGCCAGCAAATATATGACTTTTTTGCTTTTAAAAATTAGTGAACTGTTAGCTGATTATCAACGCAGCAGCTCACACAAGGCTCTGTTCGTCTTACATACACTACCGTTCAAACGTTTGGGGTCATCCAGACAATTTTCCATGAAAACTCACACTTTTATCCATGTGCTAACATAACTGCAGAAAGGTTTTCTAATCATCAATGAGCCTTTCAACACCATTAGCTAACACAATGTAGCATTAGAACACAGGAGTGATGGTTGCTGGAAATGTTCCTCTGTACCCCTATGGAGATATTCCATTAAAAATCTGCTGTTTCCAGCTAGAATAGTCATTTAGCACATTAACAATGTCTACACTGGATTTGTGATTCATTTAATGTTTTTTTCATTGAAAATAAACTGATTTTCTTTCAAAAAAGGGCATTTCAAAGTGACTCCAAGCTTCTGAACAGTAGTGTATATTTATTTATTCCACAGTAGACTCCTGGCATTAATCGTTAATTTGTTCAGTGTTTTCTTTGTCAGTTAGCTGCTTTATCTAAACAGAAAAGACATTAGTAATATTCTTCTACAGGTCGGTTTCATTTGACTTTTATTCTGAGTAAACTTGTATAGTTTTAGCTGCTGTTTGTGAAGTCAAATTTCAAACTGTAAACTCTGTTAGCTGCTTACTTGTTCGTCTACAATCTGCAGCTTTGATGCTTCAAAAAAGGACAGATTTTAGATCAATTTGGCCTCACCAGAATAATCAATAGAATACTCGATTACTAAAATAATTGATAGCTGCAGCTCTAATAGGAGTACAAAGAAACGCCTGAGTTCTGTCCGGAGGTCATTAAGCATCACAGAAGTCTTTGTCATGGTACCCGTTGCTAGCTGAACCCCCACAATGCTCTCTGCTGGCCAATATGAACTGTCTATAGCGATGCCTCTTTTAGTCTCCACCTGGTGGAACAAGCAGGTACTACAGCTAAACTACAATACATTTTCAGACATACATATACACGTGGTATAGTGGGCCCCAAAAAACATGAAAAAGTAGTCATACCATAGAATGTTGTAAAAGAAATTGTTTCTATATGTGCATATATGTATAAAATAAAATACATGAAATTTAGATTTTGTTGGACTGAAAGTTTTGTTTAAAGAAAATGTTTTTCCTATTGATGATATAAATGATGCTCAGCATCTAAATCTCTCATTTTATGTTTATTGTGCTGCGTGAATAATTAAAAGATGAAGTTAAATTAGTTTTTGGGAGGTTAAAGTGGCTTCAGTGGTAATTTCCACTCTACAGGGTGTCCCTAAAGTCTAGACACATACAGGGTGACCCAAAAGTTTGGAAACAAAGTTTAACTGTAGTGTCTATTTGAGTTGGGGGTGCATGAATTCACTCTTATTTTACCCGCTTTTGTTATAGCATAATAAAATAACTTAAAAGCATAGTATTTGCTAAGTGCAATAACTCGAAAGAAAAAGAATAGAACCATAAGGTCCAGGTATGCTGGAGCATAACTTCAAAAGGCAGGCCATCAGTGTCAGATTTCAAAACTCTTGATGATAAAGTATCTGACAGTCTTAATTTTTTTAAACATCCAAAAGTACTATGAGGCAACATTTACTGGCCAGTTTGAGGAACCTCCATAAGCATGAATGAAGGTACATTCCAGAAGATTCCAGTGTAACCAGGTGGTGGAAACGTTCACAGCTTTGTATAAGAAACAAACATGAACATGTCGAAATATGTTTGTTTTACACTAATCTGTTACTCTTCTGAATTTATCTGTGGTACTGATTTATTTAAATAACATTATATTATTTGGATTATAGACTTTTCATTTGTTTCCAAACTTTTGGGTCACCCTGTAGGAAATCTCATTATTTGCATTTTTTTTTTGCCCCAACAGATTAAATATGGTTTTACTGAAAGAAGAAATAGTTGAAATGGTACTTCTCAGTGGGCATGAAGGATGGACATATCAAAAGATAGGGTTGGGGTCTAGAGTTGAGGTTGGTGCTGGCACTGGGTTTGAGGTTTGGGCTTGGGCTGGTGTTGGGGTTAAGGTTTGGCAAATGATTTTTTGGGAGCAAGCATGAATTTTAGCCGTGACCAATTTAGTTTTGACTGATACATTTGAACAGGGTTTGTCTATGACACTGCCTGTTTCTTTAAACTTTTTAGCCACCTTCGTCGTCGTGGAAAAGTCAAGTGGAATCCTCTTTGGATGGCATGCTTTAAATTCATCTGCTATCCTTCACATCCACTGAGGCAAAAAAAAAGTTAGTTAATGAGATTTCCTGTGTTCAGGCTTTAGAAACAGCCTGTAGTTTATTCACTGCAAAACTAAAACACAGTTGGCTGGAAAAGCACCTGATGTCTCAGATTTTGTGTTTCACAAAGAAACTATTAAAGTATCTGAGAAAGGAGCCTGCCAAAAGAGCAGATCGACTAACAAGAGACAAAATGTTCCCTCCTGTTGTCTTTGTGTCTGTAAATACAGTACACGAATCCACAGATGTACATTTACAATTCCACCCACTGCCGCATTCCCTGTTGGGAAATATGCAAAGTGTTATGTAAAACACTGAGGGGAAAAGTGCCCGACGTAAATTTGGATGTGACTGAAGCCTTTGTGCATTTATCACGCTGAGCTGAACGTACTGTGCAGATTTCGTATTGATTCTGTCGCTGCGTCACATAAAAGCTTCATAAAGCGTCGATAAAAAAACAAACCCGGCGGCTCGTAACACACGCAAATACTGTGGACACGTTATTATCCACCTCCAGCCCCAAACCCTCCCAGCTTTTAGTCTCTGCAGAAGGAAGCGACGACAGTTTGCAGCATCACTTCTGCTGGTTTGTATGCAGACGGAGTCTCTCCTCCACTTAGTGCAGCAGGTTTGTTGTGCACCGTCAGCACAGAGACTGGCTGGGAGATCATCTATATTTAGGGAGATACACAAACACAGCGGAGGAAGAAATGCAGCAGAGAGATGCATGTTTTTCTGCACGTGAACACAAACTGCTGCAGGCTTTGGCACAAGACGTTTGCTGCTGGCTCATAAATTCATTGCAGTTTTCGACCCTCAGCACGTCGTACGCACTAATCCTCCGACTGCAGCTCACTCTGAGCTCCGTTACTGAAACTGGAGACAAAGAAAGCAGCATTTGTTGAAAAAAATTAGCTTACTAAACTAAAATGTGAAAAGATACATGACTGTATGTCACTCTCTCAGATTTTATCATCAGAAAAGGTTTTACGTACAGAAATATGACAAATTATAGCAATAACCTGAAGCCGTGACCTCCACAGTGAGATCTGGTGGCTTTATTAATGTGCAGAAAAGGGTCACTATGAATCAATACAAAGTTGTTGTGAGTGATTACTGTGGGAAAAACACAGTGCAAATCTGGCAGCAAGGGTGCCAAAAATATGTTTTAAAATGGTGGAAGACTGTAGCATTCAGAAACTGAAAATAATGGCAAATATCTGTGAAATAACAGAATTTTAGTGGGTTTAAATGCATTCATTTTATTGATGTGGATGTTATTCACAGTTGTGGCCTGTATTTATCTATTTATTGATTTACTTTGCCTGTTTCTCTGCAGCCCTACTAAACATATTAACTGTGTATAAAGCGTGTTGTATGTTAAAATACATAAACCACAAAGCGTAGATGCTGTTACAACTAGGGATGTACCAAATGATGCTTCGATGCATCGTCTGAGCACGACACGTCATCAAAAGCAGAAGTGAGCGCACAATGCAACAGAAATCACCGTTTGACTGGAGCACGGAACACGGACGGACGTCAGCGCTGCATCGTGCTTATATTATGTATGCACGATGCAGCGCTGACGTCCACGTTTAGATACAGCTGTATAGTAAACGCTGACATCCGCGTTTACAATAGATCGCAGATGTCCGTGCTGCATCGTGCATACATAATATAAGCACGATGCAGTGCAGACGTCCGTCCGTGTTCCGCGCTCCAGTCGGACGGTGATTTCTGTTGCATTGCGCACTCACTTCCGCTTTTGATGATGTTTCCTGCTCAGACGATGCATCATTTGGTGCATCCCGAGTTACAACTCAGTAGAATGTATTAAGTTTATTGTTTTAGCTGCTGTTTGTGAAAGTAAATTTCAAGCTGTAGATGACAAATATAAACTCCGGTAGCTGCTTACTTGTTCGTCTACAATCTTTGGTTATGATGCTTTGGTAAAGAACAGATTTTCGACCAATTTAATCTTAAGATGCTTTTTAGAAATCCAGGACTTCATGGATAAGAAACTAAAAGTGACAAAAAAACAACTAAATCAGATTTTTTTTTATGGATGAGTTACAACCACCTCAGGATTTATAAACACAAAACCTGCCTCAAGGTTTATGCATGTTATATTTGTAAAAATTGCCAAAATTACACCATTTATCAGAGCCAGAAACTGTAAAAACAGAAAAATTCATCAGTTTTTCAACTTTCTGATGGTTCTTGAATTATTCAAACCTGAAATGTGATAAATGCTGAACAAATAAACTAAATATAAGCTTAAATATTTGATATTTAATCAAAATTACTCCTATTATAAGTGTCTTATTCTAAAATTAGACAGATACAAACTGTTTTACATAGTAAATTCTAGAAAAAAATACAATTCTGCATTCTTCAGTATGACGTTAGCGTGACCGTAGCGTGTAATGTTAGCATGTGATGCTAATGTGTGACATTAGCGTGTGACGGTGGCGAAGCGACAACATCATTGAGTTCTCACCAATTGCTTTAACTGTTATTTCACAGATTTCTTTTGGTTAATTACAGATATCTAACAAATCACAGAAAAAAAAAGATGTTTAGTACTCATAGAAAAATGTGTCAAAACTGTCCACATCAAAAATCTGTATTTTTACAAATTTTATTTTGTTCTTTTACAGTATGTGGCTCTAAAATGTACACTACCTTTACTGAATTTAAATCCAGAAAATAAAATGTTATTTTATAAATATTTGTTTGCATTTAAAAGTTTTTGAAAAATAAGTTCAGAAAAAATTAGCTGCCATTTTAATTTTTTTCTTCATTTTTATAAATTATGTTACAGATAATATCTAGTGATTTTACTAGATATTAATTTTTATGTAGACTGCTAAAAGAACATCATTTTGGGTAATGTTTTCATTAAAAATCTGTATTTTTAAAAATTATGATTTGTTCTTTTGCAGCATGTGACCCTAAAATGTACACTACCTTTACTATATTTAAATTAGAAAAATAAAATCTTTTTTACAGATATTTGTTGGCATTTTAAAGTTCCTAAAATGTAATACTGACAAAAATAGCTGTTATTTCAAAAAAAAATCCTGCTTTAATAAATGAAGTTACAGATAATAGCTGGTGATTTTACTACATATTATTAATTTACATGTAGACTGTTTAAAGAACACATTTTTAATGATGTTCTCATCAAAAATCTGTATTTTTACACAGTTTTACTGCACAACAGACTTTTCGGCTGAACTGCAGGCAGTGTGACCAGAGGAACTGAGGGGGAAACAAAACAATACTTGAACTGAATGCAGCATGGCTAAAACACTGGAAAACATGTGAACATAAGTCACAATGTGACAGGAGCACAAACCCTCAGAAACTGTCTGGGGGTTTAGGGGGTTATATTTATTTCAACATGATCTTCGTAATCTTCTAATTCTGCAGATTGAGTCCCATCTGTCCACTAAATCTCACAGAAACCGGCTGAAGTGGTTTAAAGATATTCCAGTGAAGGAACGTAAACATTAGCGCTGAGCAGGGGTAATTATAATTCAGGTTCTGCCCTAACAGGGAGTGTTTTCTGCTCACATCGATCCAGCTTCCTCTCTGGAGGTAATCGGCGTCTATCAGGGCGTTGGTTCGTTACCTTTCACCTTCAGGAATGTCTGTTCACACTGACAGTGAACCTGAGGGTTGTTCTGTTTACGTTATCAAACCACAGCGTCTCCATGAAGCTCTGGTGATAAGACGGATGGAGGAATGTAAAGAGGAATGCAGTTAATCACAGAGCAGGTCGTCTGGCCACATATTGAGCATGGCATCGTCAACACTCAGATATGCTGCTTCCTTGTTTTCTGTTTTTTTGTTGTCGTCATGTACACATGAGTTTAGTCTATTGCTGCTCGTGTTGTTGAGACAAATAAGTTAGGATGAAGTTACGGTCGAGGAATGCTCTCCGTCAAACAATAGGACTTTGCTTAAACACAGCCTGCAGTTCAGCCGAATGTTCAATGAATTTCTGTCACGTGGTCGCAGTTAAAGCAGTCATGCCTTCTCAGTTTTAAGATCTGATGTCGGTTTTAAGCATTTAATTATACTCATAAAAATTGTTTTAAGTGTGGATTTCGTTAATTCTCTGGGTAATTTACTCATCATCTGTAGAAAGACATTTCACCATGCTGAATGTATCTTCCAACAACTTCTGTCTCATTTGTGCTGTTTTTCTGAGCCGTTTGCATCATTTTCTGGCACTTTGGGACAGTTTTGTCTCTTTTTTTGTCATTAATGCGTCTTGTTTCCCTAATTTCATGTCTCATATTTCTTATCTTGGATCATTTCTGTCTCATTTGACTGGTTTGTGTCATTTTGACTCCTCATACTGTCGGTATTTAAATATCTCCATGTTTCCAGACTCTCCAGACATTTTCTCTATGCTCTGCTCCTCATCTGTAGAAAGATGTTTCCCCATGCTCAGTGTATTTCCAACAACTTGCTCCTCTGTTTAATGTTTTTGAGCCATGCTGAATTCATTTTATTGATCCAGTAGGTTTGATTTTTATTTTATCTGCGTAAACACTGCCTGCTGTTCAACCTGAAAAGTTGCTGAATATTTCTCATGTGACTTTTGGTCACAGCAGACTCAAACATATCTTAGTTGTGCTGTCAAGTGCAGAATATTTAGTTTTTACAGAATCTGATAAGAACAAGCTGTTTATTTTTGGTAATTTTTAAATGAGGCGTGTAGAATAAAGTGATGCTGTTGTGATATCACAGCATTAAAGGGGAACTTTGTTTTTTTTTCAACCTGGGGTCTGTTTTCATATGTCTTTTCATACATGTCAGTGATGGAGAAATGAATTTTCGACATAGCTCCAGTATTTAGCCAGGCAGGCAGCTTAGCAGCTCAGCTAGCAGCTCGGCTAGCGAAAAGTATGGGGCAACTTGCCCCCCCGCGTCAAAGTCTGCCCTAACGTGCTTTTTTCCCCCACACTGACCGGCTCGGATAGTCTCAACGAGTGTCCCACAACATACTAGAGATGAGAAGTGAACGAAAACCTCCACATTACCTGGTGATCGCTATTTGTTGTGGTCTGTATCCAAATCTCTGGACGCTAGAAAGCAAATCTCGTTCTGAAATCGCGCGATAGCTCGCGCCAAAACACTGGCGATGGTGCAGATTCCGTCCCGGTCGTGGAACAGCGGATCAGCTCTTTACCCTTGCGGAGCTGCAGGGGGGGTCATGTGAGTATGACCTGCCAGTCTACATGTGTTTTGTGGATTTGGAGAAGGCCTATGACCGTGGCCCCCAAGGGGCTTTGTGGGGGGCACTGCGGGAGTATGGGGTCCCTGTACAACCAAAGTGAGAGCTGTGTCTGCATACTCGGCACTAAGTCAGACATGTTTCCGGTGGGTGTTGGACTCCACCAGGGCTGCCCCTTGTCTCCAATCCTGTTTGTGGTTTTCGTGGACAGGGTTTCAAGGTGCAGTCGTGGTGGGGAGGGTTTTCGGTTTGGGAGCTTCAGGATCGCATCTCTGCTTTTTGCGGATGATGTGGTTTTGTTGGCGTCCTCAGACCGTGACCTCCAGCACGCACTGGAGCGGTTTGCAGCCGAGTGTGAAGCGGCAGGGATGCGGATCAGCACCTCCAAGTCCGAGGCCATGGTTCTCTGCCGGAAACCGGTGGATTGCTCCCTCTGGGTTGAGGGGAGTGGTGTGGGAAAATGGAGCGAGAGATGGACAGGCGGATTGGTGCGGCGTCAGCAGTAATGAAGGCGTTGTACCGAACCGTCGTGGTGAAGAGGGAGCTGAGCCGTAAAGCGAAGCTCTCGATTTACCAGTCCATCTACGTTCCAACCCTCACCTATGGTCATGAGCTTTGGGTAGTGACCGAAAGAACAAGATCGCGGATTCAAGCGGCCGAAATGAGCTTCCTCCGTAAGGTGGCTGGACTCAGCCTTAGAGATAGGGTGAGGAGCTCAGACATCCGGAGGGAGCTCGGAGTAGAGCCGCTGCTCCTTCGCATCGAAAGGAGCCAGTTGAGGCAGTTTGGCCATCTGACTCGGATGCCTCCAGGGAGACTTCCTTTGGAGGTTTTCCGAGCACGTCCATCTGGGAGGAGACCCCGGGGTAGACCCAGAACTTGCTGGAGGGATTATATATCTTGTCTGGCCTGGGAACGCCTCGGGATCCCCCAGGAACAGCTGGAAAGCGTCGCTGGGGGGAGGGACGTCTGGAACGACCTGCTTCGCCTGCTGCCTCCGCGACCCGGCCCCGGATAAGCGAAAGAAAATGGATGGATAATATAGCAGATGCTGTTATTTAGTTTAGGCTAATTTAGTGGCTAATACTATCTTGTTTAGGTTTGGGTAATGGTTACAGTTAAAGTGGAAGTTAATGTCATCTTATTTAGGCTAACATAATGGCTAACTTTATCTTGTTCAGGTTAATGTTATTTTGTTTACACCACTGTTTTCTTTTTTGGGCTAATGTAGCCGATAGTGTCATTTTGTTTTGGCTATTGTTGTGGCAAATATCCTGTTTACTCTAACATAATGGCTCACGTCGTCTTGTTTAGCTTAATATGGAAGCTAATGTTATTTTGTTTAGGTTGACGTAGCGGCTAACAGTATTTTGCATTGGCCAGCACAGTGGCTAATGATATTTTGCTTAGGCTAATATAGCAGATACTGTTATTTAGTTTAAGCTAATATCATGGCTAATACTATCTTGTTTATGTTTAGGTAATTATAAAGCTAAAGTGGAAGCTAATGTCATCTTATTTAGGCTAACATAATGGCTAACTTTATCTTGTTCAGGTTAATGTTATCTTGTTTGGGCTAATGTAGCCGATAGTGTTATTTTGTTTTAGGCTAATGTTGTGGCTAATATTATCCCGTTTACTCTAACATTGTGGAAGATGTCATCTCGTTTAGGTTAATGTTATCCTGTATGGGCTAACACACTGCATAGCATTTCTGTTATTGTGAGCTACCAGCTACTGTCATTGCTGTCTAATCTATTCAATTCAGTTCAATTGTATTTATATAGCGCCAACTACAGGTCAAATTGTCTCAAAACACTTTACAGAACCCATATGCGTGTGAATTAAAATGTGTGTGAAGCAGTTTTCTTTGTAAATAAGCGTTTATGTTGAAGTTGAAAAATAGTTTTCACCATCTAATCTGCTACTGAAAATGGTGGAATTTAATTTTCTGCTGTCATACTTTTCACCATATAGTGTGAAACTCACTTAACCCTCTCTGGGTAACTAATAAACTAAGAGGTTCTATATTAAACAAAGTATTCTAAGTATATTTAACGTTGTAAAGATAGCTGAGTACCTTTTATTAACAGACCAGACTTCCTAGTTTCATTATTCAACAGCCCGTAGAGAAGCAGTGAGCCTAAAGCTGCAGTAAGCCTCAGCATAAAGGAGCTCTTATGTATCTTTCCACAGTGGCATTGTGTACCTGGCACTCCGATAAGCTTGTCCTGAGGACGTGCACATTTCCAACATATTCCACATTCTTTTGTTTCTTTCTGCCGTTTGCCGTGCGCTCTCCTCTCTGTGTGAAAGTTGACTCACCAGCACGGCGCTGAATCTCTCCTCCAGCTCCTCCTCAGGTGGCATCGGCAGCTTGGCCCCGGCCGGCCCGCTGGACCCCGGGGCCGCCGCCTTCCCATCCTTCCCCTGGGAAGCCTCGATGCTCCCTGCTGCATTTCCCATGACTGTAAATCCAAAAAAACGCTCATATACTCAAAAACTCAAAAATCTTAACAGCGCTGCCAGGAGGGTTAGAAAACAACTGTTGGTTCAGAGTTGAGTCCTGTGTGGCCCGTGACCTTCCATTATCTCCACGACCCCACTGTGTCGCCTCATGCTCAAGTTATTACTGGTCGATATTCTTGGACAGGCGGCGGGATGAAATCCACCCGAGCTGCTGAATGAGAGTCGGTGCTGGCCGCATTATGAAACCCTAGAAAGAGGGAAGGGGATATCCTGACAGTGACAGACAGACTGACAGCTGAAAGAGAAAAGGGAGGAGGAGGAGTTCAAGCCTGTGGCTTCTGTCCGGGACGAGCAGCAAAAATTCAACACAACAACAAAGGTGTCACCGGTGAGAGGAGGAAACTCAGAGGAAACTCCCACAGCAGGTAGTTGATCTGTGGAAGTCCTCCATCTGCTGCTGGATGCTGGAAGTCTGAGGCCCTCAGAGCTTCATATCAGAGAGGAGAGATCCAGCAGTGACTGTTTCTATCCGACAGGACGGAGACTGAAGGCAGCAGCAGCTTCAACAGCACCCAGGCTCTGGGTCCTAAAGCCTCCATATTCAGGCTGCACCTGATGCTTAGAGCCAGTAGAGAGAAGACGATGACAAACTGGTTTAACCCTCTAAACAGGCATTTTTACCCACTGTGGCTCATTTTTCACTGCAGTATAAACTCCTGCACCTCCATGGATAGGAGGAGAGACAACTATGGCATGTTTTCTGTTATAATGCCATATAAATCATACAAAAAGTGGAATTTCTTTGATTCTTTCATTTACAAAAATCACAATAACTGTAACCACTCTAACATCTTTCCAAGTGCCCACAGATGTTACTATTGCAGGGGAAAAAATGGCTCCACATGCTAAAGACAGTTAAAATAATTTTTATTTGTTTACATACTTGTCTCCTCTCTGCACTGCTTCAACACGGCCCGAACTTTAACAGCAAAGTCCCTGAATTTTTTTGTATTTTACAGAATCTAGTTAGAACAAATGGTGAATTTTTGGCACAAATAAAGCAGATGAAATATCACAATTTTAAGCTTAGATTTTGTTGATTTTTTTAGACTAAAACGAAAGACAGCTGTTTTGTATTTTTTTGGAAGTATCACAGTTATAAAGCTGTGCATTGTTTAAAAAAAAACTATGTTTGAATTTCTTTATTTTTTGCAAAAGAATATTCCAGATAACTATTTATATTCTTACGATTTTTCCAGACTTTTTCTCTCTCCTCTGTTCTTCATCTGTACAAAGATGTTTCATCATGCTGAATGTATCGTCAACAACTTGCTGCTCTGTTCACTGTTTTTGAGCCATTAATTGTGCATTATTGTAGTATTCTTGTGGGGTTTTTTGTCTGTTTGCATTCATTTTGTGTCTTTTTTTTTGCTTTCTGTGTTGTTTTGGTCATTTTGTTTCTCTTTATTTCTGTATTGTTTTTTAAGCATTTTTCATCTGCTTTGTGTCATTTTGTGTATTGATTTTATCAATTTGTGTCTTGTAATCCTTATTTTGTTTCATTTTGTGTCTTATTTTTGTGCTTTTGTGTCTCTTTTACAGTGGTTTTGTCTCCACATACAACAGATATTTAACTATCTCCATGTTTACTCTCCAGACTTTTTCTTTCTACTCTGCTCTTCATCTGTACAAAGATGTTTCACCATGCTGAATGTATCTTCATTGACTTGCTCCTCTGTTCACTGTTTCTGAGCCATGCTGCATTTATTTTATTGATCCAGTAGGTTTTTATTTCCTCTCTGTCTCTCTAATTTGTTTGTTTTTTTACAGAATCTGGAACGAATGGTTTATTCCGTCACAGGGTTTAATCAAGGACCGTTGGTAAGCTGAAAATCCAACAATTATTTCTGCTTGTAGTTTTGAGAAATTATGTAATTTTGATGTCTTTTTAAAGACAACTTGCCTTTCAAGTCATAAATTATAGATATAACATTTACATCCTGTCCAGATTTAACATTACGGTTATCAACAACCTCATTTTGACTCTGTTTTAATGATGTGCATTGTAAATAACTGTAACTTAATTATTCCTTCAAATAGAATGCTTTCTCCAATTCTACAATTTCATTTAGTAGTTGCTTTTATCCAAAGCGATGTACATCTGAGAGTAGACAGAACACAAGCAAGGATCTAGTCAGGAGAAAACAACCTGGATAAGAGCCGTAAAATCAGTTCAGGTGTGATAATAGGACCGTGATGTCTACAGGCAGTGCAGACATAATGGGAATTCATTTTTTGCAGTCTGTCAAGTGCAAACACATCCAAACCAAAGAAGACTTTCTGGATGTCATTACTTCATATTTGTTTTATAAAGATGTTTCTTTCTTTGCTTTTGTTAGCTCTAAGCTGAAATACATACTACCTATCCACAGAAAGTACTCACAACTGACTAAATTAAAATTCTTTTCTTGATTAACTTCATAAAACATTGAACTTTTGATTGTGCAGTTTCCTAGAGCTGTGGATGATGTCACCAAAACTCAACAATATTCACTTTACTATGTTAATATGAAGAAAAGGAGGAAATTATTGAGAAAATATCTTTATATTTTATTTAAAAATGACTCAACTCACATTTGCAGGATTAACAGTCTGCATGTGAGCTGACATGAACCGATGTCCAAATTTAAAGTCTAAGACCACAAGTGCATCTCTCATTTTTAGCTGTTTTGATTTTTTTTCTTTGCTTTTCTTTATATATTAAAGATAATTTGAGAATTATATGCTTCTGCCTTTAATCACACTGTATGCATTAAGTAGTGCTAATCTGTCATAGAAACTACACAAAACGTGCTGTTATGTCAGATTCACAATTTTAGAGCAAAATGTGAGTAAAAGAGGAATGATATAAATTCACAATTTGAAGAAGCAAAAAAAATCTCTTACCTTAAATTGTTTTTTATGTTGTTGGCCTTTTTCACCGATGGCATTTTGACACGGAACAGCAGCAAAAGAAGGTTTACTGGGGCACTAAAATAAAAGATATTTGTATTATTAATGTTAGTATAAAGTCAAAATGTGCTTTAAAAACTAATTTATACAAGGACATTAGTATTATATATGAAATACAGTTTGTTTTCATTGGATGACATGAAGTTATTTAGTTTATTTCGTGACATTTGACCCCATAAACCAACTAAAGTTTGCCTGGTAATGTTTAAAAATGAGTTTATTAAGAGTACAATCACCACAGTACGTTAATCTCCGTGTAGAAACGGAGTGAACAGAGTAAACAAGAGCAGCGGTGGGTGATTTATCCCTCAGCCAGATATTTCTGTGATCAAAGCCTCATTCATACTTTCATGTTGCGTCATAACACCCAAACACACCGCCGTAGTAAAGAGGATAAAGCTCTTAAGCACGGTCATAAGCAGCGGTGACATAATGTTTGAGCTGCAGAGTCACTGGAAGGTGGAAGCAGTAAACGTTAATAAATGATGAGCTGATACCTGAGCGTCTGGACACACGTGGTCGGCAGCAGCAGGACGTAACCAACATGACGGGTCATTTATCAGGTTTACGGCGGCGTTATGATGGCGTGTAGTACAACAGAAACTAACAAGAAACTACTTTATATCTTACTAAAAGGTTTATTAATCACAAATGTAGTCAGTTTTTGTAATAAAAGCAAAGAAACTCTACATTTATGTAGATTATAAAGCAGCAGGGAGGAGGTCGGGGTGGATGGTGGCCAAACTAAACTCAAGTCAGTGACACAAAGAACTGTAGTCTGTAAAATAGGCGACAGCATCACATTGTGGTTTCAAATAACTCTATAACATGCACAAATTAAATCTCAAGTCTGCAATATTTCCCTGACTTCCCTAACCAAAGCGCTTCAGGTGCTTCAACGTAACAATGTTTAATATTCAAACCAGTCATGTAAATATGTATAGCATTTAAATATTAGTGTTTTGTTGTTCTATTTAAATTAGTAAAATAAACACCATTTTTAGATTTTAATTATATTTTTTAAATTCGTCAGGTAAATTAGTAAAATAAACACCATTTTTAGGTTTTAACTATATTTTTTTAATTAAGTAAATTTATGCAATACATAATTGTCCAGTTTTACAATTTGTCCTTATTTTTATTTTATGATCATTATTATGTATTCCAAACTGCTTAACAAAACAATCATTAATATTCCAACTAGTAATGTAAATTTGTGCAGTATATAACATTGTAGGTTCTTAACTTTAATAATTAAATTACTCAGGTCAGATCTTAATGTTTAGGGTAGCAAGGTGCAAACAGCTGTTTGTTTTGTTTTGGATTTATTCTTCCAATTTAAAAAAAGTTAACCTGTTTATAACTTCTCACTCTCAGTGCAATTACTCGTCTAAATTATGAACAAAATACTGGACGCTTTAATAAAAACAAGAAGGTATTGCTGAGAAGATGATGCATTCTGGTTCCTCAGATCCTCTTTTCTCAAAAGCAAAAACACTCCAAGCTCGTGGGTCCTGCAGTGTGGGGACATCATGGCAGAATATCTTAAAAATAAATGTAAAATAATTCAAAGTGGCAGCCCCAATATAAACCTGTAGGCTTGTTTAGATTATCTGAGAGACTCCCGTGTTTCTGTGTTCAATAAAAATTTGATATAATTTAAATAAAGTTATGAAATGGGAATACAGACAGCAGATATTTCCACTTAGCGACTCTATTGTCTGTTTGAAACGCCCTCAGATAAACTTCTAGGAGACGACGTTGAACACTGCGACAAAGTGAATCCTTTCCCTCCTTCTGAGACTTTCATGTTCTGGAGGAGTTGAAGCTTTTTGTTTCTGATTTCTTACTCAGCAGAGATTTCTGGATTTTGCTGGCAGCGATAAACTGCACAGAGCAAATTCAGGTCATTAATTATCCGAGCTTCCGGTAAGAAAATGGTGAAAAATGTCATTTGGATTTTCCCAAATCTCAAGGTCACGTCAAATATATTCAGTTTACTGTCAAAGAGGAGGAAGGAAACATGAATATGTACATTTAAGATTAGTAACTGTGAAGCCTTAAACGTTAGAAATCTGAATATTTGTTGATTTCTGCGACAGAAAATTGACAAAACAATCAACATATGATGTTTTCTAGAATGAATGATGAGCATTCAAGAAAATAGAGCAGATTAATCAGAGGAAATAAAGATAAACTGCAGCCAGAGACACATTAGATAGAAGTCTTTCAGCGTTCTTTATATACATACATACATACACACGTGGACAAAATTGTTGGTACCCCTCAGTTAAAGAAGGAAAAACCCACAATTCTCACTGAAATCACTTGAAACTCACAAAAGTAACAATAAATAAAAATTTATTGAAAATTAAATAATCAAAATCTGCCATTACTTTTGAATTGTTGATTAACATAATTATTTTAAAAAACAAACTAATGAAACAGGCCTGGACAAAAATGATGGTACCTCTATAAAAGATTGAAAACTATTTGACCAGAGTGACATGATTAACTCAGGTGTGTCATTTAATTGACATCACAGGTGTTTCCAAACTCATAATCAGTCAGTCTGCCTATTTAAAGGGAGACAAGTAGTCACCCTGCTGTTTGGTGAAAAGGTGTGTACCACACTGAACATGGACAACAGAAAGCGAAGGAGAGAATTGTCCCAGGACATCCGAAAAAAAATTATAGACAAACATCTTAAAGGTAAAGGCTATAAGACCATCTCTAAACAGCTTGAAGTTCCTGTGACAACAGTGGCTCATATTATTCAGAAGTTCAAGACCCACGGGACAGTAGCCAACCTCCCTGGACGTGGCCGCAAGAGGAAAATTGATGACAAATTGAAGAGACGGATCGTTGGAATTGTATCCAAAGAGCCCAGAGCAACCTCCAAAGAAATTAAAGGTGAACTCCAAGGCCAAGGTACATCAGTGTCAGATCGCACCATTCGTCGTTGTTTGAGCCAAAGTGGACTTCATGGGAGACGACCAAGGAGGACACCACTGCTGAAAAAAACTCATTAAAAAGCGAGACTGGAATTTGCAAAAATGCATGTTGACAAGCCACAAAGCTTCTGGGAGAATGTCCTTTGGACAGATGAGACCAAACTGGAGCTTTTTGGTAAGGCACATCAACTCTATGTTCATAGACTCAAAACCAAGCATACGAAGAAAAGAACACTGTCCCTACGGTGAAACATGGAGGAGGCTCAGTAATGTTTTGGGGCTGCTTTGCTGCATCTGGCACAGGGTGTCTTGAAAGTGTGCAAGGTACGATGAAATCTGAAGACTATCAAGGCATTCTGGAGAGAAATGTGCTGCCTAGTGTGAGAAAGCTTGGTCTCAGTCGCAGGTCATGGGTCTTCCAACAGGACAACGATCCAAAACACACAGCCAAAAACACCCAAGAATGGCTGAGAGAAAAGCGTTGGACTATTCTAAAGTGGCCTTCTATGAGCCCAGATCTGAATCCCATTGAACATATGTGGAAGGAGCTGAAACATGCCATTTGGAGAAGACACCCATCAAACCTGAGACAACTGGAGCTGTTTGCTCATGAGGAGTGTTCCAAAATACCTGTTGACAGCTGCAGAACGCTCATTGACAAATACAGAAATCGTTTAATTGCAGTGATTGCCTCAAAAGGTTGTGCAACAAAATATTAAGTTATGGGTACCATCATTTTTGTCCAGCCCTATTTCATTAGTTTGTTTTTTTAAATAATTATGTTAATCAACAATTCAAAAGTGATGGCTGATTTTGATTATTTAATTTTCAATAAATTTTTATTTATTGTTACTTTTGTGAGTTTCAAGTGATTTCAGTGAGAATTGTGGGTTTTTCCTTCTTTAACTGAGGGGTACCAACAATTTTGTCCACGTGTGTATATATTAGTGTTGCTGTAACTCGTGTTCTGAGTCACACTGACATCTAGTGGTCGTAACGGTTTATTACAGCAGGAAATCTGACCTCCTCCTTTACCACAGAGTCATCATTTCAGAACCGAGTCTCTAAATGTCAGGATTGAGTTTTCATTTACAAACTAGAGATGAAACGCAGTCAGGTTAACTCATCTGCTCTTTTATGGATTTGTTTTTTAATCTTTGAGTTTTTCTTTAAATCACAAGATTATTCTCTCTTCTTGGATATAACGTCCCCAAATAAAAAACCATTTATACTTTAAACATCAAATGAAAAGACTCAAAGCATATTCAGGTTTTATTCATGTAGTTTTTACAATTTGGACCAATCAAAACCAACATAATCCAGCTGTTTTGAAAATTAAACACTTAAAATGTGTATTCGTGTTTATATTTTTTAGGCTCCTTAGTAATAATACTGTTGGTTTTGGTAATTTTCTTGAATTTGTTTAAAATTAAAATGCTAAATTTCATTGCAGCCATCGTATAATGCCATAAATATGAAGAGTGTGAAGGAATAAATGTGGAAATGTTGTGTTATGAAATCCAAAATCTCTTTAATTATTGTAAAAATACCACAAAATATTACGGTTGAGCAAAATATGAGTGTTCAAAATCAGATTTTACAACAAATTAAATTAGATTTTCATAAGTACACAATTTTTGTCTATTTTTCTGTGCATATATACACCAATTTGGAATATTCTGAATATTTTGATGCACTAACACCAGCTGCAGTAGAAGCTTTAGGTTACAGTGATGAGTTTCTGCTTACATTAATAGTGATATTTTTACACAGTTGTTACATGAAAATAACACTGAACTCCCTTTATATTCATCTTAAGGACTGTTGACATGTAGTGGGCGTAAAATACTCTGAAATAAAATACTAAAAACATGAATTTTTACTTGAAAACACTTAAGAAAGGGCTCAAATGTCTTAGTTCTGTTCTTAAGATTGTGTGATAATCTCAGAGGCTTTTCAACAAGTTCATGAAGTTTGTATTTATGGAAAAATGCCTTTCGTTGTCATGTTGTACTTCTCTTTAAACAACTATCTAAAATGTTACAGCACCCAGTGTTGAGGCAGTTTTTGTGACTGTATTTGTGGACGTCTAACATCTGTAGCAGCTGGATTAACCACAGTGAACAACATGGAGATCAGCTGTGGGGATTATTCTGATATCCAGCCGGTATAAAGAGATTAATAATGTTAGAGCTTATTTACTGCAGCTTGGATTTTGTCAGACCAGTCGTTGGGACGTTTTTTCTAAATTACAGTTAAAGTAGCCTGATGTTTATTTTATCTGTTGTTCAAATTCCTGAAGTAACTGAGCTGACATATGCGGACAACACATCTTTATATAAAAAAAAGAGACACATCTTTATATTTTAATGTCATCACATGTAAATGATAGATGAAAACTAATGGTCGACTACTAGCACAACAACCGAATATTCAGATATTTGGGTCCAGCCCTAGTAAACCTGCACAATAAATAATGTGGATCAGACTTAACTTTATTGTTTGTTAGTGCATTTATGTTGTATATAGCATTATGGTTTCAGCATTTAATATTATATGACCCCCAGTGATGGAATCTGCTCACTGCTGTGTATAATGATGGCTCAGGGATCCTTGGTCCTTCATTGAGTGCGCATCCTTTTTGTTTGGAGAACAAATGTCTTATGTTTAAACTAATTTAAGCAAATTAGTCAGGTAAAATAAACACCATTTTAACAACCACTTGAAGCTGTTACTACCTCCTGAAGAACATCGCTAGAATCAAGGGTTTCCTGTCTAGAGAGGACACAGAGACATGTCCATGTATTTATTTTCAGTTGGTTAGACTATTGTAATGGCGTCTTTAAAGGTCTTAACAAGAAATCAATCAAGCAGCTGATCCAGAAGGCTGCCAGAGTCCTACTAACACCAGGAAACTGGACCACATTACACCGGTCCTCAAATCACTGAAACATGTGCCAACATGTCCTCAGACTAAATTGCAAAAACTCTGTGGTGAACTGTGAGCCGTGACGGTGAAGACGGCAGAGATTCATGTGATTTAAATCATTTTCTCACCACCAGATCAGTTCGGCTTCACGAGTTGAAGCTAAAACGTGTTTAGAGAGAAAAACTTTAGCAGGTGGAGAATAAAACCAGCAAAGTTTCTTCTGTGTTCAGACTGTCCACACGTTTACTAAAACATTATTCCATCTCCAATCACCAGCAACCTTCTGCTTGAAAATCCTGTATTAGACACTAACAGAATCTGTGAAATGTTTAATTGTATTTCTGAAGTAATTTCCGCAACTTCAACCCACTTTCAGCAGCTGAAATTTATCGTATACCAGGAACGATTACAGATAAAATATGCACTGTTATGTCTCATCGTGTTATTGATTAAAAACTATTTGAAATGGAGGATATTAGTATTTTTAAGAAGATGTATGCACACATGATCTACTGAAACCCAACATGAAGTCAGTTCATCTCAATCAATTAATCTGTCCATTATTTTTTTTGATTCATTGATTGGTTTTTTGGTCTATAAAATGGGAAAAAATTGAAAATAAATGTTGATCAGTGTTCCCTATAGCCCAAAATGACAAATGAAAACCAGAATATATTCAATTTACTCTCATAGAAGAGAAAAAAACCAAAAACATTCACATTTAGGAAGCTAGAATCAAAGAATTTAGACTTTTCAGCTGATGTCTATATTTAGCAACTAAAGTTTCAGATATACTTTTGGTAGGTGTTTTTGTAATAATCAACAAACTTCCAGTAGACGACTGGTTTTAATGTACATTAACCCATTAACCGATCATACTGCAGCTTAATGTAAAGTTTATGTTCAATAAAAGAAGAAAAATGGTTCAACTTGAACTGTTTGCTGCTTCTTTGAGCAACACTGAGCCTCCACAAGCTTCAGTAATGGCAGAAGTAGAGTGAATGTGGTGCAGCACTAACCTGTTTAAACGTTTTGGGGCCAAAAAAAGCCGCCACCATTAAATTCAGCCAATTTTAATCTGAGGACCTTGTATGAGGTTTCAGCTACTGGTGGTTTTTAGTTGAGAGTGCAACAGCAGGAAATCAATGTAAGTCAGTGAAGTAATGCAAACATTTGTGTGTAACACTGGTTAAATACATCATTAAATGTATCTAACACTGGTGAAATATATCATTAAATGTATCTAACACTGGTTAAATATATCATTAAATGTATCTAACACTGGTGAAATGTATCAAATACTGGTTAAATGTGTGTAAAACTGGTCAAATGTATCCACCACTATTTAAATGTATCAAACACTGGTTAATGTATCATTAAATATACCTAAAACTGGTTAAATATGTCTAAACCTGGCTAAATGTATCTACCACTATTTAAATGTATCATTAAATGTATCTAAAATTAGTTAAATGTATTGTTAAATGTGTGTAAAACTGGTTAAATGTATCTAATAATATTTAAATGTATCCTGATTAAATGTATCTACTACAATTTAAAGGCATCATTAAAAGTATCTAAAACTAGTTAAATGTATCATTTGATCTATCTAAAACTTGCTAAACAACATTAAATGTATCATGAAATGCATCTAACAGTGGTTAATTTTTTTCTGTTTTGTTAAAGATACTATCTGGTAAAATCATTTACATGTTGACTGCAAAAAATAACCTGAAACCTGCATTTTTACAAAAAAAAGTATTTTTTTCTTGTGCCTTTAAAGAGTGGAAAGAATGGTTTTGGTTAAATGAAGGTCAGGTTTAAATATAGTCAACACAGACAGCACATGTTCCAGATGCATAAAACCGCTACGCATCAAGACAGAAATATGTATTTTATGTTCCATTTGTCAGATTTATGTGGTGTTTCATGAAGTGAACAATATCACAACTTTATGTTTATGAAATGGAACAAAAGCCCAGAACTGGTTTGAAAACGCCTCAGGAGACGACTCTAACAGAAACAGACTTGTGTAGCATAGAATTGGGTAAATTAAGAGAGTGGGTAAAGATGGATGGAGCGCTTACTGCAAACCAGACAGACGAAGGAAGTCTAATTTTACAACAAGGTTTTGGGGACATCACAACATAAACAAAGCTGCTCCTCCAGATGGAATAATCCCTTTAATCTGCACACGGTTCTATATCATCTGAAGACCTTATAGCGCATTTAATCTCACTGATTTTTGGAAGTATTTTCAGCTGAGGAGCAGCGTGGGAAGAGAATAATGTTCAAAAGTTTCTCCTCACACTCTATGCTCTGCCTCAATATTTCATAGGAAAATGTCAAATATTCAAAGTAGAAAATGACAGTTTGATGTGGAAAAAGGATCTGGAGATTAGAGAGGACAGATGTAGGTTGGGCTGCGAGGGAGACGATAAATAGGTTTATCTGTTCTGAAACTGTACAAAAAATTATTTTAAACCCCGAAGTGAGCTTAAACCATGAAGAAAAATGTTAGAAATGTGATGATATTGTCTTTTCAGTAAATAAAAATCACTTTATTTTGTGTCATTTTTCTAAAACAATGTCAAAAATACAACATTTTCACAAAAAAGATTCTGTAAAAAATAAAAAAATAAAAATAATTCTGCCCTCCTTTGCACAGTGGAGGAGCCATGTTAAATCAACAGTCCAAAAAAAAATTTCACAGAATATTTGGCTGAACTACAGGCTGTGTTTGCACTTAAAGTAGAAGAACACTGTAAAATATAAAAGGTAATCTGTGTAAACTTTTAAAATGACTAATATAAACAATGTCTTTGTGGTCACATTTTGTCTATTTATGGTCACATTTAGTCTCTTTATGGTCATATTTGGTCTCTTTATCGTTGTATTTTGTGTCTTTATGGTCATATTTAGTCTATTTACAGCAGGGGTCTCAAACTCAATTTACCTGGGGGCCGCTGGAGACAGAGGCTGGGTGAGGCTGGGCCGCATCAAGTTTTCCACAAGAAAAGCTCTGATAAAAACATTCCAATGTTCTCAAATATCTTTATTTTTTAACACAAAATAAGATGAAAAAATAAATAAACGAATTAAGAATTAATAAGAAAATAAATCAATCAGTAATAAGTAAATAAAATAATAATAATAATAATACAGCAGATATAGATGACTGAAGAAACCACATATAGTTGCTGACTAGAGAAATCTAATTATTTTTATTCAGATTCAAATGTCTGTATTAACAGTTCTTTAACCTTTAACTTTCTGAACATGAATGGAACATTGGCAATGAACTGTTCTGAACATGGCTTCTCTTGCCTACTTCTTGCTGCTAGAGACCTGGCAGTGCTTCTTCTCGCACAGCTGAGCCACATTTGGCTTGAGGGAGGAAGCAGTTAAGACCCTCAGTAGGGCTTGAAGATGCTCATCAGTAAGTCTGGACCTGTACTTGGACTTAGTAGTTCAAGGTGGAGAAGAGCTTTTCGCACAAGTATGTGCTCCCAAAAAGGCACATGGTCCTCTTGAACATTCGGGAAAGCTCAGGGAAGCTGGGGGTCAATTCTCTCAAAAATTGTCCAAGCTTGTCTGTTTTTCCACTCACCTCCCTGAACTTGGCTTTGAGTTCAGAATTGCACTGCAGGTCAATGAGCTCCATCTGAAGCACAGGAGGGGCATCTTGCACATCAAAGGAGAATGGGTCCGCAAAAATTTGAAATGTGGCTCTGTGCATCTTGAAGCCTGCAAATCTGTGATCAAATTCCTCCTGTAGCTTCAAAATGACCTCAACATACTTCTCACCACTGAATGGTGTGGCTGCATCCACGAGGGCCTTGCATGCTGGGAAATGCCAAAGGTTTGTCTGCGAGAGCTGGGCTTTCCATAACACAAGTTTTGTGGAGAATGCTCTCACGTTGTCATAGGCAGCACTGACAAGTTGTCCCTGGCCTTGTAACTTCTTGTTCAGTACATTAAGCTCATGTGTGATATCAACAAGAAAAGCTAAGTCCATAAGCCATTTGGGATCACTTAGCACAGGAACAGCCACCCCATCCTTCTCCATGAAGGCTTTCACTTCTGCTCTCAACTCAAAAAATCTCTTCAATGGATTTCCCCTGCTGAGCCAACGTACATCGGTGAAGTAGAGCACATCCCCATATTCTGACTCCATTTCCTCTAAAAAAGCACGGAACCTTCTGTGCTTTAAGCCCCTGGATCTGATTTGGTTGATGCAGGGAGGTTGATGCAACGACAGACATCACATTGTCAAACTTCAGGCATCTGCTGCAAAGGGCCTGCTGATGGATAATGCAGTGCAGAGCTATGGCCTCCTCCACACCCTCCTCTTCCATTTTTTTTGGAACAAGTGCCACCAGTCCATTTTTCCTCCCTGTCATTGATGGGGCTCCATCGGTTGTTATTCCAACAATGCACTGCTTTCAAATAAATTTTGCAGTTGTACACGTCACAACTGAACAGATTTTGTTTTCAAGTGTAATACATAACAAAAAGTGTAACCAAAGTAAATAAATTATGATAATTTCACCAAAGTGCATAAAATGCCAGAAAAATGTAAACAGAAAATGGGACCGTTGCCTAATAACACTAAAAACTAGTGGTGTGCGATACTGCAAGATTTGATATTGATCCGATACCAAGTAAATACAGGGCCCTGCGCATTGTAAGTTCATGGCACCCATCTGGTCCCACCTGGTTGCTTAACAAGAGATATTTACCGACGTTCCCTGAACGCCTCACAGCGCAGACTATGGTACATGCTGTTCAGTGGCTGAGTGATCAGACCACCGTGAGAGCAAAATGTACTTAAATTTACTTATTTAAAAGAGTCAGATGAAGTGTCCTCATTTCAGATTAGTCCAATATGACAGCGATTGATTTTGTCCATATGTTGTTTTCTGTGAGCCGAGAAAACAGCACACGTCAGTGCGCTACGTCTTTTAAAAGGGGAGAGCATTTTTACATTTTAAAGGCCGCGGTCAGTCTGATCCGTCACGGCCGCTGCAGGTGATCTGCATGAATGAGATGAGTTGCAGAACCCGTGAGCGCCGGCGCGTTCCCCCCTCTACTGCCGCCCCTCCGGGAGCCTGTCTCCCCCCTCCCTCTCCGGTTGTGAGTTTCTGGCCAGTGTTGGCATTATAGTAACTTGGTATTCATTCTGTGAATAAAACTGTCTGTCCCGCTCAGCAGCAACGTAAGCTAATGTCGCGAGGTCGCAACAAGCCTGGCCGATGTCCCGCCCTCAAGAGCCATATACCCCACTGTGATTGGTAGATTCGTTCAGCTCCGCGCACAACACTGAAAAGTGTCATTCACATCAAACTTGCGGGCCGCACTAACATTAATGTTTCATATTAAGACGGGGGCCGCAAACTATCGGCCCGCGGGCCGCAGTTGGCCCGCGGGCCGCGAGTTTGAGACCCCTGATTTACAGTCATATTTTGTCATATTGTCATATTTGCCTGTTTTTGGTCATATTTAGTCTCTTTATGGTCATATTTTGTCTCTGCATAGCCATGTTTTGTTGCATTATTGCCTTATTTTCTCTCTTTATAGTGACATTCTGTCTTTTTATAGTCATATTTTGTCGCTTTATTGCCGTATTTTGCCTGTTTTCGGTCATATTTAGTGTCTATATGGTCATATTTGGTCTCTTTATGGTTGTATTTGGTCTATTTATGGTCATATTTTGTTGCTTTAAAGCTGTATTTTGTCTCTTTATGGTCATATTTTGCTTCTTTATGGTCATATGTTGTCTCTTTTTGGTCATATTGTTCTATTTATAGTCATATTTTGTCACTTTATTGCCATATCTTGCCTATTTCTGGTCATTATTTTGTCTTTTTATGGTCGTAATTTGTCTCTTTATGGTCGTATTTAGTCTCTTTGTGGTCACATTTTGTCTATTTATAGTCCTATTTTGTTGCTTCATTGCTGTATTTTGCCTGTTTTTGGTCATATTTTGTCTCTTTGTCATATTTTTTCACTTTATTGCCGTATTTTGCCTGTTTCTTGTCATATTTTGTCTCTTTATAGTCAAGGACACAACAATGCCCTCTGGCTCTATTGGTGACCGAATTATTATGCAAAACATGCAACTACATACATTTCTACATAATAAACACTGAGGCAAAACTAAATGTTTTATTCTGTGAGCAGACGACAAAAGGAAAATCCTCAAAGCTGAACACTGCCAATAACTAAAGTTTTCATTTGACAATAAAAAATGCAAACTAAAATTGTGCAGGCTGCTTCATCAACAACGTCAAGACCTTCTGCAGAATTGTAGTTCCTTGAAATGAAAACGCTCTCGTGCTTCCTGTCTGGTCACTGTGTGGTTACGAAACCTGAAGTGACTCTGAGCATCTGCTTCTTGTCATTTGACAATGATAAACAATCAAATGGACTAAACAAGGTGTGACTAAACAAAGTGTGACCAAACGCTGCTCTTGTGTCTATTTTGATTGCTTAGCATCAAACCACATGTCTATCTAAACAACACACAGCTACTAGTCTTGCAAGGTAGCTCCGACTGCTTTGTCATTGTTTCCTCATTTAAGACACGACTCTGAAGAGAAGACACCCGTTTTTAATGTAAAGGAATAGATAAATCCTGTCATTATGTGGAGAAAAACAAACACCCACGAAGATAGTTCTGCTAAAAGTTAGCTAGATTAGCTGATCAGCAGCTGGATTATCCACACAGAAGTGCTGATTATTCTATTTTACTGAATGCTGTATTTGTAAAATAATCTAATGAATAAAATAAATAAAACTTCCAAATCCAAAGTTTATATTTCCTGTATGATATCATCTACAGTGATGTTACACAGGACAAATGTATCATTAAATGTATATAATACAAGTTAAATATATCATGTGTGTCTGAATCAATCTAAATGTATCACTTAATGTGTCTAACAGTGGTTAAATGCCTCTAATACTAGTTAAATGTATCAAATGTATCTGAAACACTAAATATATCATTAAATGTATCTAAAACTAGGCAAATGTATCATAAAATTTTTCTAAAAATAGTTAAACTTATTAAATATATCTAACACTTATGTGTATCATTAAATGTATCTAATACTGGTTAAATGTATCTAAAGCTAGTTAAATATATCATTAAATGTATATAAAACTAGACAAACATTAAATTTATCGAAAACTAATTAAATGTATCATGAAATGTATCTAAAACTAGTTAAATGTATCTAAAATTAATAAAATGTATCTAACATGGTTTAAATGTATCATTATCGTCTAAAATCCTCAAACATCAATTTCCTCTACATATACCAGAGTCCATGTTTTCAATATATAGATATGAGTGTTATTTTCTCATCCAGAGGAACATGTACAATACCAACAGTACTTACTGTATTTGTAGTTTATCTTTATTTTCTGGTGATGTCCTCTGCACATTTGAACTGTCCCCTTGCTGCTCTAATGCTGGAAATTTCCCCACTGTGAGACAAATAAAGGCTTATCTTAATTTCTTTTTCATTAAATGTACGTCACACTCGTTAAATGTGTCCAAACAAAGAAAAGGCTTTGCTGGTTGATGCTGCAGAGATACAGGGGATAAGGAGGCAGAAACTTCAGAAGTGAGTGAGCAGAGAGAAGCCGTTACATCAGACTTACTGTGCTGTGAACTCACTAAATGATTCTGTTAACCCTGAGGAGTGCTGCTGCAGGTCTGAACATTTAATGTGGAAGTTTACATAAATTTCCCCAGAAATAGTCGTAAACTTTGACGACTGTAAATTTGTAAAATAAACATGTAAATTTAATACTTTTCCAAAACCCTCTGAAGTAAACTACAGTAAAATCCATCAAACAAACAGGTTTATTCAAGTTATTTATTGTTGAGTTACAATAAATAGAATAACTGGAAGCACGGTGCAATATTTTAAATAATTCTGACAACAAAAGCAGCTATTTAGTCAAATTCGGTGTCAGGTGATCTTTACATGAACTCAACTTTGAATTTTTGTTTTCTGTGCACAAACATCAGAATCAAAACTTTGGAAATGACAACAAACAAACTGTTTTCATTTGTGTATTTAACTGTGACAGCAAACTAACAGGCTGCTTTATGCTGTGAAATGTGGCTGGAAATGTTTATAACGCTCAATAAAGCCATCTTGATATAAAAAAAATAAAAGCAAATGAGCATATGTTTATTGTAAATACATATTCAGAGTTCAGAGAATACAAAAGCATTTAAATATGTCATCAATGTCTCTATGTACACAGTATTTACAAACACGTACGTATTTAGGTGCAACCTGACGGTAAACCTGTGCAGTCATACAGTTAATCGTGATTAAACGTGCCTAAATACCCCACACACACACGTTCCTGGAACAATTTTTTTTTTCAGAATTTTGACCTCTGACATGTCACCGTTTCCTTTTACAGTGACATGTAATCGTACAGCGATTTTCAAGACATTTCAAGTGATGAGAGTCACATAAACACTCAAAGATGCTTAATTATTACCCAGCTAATGTATAATTACCTACAAACCTTTCATGCTCCTTAGAGTCGTTATTGTCTGTACTCCTTAAACTAAATGATCTAAACCAACAAGCACGACACAAATACTGACATTTTCTAGCACCCAGCACTAAAATAATGGATAAAATGTTGAGTATTTGCAGATTTGCTTCTTTTCTTTGTCCTATATCGTGACTGAAACTGAATATTTTGGGGAATTTTGGTGAAACAAAACATGACATTTGGAGATTTTTGGCAGTTCTTGTTTGACAATTCAGTTTACTGTCAAAGACGAGTTCAGATTCAGAGGATTTTGACATTTTTTCTTGACAAAAATTACAGTTGGGAATAAATTTAGCTGTTTACACTTATTCCAGGATTTTGACTTTTTTGTTGACCCACACCGATTAATTACAAAAAATGAATCATTTGAGGCACTTTTCATCCACAAATATTTGCTGATTTTAGGATCTAAACAGTACAATTTGCGGCTTTTTTTTTTTTTTTTTTTTTTTTACAGAGTTTTAAAGAACAAACAGTTAATAGAGAAACTAAGATCAGTTGAAGTCCCCTCTACTAAAGTGGGGACTGTCCCCCACCCCCCCACACACACCCACACACTTTAATGCACTTTAGAGAGACTGGATTGTTTGAGAGATGTACTTGTTTTTTGTTTTTAATCTGATTTGGTTGCTATTTATTAGTTTATTATGATGTCTATATTTTAACATGACATACACTATTTATTGATGTTTTTATTTCACTGCATCCACTGGTCGAGAAACGGAATTTCGTTCTCTTGTTTATGAAAATGACAATAAAAATCTTCTCACCTTTCTTTTACTAATTCATCTTCTAGACAATGTCCCAGTTTACGAAGATGACCTCTCTCTTTACTCACACCGATTAATCAATTATCAAAATAGTTGTTGATTAATTTAACAACTAATTAAACGTTTCAGCTCTAAAACTCGGTAAAGTCAAGATTTTTAATATCATGACCTGGATTCTTTGCAAACAGTGGCTTATCGTCCGCTTCACGAACTTTATTTAACTGCTGGAAACTGGAACTTGATCACGGTGTCTTGGCTGGAGTAGCTGCGATCAGGAGACATCGGAGCTGAGATGAAGGCCGGCGACAAGGCGGAGATCGAAGTGGAGCTCGACGTCTGCGGCCCAAGATGGCCGCCGCACGAGCAGCCCAAATCATGGACGAGCCTCAGCACGTCTTTACGGAAGCGAACGCCTACCAGGGCGTACAGGATCGGGTTGAGGCAGCAGCGGACGAACGCCAGTGTGCAGGTGATGTACTCCAGCACCAGGCCGCAGAACTGACCCGTCATTTTACGCAACAGCACCACGGTATACGGCAGCTGGAACACCAGGAAGATCAGCACCAGCGCCACCATCAGCTTCAGGGTGCGCTGCCGATGCCACTGCTTCCCACGGCGGTTGGCGTGACCTTCCCACAGCACCCGAGCAATCGAGGTGTAGCAGGTCACCATGATGAGAAGCGACAGGCAGAAGATGCCGATGATGGCGCCATTGGTGACCTTCTTGACCAGTCCGCTCTTCTGCATGCCGCAGTAGGCTTCGTCGCCGACCCCCGACACCCCAGAAAAGAGGATTTCAGGAAGACTGAGGAGCACCGCGACGAGCCAGACCCCCACGGCAGCCAACTTCCCGGCTGTCAGTATCTGACTACGAAACCGGAGCATCTCCTGAGCTCGAGCCACCACCATGTAGCGGTCGACGCTGATGCAGGCGAGCAGCAGCAGCCCGCTGTAGGTGTTGATGGCGTAGCAGGTTCGCATCAGCTTGCAGAGGGGAACCGAGAAGATCCAACCCCGGTGGGTCTCAACAGCCTGCAGGGGCAGCGTGAGGAGCAGCAGGAGGTCGGCCAGCGCCAGGTGGAACAAGAAGACGTCGGTCATGGAGCGAAGGCGGAGGCGGCGGTACAGAGCGAAGGTGGCGATCACCAGGCAGTTTCCCACGATGCCGAGCGGGAAGATCAGGCAGAAAACGCAGGTCTGGAACATTTTGATGAAGACCTCCTCATCACCGGCTTCACACCAGTAAGAGGACAGGTCGTAATCGTCAGCATCGGAGCCATTTGTTTGGTTCCAGAAAGAGATGTTTGGATAATCGTAATCAGGGGTGGGGTAATCCATCGCTAGTGGGGAAAAATGAAGACGTGTAATGAGAATGACGACGTGACGATAATATAAACAGCAAATCAGTGTTATTTCGTTTTTAAAAAATCACCAAAACTGCCAAAGTTGTTATAGCTACAAACAGTAACTACTACTTATCTGTGATTGGAAATTTAAAAATCGTTATATTCAGTCATAATCACCTGATAAACATTTGGCAAAATATAATCCTTGATTCTGCAGTAAATGTAAAATTGTGTGCAACCAAGAAGCCAGCTGCTGCTCAGCTAATCTAGCTAACTTTTGGCAGAACTATCTCAGTGGGTGTTATTCTCCACCTAATGACAGGATTTATCTGTTTCCTTACATTAAAAACGAGTATCTTTAACATAATTTACAGAAGTGATATTAAAATAATCATTAGTTGAAGCCTCCTATTGATATTTCTTTTATTAATATTACTATATTTGTTACTTCAGTCACAGTTTAAGAGGATGATCTTTTTTCTTTACCGATTAATCAATTACTAAAATAGTTGTAGATTAATTTAACAACTAATTGATTAATAGTTTCAGCTCTTAAACTCAGTACGGTCAAGACTTTTGAATATTTGGCCCAGATTCTTTGCAAAAAGTGATTTTTGTCTGCTTCACGATTCTGTACGATACATAATCAAAGAATTTCCACTTTTGTTTTTCCTTTTTTTAAATTGATGACATTATTATTTTGCTGAAGTGCTCAGAAGACATCTTAAATCTCTCTACTTGACTCAGTTTTTTAGCTTTCTTATATTTAATTTTGCATAGGAAGTGACTTCCTGCTGCTCAGGCTTGTTTTTAATGTCATTTACAGTTACAGAAGTGATATTAAAATAATTGTTAGTTGAAACCTTCTATTAAAGTTTCTTTTATTCATGTTACTTTATTCATCACAGTTTAATAGGAGTACCTTTTTTCTTTACTCACACGATTAATTATCAGAATAGTTGTCGGTTAATTTAACAATTAATTGATTAATCGTTCAAGCTTGAAAGCTCAGTAAGGTCGTAACTTTTGACGATTATGAACTAGATTTTTTGCAAAAAGTGGTTTACCGTCCAATTCACGGTTCTATATGAGACATGATCAAAGAAATTCAACTTTTACTTTTTTTTTTTTAAATTTATGGCAATATTACTTTGCCAAACTCCTCAGTAGACATCTTAAATCTCTCTACTTGACTTAGTTGTTTAACTTTCCTTTATTCAACCTCATTTACAGTTACAGAAAGCACTGACTTTGGGCCCAGACTGTACATTAATAAAAACTTCCTGTTGTAGCGGTAATGATTAGTGTGAGTCATTCTGAGCTTCTGCAAAATGCCACTTCTGTTCAAAAACATGCAGTGTTCTTATTTACACGAAGCCTCGCTTGACTTTTGAGCACAGTTCTGAGCGTCGCGTCACGATATCAGGAAATGCCAACTGTCTCTTACAATCGGGCTGAAAGCTGTGCTCCTCGCTTTGAGTAAGCACAGCGATATTTTAGTCACAGTGCAGCCGGTTGCGTGACACTGGCATCAGGTCGTTGGCAGCAGGGGAAACTGTGGGCAGCTTCAAGGTCTACAGATCAGTCAGTGTCGCGTGCTAACAGCCTTTATAGCCAGTTTCCACAATCACCCTTTATCATTTCATCTCCCACTGTGTGCTTTTGTTGCCACTGAGGCGATACAGCATTAAATTCATTTCTTTGTCTTTACTTGTTGGTGGGGGACAAACATTAAGGAGTTTCCCTTGAAGGTAAGATGAAAATAATATCTGTAGAAAGTCTTTGTTTAACTGGCTACATATTTATTAAGCAGAAGAACAGTGAGCATGGTTGTAGTTGTCCACTCTTTAAGCCTGATAATGAACAGAGAATTATTTCAGTTTGGAATTAACCCTTCGATGCCCGGTGAGGTTGTTTTCTTCCAATATCTTGGAATAGAAAAGTTTTATCATTTAGTATTCCAACTATTCTTTCAAAAACATGTTTTCGATATCATTCCATTCAAATCTTTAAGCTGCCTTTTACACTTTTAAAGAAATTGTAAGATTTGCATTACTATCCCAAGCTCTTTATCAGTGATGATAATACAAGAGGTGATGAAAACTTTGAGGGATGGAGAGCAACAGGTGGAAGAAAGAGTTAAAAAAAATGTCAACAACACGGATGCTGACGTTCATCTGTTGCTGTTCTGTTTAATATTCTTCTTTTTCAATTATCAAAATCTGTTATTAAGTAAAAAATTAACATGCTTCAAACATGAAATCATTCTTGTGTGGACAAAAATATTATATAAACAACATTACAAATTGTCTGTGTAGGTTCTCATTCATCCAGGTTATGGTTATCCAAAGTGGTTTAAATCAATCCACTGGACTTTAAGAAAGTTCCTTGAAGACGTTTTCAAGGAACTTTGTTAAAGTCCAGTGGATTGATTTAAACTACTTTGGTTAATATTACAAATTATTATTCTCATCTAAAATTACCCAAAAAATGATATAAAAACACATTAATTCTTATATGGGTCATTTTTGACCCACTCATGGTGGAGTGTAGATCCAATCACTGGAGCATCTAAGGGTTAAATACAGACGAAGGCTGAATAATACACACACAAAAAAAAATCATATTTAGTTTTTTTTTTTTAAAGCTGTAACTATGATAGGAATTGAAATTTTAGTAGGAATTGTCATTTTTGAATTTCCTATGTTGTTTTTTGTAGCTGTCGGGACTAAATCGGGCACGTATATCTAGAGAATATAACCACAGGATGGCGCATAAATTTGAATTTTGTCTGTTTTATTATAAATATTACTTTTGGCCATATTAGGACTTTGATAATATTTCTATTTAGCGTTCAGCCCTAATATAAACTCAGCCACGGTTGTGTTAAATATTATGCCAAGTAACTTCACATAAAAAACTCCCTCAACTTTAAAAGCTGGGACAAATTAATAAAAATTTAATTTAAAAACACATTGTTTGTTGTTCTGGCAGCAGACAGGACAAAGAAATGTCTCCTCAAAGAGAATATAAAATTGAGTCATGCTTTTTCTGATGAGCCACCACCCAAACTCCCGGTTTTGGTTGGCTTTAAACTGCTTCTCGTGTGCAATTTCAAGCTGTAATCCAACAAAAACTCACCGCATCTGTATTTATTTGGATTTCTTCCTGCATTAAAATAATTAAACAGCAATTCTCCCATTATCAAAATTAGCATTTCATAAAACTGAGCACAAAAACAGCAGTTTTTAAGTTTATACAACTTAACTATGGATAAAAGAGAACCACCTGGATCAATTCATGGCCCATTATTATTTATTCGGCATATAAATATTTATATTTTGTGTATTTTAGTGTCTACTGTAAATTCTACCAGCAGTACGTTGCATGCCAGTGATTCCTCTCCTCCTCCGGCTCTGACTCATCAGTGTCGTGCTTTCGTTGCCTCAAGATAAATGAAACACTCATCTCTACACGCATTTTTGACTAATTTCACATCTTAATTCACACTAAAAAAACAAAAATAGATTAATCTGGCAGCTTGTTTTAGCACAAAACATCCGAAATCTAAATATTAAGTTTTTTTATACTTAAAAGATGATAAAAAAAAAGTTGTTAAACTGTCAATTTTAGTGTATTTTTTAATAACGCTAAATTTTCCACACATTATTTATCTCTATAGGGATAGACGTCTCATCATGTTTAAATAACTAAAATTATTCCAAATCTACATGGCATTTCTTCTCGGATGTAAATAAAAAATACGGCACACAATCTAAATACTACTTTAAATGTTTGTATTTCTTTTAACTAATTTTTGCTGATCAGATGCACGACAGGGAGAAATTATTTACATTTTTTTGCATGCACATGTTCAGTGTTTCTTCGTTTATAAGTTTATTTCTATTTATACATTTTTAGTTTCGTAAATCAGTCGGCAAACGACTCGACGAACCTCTTGAAACCAGGTTGAGATTTTTTTGCACGCTAAGAGCAAAGATTTTTTTTAAAAAAGGGTTTAAAAGAGACCTTGATGAAAAACTTTTCATTCTCTTTCTTTAACTGAATTAGCTTTTTGTTATTATTAAGGATCGGTTTAGTGTTTTACTTGATCTCAGATTTTGCATAATTTCACCAAGACCCTACGTTAAATATCGCCCACAGTTCATTAACAGCATCTTGCGTGACAATATCAGGAAATTCTAAATCCTTTGCAATCACTTTGAAAGTGAGATCTGTGTGTTGTTGAACCATCTGAGTGGGCAGCAGTTTTTATTTTAGTCACTGTTCACGGCCGCGAGAGACGCTGGTAGGAACCCCTGAGCAGCTTTAACCTCGACGGCGTCACACGTCAGTAGAGTCAGGAGGAAATCACAGTATAATTGTCATGTTTTTACTTTTAACAAATTGTTTCTGCAAGTCGAGACGGTTAGAAATTGACTTTTGAAATTTATTCCTGAATTGACTGTGTCGCTTTAAGTTCGGCTTCTGCTTCCTGACACTCCAGTTATTCTAATTTAACATTTATTTCACAACCTTGGAAAGTTTTCTCGGGTGTGTGCTTGGGCAGCTGACAAGATTCTTGCATTTAAAGAACCCAAATCATATGAATGTGAGTCACACGTGGGCTCAGATTTGTGATGAACTACAACCACACTGGCGGACAGCTCGACTTTGTAGGTAAATCGCATTAAAATGACTAATTTTACATTTGTGATGTTATTTCTTACCGACTTGTGCATGCAGATCTATGTAGAAAGGATCCAGCAGCTTTGATTTTCCTCTCATGATCATTTTGAACAAATGTTGAATAATTTTGGACATTTTTTAAATTATTTTGGAGAAATCTGAGCCATTTCAGACCATTTCATCAATGTCACCATGCCATGTATCTTCCAACAACTTCTCTGTTCACACACAGCTCGGCTTTGTAGGTAAATCTCCTTTAAAACGACTAATTTTACATCTGTAATGTTATTTTTACCGGCTTGTGCATGCAAATCTATGTAGAAATGGTGCTTTTCATCTTTGGCAAGGTTGTTTAATGTAAGAATTTATTTATATTTATTGAAAAAGCCTCCTTTTTTGTTTGTTCTAGGTGTATTTTTACCCACATGCATGCATCCTAATGCTTTTTGTTTGCACACGTCTTGTCATACTGCATTTATCTGCTAATCTAGACACCTTAGATATTAATTTAAAACTCAAAGCTGGCCTGATTGTCTGAAGGTGCCTTACCTGAGCTGTTCGAGGTGTTCTGCATGTCCTAAGTGCTGCTCCTGGCTCTGGTAACCAGATTTGTGGGACTGACGCCCTTATAAACGAGGCTGTGGGGTAATCTTAACCAATGATACCCGCTCTGTGTTTTGCTGACCTCGCCATACCCCCCAGTGTTGGTTGTTTGTATCGCTGACGGATGTGAGCTGAAACTCTGCTGATGCATTTCAAGCGTTGTCATGGGTCTGTGGCTTGGTGATGAGCTGTCAGTCAACGGAGGCACTGAAGGCTTCTGTGTTGTTTTGTGTAATTTTAATCTCTGCCAGGTATGTGAGCTGGCATTCTTTGGTTTGCCAGTGGTTTTACCTGTGACAAACCCGTAATGTGCCCTGATAAGGAGGCTGGATTCATTAAAATGCATGGAGCTGCAGGTTCAACGAGCGGACAAAACGTGCCCGAACACACCTGGGTGTGACTGCTGAGTGCCACTAAAACCAGTTCGTAACCTTTTCTTGACTCCTTCTGAGGTTACATGATCGTTTGTGGTGCCGTTTAGACACAAGTCATCCTTCAGTCAAATGCTTCACTGATGACATTTAGTTAACCCTTTAAATTCAAAGTGCTTATGGGTGGGGGATTTTTGCTCAATTTTTGCTCCTTTTTCACTGCAATATAAAGTCCTGGATCTCTGTGGAGACAGCACAACCATGACTCGAAGTAAGGATACCTCAAACATGTTTTTTTTATAAATCACTTACTACTATATTATAACGTTCTATTCTGAAGTTTTAAAAACCTGGAGCCAACATGTTCAATATTGTCTACAGATGTTACCAACACTGGTGGCTCTAGATGCTATAAACATTTAACTGTTTTATTGTTTTACTTGTTTCTACCATTGTCTGCTCTAAGTAAATAGCCTAAATTACTAATGGTTTTTCACTTGCATCAACGATTGCAGAATTTTTGCTCTTTTTTTTTGACCCAGTTATAGTGTCATAAATTCTAAAACAGTGAAATTTCTTTGATATTTCTTTTACAAACACTGCAAAAAACAGATTTGCTTCACATACTATAGATACTACTGCATTTTCCTCTCTACTGGGTAGGTATACAACCAATCAGCGCAACGAATAGGCTGACGTAGTTCCTAGAGCACCGGAAATCAAAGGATGCGGGAGGTTGGTGAAGCCTTATTTATACAGTAAATGGGTGAAGCTCAAGTATATTACAGACATGTTAACAGAAAGATTATTCAGAGTCTGTGCTAATGGAGCTCAACGACTGTTGTCGACCCTGGCAGAGAATTAAATTCATGGCCGTGGGTTGTCTAGCGCGGCTAGGCTAGTTGTTTCCGGTTGTTTCTGTCAGAATCGTCGCGCCTCTGTCGTCACTTCTTGACCTAAAAAAGGCATTTGACACTGTCAACCACAACATTCTAGTTTCCAAGCTTTCATCTTTTAACTTTTCTAAAAACACAGTTGATCAAATCTTACCTCCTAAACAGAGAACAGTGTGTAAAAGTTGACAGACAAACATCACCCTTTTTAAAAAACACAATGGGAATCCCTCAAGGGTCAATTCTTGGCCCTTTGCTTTTTCGTCTTTTTATAAATGATATGCCCAAAATGTGTTCAGACAATGGCATCCAGCTTTATGCTGATGATGCAGTCATTTATGCTCCTGCTAAGTCACCTAGCAAGGCAGCAGAAATCTTGACTGACCATATGTATGGAGTCCAGCAGTGGCTGGAGCTCAATCATCTTGTTTTAAACTTAAATAAGACAGTGTCAATGTGCTTCTCCATAAGGAAACGGTGCCAACTTGAAAGATTTTGTGTGAAAATAAAGGCTCTAGAAATACAAGAAGTTAATTAATTCAAATTCTTGGGAGTCATTTTAGATCCACAGCTCAGATTTGATAAATGTGAAGAAAATAGCCAAATCAGTAAAAAGTAATCTGAACTGTTTTAAATTAATAAGGCAGTACATACCAATTCAGGCAGCTCAGATATTTATGCACTCTATGATATTTTCTCATTTCCCATACTGTATGACAGTTTGGGCCCAGGGTTTACCTTCAACAATCAAAAATCTGTCATCCTTGTATAATAAAGCCCTTAAAGTAATGGACAAAAAACCCATCCGTTGGCACCACTGCCACATTTTGAAAAAATACAATCTATTGAGCTTTGAAAGTTTCATGCAGTTTTCATTCCTTAAATTAGTTTTCAAATGTATTAATAATCTTGCCCCCGAACCCTTATCCAAATTTATTCAAAGACAGAACAGTAGCAGAGTAACAAGAAGTAAGGTGAATGGAAACTGTAGCATACAAAAATGTAAGTCAACATTTGGACAGTCAGCTTTCTCTTTTAGAGGCTCGAAACTCTGGAATTCATTACCAACCGATATCAAATTAATCACAGATTTAAAACCCCTCTCTACAAAGGTCAAGTGCTGGCTTAAAGCAAATCAGAGCTGTAATCATTCTTAGTTTGCCATGTTTTTTTAATTAACTTATTTTGAACTGGTTTGGGTAATTATTTGTTTTTATGTGAACATATATTTTATTGTTCTTTTGTAAACTTTTCTGTTATTTTATGATGTTGTATATTCTGACTTTTATATTTAAAGGCCCATCTAGGGACAAGAGTTGGAAATTAACATTTGCTATAAACTCTCTGTGCAACACATCAGATTCATGCTAAGTAATGGAACTATGTTAAACTGCATCGTCCTTATCAAATAAATAAATTCAATTCAATTCAATTCACTTAGTTACGCCCGCCTTCTGACTCTACATTTCATGGTGATTCGTCGGCCAGTTTTAGGAGCATCCAACCTCGAGGCTTACCGAGGATAACTTGACCCACCCTGGCAGAGAATTAAATTCGTTGACGTGGGTTGTCTAGCGCGGCTAGGCTATTCATCATCTGTAGAAAGATGTTTCACCATGCTGAATGTATCTCCGTCTTGCTCCTTTGTTCACTGTTTCTGAGCCATGCTGCATTTATTCTATTGATCCAGAATATTTGATTTTCCTCCGAGTCTCTCATCTGTTTTGTGTCTCATTCGTCATCCGTTATCTGATTTTTGTTGCTTTCTTTTTGTTTTTGTCGTTCTTTCCCCTTAATTTGTCATTTTGTGCTTCTTTGTGGCTGTTTTGTCTCCACATACTATAGATATTTAACTATTCCCATGTTTCCAGACTTTGTCTCTACTCTGCTCATTTCTAGAAAGCCGTTTCACCATGCTGAATGTATCTCCAACAACTTACTCCTTTGTACACTGTTTCTGAGCCATGCTGCATTTATTTTATTTATCCAGTAGCTTTGATGTTCCTCTCATAATCATGATTTTGGACAAATCTTGAGTAATTGTGGACATTTTTTTCATTTTATGGAAGAAATCTGAGCCATTTTTGACAAATTTTAAAACTATTTTGAACAATTTTATCAATCATTTTTCAGGTTTCTGTCACATTCAACAAAACTAGAGTAATTTTAGACACTTCTTTCAATTATTTCTACAAGTTTAAGTCATTTTGGACCAATTTTCAAGCCATTTTAGATAATTTCATTAACATCATCATGCTGAATGTATCTTCCAACAACTTGCTTCTCTGTTTACTGTTTCTGAGCCATGCTGCATTTATTTTATTGATCCAGGAGCTTTGATCTTCTTTGCTTTTTGGATGAATTTTGGACATTGTTTTTTTCCAGACATTCAGACAAGTTTAAGCCACTGCTGCATTTATTTCATTAGTTAAATACTCTTTACCCTTGTCTCCTGCCTGCAGTTCACCTGAGAACTCAGAATTTTGGTCACAACACTGTTGATCACAGCTGAGTCATTCTTGTCCTCTCAGTTCTTCTGAGGAACTTAGATTTTTTTTTTTTTTTACAGAATCTAGTACAGAGGTGTTTTTTTTTTATTTTGAAGAAATATGATTCTGTTCCTCAGCAAAACTGAGAAGCCAAGACTAACACAGCTGCGACCAACAGTAACATGACACAAACTCCTAAACGTTTGAGCTGCAGGAAGTGTTTATACAGAGGAGAAAGGAGACAAGTATAGAAAGAGCAGAGTAGGTAAATACTTTAATATCTATAATATGTAGAGTCGCCTGTGAGTACTAAGTTTTTACACTTTTAGGAAAAATAAACAAAGAAATTAAACTTTTTCCTGTTTTATGATACATAATAGTTTGTGGAGGTGGCATTCTAAATGTGTCATACAGTACAGAATATCAGAGGTGGGCGGATAGATTAAAATATCGATAATATCGAATGATACCAGTGCTGTGATATCGATACTTTAGTTTCAGTTTGCGTCGAGTATGTTTGAACTGATGTGGCTTCAATGAACAGGCGATCTGCCTGTCAGAGGTCCTCCATGAGGAGCAGCTGCTAATCCTCCTCTTGTGATTGGATGTTGACCGTCACGTGACTCCGCGGCGCCTGACAAACAAGCAAGCAGGCTCAGCTACACACGTGGACAAAATTGTTGGTACCCCTCAGTTAAAGAAGGAAAAACCCACAATTCTCACTGAAATCACTTGAAACTCACAAAAGTAACAATAAATAAAAATTTATTGAAAATTAAATAATCAAAATCAGCCATCACTTTTGAATTGTTGATTAACATAATTATTTAAAAAAACAAACTAATGAAATAGGGCTGGACAAAAATGATGGTACCCATAACTTAATATTTTGTTGCACAACCTTTTGAGGCAATCACTGCAATTAAACGATTTCTGTATTTGTCAATGAGCGTTCTGCAGCTGTCAACAGGTATTTTGGCCCACTCCTCATGAGCAAACAGCTCCAGTTGTCTCAGGTTTGATGGGTGTCTTCTCCAAATGGCATGTTTCAGCTCCTTCCACATATGTTCAATGGGATTCAGATCTGGGCTCATAGAAGGCCACTTTAGAATAGTCCAACGCTTTTCTCTCAGCCATTCTTGGGTGTTTTTGGCTGTGTGTTTTGGATCGTTGTCCTGTTGGAAGACCCATGACCTGCGACTGAGACCAAGCTTTCTGACACTAGGCAGCACATTTCTCTCCAGAATGCCTTGATAGTCTTCAGATTTCATCGTACCTTGCACACTTTCAAGACACCCTGTGCCAGATGCAGCAAAGCAGCCCCAAAACATTACTGAGCCTCCTCCATGTTTCACCGTAGGGACAGTGTTCTTTTCTTCGTATGCTTGGTTTTTGAGTCTATGAACATAGAGTTGATGTGCCTTACCAAAAAGCTCCAGTTTGGTCTCATCTGTCCAAAGGACATTCTCCCAGAAGCTTTGTGGCTTGTCAACATGCATTTTTGCAAATTCCAGTCTGGCTTTTTTATGAGTTTTTTTCAGCAGTGGTGTCCTCCTTGGTCGTCTCCCATGAAGTCCATTTTGGCTCAAACAACGACGAATGGTGCGATCTGACACTGATGTACCTTGGCCTTGGAGTTCACCTTTAATTTCTTTGGAGGTTGCTCTGGACTCTTTGGATACAATTCCAACGATCCGTCTCTTCAATTTGTCATCAATTTTCCTCTTGCGGCCACGTCCAGGGAGGTTGGCTACTGTCCCGTAGGTCTTGAACTTCTGAATAATATGAGCCACTGTTGTCACAGGAACTTCAAGCTGTTTAGAGATGGTCTTATAGCCTTTACCTTTAAGATGTTTGTCTATAATTTTTTTTCGGATGTCCTGGGACAATTCTCTCCTTCGCTTTCTGTTGTCCATGTTCAGTGTGGTACACACCTTTTCACCAAACAGCAGGGTGACTGCTTGTCTCCCTTTAAATAGGCAGACTGACTGATTATGAGTTTTGTTGTGAAGCATGGAGATATGAGATCCCAGAATCAGCCACAAAGGGGAGACTCTTACAGAACAACAGCTAAATAAGGGAACATTGTGATATAACTGTGATTTAGGATCAGATTATGCCATAACCTAATGAATGAGTTTGAACTAACCAAGTGTCTATTTCTTACATTCTTTAATGTTGAAACAGTGTAGAGGTCAGAAGCGTGACTCACTGTGAAAACTGATGTTTTTGATAGATTTGACTAAAAAGAGGAACTTATGCGTTATGAAATGGGAATGCTTTTAAGAGTTTTGATTTGACTACTGTTAAGATAAGAGGGTTTTAACTTTGTTATGAGGTGAGAAGTCACGAGTTAAGTGAACTAGAGTCAAGTGTTCACAATAAGGGTCTCTAGACTCAAAATAGATTGGGTTTTTTTAATAAGTCTGTACACATTGTCCAAAAGATTGCACAATGGGATGCCAGCGACAGTTAGAGGCAGACATCCGCTTTTCCATTTCCTGATCAGGAGCCTGTGCTGAGTTGCAGACAGGAGAGATCAGGGGGGGCAAGATGGGCTGTCTGGACAGTCCAAAACAGATAGTTTCAGTTCCTTAAAAGTGGAGGTGATCATGCGGTCAGTGTATGGGGCAAGTGTGTGAGTTGGGAGGGGGTAAAGATACAGTAAACTATAAATTACATCTGATCGAGATGCAAGTTGAGAGTTTGTTGCGGGTATCTGCCTGGGTGCAATCCAGACATCAGTCTGAGCACAGGGGATGATTACCACGTAACTCGGACAGGGAATTCAACATGATCTGCAAAGGAATAACTGTTCTATTGGAATTATGGACCAAAGTACTGCGTTTCCTGCAGTGTTGGAGGATTACTGAACTGTGATCTGGAAATAATGCTGTCTGAAGGAACATTACTGAACTCTATTTTCCATGTGAGGAATACTGGACCAAACAACAAAAATGGATATATGCAGATCTAAATCTGGTCGGACCCCCGTCCACTTCCCCCTGGGCCCCGGCGGGTCTCAGGTGAGCAGCCGGGTGTGGCCACACCGTGACTGCTCTCCCTCCAAATTATGTAATCTGGGTGAATATTACTTCTCTTTTATGAAAGCATAGTTCCACTAATGAGTCGTGTTAAACAATTGAAAGAATAGTGATGTTTGATTAACTGTCTGATGATTTATTGGCTATGCTTTTGCCCTGCTAAAATATATTAATAAAGCATTATTCTGCAATTAAAGACAACAAATTGCAAGTGCTATTTTTATCCCTGAATGAATACTTATACATCTAGCTCTTAATGTAATAAGTTAACTTACAGCGTGCATGATAGTAGCAAGGTTCTGAAAGGTTACCTAGTCATAGGGGTCAGGTTGGCCCAGTATAAACATATCCTAGAGGTTGTCTATATGTCCATAATCTCTGAATTAAACCTAGCAACTTAACAAGTGCCAGATCTATGAGAGGAAAAGCTGCCGTTAACAGGTGTATCTGGTGGTTAAATTTAACTATACCGAAGTGGCTACTCGGTTAAATTAATTATCAGAGGAAGCAGGGATAGGCATCTGGATGAAGGCAGTGAGACAGCTAGGCGAATTTTCCTCGTCAACCAGCTTAACAGTTCTGCAGCATCCCTCTGAGTAAGATCTCAGGGGGCAGTAGGACCGGACCCGAAGGATGAAGAGCTGGTCCGGTGATTCCCTGACAGCTGAATAAGTTAATTAGGGGGTCACTGGCCCTGAGGATCAACAGTTTGGAAACACCTGTGATGTCAATTAAATGACACACCTGAGTTAATCATGTCACTCTGGTCAAATAGTTTTCAATCTTTTATAGAGGTACCATCATTTTTGTCCAGGCCTGTTTCATTAGTTTGTTTTTTTAAATAATTATGTTAATCAACAATTCAAAAGTAATGGCTGTTTTTGATTATTTAATTTTCAATAAATTTTTATTTATTGTTACTTTTTTGAGTTTCAAGTGATTTCAGTGAGAATTGTGGGTTTTTCCTTCTTTAACTGAGGGGTACCAACAATTTTGTCCACATGTGTACATCATAAATCATAGTGGTGGAAAGTGTAACTTTAATTTCTTCAGTCTGTTCCTGTCTAATGTGTAGAATGAGCTGTTTAGCTGTTGTACCTTCCTCAACCAACACTGAGGAAAGAGGAGGCAGAGAAGGAGACAGACTGAGACACAGCTGATGATCATGTTATGGTACGGTGGAACTGAACCCAGAGTGAGAGCTACGCAGAGCAGGCGGCATGCAGGTTGAAATTAAACGGGTTTTATTCACAGAATGAATACCAAGTTACTATAATGTTAACACTGGCCAGAAACTCACAACAGGAGAGGGAGGGGGGAGACAGGCTCCCGGAGGGGCGACAGTAGAGGGGGGGGGAATGCAGCGGTGCTCACGGCGATCTGCGGAGCACGGCCACATCCTGCAACTCATCTCATTCATGCAGATCACCTGCAGCGGCAGTGACAGATCAGACTGCAGGCAGGAAGATACTAAACCAGAGACAATTACAAAGACTAATGCTGTAAAAAAATAAATAATCATTCATCATAATCATGATTTTTAGCTTCTAACCACGAGAACAACTGACCGCAGCCTTTACAATTTAAAAATGCGCTCCCCTCTTAAAGACATAGTGCACTTATGTGTGCTGTTTTCTCTGTTTTCTCTCTGCTGTTTGGACTAATCTGAAATGAGGACACTTTATCTTACTCTTTTAAATAAGTAAATTTAAGTAAATTTTGCTCTCACACTTGTCTGATCACTCAGCCACTGAGCAGCATGTACTGTAGTCTGCGCTGTGAGGCGTTCAGGGAACATCGGTAAATATTACAACATATCTCTGAAATATTAGAAAAGTATCTCAATCGATATTGAACTTTATGACCAAAAAGTATCGATATTGTATCGAATCCAATAAAAGTGGTATCGACTCATTCCTACAGAATATATTTCTGAATTCTTTCTCCTTCTTCATGGTTGCAGTGTGTTCCCTGGGTTGAAATGGCTGTGAGGTGGTGGGTTGCGTTGGAGGCGCGAAGCAACTAGGGGGGTCCGGGGGCATCCCCCCCATAAAAATGTTGAAAATCAAGATGCAAAATGGGGCATTCTGGCACAATTTGGAGCACATTTTGTTGTATTTGTAGCCATTTCCAAAAACTATATTAAATAAAATTTTCATGTTTCTTTTCGAAAAATTAGTGATAGGGAGAAAATATGACAAATATAAACCCACTTGTCCTTGCGATCAAAACATGTCAACTAGTCCAGTCTATTATATTCTGGTCAGATTTCCACAAGCCATTCCAAAATGCCACATCAGTTCTTATTACAAATTTGAAAAAGACGACAAAGGACTTGAATCTGGAATCAAGTGGTGACTTTTACTTTTTTTCTATAAACAACTACATGTTAGGTACCAAATTCCCACTTCATTTTTATTTATAATAAAAAGGTTATGTCATGACCTTCATTTTACTTAAAAAATGTGAAAGAAAACTTCTACTCTGGGTTAACAACTGGTTTTCTGAAGGAGTTAGTTCTGTTTTCAAAACTTACCTTTGTGAACACAGAACTAGAATTTGAACACAGAATTTGTTTTGCCATTGAATGATATAATTTCGGGCACTCTATAAATCATTTCATCAAAAGAAACTAGGAACTTTATATTCCGCTTAAATCATTTGTCTCGTTCATGAGAACGGGTTTTGTCGTGCCTAAATGTTTTAACTGGAGCCATTTTTGCAGTCACTGTCAATTCGTATCGCCGCGGACAACAAAACAGTAAGCAAACTCAGTAAAGGAAGCGAGATCGATGCCTACACTGCGTTGCTCACTTTATTTTGATGACACGCGATAGTTTTGATACTTAATTTGACATATGTCTGTGATACACACCTACTTTTAGCCCCGAAAAACGAAACCATGGCGCGCTGCCGCTTCTTGTCCGCCATGCTCGTTGTTCGCCAATCGGAACGGCCGACATTTGAAACATGAACTCGCGGGATGTCATACGAGAACTGAGTGTTACCGACCAACGGGGATGTGCCTGCTGTCTTCACCCACGGCGAGAAAAGGCTGCCATTCTGTTGATTTCAGCGGCGAATATACCGGACTTATGTGTCAATGCTTTCTAATATTTAGCATTACTTTTTTTTTTTTTTGGTGCGGACCAGAGAGGCCGCAATGTCGGCAAAATTGTAATGAGGCGGTGGCTTATACCAGCGAGGCGGCCTGCCTCGGTCATATAGGAGGGGAAACACTGTGGTTGTTCTGTTTCCACAGAGGTGCAGGACTTCATATTGCAGTGAAAACTAAACCCACAATGAGTAAAAATGTGACAAGAACAAGAAAATGCCCAGAAACTACTAGAGGACCAGTGTTGCAAATGTGAAAGTAGTAGTAGTAGGTCAATGGGTTACTGACACACACGTTATCTTCAAAATATCAGTATTGCACCATTTATCAGTCTTCAATTGTAAAAACAAAGAATTGATGAAATGTCAGCTTTCTGACAATCATTGAAAAAAATCGTGCGACTTCTAGATCTGTCGAGAAAATTAACCAAACTTAAAATTGTCATAATCACTTTAATCTAGATGTCTTGTTTAAAAATTCACCAGATGTAAAGTGTGTGAAAGAACTAGTTTGTGTGAAAAAAACAAAAAAAAACAAAACTGTGCTCCTCTGTGGAACCCAGAAACTACGACCGATTCAGCTGTGATCAACAGTCACATGGCAAAAACTCACAGGCTTTTCTGCTAAAAAAAACAAATGCAGCACGTCTCTAAAACAGTGAACAGAGCAGCAGGTTGTTGGAAGATACATTCAGCATGGTGAAACATCTTTTTGGAGTTCAGCGGAGTGCTGCGAAAAACAACAAATTTGTAAAAGCATTGAAATGGTGAAATATCTCTAGTAGGTGGATGTTGTCGAAACTTTGAGGACTTGGAAACATCTCATTTTTGTTAAAGACATACACTGCAGTTCAAATGTTTGGGGTCACCCAGACAATTTCTTGTTTTCCATGAATAGTCACACTTTTATCCATGTTCTAACATAACTGCACAAGGGTTTTCTAATCATCAATGAGTCTTTCAGTACCATTAGCTAAGGTTGTTGCTAGAGGTACGGACCCGTAGCCTGTGGCCTACGGATACGGCACTTTCCATTTGCCAATCAGATAAGCAAGATCTGGTCACGTGACTCCCGGTAGACGCTAGCGGTACGGACCCTAAACCTAACCCTAACACTAACCCTAACCTTTGCTTAGCTTTCAACAGTTTGCAGTGGTTAGCAGCTTCTTGACTCGCGAGACTCGCGTACGGGTCCGTATCTGTCTGGCAAATGGAAAGTGCCGTATCCGTAGGCCACAGGCTACGGGTACGGGTCCGTATCTGTAGACACTACCATTAGCTAACACAATGTAGCATTAGAACACAGGAAATGTTCCTCTGTACCCCTATGGAGATGTTCCATTAAACATTTCCAGCTAGCATAGTCATTTACCACATTAACAATGTCTACATTGGATTTATCAATCATTTAATGTTATCTTCATTGAAAAAAAACTGCTTTTCTTTAAAAAATGAGGACATTTCTCCCAAATTTTTGAACAGTAGTGTAATTAGAGACATCCAACTTTACTTTACCTTACGATTTATCATTTTTCTGAGTTCTTTCTACTTCTTCATGGTTGTTGGGTTTCCATAGAGCAGCAGGACTTAATACTGCAGTAAAATCTAAGCCCACAGTGAGTAAAAATGTGACAGGAACAGAAAAACGCCCAGAAACTACTTGAGGTTCAGAGGGTTACAGGTGCGCACAGAGACGTTTTGTAAACGTGAAAGTAATCACATGCTTTGATATTTCCTCCAGACTGTTACTGGTTGATAAAAACCCAACGGCTTCCCAGTAGGCCAGAGGGTAAAAGTAAATCAATCTGTGCAATCTTAGTGTGCAAACGGTAAACAATTTCCTCTAATCGCAGCGCAGACGACAAACAACAGCAAGCTCCAGACCACAGGCTTTGGTGAGAAAGGCGACTGTAGGTTGGTCTAGTTGGTGGGAACGGTTGCCACGCCGACATCTGGGTGAGCATGTTGACGATCCTGATCCACGCTGTGGTTTGCTGCACTTCTTCCCTCGTCGCTTGTTTGTGTGTGTGGTTATTGCAAACTGGTGTGAAAGTGGTGACCTGCTGTTCAACCTGTGAACAATAGTCAGGCTCCACATCCTGCTTTTTAATTATTTCACTTTGACCTATTTAGCTTTTAAAAATTAACCACTTTAAAGCAGCTCATTAGCGTGAAATAACGTCTTTTTTAAAAATAGTTTTGAACATCTTTTGACTTCACCTTTGCTTACAGACACTTTAAAAGACGTCTGTGTTGATAAAGAGCCTAGAGGTGGTCAGTAATGTGTTTTTAAAAAGTAATTAATAAAACAAGTAATACTAAAAAAGGTGTCATTTTATCCATACATATGTTTCTGAACTTCTATGCTATTTACAGACGTTTGTGTGTAATTTATAATTTCTTGGGGAAAAACTGCATCTACAACAAAATTTATTTTGTCTGAATCATAAAAACCAACCAGGAAAATTAAGTACACCAGTAAAAATTAAAATGTTTACTGTAGTTGTGATATTGAATGAAAAAGTTGCTCTTGTTTAATCAGGTGAACCGTTTTGATAATCAATTAGTTGTTTTCAAGCAAAAAAACGCAAAAATTAGCTCCGCATTTGTGAAAACTTCCTGCTTTTCTTTCACTAAAGTACAGTGAATAGAATGTGCTTTAACATCAATAGCTGGCCAAAACAATACATTTAGCAACATTAATTGAGGCGTATTAGTTGATCACAATAAATAAACTAAAAGGTCGCACATAAAGCAAATTTTCAATCTGAATCAAACAAGAAAAAAGCTGAACATAAAACTGAAATACTAAAACAAAAATAAAATTAAGGTGACGCGCGTGTATATTTATTTTAAAAAATCTATATTTTTAAGAAATTTCTTCACACTCTCCTCTAGTCTTTAGTTTAGAAAAAATCTTTGAGGCATTAAAAAGTTATTTTTTTTAATCTTCTAAAAGTCGGGACAATAATGAACACACACTTTGGCAGCTAAAGTAATAATTAGTTGCATTTGTACTCAGTAATTGATGGCATTTTAATGGTTAATTAACCTTTTAAATACCTCATAAATCACCTTTAATCATACAATTCTAGCTGAAAGGTGCATAATAAAATATAAGTTTATGTATTTAATTTACTTTTGTAGACATAAATCACTTCAAGTATGATACAGAATCTAGTTTTTATTTCTATATTCACAGTCTTTAAAGTGTTTAATTGTTCGACTCTGCAGAACATTTCTAACATTCAACCTCATCAGAACATCAGATGTTTTTTCATTGCATTTATTGCCAGATTTATGCAATTTACAACTAGAGATTTCAAGATTTGCTCGCTTTATTCAGTTTTTCTTGTATCTTTTTCAAAATATTCCTTTCTTTATTGCTGTTTGCACTTTCTTGTAATTTATTTATCGCATATTCTGCACATGCTGCTTCGTGCATTAAATAATTGACCAGTTTACACGCAGTGACGACTTAAACAAACACTCGGAAAATGCAATAAGACATTTTAAAATGCCCTAATCACCACCAACTGTGACCTCAGTTCTGGTGTGACGGTGTCAAAAAACCGGAGCAATATAAAAGCAAACTTTATGCAAAAACAGTTTTTATAGACGATAAATATTGTGGTTAGTGTGCAATATAGTTAAAGTCAAGTTTCAGTTAAATACTCACTCTGTAATAGATTTGAAACACAGAAGCTTTACAACTTTAGAACACTTTAAACCGGTCTGACGTGCAGCAGAACATACATCCAACACTGCAGCCGTTGTGATTTGCCAACTGTATCGTTGTAAATCTTGATTTTAATGTTAAATCTGGTATCAGTCTGGATTTGGAATATTCTGCCTCACTCAGGTTTACAAACAGGACAAAAATGAGAAACCTCTAAAGATAATACGGCTGTAAACAAAAAAAAAAAAACACATTTCTGACAAAGTCAACAAAATTCAAATGTAAATTATATTTTTGAAATTGTATAGAATGTTGTACAGCTGCACCTTAATAATAGTGTATAAACATTGTAGTATAGTATATTAATTTGCTGTTTAAATGGCTTAATTCCTTTAATTTCTCTGGGTTATTTTTCTTCATTACTGAACATTTTCTTATGTTTTATATTGAACAGTTTTAAAATGAAACTGCAGATCTAAATCTAGTGCTGGAGGCTGTTTTCCAGGTGTTACTGTAAAATTTAGAGTCATGTTGCTAAACACTCATTCAAAATTTTAAAACAAAATTGTTTGCATTTTGTGAAAATACATTTCATGTTTAATAAGGCTGCAACTAACGACGTGTCGACGAGTCGTCTGAGCGCGATGCGTCATCAAAAGTGGAAGTGAGCGCGCAATGCAATAGAAATCACCGTCCGACCGGAGCGCGGAACACCGACGGACGTCGGCGCTGCATTGTGCATATATTATGTGGACGTCCGTGTTTAGATACAGCTGTATAGTAAACACTGACATCCATGTATACGATACAACGTGGCCGTCCACGCTGCATCGTGCATATATAATACATGCACGATGCAGCGCCGACGTCCGTCCGTGTTCCGCGCTCCAGTCGGACGATGATTTCTGTTGCATTGCACGCTCACTTCCACTTTTGATGACGTATCGCGCTCAGACGACTCGTCGACGCGTCGCTAGTTGCAGCCCTAATGTTTAACGAGATTATGACAGTTTCTTTCTCAGCGAGGAACAAGTGAAACAAGTGGGCTTTTGTTTTTGCTTTCAGGGACTTGTCTTTCTGTTTCCAAGTTTGATCTGTGAATTCAGTCACTGATATTATGAAAGATGCAGTAGTTTTGCCTAATCTCTTCTCTTTTGATTCTTGTTTATGTGATTTATGTTCATATACTCATTTAACTGTCATTGTTCCATAAAGAAAAATCTACTTTTCCTCTCTTTTTTCTTTAGGGCAGACAACGAGCATGAGAAGCCGGTTGAAGTTTGTTTGTTTTTTCATTAGAAAGCAGCCGTGCAGCGACTAATCATCCTACAGCCTGAATGTGTGATTCTGAAACGAGACGAGCAGAAAGTGTGAAGAGGGGAGGGCAGCGAATCTTTAGTCAGACCCGGTGAGAAAAAAACATTTGTTTCAGATCAGGTGGAATCACTGATGTTACTTGAAAATGACTAATAACCAGCTGCTGGTTTTAACCACCGGAGGACGAATGAAAGACTCAAACAGTGAATTTATCACCAGATTAAACTGCAGCTCAGAAAAGAAGCTGCTCTATTTATATTTCTGTGGGTTTAGTTGTTAAAGTGAGGAAGTGACTGGTTGGGTTTGAATAGTCTCACACTTTTTTTTACCCTAATTTAAGAAATTTAACTCTTTTCCAATCAGATCAGAAAATGCAAACAAGAAAACAAACTATTTATGGTGTTTAACATCATCTTTCAGTAGCGGACAAATGTAACATTTTAGCTCTGCACTGAGACTCAACAAACAGCACTAATACTTGAGCTGTAACACAAATGCAGAATACCTCTTATGTAAACAGCACTACTTTGTGATGCTTCTCAGTGGATTAGTGGTTGACTATGTGTGGGCAGGTTACACTTCTTTGTTTCTGCTTTGAGTCAGTTTATCTTCCCTGCAGATTTTCTCCACCAGGTGCAGAAGGAGAAATGTCTATTTTAAAGGTGTGAATCCACAAAGAAATATGAATTACTGAAAACACGTAATGACATGATGTAATATTATAATTATTTTCTGAAAGCCAGTCATGACTGTCTGGTGCAGCAGCTGCTGTCTTAAATTTACTATTTTATCTTGTTTTTGTTCTCTTTTATTTGTTGAACTGTTTTTTAACCCTCCTGTTGTCCTCATTTACAGGCACCAAAAAATATTGTTAAGTCTGAAAAGATTAAAAAAATTCCCCAAATTTCTGAAAACTTGCAAAACCTTCACCATAATTATTTTACAGGTATTTGTTATTTTTGTCACTGATTTTGTGGGTTTGAAATGTTTAATATTTTTTATAGTATAATTACTGCCTGATTTTTTCTTTTTTGCAGAATATTTTTTACAGTGTGCAACATTCAGACACCTGGAAAATCTCCAAACATGCTGCTGCAGATACAATATCACACATTTTGTATTCTTTACATATATTTTGCCTTTTTTTGTACATGAAGGGACTCTGTTTCTCTCTACGTGCTGCACATGTACAGACATTTGACATATATTTGACTCCACACCCTCCACTTTCATTCTCCAGCTAAAACCAAGTTTCGGATTTATGTCTACTTGTGCAAACACAGAAACGTAGTGCCTCAAACACCCGGTCCTAACCAGGATACTCTCGCCCATTCAAACCCACTCAGATGTCTTTCAACACGCCTGAATGCCAGAACTCGGCTTCCTGTCTCCACCGGCTGAGGTGAAGACAGACGCCATTACAAAAAGCTCTGACATCCTGCGCAATTAAAACCACAAAACACAGGACGTTGTTGTTTTTATACTGCTGGGTGCATGTAGTGGCTGTCTGGGGCAAACGCACTCACTTTTAAAGATGTAAACTAACTTTCAGGAGATGAAAGTGTGCAGAAAATCACCTGAAATTTTGCTGAAACTACAGTGACTGTTTCAGCTGTTATTTTGCTGCAAACAGATCAGATCTGTCCGAGGCAGAAGGCGCTCTGTTTATGTCTGTCTTTCAAGCTGCACCAGCTTCCTGATTCTCCGTCCAGAGAGCCGCTTTCGCTGCTGCTAAACGAAGAAGGAAATCCCTTAAGAGTGTTTTCACCGGCTATCTGAGTACGAACAAGAAACTGGGCGTGCTGCCCCCGTTCGCTGGCTTTACCACCAACATCGGGACAGTCCCACCAGAATCAGGAGATGCAGCGCTGCAGCAATTCGTATTATCATGTGTTTATGTCAGTAGAGGAGTGAGGACATACCAGTACTTCCCCTTATTCTCAGCGACAGTGATAAACATGAAGCTTCTGCTTATTGTCGACAAACCACAGCAGAGGACTGAAACTAACACCGTGTTTTGGAGACGGTTCGCACTACTTTTTGACTTCACACGGTGTTAAAATATGTCACAAATGTGCAGTTTCATCTTTAAAAAGGCACTGTCATTTCCCAAAACAGTCAGACACTGTAGTATTAAACAAATGTTGAGCAAACAGGAGAAAATAGTGCCTTTGTTGGGACTATTTACAGTAGTGGATCAATAAAAAATTGGTTTTCTAGTTAGCATTTAATTCAGCAGAAATGTAGAAGTCAAAAAAAGTAAACGGCTATTTTAATTGATTGTTTTTGAACTAAATTATTCCTTGTTTTGTTTAAAAATGGGAAAAAGTGACATCATCAAATGTCCTGTTTTGTCAGATCAACAACCCAAAACCCAAACTTGTCCAGTTTACTATCACACGTGACAAAGAAAAGCATCAAATTCTCTTATTTTTGAAACTATCATCAACATATAGTTGGTGTTTTTGTATAAATTCCAAAAGATTTGCATCAACATTGAGAAATTCAAGTCATGAAATCAACTTCTTCCATCAATAACCAAAGAAATGTTTTAAATAGACTAAAAATTCAAAAATTATTCTTTGCATAGCAATTAGCCATTTTTTGTCTATATTACATCAGAAAGTTAACTACTCAGAAAACCTCATGTTTGCAAAGCTATGGGAATGGCTAGTGTGATGTCACGGACCACTTCCGTGTCCTACGCCGCGGCACACCGAACGAAAAACACAATGACAGTAGCGAAAGAACCGGTCACCTTTTTCACTGTGACATCTTATTTTGCGGATTTTCCAAAGTCGGTAAAGCGAGGTCTTAACTCTTACAACTCAAACAGAGTGGCAGGTGGTTTTAAAGGGAAAAATTCCCAGCAGCACACTCTAGCGCCAACTTGTGAGGGGAGCACATGGCTAATTTGCATATGTAAATAACTACGCATCTCTTTACACTAATCATGAATCCATAACAGTTAAAATAATCTTAGCCAAACATTTTTAGCAAGTCAGTCCAAGTATTGGACTCAATTAAATCCAAGTCACATAGACCCATATCCTAGTCAAGTTGAGTATTTTGGGCAGATTGGTCAAGCAAGTCCAAGTCCCCAAAACTGGGACAAAAGTCTCAGACTTTATTCTTATAAATTAAAAGTATAAACTTATTATCAGAGACTTTAATCTCGACCACTTTTAGTTTCTTTTGTAATGTGGCCCAAACACTCCTCATAACACAAAAAGATAACATGATTCAAGCGGCTAATACTAGCTAGCGCACGTTAGCTCCTAGCGCTAAACGTGTTTTCTAAGATTAGAAATCCGACTTACCTTATCAGTGTCAGTCATCTTCTCCTTTTCGTCCAGAGGAAAGTGGTAGAAAGATATCGTTTTATTTACATCATTTCTATTGTTGCAACACGGGACACAACACAGCACCATTATATCGTTGGTTTGGTAGGACACGGAATTGACGTTTTTGGACACGATGACGTAGTTACTAGCCATCCCCATAAAGTCCATACATTTGATCTTAAATTTAAAAAAAAAAAAACTTTGCATAAACAGCATTAGTTCAAAGTTAATATGGTGAAGGAACAATTTCAGGAACTAAAATTCCTCTTAGAGTGGCAAATAGACATTATGTGCTTGATTAATCTTTATCTATATTATGTCAATTATTATCTTGGAATATATTCAGTTTACTATAACGTGTGACAAAGAAAAGCAGCAAATCCTCGTATTTAAGAATCTAAAAACTGCATGTATTTAACCTTTTTTAAATAAACCATAAAATAAAATCATAGCATTATCAGCATTGGCTCGATATTAATACATTAAATGGGCAGAATTTTACAAACACTGAGATCAATAGGTCAAGAGATGCTTGACATTGCTAACGCTAAATAACACTAAATATGTTAAAATTATTATTAGGTCTGTTTACTGTCATGTGTGACAAAGAAAACCAGCAAATCCTTGTATTTGCCACACAAAAAACAGCAAATATTTGATTATTTTTTTGCCTGAAACAACGTCTGAAACCATAATAGTTGTCGGATAACTTGCAGCTTGAAAGCGATGTGCTTTTTATATGTGTGGACGACAGTAGAGCTCTATGACAGAGACGAATACGATCTATGAAACTCAGAAATGAATGATATCATCATTCCAAGAACTAAAACACTACAGAAAAATGACACCTGCTGTATAACATGCTGTTTATGGGGATATCTAGCGTCATAACGTGTATTATTTTGTAGTCAAGCCTGGAAAAAGGACGGTATTTTGACATTTTGAGAAATTCAGACATGCACTACTGTTAAAAAGTTTGGGTCACCCAGACAATTTTTTGCTTTCCATAAAAATTTACATTTTTATCCATGTGCTAACATAACTGCACAAAGGTTTTCTAATCATCACTGAGTCTTTCAACAGCATTAGCTAACACAATGTAGCATTAGAACACAGGAAATGTTCCTCTGTACCCCTATGGAGATATTCCATTAAAAATCAGCCGTTTCCAGCTAGAATAGTCATTTACCACATTAACAATGTCTACACTGGATTTATCATTCATTCAGTGTTATCTTTACTGGAAAAAAAGAATTTCTTTGGAAAATAAGGACATTTCTAAGTGACCCCAAACTTTTGAACGGCAGCATAAGCGAGGATGATCTGATGTTTTTATACCATGGACAAGTTAAATTTGTAGTTAGGAGTCATGTAGATTAAATCATTAACTTTTAAAAGAAAATACTTGCATGTTTTTTCTTTTAAAAGTTGAGTCACTGCTACCTAGTGCTGTGTTTTCCTACCTAAGTCGCTGTTATGGTGGATCCTTGATGTCGTTAAGGTGAAACTCGCGTCCCGAAGACCAACTCCACCATCCTGGACTGCAGCGTCTTCAAAAGGATGAAACATGTTATAATTAACAAATATTTTCCTTATTATAGAACTGCAAATTATATTTAATTAACTGTTTCAGACATTTGTCAAGCAATAAATGGCAAATATTCTCTTCGGTTGTGCAGTACTTTCACAACCGAATTTGGTAAGAATAACAAAATGACACCAAACTCTTTTGATGTTTTTTTAAATATGAAACTTAATACAGTTCTCAGGAGTTGTGTACTGTATTGTAAGTGACAATTTTGTGGTATTTTCTAAGATTCACAAGCATCATAGTACCTGTGTCCAAACTTATGGCCATGGCTGTAAAATGCTTATTTTTCCTATGTATGGAATCCTATGGCCCACCCTGTAGTTTATGCATTCATAAAGTTAATGTTTCTTATACGACAGCCCGGTTTTACCTAGCCCTGGTTGGCCTATTTTCCCTGAGTGTTTCTCCATTGTCTAGTCCTTGCTGAATCTTATATTTTAGCCTGTTCATAGCTGTAGTCCTGTCCCTACTGGTGTCCCTTGGCTTGTTTTCTCCACTCCGCCCTCTAGTTTCAGGTTGAGTTCAACCCTTTCCTTAGTTCATTCACCTTCCTCTCTCTCCCTTCAGTACTGTTTGCTTTTTGCTTCTTGTCATAAAATCTTTGTTTCTGCATTTTTTGAGTGCTGAGTTTTCTGTCTGCGCTGACTCCCCGTAACACCCTCATCTGCCTTGTTTATATGTTTATCAGCATCTTTTATGATTACAGCACTAAAGCACTCATGCACATCCCCTCAGTCTCAGAGTTCAGATAAAGAGGGCAGGGCTTCTTTAACCCGCTGAGCCTTCAGGCATTTGGCCTCAGACCTCGGCTCTGGTCGGCCTCGGAGGTTTCTGCTGCTCATTGTCCACCATGATCATCCATCTGCTCTTCACCGCTCTCATCCTCGCATCTCACTTCACATGTGGTGCTTCAGGTTTAGATGGTATTTCCTGTTTTTTTTTGGTGTTTGCTGCTTGTTTCCATGAGCGTCCATTGTTTTGCCTGTGTGTGAAACTGATGAAGGATAAAGCAGAAGCAAATTAAGCTCATGTTCCCTTTTTTTTTTTTTAAACGCTTGCTAGTTTGACGTTTCACTCATTTGTTAAATCTGTGTCTGCAGGTATTGTGGATTTACAAGCGGCCAACCTCACAGAGAGAAACCAAACATTCACATTGTCCACAAACAACAACAGTAAGTTTATTTTGTTGCTTCAACTAACGAATGTTTTCAGTTACTTCCTAAATTAACAGATAAATTCTTTAATCTGTGAAATTTCAGCATCTTCAGACTACTTCTCCTGTTTAACCAACAGCTTCAAAACATTCAATCAATGGTTATCAGGGCTGTAACTATAATTATTTTGATTTTTCATTAATCTGTAAGTTATTTTGGGCATTAGATGATTAGTTTTTTCTCCATAAAACGTGAACAAATGTCTGGTATAATCTTAAAATTTGTCTGACCAACAAACCAAAACCCAAACATATTCACTTTACTATCCAAAATGGCAAAATCAATATTCACATTTGTTAAATCCAGCAAACGTTAATTAAACCAAATCTATTTAGTTGCCGATTAATTCAGCGTTGACTGACAAATGGATCAGTAGTTACATAAAACCATAAAATATCCACATCTGGAACCAGAGCAGAAGCTGGAGGCAGGTCATTTTGGGGGAAATGACTTTAATGTCTGGGTTGTCAAAACAGTAGATGAATTATATTTTCTGCCCCACATTTCCACAGTTTCAGAAGCAGGCGGCACTCATGGGACCTTGCTCAGAATCGTTTTCATGCTCTTATTCTGAAACTCGGTTTTGTTTTTGTTGAGATGTGCTCTAAATTTTGAAATGGGAGTGTTAATATTTTAATCAGTCTCACCTGACATTAAGCAGGTCTGTCTGAGCATCTCTGGGAGGCCTGCATAGGTAGACAAAATAACTCAGCTTAAATTCAGGTAAATCCAAGATTATAATGACCTATTTCACTGTTTTCAAACTTATTTTTGGTCACAATCCTGGTTGAGTCTGTCTCAGTGACTGAGTGGAGATATAACAGCTTTAATGAGGCGTTCAGAGAACATCTGTAAATTGTAGCTTCAGAAAACAGCCTGGGTTATGCTCTCCCCTCTAAACTGAATGAATCTCTGCATGCATCTCTGTCATCCACCCACACAAATAAATCCTCAACCTTTTCCTAGACAAGTATGATAGTGATGAGTCAATAATTGATTAATAAATATCATAATAGCTGATAAAGTAGCTGCAGTACCTGTTTTTGCCTCTTACTGTTAAATAATGCAGTAACCTGAGTAGTTCTGGGTTGGTCAGCAGAGAGCACAGAGGGAGTTTAGCTAGCAAGGGGTACCATGACAAAGACTTCTGTGGCAGTTTATGGATTCAGACCAGCAGAGAGATGCTAAGACAATGTTCCACTACTATAGTCAAGCTGCTTTTTGCAAAAACAAAACTCCGATAATACAACATAATAGTCCACCATTTCATTTTATTGTTAATTAATTACTGATTGATGTTGCTGCCAATTATCAGATTAGAAAACTGCTTAAAATGTGCATCCCTAGTCATTGATTAGCCCGATTAAAAACAACCAAATGTTTAATTTCTGTGTACATAAGAGGATGAGACAAAGGATCCCTAAAAATGTCAGTTATCAGATGAAAATTTGTCAGATAATTACTCACTTATTAATAGTACTACTACTGCCACTGCTGCTAATAACTGCAATATAAACTTAGTATTAACAGAATAAAGTTAAAATTCCCTAATCCCAGCATCTTAAATGTGAATATTTCCAGGTTTCTTTCCTCCTTAATGACAGCAAACAAATGCAGATTGGTATTTTTCACCATTTTCTGACCAAACAACTCACAGGTTAATCAAGGAAATAATCAATAGATGTATTGTAAATGACTAGTCAACAATAGGAAAACTGAGGCAAAGAACCCCAGAACATTTTAGTTATCTTTGAAATCAGATGAAAATTTGTGAGATAATTACTCATTTCTCAAAACGGCTACTAGTACTACTGCTATTTCTTTAACCAATAAATCGCAACAGAAAGTTAATACAGTAGTATAAAAGTCCAGATTGTTAAATGTGAATATTTTCAGTTTATTTTTTCTCCTCAATGAGAGTAAACTGATTATCTTTCTGTCATCTTGGGTTTTGGGAAACAAACATTTTCCCCCATTTGACATTTTATAGACAAAACAACTTCATTAACCAACGATGAAAGAAAATTCACTAAAAAATTTGTTGTACCATTAAATCTGTACAAGTAGACAACATTTTAAGTATGAAAAAAGCAATGATTGCCACTTAAGACCTAGATTTGAGATCATTCACTCAGCAAACACAGCATTGCTGATATAAAGTGAATTAAATCTTTCCTGCAGATACAAGGAAACCAAACAACGTCACATCCAGTTTGTACTCAGACGAGAAGACTCAGATTGAAGATGAGCTGGAAAGCAACTACACGTCTGCCGTAATCACAGAGGATGACGGTGAGTCGAAAACTACTTATTCTGCATGAGGAAAGGAAATCCCCGGTTCTTATCTGTGCCTTTAAATTTCCTGTTCTTAGGAGAATGTGCATTATACAGCTGAAACTTTAAAACAGTGCAGCGAGCGACCAGCAACCCAGTTTCACTTTCACACAGAAGCCGAGATAAACAATCGCTGCTCAACGAGCTCGTAACGTCTCAGAAAACCTTTCACATCGAGACACTTTAACTGACGTAGTTTATTCATTTAAGCCGGTGCTTGTTTTATAAGTGTGTGTCGCTGCTAGTTCACGTATGTCAGAAGCTGTATTTAACACTTTGCAGAGAGTTTCCAGGAGCAAGAAAATATATTTCCAGGTCAACACTGCCATCAGGAGCTGCTGGCAGAGTCCACTCACTACTGTGGTGAAACTTTTCACCAGGAAATGGAGTCAATCAGCCCAGAGAAGTGGTGCATCCTGGAGAATGTCATCAGGTAACAAACAACTTAAGAACACTGAAAATACCTCCACTTTAAAGTAGTATGAGAATAATTTCAGCAACATACAACTAATTATATCAAACATAACTGGAAGAAGGAACGAAACATGGAAATTACAGATGACTGGATTAATATGTGGAAGATTCATCACACATCCACTAGAAAAATTTAGTATGCTTTATTATTACAGCAAAGATGAAAATAAACATTTAAACTGACATCAGAATGAGCGTGGAGAACTTGATGTAGCTCACTCACATGTGAGAAAATAACTGTTTAGGGAAACCGTATGTGAAGAGCTACAACAAATAATGTGTGATGAGATCCCTGTGAGTGGCAGTGTGCTTTATCTTTGTAATTTCTTTGAAGAGAGTGGGAAGGGAAATGACAGATATGTAGTGAAAATACTGCGAGTGGCATGCAAAAAAAGGCAGAACGAGAAACTGGGAAACAGAAGCATCAACAGAGGACCAAAGGTTGAAAATTATTAAGGACATCCACATAATGGAAAAACTAACTCACAAACTGAGACTACAGGAAGCACAAATGGACAGAATACAGGACTGGAAATGTCAATGTTGGAGGGGAAAATAAGGATTAACAAGACCGAAGGATGATGTAAATGCCCTGTAGCTATCCGGGCATTGTTCAGTTGTTTTGCTTGTTTTTCTGTCTTGCTTTTGTGAATTTGCATCAGTGCTGGTGTCAAAATACATGACATGGATATTTAGTAAAGTCATTGCAATGCTACTGATTTACAACTTGACTTTACAATAAAATGTAAATAACGTGCAGGTATAAAATCTGCAGCTTCACAAACACCATTACTTTGTTTTACAATGTTTGACCGTAGTTAGTACACAGTTTCTACAGCATTATTATCTGCTATTTATATATATATATATATATATATATATATATATATATATACTAATACCTAAATTACATTTTTAAAAAGTCAATGTTTCCCTATTTTGTTGAATTACACATAACATCTTTTCAAATAACAGAAAAACTAACTTAACTTACATCATGACTGTAAAGTAAAACTGTGAACAATGGCCACATCAAAAATCTGTATTTTTACAAACAGCAATTTGACTGTAAAATTACACCATTTCTTATTTCTATATCAAAATTTATGACTTACTATTTTAACTACATACTAGGTGCATAACAGCCTGCTAATGCCTGCAGGATTCTACTTTACATTTAATTTGTACAGAAATGATTATTTATTATTGGTAATTATATTATTTCTTTACTACAGAGGAGGTAATTTAACTCTGAAGTTTAAAAAAACTTGTGTACTTTTGCTTAAGTAACACTCTAAACCCAGGCCTTGGACTATTTTAAACGGGGATATTAGTACTTTTAATAAAGTATATAAGTACTTCCTCCACTAATCGTCCACTTTATTAGCACAAACACAATAAAATGTTAAAAAAAATACAGTCAGAACTCACCATAAACCGAAGCTTGTGTTACTTTTAGAAGTCGTCCATCTCCGTGGTCTATTATATCCACTGTTTGTTTGTTTGTTTGCTTGTTTAACAAAACGCCAAATGTCAGCGGCTGCTAGCTAAGAAGCTAGGTCGGCTTGTTAGCTTTTTTGTTAGCATCGCTGGTAAACTAGCTTTAGCTCTCGAACTCTCCTGGTTGTTTTATCGAAATATTTCTGCTAATTTTCAAAGTTTTGTTCGTCAAAAAATTACAGTAGAATTTCTCCTTCCTCCTCGCAGCTTCTTCTTCCACAGTTCTGTCCGTTTACAGCTTCACATTAGCTTTACGTCTGTTGATGTAATTATTTAATAAATTTCACCTCGACGGTGACCCTGCAGTACCGTTTCTGACCACATTCAGTGACTCCCATTGACCAGCCGTTACTACCCAGAGAGGCGCTGTTTTGCACATTAAAGTATATTAAAGGAGCTCAATGAAAACTTCAACAGAAGGAATCACAACAAAATACAACTACTAGTTCAAATATTACGATTATTATTCACTTATTAAATGATGATTTTATTTTTTTCAACAAAGTGGTTTGAACAGTGGTATAAAAATGTGAAATATGTAATTAATGATGACCTAACAACAATAATTTTAGGAATATTAGAAATAATTAATGCTTTTCCCCAAAAAAATGTGTATTCTATGTTTTTTATTTCACTGCAGATAGATAAGAAATGGTTAGATAAATAATACAAGTAATTCATGCACATACACTTAATGGTGCAGCTGTTGATTTAAGGCTTTTTGTTTAGCATTGAAAACATAATATAGGAATCATTTCACACTACACTGTAATAAAAATCTGTAATTTTACAATTTTTTCTGTATTTTTGTGCATTTTTTTCTCTATTTTTTTGTTATACATGAGACTGAAATTACAAAAGAGACTCTGAATTTACATGTCTGTTGTAACATAACATTGAAAACTTGTAACTATAATGAAACATCTACATTTTTAGAAAGAAAACTGAGATTTTTTAAAAATTGAAATCAACAGATAAAACATATTTATAAATTTACTGTAATTTTGCTAGTTAATTTGAATTGTAACATTTCATGCAATTAGGGACATTTAACAGACAAAAGAAGAATTGATTGTGTAATTTTACACAGATTTGTTTTTTAAATGAGAGATGTTTTGTACAATTACTGAAGATTTCACAACAAAAATGTGGAATAGATGTGTTTTTATTTGTGTATAATTAGTATAAGCATCCGTCTATCTCTAAATATTATTTTTACTATTATTATTATTGTTATTATTATCGGTACTTTCGTGGTTTTAACACATGTAAATATGTATTGTTAAGTAAAACTAAAAATACTGTTGTTCTCATTTAAAATTAAGGCTAGAAAATGTATTTAATTGATGGAATATTATTACAATTGTTATGAGACAGTTAATTTCTGTTACTTTTCCATAATTTTTGGGTGTCACTGTAAAAACATTAAGATTTTTTTTTAAATTTGTTTTGGGGTTTTTGACATTGCATCTGTAACTTTTCCTCATCTGTTGCAGGCCATACCATGAAATGACAAACTGCTTGGAGAAGCTGACTCGTCTGTTCGGCTGCTACTTCCCAAACCCCGACATCCAGGACTTCTTCCTCTTCATCCACTCCACATACTTCCACAACTGCAGTAAAGGAGGCGAAGGAGAGGAGTTCCTGGAGGACGCTCCTCACAGCCTGGTCGTCGTCCTCACCATCATCCCTGTCGGCTTCGTCCTCGTCCTCATCTATCTGGTCGTCTGGATGAGTAAAGTCCAGGATTAGTCTCCACCTTCATCGCAGAACAAGTTTATGAGAAAATCATCACAGGTGGTTCAGAAAAAAATCTACATTTCTAGATGTCTTACAGCCATGAGCTTAGATTTAGTTGGAGTGTTTTCTGTGAATTATACGAGATAAGTTCTAATCAGATATTTAAGTTTTTGCTCCACCGTTTAGGACTTATTTCCATTAAACAATATTTATGTCTACATTGCCAAAAAATAAATGTTTTTAAACAGTTTTTACCTTTAAGTTTTTCAAATTTTCTCTTGTTTTACAGTTTTTCCCTGTTTTCTCAATCTACAGCTAATAACAGAGAAATTTGCAGAAAAAATATTTATTATTTTTTTAAAGGCTCAAAATGTGTAGTTTTAAAAGTAGTATTTTAATGTCATCATTGTTACTATATTTAAATAGAGCAGATTGGTTTCCGTTACTAGAAGTAACAGTTAAATATTTAAAAATGTTTTTTTATTTTTCCATTTTTTATTACAGATAATATACAGTAAAATCACCAGAATAAAATATTATAAAATATTATTTCAGATACTGACTTTAAAAAACTCTAAAACTAATGTCAAGAAATATAAATTTAAAAAATGACAACAGTAATGTCCACATCATTCAACTCAAATTGAAACTGAATTTAAAGTAAGTTCTTGTATTGTGTCAAAAATCTGTATTTTTACAAATAGTGACTACTTGTTTTTGCAGCGTGCGACCCTAAAATGAGAGCATTACTATATTTAAGTTATATATATTTGACATTATTTTCAACAATTTCACCATGTAATGTTACACTATTTCATCATTTTTGTTATGTTTTTTGCTGCTTTTTGATTAGCTGTTTTTCTTTTTTACAAATATTTGGAATTTAAAATGCTGTATATTAAGGACTGAAAAATGATAAATCATTTTGTAATTTTTATTTGACAGATATTTCCTGTTTGGTGAAAGACATAAGTGTTATCTCAAAAAAATCACAGATGAAAAAATTATGAAGGCCACTTACCGGAAACGTGTCTTAATCAGACACATCAGAAGGGTTTACAGTGTGCAGACAGTTTGGAAGCAGTTAACAGGTCCATAGTTTTTACCAAACAGAAGAATCTGCTGGTTTACTTATTTTAACCAGGAATATTCCTATCCTCCTCTGATTAAAATATATGCTTGTGTCATTATCAGATACAATGACAGTGGAATCAGATGCCTTTATAGTCTCGAGAGCTCAACCCATAGACTGAATATAAAGACGGATGTAGCAAGCAGCCCTGAACAAGTTGTAACAAAAGTATTATCCAGGAAAAAATGCATCACCAGATACTCTGAGAAATGACTTGGATTGGACCCAAAAATTAGAGCATCCCCAGTTAGATCCCCAGTTAATTGAAATAAACAACCAGAAAAAGCCAATACAAGGTTTGAAAAGTTAGAATTAGAGCATCTTAAAATTTAATTCTAAATCAGCATTTAAGGTCTTCACTGGAGATGCACAAATGTAGTTTTTGTCATTGCTTCTGATCCAATTCAAGTCATTTAATATTTAGTGTCTTTTTCTAAATAACACACACTTTAAGTATTGCAGATTAACTGTAGTACCTGGTTGTGCCACCAGGTGGAGCGTCTTGCTGTTTAATACTAGAGTGCCTGTATATCAGAGTGGCGACATGACAGGTCCAAAAAATTTTGGTCACGTGATCTATGGGCGCCATTTTGTTTCCTATTCATGAACGCCGGGTTTTCCTGTTAACGTTGTTTACACCGCAGAGAGTAATTCCAGGTCTTCCAACGCTTCTTAAATTCCCTGAAAAATGACGGGCTGTTGTGCCTTTGGGTGCACAAATCGGTCAGAGAAGGGATTCCAGATGTTTAGGTTTCCCAGTGATCCCGAAAGAAGGAAACTGTGGGAAAATAAAGTCCGGAGAGTGGGATGGAAACCGACTTCATCATGGTTTTTGTGCCAGATTAGTCCCATGTATGTACTTTCATGTTATGATGTATGGGTGAATGACAGATAGAAAAGTTTGATGTGATTTTAGGCAGTTGTGGTTATTTTGACTTTGACCATTTTCATGCATGGAGATGTGTTACTGGTGACTGTTGGGTACCGTAACCCATTAAACTTCAGCGGCCCATATTCAGGCCATCTTGAGATGTGCAAACGTATTTTGCTAAATTGACTGAAGCTGCAAACTCGATGATAGAAACATTATACACCCATGGAAAGCTTAGATTCTCATGAATCCGCCGGTATAAACCACTTTCAGATGTGATTACCACAGCGGGTAATATAAACACATTTGTCCAACAAACAACAAATAACCTAAACAGCACAACTCACCTTTGAAGGCTCATAACGAGTCACAGATGAAAATATTCAACAAAAAACGGCCATAATCCAACCTTGGACATCCAGACAAAACAAGCGAGTAAAATATTTTGTCCAAAACATGTCTTGAAATCAGTAAACAATCCACAAATAGCTAGTTTTCGTGAATGTGCACCTCGCGCTGCGCATCCCATATTTGGGATAGGCTCCAGTAGAGTTCCTGTGTCCTCTAAATTGTAAAAAAAAAATCATTATTATTGATAAGCAATCATCCTTTTTTACTTTTGAACGATGACTAGAAAGCTTAGAATGTAAAAATCCAAATAAAACACATAGCGCTAAGCAAGTACACACACAGTCACGGGTGCATTAGTGCGTGGCATAGTGAATGGAAACAAAATGGCGTCAAATCCCCAGTTGTCGCCACTCTGCTATACAGGCACTCTATTTAATACTACTATTACACGTATCTTAAAATTTCAAAGGTCTATTCAAGGAGTATTCGACACAAAGTACTACTTGATGTCCAAGAACTTGTAGATTTAAAGCTTATTTCAGTCCAAACACTACACGTAGTTTTAAAGGTTTATTCTACTCAAACAGTACTTTCTAACAAGTTATGGATTTAAAGGTTTATTCAAGACCAAACACTACTATATGTCCAAGAACTTAAAGTATTAAGGGTTATATCGACTGAAATTGTATTCTATAAGTACCAAGTTATGGTTGTAAATGCTAATTTCAGAAATACTACGTTCTGTCTGTGATTTAACTTGGTGACTAAGAGTTACTATGTGGTTGTATCATTATCAGGTTAAATAATAATGGAATATGTTTATGTTTGCCTTTAGAATATCAGAGTTGTACAAGGTGCCTGTGTTTTCTCTCAAAATAAAGCAGCATTTACCCTCCAAAGGCCTCTAAGACATTATTGCAGAGAACATAAATAGAACCAGCCAAGCAATTTCTTTTTAATGTTTTATTTTCATCAAGTATTTTGTCTTCAAGCAATAATCCGCAACAAATTTTGCAGCATCAATCGTAAAATGTTGATTTTCTCTTTAAAAAGATGTACCATGAAACACAGCAGATCAGTCCAATGTTAAATGTCACATCTGTGTACTGTAATTAATGGTATAAGTATAGTTACTGCAGTGGTACTACAAAATGCATGAAAAAATTTCTTATTTCTCCTTTCAAAGCATTGCATGTTTTCGCCTTTGTCGCATTTTTTGAGTGCATTGATTGAATGTGCTGATCCATAAAGCACCTGAGCACTGTAGTTTTTTTAGCAAACAATAGGAATAAATCGTGTTTGTCGGGGACTGTTTTCAGGTTTGGACACAACTGACGTTTTAACGCATCTTTGCAGCAGCAGGATGACAGATTAAGTCAAAGTAAACTGCAGTGTGTTTGCGGTATGATTGCTAGAATCAGGCTTTTCATTGAATTTGCTCAGTCAGAACAATCCACAATATCATCAGGATATTTTATGTAGTTAAGTCACTCCTGCTTCGGTTTTCTTCTCCAGCAAAGTCGAAGGCATAGGAATCGTATGGATCCTACTACAGCAGCCGTCAGTGCCAAGAAGACGACCAGGAAAAAGCAGAAAACATCCACCGAATGATAGACGTACCAGGGCAGCTTATAGGACTCAGTGCGCAAATGTGAAGCTCCTTTGTGTCGAATGACAAACTCGATCCAGTGAATCGCAGCATCCAGAGGATGAATCGGTCGGTCCCGATGGAGAGCCGACAGTCGCTTAATGTTGTCTTTGTAGGACGGATTGTGGAGAACTTCTTGCAGAGTTTCCAGGAAGTTTTGGCGGGTGATTTTAACCGCCTCCACCGTCTTAGCAGCTCCGCGAGTTTCCAACCTGAGAACGTTTTCAAACTGGTCAAACTGTAGTGGCATGCCGACAAACGGGACTCCGTGGTAAATGGCCTCATAGATGCTGTTGGTGCCACCATGGCTCACGAAGGCTCGGACCTTGGGGTGACCCAGCAGGTCATTCTGGGGCATCCACTTCACCAGGAGGGTGTTGTTGCCCACGTTGTTGGGGCGTTCGCCAGCGTGCCTCCATATCACCTTTTGGGGAAGTTGGGCAAAGGCAGCTGCGATTTCTGAAGTGATCTCCAGCGGCAGACCTTTGACCAGCGTCCCCAGAGCCATGACGATGACGCCGTGATCTCCAGAACTCTCAACAAACTCCTCCAACTCTGACGACAGCGGCTCCGATGGTTTACACTGAAACCCACCGATGTAGACTATGTTGGGCATCGTTGGCCGAGGAAACTCAAACACAAAGTCCACCCTCATGAGCCAGATGTCGGCGCCCTGAAGAAGGTGATAGAAGTTCACGTCGGGACCAAAGTATCTGTCCGCCAGTTTGTCATAGTGAGAGCACACGATGAACTTGTCGATGGCGGTGTTCATGCCGTAGAGCAGCATGTTTTGGAGTCTTTGCCAAAACGTCATCCGGTCAGACGCAACGTATCCATTAGTCGGAACATACGACGGTGGAGATGGAGCCGCCACAAAATGTGCTTCTCCACTGGTGATCCACTTCACATTATAAACCACCGGCAGCTTCAGTTCGTGAGCCACCAGAACTCCGATAGGCACCCCTGGGTCTATCAGAGCCATGTCAAACTTAGTGTCATGAAGTCTCCGCATTATTTCTTCGTTTTCGAATATTTTCACCACCACCTGGCTGGCCTGTTCGTGGATCTCTGACAGCATGCCAAAAGAGTCCCAGAAGAAGTTCAACAAGCCCATTAAGGACATTCCTTTCTGGAACTCCAACATCTTGGCAAGGTAGGTGACATAGTAGTCTTCGTTCTCGATGCTCCTGGCTTCAGGTAGGGTGACGGTGATGGAGCTGTAATGGGGGCTGCTTTCTTTGATGTACCAGCTGGTGGAGGTCCTGACCACCGTGATGTCGTGGCCTCTGGCGTGGAGGTTCTGAATCAGCAAGTTCATGTTGACCCAGTGGCTGCCGTCCACCGGAAACACCAGGATTTTCCCACCGAGGACGCCGGGACTCATCAGGAGAGACAAACTCCCCACCAGAAGGAGAAGAGGGACTCCTGGAAGGCTCCCCATGGATGAACTCTGAAAAAAAAACAAGAGAACTTAAACATTTTTTTTACTAGTCAGTATATTTAAATAACTCAAATAGGAAAATCTACAAAATAACAGTGAATTGTTCCCCTCCCAAAAAAAATGTTCAAAAAATGTTTACAGTGAACAAACCAGTCAGATAAACTCTAAAAGACAAAAGCATGGAACTGTTTTTTTCAAGATAAAAAGCTTTAAAAATGCAGTTATGACGAGCTGAATAAGAACAGTGCATCACAGGGTGAATAAACTGCTGCTAGAAAATGATTGAACACAGCTGTAAATGATGAATGGGATTCCTTCGTGTACGTAACTTAAAATGTCTTTTTACAGCTGCTCAGCCTTTTGAAGGAGGCGACGCTATAAAAATTAATTTTTAACAGTCTATGTTATCTCATTCTGCTTGTGCTCCTAAATACAGTTGTGCATTTTCATACCTCTGAATCCCCCTTTTTTCCTCCATGGTTTCTGATTTGCACAAAGTAAAATAAACACACGGCTGCAGGAATGCATGCAGTAAAGTCCAGAAGAATGCATGTGCTGAGTAATGCCTGGTCTTACTACTGATCTAATCTCCTCATCTGCATTCAGCTGGGACTTGCTAACAAGCTAAAAGTTTTCTTCCTGTCTCCTTTGCTCAGAAGTGCTGTGTAGGCCTTTAAGTTCTGTAGAAACAGTGTTGAAACCCACCTTAAATCCAGCAAAGAAACAAACTCTGAAGCATCCGTGCTCAACTGCAGCTCAGCGTCTGTTTGCAAAAGAACCTAAAGCCCGATTATTGTGTTATGTAAAGAAAAGAGAGGAGTGGTGCGTGACTGTGTGGACTTAGCACACATGTGGGAGGAAAGACAAACAGTTTTCCATCAGAGACCGCCCTCTAACTGTGCAGCAGTAACACGATATTTTCATCTAAACAGAGCAGAAGGAAGGAAATCTGGCTGCTGCAACTGGAACAAGGAGCTCATTTAGAGGCCGGAACAAAACTTTCTGCAGCTGCTGGTGATTTCACAAACCTTTTGAATGCTTTTGACCTGTGACTGAACCACGAGGACACCTGCACCATGAAATATATGAGCATTAAATACTTCTTTTACTCACCTGATCTAGGGCATCAAATGCACAATTTCTCTAGAAAAATACAATAAAAACAATATGACACAAGGCAAAAAAAAATTCTTCTTGCTATGATAGTAAATGATGTTTAAGTGGTGAAAGAAAATGACTTTCAATTCATTTCAATCCATTTAATGTCTACTCGGCTGCAATAAAAACAGATTTGTGTAATTAGGAATTAATTTCGAAACAACTTTCAAAGTTTGATTTTCACATGTTTAGTTGCTAACAATTCTCAGAGCTGCATTTATATGATGTATTCTATCATTTTAGTTGATGAGCAGCCGGTTTCACACGTAAACAAACTGCAGATTCAGGTGTCACACAGCAGGGGGCGCTGCAGGAAGGAGTTCACCAGTCGTAACCATAATTTTATTTTAAAGAATTTACCGTAAAATTATACTGTTTTACTCCATTTAAATCAGCTAGAAATGTTATTATTTTACAGTTGTATATTAAGTATCGAAAATTTAAGGTGTCAAGTGTAAAATAACTGCCGCTGCTGTTATTTTACAGATTTTTCTTGTTTAATTAAATTACTAATAATAACTGATAACACCACAGGGAGAAAAAAAATATGTTTTTTTAAATTATATACAGGGCGACACAAAAAAATAGAAACTTTTTAACAATCCAATAAAACCAAGAGTGATGGAAGAAAAATATTTTATTCATAGTAATTGAAACCTTAAAACATGCCATTTAAGAAACAATGATGGAATTTTCATTTTTTAAAAATTACTTCCTGTAGATGGCGTCCTCCTGTACGAATGCATTCTTGAAGTCTGCTTTTGAGATTCCTCATAATTGACCGCTGCAACATCTCAGCTGGGACACTGTGAATTTCATCCTGAATTCTCTGTTTTAACTCATCCAGAGTTCTTGGTCGAGTCCTGTACACTTTACTCTTGAGATAGCCCCAGGTAGATTTCAAGAATGCATTCGTACAGGAGGACGCCATCTACAGGAAGCAATTTTAAAAAATGAAAATTCCATCATTGTTTCTTAAATGGCATGTTTTAAGGTTTCAGTTACTATGAATAAAATATTTTTCTTCCATCACTCTTGGTTTTATCAGATTGTTAAAAAGTTCCAGTTTTTTTTTGTGTGTGTATATATATATATATATATATATATGATTTTAAAATATCTAAATATTTTTGTCATGGGTTTTTTTTTCTTTTGCTTTTCTTATATAGATTTACGCAATTTTATTAGATTACAGATTATGTCTGGTAAAATCAAACTATTTAAATTAAATCAAGATGTTATTATTGTACAGATATTTGCTGTTATTTTAAAGATATGGTTTGAAAAATGTCAAGCGTTTTTTTTAACCATTATTCCAAAAAAAATGCTGTTTTGTCAAGATTTAGATCATTCAGATATCTGTTAAAATTCGAGGAAATCTGTATTTTTACAAGTAGTTATTTGTTCTTTTACAACATTTGACCGTAATACTACACTATTTTACTGCATTTTAATCAACTAAAAAAATCATTATTTTACAGATTTTTTGCAATTTTCACATTTTTTTTATAGATTTTGAACATTACAATATTCTACTTTCTTTTAACATATTTTTAAGTCTTGCTGCCAGGATTTTTTAGTGTTTTTTTTTGCAGTTTATGTGGAATTAAAGTGATGCATGAGTTATTCTTATCATCCACTGTAATGGGGAATTCTGTATAATAATCCAGAGTATATTTGGCACGTTGGTTCAGTGAAAGGTCTGACTTATTTGCTGAAGTGCAGACATCCCTGTTGGCAAATTCAGTGGTTTTGCTTCCTGTAAAAAAGAAACAAACCTGAAACTAAAGTTCAAAATGCTTCTGCTTTTAGACAGAGGCCAAGTGTTACTGAAAAGGGAACATCTGTCCATTAATTCCTCAGAGTTTGTGTCTGTGGAGGACATGACAGGTCTCTAAACATTGAACTGTAGATTACGAAATCAAAATGCTTGGCGTTATGCTCGTCCTGGTCTTCGCCACCGGTCGCTGTGCAGCTGACGTCGGGGATTTCGCTCCATGTCTGCAGTTCTTCTACAGCTCTTGGCCTCCTAAAGGTTTGATGGGAACCCCGATCTGCCAGCGTTATTACAACCAGCACCGCTTCGCCACGCTGTACAGCCGACCTCGCCGCTCGCCCTGGTTCTCGGCTTATTTGTACTCCATTCCTGCAGGAAAAAGGCCTTCAGCGTCCTGGAAGTTTGAGCCACAGGTGAGCGGGGATTTAAAATGAGTGTATCTGCAAAGACCAACAGGTTGCACATTGACATTGCTCTTTAAAAAGGCGCCACCGTTTATAGGAGCCAGTTCAGCAGCAGTTATGCAACATTTCAGACTGTGGTTTTCAGCAAATAATAAAATGAGGAAACGAGTCCCAGTGAAAGAGAACAGTTTGATCCGATCACACTCTGTTTGCTCTGCATGGGGTAAATGATACTGAACTGTCAGTGGTTTTACATCTGTACAAATGTTTCAGCAAGGGTGTCAAAAAAAATGTCAAACAACTGGCATAAATTCAGAAAGTGTGGAAAACAGCAAATATCTGTAAACTAATTTTATTTTTGCCTGATTTAAATAAAGTAAAAAACCAAGAGGCATATTCCTACTTCACCCAATTAAATGAAATCTAATTTACTGATAGAGCTAAACCTTTCAAGATGCAAATATTTTAATGAGCTTTGTTCAAGTGTGTAACGTGCCTTGAACATCAATATCATGGGATATATTTTAGTTTTAATGCCAAAACTGCACTGGTCTATCATGTAGAGTAACAGAAATTAGTTTTTATGCCTATATTTTGATACAAAGATGTTGGAAAAATTAATTTTGACCTACCTTTATGGATTTGAAGGACTTGTACCTCTGAAAATATTTATCATATAAAAGTGGCATTTTACATGGCTCTGCATGGTAGCATATACTGAAGTTATTGTACAAAAAAATCTGTGGGTTCTGAGGGGATCAGGTGAGATTTTTTTTTTCGGATTTGGTTGATTTTATGTCCAAACTCGGTAGTTGTTTGAGCTGTAGTACCTGGTCATGCCACCAGGTGGAACCTCTTGCTCAGGCGTAAACTAACCGTGACGTCACCCGTTGGTTTCAGCGCTGAGAAAATGAAACCCGGATTTTGCTACTTCCTGGTTGCCTGGTTTTGGATTTTTTGGAGCCAGTGACATAAAAAGCGTCATCAAACAGGCTGGACTGGAGAGCAACTAGGGGCAGGATTGGCTGAGGACTCTCTTACTGCGCCCACGTTTTACCGCAGAGGCTTCTGTTGCTGTCTATCAAGTATAGCCACGCCCCCTGGCTCCGCCAAATTAACGATTTATTTAAAATTCAGTATTGATTTATTTTAAGATCGGCCACCTGATCTCTCATTTTGACCATGAAAACTAACGGGAAAAAAATCCTGAGCTGTAGAAAATCAGTCTATCAAATTTTATTTTTTCCAAACATGAATTGGGGTCTATGGAGAAAAAGCTTTTTGGAGCCAACCCTAGCGGACGGCGTGATATTGCAAGTTTTTGACACTTCCGGGTTGGCTTCAATTCTGGAGCCAGATGCTACGTCCATCTTTATATACAGTCTATGCTCTTGCTGTTTAATGTTGTAGTTCATGGGCAGTTTTGTGTTGGTAAGCAGAAAATATTGTGGGAGTTGGCTCGTAAAGGTGCACTATGACAGAGTCTCTGTCATGGTGCTCCTTTACAGAGACTACTATGGGCTCAGTGACCTTAGACCAGCAAACAAGTCTTAACTGATAGAGGTAAAACTTTCAAGATCCAAATATTGTGATGAGCTTTGTCAAGTGTATAACCAACCTTGAATGTCAGTACCATGGGATATATCTTAGTTTTAACGGCAAAACTGCATTGGCCTATCATGTAGAGTAACAGAAACCAGATTTTATACCTATTTTTGGCTACATAATTCATGACTACACATACTCAAGCTATTGTACAAAAAATGTGTGGATTACGAGGGAGTCAGGTGGGAACTTTAATCAGATTTGGTTGATTTTATATCCAAACGCTGTAGTTGGTCGAGCTGTAGTACCTGGTTGTGCCACCAGGTGGAGCCTCTTGCTGTTTAATACTGTTGTGGGTGGGCAATTTTCTATTCTACAGTTCATCAGTTTCCTTTAGCAGACGCTTTCATCCAAAGCGACATACATCTAAAAGTAGATATAGATATTGGTAAGCACAAAACATTGTGGGAGTTAGCTAGTAAAGTAAGCCCATAGTAGTCTCAGTAATGGCGCTCCTTTTCAGAGATTATTATATAATTTACTGACCTCAGGCCACTAAGCCCACAGTAGTCTACTACAGCTACCATTTGGCTGACTGACCTCAGGCCACTAATGGCAATTTGTTAACATCGCTGCTTTCTGTCCTAGTTGGCGTATCCAGGAGCTGATGGCAACATGATCCCATTCCCGCCAGGCCCTCTGGACCAGAATGTGGTGGAAAGCCAGGCGGTGGATCTGGACTACATCAACTCCACCTACTCTCGGGGCCACCTGAACCCCAGCCTTCACCACCAGAGCCGTGAGATGCGCTCGGCCACCTTCACCCTCACCAACGTGGTTCCTCAGAAGGCTGGATCCAACGATGGGCCCTGGGAGTTCCTGGAGCAAGACGTCAACAACACCTTAGCAGCCTACTGTCTTGGGGAGGCCTACATAGTCACGGGCATCATCCCATACCGGAACAATGAGCACTGGCTCAAGAATCACCGTGTGGCAGTACCGGAATATCTTTGGTCTGCCTACTGCTGCCCAAACTACAACCACAGTCTCCCAGAGCAGCTGAGCGACGCCTTTCCAACATATGCCGCCGTTGGACGCAATGACCCCAACAGCACCGAGGAGATTGTACCAGTTAACAAGACGGCTAAGAGGCAGTTCAGAGGCTATGATGTGAGACAAATGTCCCTGGAAACGCTGGAGATGTACCTGAAGGACAGGTTCAACACTGTCGTCAGTGTTTTCTATGAGCAGTGCTCCGGATCAGGCTGATCCTGGATGAATTATGCAGATCATGAGTTGTGGAAAAGTGCTGTAACTGAACTTAAAAACACCAAATCCAGAAAATTAACTGAAGAGTTTTCAGGTTTATTCAACACATGCACTTCCTGGAGGTCATTAAGCATCACAAAAGATGTTGTCATTGTGCCTCTTTACTAGTTAAAGCCCCACGATGTTCTCTGCTTGTCAACATGGAAATGCCAACCTCCTGTGGTCGCGATAGCATTAAACAGTAAGAGGTTGGTGGAATAATCAAGTATTACAGCTAATCTACTTTAATGGTGTATTATCCAGGAAAATTATATCTGATTGGGACTTAGCAGATACTGTGGGTTTACTCTGGCAGCAATTTTGTTTGTTGGTAAGCAGAAAACATTGTGGGAGTTTAGCTAGTCAAGGAGCACCATGACATAGACTTCTATGAAACTTAATGACGTCCAGCCGACAAACACTTGTTGAAATAAACTAGTGCATTAAGCATACATCTCAACAAAACATCTGCTAGCTGTTTTCACTGTTTTATTTTCACATTTATGCATGACAACAGATATCAATTACTTCATACCTCCCAAAATGTGTATTTATCCTTGTATGATGTTTCATTTCCATATAGTTTGGCTTCTTGTCTGTAAATTTAACACATAGTCTACTCCATGTTTTGTTCAGCTTTTCTAAAAGTCTTAGTGAACTTTTAACTTTATACTAACAATTTTGGAAATGATAAATTTCCTAAAAAGTTCTTCGAATAATAGATTTATACTTTAACACGTTATCAAACCTTCTCAGAGCCAGTGTTGTGAGAACATTCCCTGCTAGCTGGGTTAGGAGCAGTAATGTGTTGGAAATAATTAACTATGAAACATGTTATCAGCCTTTAATCTTGTTAGTTACTGTCTGAACTCAGAGCAGGGAACAGTACATAAAATATGCTTCCTTTGTTAAATAGTTCTTTATTAAGAAACCATGGAGATCCTTTAGAAGTATGAACACTATTTACTGTAGATAAAACTTAGCAATAATCAAGTTAATCTGAGCTTAGTCTGTCTGAATATCTGACATAATTTATTCCATTATCATACACAGTGATATTTTTTTTTTTTTTTTTTTTTTACAGCCCAGCTTAACAAGTCACCATGACAACAGGTGTGTAAGAGTGCATGTTTGTTTCATAGGTGTAACTATGGTTGTAGGTGGAAGTTCACAACCTGCTTTCAGGTGAGATTCATGGTGAAATGAGCCCGCAGATTTATCAACCTGCCCATTGTTTGAAAATAAATCAAAAAGATCTAATTGAATCGTCCTTTAGACACATATTAAAACTGTTTACACACAAGAAAACACAACAAGTTATCCAGACCGGAACAAATCAACTGACCCAGACTGGTGGTGACAGCATTGTTATGTGAAGCACGGTGGTGGCAGCATCATGACGTGAAGCACGGCGGTGGCAGCATCATGACGTGAAGCACGGCGGTGGCAGCATCATGACGTGAAGCACGGTAGAGGCATCATGATGTGAAGCATGGTGGTGACATCATGATGTTTCTCAGCAGCAGGTCCTGGAAGGCTTGTAAAGGGTGAGGGTAAAATTATTGCAGCAAAGTCTAGAGAAATCATGGATGCAGTCTGAAGAGAACTGAGACTTGGAGAAGATTTATTTTCCATCCAGGTGATGAGTTGAAGCAAACAACCAGAACTCCACAGAAATGGTTTAAAGACAACAAGGTGAATGATTCTGATTGCAGCCTATCAATGCTGTAGTTTCAGCCAAAGATGCATCTCCTAAATTCATTAAGATTCAGTGTTAAAGAACAAAAAAACATGAATGTTGTGTTTGAGTACAACTAGTATTGACATGCACTAAATACTTATGACCACCAGGTGGTGCCCTTGTGCAACAAATGTAAAAGGTGTAGATGAGTTGCTAAATGAACGAAAATCACACTTTAGAACCCTACTTTATGTAAGATATGGTGTTGGAACCTTTCTGAACAGCATTATCAGTGGTGGAAGAAGTAATCAGACACTGCATAACAAGTAAAAGTCATGCTTTCATAGAAAATACCTTGAAGTTAATTCTACTGGTTCCCAACCATGGGGTCCGGCCTCTTCGGGTCACTAGATAAATGTGAGAGGTCGTGTGATGGTTTATAAGGGTTGTGAAAAAGATAAAGAGAGCTCTGCTACACAAATTGGCAGGTTTGTAATTCATTTATGTGTGAAAAATTGCAATAGCTTTACCAATTTCAGCCAAATTATTCAAAAGTGAGGTGAGGTAAATGACTATTGTAGCTGGAAACGGCTGATTTTTAATGGAATATCTCCATAGGGGTACAGAGGAACATTTCCAGCAACCATCACTCCTGTGTTCTAATGCTACATTGTGTTAGCTGATGGTGCTGAAAGGCTCATTGATGATTAGAAAACCCTTGTGCAGCACATGGATAAAAGTGTGAGTTTTCATGGGAAACGTTAAATTGTCTGGGTGACGGTAGTGTACTTCATTACTTTCCACCACTGAAATTTGCTTTAAATGAAGAACTAAATAACAAACAATTGAAATGACTCATGCAGACCAACGTTTTGTTTTTTTTCTTCGATTCTGGAGGTCTTATTACTGTTTCTGCTCAGTGGTTGCTTCTCTGAGGTTTATTACAAATCTACTCTGGGGTGTTAGAGCCAGCTTTAGCCACCAGAAGGACTCATTAGTAGCAGACTTTCATATATGAGGCAACATTTGGACTACTGCCCACCTACATTTTTTCCTTAACTGCACAGAAAAGTGCTGATCTTTACTCTTTCGAGATCATTTGTTGCTTTCTGTTCCTTATGTCCATACCAAATGGTTAAAAAGGCTTTTATTTTGAAAGGTGTCACAGAAAGATTGGAAATTAACTGGGATAATGCATTAAGTCACATCTAATACAAGAAATCATATTTTTTCATTTTTGTCATCAACTTTGGATGCTGTGTCTTGCAGTTCTGCAGTTTTTTTTTTGAGTAATGACTTCAGTCTGTAAAAAATTGTCTTTCTGTGTCTTTCTCTTACTAGATATGATTCACTGTGCATCAGTCACAGTTAATTACTATAAAACGGGACTTAGACTGATTGTATCTGTACATTAAAACTTTTTTTTTTTACTAAATGGCCTAGAAATAATAAATTATTGAGATAATACACGCTGATGCACATTTTATGTTCTGCCACCAACGGATGCCACTTATATCATTTGAGTCATATGTTTTTTTTAATCAATTTTGTACGCTGTATTTTTCGAATTTAACTTCACAAAACACAAACATGTTGCTTTTTTCCTTTTCTCAATGCTTCTACTTGTCAGGGAATTTTAAAGCTGTTTTGAGAAGTGGAAGAAAATGATATAAGGACGGGAAAGGAACCAAAGAGGAAAGATTATTAATTTGCTCTGCAGTTTTTCTGCCCCTTTTGCATGGAAGACATTGTAGAAAGATTGGAAGCTAATAGAGTTAATCTGACTTTTAAATCCAAACTCTGAGTTCTTGACTCCACAGCATGCACTTGTAAATTTAATCTGTTTGTGTTTTGTTTTTTGCTAGTGTTTATTGTGTAACTGTGTTTTGTATTTGCTGCTGCCTGTCTGGGCTAGAACTAGCTTGAAAAAGAGCTTCTTGATCTCAGTGGGATTTCTGCTGGTAAAATAAAGGTTAATAATCCATCCATCCATCGTCTATACACCTCTTAATCCTCATTGGGGTCGAAGGGGGCTGGAGTCTATCCCATCTGACTTAGGATGAAGGTTTATCTGCAGGTAACAGTCTATCACAGGTCTACACATAGAGACAAACAATCACACTCACATTCACACCTACAAACAATTTAGAACCACCAGTTAACCTCAGCATGTTTTTGACTGGGAGGAAGCTGGAGAACCTGGAGAAAATCCATGTATGAACAGGTAGAACATGCAAATTCCATGCAGAAAGATCCCAGGAAGGCCGGGATGCCAACCAGGGATCTTCTAGCTGCAAGGTAACAGTCCTAACCACTGAATCCACTGTGCAGCCCTGAAGCTTAATAATAATAACAATAGAAACACTGGTGTTCTGTCGTATCAGATTTATTGCAGGTGTACAACACACAGCTGTGCAGGCGGGTTATCTGGACTCAGCTCAGTACTGCTGGTGCATCCCAGGAGAGAAGATCTTGTCCCAGATCTCCACCTTCATGATGCACCTGCCTGTCGGAGACATGGTGCCCTTGATGTCCAGGGAGGAGCCCTCGAAGGTGAGACCGCTGCCGTTGGACTCCTGACGCACAAAAGCCTTTGGCTCTTTGTTGTTGTACATATCTTTGTACAGCTTCTCGTCACACTCTGTGTCTTTGGGGTAGAGGCCCAGAGCGAACCAGTTCTTGTAGAAGTTGTAGTCGAAGGGCACCGAGAACATGATGGCCACCTTCTCACGGGCGCTGTTGCTTTGCCTCTCGAACAGGTCGTAGGTCAGGACGCCCACCGCCCCCGTCGACTTGCTCTTGATCTTGTCGAAGTTGCACAATTTGGTCATCTGAGGGCGAATGGTGGGTTGAGGTGGACTGTGGACATCACCACTGTCCAGGTAAACCCTGCAATGAACAGGAAAGAGACAAAATGTGTTTTTAATAAAAGGCAGGTTTCTAAAGACTTTAATCGGTAAATAAATCATAAATAATTTTGAAGATACAGACTGATGCACATTTAGATTTTCTTTTCATTTCTACAGTCAGCATGTAAATTGTTCCCATTTCCACAGGTTTTACTGCGTATTGTAATAACTGTGACTTAACAGAACAAGGACAATCTGTTAAAAAAAGAAAAATATTATATATACAGATATGAAAGCTGTACAACAGTGAATTACTTTTTAAAAAAGAAATACAGATTTTCTGTGCACTTAAGGCAAGTTTTTTGATTTTAGTTTTTCACAATGAGCATAAAGTAAATTCATACTTTTTGAGGATTTTACTAGATATAATCTACAATATCCCAATAAAAGAGAAAATCTGTGAAATAACAGTACATTCCTAAAGACAAATCACAGCTAACAGCAAATCTCTGCAGAATAACAACACTTTTTGCTCATTTAAATTCAGTAAAAAAACATTTTTAATTTTTTTTACAGTTTAAAAAAATTAATGTGGACATTTTTTGCTAATTTATGTACAGTAAATGTATTTATCTATACATATATTTATATCAGGGGTGAAAGTAGTTTTAAATTCTTGCCAGAACTATTAGTAATATTTCCGGGCTGTTCTGGCTTACTTTCACCCCATTCTGTCAATGCTAACCATTGTAAATCCAGTTTAAAGTTTTTCAGCCAATCACAAGAACGTGTGAAATTTCAGGCGTAATTTATTGCTCGCCCCGTGCGCTTATTCACGTCTATTGACTGGTTGTGGAAAATGTCCCAGTGCAATAAATCAAACGCACCTATTTGCTATTGGCTGCTACTGGCCATAACAATCGCTGTGTTATGGAAGTAGACACGCATGCGCACTCACATACTGCTGAGTGAACTCCGGTCGATATCTATGGATAGCAGGCTGCCAGGCAGCGTACCGGCGTATCCATAGATACCGGTGGAAGAGCAGCGTACCGCCACCAGATCTTTTGCCAGTACGCAGTTCCGGACCATTCCGGCTTACTGTCACCCCTGATTTATATATGTATGGATATATTTACTGTGTATAACTACACACCACACATTATTATTATTATTATTATCTTGGTCACCAGCAGATGGCGCTCAAGTCACATTTAAGACATAAAATCTTTATTTTTTTGGTCAGCTTTGGACACGGCATCTTACAAATTTAATTTCACATAGACTCTGTTCTGCACTTTTTTGTAGCTGTGCTCTGCATGTTAACGATGATTTTAGTCAGTGATGTCAAAAAATTATCTTTCTATATTTTTCTCTCGTTAGATATGATTCACTGTTCATCAGGCACAGTTCATTACTGTAAAATGTGACTTAGACTGATTTTATCCGTTTATTAAAACCTATATTTTTCATTAAACAGCCAAGAAATAATAAATAATTCAAATAATACAGGCTGAAGCACATTTTATAATCTTAATATTTCTGTTGTAATTTTCTTGGCCACCAGTGGATGGCGCTCAAGTGGCATCCAGTACGTGATGGTGTCTGTTCTTTTATTAACTGGCGACTGTGTTTTTTTTTAATGGTCATATTTGTCAGAGAAATATGAAGATGTTTTGACAAGAGGAAGAAAAAATATGATAATGACATGAGAGGAACCAGAGAGGGAAAAATGCAGCTTTTTAAAGAAAGAAGTATTAAACTAAATCCAGAAGTCTCTGCAGTATATATTTTGCCATTTTCTGTTATTCTGTTTTGCCGTTTTCCTCACCAGACATGGTTCACTGTGTATCCACCGCAGTTATTAGGAAAGATTAAAGAATAGAATAGAACAGAATAGAATAGAACAGAATAGAAAGAGTACAGTTCCCAGGATAAAGCGGTGTATAGAGAATGGATGGATGGAGTACAGTTCCCACCATCATAAATACATATAAATCAGCAAAAATGTGCAGTAAATAAAAATTAACAATAAGAAAAACTGCAACATTTTCTATGTAAAGAAAGTGTAGATCTTAAAGTGTTTTATGTGTAATGAGAAGAGCCTTGCAATAGCAGTAAGGACATGTAAAGCAACCAAAAGGGGACACAAAATGACCAAAAAATGCCAAAAAAAAACGACTTTACAACACAAAATAAATTTTAAAAAAGATGCAAAATGAAGAAAAACCTCTTGGAATCTGTGACTTTTTTTCTATGAATTTAGTTGAAAAAGAAAGAGTTCAGTTCCCACCACAATAAATACAAATAAATCAGCAAAAATGTGCAGTAACTGAAAAGAAACAATTTAAAAAAATGCAAAATGTTCCATATAAAGAACATCCAAATGTTAAAGGGATTTATGTGTCGTGTAATACACACTGATGCAGACTTTGTTGTAATTTATGTATCGTATGTAATTTTATTTTATAGTACACAGACATTTTTTCTTCAACAAAAGAAGGAAAATTTACATAAAGTGTCTGCACTGACTGTGTGTTTAAACCTCAGACTGATCAGATGAACGCGGTGGTTTGGACTCACTTGGGGTCGATGAGGCAGTAGTTGTTGGTCAGGTTGGTGATCTCGATGGTGATATTTCGTCGGCTCGTCTGGCTGGCAGCCAAAGCTTCCGCTGAGTCGCTCATGGTGCAAAGGTTGAAGTGAACTCAAGATCTGTGGAGAAGTTTAACAGAATCCGTCAGCGGCTCTGAAAAACATCAGCCGGAGAACCTTCAAACTCAGCTTACCTGTCCGGATCACGGGTGCGATGCTCGCTGCCGGGCTGTCAGACCTGAAGTGTCGTCTTTTGGAGGCGTCCTGATGGAGACGGTGAAGTGTCTCCACCCCCAGAACACACCTGAACCCCGTCACACCCAAACGCCCCACCTCAGGAATGAACCAGGAGGCGTACAGACAGAAGGCGCAGCCAAGAAAAACAATGCAACTGTAGTTTTTTTGTTCCCGCACCGAGACGAGCAGGTTTGTTGAGCTTCCTCGTCTCTCATGCGCCACACCTTTCCTCTGACAGTTTGCTGCCTGCATGTCAAAACAACCTCTAACTTCAAGACAAGTGTGATTCATGAGCTCAGATGAACAAAGAAATACCAAGACAAGAAATGGATTCAACTGTTTTTTTATTCATTTAAAGCACCGATACAGTGGAAGGACTTTTAGGAACATCTGCATCGACTCGTTTTATCCCCTCAGCCCAACCTGTCGTACAGCTCCAGCTTGATAATGGCCTTGCCCTCGTTGGACATGCAGGCCCTCACGTCCATCGTCTTCCCCCTGTGCACCACGCCCGAACCGTCGGCCTCGTGGCGGACGAAGCTTTTCTGGTCCTTGTCGTTGTACATCTCGTCGAACAGCTTCTTATCGCAGGCTCGCTCGCGCTCGTAGAGGCCAATCCCTAGCCAGTTCTTGTAGAAGTTGTAGTCGAACGGCACAGAGAACATGACCGCCATCTGCTCACTGAACTGGCGGGTGCGCATGTTGAACAGCTCGTAGGTCAGGATGCCCACAGCGCCCGACGCTGTGTTGTCGTCCTTGGTGAAGGAGCAAACCTCAGGCCTGTTGAGTCGTACGGTGGGCTGCGGTGGGTTGAAGGAGAAGCCGCTCTCCATGTGAACCCTGAAACATACGAAGAAGGAGGAAGAGTGAGTGGGTTGATGGTACTCTGTAAAACAACTACCAAAACAGACACAAAATGACCAAGAAGAGACAAAAAGTTACCTAAAAAAGACGCAGAAGAACATAAGAAATTAAAAATCATAAAAATGAGACGCATAAAAGTAGCATCATCCAAAAGGAGACGAAAGGACCAAAAACAGACAAAAATAACAATAAAAGCACACTGACAAACAAAAACAGAGGCAAAAGAACCAAAAAAAGACCAGAAATTACCTTAAAGTGAAAAAAGTGACTTGGAAGAAACACAAAATAACAAAAACCAGAAGCAAAACAACCAAAGAGACAATGAGTAAAAAGAGACAAAAATCCCCAAGAGATTACAAAAAATGAAAAACAGTCAAAAAAATGACTCCAGACAACCACAAAGAGACAAAAATTATGATAAACAAACAAACGACAACTAAGAAGACACACAAAAAATCAAAGAGAAATGCAGAACATCCTAAATGAGACCCCCCACCCCCATCAAGAGACTTAAAATAGAAGTAAAGACATGGAAAACAACCAAACAGAGACAAAATGACCAAAATATGACTTTAGCAAGACACAAAATCAACAAAACCTCCTCAAATCTATGACTGTCCTTTGTCGGGAGGGTGGGGCTTTACTGAACTCATCCAGGGTTTAAACTATTTAAAGTGTTCGGTTTCAGTTTATTGATCCAACATGTTAAAGACACAAACGTTTGAGTGGATTTTTTGTCTAGTTTCACTCATTTGAGCCTCGATGTTGGACGGTAAACGTCTCTTTGATATAACCGAACAACGTGGTGCGTCTGTAAATGTGAAGCTAGACCGTGTTTCAGGTAAACGGTCTGGTGTTTCTTACTTTGGGTTGACCAGACACATGTCACTGGTGATGTTGGTGATCTCGATGGTGCAGTTCCGGTTGGTGGTCAGAGTGTGGGAGTGGGACTCTGCAGTGTCAGGCATGGTGGCAGCTGGAAAAGGCTATCAGAGGTGGAGTGAAAAGATGTAAACATAAGGAAAAACCGTCGTCAAATGTTCAGGCGAGGGTACAAAAGTCAACTTTGCTGCTTTAGATGAACCTTTAAATTGTTTTTGATGGGTTTAGTTAACACAAAATTGCATCAACTTATTAATTGCTGGTGATTTAAACTCAAATTTTTGTATCAGTTAATTTGAAACTAAATTCAACTTGATGAAACTTAATAAAACTAAATTTTTAAACTATTATTTTTTCACCTTAAGGTTCCCTCCTCTACGTACTGAACACTGGAGCAGTTTATTTTTAAAAAATCTTTAAAAAATGTCATAAATATATAGACTTTGAAAATTGTGGTTCCTAATTATTGTAATTAAATAAAAAATATTATTTTACAATCCCTATAAAAAACGTTAAGTGGTAGTTTAAATTACACAGTAAAAAATTATGAAATATTATAATGTTAAAAAACAATTACAGCAAATAAATACACTGTAAAAAATATGGAAAAAACAAATGAATAAAAAAGTATGGAATACTATAATGCTTAAAAAATTGCCAAAAAAGTAAAAAATAACAAAAAATATCTCTCAAAAAATTTCTTTCTCAGATTTAAATACAGTCAAGCTGCAATTATATTTTCAAACGTTATTTTAAAAAATGACAATTTTTGCGGGCATTATTTACAGTTATTCAGTTTATTTTACAATCAACATGTAAATTATTATTATTTTCACGGGTTTTACTGCTTATTATGATAATTGTAACTTAACAAAAAAAAACAGCTTTTAAAAATATTATTTATACATATATTATAGCTGTACAACTATAAATTAATTCATATAATTCATATTTTTCTTTAAGACATTGTGCGAACTCATGGCATGTTTTTTTGCTTTTCATTTTTTATAGTGAACATAAAGTGAATTTCCAGAGGTTTTACTCGATATTTCTGTAATGCAACAAAAACAAAATCTGTAAAATAACAACAAATTCTCGAAAAAAATCTTAGTTAAAGCTTTTATTTTTACAGTATAATCGTAATGTATTAAAGCTTAAAATTCAACATCTAAAAATGAGTCACATTTTTCAATTTTTAATATATATTTTTGTCTTTCAGTTATCTGAAAATGTCTGCAAACTAAAAAAAAATGCTTATTTAAATACAGTTAAAAAAATTTTACCGTCAAACACTGCAGCCAAACAAATATAATAACAATTTTTAAAAATGATGTGGACATTATTTTCATCAGTGTTTTTCATAGATATTGTGTAAATTCCTGCTTTTTTCAGTGATTTTACTAGAGAGTACATGCAATTTTAGAAATGAAAGATCTGTTCATTTTTTACAGTGTACCTTTGATTATAAAGCAAAAATTAATTAATTTAACTTAATGCAGCTTATTGGTTGGACACAGTTTCGTTAGAGGCTTTCACAACTCAGAAACATTTAATATTTTCACAGAGGCAAATGCTACACAAACACAAAAACTGCATGAAAACGTCAAAACGGCAGCACTTACTTTGCTTTCTGTCGCTTGCACTGGAAGGCAGAAGGTCCTTTGAGAGCAGATCAGCGTTCAGTTTGGAGACGAATCTAAAGCCCCGCCCTCCTGGTCACACCTGAGCTCCAGGTGGGTGCTCCTCTGCTGACAGACATGTCGTCCAAACAGGGCGTGATCACCTCCATCTGGAGCCTAATGACAGATGAGAAAATTAAAGTACAACAGTTAGACAGTTGTCTAAGAGGAAACCTGAATATCTGCTGAGGAACCACACCCGACATGATTCATGCTTGATGAAGAACAAACCGTCAGGACCGGTTCTCCTGGTGATCAGGGGCGCCGAAAAGGGGGGGAAAGGGGAATGATTCTAGGGGCCCATCATTTTAATACTGACAAAATGAATATGGCACTATCTTGTTAATTTATAATCACAAATAAATATTATTTACAATGCGCTGGTAACGCTAAGTTTATTTGTTTTGGAAACATTTCTCAAGGGCCCCCCCTCTCTTTTTATGTAAAATGGTTCAGTCCTACTGAATCAACTGAACTGCTGCGCGCCAGCGGTGCTTCAGTCAGACTGAGTAGGGTGACGACAGTATGCCTCAGAAGTCAGGTAGTCAGAAACGAAAAGAAAAAAAGATAAGGCAGGAGAGAGAGGCCAAGGGCCGGCAATATGTTACCCAGTTTTTCAAAAAAACAAGGTGGGGTTGGTTCATGTGGTGGAAAGTTCTGGAACATTAGCCTGTTGTTATTTCTACTCTATCTTAACTTTGTGATTTTTAAGCTAGCTCACTTTTCTCCCCATATTAGTTCATATTTTTGAAGAAAACTCTGGAATTTTATATTTCACTGTTCACATTTAGCAAGCTGTCCATATTTAATCAGCCCCCCCTGTCAAAATGATGCATGTTTGAACAGACACGTCAAGTGCAGCAGCAACAGCTGCTGTCTATGAGGCCTGTGAGCCCCCTACCACTGAACAAGCCCCAGTACCCACAAATGAGGAAGGAGGTGAGCAACTGCAGCCGCCAGAAGAAAAGGCGAAGATTCCATGACGAGACCTCTGAAGAGGAGCGGTCTCAGGAGAGTGCAGAAACTGTGTTTCGGAACACTTATTTACTGCTATGGACAGGATCATAAGTGACTTGGGAATTAGGTTCCAGACCACAGAAAATATTGTAAATGAATTTTCTGCTGTTCTGAAAGTTGGGTAGATTAGTGAGGACAAAATCTCTTCTCTGTGCCAACAATTGATCACAAAGTGTTCTGGTGATCTTACACCTGATTTTGAAAATGAAGTAAGACAAAGTATAAATGATAAAAAAAACTAGGTCCAAAATGTCACAGGAAAGGCTCTGCAGTCTTGCCATGCTGTCCATCGAAAGTCAGTTGGCTAGAAAGCTAGAGTTCAAAGACCTGATCAATGATTTTGCTACTGAGAAGGCTCGGCGTTGGGCTCTTTGGTTAGAAAGGTTGTAAATATGTGTGCAAGAGGAAGCTTGGCTGAGCAAGGCTGTATCTGGCCTGTTGTGTTTTTTCCTTTATGAATGGACCTACTTTGTTTACTTAGTTTAACATCTTCAGCTGATTTTATTGTGCTTCTTGTATGATTCTATAGATGGTGATGAGAAATCATAAAAGGCAGTTGGCTTTTTGTATTTTATTTTATCTGTTTCTTCACAGATAATTGCAATTTATTTAATGGAAGAGGTTGTTTTGTATTATTCAGGCATGTAATTTAATTTGGGGAAATTTTATGCTGAAGAATGAGAATCAATCTTGCTGTAAATAAATGAAACATTGTATTCAGAGTGTTCAATGCTTCCCCTACCAAGTAACTGTCACATATTGTCCTTTTCACAAACATGGGAAATAATAGTCAAAAATATTATTAAAATGCAGTTTTATGTAAACAGCACAAAATATTTTCGCAGGCCTTATGTCCGGCGCTACAGGGACCATGTAAAATTTCTTTACAGGGGCCCAGACTCCCCTGCTGGTGATAATGTCACACGGACTGCACAGATTCGAATAACCTTTTGCCAGCAGTCAACAGACTTGATTTCCACTGTTAAAAAAAAAAAAAAAAAAAAACGTGCACAAATGCAATGAACAATGAAGGAAATTTATTTCCTAAATTTAAAAAACAACACAAGATAAACAATCTCTTAAAAAGAATAGACTAAAATCCTACTAAGATCTATAAAAAGAAAAACAGTCCCGTTGGGGGCATCAGATCAATAAAACAGAGCACACTGGTCTTTTTGAGGCTATGCTTATCTTGGCCGGTGTAATAGTCCTTTTAAGGGAATCTTCTCCGGGGAACAGGCGACGCAGGGCGATGAGTGACGAGCAGCACACTTCCTCCTTGGCCTCCGTACCTCCGAGTCCTCCTCACGGCTGGTCCGACGTGATGCAGCGCTGTGGAAGAGGGAGCGTCACTCAGTTTTCGGCACACCATAAAGTGGTGGTGGAGGTTGGTAGCAGCTTTCATTATTTCTTACAACTTTTCATTGCCCCCCCCCCCCCCAAAAAAAAAAAAAAAAAAATATCGGTTGTGGTTTTGATAGTCAGTTACTGGTTACATGCAGACGCTAATAAAACTAGTAGGCTACATCAACATGTAGCTATCGTACTAATTCAGGTTTGACATTATGATGCTCTGGACCTTTGCTTTCATACATTTTCTCAGACTGGACCACTTTGAATTTTAGTTTAATACTCCTGCTCTACTGGATTGCAATTGTTTTTTTCCAACTTGTCAACAAGTTTGTATAGGTCTCTAAGGATGTTTTTGAATTTTTGTTCTGAAAATCCAACCTCTCTGTCAGTTTTTTGTCATTCAAAAATTAGTGCTTAATTCAGTCAACCTATAATTTTGTGGGCCAGTCTGGACCAGAAATGCCAGAGCTGATTTTTTGCCCCAGTCCACCCCTGGTGCTGTATGTACATTTTTGACCAAGTAGATTTTATTTCAAGAAGCTCTTTAACAAATCAAGCTGTTTTGAGACAAGGACGCTTGTGTTTCAGTGATTTATAATAGAAAATTCAGAGTTATAGGAGCCACTGGAAACTCAAGCCTGCCATGATATGTATGATCTTTACAAATGTGTGGGCACTTCTGTTCACAACTATATCAAGGGAACACATAAAAGAACCCAAAATAAACACAAACATAAGACAAGCAGACATAAAATGTTTAAAAACACTAGCTAACTGCAATAAAACAGACCCAAAAAATATGACTAAGACTCATAAAACAGCCACAGAGGCACAGAAAATGACCACAAGCAGACAAAATGCAATGAAGAAAGACGGTTCGGGTTATCTGGAAACCACTGGACTGAACTTGGTGATTATATATCAGGTACATAAACAAATTCACCTGTTAAATGTGAGGAAAGCCACTTACTAATAAAGCTATCAGCATTTTTAGAAGCATTGAAAGTAAAAAAAAAATGTTTTTTTTGAGAGTTTGACTACTTCCTCCACCTCTGCACAGATTTTCCCACGACTCCACTCACTGAGTCACGCCGAGGTCCGACACGCAGGATTTAAAAAGGACAACATGCCTTCCACCTCCCTGTTGACTCAGCCAAAAAAAACTGATTTGAGCTGAAGTCCAGTCACAGTTTCCAGGTAAGAATGATGACCCGAGACACCTTGATGAGTGATGCAGCTTTACACGCCTTCAGCGGTTCACTGGTTGGTTAGTTTATGTTAGAAACCACTTTATTTGTATTGTTGATCAATGTACACAAAGGATTACAGCGTTAAACCGTCGTCTGGGAGTTTACTGTTGCTGCTCTGCTTGTGAATTCAACACTCTGGCGCACCTTGTGGTCAAAACAACAGAAACAGGACAAACAGCCATAATATCGCTTCTTTATATCATTGTTTCATGATGAATATTGTGTACTCTTAAAAACTAATGCAACATCTATTTTTCTACATATACCAGAAGAGGTGCTCTACAGATATTTTTGTACTTATGAACAGTTTGTGCAATATCATTACTTCTGTTAGTATTTCTGTTCATGAAAGATTCTTTGCAATACACGATCCCCAACACCAAGTCCATCAGTCCTCAGACCAGGCCAGCAGGAGTCCATCAGTAAGGTGGAGGACATGGGGCTGTTTTTGTCTCCAAAGCCTCCAACAAAGGCTGCAGCCTCCACCAGGGGAGGACTGGGGGTGTTTACTGGAGTGTGGAGACACTCTGGTGGTGGCGGACTAGCACACCTTAAAAAACCTGCAGGGAAACCCCAGAGATCGTACAGAGAGATGCTATGAAGGGATGCTGTCGACTGTTTATGATCCAGGAAGAATCACACTTGGAGTTTGTTCATGGAACTGAACTTTGTGGTTTTGTTTTGTGATTTTAAGGCAGTTTGCATGTAATGCATTCAAGTGATACCCACCAAACATTCAGTTAAACATTTGTTGAAGAAATCTCATTCTTAATCCTTCGTAGTTTGCTGTAGTTGGGTGTTTTAGTGGTTTTTCCAGTAATATGGTGGATTTACTGACACAGAGCATGGATCTGTAAAGGTAAGTCGACCCAGAGCATTTTCAGGGAATGTCAGAGGATGGATCAAAGGTAGGGAGGACTGTATGTAACTACAGGGTGAACAGAGGTTCATTTGTGTATGGCTGCTAATCAGTGACTGAGGGGAAGACAACAGAACAAAAGGGTCATGGAATCAAGAAGTCTGGTAAACAAGTGCAGATAGTAAAGGTGTGACAACAAAAGGTAAGAGGGGATCTGGCAGACAGTAGCACATAATGAAAGACAGAAGAATTGTGGATAACCGTGAGAAATGGAGTGACACGTGACGGTCAGTATCTGTAGAAAAAGGTCTGGTATTTTCTTCACCACATTCAGAACGGACATCATGTTACTCCCATCCTTTCTTCCCTCCACTGACTTCCTGTTCATTTCAGAGTCAGCTGTATTAATCACAATTCAGACTTATCACTGTCTGTCCCCAAGCTCTATAACAAAAACGCTGACCCCATATGAGCCATTTCTCAGCCTTCGATGCTCAGGTCCGCTTCTTCTGATTGTTCCATAGTCGAGACATAAATCTAAAGAGTTTTTCCCGTTAAGACTCCTCGGCTGTGGAGTGTCCTATCTGAGGAGAGAATCAGTTCACTTCCTAAAACCCATTTCTATTGATTTGCTTTTATGTAACTTCTCCTTGTTTACTCCTTTTTAGTTATTGTTTAATTTATATTATTGAAGTTTGCTCTGTTCTTTTATTTATGCTGAAACTCTGTGTTTTGCATTTTACCATGTTTAACTCTGTTTCTCCACTTTTTCCCTCTCTGGTCTTTTTTCTTTCTGTTTAATCCTGATGATTGATTCTATTTGCTGCAGATTCTGGGTCTTTATGCTGCTTTAGGCATCATTTATGCTAAAAATGCTGCAGGTGGAGTCATTTAGTTCACTTCAAGACAACATATTGATTTTTTTCTGCAAACAATCAATCGATTGAGACGCTAACAAACTTTCTGTACTAAAAACCTCCTAGCTGAGTTTCTTTATCTTCCATCTCCTCATTAGCTCTGGTAGTTTGTGTAACATCAGTGTGTCTTTGTGTTTCCACCTGTCTGTTCTTTGTGTTTCTTCTTCTTCTCCTGTGAGACGTGAACTCTGTGATCATTTGCTTCTGTTTCCTGTGTTTTGTTTTCTACTTTCTTGGTTGCCTGGTTACGCATGCAGGTATCCATGTAGTGGGAAGACACGAGCGTTTAACTCTGTGTGATCTGAGGAGGATCTTTTTATTGTTTCTGGTTCTGTCATCCAACACATCTGTCCAGCTGTTCCTGCAGTCAGATTCACTTCAGATTTTGTTTCTTGTTCTGCAAAATTAACCTTTATTTACCAACAATATTTGATAAACTCTTAGTTTGTAGGAAGTGTAGAAACTAAAATAGATTTCTGGTGTTGTTTGTGTTTTGTTTGTTTTTTGTGCTGCAGCTTAAAGAAAGTTTCCAAAGAGCGGCCGACTTACACAGAACTCATGGTGAGAGTTTCCTTATTGGTGTTAGAATCCTGACATACAAACAGAAGAATCACCTGCAATGCTGTAAGTCAGACACTAGAGGGCAGAATAAGACAAACCTTCGCCTTCACATCTGAGGAGACGAGCAAATACACTTCAGTATTAACATCAGCAGAGGATTAATAAATGAACCAACTGTACAGAAACTAAAGGGACAAGTGTTGATGTTTGTTGTTGGAAAATCAATCAAACAGGCACTGCTGTCAGGTGCAAAACAACCACAAAGAGATTAAAACAAAGCAGAAAGAGACTAAAGTGACCAAAAGAGAGGCAAAGTGACAACTGTGAGGTGAAAAATGAACACAAACACACAACACAAACCAATGCAAAGAGATACAACATGACCACTAAGAGGTAAAAACAGAGAGAGACACTCAGTAACTACCGATAAAACCAAAATGATCCAAAAAAGATGCAAATAGACTGAAAAAGATACAGAACACCACAAAATATGAAAATTGACCAGAGATTGAAGAAACATTACGACTTAAAGATACTAAATGAACAAAAAGAAATGCAAAACTAATGCAAGGAGGCACAAAGCGATGGTTACGAGGTGCAAAATGACTATGAAAGATACATTGTAACGCAAAAAGATGCAAAATGATCACAAATAAATGCAAAACTAAAGCACAAGAGACCAAAAAGATGTGGTCAAGGTACAAAATGACCACAAAAAGATGCACAATTACTGCTAAAGATGATAAATGACCACAAACAGATGTAACATGACCACAAAAAGATACAGATAATGCAAAGAGGCACAAAAACATGGGTTCAAGATGGAAAATTAACACAAAAAGATACAAAATGACTGTAAAAAAAACAAAAATGACCATAAACCGATGTAACATGACCACAAAAGATGCAAAACTAATGCAAAGAGACACAAAAAGATGGGCTCAAAATGCAAAACTATGACAAAGACATGCAAAATTATTGCTAAAGATGTAAATTTTTTCAGTTAAAGATGCAAAATTATAACAAAAAGATGCAAAATTACCATAAATAGATGTGCATTGACCACAAGATGTAAAATTACCACTGAAGATGTAAACTAATGCAAAGAGACACAAAAAGATGGGATCAAGATGCAAAATGACCACAAAAACATGCAGATTGACTGCTAAAGATGCTAAATTTTCACTTAAGATTCAAAATGACCTGAAATAGATCTAATATGACCACAAAATGATGCAAAATGACCACTAAAGATGTAACATGACGATAAACAGATGTAACATGACCACAAAAAGATGCAAAACTAATGCACAGGCACAAAAAGATGGGTTCAAGATGCAAAATAACAACAAATAAGCGCAAAGCAAAAAAAATGCAAGATGCAAGATGACTACAAACAGACGAGGTAAACTCACCCACACCATGTTTGTCTGGTTTGATGCCTGAGGTATGGAGGCCGTTTTACAGATGTTTGTCTGGAGATCAACTTTTTCACAGCTGTTGCTGTCATGACTTCTTCGTCCACTCCGACTAACTCGGTGTCCGTCTCCTCGTCAGCAACATCCTTTCTTCACCTCCCACGAGGCCAAAGAGACGGACGTGGCCAGCTTTGTGAAGGTCATCCTGGGGGACTGAGCTGCAGCTCTCAGCCGGAGGAGGGAGGATCCGCTGGAGAAGAAAAAATACCACAAAGAAAAAGCACCGACAAAGCAGCCCCTGCTACCTGCAGGAGTCCTCCCACCTGTTGGTCCACCTGCCTGCATCACCTGACCCGGTGGGCGGAGCGTCAGTAATCTGGAATCATTACCTGTATGCAAAAAGCTCCCTCTGATTAGATCCGCTCAGCTCTGAAGCCTCCTGAACCGAGTGGTTTGTGCTGCGGAGGTTCAGGCGATGTGCCGACGATATAGTGCTCTCTGTGTATAATCTAAATGTTTGCGTACTCCAAGCAACATGTTGCATCAGATTATTAATTGACTGCATGTACAGAGTTTATCTGTGGGTAGAAACGGGCTCAGACAGCCAGTGAGGAGCAGCTGTAGACTTCAGGGCCCCCTGGTGGTCACACACAGGTACTGCACTGCACTGCTTTATCCCTGGTTCCTGCCCAGGTCACGTTTTGGGCTCTTTGTGCTGCCTGAGTGTGTTACAGTGTGTTACAGTGTGCGCGAGCTGATGCGTGATTAACGTGTGTTTGTGTGTTTGTGAGGCTGCTCGACTCTGGAGGCAGTTTTTGCCAAAAAAGAAAATTTTGTGGGACATTTTTTGGATTAAATTGTGACAGATTAAGCTGTTCTTCTTCACTGTGGCTCATTTTTGCTGCAGAATAAAGTCCTGCACCTCTATGGAAACAGAAAAAAGGAGGAGAGAACTCAGAAATGTCTTAGAATTACAAAAATACAGAAAAAAAAACTGAAAATGTTGAATTATTTATTTAGCAAAAATTGAAAGAAAACTGAAATCAGCACATCATAAGGTTTAGGATGCAGCATTTTTCCATCAAATGATTCTCCTGCAGCCTCGTTGAGCCTCTGGTTTAGTCACAAATTGTTTTTTATTCTTTGATTTCCTTGATTCTAACTCAGTTTTTTCACTTTGGAATTACATCTCCTTCTTGTGTTCAAATCTGAAAGGTTTTTGCCACAAATTGTGTTGAATTTTGTCAATTCAAACTCAGTTTTTTTTCCTCTGAAGTTGCACAAACGTGCACAGAAATTGTTAGACAAAATTGAGACGTAGCCCTGAAGACGGACGTGACTAAAAGTCATTTTTTTCTCTCAGAAGCTGCAAAAATCCGCACACAGAAGCTACAAGACAAAATTGTGACGCAGCCTTGTGAGCCACAAGGTTCAGGATGCAGCTTTTTATTCATGAAATTATTCTCCTGCAGCCTCGTCATGCCTCTGAGAGCGAGTCAGGTTTAATTCATCTCCTTGTTTCGTCCAGATTCAGAAAGTTTTAGTCACAAATTATGTTGGATTCTTTGATTTCTGTGATTCTAACTCAGTTTTTTCACTCTGAAGTTATAAAAACACGTGAGTCTGATGTTGCAGAGGAGCCGTGCAGCCCTGCAAACCACAAACACATTATTAAGTGGTGTGTGTGTGTGTGTGTGTGTGTGTGTGTGTGTGTGTGTGTGTGTGTGTGTGTGTGTGTGTGTGTTGTCGTCTGCTCTGAGCCAATCACTACCTTCTCCACTCTGCGTTGGACAGGAAAGGAACTGGACGTTGTTGCTCTTCTTCTCTTAATCCTTGTTGTTATTATTTACTCCAGGCGTGTTTCCTGCAGTTCCTCTTATTTATTACGACTGCTGTTCCTCCTCTGGAAACTTGACGCTCCATTAGAGACTCTTGTGTGTGCGTTTATGTTTTATGTCGTGTTCTTCTTGGCTCCAGACGCTTTGAAACGGTAACTTGCCAGCCTTCTATGTGCCTCTCTATAGAAAAGGAGGAATCCTGTGATCAGGACGACCAGGGATCAGCTCCTCCTCTCCACGCTGCATGGCATCACCTCTCCGCTTCCTGTCCACTTTCTGTCCACTTCCTCCTCACTTCCTCCTCGCTCTGCAGCGTTTCTTTCTTGTCTTGGAATAAAATTAATGAAGTCAAAGATTTTTTTTTTCTATTTTTCCAGTTTCTATCTCTGATAAATAGGCTAATATTTGCAATTTTTTAAAAGACAACATGCTTCTAAAACCTACTGGCAGTGTTCAGAGGGTTAAAAAGTTTCATTTTATATTTACAGAATCTGTTCAAAGCAATTTAATTGATTTTGATAAAACAATGTCACAATTTTAAGCTTAGATTTGGTTAATTTTCCCGAATAAATCAAGAATCTCTTGGTTTGAATTCTGTCTGAAAATGAAAAAGTCACAGATTTTTTCTGTTTTTCAAGCTTCTAGCTCTGATAAATGGGGTAATTTTTTGCTAAAATGCTGCTAAAACCTACTGGTGGTTTTCAGAGGGTTCAAAAGTTTCATGTTGTATTTACAGAATCTGGTTAAAGCAAACAGTTGATTTTTGGCAAATTTAATCCATTTTGATAATGATAATGTCAAAATTTTAAGCTTAGATTTGGTTAATTTTCCTGATGGAGCTGCATGGACAGACTGAAAATTAAAAATCAGATAATTTTTTCTGTTTCTATAGTTTCTAGCTCTGATAAATGGGGTAATTTCTGTGATTTTTTAAAATTATTTTTGAACAATATCTCGCTTCTCAAAGCTGCTGCAGTTCAGAGGGTTAAAATGATTCATGTTTCATTTCTGTGACTCCTGACTCAACAAAAACATCAATAAGAAGGTTAAAGTAAACCCGACGTGTCCTTTAGCTGCTCCAGAACCTCATGGTTTTGTTTCTGTGACTCTTCATGTCTCCGTTGACTCGTATTGACTTTTCATTGAGGACAGAGTCACGTCCAGTCAGGCGTCTCTTCCTGTCCGACCCGCTCACTGTCTATCTTTATAAACCGTCACCGAGTTAAACGGGGGGTTTTCTTGCGTTCATAGATGTCTGCTTGGATGTTCATGTGGGATTTCCCGTCCTCCAGTCTATTTGTGTCTTTTCTCACCTGCTGAGTAAAGCTGCGTTGCCGGGGGTTACCAGGGCAGGACGTCCGAGTGGAAACTGACTATTTTCACATCCCATCACTGTTCCTCTGAGTTTTTCCCACCGCCGGCACGTATCTCTGCATGAGGAGGTTTTACTGGATGTGGAGGTGAGAATCAGAGGAAACTTCTAGAAGCTTCAGACGGTTTTTATTTGGTTCTTTCTGTTGCACATTTCGGCCTGCATAGTGGACCAGTGGTTAGCACTTACGCCTTGCAGCAAGAAGATCCCCGGTTCAAATCCCGGCCTGGGCCTGGGATCTTTCAGCATGGAGTTTGCATGTTCTCCCTGTGCATGCGTGGGTTTTCTCCGGGTACTCCGGCTTCCTCCCACAGTCCAAAAATATGCTGAGGTTAATTGATGACTCTAAATTGCCCGTAGGTCTGAGTGTGATTGTGTGTCTGTATATGTAGCCCTGTGACAGACTGGTGTCCAGGGTGTCCCCTGCCTTCTCCTGAGTCAGCTGGGATAGGCTCCAGCACCCCCCGAGACCCTAGTGAGGATAAAGCGGTGTATAGAGGATGGATGGATGGATGTTGCACATTTCTCCAATCCATGACTTGTGACTCGGTGGAGCTTGGTGTTTCTCTGGTTCAGCGCTGGTCTCCTCAGCTCTACGTGATTCTGGTGTTGCGCTGTCGTGTTCTTCTTTGATTCAGGGCGGGGGGGACCCAGAGATGCTACTGTACGTGGACGACGGGCTCTTATTGGTTGCCGTCGGGTGGGTTTTCGGGGAGGGTTGCCGTGGCGACGGCGCCGGGTCCCATGGGAAGTTAAGTTCTCAGTATATTTCCACATCGGTTAGTTTTAGTGAAAACGTCACTCATTTCATTTAAATAAACTTTGATTTGTAAATCATCAGGTTGTATGTCAGAGTGTACAATACTGCAGGTATTACCTTTAACATTTAACTCAGGCACAATTTGTACTTCATGTAATATTGTAGGTTTAATCTTAATATTTACACTATTTTTTGGTAAATTCTAATTTTATTTTTCTACTGGAAAACTCATGTTGATGTCTGCGACTTATAAATCATCAGATCTCTGCTTCATTCTTTCTTTTATCAGTCAAGCATCCAAAGAAGAACAAAAATCCAAATATTTCAGTTAAATTCAGGGTTAGTTTAGGTGAAGATGTCATTTGTTTCATTTAAATAATAATAATTCATCTTAACTTTAATATTTTAATCATGTCAGAGTGTACAATCCTGTAGGTTTTTATCTTTATCATGTAAGTTAGACCGGTAAATTTGTACTTCATGTTATATTGTAGGTTTAATCTTAGTATTTTCACAGTTTTCTGATAAATTCTTGTATGTTTTTCTACTGGAACACTCATGCTGATGTCTTGTAACTTGTTAGAACATCAAATCTGTTCTTCATTCTTTCTTTATTTCAGTCGAGCATCCAAAGAAGACCAAACTTCTGGATCTCTTGAGTTTGTTTCATGGAAGTAACTTTATTTTCTGTCCAGCGTGTCGATGCTCTGATTGAAACACGTCCAGTTTTGTAGAAACAGCTCTCATCTCTAATTTGAAGTTGCTGTCTAAACATTATCTGGTGGTAAAGCGTCCTGCGGAGGCCGGGAGGCGTCACGTAGCAGCAGACCTGATCTCTGAGCTGCACCCGCTGAACTTCAGGCCGAGAGAGAAAATAAAAACAGAGAATCTCCTGACAAACAGCAATGAGATGAGAGAAGCTCAACCACCTGAAACTGCTTCCATCTGACGCACATCCCTCCAGCTTAGCTCACTTTTAAGTCTGGACTGCATATTTTTAGCGCTTCCTTCCCTCCAGCTTCTCTCAGACGTCGGGGAGCAAAGTTCAGGCCACAGTTTGGAAAAGCTTGTCCTGCATTCGTAGAAAGCAAAAGAAAAGCCACATGTCTGAGTTTATTATTTAGTGGAGCTGGTCGGCGTTGTGGCCTCAGAGGTCAGGAGGAGCTCCGCTCTCATTCCACTGCTGACGCGTTTGTTTTTCACAAACTGTTCTTTTTCTTTTATGATGATCTGACATCATTCATTTAAACTGGAGATGGAAAAGAGAAAAATAAAAAAACAGAACAATTAATTTTTTGTGAAAACACAGACGTGGGTGTTGTGGCCCATTTTTGTGAAGTCAGCATGTAAATTATGACTTTCTTCTGTAATATTAAAAATACAAGCCAAGTTCTTTTTAAAATTATTTTTAATCCTTAAGATATTATATACAGTTTTATTCTTTCAAATTAAAACTGCAAATTTCTGTAAAATTTTCTTTGCAGTAAAAATTGTGTAATTTTCCATTCAAATGTTGTAAAAGAATAATTCTGCATTTATAAGAATACTGATTTAGATGTGGATGACAGTTACCATACTGGGCTTTTAATTCTTTTTCCTGCATTTTTACCAGATATTATCAGTAATTTAATAAAAACAGAGATAAACAGAGATGTTTGGGGGTGGCATGGCTCAGTGGGTAGAGTGGCCGTCTTGTAACTGGAAGGTTACCAGTTTGATCCTCGGCCTGTCGTGCTCATGTCGAGGTGTCCCTGAGCAAGACACCAAACCCCTAATTGCTCCTGGTGGATCGTGGTTAGCGCCTTGCATGGCAGCTTCTGCCATCAGTGTGTGAATGTGATGTATCTTTTAAAGCACTTTGGATAAAAGCACTATATAAATACAACCATTTACCATTTAGATAATCTATGAAATAACAATAAATTGCTAAGAAAAAAAAATCACAATTTTAACCTTTTTTCTCCTCCTCCAGTCACTAAAACATTGCTGTTGAACCTGACCTCTGACCTCCGACATGCAGCGCTGCAGGTTTTTTCCTGCATGCAGCAGATGTGTGGCTGCAGGTTTTTTTCCTGCATGCAGCAGATGCGTGGCTGCAGGTTTTTTTCCTGCATGCAGCAGATGCGTGGCTGCAGGTCTGCGGTGCTGCTGATTTGAGTTTCTGGCTTCTCAGACCAACAGCTGATGATGTCATGGAAACTCTTGTGAGCAGCGCACTTAAAAACTGGAGAATGATTTATAATGAAACGCAGCCCCTGCAGAGCTTTTCTCTTTTTCTTTCTCGGGGAGGGGATGTGAGGTTGGACTGGAGGGAAGAGTTTTTATGTTCATTAAACTCTCAGCATTTCTGCTCGGACGTAACCAGAAGCAGCTTTTCCATCCCGCCATGTCCAGCCGGCAGACATGTGGGCCTTAATGGACGTTTTACCTCTGGAGCCCCGCGGCTTTGAGCTGCAAATATGACCCAACAAAGCCTCACTTGACCCTTTTCCTTCTTCCCTTTTCTTTCTCTGGCCTCTGGAGCACAACAGCCGTCCCCCCGAGGCTTCAGGCTTTTCAAGGCGGCTGACAAATGCATGTTTTCATCGTCGATAAAGGGTGAAAATAAGTGTTACATAAGACAAAAAGTCCTCACGAAAATCCCTGAACCTCGTGTCCTCCTTAATCTCCTCAGCCTGCGGATGCCAACACATCCAATAAAACGCTGCTGCCACCAGAACAAGGGAAGGATTGGACTTATTTGGTTGGAAGGTGGCGCTGGAGGCGAATCGGCCGGTTGTGCACCTGCGTTAGGGTAGCTTCTTGGGAAAAACAGGATCTGGAGCTGGAACAACATCCTGGATGTCCTCCCACCTCCTCACCCCGTCCCAGAAGTGTTTATGCCGCTTTTCCTGCTCCTCGGTGCAGAATTTAGGAAAGAGATGAATCAGTGCGAGGAAGCTTCCCTCTCCCTGCTCATCTGCTGACACATCCATTCATTCAGTGCTGCTAATTCTGAGCTCAGAGCTTCATCAGATCCTGTTGAGACCAATGAAAACGTGATCTTCAGTCATGAAGCACCAGCGACCGTGACGCAGTGCCTCCTGTAGTAAAAGCACTGCCTTTTGGGAAGTTCTGAAATGGAGGGAATTCCCAACAACTCAATCTCAGATTATCGTAGTACAGGAGCACTTCCTGCTGCAGAAATGTCGCCTCATTACTTCCTTTGTTTCTTATTTTTGTGCTTGTGGACAAGAGAAGGAAAAATAAAAGCAGTGATTGAGCAGAAACAGCTCAAAGAAATAAAACTTTCGACAGAGATACGTGCATGAAGTCATTTCATGTTTCCAAATCTACACAACCATTCAACAGCTTGGGGTCACCCAGACAATTCCATATTTTAAATGAAAACTCACACTTTTATTCATGTGCTAACTCCACAAGGGTTTTCTAATCATCAATGAGCCTTTCAACAGCTTTAGCTAACACAATGTAGCATTAGAACACAGGAGTGATGGTTGCTGGAAATGTTCCTCTGTACCCCTATGGAGATATTCCATTAAAAAATTCTAGCTAGAATAGTCATTTAGCACATTAACAATGTCTAGACTGGATTTATCATTCATTTAATGTTATGTTCATTGAAAAAAATCTGTTTTTCTTTCAATAATAAGGACATTTTTTAGTTACCCCAATCTTTTCAACAGTAGTGTCAGACATTAGAGGTGCAACTCATGATTAGTTTCATTGTTGATTTACCTGTTCATTATTTTATTGATTTATCAGTTGGTTGTTTGATGTATAAAGTGGTGAAAAATGTTGATCAGTGTTTTTCCCAGAACTCAAGATGAAAAAGATATTCAGCTCAGACTCATAAAGCAGGGAAGAAACCAGGAAAAAAAAAACATCTGGAAACAGAGAATTTAGACCGTTTTCTCTTAAATAATTACTCAAATACGTTAATCGATTATCAAAATAGTTGGTGATAAATTTCACAGTTGTCAGTAGCAGGTATTTAATGTATACGGACATACTAGAGTTGATTCAGTTTTTGTTCTTGATTTGAGAATAGATCTATAGATATCGAGTCCAAATTCAATGTAATTTTTTCAAATGAAACAAACTTCAAATGCATCAAAGTTCATCAAGTTGTTCTTTGATGTCATCAACCTTCACAGAAGTTTTTGTCGTGGTGCCCATTGATACAGATAGTTACTTGATATTGACAGATACTAAATACCAAATGACTCCAATTCAATTGGGGCAAAAAAAAACCCAAAACAAAAACAGATTGGGACATTTCCACCGTAAGGTCTTAATAAGAAGTGCCTCAAGCTGATTGGGGCCAGTTAAGTTGTCATTGAAACATCTGAGTCAATGACCATCAGAGGTCATTAAGTGTCATAAAAGTCCTTGTCTTGTTGCCCCTTTACTAGTTAAACCCCCACAATGCTCCCTGTTTGCTAACATAAACTGTAGGTGGAGTGGCGCCTCCTCTGGTCGAATGATAGACTCCACCTGGTGGAACAATCAGGTACTGCAGCTGATCTAGAATATTTGAAGGTCAATTTACATCAGAAGATGCTGGTCTGTCGTAAAACCGCTGGGAAGTTTTGAAAAGGAGGGAATTCCCACAAACTAAATCTCAGATTATCAGACTGTCGGGAATCACATCCCGGAGGACTTCCTGCTGCAGAAATGTCACCTCATTACTTCCTTTGTTTTTTATTTTTGTGGTTGTGACGTGAGAGGAAACAGCTTATCCAAATGAAATAAACCTTCCTACAGTGATACGTGCATGAAGTCATTTCACGTTTTCCAAAACTACATCAGACATCACAGCTGCAACTCCTGATTTTTTAAATCATTTATTAATCTGTTAATTAGTTTCTGCATTAATCAATTTGTTGTTTAGTCTATAAAGTGTGTATAGAAAAATGTCCATCAGTGTTTTCCAAAGTGTGTTGAGTTGTACAAGAGGAAAGAAACCAGAAAAAAACAGCTGGAATCAAAACATTTAGGACAATTATCACAATAGTTGGCAATAAATTTCACAATTGTGAAGTAGGTGATCAATCGTTGCAGATAATATATACGTACCTATTCGGGATGACCTGATCAGCGTTGTTTTTATATCTTTGTCCCTAATTTGAAAATATTTAACATCTATACACACGTGGACAAAATTGTTGGTACCCCTCAGTTAAAGAAGGAAAAACCCACAATTCTCACTGAAATCACTTGAAACTCACAAAAGTAACAATAAATAAAAATTTATTGAAAATTAAATAATCAAAATCAGCCATCACTTTTGAATTGTTGATTAACATAATTATTAAAAAAAACAAACTAATGAAATAGGGCTGGACAAAAATGATGGTACCCATAACTTAATATTTTGTTGCACAACCTTTTGAGGCAATCACTGCAATTAAACGATTTCTGTATTTGTCAATGAGCGTTCTGCAGCTGTCAACAGGTATTTTGGCCCACTCCTCATGAGCAAACAGCTCCAGTTGTCTCAGGTTTGATGGGTGTCTTCTCCAAATGGCATGTTTCAGCTCCTTCCACATATGTTCAATGGGATTCAGATCTGGGCTCATAGAAGGCCACTTTAGAATAGTCCAACGCTTTTCTCTCAGCCATTCTTGGGTGTTTTTGGCTGTGTGTTTTGGATCGTTGTCCTGTTGGAAGACCCATGACCTGCGACTGAGACCAAGCTTTCTGACACTAGGCAGCACATTTCTCTCCAGAATGCCTTGATAGTCTTCAGATTTCATCGTACCTTGCACACTTTCAAGACACCCTGTGCCAGATGCAGCAAAGCAGCCCCAAAACATTACTGAGCCTCCTCCATGTTTCACCGTAGGGACAGTGTTCTTTTCTTCGTATGCTTGGTTTTTGAGTCTATGAACATAGAGTTGATGTGCCTTACCAAAAAGCTCCAGTTTGGTCTCATCTGTCCAAAGGACATTCTCCCAGAAGCTTTGTGGCTTGTCAACATGCATTTTTGCAAATTCCAGTCTGGCTTTTTTATGAGTTTTTTTCAGCAGTAGTGTCCTCCTTGGTCGTCTCCCATGAAGTCCACTTTGGCTCAAACAACGACGAATGGTGCGATCTGACACTGATGTACCTTGGCCTTGGAGTTCACCTTTAATTTCTTTGGAGGTTGCTCTGGGCTCTTTGGATACAATTCCAACGATCCGTCTCTTCAATTTGTCATCAATTTTCCTCTTGCGGCCACGTCCAGGGAGGTTGGCTACTGTCCCGTGGGTCTTGAACTTCTGAATAATATGAGCCACTGTTGTCACAGGAACTTCAAGCTGTTTAGAGATGGTCTTATAGCCTTTACCTTTAAGACGTTTGTCTATAATTTTTTTCGGATGTCCTGGGACAATTCTCTCCTTCGCTTTCTGTTGTCCATGTTCAGTGTGGTACACACCTTTTCACCAAACAGCAGGGTGACTACTTGTCTCCCTTTAAATAGGCAGACTGACTGATTATGAGTTTGGAAACACCTGTGATGTCAATTAAATGACACACCTGAGTTAATCATGTCACTCTGGTCAAATAGTTTTCAATCTTTTATAGAGGTACCATCATTTTTGTCCAGGCCTGTTTCATTAGTTTGTTTTTTAAAATAATTATGTTAATCAACAATTCAAAAGTAATGGCTGTTTTTGATTATTTAATTTTCAATAAATTTTTATTTATTGTTACTTTTGTGAGTTTCAAGTGATTTCAGTGAGAATTGTGGGTTTTTCCTTCTTTAACTGAGGGGTACCAACAATTTTGTCCACGTGTGTAGATATCAAATCCCAGTTTGATGCCATTTTCTGAAAAAAAAATTCAATTGCATTAAAGTTTATCTAGCGGTTCCATAATGTTATTAAACATCACAGAAATCTTTGTCATGGTGCCCCTTTATTAGCCCCCACAGTGCTCTCTGCTAGCCAACATGAACTACTTGTAGTCTGAGTGACTACAAGTAGTGGTCTTTGCGATATTAAAGAGTGAGAGGGTCCACCTGGTGGAACAACTAGGTACTACAGTTGATCTACACAACTTGAAGTGCATGTTACCTTAGAAAATGACTTCAGATTGGTACTTGGTACTGATGAAAATACTGAATAACTCCAATGGGGCAAAAAACCAAACAAACAAAAAAAAATTGATTGAAGCTCGTTTAGCTTTGATTGAAACACTTGAGTTCTGGTCAGAGGTCATTAACCATCACGTAAGTCTTTGTCATGGTGCCAGTTGCTAGCTACACCCCCACAATGCTCTCTGCTTGCCAACATGAACTGCCTCCTAGTATTAAACATTGAGAGGATCCACCTGGTGGACCAATCAGGTAGTAAAGCTGCTCTACAATATTTGAAGTGTGTATCTACATCTATGTAAATAGTATCAGATTGGTATTGGTAGATGCTAAAACCTAAATGACTCCATCAAGGCTTGATCAAGGTACTGTTGGGTTTTATGGAGTGAAAACCAATGCCACAGGTCAGGCGGGATTAGGGCCAGTTTAACTTCAATTAAAACATATGAGCTGTGGTTGGAGGACATTATTTGTTGTAGAAGTCTTTGTCATGGTGGCCAGACAGGTAGAGAAAACAGGTTTTCATTGTCTTTTGGAGCTTGTGGAGCCACAGAACACCGGTTTTTGTCCACCTACGTAACATTAAGGATCAACTTGGATGCAGAAATTTTATTACTCCACCAAGGAACGCATCGGACATGGAGCTATCCGACGATTGGAACTGGTCTGTCTGTCTGTCTGTCTGTCTGTCTGTCTGTCTGTCTGTTAGCAACATTACTTAAAAACAGATCAGCGGATTTGGATGAAACTTTCAGCGAAGGCCAGGACACAAGGACCAAGTGATCAGATTTTGTTAAAGATTTTTGTATTGCTGACAGATAGCGACATGGCGTCACTGTAACCATGACAACAAGTGAACATGACATGATTGTGATCCTACTAAAAAGTCCACCGCTGAGTACTTATCAGGACTTATCCATTGGAAATGATACAAGGAGCAACTGATTAAATTGTGGGGGTGTTTCTGAGTCCCATCAATTCCCACCGCCCGCTACATATTTAGGTCACATGATTCAGTATCTGTACATAACATACACATGCATAACACACTCCTGTGCTCAGTGCAAGGTCATTTTGTTTGTGGGTGCATCTATATTAAATGGACACATTCTATGTTGTCATGATTTCTGATCATCAATAACCAATAAACAAATGCTGCATTTCTGACAATGCCATATGAGGGAATGAGCAGCCTTGGAGGAGTACTGGTCTCTCCGAGTGCTTTTCTTGTTCATCATGTGTTACAGAGCTTTTCAGTTGTCAAGCCTTTACATTCGATTGATTTTTAATGTACTTCAAATGTACATTTTGTAGGAAAATGGTAGTGGATTAGGTCTTGTTGTACTTAAGAAATTACTGTGTTATTTTTATTTTTATCGAATTGGAGGCAACAGTCCTATTGTGTGTCTTAACCTTAATACTTCTAGGGTTATGAGAGACACAAAATAACTAAAATAATCCACAAATTGACCATAAAGACACGCAAAATAATCAAATGAAACTCAAACTGACCACAAAGAGACATAAAATAATCAAATAATACACAAAATGACCACAAAGTCAAGCAAATTTGAATGGGACGGTCCTATTGTGGGTCTTAATCTTAATACTTAAACATGTAAAGTAAGGTTGTGATGTTAATCTCCACTGAGGTCAGCAGCTGTTGTTTGATTTGACTTTTGACAATAGACTGGACTTCTAGGTGTTCTGCTTTTGTGTTGTCAAACTAAGTCTTTAAAAGCACAACATAAGAAAGGTATTATTAGTTACTGGTTTCTAAAACACAGACATCTAGTCACCTAAATGGGGCGGTTTCAATACTTGAACTAGTTTTAAATCCTAAATTTCAGACAGAAAAGGCAAAACAACAGCACCATAACGGCTGGTCTCCGGGGAGATGCAGCTTGCATAAGTGGGTTTTGCTGAACTCGGCTGGTGTGACCATACTCGGACTGCAGAGGAAGCGACTACCAGAGGAAGCCGGCATGTCCCGTTTGTACGGAGGGGAAGAAGAAGTGTTAAAGTTATTAGCCGAGTGGGAGCGGTGTGCTTACGGGGCATCCTGTGCACAAGAAATGCTTCCTGCCGCCGCCTCCGAAGCCACAAAACAGCCTCAGAGGGAAGGCAGCGAAAGGTTCTGGAGGGAAACTTCAGCCTTCGACATGTGAACCTGCCAACAGCTGCACACAGGTGGAAACTATACAGTGCCCACAGGAAAGCTGCTTTCTCAGTCTATACAGTGAGCTCCTATAGAGGTCCTCAAAGTCCCGAGTGGAAAATTGATGTTTTTCATTTTGGCGGCCGCATTCCTGCGCCGTGCCTAGATGGGGCCCATCCTGCCGTGCAGCCTGGAGTCTTATTAAACTCCAGAGAACATCAGATTACTGCACGTTATGAAATTATCCAAGGAAAGCCGTGATGCAACGAGGCAGCAGCGTCCACAAAGCCCAGTTCTTGGCTCGCAGGTTGTTCATTGGCGGACCTGAAGCGACAGTGATCTGATGAGGCTCATCGCAATCGAGATAATAAGAGTTTTTATCCAGACACTCCTCAGATCAGCCGCTGCTTTTCTGCTCAGGACTCGAAATTTTTGAAGATTAAACTCAATAACAACAGGAGAGAAAAGTTTTTTATTTCTTATGAAGTGTAGAAGGATCTCAAAACAACTGCTACAGAAAGTAAAATGACCACAAAGAGACATAAAATAATCAAAATTAGCACAGAAAAGCCATAGAAAGTCACAAAACAACTAAAATAAGACATAAAATGACCACAAAGAGACATAAAATAATGAAAATTTCAGGTTGTCATAATGTTTTGTGAAAAGATAATTCCTTATATACAAAAATTTTCAGAATGTACTTTTTTTGCACTAAAACAAAGGAAACAGAGTTGTGGTTATTTATAGGTTATTATGCTGTGATTTTATAGATCACTGGAGATCAGATTGGGCTGAATGTGGCCTCTGGACTAAGATGAGTTTGACTCCCCTGGTCTACGTGATGGACCCCCTGGTCTAAACTAAGTCCCTTGACAGCACCTCTCTGGTCTTTGTTTGGGTCGCTGGCACCGACAGGTTCAGCTGTTTTGGACCGTCTCACCTCTGCAGCCTGAAGCCCAACGACATGCCAGGTTAGCCCCGCTGTCAGCAGCCGGCTTCACATGTTGGTGTCGAAGGGAGAGTAGCTGGATGCTGCAGCTGCTTGGAATCACAGCGAGGGCAGCATGAACTCTGGCTGCACCCGCCTCACTCTCCTGGTTCCTTCTGAATGAATCCGATTATCAGCCGTCATAAAAACAAGCACAAAACATCAAACCGTCCTGCAGACCGTCGCTCCTCCTCTGGAGACAAGAAAACAACCTGAACAAGCCCCACAAATCTGGATTTAGTCCACAATATCACACCTGGATCTGTTCCTCATGTTCCTCAGCAGGAAATGAATGATGCTCAAAGTCTTCACTCTGCTCTGCGGAGAAAATCAAATTCTGCATTTACTATTTTCAGACATGTAGAAGATAAGTGCAGGAAGTTCAGCAGAAAATGAACCTTAAGATTCTGCAGATCTGTTATCTACAGACCACGAACCAATATTACATTTGCCTGGTGGATTAAAACACCAACTGTAGGCCCAATAAAGACTAAAAATACTACAGTGCAACTTAGATTAGTTTTGCTATAATCTTTTTTTTTCTGGTGGCCACCCAGAATAAATTAATTAGTATTTATTCTGAAATGTATTAATGTAACATTTGAATTTTGACATTATTAATTATATATATTGTATTTAGTAGTTGACGATGACAATGAACTCCACTGGACTGACAGATTATCTGATACTTCGATAAACAATAAATTCATCAGCTCATTTTTTAAAATAATTGATTATTTCAGCCATTTTTAAGCAATAATGTAATATTTATACTGCTTACAGCCTATCAAATAGTGATAATTTGCTGACTTTCAAAAATGAAACAGTTTGTCTCCACTGTGCTGCACATGAATTGAGAATAAACAGATTTTCTGTTATATATTGCAGCAAGTTAAATATTTTTTAATCTTTTTGAAACGCCATATCTTTTCAAATAAATCTATAAGGACAGTAATCATAAATAATCCCGGTGTTAATCAATAAAAACATGCTGTCAGCTAATTGAACTAATAAGGTGCACGAAAACAATCACGTGACTCTACATGTTCGCTTTGACGTAGTTCAAACGCACCTTCACGAATCAGACGGGTTTTTTTTAACTGCGTCTAAGTCCTCCTCCGGTTCACCGTTTGTTCCGCTCCGATGGGCCACTAACGTTTCTCCGGTAATACTGACATCTAAAGTAGTTTTTTTTTTTTTTTTTTTACCGGTGAGGTAGGAGGTTAGCAGCTTATTTTGTGTGTCTTTATATCGATTTTAGGGAGGAATTAACTATTTTTGGAACTTCCGGCCGCCGCCATTACTGACTGTCCGCCGTTGATCGATTCGCCTGCTGGATTTCAATCAGGACGGTTTGTGTTTTTTCTGGACTTGATCTGCTTTCAGACGGTTCGGAAATCACTTTAAAAAGGTAAGAACTTATTAATGCAGCTGATATAATGTGTCTGTGTTGATATTTTCTCTGTTAGAAGTGTTTAGTTTCATTTTTTTCCCTCTTTAAGACAAGCTAAGAGAGACTACCCTGAAGTTAGCTTCTGCTAGCTAATGGCTGCTACCTCTGCTGCAACTACAGTCCTTTAAATTTATGTTTATTATTCCTTTTTGACTGAGCTATTTTCTTAAGTTTCAGTCACTAATATTATTTTTAATGCTTTTCAAGTGCTTTGCTGTTGAAATATTGTTAGTAATGTGTGTATGAAGGTGTTTTTGAACATCTGGGTTACTTTGTTCCTCACAGCAGTGAAAATAAGCCACTGAAACTGGAAAAAAATGGAGGAAATATAACATTTTTATGTTATTATATTTGGCATCGTTGTGCCTCAAAGTTGTCAACCAATATACTAATGGTTACAGGAGTTACTGGAGCCCTAGTTTTATGTGGACTGCATTTTGTGACAGGTTTAATGCCGCCTTATTTCTTGGACCCAACATAAGTTTACCTACCTCCATGTACTTATTTTCGCATATTATGTTTTAATATTGCTGCCGTGTCACCAGTTATTCTGCCAAATTCTATTATTATAATCTATGCAGGCCTTATTCTATTATCTGTAATATTTTAAGCAGCTTTTGGATTTATCAAATGGTCAAATTCGGATTGTTGTAAAATATTAAAATTTAAACTATATACAGTTGCAAGCAGATCAAGTTTGCCCGTACATGAGATTTTGTTTTCACTGTTGACAGACCTTTATTTATGATGTTTTTTTGTGCTTTGCTGCTGAAATATTGCGCATAATGTTGGATGTGATTGTTGTTGTTTTTCTACTAATTCAATACAAATGTTTACTGGCTGTTTATTGTTCAGTGGTGAAGAAAGTACTCAGATCTTTTGCTGAAAGAAAGTTGGGAATATTGCACTGTTAAAATACTGAAGTATGACCTCAAACTGTAAATGCAGATGAATGAAGCCTTCGTGAAACCTCATTTTGTTGAAAACAAAACCATGTGTACAGGATGTCAGACTGTCTGCAGGTCAAACTCTGTCTTCTGACAGATGTGTTTGACATATATTTGATGTTTCAGATTTGTTTTTGTGTCCGTGGTTGTCTGGAATGTCTTCTAATTACATTGACATGCTGGATAATGATTCCAGGAAACGTTATCAGTGCAAAGTGGATGTTGCAGGTTTAGATGTGTGTCACTTGAAGTTCTCTGTTGATGACTAGAAAGAGTTTGGTATTGTTTGCTTGTTTACCACTCATATTAAACCATTAAATGTGAATATATGTAGATAAAATGCTCAGTTTTGCCGCCCAGGAGAGTAGCGGGACATATGTTAGATTTAAAAAGCAAAACTCAAGGACTGCCCCATATCAATAATGCACAATTATGTTTTCAATTATTATATTGGTATTTCTGGTTGGGGTGGAGCAAATTTATTTATTTTTGTTTGTTTTTTTTTCTGCAGCTGTCATTTTCTCAAAAGTAACACCATCATCAAAGAGCCTGTTTTATTAAACCAACAGTCAAATATCTGAATCATTGACTGTCAATTAAAACTAGTAAAGTCATCACAATTTAAGGTCGTGAATTTTAACATTTGGTTTATTTTTGAGAGAAAAATCACCAGAATACCTGATTTATCGATCAAACGTTTCAGCATTAATTGTATATTTAATGTGTATATTTACAGCGACTCATATTCTTTAGCGCTTAATTTTATTTTTAGACAAAATGTTACTTTTTTAAAGGAACTAAAACTGTCCGATTAATGTAGTGGAGTACAAATATAAAGTGGTATGAAAATAATCTGTAAAGCAAAGTACAAGAAGCTCAAAATATTCCATGCTTGATTAATGTTCTTAGTTATTTTCCACCACTGTTTTTCACTCTGTGTCAACATTACTGTTGCTTTAAAGCTCCTTCTTGTTCTTCTCTTCCTGTTGGTTTTAGCCTCATGAATGAACTCAGTCTTCTTTTTCTTACACAACATAAGTTTCCTCATTCACGTTTGTGTACTAGAGTTCCTTTGGATCACAGCAGTGACTCTTTCCGTTGCATAAACTAGGAAATTTAGAGGTTAGTCCACATATTGTGAACAAAGTGTACAAGTTTGTCGTAGAAAGTGTTCTTCCTTCAACATTCTGTAGACATCTTCCCTTGCAGAGCAGTTTCATGAATGACATAAATTAGAATTTATTTCAGAATCTGTTCTGTTTAGATTCTTAAGTGTTGTAAGAAATGTTTCCATATAGGTACTGGACAAATTCAGTTTTTAGGATTGTGAGGAAAAGTTTGCCGTTATGGAATATTTAATGTACTTAGTTAACATTTTGTACGTAAAAGATTTTGATCTGTTATTAAAAAGTATAGCTCAGTAATCCTGCAGAGAGCAAAGTCACATTCTATCTGTATGTGTTGTAGTTCAAGTTCCTCTGGATTATAATGGTTGTGGATGTGAGTGCATGTGGGTCCCTCCTGTTGAAACCCTCTCCGCATTCATTAAAAGACAAATTGTGACCCTCACACCACAATGTTAAGATCTAAAGTGCCCCAATATTCAGAACAAAGTATTTTATTTATGTCACTAACTAGTTTCTGTGGACTTGTTTTTAATTTGTTTCTGCTGATGTTTTGCTGCTCTCTGTTTCACCGTGTGTCTCTTCTGTTGTCACGGTGAAACAGACACATATGGAGCAGGATGAGTGAAGATAATGCTAAATGACTTAACAGCTTGTTACAGACGTCCAGTATATTTTACAACACTAAGATGAGCTAACACCTGCGTCTAGATTATTTTTTTATGCCTGTCATGCACATAACATTTCTGGTTGTAAATGAATGGAGGAAGGGGTGTGGCATTTTGTTTTGGTCTGATGTGTTGATGCTAAATTGAAAGCAGCATATTTTAAGCCGTATTCAGACAACTTTCAAAACTCTCCATCTATATTTCTCTATATGTAATGGTACAAAGCCTTTGTATCATTCTTTTATTAATGTCAACCAGTCTGGCCATAGTTTGAGTCAAAGGAGCCTACTTAGTCTTAATGTTGTCTCCAGGATATGCAGTGTTGTTGAAAGTCACATAGTATGTTGCTTTAAGTAACGCAATATGGTTTGTGTCATCCAATATGTTCCTTTTTGTTTGTGTAATTTGCTCTACTTGGTCTAGTCTGTTTCAAGTCATGCAATATGTTTTATTGCATGCATTTGTTTAGCTTTTTGTTAAAAAAAATATTGCCTCCTGGAAAGTTGGAAGATGGTGAAAAAATCTCTGAGAAAGACATTGCGCCTAAAATAACCATGTTGGCCCTAATTCACATTACAAATCTACAACTCCATCCTCACTGAAAAATCCAAAATCTGTGAATACAGAAGGTCCTCTATTTACGTCAGAGTTCTGTTCGTACAGATCGACGTAAATCAGTTTTCGCTCTAAGCTGGAACTCTGGCAAAAATGTAAGCAAAGCCGTTATGTGAATCATGATATCAATCAGTTCTTTGGAAAAGTCATGAATACCAATGAGTTTCATGTGTGTATGAATCATTTTTCAAGAAGATAAGAGAATGTTGTAACGGACTGATGTTGTTGTTGATGTTGAGGTTTCAATGTTTATTGTTCAGTTCCAGATTTACCTAATGTCAGTGAACATGCCTTGTTTAGTTAGCTCACCTCTGATTGGCTAAGAGTTAGCAGTAACGTGTGTCTGTGTCGAACAAGAGAAAGCTGGGAATGGTGACTAATTTTGAAGATAAATTCTATTTTTTTTTGTAGTTATTCTGGTGTTGGCTACGGCCCACAGTAGCTGCGTGAAGGTTCAGTAAACGACCAGAGAACCAGATGAAGTCTCACTCATTCATCTCAGAGGGTTGCTACAATATAACTTGACCGATGTTCGTCAGTGTTTCGCACTGCTCGGAGTGTTTTATTCTGTCTAATTTTACTTCCATAGAGATGCCTTTCCTTTTCTTTAAAGCACTGCCATCAGAAGAGTCTGACTTATGGTTGGGTGCCATACTGAGGGGCAAAAACTTAGTAAATGTAGCACAATTCAAGGTGGCGTGCAACTGGCAAATGCAAACAAAGCCGTCTTATAGCGCTGCGTGACAACGTATTCGTCAACTAGTTCCACGAAACCAGTTCCAATGTAACAACGAAGTGCTGTAGATCGAGGACGTCGTAAACTGAGGACCCTCTGTATAGTTATTTTTTAATTTCAAAAGTTTCATGACTGGATGCAAGGTGTTTCCTACTTACAGCCTTTTAGTAGCAATCTCGGTAAAACTAGAATAATACAGCCCACTGTTCTTGTTATTTGGTTTAAAAGACTCAAGGTAAACAGGGCGTTTTACTATATTTGAGCTCTGGTTGTTGTATTAATAGATGATAAATATCAAATATGCACAAACTTTGTCTCACATAATAAATTCCTCCTCATGTGTTGGGTATCAGTGCTGTGTCTGAATGTCACGGATGCTCTTTAATACGGTATAAGAGGTAAACAGCCTCCATCAGTGCTGACCTTCACACAGACCAGCAAGTGTGACCAACCTGATACCGTCCACTCCGAGGTCGTACTGGTTCAGGGCCGCCACCAGAGGAACTGAGGATTAACTCCACCGTCCAACAATTCAGCACGATGCGGCCGAGCTATGTTTTGACTAAGAAACTCTACCCAGTAACAACATGGCATCTCTGTGCCTGACACCACAATGCAGAGGTCAGACTGAGCGACCCGTTGAAGCTCCGTCGCTGCTTGAAGTGGGTCAGCGGCCTCAATAAACTGCTCAGGGGTTTTAAACTGTAAACAACTTATAGAGCGGTCGCGTGCTAGCAGAGCATAAACAGGAGTCCCTTAAAGGCTTCATATAGAAACATGACCGTAAGGGACAAGTGGTATTTGTATATTATTTACAGGAAATTGTAAAGTTTTGTGTACTTAATTACCACTTAATTACCACAATTCTAATTTAATAGGTTAGCAAATTAAAACCTTTAACTTTCTCCAGTGTTAAGTAGGTAGGGGAGGAGACTTGAAAACTTGACCTGAAGGTGAAGAAAAATGCAATTATTAAACCAATTTCATGAAGTTACATCAACTAAAATTTAGTTTTAAATCAGCTAATGCATAAATATGAGTTTAAATGACTCACAGTGTTAAGTTGACTCAATTAGCAACATTATTATGTTAAGTTTACCCATCAAATTGAATGATTGCAACTTAAAAGGTTCATCTAAAGCAGTAAATTATAATTTTTATCTTGCAGCTCTGCATTTTTTTTTGTCTCCTTACGAGGTTTGATAGCTACTCTGAAGTTTTTAGTTCTGTCAAAATAAAGAACAGGAAGTAATGTGAAGGAAAAACATGAACAAAAAGAATAATATCTTAATAAGTAGTTAATTTGGTTTGTCATGTTAAATATGAATATTTATGGTTTAATTTCTCTTCTATGTCAGTAAACTAAATATATTTGTCTTTTTTGGCACTTTATAAACCAAACAACTAATTGATTAATACAGAAAATAATCAACAAATTAATTAAAAGTGAAAATTAATTATTAGTTCCAGCAAATGGCTAAATTGCAGTGAGCTGTGACGGGACGTTTAGTTTTACTACATGTGGATAATTGTTGATTGTAGTTTCTGGATGCTCCTCTCCTGCCGTTAAGATGTCAGTGCAGATGATTTACTGGGTGTTTTGTAAAGCGTGAGCTACGTGCTCGCTTACAAGTGTTGACACATTCCATAAATGTTGACACGTAAGAAGTGAGCTAACGGATACTGTAGCAGGTTTTCACTGTGGGACCTCCATGACTGTAACCAAAAGAAACCTGCTCCATAAGTCAGCTTTGGTAGATCAGAAATAGAGTTGTGCAGAAGGCTAAAGGGTGAACAGCTGTCAGGAGTGTTTGTAAGTTTGTTTGTATATAATAGAAATTTGTAGTTTTTAAATATCGATGCATCATTTCTGCTTATTTCGATCACAACTTCAATTACTGGTGATCAGATCTGTAAAAACGTAAATATGGCTTCATACTTTTAGCTGCTGCTGCTGCATGCATCTGTGAAAGTAATTCACTGGACCTGTTTCCCCCCTCATAAATAAATGCAAAATTCAGATTTATGGATTTTAAGTTGCAAACATCAGTTTCACTGCTAACATCCATGTGGAGAATTTTAATCTAATGGTGATGAACCCAAAGATATTCAGTTTAACGTCAGAGGAGAAAAAACTCATAATATTCAAAATGAAGAAGCTGCAATCACAGAATTTCCATTTATTTTGTTAAAATGTATTTAATAATCAATGATTGAAATAGTTGGTGATTATTTTAACAGACGACAGTTAAAAGAAGCTTGCAACACATTTTTATTTATACTATTTGTAGCTCTAATAATCAGTTTTATTATTTTATCTTTGCTCATGTAATTATCCTCTATGTTGTCTTTCTTTTTCAGTTTGCACAGATGAAACTAAAAGCTTCAGATATTCAGTTTACTGTCAGAAAGGAGGAAAGAAACCATAAAATCATGTAATCAGAGAAGCTGGACTTGGTTATTTCTGAAATATGATGATTCAAATGGATAAATCGACTATCAAAACAGCTGCCAATTTAATGTAACAGTTGACAGCTAATCGTTAAACGGTTCCAGCTCTGTAACGGTGTCTCTCTGTGAATGTTGGCAGCTGTTGTTGTTGTTGTCGTCGTCTCTTTTTACTCTGCTACTATGTTAAGTCTTGCTGCACAACAAATTTCCTCCACTGGGACAATAAGAACAACCTTGAAACTTGGAGCTCAGCTAAATAACATTAACACCTGTCGCCTGTAATGGCAGTGATGAATAAAATAATCATAAACGCCCATCTGTTTATTTATCTTTCATGGCTGGTTTTGTCTTGCCAAATGCAATAGGTCAAATTTTTTTCCAGTCAAACATTTAGTTGAAAGAAAAAAATTCAAAGGTTGCAGTGACCTACGTACATAGTATTGAAATATTAGGTATTTTAGCTGCTTTAGGGAAGCATTTAATTTTAATTTATTCTGTAGTTTGGCCAATAAAGTCTAAATTTAATTCCATTGTTTAAAAAAAATGTAATATAACTGTAGAATTTGGCAGCAAGTGTGCATGAAAAAATACATTGAAATGGTGGAAAACTGGAACATATTTTGCTGATTTAAATACAATAAAAAAGCTCAGAAATTGTACAATCAAATTTTGTAGAAGAACAAATTAGCATTTTTAAAAACTGCTCATTTTGTCCTCTTTTTTTTTGTAGTTAACATGCAAATGACTACTTTTTTTCTGTGATTTACTGGGTGTTATTTACCAAAAGAGAGAAAATCTCGGGCGTGGAGCGCTCCCCGGAGAGCCTCCGCCGCTGCTGCAAAAATCCTCATGGAAACACTGCAATGATACAGAAATCTTGAACAAATCCACGGATCCAGACTATAAGCTGCATCACTGCCAAAATTGAATCACTTGGTCCTTGTGTCATTTCTGAGCTTCCCTGAAAATTCAAGCCCAATCCGTTGATCTGTTTTTGAGTATTGTTGCTAACAGACAGACAGACAGACCAATGTAGATCTTCCCATATCTCAGCTGAGGCTCCGCCTCCTTGGCAGAGTACAAATAGTGAAATTTCAAGTCAAAAGTAGCAAACGAATAACTGACCTTTTTTGATAGCGTGTTCACGTTATTTGCAGTTTTTGTCTCTTCATGGGGTTAACATGCAAATTTGTATTTTTTTTTATTTTACTAGATATCTGTTATTTTTAAACTATTTTCAGTCCCTAATATGCATAATTTGTCTTTCAAGTAACAGCAACTATCTGTAAAGTAATTTTATTGTTTGCTATATTAAGCAAAGTAAAAGTATAATAATTTTATTGACAACTTTGCAAAAGAACAAGTTACTATTGTCGATAGATTTTTGATATTAGTACACTTTTGGTCAGTTTTTCAGAGTTAAGTAAAAAAACTTTTTCTGTGACTTTAGTAGTTATTGTCTGCAGTTTAACAAAATAGAGAAAATCTGTAAAATAACATGAAAAAAACATAAATTTTCATTGCTCAAAAATCAGTTTGTAGCCCACAACACTATGCAAAAATCACACACACTGTTTTCAACAGATATGCCAAATGGAGCATTTTCTTCCTTTTTTTTAGAGGCTGAAGAGGGAAAGTAAAGCAGCAGAGATGTTGGCAGCTTCACTCGGTTTCTCTCCTTCTTGAGCTTCCATTGTATTGTATGTCTGCTGCCCTTCTTTTTTTCCACTCGCTCTTCCTCCCTGTAATTTAAGACCTCACAACACAACCGGTTCAACTGAAACATCAAAGGGGGTTGTTGCTGAATGGATAAAAAGAGACGCTGTATTTTTTCCTCACGTTTTTTCCTTCTGAAAAGCCCCGGGCCGATCAGGTTCCTTGATTGTTTCCCCCTCAAGCTCGTTGAAGAGGAAACAGAAGTGGGTTAAATTTAGATTTACTGAATATCTGCTTCCCCTGTGCATCTGTGCTGCTGTTCCTGCAAATAGAAGTGAGGAGAGATGTGTTGATCTTGATGGATGGGTTTAATCTGTCGCTTTTACCCACAATATCACGGCACAATGTTTAATTGGAAGCTTCCAAACAGCTGGAGATATTAGCTGAGGATGTCATCAGCAAGACTTAGCAAAGTGGGTCATTAAATGGAAAACAGGTGTTAAAAAATCAGAGTATTATAGAAAGAAGTTATGTTCAAACTCTCTGGTGTGTAGACACATAGTGCTACTAATGATTATTTTCACTGTTGATTAGTCTGTTTGCTATTTTTTTTTACTATTTTATTATTTTTTGGTCTATAAAATGTCAGAAAATGATGCAAATGATCTTCAGATGTCATGTTTTATCCAAAGATATTCAGATTACTGTCAAAGAAGAGGAAATAAACCTTGAAGTATTCACATTTAAGAAGCTAAAACTAACGTTTTGTTGCTAAATCAATTATTTAATCCTTACAGCTGTGTCCTAGACATGAATGTCTGCATTTTCTTTACATGTGAATCAAATTTAAACAAATCTAATGAAATCATAAGAAAATGAAACATTGACATATGTTATAAAAATCCATCTTTTAGAAATCTAAAGTGTAAAATAAGCAGCTTATAGTTGCTTCTGTCATCCTGCGCAGTTTGGAGACACATTTTTAAGCAGGTGCATTTAACAATGTATATTTTTCATAGAGTTAAAGTTATTATTAGGGCTGTTGGTTGAGAAGCATTATCCAGACTGAATTTTTGTTGGTCAGATAATCTCATTTTACTTTAATATGCAAAACAAAACAAAAAATGCTCAGTAGTTCTTGTGTGGGCTCACAATGATGCAGTTTTATTTCCAGAAATCATATATGTGTATATATATATATATATATATATATATATATATATATATATATATATATATTTTTTTTTTAAATTTAACCTTTATTTTACCAGGAAAGCTCCCATTGAGATTAAGAACCTCTTTTTGAAGGGATTCCTGGCCAAGATAGGCAGCAGCAAATACAAAACAGTTATAAAGTTAATTTGCTGCAAATACAACATTTTTAGAATTGATTTAGTCTCATAAAGCTGCACGTAAAGTGACTCAGTTCTCTGTTGGACAAACTATCAGATGGAGTTAAACATTCAAACCTTTCTACATCTTACAGATATTAATTGTCCCTTAAAAATTGAAACGGGTCAAATTTTATTCCTGTGAAACAACATTTATGAAGTTTTGGCCACATTTCCTAGTTTTTCTTGTAATTGCAACTTGAATATGTTTGGTTTTAAACTGTTCATTGAACAAAACAGACTTTTTAAATGCAATTTAAAGACAAATAAGTCATTTAAATGTGATGGTTTCACTGTGCATGAGTACATATGTTTTAAAAAGACATATTTTGGGTGTTTTTTTGGTTTCTTGGTGCTTAGAGGAAGCACAAACTTTCTTTGCAAATGTATGTTATTTATATTGTTATTTATTTTAAATTGAGATTATCTGTCAAGATTTTGCCACATTCCTTGCTATTTTATAATTGCAACTTTAATATCTTTGTTTTTAAACTGTTGATCGGACAGAACAGACTTTTAAAATGCAATTTATAGACTAAAAATCTTAATTTATATAACAGTAACTTAAATTTAATGGTTGCATTGTGGATTAGTACATATAGTTACCAACAGACAGATTCTTGGTGTTTTTCATTTTTGCTGCTATGAGGAAACAGAAACTTTCTGTGCAAAATATGATATTTATTTAAAATTGAGATTATCTGTTAGGATTTTGACACATTTCTTAGTCTTTTATAATAGCAACTCCAATATTTTTGTTTTAAATTGTTGATTTGTGAAAACAGACCTTTTACAATGCAATTAATAGACTAAAATTGTATTTAAATTTAATGGTTGCACTGTGCATGAGTGCATATAGTTACAGAGAGACGTGTTTTTGGCATTTTGAGGAATCATAAACTTTCTGTGCAAACTAGGCTTGGGCGGTATCCAAATTTTGATACGGTCAAACTTCCTTCACATTTTACCGGGGTATACGGTATTACCGTGACTATTACTGTTACTGGCTTGTGCCTTCACGTTTGAAAATTGAATACTTGCAGCAGTGAGTGGGTGGTTGATTCGGAGATGCGTCCTCAGGTTAGAGGTGTTTCCATCGCTCACGGTCACCTTTTGATTGCAGAATTTACTAACTGCTTCATCAGTATTTACCGGCTCTCCTTTCTCGTTTGCCTGGAACCCAAAATACTCCCAAACTGCAGAAGTTGTGTTCTTTTTTGACACCAAGTCACTCCATGCAGCATCTGCCATCTTCCCCCCTCTCTCTCTCCTCCACGCTGTCACGTGACGACGTCACATTCATAGACTTTATGGAAAGTCTCCAAAAGCAGGCTAAAACATAACTGTTTAAGTAAAACTGAAAATTCAACCACACATCTTAACACACTTCTGGACAGAGAATCAATTTTAGGCATTAAATGACTTTTATTTAATATTTAATCCTTATGTTAACCTTTCCTGGTCATCTCCCGACCGTGGTCAGGAAGCCCAGGGGAGGACAGTTCTCCAGGGCCGAAGTTACTGTTGTTACTTCGGGGTTAACCCCCTTCACTTCCTCAGCAGTCGTAGAAGGCAAAGACACAGGAGCCCGGCCTTATTGAAGAATACTGCAGCCTTTATTGTAAATTAACAGCGGCTGAACCATACAGTCGCGCTAACCCAGCAGTTACACACCTCTTCTCTCTTCCTCCCCGAATCGACTGTATCGTCTTCCTCGCTCGTGCTGCATTCAGGGTCGCTCGGACATCTCGCTCTCCCCCTCTCACACACACGCTGCTCTCTCTCCCTCTCTCATAACTGAGCCACACACTCTCATAACACTTATCTCCTGTATAAGAGCATTGCATTTTTCCCATGACGGTACTTGAACTGATATCGCTGCTATTTTTAAACACCGGTATTACCGGTGGTATTGGGCGGTATTACTGTAATACCGCCCAAGCCTAGTGCAAACGTATGTTTATTCTGTCCAATAAAATCTAAATTGAAATAGAATTTCAGCTGAATCACTCTGTCTAGGTTACAAATTTATCTTTGTTATTTTAGTATTGAATTGCGGACATCATTAGAGATGTAGAGGGATGGATACACGCCTCTGACTGGTACTGAAAATAATCATTATTAGCAGCCTTTGGAGCTTTTCTTGACACAGTCATGACTCGGCAGCGTTTTATTTGTGGCTGGACGGCTCCCGGCTTAAGCTCCTGCTCATAATCGCTGTCGTGTGATTGAAGAGGCATCCTGAGTCGTTTACCGCCCGGTGACAAACCTGACCTTCCCCTAATGTCCACCAATGACAGAGCGAGAGCTGGAAAATATCTGAACTCTCTGCGATGATGAATCTATTATTACAGTCATGGAAACTGTGCAAGTAGAGCTGCAAATGTTTCATTATTCTCATCTGTGAGCCCCGATGGGAGTCGGTCCGTTAATAGGAGGGAAACACCAGTAACCGAAGACGGGCATCTCCGGCACGTGTTGTTTTAACGGGACTATTTTTGAGTAGACCCGTTGAGGCGTATTTACCTGTCACAAAACAGGGACAGCTGCCGTCAACAAACTGGCCAAACGTGTACGAGTGGAGGTCAGGAGGCAGCTATGAATCATGGGAGATAACAGGGCTGGTGGTGGGGCCATGCAGAGATGTTTCTTCAACGCTGCAGAGTTGAATCTTTCTGTTGCAACCACGACTGGTTCGGCTAAACCGAAGTTGAGCAAGAAAAACGTTTCATAAGAGTTTACTGCAAGTTCTCTGTGGGAAAATGAGCACAGAGGAAGAGCTCATGTGGCCTGAAGTCAGCGCTCAGCCTGCTGCTATTTTTAATTCAGAGTAAAATGAAGTTTCATGTGAAACGCAGATATGTTGTCGTTCAGACTGATGTGACGACTTAAGACCAGGAGAAGAGTCCAGTAACATATGTTCATACGTTTTAAATGACAGGGCAGGTCTGCTGTAGTGCACTAGTCACTGTATATCACAAATACAGTGCAGGAAACCAGTTTCATCAGTGTTATTTTTATAAAATCAAACAGAGCACACCATTTATTCGACAAAAACTGTTAAAACAGAATTAATTTGTAAACTGATATGCCTTTTCATCAAAAAACTGAATCAATTTTAACCTCAGTATTATGATATTTTATTAAGATTGCTTTATTCTACATGTCACATTTAAATATTCACTAAAATAAAGTGTTTGCTGTAAAAGTCAAACAATCCTGCATTTGTGTGTGTAACTGAAGCATTTAGACTCATTTAACATTAATATGACAAAAAATTAGGGACTTCATGAAAAACAATACAAATTAAGAATGTAAGCTGTGAAATAATTATATATGTAGAGCCACCATCCTTTTTCCAGTATTGGTACCAGGAAAAATGCTGAACTTGTTGATTTGCAGATTTTTCACTTTTTGTAATATAATAGAAAATTGTAGCTTTTGTTTTTTCTTTGTATGGCATTATAGCAGTGTCACACTGCACCAAAGACAGAAAAGTGCTGCTTTCATAGAGGTGAAGATTTTATTTTTGCAGTGAAAAGTGACAGGAGCAAATAAACACCCAGAAACTGCTGGAAGTTCAGAGGGTTCACAGACTGAATGACTCAGAACTATTACAGTGGACAGATATTATCAGAACAGCTATGTCAGAATGAAGTACATTTAATTGTAGTGAATAATGACAATCTTCAGCACAGAATACAGAAACGTAGATGCAAAAAAAGACAAAAAATAAGAACAAAGTTAGACGCTTTAGGCTGATTGTACCTAATTTAATGCTAGTTTTTATTGTTCATTGCAACATGTCAGGATTTGCTTTGGTTTTCCAGTAATCGTTTATAATCTGCTCAAACCCGCTGAAAACAATTACTTATTCATTCACTTTAGGTCCACATTATTTGTCTGTGTCATCACAAAATTTCACTTTTCCACTATTAGAAGACACTAAGCTCAGTTTATAACACAACAACAAATGCTTGCCTTAAGTTACCTGGTATCTAATCTGTGTATTCAATGTGACTGAATTCGTAAAAAGTTACTTATTCTTTTTATCTCTGATCTTTAAAACAAGAGATTCAAGACTTTTGCTATTTGTACACAGAAACAGACCGTTTAGACACATATGAAATCTTGTGCGATTTTTTTTTCTCTCTAGGAACTCGAGTTAAAGAACAGACAACACAACTGTCAAAAAAAGACACTTTACTAGAGTGATATAAAGGACAAATACAAAAAAATGAGGGAACCAGATGCTGCAGCTGAGGTACGAAAATGCTTCCATTCTCAGTCATCCATAAATACATGCATATATATACACACACACACATATATATATATATATATATATACACATACATACCCATACAGTATGTAGGGAGTGTTGCACATACATGTGGTTGTGAGGAATCATTGCACATCAGATAGAGTTTGCCATCAGTCTCACCGTGGCAGGGATAAAACTGTTGTGGAAACGTGTTTTGTGTGTGATGAGAGGGCATTAAGGTATGAATTTAACTGGTTATTTGTCCTGTGAATATAAACCGACAGCCTCCTGCTCTATACTCTGACTCTCAGGCCTAAAACTGTGCAGCTAAACTTCATTGTGTCGCAGTGAGACCTTGCATCGCTGCAGACCTTGTGCTGAAGGCTGACTCTGTGTGCTCTGCAGCTCTGCAGGGCCTCGTTGTGATAAACTGTGGAAGAGCTGACGTAGGCCGATGTCCGGCCTGAACGGAGTGGCAGGCAGCCTGTAAACAGCTCCTCCACTATGTCACACCGACTCCCACAGCAGCTGGTTCCGCCTATTGTTCCTGCTCCCGGAGAAAGCGTCACCGGCCGCAGGGCGACACCTCTCAAGGGTGTCCCCGGGGCGACCCAGTGCACCTCGTTCACACAATTCATCTCAATCTGTCAGGAAGATGAAGACCAAGCGTAATGGAGAGCTGAAGCTCATGTTGACTGGTCCGAGCTCTTCAAACACCTCCAGTCAGATTTACATTTTCTGAAGAGAAGCATGAAACCTGGAGCTGTCTGCTGGACAGTATGACCAGTTAGAAGGTCATGAATCATGAGACAAAGAAAAAGTTGGATTTCTTTTCATATTTATGAAATGACTATTGAGAAGAACCTGGAGTCAGCATGTATAACACTTTTCCAAATGTTCACAAGTGTTGCCAACACTGATAGTAGGAACCATGGATGAGTTGTTGGTTTATTATATGATTAAGGGACATATTGGTTATTGTTTGTGTTTGTTACTCCACCAAATAGTAATGTGACGACTGGTGTACGTGGCTCCGTCTGTTAGCAACATTACTCAAAAACAGATGAACAGATTTGGATGAAATTTTCAGGGAAAGTCAGAAATAGATAGCAGCACGACATCACTGTAACCATGACAACAAGTGAACACTACATCAGCTGCCTGCTGATGATCAAATGATTGTGATCCTACTACAAATCCACCTCTGAGGACTTATCAGGACTTATCCATCAGAAATGATACAAGGAACAACTGATTAAATTGTGGGGGTGTTTCTGAGTCCCATCCATTCCCGCCGCCTGCTACATATTTAGGTCACGTGATTTGGTATCCGTACATAACGTACACAGGCATAACACACACCTGTGCTCGGTGCAAGGCCATTTTTTTATCAAAGATTTCCTCCGTTGGAAGTGATATGGCTTTCCTTGTTTTGTCACTGCACACAAAACAGCTAAACATTGTCTCACATATGAAGCTTTGATGTCTATTGTAGATTCCAGACTTAAAAACTATATTTGAGGCTGCTGAAAATCTTAATGTCCCACACAGATTTATCTTCTAATACAGAAACATGACGCTCGGCTTGTATTCATTTCTATCCTGCAGCATTGAAATATACACCCTTTATCTGAGCCTATATAACGCCGCTGGCCGACACATTGACATGCATCTACTATTTTTATGTGCTGGTATATTTCTATTTGTGTGTCCTATCAGCGATGGTGAGATTCTCTCTGCGATCCACAACAATCTGTGGGTGTGTTAGAAATGTGACAGGTGTGCAGAACCTCAACAGCAGCTGGAAAACACGTCGCCAACAAACCAAAACATCCAAAATAAAAGCGAGGCGAGCAGCAGCCTCCGACCCGCTCTGTGTTTACTGTGTGTTTTTCTTTGGTCACCGAGGGACATGGTTGCAGGAAATTTGCAGGAGGCTCTGAATCCGGCCCTTCCTTCTATCTTTTTCCTGAAATTAGGAAGTCCTTCTGTATATTTAGACCACAGCTGTCTGCAGTGGAAACATCCAAGGTCCCTGAATGGAGGCCGAGAGCAGCCGAACCCAGAGATAAACTCGACCAGAGCCAAACGAGGTCGGAGGGGCGGCGTTGGCAAAAACAATGATGACACCGATCAGGTTCATCAGCAGTCAGTCAGATTTTTTCTGCTTTTTCTGTTAATTATACAGCCTGAACCCTAATAACAGAAAAACTGCATCCAGAGACTGAGCTGATTAGTGTCATCATTGAGTCAGACATGTTCCATGTATTGGTAAACAATAAAAAAAAAAACAACACTTACTTTTGGATGTTTTCATTTTTTAAAGACTTATTTTAGATTCTTTTTTTTTTCTAATTTACAGATTATATTTTGTAAAAGTTTCCTTTATTTGAAAGACAACTTTGTCTGTATAATGAGCATTAGAAAATGATCAATCATTTTGTTTTTGTCTTATTGTTATTAATTACTTGTTAATAACTGATATTTTACTGATTTTTTCCTTCATTGTTTTGGTCATAAAAACATCTGGTAAAATCACTTAAAAGTAGTGCATTGCTCTTTAACAATGTGTGTTTTTCTACATTTAAATCAGCTAAAAATTTGACTGTTACAGATATTTCCAGGAGATTTCATAGCTTTCATAGTGACTTTGAGCAACTTCTCAGCTGAACTGCAGGCTGTTTGATTTAAGTGCAAAAAAACTTTTGTTCTACAGTCAACATGTTATTTTTTGTAATTTTCCAAGATAGAATCTGTAAGTAAAACATTAAATATGTAAAATCAGAGTTTACTTTAAGCATTTCCAGTCCTTACTGTAAATAACTGTTTTGAATAGCAGAAATTTTCTGTAAAATAAATCTATTTTGCTAATTTAAGTTCACTCAAAATTGTGTAATTTTGTGATCAAACATTGTTTAAAAAACTAAAATGTGCTTTTGATGTTTTGTGTTTTTCTTATTGTTTAATAAAACACAAAACACGATGATGTACAGTAACGACACAAATCAGGTTAATTACCAGCAGCTTTTTGCTGCTTTTTCTCTTAATTATCTGTTAACTCTCACTCAGGTGGTGCAGCTTTGCATTATTTTTTGGCAGTTAGACCTCCGTTTCCTCACGCATAGGAGTGTCTTTGAGAAATAAAACCACAATAGTAAGTTATGATCAATCTGTGTACAGTCAAGGCAAGAATTTATCAGAATTATGTCTCTGCTCAGTGTAAACACAGTCTGCAGTTCAGCCGAGAAGTTCCTCAAATATCTGTAAAATAGTCCTATTTCTAGCTGATTTAAATTCTGAAAAATTTTAATTGTAAAAGAATAATGTACTTCAGGAGGTCCTCAGTTTACGACGTCCTCGACCTACGGCGTTTGATCGTTGCGTCAGAACTGGTTACGTGGAACAAAAACAAGACACAACGACAAAAACAATACATAAAACGACAACAAGACAAAATGACAAAAACAACACAAAATGGCAAAAACAAGACAAACGACAAAAACAAGACACAAATTAACAGAATCATCATCAACAGGGTTGTTGGATGCACGCTGCATGCATAATTATTTAAAATATGTTGATTATTTATTTCAGTTTTTGCCTGTTAAAAAATCAATAAAATAAAAAATATATGTATAAATATGTAAATTATTGCTTTCTGTTCTATTATTTTCCTGTTTTCTGTAATTTCACAAAATCAGCAGTTAAAAATTGCAAAAAAAAAAAAAAAAATCCAGTTAATTTCCTACAGCGTGTTTTCCGAGATTCCCCCTGAGAGAAATCAGAAGTGGAAAGAAAAACCAGCGGGGAGTAATCATTAACGGTTACTGTTTTAATCGCTGACAGATACTCTTGACCCTCAGCTCCCTCCCTGGGATTTCCCACAGTTCATTGTGGTTCCTCGCCACCCTGACCTCGGTATCGTGCACGTTCCCGCAGCCAGCTGTCATGTTCCTGGTGTGAAACAGCTGTGCGAGGGGGAAAAAGGGCGTGACGGACGGGAGACGATGCTGTGGGTCCATTTTTAGCCTCCGCCAACCCGTTTCCAGTGTCGTCCGCGGATTCCAGAGGAGCGCTCGGACCGCAGGAAGGGCAGGACAACTGGGCCGCTACCCGACCCTCCATCAAAGAGCCGTGGAAATAAAGATTCCATCCTCTGGTAATAGAGGTGTTTTCACGCCGAGGTCAGAGAGGCCGCTACCCCCGTCTTCCTGTAATTGTCCCAGTCATGCTCCTGTTTCCATGACTGGACACAAATCAGCAGCACGGGTTTGATTTACAGCAGGTGATGGAGGGAGAATTAGTCGTGCACGTGCCACAGTTAGGTTATTATTCACTCAGTCACTAATCCTGCACGCTTTAAAAACCAAACTTAGAAATCACAGAAACAGACGATGGAAATTTGGCAGCAAACGAGCCAGAATTATACATACAAAAACAGAAAATAACTACAAATATCTATAAAATACTGATGTTTTTAGCCAATTCAAGCAAAAAACAGCAAGTATTGATCAGACAATATGTGTTGTTTTGTCATGTCTTGTGTCAACATGTAAATTAATGCTTTTCTCAGTGATTTCACTACATAGTGTCTCTAAGAAAATCTGTAAAACAGTCACAAAATCATTCGGTATTTTTTTTAGTCCTGAATATACACAGCTTTTCTTTAACCCTCCTGTTGTCCTCATTTACATGCACCAAAAAAATTGTTTCCTTGTCTGAAAAAAATCCCAAAAAACAGCAAAAAAATATCTCCCAAATTTCTGAAAATTCCAAGAATTCCTTAAAAGTTTCCCTTAAAAGTTTTATTTTAAAAAAATCCCCCTAATTTGGCAAGAAAATTCTTGCAAATATTTTCAAAAATTGAGTAAAAATCTTCCAAATAACATCCTATAAATATCTAAAGTGATTCCATATATATCAGTAAAACTTCTAATATTTTCTTAAGAACATTCACAAAAAAATCAACCAAAATCCAGTGAATTCCGCTGGATTTTGGTTGATTTCTTTTTTCCACCAAAAAAGGTTTAAAGATTTCCCAAAAATGTTGAAAATGTGGACATCAGAAGTTTCGCTGTGAATATATTTTTTCCATGTTTTCATAGTTTGACCCGCAGGACGACACGAGGGTTAAAAAGAACTGATGGATATCGTGATGAACGTCACGGCTAAGTTTACGGTGAACAGTCTCCTTTATGAAGAGTCCAGAGTAATGAAGAGCTGAAGATCATCACAAAGAGGAACTAAACCCCAGAGGAGACATGAAGAAAGACTGCTGGCTGCTCTGAGAACTGTGATGACAAAGTCCATAAGATTGATTACTGAGAGAGAAGGAATAATTTTAGCTAAAAGTCTAGTTAAAATCAATCACTACCATCTCTGACGCAGCGTCTTATCAGCTCTGGTCACTTGTTTATGTCGTCTGCAGCCAAAAAATTCTCTATAAATCAACGTTTGCTGTCTCTGAATAATTTGGGGCTCATTGGAAGCTCTCTGAGCAGCCCGTAGACTTTCTGTTTGTACAAATCTCTTAAAACAAATGGTGTTTATGTTTGGAGCTGAAGCAAAAAGAGTTTCCTGCGAGCGTCGTCACGGGGAAATGACAGCAGCTTCATATATGATTAGAAGTGATGTGAGTCAGCTGCTAGAAGCGGCTCTGATTATGAAAGGATGTTGTTTGTTGGGGGCATTTTGCCTGGTTCCTGTTGAGGCCTTTTCTCTTTTTTATCTGGAGCTTTGGGAGGAAATAGCAGGTTTATATTTTTCATAAAGATCAAAAGAAGCAAAGTGAGAAACATCCTGCAGAATGCAGACAAAGCCGGTCTTTGAGTCCCACCATCACAGAAAAGCCTCTTCACAGACCGGATCAGGAGGTCACAGCAGGTGAAGCTTCACGGGGTCGGAGGTCAGGTGTCCTGAAGTTCAAAAGTAGCTCAGAGGAACCAGGATCTGAGCAGCACTGCTCAAATATTACAAATAATCTACTGAAAACGGCAGCTTTGGAACACGATTCAGATTTAACAGCCAGCAGAAGTCATTAATGACACCAAAATTTATTTCTAATTCACCTTCCAGATGTTTCAGAGGACACAAACAGAGACAGACTGTCAGAAACATTTTAAACTGTTTACAAATGTCATTTTTAAGCTATTTTGCTGGTTTGTTTTTTTTCTCTCCCCACTTTTTGGGAAATTTGGATAATAACTAATATAATCAGGTTAAGAAAAAGGAAGAAAAAGCAGCCAATCATCAAAAATCGTGATTTTTTTTCAAATATAGTAATTTTTTTGCAATGTTTCTGTGAAATTTAACTATTTTACTGTATTTCAATGCTTTAATTTGAAAGATGTTATGTGTAACACATCTAAAGTATTAGATAAAGTTAAATAATTTGTTTAACTATCATAATATCAAGCAAAATCCTGCTGAGTGTGAAGTTTTTATTAAAAAATGCAAAAAAGGTACACGTCCAAATTTAAAAACCACTAATTTTAATAAACGGTATTTTGTACTTTTGTTTGACTGTTAAATTACATTCCTTTTACAGCACTTTATTTTTTACTTTTTTTTCAAACTTTTTTTTACTGTATTTAAAATCAGCAAAAATATTGAAAATTTGACTGATATTTACATTTATTTTCAAGAAAAAATATATATACTAAGTTTAATAATTTGTTAAACTGTTAAAACATTCAGCAAAATCATAAACGGTAAAAAAGGCAAAAATTTACCAGTCCAAATAAAAAAAATGTTATTTTACTAAATATCTTTTTCTCTTGCATTGTTTGAAAGGAGAACAAAAAGTAGAAAAGTGGTTGTTAAAAGTGAATTTGATTATTTTTAATTAAGGCTGGCTGTTGTGTAGTTTTACATTGTGGAGATGTTATTTTCAAAACAAACAGCAGGGAAATTTAAAAACCCATCAGATTTATCAGCGTTGTTGGTGTAAAATGAGTGTTTTCCAGTAAACACTGTTTCATTCTGACTGTTCTCTACATTTCATCTTCCTTAGTGCTGCTCTGTCAGCCTTCAGCTTCTACGTGACGCTGCAACGTTTAAAATGATCCACAGAAACAGAAAGTGTCGAGATCCAGTAACTCCTCTTCAGGAATGTCCTCCTTTTAGTCCTTCAGTTTGGAGCTGAGACCCAGAAATCCTCCCGGCTCTCTGAATACGTGCCTCATGTGATATTTGGCATCGGCGGTGTTTTAACCTGACCGGATCACGTGTGGGCTCTGAAGTGTGTATCCCAGGTTACACACTGGTCTGAGTGGAAAAGTACCACCGGTACGTGTCCCACTGCTGGTTAATTTCCATAAACACCAAGAGGAACAGCGACACATCAGAGTGGAACCATGTTGACCGTACGACGCCTGGACGCCAACATGAGACAGGAAGAGTTCAGGGAGCATCCAGGGGCTTTAAGGAGGAGCTCAAAAGGAAATTAGCTTTCCTTTAGCTCTTGGGATAATGTGTATGCCTCCTTCTTTTGCAGATATCGAATCTGTAGCAGTTGTTAGTCACTTATACTAACGGAGGACACATATTATCTGACATTGTGATAATAATATGCTGCCCGTCCAAAAAAAATTGCACCCTGTATTGTTTTGCTGGACCATCGTTAGCTTTGAGAACGACACTCATTCACTGTGGCATCGTTTCAGGAAGCTTCTGCAATGTCACAGCATTTATTTCTGTCCAGAGCTGTATTTATTTTCTACCAAGATTTTATATTGATGATGGGTGAGTCGGACAAAGTCTTCTCCAGCCCATCCCAATGATTCTCAGTGGTTCTGAGGTCTGGACTCTGTGGAGATCAATCCAGCTCATGCTCCGTGATCCACTCATTCTCAGTGTGAGCCCATGAATCCTGGCATCGTCGTCTTGGAACGTGTCCATGCCATCAGTGAAGAAAAACTCCTCATTTATAAAACATTGCGTAGGATCCATACTAAAAGTTTGCGTACGCCGAAAATCTGAAATGGGTGTACGCCCTTCGCCCCGATTTATAAAACTGTGCGTAAGCGATTAGCGATTAGACGTTAGTTAGCTCCATTGCTGACAGCAGTTACCCAGGTGGACTGACCGGAACCGGCCCAGAAGCCCAGCGTGTCTACTCCAGTGATTCTGACAGGGAGTTTAAGAGTGATTCTATAATTAGGGGTGCATTTCAAGTCCATGGGGTGTAGACACGCTGGGCTTCTGGGCCGATTCTGGTCAGTCCACCTGGGTAACTGCCGTTAGCAATGGAGCTAACTTCGCTGTACTAAAGGCTGACAGCCCTGCAATGGAGCACTGAGACCTCCCGTTTAGAGCCAGAAATATGTGGAGACACTCACCCACCGGCAGTTGGAGATCCGGGCTCGGTTCTGTGTGTGTTCGGCGGAGCTGCAGAACAGCGGCAGCAGCATCAAAGGGGCTCCAGCCGACTGTGTCATTTCCTCTTGTATACAGTGGCATCCCACGTTGGAGGGTCAGTTCTTGCTGTCGCAGACAGCCAATCATAGGGAGGTTGTGGCGAGCACTGGTATCCGCCCACAAAGTGTCAAAAGTCTTCTCCCCGCGTGTGTAGATCAGAGCTCCATGCACGCAGGAGGACAGTTTCGTTAGACACTGGACGCACGGAGCTTGGTCTGCACATGCGGAGACATTGCCACGCACACGCAGAGTGTTTTTGCGCGACTACACAGTAGTGTTATACAGTCTGATGGCAGTGGGGATGAAGGACCTGCGGTAGCGCTCCTTCTTGCACTGAGGGTGTCTGAGTCTCGTGCTAAAGGAGCTGCTCAGCTCCACTACAGTCCGGTGCAGTGGGTGGGAGCTGTTGTCCATGATGAATGAGAGCTTGGCCAACATCCTCCTCTCGCCCACATCCATCACAGAGTCCAGTGGGCAGCCCAGGACAGAGCTGGCCCTCTTGGTCAGCTTGTTGATGATGATGGTTGTCTAAGAAGCTCCTCACTGCATCAGCTAGGGTTAAAGAAGTTGTTGCAGCTGAAACATATCCATCACTGCAGTAATTATCCAATAGGAGACTCTTGCCTATTTTCTTAGTTAAATCCAAGTGGAGACTTATTTTTTTGGGCAGGTAGTGTGTTTGCCATCTTTTTGCCTTTTTTTTTTTTTGGGTGTGTTCAATCTGTATCGGCACAATTTGTGGTTAATGAGTTGGCTGGTCGATATGCTCTGATCTGACCGAATCCTTATTGGTTGGACAATCTCTGTTGTTACATTCATAAGGAACAAACCTCGACATCAGCAGCCTTCCAGGATTAATCCATTGTTTTAGGCTACAGGAGGAACAGACTATCTTTGAACACCCCCGTCTTTCACAACTTTCGATTACTACAACCTAATGGAAACGGCTAGGTCCAACTTATTTCATGTTATTGAATGTTCAAACTAACTGACACCATGGTGTGGCTGAATCTGTGTCTTTACAAATAATAATTCATTCTTTTGCAGTGTTTGACCATAAAATTGCACTATTTTACTCTACGACAATCAGGAAAAAAGGTATTTTTCATACATTTGCCATTATTTCAAAGAAATTGTGTACATTAAGTATTAAAAAATTGTAAATTATTAATCTTTTATAATGAGCAAAATCACGCTGACGGTAAACAAAAAATTGTATATGTCCACATTAAAAATCTGTAATTTTAATAAATAATACTTGTTCTTATGCAATATTGCATGGAAACTTCACAAACAGCAGTTTTTTGTAGCATACCGACATGCCAGGTCATCTGAAAACAGACGCTAACTTGAATTTGTTAGTTATACTTTTAAAATTTTTTATGAATAAGTCCATAAAATGGTAAAACAACGTCCTCAAACATCTAGTTTTGTCCAAAGATGTTCAGTTTACTGAAAATATTCATATTTATTCACTTTTTTCCTTTAAATTGTTATGACAGATGAACTAATTTACAGTCATAATAGCTGGTGAAAAATGAATTGGCTGACAATGATTAAATTATTCAGTCAACCATTAAAATTCTACTCTTCATTTTAACTTCTATCTACAGCAGCTTGAAAGCTAAAAATGTGTGAAATCTAAGGTTTGTAAATGCTTCTGCTGTTTTGTGATTTTAGAAAAGTATCTAGCAAAGTCTCCTTCTGGTTAAAATCTTTTATAAAAGTAGTATAAATTATTTAAAGACATTTCCACAGCAAAAAAAATAAAAAATCATAATTAGAATAACAAGTAAAACTGTTTTCTGCCTGGATTTATACTGATAACATGTAGTTTTAAAAACTGTGTTCAAATTCCCATATTGTCATAGATATTAATCAATAAATTAATTAATTTATGCCTCCACAGTTAATCATTTAAGAGTTTTCTTGCTCTGTGAAGCCTTTTTCATGAGGAATATTTCAGTAAAAGTTAGTAAAATCACCAGCGTCCCTCTGAGCTGTTCTTTATGAGACATTTAAAGAATGATTTTATCCGTACAGAGACACCTGGGCGGAGGTAAGAGACAAACAGCTCTATTGATGATGGACAAACAGGAGCTTCACTTTCCTCTTCCTTATCTCAGGATGCATCTCAGGCGTCTCCCGATACCTGTCATCCTGATTAGATGTGGAAACAAAGCTCAGGCCGTCCTTCCTCCTGCTAATTGCATCATTCAGATTGATCGTCCTGAGCTTAAATTACATTCTTTTTTTAATGGATCAACATTCAAACGCCGAAAGTCGGAGGAATTTTAATAAAGCAGAAGAGTTGGAGGTTTGTTGGTTCGGATTCTTTTATGATCGTAAACCTGCTTCTTACTTCTCGACTGTGTAGCTGCCATCCGGTACGTTTGTCCAGTTTTTCTGTGCATGAACCGTAGTGTTTGAACAAGTGATTGTGGATCCGTGGATCCGGACTAATTTTCAACCATTTTGTTGTTTCTTTTTTGTCTCATTTTTTTCATTTCCAATCTTTTTTGCTTTTTGTCCAATTTTTTTTGGTCATTTTCAATCTGTTGTTTTTGTTAAGCTTTTTGTAATTTTCAATCTTCTTCTTATTTTATTTTTTATCATTACCAATCTCTTTGTTTTTTGTGTATTTTTTTTGTCATTTTCAATCTCTTTTTATTTTTTTGTATTTTTTTTGTCATTTTCAGTCTGTTGTTTTTGTCTCCTTTTTGTCATTTTCAATCTCTTTTTTTGTCATTTTCAGTCTGTTGTTTTTCGTCAAATTTTTGTCATTTCAAATCTCTTTGGTTTTTGTCAAAATGTTTGTCCTTTTCAATCTCCTTTTTGTTTTCTCTTTTTTGTCATTTTCAATCTCTTTTTGTTGTTTATTTTTTTGTCTAATTCTTCTAATTTTATGAATCCATGTTACGCCAAATTCTGACCATCTGAGTGTTGCAGCTGAAATGGAGCTCATCAGACCAGGAAACATTTTTCCAATCTTCTATTGTCCAGTTTTGGTGAATTGTAGCCTCAGTTTCCTGTTCTTAGCTGACAGAAGTGGAACCCGCTGTGGTCTTCTGCTGCTGTAGAACTTCTTCAAGGTTGTTGTGGTTCAGAGATGGTATTCTGCATTCCTTGGTTGGAACCAGTGGTTCTTTGAGTTCCTGTTGTCTTTCTTTCATCTCCAACCAGTCTGTCCATTCTCCTCTGACCTCTCACATCAACATTGTCTCTTTTTGGGTCCGTTCTCTATTAACCTAGAGATGGTTGTAGTGGAAATCCCAGTAGATCAGCAGTTTGTGAAACAGTCAGACCAACAACCATGTCACGTTCAGAGTCCCTTAAATCCCCTTACTTCCTCGTTCTGCTGCTCGGTTTGAACTTCAAGTTTTCTTGGCCACGTCTACAGGAATAAATGAGTTGAGTTGCTGCCATGTGATTGACTGATTAGATATTTGTGTTAACGAGCGGCTGAACACGTGTACCTAATAAAGTGTCCGGTGAGTGTATAGTTGCAGCTTTTGTGCAAACCTTCAACCACAACTTACTTTAAAAAATATATACATTGAATTTCCACCATGTCCACATTAATAAAAGTTTCTGAGGAGTTTTAAGTTTCTAACAAAACGTCCTGGACAGTTCAGCTCTTCATTTTAAGACAAAGTGTTTCAGAAACTCCTGAAAATAAATTAGATGCTTTCAGCTGAACTAACTAGTGAGCAACACCCCTACATGTATTTACAAAAACTATGAAAGATGAGGTTTATGGTGCGGACAGACTGCTAATGGTTCATTAAATTCTGATCATTTCTGAATCCTTATATAACAGAGAATCAGATGCTGAAAAACAGAAAAGCCCAGCAGAGATGATCTGGTTAAAACCTAACAAGAATGCAGAAGATGTGTTTACCTGATCCACCCGCCGCCGGTTTCCATGGAGATGCGAAGACCGAGGCGACGGCGACAGCAGGGCATCAGGTCGGTTGACATACGTGTGCACACGAACACGCACACACACACACGGCACCATTAGCACCCATAAAAAGCTGTCGGCTGTCAGCATTTATCAGCCCCGGCCTGTTATTGTGAACTCTTTAGTGGAGCTGTATCAGGACGTCCAGCAGCAGCTTTTCCCCATCATCATGTGTGCACAGACCATGTGATGGAGAACACAGCAGGCCCTGGAACCTGTTGTCTGGTTTAACCTTAAACACCAGCTCTTTGTCGAACTCAGAAGCAGTTTATTTAGTAAGAGTTGCTGATAAAGGTGCCACATGATCCGTCTGTTGCTCACAAATCCTGCAATTGGTGTGATAAAACTAATATTTTTCTAAAAATACTTACACAGTACAATGACTTTACTTGTATTTTATATGTTTCAATTAAATTTCTGGGACATGCCATCTGCAATTTTGTTAAAAAAGAATTAAAAGGTGCAGAAGTAGGTGTGTTTATTGGGTTGTTGGTTTTAGATGGACAAAACCTGTCAGAAGAGGAGCACACAAGGGAAGAGAGAGAGGAGATAGACAGGATGGGGTCTTTTGGGATGCCAAGTAGGAATAGGGTGAGGAGAGGATCCTGATAGTACCCCCCCCAACGGGCGCCTCCCGGCGTCCCACGGACCCAGCCAATGATGGACCCAACGGGGCAACCAAGGAGCAGACAGGGACATGCAGAGGGAACTCAGAGGGACCAGGAGGACTTGAAGGGACTAAAAGGACTGAAGGGACAGAAAAAAATCGTGAGGGACTGACGGGAGGGAAGGATGGGAGAGACTGAAGAGGCAGGAGAGACTGAAGAGGCAGGAGGGACTGAAGAGGCAGGAGGGACTGAAAGGACAGGAGGGACTGAAAGGACTGGCAGGACCGAAAGGACTGGAGGGGCAGGAGGGACAGAAAGGACTGGAAGGGCTGAATGGACTGGAGGGACAGAAGGGACAAAAGGGACAGGAGGGACTGAAAGAACTGGCAGGACCAAAAGGACTGGAGGGGCAGGAGGGACAGAAAGGACTGGAAGGGCTGAAAGGACAGGAGGGACTGGAAGGGCTGAAAGGACTGAATTGGATTGGACTGGACAAGCTGGAGGGGTCGTTCTGGAGGACGGCCTGATGCCTGGACTGGCCATGGATGGGTGGGCGAGAGAGTCCAATCCGGAGGACGACCCAAATGCTGGTCCGGCCGAAGATGGACAGGCCGGAGGGTCCGTTCCGGAGGACGACCCGAAGATGGACAGGCCGGAGGGTCCGCTTTGGAGGGCGGCCCAGAGACTGAACAGACTGGTGCTGGACAGGCTTGAAGGACCGCTCCGGAGGACGGCCCGTAGGCCGAACAGACAGGAGGGACCGCTCCGGAGGACGGCCCGGGGGCCGGACAGACAGGAGTGACCGCTCCGGAGGACGGCCCGGGAACTGGACAGACAGGAGGGACCGCTCCGGTGGGCGGCCCGGGGGCCGGACAGACAGGAGTGACCGCTCCGGAGGACGGCCCGGGAACTGGACAGACAGGAGGGACCGCTCCGGTGGGCGGCCCGGGGGCCGGACAGACAGGAGGGACCGACTGATGACCGGCTAAGGCGGGACCTCTCCGGGGGGCGGTCTGGAGGCTATCTGGACTGGGGGGCTGGCGGAGGCGGGACCCTCCGGGGTCCGGGCCAGTGGCCTGACAGGGGGCCGGTGGCGGCGGGCCGGTTCCGGTGGGTCCGCGGGGGGCAAAGCCGGAGAGTCCCCGGGGGGCGGAGCTGGGTCCGGTGGGTCCTCCGAGGACAGGACTGGGGGCAGGACTGAACACAGGACTGGGCGCCTGGGGGAACAGGACTGGTTCCAGGGACGGGGGCCCCTCTGGGGGCAGAACTGGGTCCGGGGGCAGAACTGGGTGGAAGGCGCAGAGCCTCTTCGGGAACTTGGAGGGGGCCTTAGGTTCTTTGAACGTTGCTAGGAACTCAGGGACTGGAGGCGGGCGTCGACCACCTCAGGGACTGGAGGCGGGCGTCGACCACCTCAGGGACTGGAGGCGGGGCGTCGACCACCTCATACTGGAGGTGGGGCGTCAACCACCTCAGGGACTGGAGGCGGGGCGTCCGGAATCGGTTGACTGCCAGGGGTGAGTCTCAGAGGGCCGGGCAAGTTGGTCAGGGGGGCGTCCAGGAACTCTTGAATGTACTCTGGTAGGTAGCTGAGTAGCCCAGGTCGCTGAGCCGCTAATCTGAGACCCAGGATCACTGTCTCCTCCTTAGGGTCCTTCCTCCACTCATTGTGTAGATCGCGTAGTGATGGGGGCCAGAGGACTGGATCGGGGTCTGGGTCTGGTTTAGGGAAACAGAGGTCTGGTTGTGGCTCTGGGGATCAAAGGACAGGAAGATGGCCCCCATGTGGACAGAACACGGAGGGTTGGCGTGGGGCCTCTCTGGAGCTGGAGCCGGGGAGCTGCGGCGCCTCCTGGCGTTGTGCTTTTGGCAGCCAGGTCGCTTGGCGGCTGGTTCCACAGCTGGCGGAGAGACGGGGCCCGGTTGGCTACCAGGGGGAGGTCTTGGTGGGCTGGGCAGGTCAGTCAGGGGAGCATTGAGGAACTCCAGAAGGCTATCAGGAAGGTGTGGAATGTAATGCGGCTCCTCTGCCGCCCTTCTGCGTCTCTCCATCACTGCTGCGTCTCTGACTGCCTGCTCGGTGGCAATCCTCCACACATCACGTAGGGAGTAGAAGGGCCTGATGTAGTTGAACGCCTCATCAGTCTGGTAAAATATGTCCGGGTCGCCAACGGGGAACAGGGGGAAAACCAATTGATCGGGGCCAGTCACTGGGTTCCTTGGGGGCTGATGGTGGGGTGCAGAACAGACCAAGGTTTCCGGGGTGGCGGAGAATTCGTCCGGCTCAGAAACCGCCGGGGTGGTGAACTGTCGAAGGGAAACCCCGGACAGATACAACGCTGGTCTCTCTTCCAGGAGGGGATCTCCACACTCCGGTGGTCGTGTCGGGTCTGGGGAAAACCAGAGGGTTTGTACGAGGGAGGAGCTGGTAGTGGCATTGCGGGGAACAGACAACCATCCTCCCCTGAAGCGGCGGTTCCGGCGTCTCTGGTTCACTCTTGGAGGGCCCGGGGGGGAGGAGGAGCAAGCCGAACTCGTCCGTGCACTCTCCGGGTTCATTATGTGGCCAGATCGTTCTGTCACGCAACGAGCAAAAAACCCGAGCAGAGAGCACGTGGTTGAGGCATCGGCAGGCTTGACAGCAGATTTATTCATAGTTAGTGGAGGGATTGTGGGAAGGCAGGGAGCCGGAAGTGTGTTCGAGGGGGAAGTACGTGGCAGATGGAGTCGGGGAATGGTGGATGGGTCTGGGGGAGGCCAGAGGGGAACCACGAGGGAGGAACCAGGAAGGACAGGGAGCTGGCTGGGGTCCACGGCAGGGAACAAGGAGACAGACGAGGCAGGAGGGAGTCCGGGCAGCTGGTTGTGGTAGTCGGTACAACGATCTGGCAGGGTGTGGAAGGATGAGCCGGTCTTTTATTGTAGGCGTGTAATCAGCGAGATGAATGTCAGCTGCCCAGACTCTGGTGGAGGTGGCTGATTGTCAGAGTGGCTCCAGCTGTGTAGCCACTCTCTTCTGCTGCAAAAGGAGGGAGAGAGAGAGAGAGAAGAGGAGCACACAAGGGAAGAGAGAGAGGAGATAGACAGGATGGGGTCTTTTGGGATGCCAGGTAGGAATAGGGTGAGGAGAGGATCCTGACAAAACCTTTGGATGTAGATCCCTGTATTATGATATTTCAGAAGATTATGAAGTTCAGAAGGTTTGTGAAGCTGTGAAACAATCTGATGAGCACCTTTTTATTTACTGAATACAGGGAGTCCTAGACTTATATCAGAGTTCTGTTCCTATGGCTCGACCTAAGTCGTTTTTCACTGTAAGTTGGAACTCCGGCGAAAATGTAAACAAAGCCGTTACGTGCATCACGATTGATCAGTTCTTCAGAAAAGTCATGAATATCAACAGCTTTTATGCAACTTGAGTGTTGGAGATGGCTTTCCTTTTCTTCGAAGCAGTGCCATCAGAAGGGTCTGACTTACGCTTGGGAGCCATAATGCAGGGCAAAAAGTGAGTGAATGTAGCACAGTCCAAGGTGACGTACAAACAGAGAATGTAAACAAAGCAGTCTTACAGCGCCGCGTGACAACGTATTCTTCCGCTCTGCTCACCAGCTAGTTCCACGTAACCAGTTCTGATGTAATGATGAAACGCTGTAGGTCGAGGACGTCATAAACTGAGGACCCCCGTATCTTATTTTTATTTTATTTCAACTTAATTTCCCTCCGGGGATTTGTAAAGTAATCTAAGATTGATACACACCAGTCCTGGTACCACTAACTGAAAAACTTAATTGAAGCAGTGATCAGTAAAAAACAACAACTGGAGCCCAAAAATATGTTAAATATAACTCAAAAAATGTCACATTTTTCCTGCTTCACACAACAAACATGACTGACATTAGTAACGCTGGATTTAATTCTTAGTTGTCCAGCCAGAGGAATGTGAACTGTGAAGGAGTGACTGTAAAAGACTACAAATGCTAACTCTGTTTGTCAGGAGCAGCTCAGGAAGAAGGTCAGGGTGGATGGATGAATCCACAAAGTCTCACAAACTGACATTTTTCCTGTCTTCTATGATTTTACAGTGTGGTAGCCTTCACCTGAATCATAAACTATAATTTAATTGAAGGACCTCAGTCTGTGTAACACTAATATAGACCTTACAGAACAGGTGACCTTATTTCCCTGTATTCCTGTTTCCTACCTAATTATTGGTTATTGAGGCTTTTAAAGAGGTTGGTCTTTGACGGTAAATTAATGGTGTTTGTTGGTTGCCTAGGCGCTGCCAGGACTAAATTAAGCCTCTGATTAAAGACCGAGTTGGATCCTTCAGGTCAACAACAGACTGCACGTTGCTCGTGCACACCTAGACTGTTAATAAGGCTATTGATGAGGCAGCAGAGAGGAAGCAGCACAGAGATTCCTTAAAGCTTCACTGTGTTGGATCAAAACTGGTTCTAATGTGTTATTCTCACTTCCTGTCAGGTTGGTGGTCCTCATTTTACTTTTGTGCTGCCTGAAAATCCAGCAATGACACGGGAAGTTATCTTCAACTGAACGAAAAGGCCTGTTTTGTAACTTGATTTCAAGTAAATTGAGCAAATAATCATCCATTTTTTCCTGTCACACCTCAGAAAAGTCTTCAAAATTCATACACCGATTTCCACGAACACAAATCAGCCTCTTCAGATGTTTTGTTTAATCTCACCAACTCTTCACAACCCAAAGATATTCAATATGTAATGATGAAAAACAGAAAAAAGTAAGATATTAAATGAAAAGAATTACTAGGGGGATGTTTGATAGTTTTGCTTGTTATGCTTGTTGCACGTTATCTTTAAAAAAATCTAAACCGTTAAACTTTAAAAACAGAGAGAATAATTGACCTTCAGATGATCTTTGAACTAATCATCTGTGATTTGGAAAATGTAATATTTCAGCAAAATAACAACCATAGCGGGAAAAATGTCAAAAAATCGTATCCAACAATACAAAAGTAACTTTGTGCAAAACATTCAATGTAACAAGGCATCTTAAAAGAGCGTTTCCTATTTCAGTAACAGAAGTGTTGCACAAATATTAACTGTCAAAAATGAAAACTCTTTAAGGAGGTTTTCCCTCACATTGTGATTTCATTGGCAGCCCAGGGTCTTCCTATTCCTATTTACATTAATAATTACTCAAAAATAAACCGTTTGCTTGAACTAGATTCTAGTAAAAAGTAAAACTTCTCAGTGCAACCATGAAGCCATTAGTGACTCCGCTTTGAGCTACAGTCAGATGGGAAAAAAATCAGGCTATTCAGTTGAACTGCAGGCTGTGTTTACTTATTGCAACAAAGATACAAGTATGGAAACAAAATAAAATTAATATATTATTTTACAATTATTGGTGACACCTTGGACACTTGGAAAACGCTGTACGGTACTGTTCAAAAGTTTGGGGTTACTTAGAACTGTCCTTATTTTTGAAAGAAAAGCAGTTTTTTTTCCTATGAAGATAACATTAAATTAATCATAAATCCAGTGTAGGCATTGTTAATGTGGTAAATTATTATTCTAGCTGGAAACGGCTGGTTTTTAATGGAATATCTCCATAGGGGTACAGAGGAACATTTCCAGCAACCATCACTCCTGTGTTCTAATGCTACATTGTGTTAGCTAATGCTGTTGAAAGGCTCATTGATGATTAGAAAACCCGTGTGCAGTTATGTTAAGACATGGATAGAAGTGTGAGTTTTCATGGAAAACATGAAATTGTCTGGATGACTCCAAACTTTTGAACAGCAGTGTACATGTTTTTTTTTTATTTATTTATAACTGCTACATAAAGTACAGAAGACATTTCTGAGTTCTCTCTGCTTTTAGTCATGGTTGTTCTGTTTTCATAGAGGTGCAGGAGGTTACACCGATGAGCCACAACATTAAAACCATTGACAGCTGAAGTGTACAAAAGTGATTTCCTTCTAATAATACAATGTTTTTAAAGGAAACCTCGGGTCCTGGTATTCATCTGGATATTGCTATTCCACCAGGAAATGTGGAGTTATGTTATGATTGGCGTACATTTGTCCGTCTGTCTATTCAACACATTACTCAAAAACGGATTAGATAAAATTTTCAGAGAAGATCAGAAATTAGCCAAGGACCAAGTGGTTAGATTTTGGCAGTGATGTGGGATTATAGTCTCGATTCATGGATTTGTTAAAGATTTCTGTATCACTGCCGGATAGTGACATGGTGTCACTGTAACCATGACAACAAGTGAACACTACATCAGCTGCCTGCTGATGATCACATGATTGTGATCCTACTACAAATCCACCACTGAGGACTTATTGGGACTTATCCATCAGAAATGATAAAATGTGCTTTATTGTCATTATACAGTGTACAATGAGATTGGTACATGGAACAACTGATTGAATTGTGGGGGTGTTTCTGAGTCCCGCTGCCTGCCACATATTTAGGTCTCGTGATTCGGTATCCATACATAATGTACACATGCATAACACACGCCTGTGCTCAGCGCAAGGTCATTTTTATTAAAGATTTCATCTGCCGGAAATGATACAGCGACCGAGCAGCCTTGGCAGAGTACTGCACTCTCTGAGTGCTTTTCTTGTTTTGTAATGTACTGCCTACCTAAACATTGTTCCAGACCAAGAACACTCCTCCATGGTCCACCAGCAGGTCAGTGTGCTCCACTACACCTCAAAAACTACTCAGGAACAGCTCAAGGAACGTAACCAAGAGCTCAAGGCGCTAACCCAGCCTCCAAGCTCTCTACATCTCAATCCAGTGGATCATCAATGGGATGCTTCAGAACAAGTCCAGTCCACTGAGGCCAAAGCTAAATCCTGAAACCCACAGGACGCAAAAGATCTGCTGGCCTGCTGGACACCACCAGAGATCCTGTGTCTTTGCCCGGACATGCCAGAACTGTTCTGGCTGCATGACAAACCCCTGCGCACAAGTAAAGCCCTTTGGTTTTAATGTTGACCGATAAGTGATTGCAGTGAAAATGTGACATCAGCAAAACAGAAGCTCTTTGAAGTTCAGAGGGTTTAAGAATTGGAAGAAATGATTTCACATCTATAGTTAACTGACTTTGTGTTGTAATTGTGCTTTAAGTTCAGCAGAAAGCAAACTAAGGAGACATGTGCTGCAGTATTTGGTGTTTCTGGACAAAATGAAACCAAAGAATTCCTAGAAGGTCATAAAATTTAAGCCCCATGGCAGAATACCTGAGAGATCTTTTGATCTGCAGCATATTTCAGTGGGAGTCAGCTGGTTTTCAGGTATAATTGGGATGACATAATCTGGTCCGGCAGCGGGCCAGTCCTGGCACAGCTGTGCAGCCAGCTCTACCAAATCCTGTAGGAATCTCAGCTTGTTCTGCCCGTTTCTAACCTGTTCTTTATTTTACTTTGAAACAAGCTAAATCTCTAGTCTGTGCATAAAGATCGAACTATTTATTCTCCTCTTGTGGGATCTAAATCTCAGAATTCACTTGGTTTTGTGTTAATAATCGTCCAGGTGTTTCTGGTGGATGAGCTCTTTGATTCTGTTGCTGTAAACCTTTGTACTCGTCTTTTCTCTTGGGAGCGTTGAAGCAGAGCTGACGTTGTTGGTTGTCATCGTCCTCCCACTCCAGGCCTAGTGTACCCATAGCAACAGCTGGGCACAGTGGGGAGGGCCCACATCTCTGGTGTATCCTGACATGAAGAAGAAAACTCATGATGTAGCGGTGTGCAGACACAGTAAATGAAGGAAGCTACTTTTAGGACAACTGAACACAACATGTGACTCATTGTGGGCTTTCCTTTTCCTTTTAGTTTGTAGAAAAATGTCAGAAAACCCATTTTCTCTTCATCTTGTAGTTTTCCAACCAGATAGATGCAGGTTTATCTACCCAGGTTTTGAGATAAGTTTGCACAAAAGTGCTGCTAATCAGAGTTTTTATTGAGCAGCAGCACAATTATGAATATTCTGGGCAAAAATAGCAATTCAAATTCTCTCTAAATGTGTTAAATAGGAATTAAGCATCAAATATTGAACATGCGGGACATAATTATGACTTCCAGTAATTAACTCCTGTCATCCACTGTCACTGTGTCATTTCACGTTGTTTTCACAGGAGCTACGTCTGTAATCTGAATTTGTACCTGCTCTTTGACCAGTTGACTTTAAGTGTTCTTCCATAAAAATAATACCTTCTCCAAGCAGTTTCATAACGACTGCAAACTCTGCAGCAAGAAAAAAATCCAGGTGACGTAGTTGTAGAGGCACAAAGTGCGTATATGGAGGAGGTCAGGGTGGACAGATGGGTCAGCAAAACTCTGAGACTGTTTACCTGTTTCAAACCACAAGTGTAGTAGTGAACCCATCTGCTCTTCATCCAGTAGATTTTATGTCCTTCGCTAGAAATTTTATCACAAGAAGTTCAAAGTTGTGTAAACACATGAGTGTGGAACATCATGATGTCTAGTTTTAGTTAGTGTGATATGTTATGTAATCTAGTAGTTTTATTAGCATCTGCATGTAGTCAATAACTGACCGTCAAATCAAATAAATTCAGTGAGGTTCAAAAACATTTTGACAACATTTATTAATAAATAACTTTTAAGGCTTCATAAGGCAAAAATTAGTTTATCCAATATGTGTTGGAGATGTCATTCTGACCCAGGTGATATGATCCATATGTTTCTCACTTGTCCAAAACTGTCAGGTTATTGGAACAAAGTAATGGAGAAGTTATGCTATTGTTTGAAAACAAAAATTGTCTTGACCCCTCAGCTTTGTCTTTTGAATAACTTGGACTCTTCCACTGGTTTAAGAGGGAAAAAAGGTTCTCTGGCTGAACACTGCCCTGACCACAGCCAAAAGGGTGATTCTAAGACATTGGAAAGGACAAAATGATCCTACTTTTTCGGAATGGCTCAGCGCATTATCAGAGACTGCCTCATACGAACGTCTAATATATAAAATAAATGGACAAATTGATATTTTTGAAGAGATTTGGGAACCGTTTCTATCTAATTGTAAAGAATCCTAACTTCGACCAGAGATAATATTTTGGGTGCTTTTCTTTTCTTTTCTTTATGATTGTTCCATTATGACTGGCCGTGGGGTTGGGGGTTCCGGGTTTTAGGATGAAAAGTAAGAAAATGTTTCCTTCCTTATTGTATTACTTAGAAGATACCGCACTGGTTGCATATATTTATTCTAATTTTGCAATACTGCTTTTCTGTAACTTGCAACATTTTGCTGTGAAGGAATAAATAAATATAATACTGAAAAAAATAAATAACTTTTGATATAACTGTACATCTGAAAATAAAGTGCAGAACTTGAAGAAATAATGATTGAACAACCTGAACCAATTTATACACCTCTTTAACGATACCTAAATCTAAAAAATGTCAACAATTGAACACTTTTACGTTTTTTTTTCTGTCTCATATCACTCCCGTTACATCCCTGCTGCTTAATGGGAGAACTGAGCTGCCAGTATTTGGAATCATGATCTGAATGGTGTCAGGGTTGTTCTCAAACACATTCGGAGCTCATTGGTTTCAGCTGTATGTTGAGCCATACATGGTCAGTGTGGGTAGGGCTACTTTCTTCTTGGTGTTGCTTTACTTATTTTTCTTTTTTGTCTGTCCTTCTCTCGTCTGTCCCCTGTTTAGTGGCTGCAATGTGGAGACTTCATTGGCTGAGTAGCGTCATGTGGAATGGCTGAACTTGTGCGTGATTGGTCTGTGTGTTTCCTGAGCTAATAAACTAATGCTGTAAACTCTGGAAAAGCTGCACCGGTATCATAGAAGTGACCCGTCAAATTTAAAATTCCATTACAATTTACTGATTACAAGTCCTTGTCCGTATGAGATAGTGTGTGGGTCAGTTAGCGACCCCTGAAGTAGAGCTTTTCTCCTTATAAAAGTATCACCAGAGATTGATCAGTCGACACACTGTAGCCCTAATTCACAAAGGATTGATGCGGATTTACTTTTTGTAGTGCCTCAGCCTCATATTCTGTCATCATGATCCATATTTTTTCTGTGAACACCTTTCATAGGAAGCTTTTCTTATGGAAACAGTCGACAGTCAGGCCTGTAGATTATCTAGAGGAGCTGGAAAAGTGTCTAAAATCCTTTGGCAACACTAATAAAGTTCCTTTTGCCTCCATATGTTGTTGCAGATGTCTCAAAACCTGAACTATCTCCTTGGTTACGTACTTTACAGGTTGTATTTATGTATTTCAGGTGTTAGGTGTACATTGTTTGGATGCTTTCTGACTGATCTGGGGTCAGTCAGTAGGTGAAAGTAAAAGGTGCTAGAAGTAAAGTTCTTGCCAAACTTCTGCCAGTGCGAGTGTCAGTCTGACACCATCCTGCCCTCAGCTGTTGTTTTCTCTCCCACATTAACCACACTGACCAGTAGATCGCTGTGTCCCTCCCTCACCCCCAGCGTTAATCCCCCTCTCTGTTTGTCTGTAGATATCTGCGGCACACAGCGATGCAGCCTTATCCCCAGCTTCTGTGGCGTCCATTTAATCATTGACAATGTCTTTGTGTGTCTTGCATCCTGTTGCGATAAAATCAGCGCGTTGACAAAGCCAGCGGCCCTCCAGACAAGATGAAAATGAATGGACTGGACATGGAGCTCTGCAGTTACCGTTCTCAGCGCTAATTGTTGACTTTGTGTTCCCGCAGCCGGGTGAAATGTACCGAACACGTCATGCACGATGCGTTATCACAGTAAAGTTTGTTTTAATTAATATTTTAAACACGGTGACACAGTTTAGTCTGAGGCCACAGCCCAGGAGGTTTCACAATTCTAGTATTTATAGGTCAAAGTTTAACCGATAGAGTCATCATTTAAATAAAAAAAGTCAAAGGCCTTGTTTAGTCTGAGTACAGTTTAAAAGGCTAAAAGAAATTCAATTTTAGTGAAATACAACTCAGAAAATCAACAAATGTTCATATTTAAGAAAAATATATGTTTAAAAACTGTAGAATAAATAAAGCAAATATCTGTAAAATCATGTTTTTTGGCTGGTTTAACTACAGTAAAGACACGTATAAAAGGATGAATAACTATTTGTTTAATGCAAATTTTTGACGTAGACATTATACAAAGTTTTTTCCTGTTTTTATGTTTACAGTCAACATGCTAAACAATACTTCTTTCAAATATTGTGTATATAAGATAAAATGTATATTTTTGCCATGTAAATACAGAAAAAACACTTAATTGATGATCAAACACTGTAAAAGAACAAATAACTGTTTGTAAAATGTTCTGACTTGTCTTTTTTGGGTAATCTTTGAATACAAAGCTTTTTTCTGTGACCTTATCAGCAATTTAACAAAACTGGGTTAAAACATAGCAGTAAATTGTTCAAAAAATTACAAGTAAAACCTATTCTCGTACATTTTATCCAGTGTAGACCCCATACTGTATACGTCCCTTGATCATAAACGATTCTATGTGACAGTTTATCTCTGGGATTTAACGCCGCAGTAGCATCAAGTATCCTATAAAGTCAAAGAAGGCAACTGCAAACATTCCTCGAGTCCAGAACGTAACAGCTTTCCAGATAAGCCGTACGAAAAGCTCCGGGGTGTAGAGACCCTGAACCTCTTTACATTTCTGTTCCCGTAATAGCGCTCTGAAGTGTGCAGAACTGACCTTTTCTCTCGGGGATAAACCCGTAAGAACTAGGTGAGCTGACCGTGCAGCTCTGTAAAGGTGACATTTAGGATCGTAACACTGATCCCCAATAAACGTATTTTTAGCCCAACTAGAGTACTGACCATCACCGTGACGTTAATGAGACTCTGAGGAGCACATGCTGTTGTCTAAAGCCTTCCATATAGATGCTGCGCCCTGAACTTGACCACCCAGAGGAGGAAGAGTCACATATCAGCCATTAAACTCTGAGTAAACAGTCAGGAGGTGTTAGGAGGGATGCAGCAGTGATCCCACTTATTAGTCAAACCGGAATCACGTCCAGCTCAGTGTGAAGGAGCCGCTGTGAAAGTGTGAAACATGATGATGTGGACCAGCAGGGCGGCATGTGACGGCGTGACTCCACCTGTGGAAACACTGGCTGGTCGAAGCTTCTTCTGCTCAAATATGTCGGACAACAACTGAGTCGCAATGTGGAGTCAAAAATATCATCGTTAACAAGCCTTAAAGTTCATTACACATTGGAAAACTAACAGGTGATTGCCGGGAAAATGGAGGGAAAACAGTGATTAACTATTATTAGATTGTTATGAGTGGGTTAGCAAGACTCTACAGCCATGCTAGCAGCTCTGTAAGGCTGGACTTACATATGCCCTGATCAGGCATAACTATATGAACACCTGCCTGATGTTGTGTTGGTCTCCTTATGTGGTCAGAAATGCTCTGGACCAGAGGACATCTCAGAGCGTCCTATAGGGTCTAGAACCAGGACTTTGGATCCTTTGGGTGCCTCTGGGAATCGAACTTGTTCTACTGCTTCCTGTTGATGCTTGATCAGAACGAGGTCTAGGAAGTTTGGAGGTCAACATCTTGGGTGATTGTCATGATCCTCAAGATGTTTCTGATCATCGTAGGATGTGGTGGGGTGTATTTAGGTGACATTTAGGATTTCCATTTGCATGAGGGAGTGTGCTTATTCTGGGACAATGGCTATTTGGGTGTATAAGTCTCATCAAGAAGGACGCCAAAATCCAAGGTTACCCATCAGAACACCACCTAATACCAAGTTGATCGATGTTCTTCACTTCACCTGTCAGTGGTCATAATGCTGTTTCTGATCGGTTTATAAACATAGACAAGATAAGTCCTTAAATTGACTCCCAATGGACCTGTGTAGGATCTTCACTGTTCTGTTCCCCACATTTCACATCCTTCTCTAATTAGATCTAGATCAGGGCTCCAGACTGTGACCAAAATGCCCACATTGCAACCATTTTGTGAGAGTGTGCAAGTTAAAATTTCAACTGGTTGTATAGTGTGAGATCCTGATGATCATTAATCTGTATTGGTGTTGCTCTAACCGGCACAGACAGCTTCTGTGTTAACCTCAATATCCGGTCTTCTCAGGAAATATGGAGCTGCTCACAGAAAATAGTTGTCGCCTTGTGTAGCTCTGAGACTTTCTAGCTTCGAATGTTATGAAAATGAAGGTCAGGTTTCATCTTTAACTCGTGTTTGTTGAGTTTGTCAGATGATTTGTGATCATAAATCAAGATTTTAGCTGTGCAGGTTGTCTCACTGAGCTGGTTTCTGTCACTGCTTCAAACTCGTTTAGTCATCCGGTGAAAATGTAAACAAAGCGATTACGTGATCATGATACTGATCAGTTTACATATTTGTATTGTACAACTGCCATCAGAAGAGTCTGCCTGATGCTTGGGAGCCATAATGAAGGACAAAAAGTTAGTGAATGTAGCACAATCCAAGGTGATGTACAACCGGAGAATGAAACAAAGCCGTCTTATAGCGCCATGTAACGATGTATTCGTCCTCTCCCCTCGCCAACTAGTTCCCCGTAACGATAAAATCGCTGTAGGTCGAGGATGTCGTAAACTGAGGACCCCCTGTATACAGATTAAAAATATTGTTCTGGATGCTTTTTTAACTGAATTGATTATGCAAAATAATCACAGCACCTGCATCATTTTATTACAAAGGCTGGCTTTAGTTCTGCGCCTCTGGCTGTATTTTTATGGACGATAACCGTGTTGTACCCAATAGGTTTGTTGCTGAAATCTCTCTAACATGGTTCCAACTGCATGACTTGCACATGGATGTTGAGCCAGATTATTACTCTGCCAAGAAACGTAGCAGAGTTATGTGATGATCGGCATACATTTGTCTGTCTGTCTGTTTGTTAGCAACATTACTCAGAAACAGACTAATGGATTTGGATGAAATTTTCAGGAAGGTCAGAAATAACACAAAGACCAAGTGATTAGATTTTGGCAGTGATGCGGCTTATAGTCTGGATTCACGGATTTGTTAAATATTTCTGTATCATTGCCAGATAGCAGCATGGCATCACTGTAACCATGACATCAGGTGAACACTACATCAGCTGCCTGCTGACGATCACATGATTGTGATCCTACTTCAAATCCACCACTGAGGACTTATCAGGACTTATCTGTATGAAATGATACAAGGAACAACTGATTAAATTGTGGGGGTGTTTCTGAGTCCCATCAATTCCTTCCACCCGGTACATATTTAGGTCAAGTGATTCGGTATCTGTACATAACGTACACAAGAATAACACATGTCTGTGCTCAGTGCAAGGTCATTTTGTTTGTGGGTACATCTGTATTAAATGGACACATTCTGTGTTCTATGTAACTAAAAAATAAACATACTACAGCATTTCTGAAAATATGGGTGAATGAACAGCCTTGGCGGAGTACTGATCTCTCTGAGTGCTTTTCTAGTCTTCATCTTTATCTGAAGCTGCGTTGTAGCTGCTAATCTTTGTATCTTTGCACAGAGAACCATTTGTGTTCCCAGTCGATAGTCAGAGAAGCTGCTCCAGTCAGATCTCAGCAATTACTCAACAGCGTCAGCGTCTGCAGCACAGAAATAAACCAGCCTCGTTTGATTGTCCAACCCTGTAAGAAAAGCAGCACTAAGCTCTGGTCTCACGTCCAGCAGGTTGTTGCTGTCAGGGCTGCTGTAGAGTTTGACGTCACCGGTCCAACTCCGACCAACGACTACGTTCCTGCGGCTGCCTCGGTTACGACGAGCTTTGGCCGTGCCAAGGCCTCCACCAGCTTCAGCAGATCTGCAGCCATCAAGCATTACACAATGTGATTTAGCAGCACAGCAGCTGCCACACAGGATACACAGCCAGTTTAAATTTAGGACAATGAACGCTCTTTTACACACAAACCCTGAACAGTACATGACCTTAGATAGACTTCATGTCGGAGTCATTTGGACATCCCTGCTGAGTACTTTCACTTCAGTCAATGGGGGGAGGTTTTGTTTCAGAAGTTTTATCCTCGAACATATCTGGATCATCAAACCTTTTGTGTTTGTGAAGTTTATTTCATTTTATTTTGCCCAAACTAGTGACCAGTGATCCTGTCTATGCAATTTATGGCCACACCAAACCTCAGTAGTGTTTCTTAGCAGCCTTAGAGGTACCAGATACCAGCTGTACGTCTCTGCAGCAGCTTAAGCTCATTAGAAATAGTAGAAAATGTTTCCTTTAGATGTTTTAATGAAAATCCCAGAACCAAACAGCAGATATGAGAGGTTATCTAACAATATTTCACTGATGTTCAGTTTGATGCTTCACAGGAAATAGTTTCTCTCTTCGCCCTATAGAGCCCAGCGTAGGTGGACGCTATGATTGCATATTCATTTTTGATTGGCTGTAGATTTAAAACCCGATAAGACAGATCCATCATTCTTTTTGCATATAAAATCTGAGGGGTTCCACTAACATTTCACACATTCGCCAAGTCTCAGAGAGCTTTTTCATTACAGTGATGGGTTTGTAAAAATACACAAAGCGCTCATAATATAAATCTTAATGAACGAGACCACAGGATGTTGGGAATTTGAGGGATACGGCTGTGTACTTTCTGTATTTTGAAATATATATATGTGAAAAAGGTTTAATGCACTTTTAAGCATTTTATTGTAGTAGTCATAATAAGACATAAATCAATACATATAGTTAAAAGTTGGGGTATAAGGGTTATATTGATGTAAAGCAAAAAAAAAAAGTCACTACAGCATGTAAAAATGTAAGAATATATCCTGACAGACTTACACAATGGTAGGGCTAAAGGTTTAAGCTTAAAAATGAATGAACGAGATGACTTGCAGGTTCTTGACAAAGTTAAGCTAAATAGCTATAATTATCTCCCTTTATTTTCCTGTTGCTTTTATTTGTATTTTGAGTTGTGCAAAGCTGTAAAGTCAGCTTGTCAGAATGTAGAACTGTTAGTGCAACTCTTCATTTGTTTTTACTTCAAGCGTAAATCTTAATCTTTTGCGGTTCAAGCAGTTTCTGGGTTTTTAGTTTTTACTAAAAACCATAACTAGAAAGAGAGAAATGTAAGAAATGTTTTCTCTGCTGTATAAGAATTAGAATGTCATAGAAAAAACTAACCAACATTCTTTGATTCTTTATTCTACAGGAACTTTAAAAAACTTGGAATCAACAGGTGTCCACGTGCTCACAAGTGTTACCACCACTGGAAAAAAATGGTACTCTAGACATACTCTTCGAATATGTAGATCTAGTTCAGAAGTGTGGCAAAATTCTTCTGCTTTATGAAATTGATTTGTATGCATGTGTATGGATATGTATGTATATGAGTCTTGGGTATGTATGTCTATATGTATGTATGTATGTATAGATATGTTTGTATGTATGTGTATCCATATACAGTATATATATGGATATTTAATATCCATTCTTTGCTCACCTGAGACTTGTGATTACATATTCGAAATAAATATCTCAAATCAAATCAAATACTAAAGATTTATGTTTTTTAGCATGAATTTTACAGTTTCTACAAACTTAGCATTGTTCAGGGTTCCATCATCTTGGACATTTTTTCCCAGTCTTTTAGACAAGCTTAAGTCACTTTGGACTAAATCTGACTCATTTTGAATGAATATTTCCTGTTTCCTCTTTACTCTGCTCATCATCTGCATAAAGATGTTCCACCATGCTGAATGTATCTTCAACAACTCCCTCCTCTGTTCACTGTTTCTGAGCCATGCTGCAATTATTTATTGATCCAGTAGGTTGGATTTTCCTGACAGTCTCTCTAAAAACAGAACAAGCTCTTTTATTTTTCCTTTTTTCTTTAAAATCAGACATTTAAAATGAAGTGATTTTGAGGAAATGTCAAACTTGTAAGCAGATTTGGTTACCAGTTGTTCATGATCAATTTAATTTTTATTCACAAGCATTAAAAAACTACATATAATTGCCAAAATGCTGAAAATGGGATCTAATAATTGGTTTACCCCTACTTCAGATGTTTTCTTTTTGTTTATAAATTTCAAAACTGCCAAAGTGTTCACTTTATAGTAACATCTAACAAAGAAAAGCGGCAAATCTTCATCTCTGGAAACTGAAATCTGCACATTTTTGGCACCTTTTCAGTATTTTCACTTGAATAATGCTGATTATAAGATTAGTTGATGGACTAACTGTTTTATTATCCCCCGCCTCCACGAAGTGGAAAAGGGGGATATAGGTTTGGCCTCCGTGCGTCCGTCCGTCCGTCCAACATGAAGGGGACAGCTTTTCTCGAAAACTATTACAGCTAGGATTACGAAATTTAGTGTGTAGCTTCACATCATGGACACCTTGATCAAGTTCGAAAATGAGACCTGTGCGATAATATTTAACAGAGTTATGGCCCTTGATCACTATTTTGGATATAGACTCATAGACATCACATGTGGCGGGGGATATTGATGACCATGTCGTCTTGTTTCTTACATTCACACAATCCTGCTTACAATAGTAAGCCAGCCTGGACTATATTATTGTAGTGATTTCTGTTCTTCCTAATTAAAGCTCAACAGTAACTCCTTCTCTGCATGTGATCCTGACGTCACACTCGTGCTGCAGATGTTCTGCAGCTGCAGACCTGAGAAGATTAGATTAGTCCCGACTGCTGCCTGTCTGTGTCATGCTCTATAAAAAGAACAAGTGAGGCCAGATTGAATTAACAAAACGATTTGGCCTCGTAATGATGATGGTGATGATGATGAGGACGCTTCCTGATTGGCTGAGTGTGTGTGTGTGTGTTTCAGAGGGACGGAGCTCAGATCTGCTTCATACCACAAGGTGTTTTAACCCGTCCAGAGCTTTGTCACCCCGTTGTGATCCACCACAAAAGACTGAATGACTGCGGCGTTACGCAGCTACATCACATCACTCGCATTCTTTGGCCTTTTTGCCAACCTGACATTCTCGTGGGCGTTTGATAGGCAGATAATAGGAGGATCACAATTGGAATTTGTTGAACAAACTGTGGCGCTTTGACTCGGAAACCTTTATTGTGGCTTCATACTGCTGTACTCTTCACTCAGGTGAAACAGGAGGGCTGATGCTCCTCTAACATGCTTGTTACTGACATGATGTTGATGCAAAACTGTTTTAAAAGTTCACAAAACACCTTAAAAATTCAACACATGTAAAAGGTTTTGACTCTACTACAAGTTTTCTCCTTTTATTGCTTCTTATCCTTGAACCATGTTGGTTTAATTTAGTTTTTTGGACAAGAATTCACAAAAGACTTCCTCATGTCAAAGTGAAAACAGATTTCTCCAATGCAATGTTAATAAATTCAAAATCTAAAATGTAAAGTAAGTGATAGTAAAGATAAAAGAGACTGTACAACAACCAACCAGTCAAACATTACTTAATTTAACTTCTACTAGTCAATAACTGAGATTTTTCATGGTTTACTCGTGTATGACTTAAAAAAACAATGGAATGTCAGTGCATGTTTGAATTCAGAGTGGTGATGGCTTTTGGAAAGAAACTGTTTTTGAGTCTGTTTGTTTTGGTTCTGATGCACCTGTAGCGCTTTCCTGAGGGCAACAGGACAAACAGGTCGGAACCAGGGTGGAAGTTGTCCTTGATGATGTTTTCTGCCCTTGTAAGGCAGCGGGAGGTGTAAATGTCAATCAGGGAGGGGAGGGGGCAGCCGTTGATTTTCTGTGCTGTCTTAACAATCCTCTGAAGCCCCTTCCTATCTGCCATGGTGCAGCTAGGAAGCCCCTTCCTATCTGCCATGGTGCAGCTGCCATACCACACTGTGATGCAGTAAGTCAGCAGGCTCTCAATGGACGAGCGATAGAAGGTCGTCAGCAGGGTGGGGTCCAAGTTGTGTTTCTTGAGAACCCTCAGGAGGTGTAGCCGCTGCTGCACCTTCTTAATGATCGCCTTGGTGTTGTCCGTCCAGGAGATGTCGGAGGTGTCTAAAAAATTTTTCACAAAAAAGTCCAAGATGATGGAAACCTAGAAACTTGTACAAAATAATTGAGAAAACTGTCTTCGAAATGTGTCCAAAGTGATTTTAAAATATGTCCAAAATGACCCCAAATTCATCCAAATGTCCTATACTTGTCTGAATGTCCAAAAATGGTCCTGAATAACTCCAGATTTGTCCAAAATGGCTCGAATTTAACCCTTTAAGCTTCATTCAATTTCAGCCGTTTTCAGTACAAAAAATCGCTAATATTCTATTTTTAAATAAAAAAATTACGAAAAATACAGGGAATATTGGACGGGCATCGCGAGGTGCATTTCCTTGAAAATGACCGATTCGGGGATTTTATACCGACTTCAGGACATGTTTTGGACAAAATAGTTTACTGGCTTGTGTCATCTGGATGTAAAAGGTTGGATTATGGCTGTTTTTTGTGGAATCTTTTTTTTGTGTGTAATAATAAACCCGGAAATGTGAGTCGTGCTGTGTGCGTTGAAGCCGTATATAGAGAACGGATGGATGAACATTTGTTTTTGTCGGACAAATGTGTTTTTCTCACCCGCTGTGGTAATCACATCTGAAAGTGGTTTATACCGGCGGATTCATGAGAATCTAAGCTTTCCATCGGCGTATAGTGTTTGTATAATCGGGTTTGCAGTCGTCGGACATTCTTGAAATTCCTATGCAAATTAGTAGGTGTACTGCCGGCGGTACACTGAAGCTTAAGGGGTTAACTGAGAGAATGGTCGAAATGACTTTTAAAAATGTCCAAAATTATTTAAAATTTGTCCAAAATGACTCAGAATTGCCCTTAATGAGCAGAGTCTGTAGAGGTTGTAAAAATGTAAATAGTTAAACATTTAAAGCATGTGGAGCCACCATTTTTTCCAGTATTGGTGGCATCTGTGTGCATAATTTAGAGAAGGAACTTTTTATTTGTTTTCATAGCATGGTGATAATGTTTCCTTCCCTGAATCAGTGAGGATTTTCTGGTGCTCCTCTTTACCAGGTTTTTACTTACATTGATCTATTAACAAATTGTTCACGTGTCCAATCAATGTAACACACTAGTTAAGTTCTGTCTCTTTCTACTTCCAGGTGGACTTCTTTCCAGCTAGCAGCAGATCTCCAAGAAAGCAGAACAAGGAAAACCATCAAAAACTGCTGGACAAGACGGTGGATTTGGAGTTTGGGACGAGAGACTCACTGAAAAAGAACCTGAAGGACTCTGATGACTATGAGAAAAGCAACCTGGCAGCTTGCAGGTAGGAAAACATGAGATAAGGTGTGACTTGGTTAACAGCAGCTTTATGAATAAAATAATTCATAGATGACCCTTAATGATGCGATCTGCCAAACTCCTCTGACGAGTCAAGATGATATGAGATAACTGAATTTCCCAAACATAAATCCAACTCAAGTCCAAAGCTTTAGGGAAAACAGCAGCTCACTCCTGGTGAAAAACAGTAAACACTACAGTGAACTCCACCAATCGAGAACTGTTTGGAAGTTTGACAAGTGTTTCCTGAGTTATAGGTCTGTAGTGTCCAGGTTGGTGGGTTGATTTTTTGGTTGATATGCTCTTATTGACCAAATTGTTGTTGGTTTACTGTTTCTAGTGTTACTTTCGTAAGGAGAAAAGCTCTACAGGATTTATGACAGAAGAAACACTCCTGTGTTTTCACCACTATGAACTGGTCCAACCTAAGGGAGGCTGCTAGGTTGAACTCATCTTACGTTTATCAGTCCCTCCAGGAATTCGCGATGTTGCGATCACGCGAATTCATGCGAAATCAAGCAATCTCTGCGAATTTTGCGCGGCCTTGCAATTTTGTCCAATCACCACAAGTTTCCCGCAATTTTGGCCCGCCTCCCGTGAGTTCAACCAATCATATCAGCTCCCAGTGCAAACGTAATGCGCGTACGTCACTGTCTCCCATAATTTTATCACAACAAATAAGCTTGAAACATCGCAACTTTAGTCGCAATTTTTTGGAAAAGCTGCCGCAAATTCAGGCATTTTTGTCCACAACAATCACGAAAAACGCCCGCGAAATCTTGGAGGGACTGGTTTATGGAGTGTTTACTTGGAGTCCAAACTAACTGATGGTAAAGAAGTTGTTGGTCTGTGTGCTAGCATTTTGTTTATAAAGTTGAGCGTGAACTTTACAAGCAGCAGTTCAACAACCAACACATCAGATCATCTAAAACCAGCAGCTAACTCGTCTGTGTTATTTTAGTCAATACAGGAGGTCCTCGACTTACGTTTGAGTTCCATTCCTACAATGAGACATCAGTCAATTTTCAGCATAAGTCAGAACTCCGGCGAAAATAGAAACGAAGCTGTTACGTGCATCACAATATCGATCGGATCATGTTTGTTGGTGTTTCTCCCTGTTCCGAGCGTTTTGTTCTATCTAGTTTCACTTCCATGTAGATGGGTTTCCTTTTCTTTGAAGCATCAGAAGAGTCTGACTTATGTTTGGGAGTCATAATGAAGGGCAGCAAGTTAGTGAATGTAGGACAAACCAAGGTGACGTACAATCGGAGAATGGAAACAAGCCCATCTTATAGCGTATTCATCTGCTCCGCTCATTAACTAGTTCCACATAACCAGTTCTGACGAAGTGCTGTAGGACATAAACTGAGGACTTCCTGTAGTCAGTAGTTAATATAGTTCTGTTTGTAGAGTCATAAACAAGCGCAGGTCTGTTGGTGTCATTTTAGCAGAAAATAGCCAGGTTCAAATGATTTAATATGCTGAAAATACAAGCTTTTATGTTGATTTAGAATTCATGTAGGGTAATAAGGCTGCAGGTTGAGTTAACTCTATGTGCTGTGAAACATTTAGTTCATCTACAGATACCAAGCAGATTTTTTTTCCCCACTGTTCAGTTTATTTGCTACCATTTTAGTCAACCAAGGTTTTCTGTCACACCCAGGTTTTTGATCATAGATGATAAATATAGTTAACTCCTGTGTGAAAATCTAATGTTGTGTTGACCCGTCCTTCCAGCCCGACCTCCTCCCTACATGGTCTTCCTCTCTTTGTCACTTGGACTTTTCTTTTGCTTTGATCATAATTTCAACACTCAGAGTCTGAAACTGCTCACATGAACAGCCTTTAGTAAACTTTATTACAGTAGAACATTTAAACACAACATACTTTTCCCTTGTCTGACTGCATGTTGTCTTCTGGGACTGACCACAAATCATGTCTGACCAGCAGCTCTGAGACATTCCTCATCTTCTCCTCGTCTGTCAGCATGTGTGAAGACGTTGATCTCTCTGCATTACGCCGAGCTAAATACGACGACAACCCCATCCATCAAACAGTAAAGTCCTGCTGTCGGCTCAGGTTGCTGCTAACGTTACCCTCCTAAAACACCACCAACAGCCCCGCTAACCTCCCTCCTGTTACCCTCCTAAAACACCACCAACAGCCCCGCTAACCTCCCTCCTGTTACCCTCCTAAAACACCAACAACAGCCCCGCTAACCTCTCTCCTGTTACCCTCCTAAAACATCACCAACAGCCCCGCTAACCTCCCTCCTGTTACCCTCCTAAAACATCACCAACAGCCCCGCTAACCTCTCTCCTGTTACCCTCCTAAAACATCACCAACAGCCCCGCTAACCTCCCTCCTGTTACCCTCCTAAAACACCAACAACAGCCCCGCTAACCTCCCTCCTGTTACCCTCCTAAAACATCACCAACAGCCCCGCTAACCTCCCTCCTGTTACCCTCCTAAAACACCACCAACAGCCCCGCTAACCTCCCTCCTGTTACCCTCCTAAAACACCAACAACAGCCCCGCTAACCTCCCTCCTGTTACCCTCCTAAAACATCACCAACAGCCCCGCTAACCTCCCTCCTGTTACCCTCCTAAAACACCACCAACAGCCCCGCTAACCTCCCTCCTGTTACCCTCCTAAAACACCACCAACAGCCCCGCTAACCTCCCTCCTGTTACCCTCCTAAAACACCAACAACAGCCCCGCTAACCTCCCTCCTGTTACCCTCCTAAAACACCAACAGCCCCGCTAACCTCCCTCCTGTTACCCTCCTAAAACACCAACAGCCCCGCTAACCTCCCTCCTGTTGCCCCCCAGCAGTCAGGGTTAGCCTGGCTGGAGGTCACATGGGGGACTAATCCTGCCACAGTTTGTAAACCAGATAGAACTTCCTGATGATCTCCTCTCACCAGAATCGTCCCCAAACTATGATCGGCATGCGGTCAGGTTGGACTTAATATTAAAAAGAATGTAGTTCATTAACTCACAACCTGAAAGCTTTATTTAAGAAAAGAAGCATAAACAACAAGTTATGTTTTGTAACTTGATGCATTTACTACATATGTTAGTTTAACATCCTGGATATATAAATTGCATCCTTAAAGCTGCTGTCCGGAGTTTCCGTTTGTTTTCAATTTATGTATCATTGTTTAACAAAGCTTAAATGTGTTAGTCTAGTTCGATACTATAATATAGTTAGTATAACGCGATATGAAAATTTATTCCTGAGCTCCGCCTACCTCTCATAGACCCCCATGTTATTCCAAAAAGCGCCGGTTGCTGCCGACCAATCAAGTTCGAGCTTCAGCTTTGTCATGCTGTCAATCAACGGTTACGCGCACAGCAAGCAAGCCCATGCAGAGGTGGGCGAGCTACGCACTACGCAACCGCGCGCACATTTGTTTTGCTTGTGGAGGAGAGAGCATCAGGGCTCAGCAACTTCCAGAAAAGTTACCAATCCCACGGCTTGTCAGGCCAAGAGACTGCAGGACGTTTTTTGGCTCGAGGTGCTCGCGTTGCTCCCCGACCACGGCCTCCATAGTCCGCCTGACGGCTTCGTTTAGATGCCCGACCTCTGGAGGAAGATGTTGGGGCGTCTGGGACATACTCTTCATCAGAGGAGTCATGCAATTCTGAACTCTAGATAGAAATAAATAAACAATGTAACACATATACACGCGTAAATGCACTAAGTTTGATAAACAACGTCATCGAGAGGGATACACGAGTGTAATCACATATTGAAACTAAGTCATTGTGAAAATAATGAACAAAAAAGAAATGTCTGTCAAGAAAGCTGTGAAAATCCTGCAGCAAATCGCTAGAAGAAATACATTCAAAAGCAGTGCAATAATACGACGTTCAACAACCGTAAGAATGGTGAAAATAACAGCAAACATCTATAAAATGCATTTATTTTTAGCCAGTTTAGCCACAAAATCTGGTGTTATTATTTTACATTTAATTTAAAATTCACCAAAACGAATCGTTTGCACCAGATTTTGTGAAATGCGATAAATTCTGCCCTCCCCCGGTGCAGCTAATTCTCCAGGTTAAACTGCAGGCAGTGTTTCCACAAAGACGAAAAGAGAGACTGAGAGGAAAATAAATGATACTGGATCAATAAATAAATGCAGCATGGCTGAGAAACGGTGAACAGAGGAACAAGTTGTTGAAGATACAGTCAGCATGGTGAAACATCTTTCTACTGATGAGTTTACAGTGAGTCTTTCATTCTGTATAAAGACATTTCAACGTTCTCTTTCCTTCTATCCACGGTTCTGTTGTTTTCTGAGAAGTGCAGCACTTTATATGTAGTAAAAATGAGGAAAAGATAAGTTTTACCCTCTCAAATGTGAGGATTTTATTCTTTTCTTTGTCAGATATGAGTAAATGGACCCAACTGAACATCTAAAGGGATTATAACAGGCAGTGTTCTATACAGATGGGATGTTTTAGAGGAAATAACGTGAAGACAAAGCTGGCCCTCCAGAAGGTCTACTCCAGTAATGATTAAGTATAATAATTTGTCTTTTGGTTTCTTGATTTTATTGTTCTGTGTGTCATTTTTGTCTTGGTTTTTTTTGTCTGACTTTTGTTGTTTGTCTCATGTTTTTGTCGTTTTGCGTTTCCCTTTTGTCTCGCTTGTGTTTTTTTGTCTTTTTTTTGTCATTTTGTGTTTTGCTTTTTTTGTTGTTTTGAGCATTGTTTTTGTCATTTTGTGTTTTTTTTGTCTTGCCTGTGGTGTTTGTGTATTTTTTTTGTAGTTTCGTGTCATTTGTCTAATTTTTTGTCATTTTGTTTCTCGCTCTTGCCGTTTTGTGTCTCATTTTTGTAATAAATGAGTTTGACACCGCTGGTTTAAGCCGAGCTTCTGAAGGAAGAATCGATGCAGCTGCAGAGGAACTGCCAGTTTTCCTGCCACCATCCTACCAGTGTTGTAAAATGTGAGATTCTCTGGTTTCTGAGCAGATGCAGGAAATGGAGACACGTCTTTTGGGGATATGATTCATAAGTGAGATCTTACTTTACCGTAAACGAGGCAGAAGAGAATCAGGAATGCTCATGAATTATTGAAGATTAACATATTGTTTACTAGCTGTCTGTTTAACCTGTTTGGAATCAGAAATCTGCTTCTCAGCTCCCCGTCTGCTCAGGTTTTATTTTAGAAACCAGGACACAGGAGGAGTGTGGTGTTGTGTTGTTGGTGGAGGGATCCTCAGGGAGCTTCCTTTGACATTGGCTGTGACCTGTTTGTCGACACCGTTGACCAGAGCGGTAACAAAGCACCGACCTGCAACCCCGCTGCTCCGGATTCTGCCAAGTAATGCCACCAATGCAGCCGGACCTCGACAGCACGCCAGTAACCCAGAACCAGGGCGGGGGCCTCCTGACGAAAATTTCAGCAATGAGGAGAAAAATTCAGCGGATGCCGAGCAGGTTACGATTCAGGAGAAAACGATTACGAGTCGGATGACGGCAGACAGGTCTGTCTCTCATGGGGACGGCGTTTGGCATCCATTCACAGACTGCAGCTGGCAGGTCTTCAAAGTGAAGCTCTTGTGAAGGGCAGCGAAGCATTTTCTGGACCGTCAGCTCCTTGGAAAATTCCACTGAGTGTCCTCAGTCTGGGATTTACCGTTATCTGCTGCATTATTGTTAATATCACCCCTCTGAGCCTCTTTTGTTGTTATTGCCACATTTTTCCCCAGTGTGGGCTCATTTTTCACTGGAATAGAAAGTCCTGAATTTCTGTGGAAACAGAACAACCATGAAGAAGCAGAGAGAACTCAGAAAATGACACATTTATACTGGCATAAATCAGAAAAAATACTAAATACGTTGAATTTCTTGAGCTATTTATTTGACAAAACTGTAACAACATGTAGAAAAAAATTCTTCAGTGCCAACTGGTGTTTTCAATTCTGGAAAACTATATATCCACACTGCCTGCAGTTCAACTGAAAACTGTCCCAACTTGTGAGTGGTGCCGAGGAGGTTTTTTCAGGGCTCATACAAATCATAAAGTTATACTTTTTTTTAAATTCAGAAATGTAAGAAATGTTTAAAAAAAAACAGACTGGGAGGGTCCCTACAGCGCGACGTAACAAGATTTTCACCGTAAGTTGGATCTCGCATACTGTGATGTCTGTGGTGTACAACCAGCAAATGTAAACAAAGATGTCTTCCTCGTATAGCGCCGTGTGATGATGTATTTGTCTGCTCTGCTCGCCAATTAGTTTGAAATTTGTTTTAACGTTGCAAACGTCATACATACAGACTTTCTGAAAAAAATGTATGGAAGATGGCAACATAACCAAGTCGAGGACACTGGAAACCAAGGACGCTGTAAACCGAGGACCTCCTTTAATCTGTGATTTTGTTGTTGTTTTTTGTAATTAATACTAGGGCTGCAACAACGAATCGATAAAATCGATAATAATCGATTATTAAAAGCATTGGCAACAAATTGCATTATCGATTTCTTCATGCGTCACTCGTCACGTTGCGGAGCCGTTTACTTCACCTGCAGAGTGAGTTGAACAGAGCGAGGTGGAGGCAGAGCAGAGCAGGTATTTTCAAAGGGAAGTAAATTCAACAAATGAAACATGACCAGCACGGAGAAAACAGTTTGACCGAAGTCCTCAAAAGTATGGGAGCTTTTCACGCTTCACAAAACAAAGACATGCTGCGTGTCCACTACATGCGAATGCACGCATCTGAAAATCGCACTGATGCTGGACGGTCACGAGCGGGCCACTACGTGGTCACATGACCGCGCTTTCAGCTTGACGGTCCGGTAGATGAGTCTGATAAACACAGCGGCTGGGCCGCAAACTTTCTCTATTATTTCGAAAACACTTCAGGGAAAAGTATTTCTAAAAGCATTCGAGGCGAGAAATAATCTGGGCAGCAGCTGAACCTGTCCTGGTTTTAGTTCACCGACGGCTAGTTTAGATGTTGAAGGACAGTCGAAGTCAAGTCTACTTTATAAAAATGAGCTGCTGGTAAACACACCGGATCACAGCTGGAAATGCATCAACCGGCCACATGCGATGTGTCGCATCTCGTGGACATGCACCTTAAGTCACTGCATTATTCTACATTTGTTCCGTTTTAAAGTGAGGAAACGTAATATCAGTCTCTCTGGTAGCTTGTCTGATGCTAGGGTTAGCTTATTAACTGATTAATGACAGAGAATGACACACTATCTCTCACAGTCACCTGTGTGACTGTGAGAGAGTTTTACAGTGCCTTGTGAAAGTATTCAGCCCCCTTGAACTTTTCAACCTTTCGCCACATTTCAGGCTTCAAACATAAAGATATAAAATTTTAATTTTTAGTCAAGAATCAACAACAAGTGGGACACAATTGTGAAGTAGAATGAAATTTATTGGATATTTTATACTTTTTTAACAAATACAAAACTGAAAAGTGGGGTGTGCAATATTATTCGGCCCCTTAACTTTCAGTGCAGCAAACTCACTCCAGAAGTTCAGCGAGGATCTCTGAATGATCCAATGTTGTCCTAAATGACTGATGATGATAAATAGAATCCACCTGTGTGTAATCAAGTCTCCGTATAAATGCACCTGCTCTGTGATAGTCTCAGGGTTCTGTTTAAAGTGCAGAGAGCATCATGAAGACCAAGGAACACACCAGGCAGGTCCGAGATACTGTTGTGGAGAAGTTTAAAGCCGGATTTGGATACAAAAAGATTTCCCAAGCTTTAAACATCTCAAGGAGCACTGTGCAAGCAATCATATTAAAATGGAAGGAGTATCAGACCACTGCAAATCTACCAAGACCCGGCCGTCCCTCTAAACTTTCACCTGGAACAAGGAGAAGACTGATCAGAGATGCAGCCAAGAGGCCCATGATCACTCTGGATGAACTGCAGACATCTACAGCTGAGGTGGGAGAGTCTGTCCATAGGACAACAATCAGTCGTACACTGCACAAATCTGGCCTTTATGGAAGAGTGGCAAGAAGAAAGCCATTTCTCAAAGATATCCATAAAAAGTCTCGTTTAAAGTTTGCCACAAGCCACCTGGGAGACACACCAAACATGTGGAAGAAGGTGCTCTGGTCAGATGAAACAAAAATGGAACTTTTTGGCCACAATGCAAAACGATATGTTTGGCGTAAAAGCAACACAGCTCATCACCCTGAACACACCATCCCCACTGTCAAACATGGTGGTGGCAGCCTCATGGTTTGGGCCTGCTTTTCTTCAGCAGGGACAGGGAAGATGGTTAAAATTGATGGGAAGATGAATGGAGCCAAATACAGGAGCATTCTGGAAGAAAAGCTGTTGGAGTCTGCAAAAGACCTGAGACTGGGACGGAGATTTATCTTCCAACAGGACAATGATCCAAAACATAAAGCCAAATCTACAATGGAATGGTTGACAAATAAACATATCCAGGTGTTAGAATGGCCAAGTCAAAGTCCAGACCTGAATCCAATCGAGAATCTGTGGGCAGAGCTGAAGACTGCTGTTCACAAACGCTCTCCATCCAACCTCACTGAGCTCGAGCTGTTTTGCAAGGAAGAATGGGCAAGAATTTCAGTCTCTCGATGTGCGAAACTGATAGAGATATACCCCAAGCGACTTGCAGCTGTAATTGCAGCAAAAGGTGGCGCTACAAAGCATTAATGCAAGGGGGCCGAACAATATTGCACGCCCCACTTTTCAGGTTTTTATTTGTTAAAAAAGTTTAAAATATCCAATAAATTTCGTTCCACTTCACGATTGTGTCCCACTTGTTGTTGATTCTTGACAAAAAATTAAAATTTTATATCTTTATGTTTGAAGCCTGAAATGTGGCGAAAGGTTGAAAAGTTCAAGGGGGCCAAATACTTTCACAAGGCACTGTATTTCACTTTTTTCAGCTAAAGCATGGTTTGAATATGCATTACAAATGAACGTAACTTGCACACTATAGTAGTAATAATTTGAAGATTAAGCCTCAAGTTTTAATTTTCTGACATCATCTTAGTGAAGACACTGGTCTGTGTTGGAGTGAGGCAGAATGAATTCCATTGATAGGCTTCATGATGAGAAAGACATCATGTCCACCACAGCAAGCAGCTGTCTGACTGAGAGCATCCTCAACATGAACATCACTGACTTGAGGCCTCTGATGGTTGAAGATGAAGGCTTCCCTATAATGATCTTATTTGTTCTGTCATTCCAAATCTTCTATTTCTAAATAAAGAGGCGGACATTAAAAATGTTTTTTATCTGATTCATCGATTAATTGAAAAAAATCTTCATCTTTGGACACTGAGATCTGGAGACTTGGGTTAAGTTTTCCCAAGTTTGTAAATGAAACATGTAGAATGAAGTGATATTGATGATGTATTTAGTCAACTTTTAATGGAACTGCACAACACATCTGAATAGTTTAAGGACTGGTGAAGAATTTTAATTCAGCTACAGAAACATAATCTTTCCCATTTATTCCATCAGTTGTTACTCTGGTGTTTGAACTTGTTCTGCTGCAGATTTCATTTTCAGTTTCCCTTCTGGTGATTAATAAGAATCGAAAGTGCCTCAAACTTTAGCACGCCTCTGCACAAAGTCATCAATAAATGTTAGCAAATTCCACAGTAAACTCTGGAGCGTTTCTTAGAAAGAGGAACATTTTTTTCTCATGCTTTTATCACTTTGACTTTCTTTAACTGCACAGAAAAAAAAGAAAGCAGCAGAACTGGACGTCAGCTCGACTCAGTGGAAAATTCCTGGGTTTGCCGTAAAGGAAGATTGACACTAAAGTCAACTTGTGGAGTCGGCTTTGAACATGATGCTGCTGTGTGTGTGTGTGTGTGTGTGTGTGTGTGTGTGTGTGTGTGTGTGTGTGTGTGTGTGTGTGTGTGTGTGTGTGTGTGTGTGTGTGTGTGTGTGTGTGTGTGTGTGTGTGTGTGTGTGTGTGTGTGTGTGTGTGTGTGTGTGTGTGTTCCATTCATCTGACATAAAGCAGTTACAGTATCTGATTTATCTTGATCACACTGAAAAGAGAGGAAGAGACAGAAAAGGACTCACCGCTCGTTTCTCTCTCTTATTTTAATCAGGGTCTGTGTTTCATTTTTCCTCCCAGACATAATTTTAAATCACATCTCAGCCTACGCTTTGATCCACAACGCCATATAGAAGCTCGGAAAAATACAGGCGAAATCCACCTGATCTGTTGATTTTTCGGTAAACAAAAGCCGTTTTTTTTCTCTGGCGGCGGTCCGTCCCTTCAGGGTGGGAAAGTAAGGAGGGACTTTCCGGTCACACCATTTAATTTAACATTTATTTATTGGATTATTAATTTAAAGTTGTGACCAGGAAAGGCACATTGAGGCTTAGTTCCTGTGCCAGAGGAAGAGTAGCGCTGCTGCAGCTCTTTCTGCCGAAGGTGAACGTCTGTTTCTATTGTGCTGCTCCATCGCTGCCTGTTTATGAAAACAATAACTCTGTATATCAGGGGAGTAAACATCCAAAGGTAAATGTTAGGCCAACTTCCATTATTTCTGTGTAAACGCCTGAGATATCAAGTATCCAAACAGTTTACTTTTTATCACTATTTATTTGTGTTTTATACATCGCGCTGCACAGCTCGTTGAGCTCTCAGAGCGACGGCCGCGATCTGGAAACAACAACAACGCCGGAGTAGAAAGCTTGGACCCGCAACACAAACACAATCCCGGCTCCTGAACTATAACCGGAACCCCTGGCTTTCATCGAGGCTTCTGGGAACCCGGCGTTCAAACGGACCCAGCTCTGGCCCAGACCTGTGATCCTCGCTGTGTTTTGTCTCGAGCCGAGGCAGAGTCTTCCTGCTTCACACGGACCCCCGCCTGGCCGGACCACACCGTCCACGGACCCAAGAAGCTTCACCGCGGCAACCGACGGATCAAGACACCTCGGCTCGGTTGTGACCCATTTGGACCGAGTGGAAATTCTGACTTCCTGTTGCACAACTTACTGCTCATGACGACATGTTCAGTGCCAGCTTGAAAAATCACTTTCCTCCCGCGTACGCAACTCTTTCCATAACAAAAGCAGCAAAACGGTGACGGAGCTCAGATAAGATCAGCTGGAGGCTTGAAACAAACGTCCAGGCTCAGAAACAGATGTTAAACAGTCTGATTCAGGCTTTTTGTGATGAAATGATGTTCAACCAACCAACCAATTAGTCTTTAATTAACCCCCTGACTTCTGAATTTATTTACAGTTAAATAAATAACTTTTTTTATGCGTTTTTGCTTTCCAGCTGATGCTAAAATAAGTGGAGATTAATTGTCCATTACACATAGAACATAGATAGTTAATAATAGTAACAGATATATAATAATTAGGTCCCACTCCGACCGGTTCTAAGAGAAACTAGTATTTGCAAAAGGTTCTGAGGTATGTATTGAATATGCACAAACCAGCACTGGGGGAGTGGATATGCTATCTCAGCTGAAGTCTGAATGAAAGTGTTATGTTGGGAATTCGTGACAATAGGCATAAAGGGGTTAATTAACAACCAAAGGAACGACTGGCCTGAGGAGATAAAACACACTTTTACTGACTCACTTTTTGTGAAGTTTACTTTTAGCTTCAGTTAGTTTAGTTCTCTATTCTGGATTTTATGAACTATTTGCCTGCTGTATTACTTCATTAAGGAACACGGCGGAGTTATGTGACGATCGGCGTTGGTTTGTCCATCTGTCTGACTGTTGGCAACATTACTCAAAAACAAACCAACAGATTTAGATGAAATTTTCAGGGAAGGTCAGAAATTACACAGACCAACTGATAAGATTGTGGCAGTGATGCAGCTTATAGTCCGGATCCACGGATTTGTTTAAGATTTCTGTATCATTGCAAGATAGCAGATTGTTGCAAGAATCAAATACTGAAGGACAAAGTGACCCTTTTTAAAAAAAAAAATACTATGTTTATTAGCATTATTTACAAAAACAACACAAACATAACATGGCTAACAAAACAACAAAACAGCTCAGGTGTGACAAGACAATAACAAGTTATACATCAGACTGGAATTTACTTATTCACAAATTCACCAGTGTCAGTGTTACATTTCCACGACAGAGGGAAGGAGTTAGAGTTTGAACAAAGTTAATTTTTTACCAATCCCATCTTTGAATCAAGCATTGATTTCCAACTAAACACTCATGTCATTTGTATTTAGCTGCATTGTCAACAGCAGCATTCTCAAAAATGTCAACCACCTGGGCTGTAAATCAGTTCAATTTAAATGCCTTAAGTGCTCCAAATGTGGTAAATGATTGGACAGTTAATTGGACTATGTTCATTTTGTCACTTCTTATTGTGGGATAGCGTTACTTTTAAACCGACAATTCAGTAAGAAAATATGGTTTTACCTTGCCGACATGTCTTCTTCTGAAGAAGACGGCAGATGCCGTGTTTAATCCCCTGAAAATAAGACTTTTCATTAGTTTAGAATGAGTTTTTATATCAAAACAGGGTGTGGTACCTGTTTTACTAAGTCAATGGGTCAAGAAAGCCAAACACCGGCCATGGAGGGTTTGTTTTTAGCCTTTTCGATGATAGTGCTAAATCCTAACATCACATTGCTCATTTAGATTTTGGCTGATGCAAGAAAAAATATTAGAAATGACAGTCATAGAATTCACTGAGGTGGCAGTTAGGAAGAGCAGAACTGTGATGCTAAATGTAGACATCAGCATTACTAAAGTGCTCAGAGTGAAAGTTCAGTGGAAAGCAGCTGAACTTCTCTTTAAAAGAAGTCCAGCCGATTTCTGCTGAAGCTCCTGGTAAAATATGTTGATGCAACAAGACAAAGGCACTAATGAACCAGCAATGGATAGTGCAATAATGTAGTAAAATACTGCCGGTCTGGTATTCTTGTAGATGGATATTAACAGATGTAAAAGCAGTGAAATATATTGTAATTTGTGCAAAATAAGACACGGTGATAAAACTGTCCAGTCTGGTTGTTTTCATCCATAAGATAAATAGTAGAACCAGCAGATGTGTTGGCTGTAAAAAGACAAAGTCAATGTCTTACCAAGAAAAACATTCTCCTCTCAGCCAACAAAAACTTCATTCAGACCAGATTACATTAAAAGTGAATGTTTTCTTGTTATCGCCTGATCTGCTCTCTCTGGACGGATTCATACCTGAGAAATGACCAGATGTTATGTAAGAGGAATGATGGAGGACCGCATGAGGGATGAGGACAAGGTGTTAATCCATCCAGCGCAGAATGAGGCGGCTGGTTAACATCAGAGCGCTCTGCTGCTTAGACAACGAACCTCCAACACTGACCGATGGTGGGAAACGACTACGTAGTGTTTAATATACAAGCAACGGAGCTGCACTTCTGGAGGAAAACCGTTTGTTCCATTTGTTTGATGAGTTTATGTCATAAAGCTTGAAGCAAATGTTCAATCTCCTAAAAGTTACCCTTTAAGCTCCTAAACCCAGATTTTGAAAGAGATGTTTGTTTAAAAAAATGTTTACATCAGCAGGAAAAATGAAGCAAATCTAAGTTTGTAATTGCAATATTCATCAGAATTACTTGTGTTTTCACACAAGAGAAACTAAAAAAGTTCCTTCGAAGAACTGATTCTCTGTGGCTCAAAACCATTTACAGATGATACTCCACCAAAAGAAATGTTTTTAAAACTATTTATGTAAGGGTCTGAACCCCAAAACCTGCCGATAAGTTTGAAATGCATGTTTTCATTTTTTAATGCTAAAATTACACCGTTTGTCAGAAGTGTCTAATTTTCAACTTTCAGACAGTTTAACCAATCTAGTCAACCCAAATCTAAATCTAATCTACAAGTCATATTCTTATAAAAAATACCCCCAAATGTAAAGCATTTGCACCAGATCCTGTAGAAAAACTAAAAATTAAGAAAATTCGAGTATTTGGGTTGACCTGCAGCCAGTGTTTCCAGAGAGACTGAGAGGAAAGTGAAATCTACTAGATCAGTGAAATAAATGCAGCATGGCTTGGAAACAGTGAGCAGAGGAGCCAGTTGTTTGAGATACATCCAGCATGGTGGAAAACCTTGATCCATATCTTCAAAACTGGTCAAAAATACTCAAATTTCTCCAAAATAATTGAAAAATTGTCCGAAATCACTCAAAATTTGTCCAAAATGATCATGAGAGGGAAATAAAACCTAATGTGGATCAATAAAATACATGCAGCATGACTCAGAAACCGTGAACAGAAGAGCAAGTTGTTGGACGATACATTCAGCATGGTGAAACATCTTATTAGAGATGATGAACAGAGTAGAGAGGAAAAGTCTGGAGAGGCTGGAAACATGGAAATATTCATTCAAAGTGACTCAAAATTTGATCAATATGACTCAACTTTTCTAAAAGAGTAAAAAAAAAATCCAATATGATGAAAAACTAGAAACTTCTCCAAAATAGAGAAAATTGTCTTCAAAATGTGTTCAAAGTGGCGGAAACTTTTCTGACTCACTAAAAAAAAATCCAAAATGACCCAAAATTCATTCAAAAAATATTCTGTACCATAGAATCGTCTTTTTTTTAATCCTTGTACACATGTTGCTTCCAGGTTTTTTCAAGTAAAATTAATAAACTCCACTGTATTTATATATATATTTTTGTAATCGGTGGCATCAGAACTTTATTTAAAGCAGAAGACATTTTAGAATTTTCTTAAACTGCCAGACGTGGATCAGATTTGTGACTGACAGATTGGCCTTAGTGTTGGAATTCGCTTTTAGAGTCGCTTCAGAAAGTAACAGCAGCATTAGAGGTGTATTTCAATGTATGATGGTTAAACGTCTCCATTAATCCAAGGTTCAAATATTTACCTACCATCAAGTACAGTTCATTAGACCCACATAAAAATACTTTATTACAAGTAAAAGTCCTGATGTTACTCTGGTAGTAGTACAAAATGTACGCAGAGTTCTCCTTACCCTGTTAGAGCCTTAAAATATATGAGTGGGTTGTTATTCTAATGCATTAGCATCAAAACGTAAAGTGCAGATAATGGAGCTATTAATCTGTATTGATGCATCTTTAAAGTTGTCAAATACATCTAATTGAATAAAAGTAATATAAAATGGAAGGGAAAAACTAAGAAAAAAAAAATTGCAGTAAATATACCAAGTTATTGTACATTAACCTTCCATATTAGTGTGACAGTGAAGTATTAAGAGCTCACTTTGTTTCTAATTAAAGATGCTGAAAAAATATATGCAAAACTTTATTAATCTCAGCAGGAGACCGTTGAATCCCCATCATATTTTCTGTTACTTCACTCATATTAGCAATATCACGCTATAAAAATACTCAATTACATGTAAAAATCCAGATTTTACTTTGACAGAAGCATAAAATATACTGAAAGTACGCATTAGGCAGCTCCTGTTACAAGTTTAAAATATACTATTGGATTGTTTTCTACATACAGTCAGCATTTTCAACTATTATTGTTTAAAAATGCATTGAATTATTGATTGTATGTTATACATGTAAAAACTTCATCTTTCAAGTAACTTTCAGGTGTAAAGTTGTGTACAATGGCAGGAAAGTATCTCAAAAATGCACAAAAAGTACTTTTTGTACTTTTTGTGCATTTATTCATTTCTGATTAAATGAATAAATATACCAAGTTATTGTACATATTTGTGAGCTTGTGTTGATTCCAGTGCAAGATACTGTAAGAAATATATGGAAAACTTTATTAATCTCAACAGGTAACACTCTGTTTCCCCCTAATTTTTTGTGTTGCTTCACTCTTGTTACTCAATTAAAGCCTAAAAAATAGCAATACAATGCTATAAAAATACTCTGTTCCATGTAAAGGTTTTATTTTCTCAGGGAACTATAGTTGTCAAATAAATATAGATGAGTCTAGTAGTATAAAATGGAAGTAAAATATCTCAAAGTTGTGCAAAAAGTGCTGTACCTGAGCAAATATAACAAGGTATTATGCTTTTTCCTTTTTTAGCTTGTGTTGTTTCTAGTGCAACATACTTTTTGTACTAATCCCAAAGATAGTCTAAAAACCTTGTGTGTTTCATTCTTGTATTAAAAATTTATAAAGAATGGAATCACGTGTTAAAACTCAATTCATGACAAGTGACTCGTCCTGGTTCCGATTGTCCACTGACATTTTATTGAAAAAGAACAATATAATATCATGTACAATAATAATAATAATAATAATAATAATACAAAAATCTGTACATTCCGTGGTTTTGCAGTACATTTGGAAGACTGATACAAAATTTACTGCAACAGGGAGGCAGGGAGGTATTTACAGGAGTAGGATCTATGGAGCTGAGCGGCTTTACGTCTGCAGGTTTTAAAAACAAAAAGACACAGAAATATATTGATGCAAACCGTTGTGCCTTTGTATGCCGGGGTTACAGTACATTTGGCTTTTTGAAATCTTACATTCTCAGGTAAAAAACAAAAGCAGAGGATGAAAACTCAGAGCAAAGGGAGCATGGCTTTACTTTGATGTAAGTTTAAAACCTTTAAAACCAGCATCAGAAATCACTTTTTGGTTCAGGCTACTCATCAAATGCCACAGAAGTCGTGATTTCTGTTTGCTTTTTTACACTTTGGAGTGTCCAGATTAAGGCTTGATGAATTGGCTCGAGATAAAAATGATTAAAAAAAAACTAAAAGAAGAAGAAAGAGAAACTGTACACACGTTCTTGCAAAACAAACCTTATTAAAACTCCCTAAACGTTCTACTTCTCTGTACCAAATCTAATCAGGTGTTGTTTTTAAGAAACACATAACTATGATAATAATACTCTTTGGCATTTTTTATCAACCGTAAAAAAAAAAAAAGCAAAAGGAAAAGAAGGAGGAGCAACATCATAGCAGCACTTTTAAGAACATTCAGATCGCCTGTTTTTGGATTTCATCAGCGTTATTTTCACAAATCGTTCCATTAGATAGATATATTTAAATCAGCAGGGAGGTTCGAGTCACCTCGTGATGAACCCTTAAAGAGGAACGAAGTCGAGATTTTGTGCAGACTTTCAATTTGAGTCGCATGTCAGACCACAACTATAGTTTCATTTTCTCACTTGAGTCTCATTATGACACTCACATTTTCAGTTGCTGTTTAGTAGGACTCCACATAACCATTATTTTCTCAATTAATTGATTGATTGGTCCAGCTATTGGCCCAAGGAGGCAATTGTCTTGTGCACAACCCAAAGATATTCAGTTTACAGTCACTGAGTTGGACCAAAACCAGAAAATATTCACATTTAACAAGCTGGAACCAAAGATAAAACCACCCAAACCAACTATCCATGATCAAAATAGTTGCTGATTTAATTAATAGTTGAAGATGTAGAACGTCCCATATGTAAAGGAACGATGTGTGACAATAACATCCGAATCAGGCGCTCAGATTCTCATCTCACCCCGGTCTCGGTTTAAATGAGTGATTTCTGTCAGTTTGATGTCGTTAATACTACCCTGCTCTGACCTCTCGACCTAAGCAGGCATGTTTCCATCAGTCTGACCAGCCTCGACTAGAGGAGAAAGCTCAGGGAATCAGTGCTGTCAAGGCAAAGTAAAGTTTCTCTATCGGTTATTGCATGATGTCGGCGATGAGACCAGCTCATGAACAAATACTCTACTTGTACCTTCTTTGTTCCAGACACCTGCATTCTTTACTCTTTGGTTCTATATGAAAAACTAAAGCGTCTTTATTTAAAGGCTTTTTCCACTATCTACTAGCAGCACTATAAAAGCATCTTCTTCTGGCTGGACAGAGCAACTGAGACATGCCGGCAGTTTTCAAGTCAACAACAACCTCCTTCCTCTTTGCAGTCGTCAGACACTGAGCACACATTCATGGGGACTTCATGGAGAATTCAATCTGCAAATATGCACGTGGTTCATAGCGCTGTGTTTTGTCATACTGTATGTAGTCAAAGTTCAAGCAGACTTTTACATACAAAGTCTTAAACCTCGTCGCTTCCCACAGCAGTACCGTTCGGCTTGTCCTCTGCCCGAGGCCCAGCTCGGCTCGCTGAGCCTCTCAGAGCAGAGAGGCGATTCTTAAGAAATCTCTCACGTGAGGTCTGAGGTCTCAACAGTCATATTTCTGACTCTCGTCTCAGCGGCCGAGGCTCCAGCGGCACCGTGGCCTGGCTGTGTTCGGTCTCTGAGATGTTGTCCGTCTGGGTGCCGTCGGGCCCAACGCTGCCCCCGTTCCCCTCGTCCGTGTCCTCCTTGTTCTCCAGTGCCATCTCGTTTTCATAGCAGAAGGAGTTGGAGTTGGAGAGGATGTATTTTTTCTCTGCGAGGTCTCTGGCGCTGCACAGAGGAGTGCTGGGAACCTCGTATGTCTTATGGAAACGGGAGTAGTCCACCTTGTAGAAGTTCTTCTCCTCGAAGAGCACCGGCTCGAACCGGTGGCCCCAGAGGATCTCACTTGCAACGTAGGAGCTGCGGCACTGCGTGGTCATGGCTGTCGCCTCCACCATGCCCTCCAGGATCACCACGATTTCAAACTCTGAGCTCTCCAGGTCCTGCTTACTCATGTTGTAGAAAGGACTGCTATCGTCGATCTCATGGACGATGGTGATCGGAGAGACGAGGAAGATGCGGTCGACTCCGCTGTCGAAGCCGACATTGATGTCCATCTGGTCGAGGGGGATGTACTCCCCCTCCGGCGTTGTTCTGGATTTCAGCAGCTGAGCTCGTACATGAGCCTCCACCAGGTGGCTCTTCCTTAAGTTACCAACTCGCCACATCAGGCACAGCTTGTTGTCCCTCATGGCCACTGTGGCGTTGTGGCTGAAAAGCAGAGTTTCATTCCTCTTCTTGGGCTTCGCCATTTTCGCCATGACGGCACCAATGATGAAGGCATCAATGATGCAACCGACGATGCTTTGGAAAACCACCATGAAGACGGCGACGGGGCACTCGTCTGTCACGTATCTGTAGCCGTAACCGATAGTAGTTTGAGTCTCAATGGAGAAGAGGAAGGCAGCGGTGAAGCTGCTGACGTTGGAGACACACTTCTGGGCGTTGTTCTCTAAATCCCCGTGAAAGATGGCGACCAGCCAGAAGACGCAGCCGAAGAACAGCCACGACAGCAGGAAGGCGAGGCAGAAGATGATGAACATCCACCTCCAGCGGATGTCCACGCAGGTGGTAAAGATGTCAGCCAGGTACCGCTGACCTCTCTCGCTCACGTTGATGAACTGCACATTGCAGTGACCGTCCTTCTTTACGAATCTGCTCGGCGGCTGGTGCCTCGTGTGCACTTTGCCCTTGCCGTTGCCGTAGCCGTTGGGTACTGCCATAGTGGCAAGCTTCATGCCGTCCTCCTCTGATGACACAATGCTGTAGCGGCTGGCTCGCACGCTTCCCATCACCTCAGTCTGGGAGGGCTGTGCTGCTTCTGCTGCGGAAAACAGTCCAAGTTTCTGGAAGAAGCGTTGGAGAAACAGTTTTGAAACGCTTTCAGGGACCAACTCAGAGAGGAATCGGTGACAAAGTGAGGCGGGCCGAGTGGACGCCTCTTCAGACGAGTGCAACGAGAGGAGGTGAAGCTTTCACTCCTCTTTCATCAGGCGGCTGGACCTCATCAACGTCATCTGCTGCAGGAAAACAGAAACAGAACAAGTCTGTTAGAGAAAGCAGCTTCCACATAAATCACACAATAACTGAGCTCAATCAAAAACTTCCCCACTGTTCGGTCAGCTGTGCGTGCAGCCTGAGAAAAACCATCCCAACTTTCTACCAGAATCAGAGCAGCTTGTCTCCCTCTGCCAACTATATTTCATCCAGTTATGACAAACAACAACAGTGATATTTAACCCCCATCTAACATTTTAGCTCTCACTGAGAGAGGCCACACAGTAATTGCTCTCAGGTCCCGTTATTGGACGTTTTCAAAGTCGGCTTGTTTTCTTTGGCTGCACTGCAGTGACCCGATCGTTTCTAGCTGGATTGTGGGTTACAGCGTTTCTATGGGATCTCATGGGCCGCTGGTTTTGCACCACTGATGGATTATGTAAACAGTTGACACTGAGAAAGCTTAGAGTAGACATGCAGGTCAGTTTCCTTGCTGTCAAATCCACAGAAAGCTACGGTTTGAACTGGAGCTGCAGCGATTCATTTAATTAGTAAAATCAGCTGTGAAGTTAACCTTTGATAATCAGATTAAGCAACTTCTTCAGGAAAAAAGTCTAAATTCTGTGATTACCGCTTCTTAAATGTGAAAATGTTCTGGTTTCTTTCCTCTTCTGTGACGGTAAACTGAACATCTTTGAATAAACATTTGTTATTTTGGAGTACTATGAAATGCAACATTTGACCAATCATATAATCCAGAAAACAATGACACTGAAAATAACCTCAAGCTGCAGCACTGATTTAAACATGAAGTCAGGATTTGTTCTTATTCCTCAGTAGTGTGTCATTAATGCACAGCTTCATGTTTTGTTTTTCTAAATCAAGAAATGCAAAAGATGTTTAACGTACATGACTACTGGTACATTATCTACCCGATCACAAGGACTTTTAGGACTTTTGTCAGCTATCTGCGGCCACAACTGCAGTTTTCCTGTGAACTTTCCTCCTTGCAGAGCTGCAGCAGGTAAACATGACATCATGTCAGCTCAGCATTTGTGTACCGGCTCTGCTATCCTACAGGATCTTTAGGGGAAAGTGTGAGCATCGTGCTCAGATCTGCAGACGAGATGCACAGCTTGTTGACTCTCACAGAGCCCTGCGGGACTCGTGCTCGCTGCTGCAACAACGACCACCCCGCGAGGATTCACAGCTCCAACACCTCTCATTAGGCTCGGCTGTCCTGGCAACAAAATGTACAGCGACCTGCCGCAGCGTTGTTATTTTCTCTTTGGATGGATTTCTATTTGTGGCACGAGAGTTCAAGATGAGGAGGAGGCCGAGAGGGAAAAGGAGAAAGCTGTCCAGGTCTGGGACGGCCACCCAGTGTCACCTTAGATCGAGCAGATGCAGCCACAGCTGACTCATAATCTAGTTTCACACCTACACAGAGTAAAAGTGGCTGATGCAACTCGTCTGCAGGGTTTTATCTACTTAGAGGGGAAAAGTTCAGCCAGTATCACATGCACTGCTGGTCCTGAGTACAAAGGAAGCTGCACTGTTAATTAATCTTTATTCAGATGATGGCTGGAATGTAAATATATATAAATATGATCTAGAAACACTGCAGCAGCTTTTTCCCCCTATTTTAAGTTTCATTTTAAGCTACCAAATGTGAGCCTTTTTCTTTCAAAATGAGCAGAAAATAGGTGGAACAACCTCGAAAATAGCCACATAACACATTAATAATGATAGAAAACGGTCTCTGTGTGATTAGTATCACCGTTCCTGCGCTTGTACAGTGTTTCAAAGAATGTAACTGAAGCCTGTCTGACCGTACAGAGGCGCACAGAGCTGCCCGAAGAATGCACCAAATGCCAGCGACAAATGTTAACAGGTGCGGGGTGGAAAAACGGCTTCTGATGCAATCATACACACGCATACACACCCGCACAGCGACACACGCACGCTCAGCTCACAGCTCACACTCATCGGGAGTCAGAACTTGTGAAATGCAGAAAAATCTGAAGCGAGACCGGACTGAGTGGAACTTTTTTGGCGGTTCGTGGGACACAAATCGTGCGTAATAGTCAGGAAGTCGGCGCGTCATGGAGCATAAAAACCCGGCCAGGAGAGTTTAATAAGAGCAGCTGTTTGACTTTAAACACTTCATATGAGAGCTGAGTTCAGCAAAAGAGCAGAAAAGTGGTGTTTCTCTACCTGTTGCTCATCTGTGCGCCGGTCTGGAGTCAGCTCTCTGAAATATAATCCAGGCGTCTCTCGGTGTTTCGGCCTCCGTTTATCCTTCAGGCTCGCTGCCGTGCGCTGCGTGTTTATTTTGGCTTTAATAAGATGAAGTGAGAAACTTCCCTCATGTCTCTGGAGGACCGGTCCCGGTAATGTGCTTGCTGTGAGTCCCCCTGCAGTGTTTTAAACAGCATGCACCGGCGCGGCCCCTCCTCCGCTCCCCGCCCGGCCAATGGGACAGAGGCGGTCGGCGCGCACACACTGCGGAACAGGCGCAATTAGGCGGCGTTATTTTTTTTGTCTAATTTTGCATGTTTGAGACATGAGCATGAAAATAATGGAGAGAAATGTGACACTAATTGTTTAGGACACATTTAGTCTCAATGAGGGGTTATAAAACCAGAGAGAAAAGACGATAAAAACTGAAATATGAGACAGAATTAATGTTAAAAAAGCAACATTACAACCTTATAATATATTTATAGCAAACACACAGCCAAAACAAATACATGAAAGTCAGTCTAGCTCTGACAAAAAGTAGTTTGTGACAAACAACTTATAAAACATATTAAATCTCAATTAGAAGTTTATAAAAATGACGAGATGAGTTAAAATCTGAAATACGAACCAAACAAATACCAGAAAATCATCAATTAAAGTTAATACTCAAATCTAGATAATATTACTACCATGTAATATCTTTATAAGAAGCACACGGATGAAAGAAATCCACCTAAACTTGGTCCAGCTCTGCAAAAAAGTTCAATACCAGAAAGTTTTTGCCACAAAGCGACAAATAAGATGCAAATTTTAACTCTGGTGACACAATAAGTCTCAATGATTTTTTTCATAAAAATGGCAGAAAAAGAGTTCAAACTTGAAATATGAGCCAAAATATTATCAAAGAAGTATACATTTAGGCTTTTATCTAATTTCACTGCTTCCTCTAGACAATATTATTGCTGTGTAGAAGCATATGCTTGAAAAAAATGTGTGAAATTAGGTCTAGCTCTGCAAGACAAATTAGCTCTACAGTTCAAATTACCAGAATTTTTAACAATCAGAGGTTAATAAAATGATAGGAGAGGAGTTCTAAATGAAATATGAACCCAAGTTAACGTTAATACTTAAATCTAAACACCTTTACTACCATGTAGTGTACCTAAAATAAACAGACCAGAGAAATAAATGCAAGAAAGGTGCAAAAAAATGTAATAAACCACAAAGGTTTTCTTTAGATCTCAATCAGAGGTCAATAAAATGAGAGGAGAGGAGGTAAAACTGGGATATGAACCACAAATAATATAATTATCGCAAACAGCAAACATGCGGTTGAAAGGAATGTAAAAAAATGTACAAAAAAAGTTAAATTAACCACAAAATAGGAGACAATCTGCAACTTTAAACAAAGTTGACACCTTCAATCTCCACCAGAGATCAATAAAATAAGAGTAGAGCAGTTTAAAACTGGAATGGGGACCAAAATAACCACCAGAAAGGAGGAGTTAGAACTTAAATCTAGACATCTTTGCTACCACATAATATAGTTATTGCAAACCTATGATTGAAAGGAAGCAAAAAATGTTCCAAAAATGTTCAGTTAACTACAAAGTAGGAGACGTTAAACACTGTTGACACCTTCAATCTCCATCAAACGTTAAAAAATAATGAGAACAGAGCAGTTTAAATCTGGGGTAAAACTTAAATCTAGGCATCTTTGCAACGGTATAATATACTTATTGCATACATATGGTTGAAAGGAATGCAAAAAATTAAATTAACCACAGAGTATGAGACAAATTACAACTTTAAATACCATTGACACCTTCAGTCTCAATCGGGTCAATAAAATGAGAGGAGAACAGTTTAAAACTGAAATAAAACCAACAGAGAAGCATCAATATGGATTGAAACTTAAACCTCGACATCTTTTCGACCACATAATATACTAATTTCATGCATCCGGTTGAAATGACTGCAAAAAAAGTTAACCACAAATTTAGAGACAAACTCCAACTTTAAACACTGTTGACACCTTCAGTCTCAATCAGAGGTCAATATGAACCAAAATAATCACCAGAGAAGCATCAGTTTGGCTTAAAATTTAAATCTACGCATCTTTACGGCCACATAATATACTCATTGCATACATACGGTTGCAAAAAAGTTAAATTTACCACAAATTTCGAAACAAACTCCAACTTTAAACACCACTGACACCTTCAATCTCAATCAGAGGTCATTTAGATGAGAGTAGAGCAGTTTCAAACTGAAATATAACCACCAGACATCTAATTGGGTTAAAGTTTGAATCTAGATGTCCTTGCTAACAGATTATATATCTATGGCATACATATGATTGAAAGGAATACAGAAAATGTGCAAAAAAAGTTCAATTAATTACAAAGTAGGAGAGAAACTCCAACTTTGAACACCGCTGACACCTTCAGTCTCAATCAGAGGTCAATAAAATGAGAGGAGATGAGTTAAAACTGAAATATGAACCGAAAATAACCACCAGAGAAGCATCTAATTGGGTTGAAGCTTAAATCTAGATGTCTTTAAGTTCAATTAACCACAAAGTAGGAGACTAACTCCAACTTAAACACCGCTGACACCTTCAATGTCTCAGTCAAAGATCAATAAAATGAGATTAGAGCAGTTTAAAACTGAAATATGAACCAAAATACCACCAGAGAAGAGAAAGAGTTTGGCCTAAAACTTAAATCGAGACGTCTTAAATACCATATAATCTACTTATTGCAAGCATACGGTTGAAAGGAATGCAAAATATGTGCAAACAAAGTTAAATTTACCACAAATTTGGAGACAACTAGAACTTTAAACTCTGTTGACACCTTCAGTCTCCCAGTCAGAGGTTAATATGAATCAAAATAACCACCAGAGAAGCATCCGTTTTGGTTAAAACTTAAATCTAGACATCTTTATGACCACATAATATACTTATTTCATGCATACGGTTGAAAGGAATGCAATGTAATATTCAAAAAAAGTTAAATTAGCAACAAATTGGGGGACAAAATACAGCTTTAAACCTTTAATCTCTCAATCAGACATCAATATGAAGCAAAATAACCACCAGAGAACCATCAGTTCTGCTTAATATTTTTATTTTGACAACATCACTGCTGTGTAACATACTTTTAAGAAATGTACAAATGAGAAAAAATGCATGAAAGGTGCAGTTTTTTGCCCAAAGATAACAAATAATCAGCCGCTTTGGACCCAGATTAGAGGAGAATCCAGTGGAAGCATTAAAGTGCTGCAGAATTTGTCCTGGATCTTCCCACCTGCTCCCTCATCCTGGTCTCGGTGATATTCGTTGTTCTCATAGATCTTATTTTTTAATGTGGGTATGGAAAATGTGTTCTGTCGGAAAGAATGACTCACTCAATAAAGGCCTACATGCCTGTATTATGATATGACTGTCTTTCTCCACTCAGCTATCGAGTTGCTTGGGATGTTTAGACTATGCATCTGTTGCTCTATAATTTTAGGTCAGACTGCAGCCGTGCTGTCCTGCAGCCATCGACTAAATCACTCTTCCTGCTCGCTAATTCAACGTGAACCCGCTGCCGCATGTTTTTCCCTTTGAACCGCTGCTTTTTCCTCCCGTGAGGCTTATTTTTAGCGTGGGTTATTTATAGCTTCTCGTATATTTAGCCCGGACCACCTGTGGCAGTGAACTGTTGCATGTTGTGTGTGTCTGTTTGCTTTCCATGCCCAATTTCCATCAATAACGAGAGCGACGCATGCAGCGGCTCAGTGCTGCCGCCGGACCACAAGGTGGAGGGCTGGAGGCTGGAAATAACTGGAGACTCGCACACAGACACACAACAACAACAACTACACACAGCAGAGCAGAGCAGGAACTCAGTCTGACCTGCAGCAGCATCTAGAGGACTCAGAGGAAACATGGAAACACAACAACAAGCTGGATTTTACACGTTTAGAGCAGCAGCGGCTCCGTTATGAAGCTGATAGATGAAAGAAGGAAGCAGGGGGAGCTGGGATTTGTAGTTTCTTCTGTTTCAGACCACAGGCTTTGTTTGTGTTGGCATCACAGCAGCTTTGTTCTACATTAAATCAGGTGTTTATTGCATCATTTAACTTCAGTGGTGTGCAGGTTGTTGTAATAAGGAGCTATGAAGAATGTAAACATTTATTAGGGTATAAAGTGCTGCTACTGAAAACGATACAACAGACTAATGCAGGGAGAAAACTGTTAAAGCTGTGAGTTAATATGCTTATTTTCCCGCTCTGTGAGGCTTATTTCTGACACATTAGAGCTCTGACACTTCAAACTTTACTCTAGAGTTGCATCGATTATTTTAGTAATCAAGTAGTCTATAGATTATTCTGTCGATTAATCGATTAACCAGATTACAGCATCAAAAGAGGAAGTGGGAGTGCTGTGCAACAGAAATAACTATATCCTATAGAAATACTATAGTATATAGTATAGTACAGAGGTATTATATCAACCTGGGGTCTAGTATGTAGTTAATTAAACAAAGTCTCCATTCAGAGAATTCGAATTACTGGAATAACTTAAATGTTTTCAGCCCTGCTTTACTCATTTAAACACAATTCTCAACGTTTAGGTCTACCACTGTGTTATAATGAAGGACATTACTTTGGTGTTTGGACAAATCAAGGTGAAATTATTGTTATTTATTTAATATTCTCTGTAATTAAATCAAATAGACAGCCAGTTTTCTATTCTCTCTTCTATTAGCTGCAGCACCAGCAGTCAAAAATAGACTTAACACTAAATCAGGACATATAAAAATCAAGGCTGGGACTTTAACATCCATCCATCCATCCATCCATCCTCTATACACCGCTTTATCCTCATTAGGGTCGCGGGGGGTGCTGGAGCCTATCCCAGCTGACTCGGGCAAAGGCAGGGGACACCCAGGACAGGTCGCCAGTCTGTCACAGGGACTTTAACATGTTAATTTCAATTAATTAATTACAGAAAAAAATAATGTATAAAAAAAATAACTCATTTAATCGCATCTTTCTCAGTTCTCTAATTTCTGGCAGACTGGTAACACTGATGAACACTCCAGCCCAGTAGGTGGCGCTAATGAACCTGAAGTCTGTTTACCAGTGAGTGATGTCAGCGCATAAGTACGTTTGGTGAACAGTGAAAGAAGACGAGATGCATCGAGCTTATCAGGCGGAAAGTTTTCTTTTAAAAAATCATGCAGATGGCAGCTTGGATAAAAGCGTGGTCGTGTGCAAATTGTGCAAGAAAGAGTTTTCTATTATTGCTATTTGAAAAAAAACATGATTTATTAATTACAAAGCCTGTAAATAATTAGATTTTTTAACCGCATCCCATCACTAATAAAAATATCTTTCTCTGTTTTCTGTGTCATTAAGTGAATACATGTAGGTTCCCATGGCAACGCAGTGTAAGATTCTGTAACTGCACAGCTTCATTCAGATCAACAGATAAAACCTCAGCGGAGATAGTGTTGCTCTGAGAGAAGAATTGGGTAAAAGTGAACACTTCATAAACTTGATTTGAATCCCAGACTCTGAACAGGAAGTCCTCCAGAGCAGGCCAGCTGACCGGCATCAGTTACCATGGTGATCTCGTAGGTTAGGAGAACTTATTGACTCTGAAAACTCTGACTTTAGGCTCATCAGATCTCTTGATGCATTAATTTTGGCACTGCAGCCCTTTGTTGTCCAGTTAGGCTTCTTATTGGCCTTTTTAAAAACACTCACAGAAGATCCATAGATGGTTGCAAAATACCTGCTTACTGGACACTTAAACCAAAGTTTGCAAAAATGCGATTAGAAAATCCTACTTTCAGATATACAGTGCTTAAAATTCTTTAGACCACCTGTCGTAAAATGGATAAAACACAAATCTGTGGTGCTCTAGTAAAGGTGCTGAGCTCTGTGTGTGTCGTGGCTGTTAAATAAAGACACTATTGGTATCATTCCATTTCAGTGCTTGTCTGTGCTGCTCATTGATCAACATATACTGTGTGGATCATCAACAAAGACTCATTATTTAACTCTTTTAGTGGAGCAGATTGGGCAAACTATCGTGCAAATTGTGATATAAACATGAAATTTAGCAGAGGAGTTCCTAGTAGGTCACTTTTTTAGATAAAAGAGCTAGCGGTGAAAAGAATTGCAATATAACAACCATTTTTTCAAGATAGCAGTGATAGATCTGATCATGTGTGACGTGTCGTTTGCTCTGAAAACCTAGCCACATCTAAGCGTAAAATTGTGATATTTCTGAAAAAAGAGTTTAAAAATTGCCCCCAAATTAAACAATTTGCCCCAGATTATGTAAAAATACCCCCAAATTCTAAACTCTTCAACTGAGAAGTCATGAGTGACTCAGCTGTGACCAACGGTCATGTGACCAATATTCAGGGAGTTTTTGGATTAGTTTACACAGAACACTTAGAAGAAAAACATGAAAACAGATCACAAATGTGGTAAAACATTTGTAGTACATAGCAGCATCTTTTTTCTTGTATTGGTAACACTTGTTTTAATTCTTTTTCCTGCACAGAGGACATTTGAGTTATTTCTCCTCCTAGCCATGGTTGTGTTGCTGCTAATGCTCCGAGTATAAATCCATGTTAGAGGTAAACACTGACAGATCTGCTGCCCTGATAGTGTTTCTGTGAAGGTATTTGTTGACATTTGTTCTGTTACCAGCAGCTGGATGAACTTCAGTGAACAAGTCGCTCCATGATGGAGATCCGTTTCGAGGCCTGAAGTCTGTTCTGGTGACTAAAGAGGAAGCTGTGGTTGTAAAAATCCTGCTGCAGCTTCTGTGGTTTGGAGCTCAGTTTGTGCTCGTACTTCCAGGTATCGCTGTTGTTTTCTTTCCTGCAGCTACTGTACAGGACAAACACCTGTTATTACATCTGTATAACACCTTTAAACCATCATAGATTGAACACACACAGTACATGTGCAATTCATTCACCAAATCAAAGGTGTTGTGATGTAAATGTTGTGATTTTTAGAGCCATGATGTCTACTTTCTTTAATGTCTTTGCATTGTTTAGACTTTCTCCAATATCATTTCAATTTATTGTTACATCTTGTTTGAAAATTAACCAACAACAGAAAAGTTTGCACCAGATTATGTAAAAATAAGTCACCAGTGACTCAGCTGTGAGCAACAGTCATGTGACAGATATTCAGGGAATTTTTGGGTTTGTTTACACAGAACAGAGAGGAGACAAGTATAATAAGTGTGGGTTTATAAACCACAGCGTGAAGCCTGAACTGCTTAGTACACAGATATCAATGGGCTGCATAAACAACTACTGGAAATTTAATAATGCCAGTCATGTCAATTTTAAACAGCCATAAACACGCTATTTTGCTTTTGACTTAAAATGAGCCATGTGACTTGTCATTGGTGTCTCAATGAAATATAAAAAATGTTCTGAACATTCAGTGTGCATCAAGAAATGTTAACCAATACATTAAATAAAATGAGCAAAGCTTATTTGTGCAATATGAAAAATATCAAAGAAACAAATGTATTGTCCCAAAAAAGTAGCATGAATTAAAAAATCTCCCCTTTCGATTGATTCTAAATGACCCAAAAACATGAATTACCTTTGACAAATTATAAAATAGAAACTTTCAGATGCGATCATACTGTAAAATCAGAATATAATATTAAATTAATAAATATACAGATTAGCTAGAAGAAGCCTAAGTTTTGCAAACACATCAAGATTATTGCATCTAATTTGCCATAAAGTACATAACATAATTAAAGCTGCAAGCATCACATCCTTGCTGATCAGTGAATCCAAGCATGTCCACCAGGTGGCGCTGCGACTGAGAGTGTATTTCGGCCTATGGATCTGATAAAAGCCAGACTCTGATCACACATGTAACGTTTCAGGCTGATTGAAGCATGGACAGGCTAGTTACATGACACCTCCTGTTCCATGGTGAGTTTTTGAAATTAGTTCGGCCGCCATTTCCACGCCCTCAGACTTTTGCGAGCGTTTTGATAACTTTTGATCACCCATGCCTGGAGTACGTCCTGGTTTGAACTCTGTCAGTGTTACCTTGTTTGAGTTTATACCTTTTGAAAATGTGCAAAAATTGGTCCAAAATAGTCCAAAATATGACATAATTCAAAATGGCCGACTTCCTGTTGTGTTTTGGGTATTAGTTGCCATGGACTTTTTTGTGCGTCTTGAGGGGTCAGATATGTGTACCAAATTTCATAGCTGTAGGTCACATGTACTGGCCGTAGTTCCTGTCTGAAATCTAATTTCTGGGTGGTGCTATTGAACCATTTTGGCTCACTCCTATGCAGTTCCCCTAAAATATTAAATTCTTCACCGGTCCTGATGTGTGTGCAAAGCTTCATGCGTTTCCAGTATTTTTAGGCGTTCAATGTTGCGATTTTAAATGCGGCAGAAAAATTAGGAAAAATAACAAACACAAGAGGATTAATACGGTTTTTACAGTAGAGTGTTGATTATTGAGTAGTTTCTATTGTTTCCTCTCTTTGTACTGTTGAACATCATGCAGTTAGGATTGCTCTTGATTTGGTTTTTTATTTAAAAATCTTGAAAACATTGAACATCGTAAAGGTCGAAGATGGTTAAAACATTTTGTTTTTTGCTGCTGCAGCATTTATCTTCTGTCAAACAGGTTTTACACAGTTAAATACAGATTTATTAGTGTTGTTTGTTGAGAAGATCAGTTGAATTAAATAAAGATTAGATCATCATTGTTGTGATATCGTGCCTGAGTAACGTCATGATCTGTGGATTGCTCTATTTTGGATAGATGACAGAAAGAATACGTGTTTTAATAGAATTAAACAGTAAATCAAAGCAGCATCTGGTTGCTTTAGTCTGTCTGGATACTGGACATCAAAGGTCAGAGCTTCTGTTCTTGGACAGAAAACATGATCCTCTCAGACGTGAAGATAAAAACCACACATTTAGACATCACTTTATTCAAATCCTTGACACTGATAGTCACTTAAAAACAGTACTTTTTTTCATATTTTAGAAAAAAACAATTAGTCTCTATGTGCCACCAGGTCCTAAAAATGTAAAATCATTCACAAAGAAATCAAACACACCTCCTCCAGAATCAGTCATTTCTGTGTGAGATGTTTTGTTAAACCGGTTTTTGAAAAAAGGCAGTCCACCACCACAAACATAAAGAAAAAAAAACGTGTTTCATATAAACTATGACGACTTGACTCATAATATGGGACGTTTGTTTACTATCAGCATTGGCTAGACGTTAAACTTTACGTAAAAATCTGACCCCTGGAGTGAAAGTCATGTAACAGAAAAGATAAAATATTTAAAATGAGTCCACCAGTTGTTTTTAAGTGTGTCACATATTGCAGATACACTTGTTAAAGGAACTCCAGGTGTTTAAATCTCCCTTTTTAAGGACTTTTCATCTTTGTTGACTTAAAACTTGAAATGAAAACGCCATTATTTTTGACATAAGCAATCTCACCTCTTCTTTCAGAGAGACAAAGACACAAAAATAGGATTGCAAATTGAAAAACTTCGCACAGAGCTGCTGTAACTTCTCCTAGAGTGACATCTACCAAACCCAAATCAGTTGACGGTAAGTACTGATCAGGTACATGTTGTGTTTATTGCACAAACCTACACCTCACTGCTGTTTCGTGATCGAATATCGGTGGACAGACAAGGCGTTGTTGGTTTTAATTTATGTTTCGCAGGTGACGGTTCTGACTGAACAAAATAAACACTCTGGTTCTGCTGTAAAATAACTAATTTTGTCTGCATCAGGTTCATATTCATCTCCTATACCGTTTAGCTCAGCAGACTGTAATGGTTTTTAGGTGTAAATTAAAAACCTTCATACCAAAAACCCTCCAAAATTTTGTAATGTTCTGTTTTGAAACCCACAACTTCAGTAACTTTAACAGGAAGGACTGAGTTCTTCTTTAAAGGCTGCAAAGGTTGAGTCTGAAGAGCTCAAACAGACGTTTTGGTTGAGTAACAAATCACAATAACAATCTCAAAACTTTCATCACTCTTACAGTAAATGACATTCAGTCCTTGATGTTTCTCTTTAACAAAGATCTCTGAAGGATCTCTGAAGAACTTCAAATCTCACAGCTCTGCTTTTACATTTCTGCCCTTGTGAAGTCATTCGGTAAAGTCAAAGCGTCTTGACTGTCTGCTTGAGATGTTGAAACAGTTGGTCTGGGCTGGCTATCACTCACATGTTCCACCATCACCGTTGGAGGCTTCAGGAGGTTTTCCTCATGGTGTTGCTGCTGTGAGTGTGGAGAAGGCCGCGTGGAACATCTGGGCGAAGGTCGAGGTGAGTGTCGAGGCGAAGGTCGGGGCGATGGCCGAAGCTGCTTCTTGAGTTCATACTCCTCAGCGCTGACCTCAGGAACCAGAACCTTGGCAGTGTGATGAAACATGGCGTAATCCACCCGGTAGCTCCTCCTGGTGACCCGGATCATATCCTGGAACAGCTGACCCCACAGGATCTCAGCTGGAGTGTACGAGGTTCTGGTCTGGTGCAGCATCCCAGTTTGGTCGTCCGTGTAGGTGAATGACACCACCAGCTCAAAGTCGGCTTTCCTCAGATCCATCAGACTCATCTTGTACAGTGGGCTGCTGGGCTCCATCCGGTGGAAGATGGTGGTCGGCGTGACCAGGACCAGGTCCCTCTGCTGGATGACCAGGTCCTCGTAGGTCACGTCGACCTTTCCTGTGGCGTGCATTGTGGAGCGGACTATCTGAGCGCGAGCCGTCCCCTCCACCAGATGGTTTCTGCGGAAATCCCCGACCCTCCAGGAGAGGCAAAGGTACCCGTTGTGAAGGTTGATGACGGCACAGTTGCTGAAGCCCACCGTCTGCGCCCTCTTTCTGGCCGAGGCCATTTTAGCAACAACAATTCCAATGACGAAGGTGTCAATGAAGCAGCTGATGACGTCCTGTATGGTGACGATGATGATGGCGATCATGCAGTTCTCCGACATTCCTCTGAAACCGTAGCCGATTGTGGTTTGAGTTTCGAGGGAGAAGAGGAAAGCCGCTGTGAAGCTGCGTACCTCATAGACACAAGGATCGTTGGTGTGATCTCTGATGTCTCCGTGAGCGAGAGCGATGACCCAGAAGAGGACACCGAAGAAGAGCCAGGACAGGATGTAGGACAAGGCAAAGATCAGGAACATCACCCTCCACCGGATCTCCACCAGGGTGGTGAAGATGTCGGTCACAAACAGCAACCATTCCTCGGGGACATGGCGGAAGACGACGTTACAGTTGCCTTCTTTACGGACGTAGCGGTGCTTCTTTGGCTGAGGCCCGTTTTCAGTCTTCACACTGAGTTCATCAGTGGGGCTCACCGACGTATACTGTTTATGCATCTTCCAGAGTCTGCGGGGAACATAGGAAAAGATGTTTTAGTCACTTGAGTGACATGAGAAATATCAAATAGTTCACATTTTTAGTCTTCATTTGTAAGCTACTGTTTAAAATATCTTTGGGGTATCTTTGGATTTTAGAAATCATTCTTAACTTGTTGATTAAACCCCTAAAAATGCATCTGTGTGAATCAAAGTTACATATTTAGGAGTGAAAATAATCACTTTATGCCTTAAAATGGCTTAATTGGTATTAAGTATTTTGTTTTTCTCCCGATCTGGTGATATCATTTAATTTTTACTATTTGCCAATATCCAAACCATGTTCCTAGATAATACACACCTGAAGTATTGTAGATTAGCTGCAGTACCCGGTTGTGCCACCAGATACATAGATCTCACTGTTTAATAGAGAGAGCAGAGGAGATGGGCAAGCAGAGAGCATTGTGCGGGTTTTTGCTAGTAAAGGGACACCAAGACAAAGGCTGTGTCCGAAATGGCATACTAACGTACTACATACTCAATGAGTATATACTGTATACTACGTACTATAAGTATGATTAGAATGCTGACCGTTCACACTGTAGTATACTACTACGTTTCCCATAATGCATTTCAAACCTCCGACCACAAAAACCGGAAGTACGGCTATCAAATATCTCGGCTGAATGCCAGCTTCAGGTCGATTTTACGCTAACAAGTAGTCGCATAATTAATGTGGCAATTTCAAGCCGGCACTCCTTATGCAGTTATTAGCCAGATTATGCGAATCGTTTCAATTGTAGCTGCAGGCTACTGGAGGTAGCTGCTACTTGTTCTGTATGCAAAGCGAGCTGCTGCAACTAGCTGCTAGCATTCAGTAGCACGTTGTGAGGCGTCTGACAAATTTAAAACGTTGGTCAGAAAACGCCTATTTCTCAAATCTGTGGGGTGATTAGGATGACTACTTAACCACATAAAATAAAATAAAAATTGCCCCGGTCCAGCCACAGATCCCGCTGAGGCTTCCATTTCGGTGGGTAGCTCGCAAAGCATTATGGGGCGGTTGAGTATGACTAGTGTGGTCACCGCGCATACTTAAAAATTTTCCAGAAATAGTATACATCCGGGTATTTCTCGCGTACTCAATCTTTTCATACTATCTAATGTGAACGCACTACATACTTATTTTGACGTCACACTTAGTATGAGTCGTACGTTAGTATGCCATTTCGGACACAGCCAAAGAGTTTTGTGGGGGCTAATGACCTGAAGTCAGTGCACATGTTTAAATCTAGCTGGGATCAAACGCAGTAACATTCCTACATGTTAAAGCAACAATATTACCATTGGACAAAAGTCTAAGGGCTCAGTTTTTATTATAAATTATTTGATTATTGACTGATAATTCCATACTTTTTAATAGTTACTTTAGATCAAAAGGTTGCCTTTGAAGAGAATGTCTTAATGGGGAATTAAATTACTTACAAGAAGCCCAAGAGTGTACAGATCTTTTCCTGACTTGTAGCTATGTTTTTTGTTTTGCAACTTAAACTTTTTTGGTTGGACGTCTGCATATTCGAGATTATACCTGGACATATTTCACGAAAAGACATGGAAAGAACAGTGGGGGGCTTTAATTAAACACTTGTAACTTTAACAGGGCAAAAGGGAGTAGAGCAAAATCAGGTTTGTACTAAAATATGACCAAATATACACATTAAACGATGCAACCTAAAAATAAAAGCAAGTCTTTTTCAAATAAAGGTCTGTTACTTTTTTTACTTGAGGTGAATAAACCCTTCAATCCCTATTTGAGGAAACTGGATACTTTTCAACTTCAGCTTCCAGATATTGAGTTTCTTTTTCCTCTGTAATTAACTGTGGTTAATCTCCCAACTTGTCGCCTCTTCAGCGTTTGTCCGTTTGAACTGAGCGCTTGTTGTTTTTCATCCAACTGACCCCAAACTCTGCCTGAGCTCAGATCATTAGAGTTAATGCAGGTCATCACAGTAGACCAGACAGCCACTAAACCTGTCTGATCTCTGACCCAGATCAGGAGGTCAGTGGTCCACGAATGTGACACAGAAATCCAGATTTTTGTCCCTAGTTTAACTCTGCACCTGAAACACAAATTTTACCAGTTATTTGTGAAATGTTGAAGCTAAATGAGGCCGAAGATCGCTGTAGTGTTACAGCATTATAGTACATTACAGTACATCTATTGACTACAGTTACTGTTTTATTGATTCTACAACTGATTGAGTCATTCTGTTTCTCCAGTTGCTAACTCTCTGAACCCTAAAACCAACCAGCAGCACTTAAAGGCATACTCATTTTTTTTTTTAAATTGCCAAAATCAAAGATAGAAACTGTAAAAACAGAACAAATTCACAGTCTGTGAACTGTGATGTTCTGTTCCTTCTGGAAAATTTGACCAAATATAAGGTTAAAATGAAGATTTCCATCACTTATTCCAACACTTTTTTCTCTTTGTCTTGTTTTAAAACTTATTAAAAAAACAAAACAAAACAAAACTCTGCCTTCCTCAGCAGGACTAAGAGACAGAATAGACTCAGCTGTGACCAACAATCATATGACAAAAAATAGACAAATATGGAAGCAAGTTCGAAAGATTGAGAAGAAAATAAAACTAGTAAATGCCGTGTATAGAGGAGCCATTTCTGGAAGATTTCTACAGCTGATTAAGTTTGTAGAAGCTGCAAAAATGTAAATATAAAAATTAGTGGTGGGATGCAATTTAAAAAATGAATGTAATTAATAAGAGAGCGATTATATTCAACAATTGAAGACTTTTTGTAAACTCTAGCCCTTTCAGTGTCTTCTAAAGTGGTCTATTATGGGATAGCTACACCGTTAGCTGGTACGAGGACTGTTGTAGCTAACGTTAGCTCTGGTGCTAACAGCAACATGTTTTACACTGAGGTGATCAGAAAACTTTTTGGTGCACAATTTACACATGACCACGTCTTTTATCCAAGCTGCCATCAGGAAGATTTTTAAAAGAAAACTTTCTGCCCAACAAGCTCAATGCATCTCGTCTTCGTACACTGTTCACCAAACTTTCTTGTGTGCTGATGTCAACCCTGTGCATCTTCTTCACGGCAACAGACTTTAGGTTCATTACCGCCACCTGCTGGGCTGGAGTGTTCATCAGTGTTACTGGTGTGCCAGAAATAAGGGAACTGAGAAAGGTGCGATTAAATGTGTTATTTTTTCTGTAATTAATTATTGGAAATTAACGTGTTAAAATCGCAGCCCTAATTTAAAATAATAATATGTTGAACTGCCATTTTTCCCAGTCTTGGTAGCACCTTTGGACAATTAGAAAAATGTCGTACATGTTGATTCCAGATTTTTTCAATATTTGTAAAATAAACTAAATTGATCATTCATTGCATTATTATTGTGTTAAACTGAACAAAAGACATTTCTAAGTTCTTTCTCCTTCTAGTCATTGTTGTTCTGTTTCCATAGTGGTTCAGAACTTTGTTATGCAGTGAAAAATGAACCAACAGTGAGGAAAAATGTAACTGGAGACAAAAAAAACACCCAGAAACGGCGAAAAGTTCAGACAGTTCAAGGAAATTTGTGACTAAACAAGCAGCAAAATTTGTACAAACAACAAACAGTTGAAATATGTTATGACGCTGCACCTTCTGCATTCACAAAATCCTTCAAGGGCTTTTCCTGTTGCTCCGACGCAGAAAAACATCCATTTACCTAAACCAGCTGTGCCCATTTTCCAACTTTCTTCTGTCCAGCTGCTGTTATTGGAGGAAACAATTAAAGGACAGAGTCTTCCATGTTTCAGAAACTGGAAATCTCTGACCTCTTACTCCTGTAACGTCTAATATAAATAGACGTAACAGCATTCTGATAAAAACAAGAACAACCTCTTTGTTCTTTCTAATGCTGCTCACATGTTTTCTTTCATATTTTGTGACCCCTTTTCATCAGATTGTTCTGGAGGTCTATTCTTAAGGTCTGGGAATGTTTACCATGTATGATTCTCTTTTTCCTGCCTCCTTTGTCCTGTGTCAATACCTTTAATCTTAATGGGGCAGTTGCCTGGAGATGCAAACCCAACCCAACAGTCCTCGCTGGGGCAGTTGTGTTTCTTTCCTCCTCCAATAAATCACTGATACTTAGGTTGATGCATTTTCTGCATTTTTAGATTCAGTTTAGGCTGCAACTGGAGAGAAATAAACTTATTAAACTTTCATTTTCTAAATTTTTTATTCAGTATAATTTGAGTAAAACAAAATCTCTCTTAAGTAGCACCAGAATGCCATAATATCTCGTTAGACCATTCCTAAAAACACAAAACTTTGAACACATTTTTCCTCAAAAACTACAGAAAGTGGGTTAGGCCACTCTGCTTCCAAACTCTTATTGTACAAGATCCTTCAAAAATGATCTACAATCATTCAAAATGTGTCCAAAATGACTTGAATATGATCCAGAATTAGGGCTGGGTATCAATCTAAAAGTTTCAATACCGGTACCAATACCGATACCTTCACTTCAATACCGGTTCCTAAACGATACTTTTTTCGATACCAGTTTTACAATATATACTCTAACAGAATGAAAATTGCATTACACATTACTTTTCATATCTTGAGTTTAATTTTCCAGTGCATAAGAACATTTGCAACCAGTGTACAGTTCAGTACATACCGAGCCACCTTCGTCCCCGGACCCTTCCTGGCTGACCCGGAGCCGGTCGCGATGCACCGCCGCGGAGGAAATGCGCCCGGCGGGGGACGGGCCCCTGGCTCGCCGAGTTGAATCCCCCGGGCGGACTGCGCGGACCCCACCCGTTTACCTCTTAACGGTTTCACGCCCTCTTGAACTCTCTCTTCAAAGTTCTTTTCAACTTTCCCTTAAGGTACTTGTCGACTATCGGTCTCGTGCCGGTATTTAGCCTTAGATGGAGTTTACCACACGCTTTGGCATATACAGTGCCTTGTGAAAGTATTCGGCCCCCTTGAACTTTTCAACCTTTCGCCACATTTCAGGCTTCAAACATAAAGATATAAAATTTTAATTTTTTTTCAAGAATCAACAACAAGTGGGACACAATCGTGAAGTGGAACGAAATTTATTGGATATTTTAAACTTTTTTAACAAATAAAAACCTGAAAAGTGGGGCGTGCAATATTATTCGGTCCCCTTTCATTAATACTTTGTAGCGCCACCTTTTGCTGCAGTTACAGCTGCAAGTCGCTTGGGGTATGTCTCTATCAGTTTCGCACATCGAGAGACTGAAATTCTTGCCCATTCTTCCTTGCAAAACAGCTCGAACTCAGTGAGGTTGGATGGAGAGCGTTTGTGAACAGCAGTCTTCAGCTCTGCCCACAGATTCTCGATTGGATTCAGGTCTGGACTTTGACTTGGATACGTTTATTTGTGAACCATTCCATTGTAGATTTGGCTTTATGTTTTGGATCATTGTCCTGTTGGAAGATAAATCTCCGTCCCAGTCTCAGGTCTTTTGCAGACTCCAACAGGTTTTCTTCCAGAATGCTCCTGTATTTGGCTCCATTCATCTTCCCATCAATTTTAACCATTTTCCCCGTCCCTGCTGAAGAAAAGCAGGCCCAAACCATGAGGCTGCCACCACCATGTTTGACAGTGGGGATGGTGTGTTCAGGGTGATGAGCTGTGTTGCTTTTACACCAAACATATCGTTTTGCATTGTGGCCAAAAAGTTCCATTTTTGTTTCATCTGACCAGAGCACCTTCTTCCACATGTTTGCTGTGTCTCTCAGGTGGCTTGTGGCAAACTTCAAACCAGACTTTTTATGGATATCTTTGAGAAGTGGCTTTCTTCTTGCCACTCTTCCATAAAGGCCAGATTTGTGCAGTGTACGACTGATTGTTGTCCTATGGACAGACTCTCCCACCTCAGCTGTAGATCTCTGCAGTTCATCTAGAGTGATCATGGGCCTCTTGGCTGCATCTCTGATCAGTCTTCTCCTTGTTGGAGGTGAAAGTTTAGAGGGACGGCCGGGTCTTGGTAGATTTGCAGTGGTCTGATACTCCTTCCATTGCAATATGATTGCTTGCACAGTGCTCCTTGAGATGTTTAAAGCTTGGGAAATCTTTTTGTATCCAAATCCGGCTTTAAACTTCTCCACAACAGTATCTCGGACCTGCCTGGTGTGTTCCTTGGTCTTCATGATGCTCTCTGCACTTTAAACAGAACCCTGAGACTATCACAGAACATGTAAACAATTTAATGAACAAGTTAATGACGCAAGTTAATGAGGCTCTGTAATTCAACAATTTCCCCAGGAACTGAGAGCATCTTTTAATCCGTGGGCAATTATTTCACCGGTGTGGTAATCGGGGAAATATGCTGTCTGGAGGCAGATGCTGTGCATGGTCCAGCTGTCGTTGCGCTGTGAGACTCATGTACGGCTGCATTGTCCGGCCACCTCCTCCAGCTCGTTGCGGATCTTTTGCCGAGTGGTATTGTACAGGTGAGGCAGCACCACATCGGCGAAATACTTGCGACTGGGTACAACGTACCTTGCATCTAACACTTTCAGCAGCTGCAGTCAATTCCAGCCATTTTCAGTACAAAAAATCGCTAATATTCTATTTGTAAATAAAAAAATATGACAAGAAATACAGGGAATATTCGACGCGCATCGCGAGGTGCATTTCCTTGAAAACGACCGATTCGGGGATTATATACCGACTTCAGGACATGTTTTGGTCAAAATATGTTACTGGCTTGTGTCGTCTGGATGTGAAAGGTTGGATTATGGCCGTTTTTTGTGGAATATTTTCATCTGTGTGTAATAATGAACCCGGAAATGTGAGTCGCGCTGTGTGCGTTGAAGCCGTGTATAGAGAACAGATGGATGGATATTCGTTGTTTGTCGGACAAATGTGTTTTTCTCACCCGCTGTTGTAATCACATCTGAAAGTGGTTTATACCGGCGGATTCATGAGAATCTAAGCTTTCCATCGGCGTATAGTGTTTGTATAATCGCATTTGGAGCCTTCGGACATTCTTTAAATTCCTATGCAAATTAGTAAGTGTACCGCCGGCAGTACACTTAAGTTTTAAACATACTTTGCAGCGAGGCTTTGTCTGCTGTTCGTCTGAAGTATCAAAACCGAACCAGTTCCAAGTGATTGAGTTAGCTGTGCCTTTCTTTTGAATGAATTCTCTGTTACATGCTGCCGCTGCCACGGGGAAGGGGGCTGTGTGACACCGCGCTACGGAAGCCCACGAGGAATGGGCGGACGGAAAGCGAAAGATGCCGGAAAACTGCGGGGGAAAAACTCGAGTTTGCAAAATAAAAATCTTTTTTAGCAACAAATTCGATAAATCGATTAAATCGATTTTTGCCCAGCCCTAGTGCATTTATACGGAGACTTGATTACACACAGGTGGATTCTATTTATCATCATCAGTCATTTAGGACAACATTGGATCATTCAGAGATCCTCACTGAACTTCTGGAGTGAGTTTGCTGCACTGAAAGTAAAGGGGCCAAATAATATTGCACGCCCCACTTTTCAGGGTTTTTTTTGTTAAAAAAGTATAAAATATCCAATAAATTTGATTCCACTTCACGATTGTGTCCCAATTGTTGTTGATTCTTGACAAAAAATTAAAATTTTATATCTTTGTGTTTGAAGCCTGAAATGTGGCGAAAGGTTGAAAAGTTCAAGGGGGCCAAATACTTTCACAAGGCACTGTACTGCACCGCGCACTATTGGCATCCATTTTACAAAAGTAGAGCCACGTTTTAGACCTCAGAGGCATCTTTTCACACTTCGACGACACGCTACACAACTGCAGTAAAGTCAGTGTACCTAACGTGAAACCTGTCTGAATGGGGGGGGCACAGCATGTTTTTTTTCCGGCTTGCCGCAATCACGTGTAATGTTACAGCCAGTTACAGGTTTGCTTTATCATAATCACGTGATAAGTACCGGAACAGGGAATCGAAAGATGAGGCTTATTTCGATACTCATTAGTACCGAAACATTTCGGTCGGTGCCATTAAAGAACCGAAGTTCGGTACTCAGCCCTATGTCCAGAATTACAGAAAATGTGTCCAAAATTACTCAAAAGTTCCTACAAATTCTTCCCACATTGATAAAAATGATTTCAAAATGTACAAAATGACTAGAAAATTGTCCAAAATTAATTAAATCTGTTCAAAATGAACTGAAAATTAATTAAAAAAAAAGAGTGACAACTTACAGAATGACATGAAGGGGATTAGAAGTAGAGTGGTCTAATCCACCAAAAATCCTAAATTTTATTTTGATTTCTGTAATATTTTATGGTCTAGATTTAAAGTGGTCTAATCCACAACCCAAACATAGCATTAGAGTGGCCCTTCAACATTAGACCATTCTTGAAAACACAAAACTCTGAACCCATTTTTCTCTAAAACTAATAAAATGTGTAGACCACTCTGCTTCTAAACCCTTCATTTCAAGCTGCAACTCACATTTTCATTATTAATAATTCTGATAATTTTCTGGATTAACTGATTAATGTAAGTTGAGTAAAAACAGCAGTAACAGTGCAGGTAAACTTGAGTTCTGTTTTAAAAGTTTTAAAAGCATGTTGTGCCACAGTGCGACGTCTTTTGCCCCAGAAACATCGAACTCTCCATAAACACACAACAATATTTCCATGCAGAAGCTCGACGTTGTCCAACAGCGATGGACCAAGACCTTTTTTTCTGGGTAGAGGTCAGAAAACTGTCAGAGATCCAGTAAAGGAAGCGCCACGGGACCGAGCTGGTCTAAGTCAGCAGGGGAAAAATGAATGTGGAAACTGGAATGGTGTCATGGTGCGATCACGGGCAGAGGAAGGATCAATCACAGCCAAACCACTGAGAGCATCCTCTACGCCCAAAACAAATGGGGTTTGAATCACCGCTATCTGACTGAGGGAATTGGGCTCCAGTCACAGACTCCACTTTCTCCTGGCCACAGCCAGCTCCACCACTGCCAGAGCATGGAGCTCACTCCATGAGGTCATAGGAATAGCGTCCTATTAGCTTCCCATAATCCCCTCCTAAGTACCCTGATGTGTAGGAAGACCGGAAAATGCAGCGTCCTGCTTTAAAACCTGCAGCTGTCGTTTTGAATGCAGTAAGACGTGCACATCCTCAGTGATTCTGTACATGTATGCTAACAAGGTGCAGTCATTTAGCTTATTTCTGCTTTCTATATTAAAAAACTGCAATGATTGAGAGAGGAAAGATAAAATAAGGTGCTGCTGGTACATTCATTGAAGTTCGGCTACAACTGGATGAAGTAGAGTTGGATTAATAACCCACTGGATGGTTTCAGTGGTTCTGTTTTATAAGAAACTGGTGAACTTTCCATTATTATTCAAGACGGGATCCAGACTGAAAAGTCGACTTAATTTACAATTTAAAGTTCAATTGCTGCCTTTAAAACGCCAGTTAAGGTAACATGAAAAGGCAATTGGTAGTTAAGCTAATAATTTACTATTTTTGTGTACAATGATAATAAAGCTATTCTATTCTGTGTTCTGCTGATGCTCTGCTTCTCTCTGCATTAAAATAAAGCTTTAATTTAACAAAAAAACTTGCAGTGATTATTCGATTTACAGTAAAAGCACTGGCAGCAACTTCCATTATCGATCACTTGTTTTGGTCATTTTTAGCCCATCTAGTTGGACCAGCACTGACAGATTTTAGCGACTATTGGATTAACTACAGTAAAGTTTTTAGAGGCATTACAGTCCATCTGTTGTTGACTACAGTTACAGCTCTGTTTTATTGATTCTACAACTGATTGAGCGGTTGTGTTTCCGTAGTTGTTCACTCTCTGAACCCTAAAAAATCTCCAAAATGACACCATTTTTAACATAAGCAGAGAAGTGAATTTTGGATGTCTGCATCTCGTTTTGTTTGTCTGTTTTTCAGAGTGATTCTGACCCAAACAGCATTTTAAATCTAAAACTGAGCAGCCGTTTCCATCACAGTTGCTCCACTTCTTATAGCGTTCTCTTCTGTAACATATCAGGAACCTTCTGTTAAATATAAGATTCCCGTGTTCCTGGAAACGCTGGACAATCATCAATCTGAGCACAGTGCTAATGCAGTCATTTACATCTGAGTGCAGCGAAGCCTCCTGGTTCCCGGTGAGCTGCTGACCCACCAGGTCGAGCTGTTTTCCCCACATCCACTCTGGACCTGAAGCGAGCCGCTCTGTGTACAAAACAAGACATCACTCAGAGCGAGGAACCAGAACACACCCCGACCTCTGGCACCAAGTTCCAGCTGCACTCAGAGCTCCGACACTCTATATTTCTGAGGTTTTTATTGATGTTTTCCACAGCAACGCTTCCTCACCGCGTCCTTTTGTCTTGTGGAGTCGGACAATAGAAGTCGAGGGATGAACTCTGGAAACAACTTAGGCAATTGGCTGGTTTCCTCCGCTGCTCGGGGCACTTACAACTCCATTACATGCTCACTTACTGCAAATGACAGAGTGCCACCCATCTGTGGTTCATTGGAACAGAACCGTGGACACGAGTGGCTGGTCTCAGCTTGGCCCGGGGCTTTCTGCCGCCTCTAATGACCTTCAAAACCTCCACGCTGCACAATGTTTCCGTCTCAGCCAGTCGCTTCAGCGAACCGCTTCAGATCACGTTTTATACTAAATCTGGTGACATTGATCTGTACTGGAGGTTTCCCATAAAAATTTGTAGACGGAACATCGCTGGCGACACCTTTCACCCTCAGAACTCCAAGCAGTTTCTGGGCGTTTTTAGCTCTTGTGACATTTTTCCTCAGTGTGGGCTCATTTTTCAGTCTAAAGTCCTGCACCTCTATGGAAACGGACAAATTTTGCTGCTAGTTTAGTCACAAATTCCCTTGAACCCTCTGAACCCTACCTGGTTTGTGAGTGTTTTTTTTTTCTCCAGTTACATTTTTACTCACTGTAGGTTCATTTTTCATTGCAATATAAAGGCCTGCACCTCTGTGGAAACACAAGAAAAAGGAAAAAGAAGTGCAGCTTTGCTATAAATCATAAAAAAGACTAAATGCTTGACTTATTTGATTATTTATTGTACAAAAATTGAAAAAAAACAAAACTGGTGCAACATTTTTCCAAGTGCCCACAGATAGATAAAATGTGACTTCCAATACTGTACATATTATGCTACTTACATTTTTTGTTAGTTGTCCGTACTCGTTTCCCCATCACTTGTGTAAACACTGCCTGCAGTTCAGTCGAAAACTTTTTTGTCACGAAACTGTTGGTCACAGCTGAGTCACTAATGGCTAAAGTTTTTAATTTTCTATACAATCTACAGGGTGTCCCTAAAGATTGGAAATCTCATTAACTATATATTTTTTTGCCTCCACAGATTAAATATTGCTGTTATATTAAGTATACACTGTTGTTCAAAGGTTTGGGGTCACTTAGAAATGTCCTTATTTTTGAAAGAAAAGCATTTTTTTTTCAGTGAAGATACCATTAAATTAATCATAAATCCAGTGTAGACATTGTTAATGTGGTAAATGACTATTGTAGCTGGAAACAACTGATTTTTAATGGAATATCTCCATAGGGGTACAGAGGAACATTTCCAGCAACCATCACTCCTGTGTTCTAATGCTACATTGTGTTAGCTAATGGTGTTGAAATGCTAACTGATGATTAGAAAACCCTTGTGCAGTTATGTTAGCAGATGGATAAAAGTGTGAGTTTTCATGGAAAACATGGAATTGGCTGTGTGACTCCAAACATTTGAACGATAGCGTGTTCTTGTTTCCTCTCTGCTCTGTATAAACACTGCCTGCAGTTCACTAAAAAACTTTTTCTTCACCTACAACACACTAACTGTTTTTTTTTTAACCATGCTACATAAATATGCTAGATTTGATTTAATTTGTTTCTCCATAATTCAGCCACTTTATTTTACAGGAAGTCCCTACAGCTCCTGTAAGGTTTGGCCTAGAGGTATTTAATTTAATAAAGGATGTACTGACAAGATGTAGAAGGTTTGTTGTGATTTTCACAGTTTTGACATCAATAATCTCCTAATTATTGTTATTAAAATACATCTTACCATAGGGAAGAGCACAAAAAACGCTATTTTAATTTAAGTTTTGTCAGAGAGACTGATGTAGTTTAAGTCGTGTTTCAGCCACTTTTTAAAAACAAACATTTTCACAAACTAGAGGAAATTACCTTTAAATTAAAGCCTCAAACATGCATATTGGTCTCACAGTTCTTCTGTTATCAGCTTTTCTGTTGGTGAAACAGATGATGGATGCTCAAATGTAGTTTAAAGGCTGGGAGGCTTCATAATGTGTTGTGTTTTCGCTGCTCCACACGGTTAATGTTTTATCTAAACTTTAAACTAGCAGCTGAACCAGAGCACGTGATGAGATTTGTTTTGCATCATCAGAAAGAGATTAACTTTGCTTTTATAGATGCAGGATTTCACCTCTTAGCTACAGATTTTCATCAAGTTTCTAAAAACATCTTTGTCTGGTTTTGAGTTTAGAGTCTGGTCACACACTTTATGAATATTCTAAATATTATTACCTTATTTAATTGTTTATTGCTGGTTTTGATTCCCTTTCGTGACTCCAACTGCAGGATCTTCCTCAGAGCCATCATGACCTTTACAATCTCGCATGATTCACTGTTTAAAAGATCAATAGACGTTTATTTATGAAACACAGATGGTTCTGTTGTGTCAGCAGTGAAGTTGCCTCACACCCACGTCTTCTGCACTTCTTATAAATCAAACATAATTAGTTGTACTTAAAGAAAAAACCCTCAAATTCTATTTTAAATACATGCAACCTGAAGTAAAACTAACACTTTCTCAGACCTGGTCAGGTTTCATTGTGAAACTTGATCTTCACTTATCCCCCTGAGATCTTGTGTTGTGTTTTGTTTTTAGTGGTTCAGGCGTTCATTGTGTTTCTGCTGTTAATACTGGAGTTCAGATTACAGATTGTTCAACTGCAGATTGTCTTCACCTCCTTCTGAGGATTATATATAAATATGCACTTGGTTAAGCAGCCCGAAAGCTTTAGAATTATTTTCTTTTATCACATTTTGAAACCTTAATTAACATATTCCATATCTTTTATTCCGTTTAGTGTCTAAATACAGACGCTCCTCTGTACATTCAGATTTCATATCCTGTCTCAGGTCATTCCCAGGTTTGACATTGAACTCTGACATTGCATGAAACTGATCAGTAACAGTGGAATTAAGCAGCAGATTTCTGAGCTCTTACCTTGTTTCTGTCCAGGTGAAGCGGCTGCAGGTTGGACTCTCTGATCGGTCACCTGCTGGAGTGAACCAGCCCACTCCTCCCTGCTAAAACTAAACATTAACACCTCCCTTCAGCATCACATGGTGTCGCACGAACAGGTGAGCGTTTGGAAATCTGAACGTGCATCTTCAGTGTGGAAAATATGAGCGTACATGCAGGAAACCCATGCAGGCGTTTCTTGGGTTGGAATACTTTGTGACACCTTTGTCATAATAATTTTTTTGCTAATATTTACCTAAATGTTGAGTAATTATGTGTCTGACATTGAAATGAGAAGTAAAGCCTCATAAATAAACCTCCCAAATACAGATTCAAAACCATGAATCCCAAAATAGCTGCTAAGTTAAGTTCTGCTGCTGCATTTTGAATGACATCGACCTGAACTGAGGGAGTTAGAACCAGAGTGGTCCAACCCACAAAACATTCAAACTGAGTTTTATTAATCCGCCAAGTAGCGGTGGAGTTATGCGACGATCGGTGTTGGTTTGTCTGTCTGTCTGTCTGCTAGCAACGTTACTCAAAAACGGACCAACAAATTTGTATGAAATTTTGCTAATGATTACATGATTGTGTTCCTTCTCCAAATCCACCTTGGAGGACTTATCAGAATTTATCCATCAGAAATGATACAAGGAACAACTGATTAAATTGTGGGGGTGTTTCTGAGTCCCATCAATTCCCGCCGCCTGCTACATATTTAGGTCACGTGATTCGGTATCTGTACATAACATACACATGCGGAACACACACCTGTGCTTAGTGCAAGGTCATTTTGTTTGTGGGTACATCTGTATTAAATGGACACATTCTATGTTGCCGTGATTTCTGATCATCAATAACTAACAAAAAAATGCTGCATTTCTGACAATGCCATATGGGGGAATGAACAGCCTTGGAGGAGTACTGGTCTCTCTGAGTGCTTTTCTTGTTCCATGTGTGTTCATTTATGGCTTTGATGCCTTCAGTGAGAATCTACAATGTAAATAATCATGAAAATAAAGAAAAAACATTAAATGAGAAGGTATGTCCAGACCTTTGAGTGTTAGTGTACATTGCACCTCCATAAAGCCACATTTTTACACAGTGAGGTTTCAGTGTTTTGATTTCATAAAGGTAAAAAGAAACAGAGCAGTGTAGTCGCTAACCAACTGGTGTCAGGTACTTGTACAAGACAAAAAAGATAAACATTTGGCTGTCAATAAAAATTTGATCTCCTCTTCACACCTTGATCTGTGTTCACAACAGCAGATTACAAATTGTTGAACACTGTCGCTCCTTTGTGCCTGTTTTTGCATAATAAGTCCCTCATTCCCAGCCTGAGACTCCTTAGAGAGCTCAACTCGTACTTGATACCCCCTCTGCAACCAAAACTCTCCTCTTTGTCTGCGCAGAAACTCAAGTTTCAAACATGAAATCTATTGACCGTCAGCCTGTGAGGAGCTGCAGAAAAGCCTTAATGGGTCTCACATATTGTGATAACATGTCTGTCTTTCGTCTGCAGCTACAAGCAATCTGGGACGATGGAAACAAGACGCTGCTGCCGGGTCAGTGTCACGTTTCCGTCCCAGTGGTGTTAATGTTTACGACCTGAATAATGAGTAGAACTTAGAGGAAACGGCAGCTGAGTTATGTAAGAGAGTTATGTGTCTGTAAATACAACAAACGTGCCGTTAGAGCAGATCCTGATTGTCAGTAAAAGCTGCAGAAGAGTTAGTGAGGCTGAAAACACAGAATAACTATTTATAGATTGTTAAACTGCTAATGTAAAGCCATAAATCTTTATCTAGTGAGGGATGTATAAAAGGCCGTGTTATATAAATCAGAAGGTTTTGTCTAGAACACCAGATTTCATTAGCTTCAGCTGTATTTCATCCCACTATGACCGAGTCCCTCTGTGTTTTTCTTTATTATTGCAAATTGTAGGGCTGTATTCAACCAAAGAAAATCTTGGTGGACTGAAGTCCTAACTCTGCATGAACTAAATGTTCCAAAGTGCACTGAGTTCATTCCATCTGCAGCCTTCTGATCCTGAACGAATTCTAAATCAGCATAAAAATCAGCATTTACATCATATTTATTCACTTTAACCTGCTGTTAGAATGAATTTTAGACCATATGTACTGAGTTATGCTTGTTTTGATGTGTCCACACAAGCTTCTTAACCGTTAATCGGCATCAATCAAGCTAATCTATAATTGATAACACAAGATGGCATCATTCTGTGTCACTTTAAATGCAGTCACATGACATAAGCTACTCTGGTGGTGTAGATCAGCGGTCTCCAGCCGCCGGGCAGCACAGAAAAAATGAAAATTTTCTTTAGGCACATATAGGGACACAACAGCTAGGGCCCCGAGGGCAGGTGGGGATGGGAACGATGGGCACTGTGGTGGGGCGGGTGGCAAGGCTATACGGCCCTGTCTCCCCCTCATCCCCCTCTTGCCTGCCTCCCCTGCTCTCTAATCTTTTTTTTTTTTTTTTTAATGCACCACACACACTCACCTTGGGGGTAGGTCTGGGTTGGCTGACGCCCCCCAGCCTCCCCACTTTTAATGCACCACATGACACACAGGGTTACACTATCACGGTGCTGGGATAATGTTTCCCATTAGGGATCGGGAAACGTATTAATAGGGGAGTAATGGGTGGGTTTCACAGTTATGGCCTCGCTGGTGGGATCTGGCCCCCCTTACGGCTATGGGGCGGCAGGGTATCGCTGTGGCTGCGGTCCCCGGGGCCGGGGGGTCGTGGCCTGTGGGGGTTCTCCTGCGTGCCCGACAGGTCCCGGCTGGTGCTGTGGTGCGGGCTGGTGGTGTGTGGTGGCTGTGTCCTGGTGGGGGGGTCGGTTCGCGTCGCAGGATGTGGGGGCCTTGGGTGTGCTGTGCTCGCCCGGGGGCTGGTGCAGGGGGGTATGCGGGGTGCCTCCCCGTTGGCGTCACCGGGCCCCACCGCTCTGTCAATATTTGCCCTCTGGACTCGTATTGGGACCCGGCTCCGGTTCCCTCTGGCCGGCCTCCGGTGGCGGCCTGCCCACTGATGGGCTGGTTGCCGTCCCTTCGGTGGGACGCTCTGCCCCTGTGTCTGGCTTCCTGGCTGCTTGGGGCCGTCGGCCTCCTTGGGGGTGGGGTGCGGGGTTCTGGTGGGGGCTGGGGCGGGCGGGGTTGGGGCTTGGGTGGGGGGGTGTCCGCTTGCCCCGGGCTGCCTGGGTCGGTAGCTGCTCCCTCTGGTCTTTGGGGTCCGTGTAGTACACGGTGGCCCCAGTTGCCCTCTGGGGCACCGCCCCGTGGCTCCTGCGCCCTTGGGGGAGGGGGGCGCCCTGTCGGCTTGGCCCTGCTTTGCTGTGATGGCTGTTCTGGGCTTCGGGGTCTTTCACACTTGCGTGTGCATGTTTGCTCAGGTCCCACCAGCTCCTGTCGAGGTCCGCTGTTGAGCAGTGATGGGACCCGCCAGAATGTGCTGAGACTCTCTCCAGAGTCTAATCTCACACTAAACCCACTCTCCTTTTCTCTAGTATCTTCTTCTGGCCTATTCCACTCTATACTAACATGACACCCACAACTACAGTGTTCAGTACTGTCTGGCTATTTATTAATTAATTTATTAATTTATTTTTTTGTTTGTTTGGTTTTCTGTTTTTTGTGTACGTGTTTGTTTGTTTGTCTTATTGATGGGTAATTATTAGTCGGGAATAACACAGCACCTGATATTGTTCAGATGTAATAGCACCGCTTGCTAGTCCCTGTCCCTGTCCGTCCTGTCTCGTCCTGTCCACCCTTTGTTTCCCCTCACGTCACCACTGAGGTGTAGCACTGCCCTCCCTGGCTCTTAACAGACAATTGTAATAAAGAGTGTCAACTTAGCTTTCAGGGAGGGCTGGTGATGGTAACACGCATGCACTAAATAAGAAGATATTTGGCTGCAAGACTAAAATATGCATTAATCTCATAAAGTGTTGACACCCCTTCCATGGAGTTAAACAATGAGAATAAATGCAGACAAAAAAAAAAGAATGAAAACATTCTTAAAATCATCTTTCCTTTACTTCCGTCTATGCTTGTTTCCCGCACTTCACTCTGTCAGTTTTCATTTAGCGGCCGTTAAATGAAGCCGTCAGTCTAATATCTGCCAAAATTAATAAAGACAAAAGAACAAACGTCTCTGTAGAGCTTCTTTGAAAAGAGGGAGAGGCTCAGTGCTACAACAGGCGACAAAGTAAATACATATTCAGCAGTAATAAATTATTTTATTCATTCAGGTCGCATTTTTTATACTATAAAAGCACTCAGAGAGATCAGTACTCCTCCAAGGCTGTTCATTCCCCATGTGGGAATATCAGAAATGCAGCTTTTGTTTATTACTTATTAATGATTATAAATCACAGCAACACAGAATGTGTCCATTTAATATAGATGTACCCACAAACAAAATGACCTTGCACTAAGCACAGGCGTGTGTTCTGCATGTGTATGTTATGTACAGATACCGAATCACGTGACCTAAATATGTAGCAGGCGGCGGGAATTGATGGGACTCAGAAACACACCCACAGTTTAATCAGTTGTTCCTTGTATCATTTCTGATGGATAAGTCCTGATAAGTCCTCACTGGTGGATTTGTAGTAGGATCACAATCAGCTGATGTAGTGTTCACTTGTCATGGTTACAGTGACGCCGTGCTGCTATCTTGCAATGATACAGAACTCTTTAACAAATCCATGGATCCAGACTATAAGCCGCATCACTGCCAAAATCTAATCACTTGGTCCTTGTGTCCTGGCCTTTCCTGAAAATGTGGAGACCTTAGATTACCAACTATTATGCCACAAAAACAAAAGCTCTGGTCAATGGATATTAATTGTCACAGAAGACGTTGTCATGGTGGCCCTTCACTAGCTAAGCCCCCACAATGCTCTCTGCTTGTCAACATGAGCTGACTGTAGTCCTCCTCTAGTCTCTACAGTATGAAACAGTAAGAGTACCGCCTGGTGGAACAGCCAGGTACTACAGATAATCTACAAGACATTTTCTGACAAGCACATCCTTTGTCTTCTGCCTTGTCTGTTTGTGTATTTTTCATTGATGTTGTGGAAGTTCAGTGAGGTTGAGAGAGTTTGAGGAGGCAGACACACAGAGACACACTGGAGACTTAGATGACTTAGGCTGAGAGTAAGGTTTACTGATTTATCAGGAGAAATGACACCAACAGGGCAGCAGTTCATGCAAGCATCAGTTCTGAGGATTCTCTGATCTTTGGGTTTATATTGTAGTTGGGAGAAGGTCAGATTTAGATTACAGACCAAAATGAAGACAACTAGTCTGATTAGTCACATCAGAATAGACAACATCTAACCTTGATCATAGCAGAGAGTCCTGGCATATCTTCCTTTTACAGCATCTGTTTGTCGGAAGATATAAGATAAGATTTGGGATGACGTCAGCTAACAGCTGCAAGGAAGTACCTTAAATAAAAAAATAAATAAACTTTATTATTACAGACACAGTGGTCCAGATAATACTACCTTAATACCTTAGAAAGAGGAAAGAATATTTTTTCCTTCACAACTGACAAATAAGCCTGTTACATAGGCCATTTGATTATATAAGGCTATTCTATTAAACTTTTGGTGGCTTTCAATAAATGAGCTCTGGCAGGAAGACTTAAACTACCACAGAAGTCTTTGTCATGGTGCCTTTTTACTATCTAAACCCCTACAATGCTCTCTGTTTGCCAATGGACCTGTAAACTACATCTCAAGTAAATTCAACTGCAGCAAAATACATTTCTGTACGATTTACAGGCTCTTATTTACAGGATCAGACCGGTACTGCAACCTTTAAGCTAACGTTTAGCATGTGACTGTGAATTTCAGTGTTAAACCTCTGGGGACAATCGATCTCAACTTTGTGGTTTTAGCTGCTGCAGAGTTTTTCTTGAGCTAATGTAACTAAAAACAGTCAAATATTCAAACAGTCTGAATGCCTGATGAGATTTTGTGGTTCGTTAAGTCGTGAACTAAATGTTCGTTGGCTCCTGCTGCAGGAAAACAAAGTCATGCAAGCGATTTGACACCTTCACAAAATCTGCGGAGTAAGAGGGCAAAGCACACGCAATGACTCAATGGTTTTATTTTTCTAGTCGGAGCACAGTGTGGGGGTCCTCACAGTAAATTCCTCTGGGTGTCTCGGAGTATGTCTGTGAAACAACGCCAGCTTTTATGTTTATGAACCTGACTGCATTTTTTAAAAGTGAACGCATTTCAGAGTGTGTGTGTGCATGTAAATGTTAACAGGGGTCTCAGAAAAAAGTAGACCCATAACAAATCACCTCATTTCCAGGAAAAAGAAATAATTTGTTCCCAATAAAAAGGATCCACAAAAATACACGAGCACAGAGTGCGCACAGCTCTGATCAAACGTCCGCTCGCCAAGCCAAAGCACAAAATTAAAGAGGCCAGAAAGATTTCAGGGTGTGAAATGCAGACACTGGCTGCTTTCTAGCCACAGATTTGTCCAGAAATTTCAATAAATAGGAAGATATTTAAAAAAACAACGGATCAGCCAGGGTCTGCAGACAAGCTGCATCACAGCAAAGGTGAACTGAGGTAGGGATCATTTTCAGTGGAAGTAAATCTGTGCAGCCAGAAAAATGTTACATGTGCTTACAATTTAACTTTAACCTTCACTTTCACTTATCTTAGAATTGTACAGATTCATGTTATGACTCAGATATCTGCTCCTGAAACCGTCTGCACATTGTTAGGAACTAAAATGTCTCCGTCCGGGAGGATTTCAGGTCACATTCGTGTTGGAAAGAGCTAAAGCTGCAGGTTCACATCAGATACCGTCCTTGGTTTATTCTCTCACAGACAATTATCAACATGCATCAGAACAAATCTCTTGTTCTCAGGTATGAACATGTATGAAATTCTCAATATTCAGCCATAATATTGTACACATGGTACTTAGGTGTTGTTCCCAACTAACAAAGCTGTCTAAAACGAAACCGATTCAATCAAGTTGTTAAATTTTTTGGAAGATTTAGGTTTACTTTCATTCTAAAATGGACTCCATGGAGAGCAGGTGTTGCCTAAAGAGCAGCTAACATCAAGTTTTTAAACGTTTTGCTTGATATGCATCTAAAATGTGTATTAAGAAGCCAATCTTTGCAGCTGAATTGTCTGTTTTACTCTCTCTTGTTGGAGCCACGCCTCCGCCTCACCTATTTTTAGACCTCTGTGTTTGTGGTGGGGTTTGCCGGGACCTTCTGCCATGCGGGGCCCTTGGGTGTCCACTCAGGAAGTCCTGGTTGGTAAATCCGGCCCAGTCCGAATCCCACATTTGTTTCCTGTGTGTGTGTGTGTGTGTGTGTGTGTGTGTGTGTGTGTGTGTGTGTGTGTGTGTGTCTGGACCATCTGTGCAGCGTGTGTGAGTGTGTGTGTGTGTGTGTGTGTGAGCGATTGCATGCATGTAGCGTGTATATCTGCATTAGTGAGACTGTGTGGTTGGCATGAAAGCATCCAGTGTATCTTCTCCTAAAAGGCAGAACAAGCAAACAAACAGCTTTGCAGTAGGAAGCAGGTCGGCTGTTTAACAGCTGCTGAGCTTCGGTTCACTGCAGTTCAGCCACCTGGTAGTGAGTCTTAGAGCAGAGAGCGCCGCTGTACATCCTGGTTCTGGTTTCACCTGGATCTCACCGGACCCACTTTCATGTTCTCACACAGCTGACAGTCTCCTGCTACAGCTGAAACATTTCTGAAGGAATTTCTCAATTTGTTCCGAACCGTGGACTCTATTTTAAGTTTTTGGACTCCTTACAGCGAGAACCTTTGCTTTTAAATCAGCATGTAGTTATATAACTTATCTGAAACAATCAAAATAACCAAAGCTGAAGGAGATGACAGACTGTTGCGCCGCCAAAATCAACTCCTATGAAAGTCTGAACATCTTTGAAGGTTGGATGCCGGAAATATTTTTGCCGCTCCGTCTCAGATATTGTTTAGTCTTCGTAAATTTGTTCATTATGGCAAAAAACTAAGTTCTGTAAAATGTTTTGGCTGGACTTTTGAGAAATTCGTGTTTTCGTCTTCAAAGAAACATCCAAAACCCATCTCACCAGCCATTTTAAGGGTTCGATATCTCCAGAAATATAACTTCCACAGCCGTGAAATTTGGTGAGGACACAAACAAAATAGGTTCCAGAAGATTCAAGTGATTGACGAGAAATTATTGACCATTGAAAATAGAAAGATTTGCTCCAGATATTGTCTATAAATGCACTTATGTGGCTGGATCCAGATTTCCTACTACAAATAGTCTTCGGTTGACATTTCGCCAACTTTTGAGCCTCTAACATCAGTAGAATTTAATGTCTGGCAAGTATGGCAAGACAAGGTTCCAATTTTTTGGCCTTTTTATTAAAATAAAATGGTGATGTGGACTCTTTCATATGTCCACAAAAACTGGTGTGCACGGGGCTCTATATATTATTAATATATGAGCAAATTTGTGAGTTCCTTCCATGTTGTCATCATGTTGAAACTGGACAATTTATTAGTCTAAAAAATAAGTTTCTCAACTAGTTCAGAAACATAGACAGTTTTTGTACTTCTTAGAATGAGTGCTATGTATTTTAAATCAAAATTAAGATATGTAACCCAAAGCTTAAGCAGATGTGAGGCTTTTGCAATGCCAAATTCAACTGAACACATTCAAAAGAACACTTGGCGAAGTTGCAGTAAAACTAAACTTTAGGTTTTTTTTCTAATAACTACACTACGGTTCAAAAGTTTGGGGTCACGTAGAAATGTCCTTATTTTTCAAAGAAAAAGCAGTTTTTTCAGTGAAGATAACATTAAATGAATCAGAAATCCAGTCTAGGCATTGTTAATGTAGTAAATGACTATTCTGGCTGGAAATCCTTCCATTCTCTATACACCGCTTTATCCTCACTGGGGGTGCTGGAGCCTATCACAGCTGACTCGGGCAAAGGCAGTGGACACCCTGGACAGGTCACCAGTCTGTCACAGGGCTACATATACAGACAAACCATCACTCTCACATTCACACCTACGGGCAATTTAGAGTAACCAATTAACCTCAGCATATTTTTGGACTGTGGGAGGAAACCAAAGTACCCGGAGAAAATCCACGCATGCACAGGGAGAACATGCAAACTCCATGCAGAAAGATCCCAGGGATCTTCTTGCTGCAAGGCGAAAGTGCTAACCACTATACCACTGTGCATATTCTGGCTGGAAATGTTTAATGGAATATCTCCATAGGGGTACAGAGGAACATTTCCAGCAACCATCACTCCTGTGTTCTAATGCTACATTGTGTTAGCTAATGGTGTTGAAAGGCTCATTGATGATTAGAAAACCCTTGTGCAGTTATGTCAGCATGTGAATAAAAGTGTGGGTTTTTATAGAAAACATGAAATTGTGTAGGTGACCCCAAGCTCTTGAACGTACGTTTATATATTTCTGAACATTTTACTTGTTTTGAAACAAGCTTCTGAGATGCTGCCAAAATAAATCCAAAGAAAATGCATATTAGGCTTGTTTCCATTAACTGATTTGGAGTAAATAAACTAGGCTGCATGGTGTATTCAAAAGGTGGCAATATTGAATTTTAAAACCAGTTGTTTGCCAACTGCCAAAAATTAAAATCTTCAATAATTGTTCTTTATTAAGAAAGATGTTAGTTTTTTTCATTTCAGTGGGTATTGGCCCAAACAGCTGATTAGTCATCTGATTTAAATGTTTGCTAAATCACAACTGATTTAGAAATTTCCAGTGAAGCACATTAACTCTTTCTCGAAAAGTGAAAAACTACCTTAAGTGAGCGCAGCCATTAACCACCACAGAAGTCTTTGTCATGGTGTCCGTTGCAAGCCCATAGCCCGAGTGAGCGCTTCCTCTTGTCGATAAAGTATTAAGCGCAAACAAACTGCAGTTTTCCATCTCGTTGAATAGTAATAAGTGGTACCACAAGGTACTACAGCCACCATCCATCCATCCATCGTTCCATCCATCCATCGTTCCATCCATCCATCCATCCATCCATCCATCCATCCATCCATCCATCCATCCATCCATCCATTTTCTTCCGCTTATCCGGAGCCGGGTCCCAGAGGCAGCAGACGAAATGGGTCATTCCAGATGTCCCTCCCCCCAGCAACGCCTTCCAGTTCTTCCTGTGAGATCCCACTGTGTTCCCAGGCCGGATAAGATACATAATCATTTCAGCAGATTCTGGGTCTACCCCGGGGTCTCCTCCCAGGCAGATGTGTTTGGAAAACCTGAAAAAGAAGTCTCTCCGGAGGCATCTGAATCAGATGTCCAAAACACCTTAACTGGCTCCTTTAGAGGTAAAGGAGCAGAGGCTCTACCCTGAGCTCCCTCCAGATATCTGAGCTTCTCACCCTATCTGTAAGGCTGTGCCCAGCCACCCTGCAGAGGAAGGTCAATCTTTCGGTCACTACCCAGAGCTCATGACCATAGGTGAGGGCTAGAATGTAGATGGACTGATAAATTGACGATGGTTCGGTACAACGCCCACATTACTGCTGCCACTGCACAACTCCACCTGTCCATGTCACACTCCATTTTCCCCACACTTGTGAACAAGATCCCAAGATACTTGAACTCCCTCTCTTGGGGAAGCAGCTCCGACATCCATGTTCTTGTTTCTCTGTCTTATTGATTCATACATTTTTAACTGGCGAAATTTGTACTGGAAATGAATTGAATATGTGAATGCTGACACATTTTAAGCATCACAATGAAAGGCTCTGAGCAGCTCTTCACCAAAGTGTATCATCCCACATTGCAGCCAGAAGTCTTATTGACGCCCCGTTCTGTCTTTGATCTCTTCATTTCAATCATCAGTTTCTCAAACATCCCTGAATTAGTTCATCTGTGTCTGTCCAGGCCTTCTCTGGATTACAGAAGATTTAGGTTAGCCCTTGTTCCTCGACTGTATAGGAAACAGCTGAAAATTCAAAACGCCGTAGATAAACACACACTCTCATGCAGACCAAGAAAAGCGCTAAATCGGTCAGGAGGGAATTTCAGGCTCAGAGCTCTGGCTGCGGCTCTGTGAGGTTCCAGTAATTTCGCTGTGTCTCCTGTTTCATTCAGAAGCAACTGCTATGTGCTGCATGTGTGAGTTTCATAAGCATTCTTATGTCATGGCTCATGAGGCTGTGATGTGACGCTAATCTAGCCCAGCACACCAGGGGAAACAGCTACTTTATACTGGCTCTCTACCACCACGGACCATTTGGCGAACACTGCGGGTTTCCATCTTCACTTTTTCTTCTTCTCTCATTGTTTTGCTGCTCCTTCTTGTCTCTCTAATTTCTGTAAACCAAAGGAGGAATCATAACTGTGACCTCCTTTAGGACTATACTGAAACCTGCTTGACCCCAGCTGCAAGCGGTACTCCATTGGTGCTACGTTTCATCACATGTATGTACATTATTTTTTAAATTTGCTCAACCATAAGCACAATTTGTTGACTTTTTTCTGGTAATCATGGAATCCAAAAAGGTGTTTGTACACTCAGCCAAGAAGGAAACTAAGAAATGTTGTAGTGTTGATTAGTTATAGTGAGGGTTGTAGGATTCAGAAAACTCAACCACATGAAGAGACTAGCTTTTGAATTATCTGACATCCAGGTAAATTACAGTACACAACAGAAGTGAGTACACCCTAGTGCAATAAATGACTCTTAACTGAATGTCACCTCACAATCCTTGCATTACTTTTAGCTTGAACAGTAGGGTATTAGTTCTTTTGTAAAGTTAAAAACCAACCATTTACAACCAATATATTAAAAAATACAGGCCCAAAAAAAGAACTAAATGCAACAAAAGTCATTATACCTTACATTTACTTACATTCTAATCTTTAATGATGTCAATACTTCCTTTTTTTGGTGGACAGACTCCTTAAAATAAAAGATATAACATTTCTAGATCTTCTGTTGTTCTTCAGAGGCTACATTTTTAACTTGAAAGGTTGTTTTGCTCTACTTTTTACTTTAAAATACTACAAAGGTGTTCTTTTGGATTCAAATCAGGTGACTCATATGACCCGATCATATGATATCACCTCTACAACACCTTTTGTACTAATGCAGCTTCATAACATCACACTCCCACCTCTGTTCTTCACTGTCAGGACTATGCATTCACTGTGGTCGTCCTCATCAGGTTCACACCAAACATGCTGGATTCCATCTGAGTCCAACAAAATTACCTTCATCTGATCAAAGAATGTGCTCCCAGTATTCTTTTCATGTTCTTTGCTGAAGTGTCATCTGGAAGGTTTGTTCCAAAAAAGCAAGCTAGAGTATTTTTTCTTGTCCTCTGTTCACAGAAATTGACATTATGTTGACATTATAGTTCAGAAACTCTGATTTCCATTAATAACTCCCGTGCCAAGTCTGAATCACCTCGCATCTGTTCACAGCTGGATTGTAAAAGTAGTTCAGTGTCTGTAGAGTTGCTTTAGGAGGACGAACGCTGCAGCTCTGATTAGTGGTACTATGAGTTCTTTCCTTCCTACAGTTAAATCAGGAACTGAGCTGAACAGTTAAACAGTATGGTTTATGCCTCCCTTGGTTTAAATACGGTATAATGACTTTGACTCCCTCCCAGACGACCCTGTAATCACCATTTTTCTTAGAATATGCAGCCCGAGCCTCATGATACACTTCTTTGATCAAGCAGGCTTGTAAAAGATTCAAATCTCCATTAGCCTGTTTGGTTTTAATCACAGATTAAATGGTTTATAAAATGCTGTTTTACTGTGCCATGTTTAGAGTTTGGATCTATAAAATAAAGGTGTCTGAAACCGACAAAAGGCAATTTCCTTCATCTATTTGTGCTGTTTACTGGCTGTTATACAGGCAGTGTAAACAGCCTCAATAAAAACAGGCCTGTGTTCACTCAGCTCATACCGTACTGTGGAGAAACGCTGCTTTGGGATCGACCGCCACACCGTCCCGTCCTCACCGCTGTTTCTTTTACAACCTATCTCTTCCCTCTCTTGCACAATTATGTCACTTCTTTTTAAGTTCAAGAAACACGATCGGTGATTTAACATCCAGTCTTTGATCTGCCAAACTCAGAGTCTCGGTCTGTGCCGGACCAAATGATTCAACCTCTCAGGATCTCTTGGAAATACTTTTGTTGAAACTTTCTCATTCCAGCTGCACTAAAAATATCATCGACTTCAAGCGTTGTCTTGCGGTCTCGGGCTACACGAGTTCGGTTTGAACATCAACTCCAAAGTTTCCAATCAGATTGACAGTGTTCTGCAGGGCGAGTGTTCAGATCTTAGCATGAGGTCGAAATTCAATGATATGACTGCAGCTTGCTTATTTTGCCCCGAATTCAACCACAATCTGCATCAAGAAAGCCTTGGCTGGTCTCACTTCAAACTCTGCGCTGAGGTAAAAATAGTCTTTTAACACAGCCAAAGAATTTAGAGTCAGTTCAGGAAGCTTAATGAGACCTGCAGCTCATTCACAAACTGATGCTCGGAGAGGAAAAACAGCAAACCACTAATGGATTTCTTTATGTTTTAGAGTCAGCATCGCATAGTCATGAGTCTCTTACTTTCGCTGACGTGTTCAACTCTGAGATCTGCAAAAATGGGCACTGACATGAAGCATTCTGGACAATCACGATAAGTACCAGACATTGAAAAAACTTCATTAATAGCAACAAGAAAACTGTTTGATGATCTCATTTAAATGCATAAAAGCCAATTTAGGACAAATACTCTGGTACAATTGGTAGACATTGGTTTTCTGCACACAGCTACATTGTCCTTCAGTGGACGGACGTAGCAGGAGCTTTCTGGAGATTTAAGAACTTCCCACTGTGTTTGGGTTCCACTGGTGGAAAGAATGTACAAGTCAAAGCATCTCCAGGGTCCGGCAGTAACTACTTAATATGATGAATTATAAAGGTTTTAATGATATCAAATCTCCTCGTATAGTCTAAGTCAATTTGTTTTAAGAGCTTTGTTTTCTTGCCTTACCACAAATTTTGGGCTGCATGCTGTCATTTGCACAGGGTCCATGCATACCTTCAAGAATTTAGGTAGATAATGAATTTATGACAAATGCAGACTTTAATAGCAGACAGTTCTTTATACTACAATTGGTAGACACTGGTCTGCTGCACACTGTTGCATTGTCCTTTAGTGGATGGGCATAGCGTGGGCTTTTTGGAGATTTTAGAACTCCTCACTGTGTTTGGGCTCTATTGGTAGGAAGCATGTACAAATCAAAGTGTATCCAAGATCCGGCAGTACTACTTAAATTCTAACTCTTTAAATGATGAATTTTAAAGTTTTAGATGATAGAAAATCTCCTCGTGCAGTCTGAGTCAGTTTGCTTTCTTGCAGTGTGACAAATTTTGGGCTACATGCTGTCATTCACAGAGGGTTCATGCAAACCTTTGAGAACTTCGGTACATGATGAATTTATGACAAATGCAGACTCTGATAGCAGACAGTTCTGTTCATGCTACAATTGGTACATTTTAGGATGATGCAGATGGACATAGCACAGGTTTTCTGGAGATTTTAGATCTTCCTATTGTGTTGGGGCTCCGTCGATGGGAAACATCTACAAATCAAACCACCTCCAAAGTCCTGCAATGATGACATCAATTACAACTCTTTCAATGATAAATTATAAACGTGTGCATGACGGTGAATCTTGTCATACAGTCTCAGTCAGTATGTTTAAAGCACTTTGTTTGCCTCACATATGTTCAGTCAAGATGTCTTCAGTGCAGTCAGTCAGTGTGGCCACAAACTGGGGGCTTCGTGCTGTCATTCACAGAGGGGTCCATGCAGACCTTTGTGGACTTGGGTGGGTGGATGATGAATTCATGCCAAATGTGGACTTTGATTGCAGACAGTTCTACGCATATTGCAAAAGATACATTTTGGTCTACTGTCAATGGTTGCACATCTTCAGTGGTTGGAAAGAGCACAGGCTTTCTAGAGATTTTAGAACTTCCTACTGTGTTTGATTTCATCGATGGGAAGCATCTACAAATCAAAGTACCTCCAAAGTCCTGTGATGATGACTTCAATTAGAACTGTTTAAATTATAAACGGTGAATCTCATCTGACAGTCTCAATCCTTGGTTGGATGACAAAATATTTGTCAAGCGTATCCTTGAAAACCTCTTTCTGGAATGCAAAGCATAAATTGGCCTTTAGAAGCAAACTGCTGTGAAAGAACGTAATGAAAACACAGAGTTCAGCAGCCTGAAGGGCTTGGTGTGGCGGTCCGGTCCAGGTCGACCATGAGGAGCTTTAATCTTAGCATTGGGTGGCTTCACCATGGTCCCTCTATGCACTTCTGGGAACTCAAACTTTAAGAAATTTTTGAATATTTGCTCATCTTTGCATTGTTGCAGTCACTTTACCACAAAGCTTTATTTAGTGTTTATTTAATCCATAATTATTGTAATTTATTTGTGTAAATTTGTTCTTCATTGTTGTGTCAGTATTAAAAAATATATTACCTGGGATCCTTAATGCAGTGTTTGAATTTAAAACAAACCTTATATATAGTCCTGTTTTATTAAAAATAGGTAATTAAAAATAATTAATATATATCAACATTGACTGAAATTAAACCTTTTCTTGTAATGGATTATTTTAACTGTATCGTCTAACTTTACAATTAAATCAGAATGATCTTTCTTCTGCTTGACTTAGAGTTCATCAGTGGTTGTTTGTGAACTTGGACTCTCTCATTGTACATTAATCACATGTTCAGGAATCACTGACCTGATGGCATATTGAGGAGCAAAGTCCCACCGACCACATAGCGCTCAGTGTTTATGTAATCTGTAAACTGGTTCAACTTTGTACCAGAAACTGGAGCTAAATGACAGCAGCTAAACATGAAAAGTTAAATAAAACAGTTGCATTTTAAAATTTACTGCAAAGTTCCAAAGTTGGTGAAAGTAGAGGTCTCTCTAGGGGCACTTGTTTCTGTTTTGAGTTCAGCTTTTGTTTGGTTGAGCTGTTGAGGATCCTGTGTTCTTCCCTACTGCAGCTGATTGTTAATTGATAAAATTAACCCATAGTTCAGTGTTTGTGTCCACTGTCTGTTAGGATCAGGTTTAATTATCCTTAGGTAGAAGCATAGGTTTTTAGCAGCATTAAAAAACTGCGACTAGCTACCTGCTTTTTGGTAACTTTTACCTTTATGTAGTCTACTGTACCTTATAGATATTAACTTCCCCACATTACACAGGGATGAGAATTTTCCGCAGAGCCGCGGAATTCCGCGGATTTTATTATTGCCAGGGTTATTCTTATGAATCGTCTAAATTCGAGGAGAAAATTTTTTTGGGGGGGTGAGGTATGTTTATGGTCGGTGAGTCGTAATATCGAACGGCTGCTAATATCCACCGCGCTGAATGCTAGCTGCCACTCAGTGAGAGCAGTCATGTACAGTACTGTAATCGAATCACCATGAAGTGTAGAGTCCAGGGATGGGAATTTTCCGCGGATCCGCCGATTTCATTTCAAGTTTGAACACTTTATTGTCACTGATACTCCCGCGAGATGGTAACGACGTTAACGATAGCTTGTTAACGACGATTGCAAACGGCCCAGCGATGGAAGTCGCTGCGCCGCCGCCACACGCATCCCCCCCCACCCCCCACCCCCCGCTCAACAACTTTCCGCTGGAATCAGAACTTGCTGATCTCATCCCTGATTACATAAAATCTGATATATATGTTAACAGTCCACCCATTCTTGTATTCATACTTTTTACTTGCGTTGTTAAAATGTGAAGATAGATACACTACCATAACCCTACTCAACTTTATGTTTTCCATGAAAACTCACACTTTCATCCATGTGCTAACATAACTGTAACAAGGGTTTTCTAATCATCAGTGAGCCTTTCAACACCATTAGCTAACACAATGTAGCATTAGAACACAGGAGTGATGGTTGCTGGAAATGTTCCTCTGTACCTCTATGGAGATATTCCATTAAACATCAGCCGTTTCCAGCTAGAATAGTCATTTACCACATTAACAATGTCTAGACTGGATTTATCATTCATTTAATGTTATCTTCATTGATTATTTTCTTTCAAAATTAAGGACATTTCTACGTGACCCCAACCTTTTGAACGGTTGTGTATCCCAGTTTGGTGACTCTCTCGCACTGGACATCAATGACTAATAGTGTATTTTATTGTTTTGCTAGTTTAAAATAAAATCTAATGAGCTGTAACTGATGGAATCAACGTTTGCCAAGTTTATCACTTGAATTGTGTCTCTTTGCAGTTTAAAAATTCAGCTTTTTTTCAACAAGAAAAGGCTGATTTTGATGTAAATTGGCTTTCTTAGTTTGGCACTCCCAGCACTCGTGAGCTGAATCCTCACATAAACTCATCACTGGGCAGCAAACACTTCTCTGCGAGTCAACTTTTCCTAATGGACGTTTTTCTGTCCCGGTGGTGTTTGTTCACAGATCCAGTCCTGCATCTCTGCAGCGATCAGACGGTCGGAAGCTGCACATACTGAGAACATAAATGCACATAGCATGAGAAGGACAAATTAAAGGTCAGTTTTTCTTTCCCCTCATCTCGTTCTCTTTTCTCTCTTCGCTTTGGAAAATTCTCTGGAGTTTATTTGTAGATTGAAACAGTGGAGGAGAATGGCTTGTAAGTGTTTCCAGCCACTTGGGTTTTTCCACGGTTTCCACTGGCTTTTTGGTCGAGTCAGCACCTTAAGGACATATACCTTCTTTTAGTCGTCAACTGCAGATCGGCTCAGTGCTCGGTCCTCTTCTTTCACTAGGAGAGTGTTAAGTCCGGGAAAATGTGTGTTTTAAGTGGCTGTGGGATGTCATGAGTGAGCAGAAAAAGAAGGATCAGAAACAGATAATGGTTATTTGTTCAAATGCCGGATTAAGAGCTGCAGTAAGATGAGAGGCATCGTGGGACCGAAGGCAGCTGGATAACAGGCAAGAGAAACTCTGTGAACTCAGACACTTCAGAGGCTCAGTCAAGTTAAAACAGAAATAAAGGGAATATATCTTCCCCTGCTGGAAGCTCTGAAGTGGGTGTTGAGTCGTTTGAGTGAAGAGAGGATGAGGAAACATCGAGGAGCTGTGTGGGGAAGAGAAATAAAGGCTTTGCTGAAAGGCCTCCAGATTTATGGGCTCTGGACACAGAGATGTTCAGCTGGAGGGAAGCGAGGGATGAGAAGTGGAAAGTGTCCCAGAGGATAAAACCACTGCAGTCCTGTCGCCGGGTCCAGAGTTTGGTGGTCTGGAAAGAGTCAGCGGGTCTCGACCTGGATCAAGAAACCCAAAGAGGACGGTCACTTCCCCTCATGTCAGAGCTGAACTCTCGTCTTGGCAGTTCCTTCCTGTTTCAAAGCTGCAGCCAGAGGTAACGCCATGTGTGGTTTGTAACTGGACTTACTTTAGGACCGCAGTTCTTTGACCTACATGGCTCCTGGAGGCGATGAAAGGTCGCAGCGGAGATCGTTATGACGTTCAAACAAGTCTGTTTTCATTCCAAAACCTGAGCTGCAGTTAATTATTATTCAATCATAACAGAGCTGACAACTTTCTGCTCACAGATGGAGAGAGAATCTGTAGAAAAGACTGATTATTTAGGATTTACTAAACCAGGGGTGTCAAACTCATGTTAGTTCAGGGGCCACATTCGGCCCAATTTGATTTCAAGTGACCAGTAAAATCACAGCATAATAACCCATAAATAACCACAACTTCACATTTTCCCTTTATATTTAATGCAAAAAAAAGGTTCATATTTAGGGAATTATCTTTTTACAAAACATTATGAACAACCTGAAATTTCTTATAAAGAATAAATTCAATTATAATTATTATTGCATTATTCCTCAGTTTATCATTTACACATTACAACTGATAGATCACAGCTTATCTACAAAGGAACAAAACATTTAGTCACAGGTATCTGGAACTGAACGATGTAGTGTTTTACTTTATGATCGAAGTGATGAAAGTCAGACAAAAAAACAACAAAAACAAGACAAAATATTACAGAAATGAGACACAAAACAATAAAAGTGAGAAAAAAGACCAAAAAATGAGACAAACGACATGAAACAAAACAAAAAAAGACACAAAAATCAGACAAAAAAGTGACCAAGCGACAAAATAATGGACAAACAACAAAAATGAGAAAAAATGACAAAAGCGAAACACAAAACGACAAAAATAAGAAAAAACACAAGTGAGACAAAAAGGAAACAAATTGACCAAAACATGAGACAAATGACAAAAGTCAGACAAAAAAACAACAAAAACAAGATAAAATATTACAAAAATGAGATATAAAGCGACAAAAGTGAGAAAAAAGTTAGACGAATGAAACAAAACAAAAAAGAAACAAAAATTAGACAAAAAAACTTACAAAGCGACAAAAAAAATGGACAAAAATAAAAAATGAAACAAACAATGGGAAAATTGAGAAACAAAATGACAAAAATGGGCAAAAGACACAAGCAAGACAAAAAAAAACCAAAACGACATAAACGATGCACAAAACCACGAATAAAGTAAAACACAAATGACAAAAACGAGACAAAGAACAAGCGAGACAGAAAGGGAAACAAAATGACAGAAACGTGAGACAAACTACAAAAACAACAAAAACAAGACAAAATTTTACAAAACTGAGACACAAAACGACAAAAGAATAATGAACAATATAAAATTTTACTTTATGATGAAAACAACTTGTCACGGTCTAGAAATGATTTAACAAATTAACAATCTGCAGTTAATGTCTTCTCTGTAATTTTTATTCTTTATAAAATCAGGCCAGATTGGACTCTCTACATCAGTGGTCGGCAACTGGCGGCCCGTGGGCCAAAACTGGCCCGTCAGGAATAATATCTGGCCCACCGGATGATTTTGAAAATTTGATTTGGCACGGAGCCAAGCCAGTCCGTCACCGCAACATGAAACTCGCGTGGTTGGCTGCTGCCGGGCATTTCCGCGTTCGCGCTACTGTTCAGACGGTTGTACCAGCCAGATTTCACTGAGCAACAGTGTGTGCAAAACATGTGTGTGTCTCGGGAGTCATTTTTAATACATCTGTGATCAGAATTGAGACGTGTGTCCCAAGCAGCAGCGATCAGCTGTAGAAGCTCCGCTTCTCGCGGTATCGCCCCGCCCCCCCGCTCGCGGAATCGGAGTGCACCCCCCCGCAGGTTGGCCCGCTGTTCGATTGTTTACAAACATTTTGGCCTGAAGCCACATCTACTTGCCGACCCCTGGTCTAGAGGGCCGGTTTTGGCCCGCGGGCCGCATGTTTGACACCCCTGCACTAAACACTGAAAGTTGTGTCTATGTTTGGTGTGGATTTATCAGCAACTATTGGTATCAAAAACTAGTTTCTGCATTCATTTGGTTGTTAGTTTAACCCTCTGAGCTCCCAGCTGTTTTTCTTATTTGCTCCCGTCACATTTTTACTCACTATGGTTTATTCTTCACTGCACCATGAAGTCCTGCACCTCTATAAAAACAGAACAAACATGGAGACAGAACTCAGAAATGTCTTCTATGCAGTAAGACACAGTTGCAATATCATTTATCTTTGAAAAGTTGTATATTTTGCATTATTTATGTAGTTTTATGGTTGTTATCTAGGTTGTTTTCTCCTGACTAGATCCTTCCTTGTGTTGTATCTACTCTCAGGTGTACTTCATTTGGTACCAGGTATACACAACATGTATCTACAGGTGTTACCAACACTGGGAAAACTGATAACTGCACATGCTATGTATACTTTGCTTTTTAAATTTTTCTAGCCTCTGAAAACTTGTCGTTTGTACTCTGCTTATCATCTGTAGAAAGATGTTTCACCATGCTGAAGGTATCTTCCAACGTCTTGCTCCTTTGTTCACTGTTTCTGAGCCATGCTGCATTTATTGTATTGATCCAATAGGTTTGATTTTCCTCTCAGTCTCTCCCAATGTAGCATAAAATTGCCCAGATTGACTCAAAATTGGTCCAAAGTAACAAAAAATATCAAAAAATTACTGAAAAGCTGTTGAAAATTACATGAATCGTGTTCAAAATTGGTTCAAAATGACAATTTTTGAGTCCTAATGGACAATTTGAGTCATTCTGGACAATTTTGAGTGGATTTTTAACTTTGCTTATCATCTGTAGAAAGATGTTTCACCATACTGAATGTATCTCCAACAACTTGCTGCTCTGTTCACTGTTTCTGAGCCGTGCTGCATTTATTTTATTTATCCAGTAGGTTTGATTTTCATTTCAATTTTTGCTAAATTGTTTCTTTTCTTACTAAAGCACAGAATTTGTGACGTGGTCACAGCTGAGTCAGTCGTGGCTTCTCAGTTATACAGAGTTTCTGTTTTATTTTGTGTCATTAGAAAAAGTCCAGTAAACTCCTAAAAAAAGAAGAAACATCAGAATTCATCATGCTGAGTTTATCTTATTGGTCCAGTTTGATTGATGCTTCACCTCTGTCCAGGTGTTCTGAACTATTTGGGTTTTTATATTGACGAGGGAGGAGCAGACCTGCCAACCTGTACGCATTTTGCGTAGCAGGTACGCAATTTGACATCAAAATACGCTGGTACGCTCCGCCTCATTAAACTACTCAAAAAGCTGCAGACATCTGTGAGTGCTGTTAGAAATGTGGACGTGCAATACTCATGCCTGACAACATGATGCAGCAGTGTAGTGGTGCAATTTCAACCAATCATCATAGAGTAGCGGAGAATAACGAGTCTGCCGAACCCTTGTTGGCCCGCTCTCTCCTGTCCTCTGCCTCCCTCCGCCTCTCTCCCCGTTCCCTGTGCCCCCACCCGCAGCAGCTGGTGGTTAAAACGGTAAAATGGTGTGTGTGTGTGTGTGTGTGTGTGTGTGTGTGTGTGTGTGTGTGTGTGTGTGTGTGTGTGTGTGTGTGTGTGTGTGTGTGTGTGTGTGTGTGCGCACACGTGTGAGTGTACGTGTGTGTCTTTTGGCAAATATATATTGTTAATAACGTTACTTTCACGTTGAAAATACGATGTCATATCGGGGAAATAAGCACCGAGAGTTTTTTTTCCTATCGACATGAGCGCGAGCTGTGTGTGTGCGTGTGCGTGTGCGTGTGCGTGCGTGTTTGCGCGTGCGTGTGTGAGATTAAGTGGTACGCAAAATATTTCGCCAAGGTTGGCAGGTCTGGAGGAGTTAGAGGAGTTTAATCGTTTGTGAAAGTGCAGCCGTTACCGTTAAACTGTTCATTGGAGTCCAGGCTGCAGTCACATGTCGGGTCGGTCATGTAGAAGCCCCGAGGCCTGGTCCGGATGGGGCTTCATTCTCAACACTGCTGGTTCCTCCAGCTGGGCCTACAACCTCTGCAGCACCTCTCTCTCTACCCCACCTGTGACAATAAACAGCTTCATTACCTCCTCCCGTCCGCTGACGCCATTTAATGCTCAGTCAGGGATCATCCTGGGGACACGTCGACCGGAGATGTGCTGCTCTCCCATGCATTTACTGCGACCTCCTGCAGCTGACCTCGGACAGACGCTATACGTTCTTACACAAACATGAAACACTTTCAGCAAAGCTTTGTCTGTTTAATGTAGGTCACCTGACCTTAGTAGGTCACTGAGCGAGAGAGTAAATTCATTGTTTGCTGAGTCAAATGTGAACTCTCAAGTCACCGTAGAATTTCTAGTATTTAACCAAAGCACCATCTTTTTCTCACCTTGAACAAGAGCTGTGAGTCATTTTTAATAAAATTCAGGTTGGATATTTTCGCAGAAGAACGTCTTATCAGAGTGTTTGCTTGCTAATCACATGAATGATTTACTTTCAGAGGCGACATTTTTTAATGAATGAACTGTGTGACATTGGACTGGAAAGGTCCACAAAACACCAGACTTTTTTTTTACCAGAGACCAGAATTCAACTCCAGATTCTTGTCTGTGGTTGGATTTAGACTCCAAACAACTTTAAGGTTCAGGAAAGGCAATAAATATTAAATGTAAACTCTCAAGTCACCATGGACTAATATTAAACCAAACCGCCATCTTTTTTAACGTTAAGCAAGAGCTATGAGTCACTACGAGTAAATTTTGTTCTGTCAGGTTGGATATTTTGGCAGAAGAAACTCTTATCAAAGTGTTTGTTTCTCATCACATGAATGATTTATCTTCAGAGGCAACATGTTTTTAATGAGTAAACTGCATAACATTGGGCTGGAGGATGTTGGGGTGGAGGCTGGGTTCACAAAACACTGGAGCCTTTCACCAAAGACAGATTCCAGATTCTTGTTTGTGGTTGGATTTAGACTCTATGACAGCTGTGTTCAGGTTCAGGAAAGAAAAAACAAGGATTAAATGTAAGCTTTCAAGTCACCATTGACTTTTTAAAAAAAAAATGTAACCAAGCCACCGTCTTTTTCTTACCTTAAACAACTGTGAGTTGCTACAAGTAAATTTTGTACTGTCAGGTTGGATATTTTGGCAGAAGAACCTCTTATCAAAGTCTAATCTGATCGGTTTCAACATGTTTGCTGTTGTCATTGACGTAGTTGAGCTATTTCACTGATAGAAACTGCGTCTAGTGGAGATGCTTTGACTCAACTTTTTAATTCTGATAATGCAGCCCTGACAACCTGCTGATGCCAACATTTATGTTTATGGTTGATAAGTAGTTTCATCTCCAGAATCCTTAAAAGTCCAGGGTGACGAATGTTTTGTTGTCCCTGTTTTGTGAAATCACAGGTAACTGGTAAAAGCACAGAAAAAAATAGCAGTGCGTGTGTGTCAACCAAAAAGATCAGGACAAAACTGTGCATAATGTCTACATCACAAATCTTTGCAATTAGTTATTTTACAGTTACTGAGATTGCACAGTTTTACTGCATTTAATTCAGATGAAAATATAATTATTTTACAGATACTTGCCTTTATTTTGACCATTCCAAATATCAGTTTTCTACATGTTTCTGCTTTGTAAAGAGGTGGTTTGATAAATTACTCCTATCCCAGAGTGTACATAAAGATGCTCATAGCAAACAAAGAAGTCACTGCTAACACCTACAGCATGCTATGTGAGCTAACGGGTGTGGTACACATTATATCTAGCACTAAAACTGCATTAAATTAGCATTGAATGAGAAAGCACTAAGTTATAGACATTTCTTTACTGACATAAACTGGATATCCACATCCTTCAAGTCTCTGTTAGAGGAATTACCAAAGAACAGGCTGCAGTTACAGTGAAACCTGACTAAAACAAACTAGTGGATGTCAATGCTATCTGTGGAGAACATATCACCTCCTCCACCTGTAAATTACAATAAATTCACAGCTAATTGAATCAAAGCTGGCCTCATATCTACTTATTGATAGTCATTTCCAATAGAACCACCTGGACACTGATCAGATGAGCACAAATCACATCATAGTGACTTTGGGATATATGTTCCACTTTTCTGAGAGAATCTGATGCTTTCTGCGCTTTGGTTTCAAGTTGTGGATGTTTCTGCTTGACTCTTACTTGGATTTCTACTCTGATTTGTTGCTTGTAGCTTCATCTGGATTTAGTAAACATTACAGCATTAGCTTTTTAACCAGTTTATTTGTATATGGTTGTTAATTTTATCCAGGTACAGATGAAGTTCCTCTAAATGAGTTAAAGTTGACCTAGCCTTCAAAAGTTTGGGGTCCCACAGACAATTTCATGTTTTTCATGAAAACTCACACTTTTATTCATGTGCTAGCATAACTGCACAAGGGTTTTCTAATCATCAATGAGCCTTTCTACACCATTAGCTAACACAATGTAGCATTAGAACACAGCAGTGATGGTTGCTGGAAATGTTCCTCTGTACCCCTATGGAGATATTCCATTAAAAATCAGTCTTTTCCAGCTAGAATAGTCATTTACCACACTGAACCCAAATTTTTGAACGTTATCTGTTGGAAGGTTATTGGGAACCAATGTCTTAAGTCTTCATTCTGACTCTAGAAGCTCCAGGTTCATGGTCCGATCTCTCCTCACCTCGCCGTCCATTGAGGAGCAACTGACTGGTCAGACGGATTAATTGATCTCAGATGTGTGAATGGTTCCATTCCTGGTGAGAGACTTAATTCTCTCTCTCTCTCTTTTACGACCTCTGGCTTCTCCACACATTTTCTATATTTGTGTTTTTATTTATTTATTTCTTTATTTATTTTGTGGGGGCCGCGTTCTGCCCAGTCCTCATGACTCCTCGAAGTCCTCCAGACTCATTAAAATGATTGATTGGCTGCTTTTTCCATCAGTTTATTTACCTGCTTTGGGGCCTGGTGTGCACTCGTACGGTACCATGACCTCAGCGTTTCTTTCCCTCGCCGCTCCGTCAAAACGTACACGATGTACGTCACCGCGTTGTGTAGCTGGGAGTTGGAGGCTGCGATTGGTCGGCGGCTCTTTTCCGAGGCGGCGTTCGAGTTTTCTCTGTAGGTTAAGGAGTGTTAAAGAGCCACACACATGGTTTTCCTAAGCTGTAAATTTTATGGATAATTTCTGATGTGGTTACAGATTTATACCTCCCAACTAAGCACAGCAGCTGCAGGTAATTTACTCCCTCTGCCGCCTCGCTCAGCTTTACCTCTCTGGTCCACTCTGACAAACATTTATCTACTGACGTGGAGACACTTAAAAACAGCCGAAAACACAACAGCAGGGTTAAAGTTTAGCTCAGACGCAGCATTTAAGGACAGCCAGCAACCTTTGACTCGTAGCTGGAGTAATGTGCAATTACTGAAGCAGTTCAAGTGCATAAATCTACAAATATAATTGAGTAAGAATCACGTATCCTCAAATGCCTTTTCAGGAGTTTAAACCAGAACAGTTGTGTTGATTTGATAGTGTACGGCGGTTTTCAGAGTGACACGGTAAAATTGAGGCTGTTTTATGTGTCTAATGTTTGATATCTTTATGAATTCGTACGTAAAAGGTGATGTCAGCTCACTTGCGTCCAGACAGAAGCTTAAGAGAAACTAAAAATTTCAGCATTGCTTCATTATCTTCCATCTTGTAGCAGCAAACTGTTGCCCTCGACATGGACCTTACCCAACAGCAAAGCTTAAAATAGTCTTTTCAGCTTTGGTGACTCAGGTGCATGTTGCTCTAGTACTTGTTTACTTATAAACAATTTGAATGATGATACTTAGAATTTGATTAATTAATAGTAACCAGCCAGTGTGATAGTCGGTTGGGTCCTAGTTTTGCGTCTTTTTGTCCCGTTGCGTCTCCTTGTGGTGGTTTTGCGTTTCTTCATGAGGATTTTCTGTCTCCTTGTTATGGTGTTGCCTGTCTTTGTGGTAGTTTTGCCTCTTTTAGGGGTTGCTTTGTCTCTTCTCTATGGTGGTTTTGCATCACTTTGTGATAATGTTGCATCTCTTTGTGGTAGATGTGTCTTTTTGTGGTGGTTTTGTGTCGTTGTGGTTGCTATGTTTTTTATGGTTGTCTCTGTGATTTTTTTGTCTTTATGGTGGTGTTGCATTTCTTTGTGGTAGTTTTGTGTCTCCTTGTGGTAGTTTTGCATCTGTTTGTGGTAGTTTTTGACATTTTGTGTGTCTTTGTGGTTGTTTTCTATCTCCTTGTAGTGGTTTTGCATCTTTTTGTGATAGTTTTGCATCTTTCTGTGATAATTTTATGTCTCTTTGTGCTAGTTTTGTGTCTCTTTATGATGGTGTTTCATCTCTTTGTGCTAGTTTTGTGACTCTTTATGATGGTGTTGCATCTCTTTGTGCTAGTTTTGGGTCTTTTTGTTTTGGTTTTGCATCTTTGTGGTTGTTTTGCATCTCTTTGTGCTAGTTTTGTGTCTCTTTATGATGGTGTTTCATCTCTTTGTGCTAGTTTTGTGTCTCTTTATGATGGTGTTGCATCTCTTTGTGCTAGTTTTGGGTCTTTTTGTTTTGGTTTTGCATCTTTGTGGTTGTTTTGCATCTCTTTGTGCTAGTTTTGTGTCTCTTTATCGTGGGTTGAGTGGGTTCTCCTAAATAAATGTTGTAAACACTTTGACCCGTTGGTGACTGGAGAAAAGTCTGCTTCTACCAGTGTCTGCAGGATGTAGAATATGAGGGTTTTACAGCTGCAGCAGCTCTAGTCATAGGAAACGTCCACTCAGGAGCTTGTTTATGGTTTTTTTGTTTGTTTTTACTGTAGTATCTTTACAGTTCAGCAGCAGAGGAGGTGAGCAGACGTCTGACTTTAGTGAAGGACGTTTTCTGCGTTCACGTCGTGTCACTTTGGCCTCATCAGCTGCCGGCTGATAAATCAGCTGAACAGGACCTTGGCAGCGGCCGGCGTTAGGTGCACTCAGTACACTCTCCCTCTGCACTGGGGTGAGGTCCCACCATGCACTCATGCCCATAACTTAGCTGCAGCCAAACCAGCTCATTAGTGAAACAATCCTCACCACGCACTGGTGTGTGTGTGTGTGTGTGAGAGTGAGGGTGAGATTTCATGTTGTTCTGGAAGATTTGTCATCACAAGCTCAGAATGCATTATATTGTTACAATATCTCTTGTATTCCAACTACCTGTAACATTTTCCGATTTGCTAATATTTTCCATGATATTTTCCCACATTCGCTCGATCACTCCCAACACATTATCCACACATTATCCAGTCTCCACTTGCACAATATTTATTCATGTTACACAATATTCCAAATGAGTGCCCCCATTTAATGTGCTTATTAACCTTTATAAAAACAGACACATTACGAATGTGTGTGTACAAGCAACACCTTTAGGGCTTTAATGAGCAGCGTTAGCGCTGCAGCGGGGCTCTGGCAGCACAGTAATCCATTTATCCACACCTCGCCTCTCCGTCAGATGCAGCGCTTAAATCATTAAAACACGTGGATGCTGCAGCTGCGACAAAGAGCTCGTTAGAGACAGACTGACAGAATTTAAAATCTTCTCTATATCAGACCGACAGAGTTTACAGTCAGGAAACTGTCCTCAGTTTGAACAAGATGCAGCTTCAGAGATGATTTCTGATCTGGAGTCAGTCAGATTGGAGTCGATTGTTTCTGTGTCCCTCTATTTGTTTTTCCTTTATTTGTCTCTGAATTGAGTATTTTTCTGTCTTTGTGGTGGTTTTGCATCATTCTGTGGTGGCTTAGTGTTATTTTGTAGGAGTTTTGCATTCTTTGTGGTAGTTTTGTGTCTCTCTGTGGTGCTTTTGTCTCTTTGCGGTTGTTTTGTGTGTTATTGTTGTAGTTTGGTGTCTCTGTGGTGGTTTTGAGACATATCGTGGTGGTTTTGTGTCTGTTTCTTGTCGGATTGTTTGCCTTTGTGGTAGTTTTGTGTCTCTGTGTTCTTTGTGGTTACTTTAAAATGTCTTTGTGGTCGTTTTTCTGTCTCTGTGGTGGTTTTGTGTGCCTTTGTGGTTGTTTTGTGTCATTGTGTGGTTGTTTTGTATCTATAGGGTGGTGTAGTGTCTTTGTGGTTTTGAGACATATCGTGGTGGTTTTATGTCTCTTTGTAGTGGTTTAGTGTAATTTTGTGGTGGCTTTGTGTTTATTTGGGGTGACTTTGTGTCTCTCTGTTGTGGTTTTGTGGCTCTTTGTGGTGGTTTTGCTTCATTCTGTGGTGGCTTAGTGTCATTTTGTGTTTTCCATTCTTTGTGGTAGTTTTGTGTCTCTCTGTGGTGCTTTTGTCTCTTTGTGGTGATTTTGTGTCATTTTGAGGTTGTTTTGTGTGTCTTTGTTGTAGTTTGGTGTCTCTGTGGTGGTTTTGAGACATATCGTGGTGGGTTTATGTCTCTTTGTAGTGGTTTAGTGTAATTTGTGGTTGTTTTGTGGTTATTTGTGGTGACTTTGTGTCTCTCTGTTGTGCTTTTGTGGCTCTTTGAGGTGGTTTTGTCTTGTCTTTTTCTGATGGTTTTGTGTCTTTGTGGTGGTTTTATGTTTCCATGTTGTGGTTTATTGTCTCTTTTTGGCGGTGTAGCATCTCTTTGTGGTGGTTTAGTGTCATTTTGTTGCATTTTTGTGATAGTTTTATGTCTGTGGTTACTTTAAAGTATCGTAGTAATTTTTTTTTCTTTGTGGTAGTTTTGTGTCTCCGTGCATTCTTTGTGGTTACTTCAAAATATCTTTGTCGTCATTTTGTTTTTCTTTTGATAGTTTTTGTGTCTCTTTTTGGTTGTTTTGTATCTCTGTTGTTGGATTGTGTCTATTTGTGGTTGTTTAAAGTATCTTTGTGGTGATTTAGTGCCATTTTGTGGTGATTTTGTATCTCTTTGTGCTCTGTGTTTACTTTAGCGTATCCATCCATCCATTTTCCTCCGCTTATCCGGGGCCGGGTCGCGGGGGCAGCAGGCGAAGCAGGTCGTTCCAGACGTCCCTCCCCCCGGCGACGCTTTCCAGCTCTTCCTGGGGGATCCCGAGGCGTTCCCAGGCCAGACGAGATATATAATCTCTCCAGCGAGTTCTGGGTCTGCCCCGGGGTCTCCTCCCAGACGGACGTGCTCGGAAAACCTCCAGAGGAAGTCTCCCTGGAGGCATCCGAATCAGGTGGCCAAACCACCTCAACTGGCTCCTTTCGATGCGAAGGAGCAGCGGCTCTACTTCGAGCTCCCTCCGGATGTCTGAGCTCCTCACCCTATCTCTAAGGCTGAGCCCAGCCACCCTACAGAGTAGGGGTGGGACGGTTCACAAAATCCACGGTTCGGTTCATATCACGGTTTTGTGGTCACGGTTTTCGGTTCGGTTCGGTACACATTAATTGTTTCAAAAGTCAATTATGTCTTGTATAGTAATGTTAAAACTTAAAGAATGAGGCAGCCTGACATTTGATACATTATTGTGACAGTCTTAGGTTAAAGGGAAGTGAGATTCTGGCACTGAAAGCTGAGACATTGGTAGTTCCAACACGCTTTTCATTTATTTGGAAAACAATATATCTAAAAAAAAAGAAAAGGATCTTACAATTCAGACAGTTGAATTTGTGCATAATATGAAAGAATTTTACATTGCTGTTTTTACAACTCAGATTATACCGTCAATGTAAAGCATAAGCCCTATCATACTTAGGTTCCTTTGAAATCACCACAAAGATAACATTTTCTTCGAACACTAACCACTTGAAATTAAAGTGCAGTATTTGAAATACAATCAAACAAATGAGGCTGGAATGTTTATCAAACTTAAAGTGTCACTGTTATCTAAGGTAACATAAAATAATCCAAATGAAGAGGTCAGTAATATAAAATGCAGCGTAAACCAAACTTAACAGATAATGCACTCTACTGCACTCCCTCACACAGCTCTGCTCATTCTATTCTCTTCAGCTGAAGTGTTTGCAGGAGGGGATTTTATATAGCGGCTCGAGTGCCTTTATCATGCACTGAAATCCCGCACCCTCAACCACGGCAAAAGGTTGCATGTCTTTAGCGATGAAACACCCCAGTGCTTTCGTTATCCCTTTCGTCTTGTCTGACTGGTCTTTGTACATTTGTTTAAAAGCCGCGGGGAGGAGAATTTGTGCAGCCCTGACCGGCTGCTTGCCTAGCTCTCCACCCCTCCTGCTTGCGCTGCATGTCACTGTGGGGTGATGTCTCCGCAGATGAGCCGACATGTTAGATGTGTTTCCGCTAGCGTAAGTGACACGCGTTGCACAGTGCTTGCACACTGTCGCACTTTTGTCCACAACTTTCTTACCGCTTTCGTGGGTCACCCTGAATACAAAATGGTCCCACACACCAGACCTATATAACGCTGCTGACGCATCTTCCAGCTCCAAGTCTTCTCCGCTCGCCATGTTCGCACCTTCTCTTGATCTTGATTGATTTCCCAGGACACACCCAGAGTTGAGCATGAGTATGAACCGAACGGTAGGCATGCGCCCCGAACCGAGACAGCCGTCCCGAACGGTTCGGGTCGGTTTCATAAACCGTCCCATCCCTACTACAGAGGAAGCTCATTTCGGCCGCTTGTATCCGCGATCTTGTTCTTTCAGTCACTACCCAAAACTCATGACCATAGGTGAGGGTTGGAACGTAGATGGACTGGTAAATCGAGAGCTTCGCCTTACGGCTCAGCTCCCTCTTCACCATGACGATTCGGTACAACGCCCGCATTACTGCTGACGCCGCACCAATCCGCCTGTCCATCTCTCGCTCCATTTTCCCATCACTCGTGAACAAGATCCCGAGATACTTAAACTCCTTCGCTTGGGGAAGCAACTCCCCCCCAACCCGGAGGAAGCACTCCACCGGTTTCCGGCAGAGAACCATGGCCTCGGACTTGGAGGTGCTGATCCGCATCCCTGCCGCTTCACACTCGGCTGCAAACCGCTCCAGTGCGTGCCGGGGGTCACGGTCTGAGGATGCCAACAAAACCACATCATCCGCAAAAAGCAGAGAAGCGATCCTGAGGCTCCCAAACCAAAAACCCTCCCCACCACGACTGCGCCTTGAAATCCTGTCCATGAAAACCACAAACAGGATTGGAGACAAGGGGCAGCCCTGGCGGAGTCCAACACCCACCGGAAACGTGTCTGACTTAATGCCGAGTATGCGGACACAGCTCTCACTTTGGTTGTACAGGGACCGAACGGCCCGTAACCACGAGCCTCGGACCCCATACTCCCGCAGTGCCCCCCACAAAGCCCCTCGGGGGACACGGTCGTACGCCTTCTCCAGATCTACAAAACACATGTAGACTGGCAGGTCATACTCCCATGACCCCCTCAGCAGCTCCGCAAGGGTAAAGAGCTGGTCCGCTGTTCCACGACCGGGACGGAATCCGCATTGCTCCTCCTGAATCCGAGGTTCGACTATCGGCCGAATCCTCCCTTCCAGCACCCTAGAGTAAACTTTCCCGGGGAGGCTGAGAAGTGTGATACCATGGTAGTTGGCACACACTCTCCGATCCCCCTTTTAAAATAGGGACCACCACCCCGGTCTGCCACTCCCCAGGTACTGTACCCGATGCCCACGCGACATTGTATAGACGTGTCAACCAAGACAGTCCAACAATGTCCAGAGCCTTCAGCATCTCAGGGCGAATCTCGTCTACACCTGGCGCCTTGCCACCGAGGAACTTTTTAACTACCTCGGCGACCTCTGCCACGGATATGGACGCAGATACCCCCGAGTCTTCAGGCTCTGCCTCCTCCATAGAGGACGTGTTTACCGGGTTCAGGAGTTCCTCGAAGTGGTCTTTCCACCGCCCGACGATATCCCCAGTACGGGTCAGCAGTTCTCCACCCCGACCATACACAGCCTGAGCGAAGCCCTGACTCCCCTTCCTGAGGCATCGAACGGTTTGCCAGAACTTCCCCGAGGTCGACCGAAAGTCCTTCTCCATGGCCTCCCCGAACTCCTCCCACACCCGAGTTTTAGCTTCCACAACTGCCGCAGCTGCCGCCCTTTTGGCCAGCCGGTACCTGTCAGCTGCTTCAGGAGACCCCCGAGCCAACCAGGCTCGAAAAGTCTCCTTTTTCAGCCTGACGGCCTCCCTCACCGCTGGTGTCCACCAGCGGGTCCTTGGATTGCCGCCGCGACAGGCACCAGTGACCTTCAGACCACAGCTCCTAACAGCTGCTTCTGCAATGGAGGCTTTGAACATGGACCACTCAGAATCCATGTCTCCAACCTCCCCCGGGATGCAGGAGAAACTCTTCCGGAGGTGGGAGTTGAAAACCCTACGGACAGGGTCCTCCGCCAGACGTTCCCAGTTCACCCGCACTACACGTTTGGGTTTACCAGGTCTGTCCGGCAGTCTTCCCCGCCATCGGATCCAACTCACCACCAGGTGGTGATCAGTTGACAGCTCTGCACCTCTCTTCACCCGAGTGTCCAAGACATACGGCCGCAGGTCTGACGATACGACTATAAAGTCGATCATCGACCTTTGGCCTAAGGTGCTCTGGTACCAAGTACACTTATGAGCAACCTTATGCTCGAACATGGTGTTTGTTATGGCCAAACCATGACTAGCACAGAAGTCCAATAACAAAACACCACTCGGGTTCAGATCGGGCAGGCCGTTCCTCCCAATCACCCCCCTCCAGGTTTCTCCATCGTTGCCCACGTGAGCGTTGAAGTCTCCCAGGAGAACTGTGGAATCCGCGGGCGGTACCCCTTCCAGGACCCCACCCAGAGACTCCAAGAAGGCCGAATACTCTGAACTGCTGTTCGGCGCATAAGCACAGACAACAGTCAGAGTTTTCCCCCCTGCAACACGAAGTCGCAGAGAGGCGACCCTCTCGTTCTCCGGGGAGAACTCCAACAAAGCAGCGCTCAGCCGGGGGCTTGTGAGTATCCCCACACCCGCCCGGCGCCTCTCACCCTGGGCAACTCCGGAGTAGGAGAGAGTCCAACCCCTCTCCAGGATTCTGGTTCCAGAACCCTTGCTATGTGTGGAGGCGAGCCCAACTATATCTAGCCGGTATCGGCTAGATATAGTTTAGTCAACAGTTTATCTGTTTGACTTGGTGTCAGGTATCTAACCCTAACTAGAATGTTTTTACTGTGACTAAACCATCACTGTGAGCTTTGTGAAGCAGGACTGGTGATGTTTGCAGATCGTGTCCTTCCTCTTGGACAGTGCATGCTGGGATTTGAGCTCACTGCCACTGTGATGAGGATTAGTGAGGAGAAAATAGACTGTGATACCTTCACAAACCAGAGATTCTGTCAGAAAAGGAACTTGAGCTTCTCAGTCCTTTAAATTGTCCTGCTTTTGTGTTAAAAATGTGACATCTTGATTTCAGAAATCTGAATCATAACTTCTGCTAAACGTCCAGTTTTGAGCCATCAGAGTCGATGTTTCGCTACTAAATTCAGCACAGTTCTGTCATTTTCAACTGAACTGTTTAAAACTGCAGCTTTGTGTTCATGTTGTATGTATTTGTCATGTATAAGTGGACATAAAGAACCAGATCTGAGTGTTTATAACCTGGATATGATCAAAACAGCATCATGTCCTGGTTTCTATGGGTGGAAAAAACATCCTATGTAGATTCCCTCTGCATAAATATCGCAGTACACCCAAGTTATAAAAGTGCTGTTTTCCACCACTGTGGTTAACACGGTGTCTGTCTGAACGGTTAGAATGACACCAATACAGCTGAATGATCATTATGTTCTGGTACGATGTGACCAGTTGAAGTTTTAAGTGGAACATTCTCAATAAAAGCCCGTTTTGGTTGCAGTCTGCAGCCCTGTGAAGCCACACATCGCTCTAATTCTTTATTTTTAACACCTGTTTTTAATTAGGTTTTGACTGATTATCAGATCTGAACACAGCAGTTTATCAAATGCTGGAAGCTTCTCTTTTAATGAAGCATTTAAAACATAAAGACAAGCACTTAAACATTTGTTTGTGCCATTTTAAGTTTTGGCGCTAGGATTTTCAGCTTTTACCGCAGACGGACACTACTGTTAAAATACTTTGGGGTCACCCAGACAATTTCATGTTTTCCATCAAAACTCACACTTTTATCCATGTGCTAACATAACTGCACAAGGGTTTTCTAATCATCCATGACCCTTTCAACACCATTAGCTAACACAATGTAGCATCAGAACACAGGAGTGATGGTTGCTGGAAATGTTCCTCTGTACCCCTATGGAGATATTCCATTAAAAATCAGCTGTTTCCAGCTTGAATAGTCATTTACCACATTAACAATGTCTACACTGGATTTATCATTCATTTAATGTTATCTTCAATGAAAAAAATGTTTTAAGGACATTTCTAAGTGACCCCAACCTTTTGAACAGTATCATACATGATTTCAAGTTGCTCTGTTAGTTAAAGTTGTTCTATTTTAGTTAAAGTTGTTATATATTAAAGTTGTTCTATTTTAGTTAAATTTGCTCTACATTATTTAAAGTTGCTCGGTTAATGGTTTCTTTGACTCATAATAATCTGTACTGGTTTGACATGAATGTTTTTTCAAATAGAACTGAGCTGGAGTTACAGTTACAGGCGGCTTTATGGTAACACGTGGGCTCACAGTTGAAAAATAACCAGACATGCTAGTTGATTAAACATTTTATTAACATTTTATTAACTTGTCAGATGTTATACAGCCTTCCAGCAGACTGTAGCTCAACTCTTACAACGTTTAATGTCCAAATGTTGTGAAGCAGCAAGGTGAAAGTGGGACAGATCAGGTCCTCCTGCATCACTTTATGGTCATTTTTAGCACTTTGTGGTTGTTTTCTGTCTTTTAGAGGTAATTGTGTGTCTTCATATGGTCATTTTGCATCACTTTATGGTTGCTTTTTGTATTTAGTGATCATTTTGTGTCTCTTTGTGGTCATTTTGCATCACTTTGTGGCTGTTTTTTGTCTTTTAGTGATCATTTTGTGTCACTATATGGTAATTCAAAATCCCTTTATGGTCTTTTTTCATCACTTTGTGGTTGTTATTTGTATTTAGTGATCATTTTGTGTTTCTTTATGGTCCTTCTGCATCGTTTTGTGGTTGTTTTTGTCTTCTGTTGACAATTGTGTGTTTCAATATGGTCAATTTGCATCCCTTTGTGGTTTTTATTTGTATTTAGTGATCATTTGTGTTCTTTATGGTGCTTTTGCATTACTTGGTGGTCTGTGCAGTAGTGTACATCAAAGCTGAAAATCCTAGCGCCAAAACGTAAAATGGCACAAACAAATGTTTAAGTGCTTGTCTTTATGTTTTAAATGCTTCATTAAAAAGAGAAGCTTCCAGCATTTGATAAACTGCTGTGTTCAGATCTGATAATCAGTCAAAACCTAATAAAAACAGGTGTTAAAAATAAAGAATTAGAGCGATGTGTGGCTTCACAGGGCTGCAGACTGCAACCAAAATGGGCTTTTATTGAGAATGTTCCACTTAAAACTTCAACTGGTCACATCGTACCAGAACATAATGATCATTCAGCTGTATTGGTGTCATTCTAACCGTTCAGACAGACACGTGTTAACCACAGTGGTGGAAACAGCACTTTTATAACTTGGGTGTACTGCGATATTTATGCAGAGGGAATCTACATAGGATGTTTTTTCCACCCATAGAAACCAGGACATGATGCTGTTTTGATCATATTCAGGTTATAAACACACAGATCTGGTTCTTTATCTCCACTTACATCAGAACATCAAGTCCTGTGATTCATTTAAAGTCCTGAACCTCTCTGGAAACATAACCATGAAGGAGAGAGAACTCAGAAATTTCTGTTGTGCCATTTAGCAACATTTAATTGCAATAAATTGTAAAAAAAAAAAAATGTGTGTGTATATATATATATATATATATATATATATATATATACATATATATATACACACACTAGGGATGTGCGGACTAGCCGTTTAATCGTTTAACCGCCTACTCATTTATTAAATGTTTAGTATTTTACTAGTCGGTTAAACGCTAGTGTACATGAGGCACACGAAGCAGTATATTGAAGCTATGGCTTGTTATGTTCAGGCAATGTTGCTTGTCGCAATATTGCGACTTTGGCGCTTAAAGGGTTAAATTGCAAGTTTTCCGAACCGACTAGTCGCCATTAAAATTAGCAACTAGTCGGTTTGGAAATTAGTCGAAATTCCCATCCCTAGTATACACATATATAATAAATGAAAAAAAAACAAAGTTCATTTTTCTTTAATTGTACAATGTTTGGAAAAACATGGTAACAATGTGAACAACTTCATCCATTTTGTAAATGTGGTCATTTTGTGTCCCTTCCTGGTCATCTTGCATCACTTTATGGTTGCTTTTGTCTTTATTGTTATTGTGTGTCTCTTTAGGGTTCTTTTGCATCACTTTGTGGTTATTTTTGTATTTACTGATCATATTGCATCACTTTGTGGTTATTTTTGTATTTACTGATCATTTTGCATCACTTTATGGTTATTTTGCATCATTTTGTGGTCATCTTGCATCACTGCAGCTGTTTTTGTCTTGTATTGGTCATTGTGTGGCTCTGTGTGCAGGGCTCCAGACTAACCTTTTTTTCCTAGGAGCCACACTAACTTAAAATTTTAGGAGCGCAAGCAGAAAATTTAGGGGCGCACACCAAAATTGACTTACAAAGTAAATATTCACATTTCCTCTCATTTCACTGTATAAATACTTGCACAATAAATGCAGAAACTATGTTTTCAATTCACAATTTATTGTGCAGCAGTTGACACAACATAACAAGAAAAGCACTCAGAGAGCGCAGTACTCCACCAAGGCTGCTCCATTGACGTATCATTTCCGACGGATGAAATCTGTAATAAAAAGACCTTGTGCTGAGCACAGGCATGTCTTATGCATGTGCATGTTATATATTTATACCGAATCATGTGTAAATTACTCTTATAAAGGTCTATTGATTGGTTAATCAGTTTTGGCAATCCTTTGTTTTGCTCATGTTAAAAATAACCGTTCCCTTCAGGCTTTATTTTGAAGGTGTATTTTTAATGCAACAGGCTTTTATTTTGTGACCATTTCAGCGGCACAGGAAGTGTTTCCCTAAGAAGAGGTTTCTTGACATGATGAAGACGCTGCAGAAAAAGTCCCGAAAAGATGAAAGAAAACGGTTACATGCTGTTGCTGTCTAGCAGCTTAGAAGCAGGTAGCTGGAATGGGGACAAACTTATGGTGTTTCCTGAAGAAAAGACTGAAGGACAAAGGTGAATTTGTGTTCAAAACAAGGCTGAACGTGAATAAAGGCTTAGTGAAACATCAGGAGCTTCACCGTCATTCGTCCCCGCTCTCACACACATTGGCCCGCCTTCTTCTTCTTTGGTGTTCGTCTCCTTTCTTCTTCTTTTGGAGTTAATGTCAGTTGGTAAACCAGCTCATTTGTGCATTACTGTCTACTGGGCTGAAGTGTGGAGCAGAAGCCACAAGAAATATTCAATAGTATTTTTTTAAAAAATCGGCAAATTTACTGGTCGCACATGCACGAGTAGAAGAAAATTTACTCGCACTCGCTCAAATTTGGTCACAAATGCGACCATTTAGTCGCAGTCTGGAGCTCTGTGTGTGGTAATTTTGCATTACTTTATAGTCATTCTACATCACTTTGTGGTTGTTTTTTGTCTTTCAAAGCTCTTGTATGTCAGTATATGGTCATTTTACATGACTTTAGGGTAATTTTGCATTACTTTGTGATTGCTTTGTGTCTTTAGTGTTCATTGTGTCTTTTTATGGTCATTTTACATCACAGTCCCATTATGTTTTGTCTTTTAGTGGTCATTTTGCATCATTTTATGGTCATTTTGCGTCATGTTGTGGTCATCTTGGCATTACTCTGCCGTTGTTTTTGTCTTCTATTGGTCACTGTGTGTCTCTATATGGTCATTTTACATCACTTTATGTTCTTTTGCATCACTTTATGGTTATTTTTTGTATTTAGTGATGATTTTGTGTCTTTTTGTGGTCCTTTTGCCTCACTTTATGGTCATTTTGCATCATATTGTGGTCATTTTGCATCACTTTGCAGTTGTTTTTTGTCTTTTACTGGTCATTTTGCCTCACTTTGTGGTTGTTTTTTCTCTTTTAGTGGTCATTTTGTATCACTTTATAGTAACTGTTCATTACTTTATGGTCATCTTGCATCACATGGTGGTTAGTTTCTGTCTTTTAGTGTTCATTTTGCCTCACTTTGTGGTTGTTTTTCTCTTTAGTGGTCATTTTGTATCACTTTATAGTAACTGTTCATTACTTTATGGTCATCTTGCATCACATGGTGGTTAGTTTCTGTTTTTTAGTGTTCATTTTGCATTCACTTTGTGGTTGTTTTTTCTCTTTTAGTGGTCATTGCGGGTCTTTATATGATCATGTTGCATGACTTTATGGTGATTTTGCCTCACTTTGTGGTTGTCTTTTGTATGTAGTGATCATTTTTTGTCTCTTTATGGTCCTTTTGCATTTCTGTGGTTTATTTGTGTCTCTTTTGTGTGACTCAGTCTATCCTGCCGTGTCCTCTGCGTAAATATAACCTACAGTTCAGCTTGACAAGTCATTGTCTCTTTATTTTTACTTATAAGCTATTTGAAAGAGCGGCCAGCTGTCCAGGTTTTGTCCTTTTAAAACCCTTCATTCCCATGAGCTTCGATTGAAGGGCTTATCATCAGACGCCAGTGTCCAGCATGCCCTCAGAGACCCACTACCTCTGAGAAACCCGACTTATCGTCTTTAATTTCTTCTGTTAGTTTTTATGGATGTGAGGTGCAGAACAGTCCGGACCGAACCTTCAGGGTGTTCCAGCACTTCTCTTATTAACCAGCAGCTATAAAGGCAGCAGCAGAGAAAATCAATTTGGTAACGAGGGCACACTTTACCTTTCCTGTCCTGTCCACATGAAGCATTTACTGCCACGACTTTGATCTAACAACCAAACAGTAAATCTTAGCCTCCAGAAGCTGAGCCGAGCCAGAAAGCAAGTGTTCATCTCATTATAAAGAGCTTATTGTGCAGCGTTTGTTGTTGGCCGCAGACACATTATTGTGTGGAGTAATACTTCGCAAGGGTGCATTTTAATTTGAATCCCTTGCCTTCTGTTGAAGCTCAATAGCGTCTATTCAATGATTATAGATGTTTCAGTGTATTAATCAATTCAGCTTTCTTTGCCTTGCTCACACTCTCAGGGCTGGACTCAATTATTTGGCCCAGTTGGGTTGGTTTTGATTGTTGAACGAGCAATGAGACATGACATGGGAAAAACATATCCCTTTTTATTAAGAACCTGAAACTCCTTCAAGTGTGAGCCGAGCCTGCCTATTTGACTTGATGTATTTTTGGGAAATTGATACAACCTTTTTATTCTCTTAAAAGTCATTCGGGCCTCCACTCTCGCCCCCCTCTTTATTCATTGTTATGTATTTCTTGGCATGAATGGAGCTGAGCAGCAAATACCTCGTTGATACAGTCACCGGACAAATAAAAGCTCACCAACAGAATAATGAAAACTTTTCTGCTCATGGTGAAAGTCTGCGTTAGACAGATTCATCGATCCGATGGGACACTGAACGCCATTCACCATACAAGACATTAAAATAATCTGCAGCTGTCTGTCTTTAAACTCACACAATTACATGAACTGTAAGTACCTTATATTCAGTTATCGAAGAGGAGTGTTGGAGGGATAAAAAGCACACTGTGGGGTCTACTCATCAGCCAATAGAAACTCCAGTCAGAATGTAAAAATGACCCCAAAGAGATGTAAAATGACCATCAAGACGTCCAAAAAACCTCAGAGAGATAAAATACTGCTGAAGAGACATAACTGACCAAAACAAGAAAAACAACCCCTAAGAGACACAAAAAATGGGCCACGAACAGAGAAAAGTAACCACCAAGGGAGACAAAAACAACTAAAAAGAGAGACAAAAACGACCATCAAGAGCCAACCAGCCACCTCAAAGGGATAGAAAAAGACCACAAAGGTACAAAATTACAAAAATACATACAAAATGATCAAAATGAGGAACAGAATGCTACAAAGAGACACAAAATGAATACAAAGAGACACAACATGACCACAAAAAGAGGAAAATAGCCGCCAAGGAGACAAAAATAACTAAAAAGAGGCACAAAAATGACCATCAAGACCCTACCAACCACCTCAAAGAGATGAAAAAAGACAACAGAGGTACAAAATTACTAAAAATACACAAAAAAGGCCATAAAATGACCAAAAATGACCACAATGGAAGAAACTAAATATTCCAAATAGACATAAGACAACCACAGAGACACAAAACAAGCACAAAGAGGCACAAACATGACCACAAACAGAGGAAAATAGCCACCAAGGAAACAGAAAACAATTTAAGAGACACCAAAAAGACTATCAAGACCCAACCAAGAAAAGACATATAGACATACAAATTACCAAAAAATACACACAAATAACCACAAAATGACACAAGATGACCATAATGAGAAACAAAATTCTACAAATAGACACAACATGACTCAGAAGAGGAAAATGGCCACCAAGGGAGGCAAAAACAACTACAAAGACACAAAAACGATCATCAAGACCCAACCAACCGCCTCAAAGAAATAGAAAAAGACACAGACATAAAAAATTACCAAAAATACACAAACAAAGACCCAAAATGACCACAACGGGAACAAAATACAACAGAAAGACACAAAATAACCAAAAGAGACACAAAACAACTGCAAAAAGACTAAATTTGCCACAGACTTGACCATAAAGACACAGCACAACTACAAATACAGAAAAACGAGTGTGGGCGTTAATACAAACTGACTTGCAGTTTATCAGGCAGCAGCAGTTTGAATCACCGTACTAACATTCAGGAAACGTCCAGCTGAGCATAAATCTTTATTCTCTGAAGTGAATTAGGGTTTGCTGAGGAAACAATGGCTGCAGCCGACCTCCCCAAACAAAGCTGGTTTCCTTTCAGCCGATTCGGTCGAACAAACGGGTCACTGTGAGGGGAGGCAGTGGGCTTTCAGGACTCCGGTGACAGTAAATCTGCTGGGAGAAAGTACAGCTCTGGTCACTGCTGAGGCTTCTTGGCAAGTGTTGGTAGGAAGCTCATGATGTGGTGGAAGCACGCCAGCATCCTGAGAGATTTCAGTTTTTCTCTTTCCCATCTCACTTATCGGGGGGGTGTGAGATGGATGGATTTTTAAATTTATGATTCTAGAAAAGTCATCGCCTCTCACTTCCGCTCTGGGTTTGTTGGCTCGGCTTGCCAGTTTGTCCGGAGAGTGGAGATGCTGGTGAACGGGCTGAAGCTTCTCTCCAGTCTGGGCTCCGTCCAGCCTCAGCACAACTTGTGGTTTTCTGTTCGCATGAAGTGGAGCTGGTCCACATTCTGGTGGGTAGAATAATGAGCGGCTGACCGGGACAGAGTGTGCGGTGAAGATGCTGAGGTGAGGAAGGCAGGAAAAGGCAGGAAAAGGGAGTGGCCGAATAAAAAAAGGACAGAAGGTGATGAACGGGCCACACACTCACCAGGATGTGAGGAGGGAAGGTGTGGAAACAGGAACAGCTGCAGGTTTCACAGGATCATACATCGATCCTGAAAACTCAACAAGCACCATAACAGTTAGTAAACAGAGGAACGCTGGTTCAGTCTGTGGTCTACATGGACTGGAGTCTCTGTATGAAGTCACTTAATATTTACTGTTGGAAAGTGGAGCTCAAAGAGTTCAAAGACACAAAACAACCACAAAACGACCACAATGAGGCATTAAACAACTACAAAAATGAACATGACACCCACAAAGAAATGGAAATTGAAAATAAAACAGGGACAAAGAGAAACAAAACAACCACAGAGACATAAAACTACAAAAGGACACCAAACAAATCTATAAAGAGATGAAAACAACTGTACAGATGTAAAGCAAACAGCCTCAATGAGACACCAAACAGCTCCAGAGAGATGCAAACATCCACAACGAGACACAATATGACATAAAAACGACACAAAATGGCAAAAGAGATGTAAAACAACCGCAAAGAAACATGAAAATAGGAAGAAAACAACCATCAAGAGACACAAAATGACCACAACAAAATGCAAACCACCTTAGAGACAAAACAACACCACAGATATACAAAATTCGTGAAAAGAGACACAAAACCAGTAGACACAAAATCATGATAATAAATAAAAACCACAAAGGGACACAAAATGATCGCAAAATGAGTAAAAATGACCACTGAAGAAGAAAAAGTAACTTAAAAGAGACATTAAAACGATCATAAAGAGCAAAACAGTCATCTCAAAGCAACAGAAAAACAACATCAAAAAGACACAAAGTGACTACAAGGACATAGAAAATGACCACAGAGACAAAATTAGCAAAAATACACCAAATCCACCATAAAAAAGACCCAAAATGACCAAAATGAGAAACAAATTACAACAAAAAGACACAAAACATACACAAAGAGACACAATTGTTTACAAAGACATAGAAACAAGCACAAAGAGGCACAACATGACCCCAAATGGAGGAAAATGACCTCCAAGAAAGACAAAAACCGCTACAATGAGACACAAAAACAACCACAAAGGGCCAACCAACCTCTCCAGAGAGATGGAAAAAGACTAAACATACACAATGACCAAAAATACACAAAAAATGACCAAAACAACCACAAAAAGATGCATAACAACTACAAAGAAATGTATAACAATCATTAAGAAACACAATACAACCTTAGCATGACGCAAAGAGATGTAAACCAGCCAGAAAGAGACACGACACTACAAAGAATCACAAAACAACCATAAAAGATGCAACTTCAAAAGACAACAAACTACAGCAATGAGACAAAAACGATGACAAAGAGACACAAAAACACCTTTAAAAGATGAAGCCTCAGGAACCCTGAACTGGAGTCTCTGTGTGAAGTCACTTCATAGTTACTGTTAGAAAGTGGAGCTCATAGAGTTCAAAGACACAAAACAACCACAAAACGACCACAATGAGGCATTAAATTACTGCAAAGAGACACAAAACTACAGCAATGAGACAAAAATGACCACAATGAGACACAAAGCAACTCAAGAAAGACACTGCACAAATAGAAAGAAAGACATGAAATGATCAGAAACAGACACAAAATAACCACAGAGACAAACTGACAACAGAGATGCAAAACTACTACAAAGACACAAAAACTGCTACCAACACCACTACCAAAAGACACAATTGTAATACAAGGAGATTATTGCAACTATAGTTAAACAATTGACAACAAAGGTGCAAAGCAACCACAAACAGATGTAAAACAACCGCAACGAGACACAAAACTACCATAAATAGACAAAAAAAGACCACAAAGAGACACAAAACAAATACATGTAAGAGATTAATAGAACTACAGATAAACAAATGGACAACAGGGATGCAAAACAACCACAAAATATGCAAAACCACCACAAAGAGACCAAAATTACCACAATGAGACACAAAACAACTCCAGAAAGACACAGCATGACCACAAACAGACAAGAAGTGACCACAAAGAGACAAACTGGCAACAAAGATGCAAAACACCTGCAAAGACACACAAAACTACAACCACAAAGATACAAGGAGATTATTTAAAACTACAATTACGCAAAATGACACTAGAGATGCAAAACTACAATAAAGCGACACAAACAAAAACAATGATATAAAAACAACTACAGAAATGCAAAACAACAAATCAAAAAACAACTAGAAGAATATGGAAACCACCTGCAAAGAGATACAAAAGTGACCAAAACAACTGCAAGGAGACAAAAAACTACTACAGAGACACAATACAAATACAACTACAAGGACATTAGTGCAACTGCAGTTAAACAAAATGGCAACAGAGATGCAAAACAACGACACAAGATGCAAAACACCTGCAAAGAGACATAGAAAGACCACAAAGAGACACAAAACAAATACATTTAAGAGATTAATACAATTACAGAGAAACAAATTGACAACAGGGGTACAAAACAACTACACAAAGATGCAAAACAACTACACATAGATGCAAAACAACTACAAAGAAATAAAAGAACTACGACAAAGAGACAAAAATTACTACAGTTTGGACACAATTTAGCTCTGAAAAGACACAAGACACCAACAGAAAGATATGAAATGACCTCATAACAGTGTATAACATGATTATAAATGATGACTGAATGTATTTATGACCTATATAAAACATCGGGCGGCTCAGAACACCTGTTCAGCTCAGAGCCGAGGTGTCGACCGGAACACGTGGGTCTAAACCTGCTGCCCTCCTGGTCTGAACCTCCATCTTCAGGCCTGCAGCAGGAGGCCCGACTCTGCATAGTTTCCACTCACTTGTTCACTTCCACTTAGAAAAACAATTAAAGGGCTGTTTTTAAGGGGCTCCGCAGTGGTCCTGGTGTCTGATCTCAGCTGGGCTTCAATCAGGGGGACCACCGAGCCGGGTCACTAGCTGCCAAAGGAACAAACAGTGTTGACCCAGAGGCCACCGGTTCAGACCGGACCCCTCTTTGAAGGGAAGAGGCGCTGAATTCCGAGATGCTCTGAGCAGGAAGACTCTGTCAGATATTGTTTCAAGATGATGGGAAAGTAATTCTCTTTGTTTTCGTTTGGCATTTTTTTTCATTAGTGTGGAATTGTGATCACGGGGCCAAGTGTTTACAAACCGCTCTTATGTCTCCGTGCAGATGTCACGGCGGAGGGAGGGTCCGTCCGCCGAGCATCATGGCCTAGTTTAAGGACCAATTACGCCGCAGATCACTGACTCCCTCACAAATACCTGCACCCATTGGGAACGCATTAGGAAGCAATGTGTTCATTCTTTCCGAACAGGGGTGATGCACTCGTCTGGTATGGGCGGTTGTGTTGGGTGGGCGGCCTCAGTCAAACCCTTCCAAAAGGGGAGAGAGAGAGAAAGAGGGAGAGGGTAGTGCTCTGCTACTAGTTAGCATACATCTGTAGCTCCGGTGGACGAGAGCCGGACCTCAAAGGCCGCAGACAAAATGTTGAGAAATGAAACGCAGAGGAAGCCACCCGGCATCCGTTTGCGTGTCGACTGCCTCCGACTTTCATAAACCAGAGTGAGCGAGCCAGGGTGTGTTGCCGCCATGTGTTTTCATCCCGTCATGCCACACATTAGGGAGTGCAGATATCAGTCACGGGAGCGGCTGTTTACATGCGTTCCCACTGATTCAATTTGACTCTCCGGTTCGGCGCACGAGGAACAGACGGCTACTTTACCCGCAACTGTTCCTGTGTTGTTTTGCAGCGGGACGGTTTTCAATTTGGGCTTGTTTTCGCTTCTCTCACGCCTCCGTTGTTCTTCTCACCTTGTGTTTTCATAGCTTTCTCATGTTATATAAGTGCAGCCTACAGATGTCTCCGTGTCTGCGGACCGAGCCGACACATTGAGCACGACCCAACGCCGTATGTGACCACACAACCGGGCTGATCAAAACCAGATGCTCGTGCACAGACGCTCTATCTCATTCTAACTTTCTCCCTCTCACGTATGCTGCCTCACACATCTGTAATAATGTACAGTGGTGCCTTTTTCCATTTTGGTGGCTCCTTAGTGCATTCTGTTTTTTTCCAGGGTCAGATTGCTTTGAACCCCAAAACCAGCAACTGCAACATATGTTCCTTTTTATTTAAAAAAATCACCCAAATTACATCATTTATCAGAGCTGGAAACGGTAAAGAAAGTTCAATCTCATCTAAAAAATTACCCAAATCTACACCTCAAATTGTGATATTTGATCAGAATCACCTAATTTGGTTTAGATTGTTTAGAAATATAAGAAAATCTGTGTTCCTCATGCAAATGAGAGACTGACTCAGCTGTGATAAACAGTAATGTGACTGAGGAAATTCTTTCTTTGTGTTTACACAGAGCAGAGAGGAGACAAGAATGGAAACAAATTCAGAATGTAAGTCATAAAATATCTGGAGTATGTAGAGCTGCAAAGTTTTTTCCACTATTGGTAACACCTGTGGACACTTGAAAAACAACCACAAGGAGCCACGAAAGACACACAAAAAGACACAAAGCAGCTAAAAAGACGCAAAAAACAGCCACTAAGACCTGCAAAACAACCACAAAGAGACAAAAAGACCACCAAAAGACAGCAAAAAAGTACCACAGGAGCGCAAAACAACCACAAAGAGGCAAAAAATAAAATAGAGTGGTAGAAAACAACCTCAAGACAATGCAAAAGAACGACAAGGACACACAACATGACTACAGACAGACAGAAAACAACCACAGAGACACAAAACAGATCCAAAACAACTGCAAATAGACTAGAAAACCACCACAAAGACACACAAAGCAGCCAGAGAAAGATGCAAAACAACCATAGAATGAGACAAAGCAACTGCAAAGAGACCAAACAGCCACAAAAACCTGCAACAGAACCACTAAAGAGACACAGTGAGATCAAAACTACCACAAAAGAGACACAAAACAACTGCAAAGAGATTAAAACAGCTACAGTGAGACATAACACAACCATAGAGGAACACAAAAACACATGAAGACACTAAACAACTGCAAAAAGACCAAAGTTTACTGCCAAGACATGTAGAACAACCACTAAGACACAACATGAACACAAAAAGACAAAAACAGTTAGAGAGGATGCAAAACAACTGCAGAGAGGCAAAACAATTACAAAGTGACATAAAACAACCACAAAAAGACACAAAATGACTACAGAGACACTTAAAACAATCACAAAAAGACACTAAACAGCAAGCGTAAAACAATTACAGAGACAGAAACCCTCAAGACAATGGAAAACTGTTTTAAAGAGACACACAATTATTCCCAAGAGACAAAAAACAACCGCAAAAAGACACAACATGACCACAAAGAGACAAAAAATGACCAAAAGACACAAAAACTACCACAAAGGAGACACAAAACAACTGCAAAGGGACAAAACAGTCACAAAAGACACACAAAAAGACACCAAAAAACTACCTCAAAGACCTACAAACAACCACTAAGAGACGCAAAATGACCATAAGACACAAAAACCATTACAAAAGAGACACAACAACTGCAAAGAGATTAAAACAACTACAGTGAGACATAACACAACCACAGAGAGGAACAAAATAACCACAAAAAGACAGTAACAACTGAAAAAACACGTAAAACAACCACCAACACGCAAAGCGACTACAGAAAGACATAAAACAACTGCAAAAACACACAAAACAAATGCAAAGAGACAAAACGGCCACCAAGACAGGCAACACAATCAGTAAGAGACACAAAATGGCCATAAGACACAAAAACTATCACAAAAGAAACACAAAATGACTACAGAGACACATAAAACAATCACAAAAAGACATTGAGCAATTAGTCAGAAACCCACAAGAAGATGGAAAGCAATTGCAGAGACACAAAAATACCTACAGGGAGACAAAAGAGAGCAATATACACACTAACAACTGCAAATAAAAATGCAGAACAACCACTAGGACACAAAATGACCAAAACAAAACAACTGCAAAGTTTGAAATAACTACAGTGAGACATTACACAACCACAAAAAGATACTAAACAACTGCAAAAAGACAGAAGACTACCACCAAGACATGTAGAACAACCACAAAGACAAAACATGACCACAACAAGACACATTAAACAATCACAAAACCATGCTAAACAACAGCAAACAGACATAAAACAACCACAGAGACACACAAAGTGACTACATAGACATAAAATGACTATAAAGAGACAAAAATGACCACCAAGACATGCAAAACAACCATTAAGAGACACAGAATGGCCAAAAGACACAAAAACTAGGGCTGGCCCGAATAGTGGTTTGTGGTCTCCGGATATTTGGGCCCTATTAAAGACGAATATCCGAATATTTGTTCCGCCCCATAGCGTCCGTCGTTTTGTCTTCAGTTAAACTTAAGATTTCCCAAACAGCGGAGGTCTTCGGCATCTTGTCTTGTGTTTATGCAACGAAGTGAAGCGTGACATCAGACCCGGCTGTAACAAACACGAATGGATGAGCCGAACACGGTGGGATGAGCCGAAGTGGGCCGAAGGGAAGAGACGAGCTCCGAATATTCCTATTTTCGTCTGGGGGGAGGAAGTGGTGATCACATAGACAAATGTGTATATGTCATAGACATATGTGTATATGTTTATGTGATCACACGACGGGACGAGCCAATGTGGGCCGAAGGCGGAGGTAAGACAGTAACGCCGATAAATATATTCGTATATTCGTTCCGCCCAGTAATGTCCGGCAGGGAGGGGGGGCGAATATTCGGATACCAAAATAATATCGCCGTAGCGAACAAATATTTGGATATTGGGGATATTTGGGTCCAGCCCTACAAAAAACTACCACAAAAGAGGCACAAAACAACTGCAAAGAGATTAAAACAACTACGAAGGGAGAAAACAACCACAAGAAGATGTAAAACAGCTGCAAAGAGAGACAAAACAACCACAAATGGACATAAAACAACCACAAATAGACACAAAATGACTACAAAGAGACAAAAACGACCACGGAGACATGCAAAACAACCATTAAGACACACAAAATGGCCAAAAGACACAAAAACTACCACAAATGAGACACAAAATGACTACAGAGACACACAAAACAATCACAAAAAGATGGCAAACAGACATAAAACAATTACAGTCACACAAAGCGACAAAAAAAAACAACTGCAAAAAGACACAAAATGACCAAAAGACACAAAAACTATCACAAAGGAGACACAAAACTGCTAGGAGACACATAATGAGAGATGCAAAACAAAACGTTCGTAAAACCCTGCAGACGCTGGAAAAAATGTAGTACATGCACACTTTTGTATTTTTATGATTTATGGAATTGGAATGTTGATATTTCTGATTTCTCTCCGGTCTTCATGGTTGTTCTGTTCCCATACAGCTGCAGGACTTCATACTGCAGAGAACAGTGAGTAAAAATGACAGATTGGAGCAATAAACAGTCAGAAAATGAGTCTTTCATGGAATTTAACTTGAGGTATCTGATACCAGCAGTTTGGTTTGTCCACCTGTGATTTGCATTTCAGCTTCAGATTCTGTACATTGCTTTGTTTTTCTTGCTCGATCAGTAGTTTTTCTTCTATTTCCTCACAAATGCTCGTTGGCCCGTGAGGTGTGCAGCCATGGAAAGTGTTTAAAAGTGCCTGCTGGGAGCTCGTTAGCCACAGACACTAATTACATGGCAGACAGCATGTTAAAAGCCCTGAGAAGTCTTGTTAAAAAGCTCTGAAACAAAGCAGCCGCGCTCACAGCAGCCAGAGTCTTGTTCGCGTCCGATTACAAGGAAAAAAATGCAAGAAAAAGGACTGAAATAGAGTCAATGTCGGCAGCTGGAGCTCCGCTTCGATTGGCAGCAGAGTTTGTTTTCCTTTTATTGTGAAGGAGCTTATTTTGAGAATTTCTCAGGAAAGAAAATTAGCCACTAACTCGCACAGGTTCCTTTAAATAAATCGAATTTGTGGGATAAATTGAAAAGCACAAGTGGAACCAGGGAGGCAGTAAAATGCAGAATTTACTGGCTCAGAAAGCAGCGATTACACAACAAGAACCCAGAACACAAAGAAGATCGTCTTCCTTCCCGGCGTCCGTCCGGGTATCGATCGTCTCAGCGCTGCTCATCCTCTCAGGTTGGACCACAGGAGTCTCTGGTGTTTACACAGCTGTCTGACTTACAACTACACATGTAGACAACACACGCGCACACACACACACACACACACACACACACACACACACACACACACGCGTGCGCACACACACGCGTGCGCGCACACACACACACACACATACACATGCGCGCACACACACACACACACACACACACACACACATACACATGCGCGCACACACACACACACACACACACAGATGAAGAGTCGCATCAGCTGCAGGTTCATTCACACATGGAAGTTTTTATAAATTTGGGGAATATTTTGCTGAGTTTCTGGATTTTTTTCAGACAAGGGAACAATTTTTTCTGGTGCCCGTAAATGAGGACAACGGGAGGGTTAAACTTTTTAATCACCTTCACCACCGTGGAAAAGCCAAGTGGAATCCTCCTTGGATGACGTTCATTAGATCCATCTGCTGTCTTCCCATATGTCCATCCTTCACATCCACTGAGAAGCACCAGTTCAACTCTTTCTGCTTTTTACAAAGGCATATTTAATCTGTGGAGAAAAAAACTTATGCTTACTGAGATTTCCTATGTGTCCAGACTGTAGGTACACCCTGTATAAACCTGTGATTTAGACTTCTAAGCAGAAATGGCCTAATTCTACATAGCTTGCTGTTTTTCTTTGCATGTTTAATATGAACCTGCAGAATTCTGCATGCAGGATCTCACTGGGACTCTTCAGTTGATTAAATGAACCCCAAACTTTACCACCATGAAGGGTGATTGGTTGGATTAAACTGTCTTTTAACTCTAAATTTTCATCACAACATGAGTTCCTGTCTGACCTCTGACATCACTCAGGTGCTTTCTGACTCTTTTTTTAAACCTTTATTTTGATTTATTTGTCATCCTGAACAGTTATGTAAGCTCCATCCTTCACACACTCTGAAAGATTCTGAGGAATAATGGTGTTCTTGGTGTGAAGTGTGTGTTTGTGTGGAGCTCCATGAAGGCGTGAAGCCACATTCCAGGGAGCGGCCGGGTTTAATTTTGGACGTCTATAAGCGAATGATTGGGAACAGAATGTGAGCGGATGCAGGACGTCGCATCCTGCCATACGACTTGTGTTTGTCACAGTGTCATTTCATGCTCCTGACTGCAGGAATCTCTGAAGGAGGCTTTGAAGTCTTCACCCGGCCTTTTCACGGCCTGTTGGGGCCGGGTGGCCAAAACCACTGCGACTGTAAACACGGTGAATCACAACCACACACCAGCAGGAAACGGTCCCCGGAAAACAGATAAAGGAGTCCAGGTTATCACAGTCAGAGCTTCCTCAGATTTTTATCTGAGATCCACATTCACCTGTTCTCAGGTGTGTTTGTACCTGATGACAGTTTGAAGAGAATCCGGTGAGTCCAGTAACAACTCTGGAATTCAGGAATGTGGATTCAGTTACACTGTAAAAAAACAATCTATTAAAAACAACAATAAAAAACCCTGGTTAAAAAACAGGAAATGTCTGTAAAATCTATTTTAAGCTGATACATGATAAAACTGTTTCATTTTACAGCCACATATTGTAACAGGATGGGTTACTATTAGTAAATATCCAGATTTTTGAACATTATTTACAGTTTTGGTTTGTTTTTGTACAGTCAGCCTTTACTGTAGGTCAATACATTTTCCTGACTTTTTAACTTGATATTATCGTTTTTAAACAAAACTCGGAAAAGCAGTGAAATTACAATTAAGAATATGCAAAATTTTTCATTCAAAAAATAGCAGATATCAGTAAAATAGCATTAGTTTTTGTTTTATTTAAATACAGTAAAATCAGTGTAACTTTAGGGTCAAATTTTGTAATTTTTTGTCATTTTCCTAGATGTCTAGTTTTCACAAAAGTAAAGGTACATAAAATAACAGTCAAAAAATTATTTACAATTTTCCAGTTCTTAATGTACATAATTCTTACATTCAAATCGTGGTAAACATCTGTAAAATACGTTTTTTAAATTTAATTGCAATACCATTCATACTCTTACAGATTTTTTTCTTTACAGTTTTTGTCTGTTTTTTTTTTTTACCATTAATATGTAAAATAATACTTTCTCTGTGAAACATATGCAAAATATATATTTCCAAAAAAAATAATTTACCATCTTGCAATCCTTAGTACATATTCTTCTTTCTAATAACATCAAATATCTTTAGAATAATGATATTTTTTGCTAATTTAATTTAAATACAGTAAAAATAATAGTGTAGTTTTACAGTCAGTTGTTGTGAAAGAAAGGTTTTTCTTTACAGTTAACATGTAAATTAATACTTGTTTTCTTTAATTCAACAAAATAGGAGAATATCTGTAAAATAACAGTAAATAGTGTTTTTTAATTACAATTAAAACTTGTTAAAAATGTTCTTTTTTTACAGTGTACGTTTATCTGATTTAGTCCACGGAGCTGCATGAGTCAGGAGCTTCCCATCATTTCAACCTCACATTTCCTGTGTTCACTGTTAAATCTGTAGAATGTTGCTCCACAAACCGGTCTTCAACTCGGTTCCCACCAGTTCCAGAGCTGAGCGACTGTAGAACCATGTGAGTTTACGGAGCTGAACAAACCACAAACCTTCAGACTGTTGTGTGGAACTCATTCAAATCTGCTTTGTTACTTGGATGGACATGAAGACTCTGAGTTTCGTCTTAATGCCCTTGACGTTCCAGCAGCGGTTGTGCTGTCAACAGGAGACGTGCCTCCAAACAATTGCGGCTCTTGTTTTGTATACGAAGCCGTACACTGCCGCAGGTTGACGCGTGTTGTTGCGTCAACATACCTGCTGCGGTGCCCAGTGATGACATGTGTTGATGCTGCAGAGAAACAACAGTTTTGTTACATCTGCTTCCTGGACTCAGATTCCAGCTACTGTAGCCGCTGCTTCTGTGTTTACGGTCGGCTCTGTGTGCGAAGGAAATGAAATGATTCACCGCGTTCAAGTGGAAGTCGCTCTTCAGTTAATTTAACACATAAAAACTGAACTTTTAGAAGGTTTTTCAGTCGAATTAGATTAAAAATGAGATGCCATGACAGTTTCTGAGAAATTAAAATGGAAATGTGTTGCACTCTTTTTGAGATACACTAAAAAGTTCAAAGGTTTGGGGCCACTGCGACAATTTCATGTTCTCCATGAAAACTCACACTTTTATTCATGTGCTAAAATAACTACACAAGGGTTTTCTAATCATCAATGAGCCTTTCAACACCATTAGCTAACACAATGTAGAATTAAACTGCTTCTCTTTCAAAAACAAGGGCATTTCTAAATGACCCCAAACTTTTGAATGGTAGTGTGTTCAAGTGAAAGACTAAGACACAAATGTACTCTTTTTTATGCTTCATTGTTTTTGACATTTCAAGTTAAGATCATTACACACGAAGTCACATTTTTACTAATTTCCACTTAGTACCTTAATTTTACCTCATAGCTTTTAGTCAAAAGTCATAAAAAGTCACATTTCTGGCCTGGGATAGATACTCAGTCTCTACAGATTACCAGAATCTCGTCAAACTCAGATGATTAAGGTTGAGAGTAATGTTTACTGAGGTCAAGAGAAATGACCCTGACAGAGCAGCAGTACATGCCAGCATCAGTTATGAGGGTTCTCAGTCAAAATATGTAAAGAAAATACTAAAAAAAAATTTACAATCTTTCAGTTCTTAATGTAGATGATTGTTATATTCAAATAAGGGCAGATATCTGAAAAATACAACTTTTTGCTGGTTTAAGTACGATAAAACAATGTGTAAATTCATGTTATGTATTTTTTTTATATCAAGTTGTTTTTATTGTACAATGCAACACAGTTTTGACATGAACAAAGTTAAACTCAGACATGATATAAATAAATTAAAAAGAGAATTTCTTTTTTTGAATCGGCACTGCAAATCTGGAAGGAATCCAAAATTCTATTACTCTCCTAAAAGAGATGAAAAATCACAGGGTAGATAAAGCAACTCTTCTTCCTGTTAGCAGTTTCTGTTTGACTTTGGTAGCAGCTTTAAATTCAAAGCCCAAGGTTCATCTTTCCCTCTTGTATAAAATCCAAATCCTGTAATTCAGACGGTGATCCATCCTTGTTCTGCAGTCAGACAACAGAAAAAGCAGGAGAGAAGCTAACATCTTCGCCAGAGTCCACCATTACTGATGTAATCGCTTCATTTCCATTTACTATCTTAAATAACTTGACATCATTTTGTAGAAATCTGTTTTCACATTGACATTAAAGAGACTTTTTCTGTTAAATCTCATCCAAAAAGCCAAATTACATCAACCAGAAATCGGTGTTGAAAGGCAGTAACAGAGCAAAGCTTCCAAAGGGGTTGAATTCTTTTTATGGTCGCTGTATATTAGTTCTAGATCCATCACGAAACACCACAACAAGAAAACCCCAAACATGAACTGGGAGCAGGAAATGGAAACGGTGAGCCATCGTTCTTATAATAATGTTTCCTGTGGCAACCTGACAATCAAACCTCAAGAAATGATATAACCCATTTGCTTCTCACCAAAGCAACAAACAGTCAAGTGCATGGAGACGCGAAGGAGGGAAAATGATCTAATCCACTTCCCTCTATGATGCCTCACACGACAACATGTACAAGTCTGCAGACACACCAGAGACTCAGGTGACTTCTGTTGTGAGTAATGTTTACTGATATCAGGAGAAGTGACACCAATAGAGCAGCAGTTCATGCAAGCATCAGTTCTGAGGATTCTCTCTCATCTTTGGTTTTATATTGTAGCTGGGAGAAATTCTAGATTTAGTTTACAGACCAATATGGACACAACTAGTCTGCTTAGTGGGGCTGCACAGTGGGGTAGTGGTTAGCACTTTTGCCTTGCAGCAAGAAGATCCCTGGTTCGAATCCCGGGCTGGGCCTGGGATCTTTCTGCATGGAGTTTGCATGTTCTCTCTGTGCATGCGTGGGTTTTCTCCGGGTACTCCGGCTTCCTCCCACAGTCCAAAAATATGCTGAAGTTAATTGATAACTCTAAATTGCCCGTAGGTGTGAATGTGAGTGTGATTGTGTGTCTGTATATGTAGCCCTGTGACAGACTGGTGACCTGTCCAGGGTGTCCCCTGCCTTCACCCGAGTCAGCTGGGATAGGCTCCAGCACCCCCCGTGACCCTAGTGAGGATAAGAGAGTAATTTTTCCTTCACAACTAACTTCCAAAGGGGGTAAATTATTTGTATCTTCACTTTATATTGGTTCTAGATTCATCATGAAACACCACAAGAAACCCCCAAACATGAACAGGGAACAGGACAACATCTATAAATTTCTGGAGACTCAGATGACTTCAGTTGTGAGTAATGTTTACTGATATCAGGAGAAGTGACACCAATAGAGCAGCAGTTCATGCCATCACCAGTCCTGAGGATTCTCTCTGATCTTTGGTTATATATTGTAGTTGGGAGAAGGTCAGATTTAGATTACAGACCAGCATGGAGGCTACTAGTCTGGTTAGTTGCATCAGAATAAATAATATCTAATCTTGACCAGCCTATCTAAAGATCATTATGGCCTTAGAGAGCGGAAAGAATATTTTCCTTCACAGCTAACTTCCAAAGGGGGTGAATTATTTATATGTTTGCTGTTTATTAGTTCGAGATCCATCACAAAACGCCACAACAAGAAAACCCCAAACATGAACAGGGAGCAGGACAACATTTACAGATTTGTAGAATTGATACCACTGGCAACAGATGACAACAAAAGGGGGGAGAGAGACGGAGTGGAGATTTGTCATCCAGAAATTACACTCCATTTACATTTTCTCCATCCAAACATCAACAGTGTGTGACAGGCCAAAGACGTGATGGCAACAGCCCCAGACCATTGTTTGACCGAACTCTGCATGCAAAGACCTCCGACTCTCACCTCCACTTAATCCCACACAGCTGAATCCAGTCACCGGCAGACCTGCGATAACACCAAGCTAAAAATACTTCCTCGGGATTAAATGCAGGCTGTGATAAAATCAAGATGACTTGGTACACGTCTTCAGCTGTCCACTTTTAATCAATCAAAACAAGAGTGCACTTTGTGACCCTCCTTTCATGTCTCCTCCTGCCTTGTTTTCCACCGTCCAGTCGGAATCATTTCTTCTTTTTTTTTCCTGTTTGGAAGTCTGGCCTGCTGCGCCAACCACCACAATTACTCAAAGAGTTGTTGTTGGGAATGTATTGGAAAAACTTGGAGAGGATGAGAGCAGCGGCTGATAGCGGATGATTCTGTTGTTGCCTGGGGAAATACAACAAATAAACCTGTGGGAAGATGTTTGCTAGACCGAGCAGATCTTTTTTTCCTTCTTCTTCTGCTCAGAACACCAACAGAAGTGTTCTGTGACAAAAGGTGTTAAAGCTTGGATTTCCTGGTAGAAGGAATATTTTGGAAAGTGGACATGGAAAATGGGCCGTTTTTTCCGTCCAGCTATCACACCTGATTTATTTGAGATATTCCTGGAAAGCCTTGCCACCGCTGCTGTCTCTGCCTACCCACGCGAAGGCCGGACTTCAGGCTCGCCAGGCGCCCTTAATCACACACCACGCAAACACTCCTGAGTGATCTGAGGCTGCGGGAGCGTATTTCCAGATATTAACATGACCGCGAGAGGAAACAGTTATGATTAAAAATAATAATAAAATTTGCAGAAGGGGGCGGAGGGGGGATGAAGCGGCCAAATTAGAGCCAGCTGGACTGTCAGTGGTTGGAGTCCACAGTCGGCTGCTGCAGACACTGTGGTCTGGGCGGTGGGTGGGGTGTACGCAGGCAACCAGCTCCACTGTTCTGGTCTGTAATAACTCTGAATCTCTGCCAGGGATGTTGTGTTTGAGCTGTGAGATATCCTGCTGAAAGCCAGACAAACATTCGTCTGTTTTAGGCTGCAGAGGACCTCAACCAGGGCTGCAGACTGCAACCAAAACGGTCGTATATGCAGCTGTTTTTTAAAATTTTGTGCGACTGCATGATGACCATCAGCCTATAGCAGGGCTGAAATGATTCCTCGAGTTATTAGAGTAGTTTGATGACTAAAATCCCTCAATGCAAAATTCTTTTAATCGATGCTTCGGGTATGGATCTGGACCTACACTACCGTTCCAAAGTTTGGCGTCTTTGTCTTGGTCCACCTTTACTGGCTAAACCACCACAATGCACTCTGATGGTCAACATAGAACCACCTGACTTTAACAGTCGCTGCAATATTAAACTCCATGAGTTACTACAGCTAATCTACAGTACATGAAGTGTGTATTATCTAGAAAAATGGTATTTGGTATAAATACCAATGGCAATAAAGACTCAGATCAGATCAGGGGTCCAAAAACTTGATCCCTTGTAAAAATGCTTTTGAATTAGTCACTGAAAGGAAGTTTTGGTGAAGTTTCATGAGTATACATCTACAATTTAAGCATTATAACAAACAAATACGCTCAAATTTCGACAGAATATTTCTTTAACAGCAGACATACAGATACTTCTAATACATGCGTCAAAATACACAGTGACAGATGAGCGTGGGATACACGTGTCACATCCTTTCAAATAACCGGACACGAATGACGGCAGCATGCGGAGACTGAAGTGTGTCAGGTCAGCGAGGTTCAACGGTCTATTTAAAGCCTCTCTGTAGACCTGTAGACCTGGTCGTCATCCATGCTAATCCCCCTCAGGCGTTATCAATCTGCAGGGAGGAAATGTCGCTTTGATGGCCGTCCAGATCGGACACAAGACTTTTATCTGCCCCCTTACCGACGGAGTATTTTAGTAACCAAACACAGTGAAGTTATTCAGTTTGTCCAAGCTGTAGACAGCAGGGATATAAATAAATGAAGCCGAATTAAAAGAAGGTGTGGAGCAGATTGTTGAATTAGTTGGTTGTAAGAGTGAAAAAGATTCTGGATGGAGATGTGATCCAGAACCCAAACCATCAGGCAGCTGAGTTTGGTATCAAGAACTGAGGATTTATTAAACATTTTGTGACACTTTCAGTTGTTTTACTGAGATTTAAATTATCTTCATGACTTTATAGCAAGCTGTCAGCTATTTTTTTTGGCCAACTTTTGAGTCATTTTGGCCATTTTTTTTTTTTTTTACTATTTTAGAGAAATTTGATCCCTTGTAGTCAATTTTCTCAATCATTGTTGAAAGAGTTTCCAGGTTTCATCCATCCATCCATTCTCTATACACCGCTTTATCCTCACTAGGGTCATGGGGGGTGCTGGAGTCTATCCCAGCTGACTCAGGCGAAGGCAGCGGACACCCTGGACAGGTCACCAGTCTGTCACAGGGCTACATATACAGACACACAATCACACTCACATTCACACCTACGGACAATTTAGAGTAACCAATTAACTTCGGCATGTTTTTGGACTGTGGGAGGAAGCCGGAGTACCCGGAGAAAACCCACGCATGCACAGGGAGAACATGCAAACTCCATGCAGAAAGATCCCAGGCCCAGGCCGGGATTTGAACCGGGGATCTTCTTGCTGCAAGGCGAAAGTGCTAAACACTACTGTGCAGCCCATTTCCAGGTTTCAGTCATGTTTAACTAATTTTGAGTCCTTTTGGACTATTCTTTCAATTATTTAAACAATTTTAAGTTGCTTTGACTAATTTTGAGTAGTTTTCAACATTTTTTTTAAGGAATTTTGGAAAATTTTTCAGTTATTTTGGAGAAATTTGAGCTATTTTGGATGAATTTGAAGCAGTTTTACACAAAGTTCTCAGTGATTTTGGAAAAGTTTCCAGGTTTCAGACATATCAAATCTCTGTGGAAACACTGCCTGTGGTTCAGCCTGAAAGTTCTGACTGTTGGTTGTAGTTTAAACAATTGGTTTCTTTATGTTTGACCATTAATTTTAATAAGATTAGCACACTAAAGAGATTTTAGTTAAATATTATCATTTTAATCTGGTTTTGGCTGCTTTTTCTTGATGGAACCATCACATGATGATCGAGGACCATCAGGAATTTGAAGATTGTCTGTATTTAAAGTTTCTGGCTCTGATAAGTGGTATGATTACTCTGCCAACAAACGCAGCGTTATGTGAAAATCAGCGTACATTTATCCTTCTGTCTGTCTGTCTGTGAGCAACATTATTCAAAAACAGACTAACGGATTTGGATGAACTTTTCAGGGAAGGTCAGAAATGACACAAGGACCAAGTGATTAGATTCTGGCAGTGATGCAGCTTATAGTCTGGATCCACGGATTTGTTAGATTTATGTATCATTGCCAGATAGCGGCACGACATCACTGTAACCATGACAACAAGTGAACACTACATCAGCTGCCTGTTAAAGATCACATGATTGTGATCCTACTACAAATCAACCACTGAGGACTTATCAGGACTTATCCATCAGAAATGATACAAGGAACAACTGGTTAAACTGTGGGGGTGTTTCTGAGTCCCATCAATTCCTGCCGCCTGCTCCATATTTAGGTCACGTGATTCGGTATCCATACATAACGTACACATGCAGAACCCATGCCTGTGCTCAGTGCAAGATCATTTTTTATTAAAGATTTCATCCTTCGGAAATGATGCAGCGACTGAGCAGCCTTGGTGGAGTAATGAGTGCTTTTTTTGTTATTTTTTCTGTGCTGATGTTGAACTCGGTGTACTAATCTGACACAGCGACCAGTTCAGCCACCAGGCAGCAGCTGGGAAGGTGTGTACCCAGATTGTCAAACGTCATAGCTGTATAATTAGCATTGTTGCAGGAGGGCAGGATTGGTCACTCTGGGTGTAAACTTCTCTTTGTTGCTTTCCCCTCAACACTCGCCAAGGAAGGAAGCAGTTAGATGCTATCAGATGGTCAGTTAAACCCTTTTACTGTTTAGGAAATCAAAAAGAAAACCGTGGGCATCGATTCCCAGGCGCCTGATTGGTCTGGCCCAGTGGTGTTCCCTGGGAGGCTCCGAGGGCTCCATTGTCCCGACACATGAGTCGGTTCCTGAGCAGCATGACCTCATTCTGAGCTGAAACGCCTCGCTGGTGTGTAATAAAGCCCCGATGATCAGTTAACACTTTGTTCACTGTGGTTTCAGGACGATTCGGCCTCTGAATCTCATCGATCGGCGGTGAAACGGTTCAGCTGACATGAAGCTCCACTGGGAGGTGAGTGGCTCAGCGAGGCTTCATGGCGTTCTGCCCCGGGGCCTGGGGCATTGACCTGCTGGGGTAAAACCTGTTCAGACGGCAGCTTCACGTGCTGCTGAGGACACGTGTCGGTAAATAAAGCACCTTTCAGACACATACAGTCACTAAAATGCTGAACTTTATGGGCTGGAGTGACAAATCAAACCTGATACATGATGTAGAACAATTATTTTTAACGTTTGTCCTGCCAGATTTCACTTCAGAGATGCCACAAATTTATAAAAATACAGATTTGAAATTTTTTTTATTCAAAATCAGCAATTAAATTGATGCATTTTTCTGTGACTTTATTAAACTGTAATTGAAAACTAATTAAAATTTTCATTTATCCATAATACAACCATCACAGACCCAGAAGGACGCTTTAGTATTATAAATATATCAATCAACAATAGCCCGGTAACAATTGGTAATGTTTATGGCCCAAATAGTGAGGATTCACCTTTTTATTACAACGTCTTCTCTTCCATCTCAAACATTTCCAACTGCCCAGTGATAATAGGAGGCGATTTTAATACAGTTATTGACTCATCATTCGATAGATCCAATAATTTAAACAATAAACGCAACTGGCAATCTACCAAAACAATAAAACAGTTCATGAGTGATTTTGGTCTTGGCGATAGTTGGCGATTACAACATCCAACCACCAGAGAATATACATTTTATTCACCAGTCCATCACTCATACTCCCGAATCGACTTTTTCTTGACCAGTAACACAATCATATCCAACATTTCGAATTTAAAAATACACTCGATTATTATCAGTGACCATGCTCCCGTCTCATTTATATGGAATCAGAACAGCCAACATAAACACATTCCTAGATGGCGCTTTAACACATCCCTGCTCACTGACCCAGATTTTGACAGTTACTTCAAAAGAGAGTGGGCATCCTTCCTGGAAATAAATGATTCTCCAACGTATTCACCATCACTCCTCTGGGCAACAGGTAAAACAGTCTTAAGGGGCAAAATCATTTCATTCTCTACCCATAAGCAGAAGAAAGAAAAGGAACAAGAAAATAGACTAAAACAAAAAATAAAACAATTTGAAATGCTGAATGCAAATAATCCGACAGAAGAAACTCAAAATGAATTAAGAAAATATCAAATACACTTAAATGACATCATAAATAAAAGAACCCAATTTCTGATCCATAGATTACGACAGGAACACTTTCATCATAATAACAAATCAAGTAAATATCTGGCAAGTCAAATTAAATGAAATAAAGAAAAAGCAACAATCTCTACTATTAAGGACTCAGCAGGGAAGCCCACCAACTCACCACAGGAAATCAATGAAATATTTAGAAACTTCTACGCCAATTTATACTCATCTGATCATATTCCAAAACAGGAGGACATTGACTCATTTTTTAAGGACATTAAACTTCCACAACTCAGCACAAAACTCAATATTCTCGACTCACCAATCACAGAAAAATTACTTTTTACTGCTCTAAACCTCATGCCTAACAATAAATCACCAGGTCCCGATGGCTTCCCTGCCGAGTTCTATAAACATTTCTGGTCCACCTTAGCTCCACTCTTCATCAGAACAATAACTGAAATAAAACAGAACTCCAAATTTCCAGTAGACATGAATACAGCTTTAATTTCACTCCTCCCAAAACCAAATAAAGATCACACCCATCGTCCAATCTCTTTAATCAATGTAGACATGAAAATCATTAGTAAAGCTCTCTCTCATAGATTAGAAAAAGTCACACCTTACATAATTCACCCAGATCAGACTGGCTTCATTAAAGGTAGACAAGCATGCAACAATACACGCAGACTGTTCAACCTAGTCCAGTATTCATCAATACAACAGGAGGATACCATCATAGCCACTTAGATGCTGAAAAAGCTTTTGACAGAGTAAACTGGACTTTTCTATTCACCACATTACAAAAATTCGGCTTTGGGGAATCATTTATTAACTGGATCAGGATTCTATACACTTCACCTTCAGCCACCGTCATTACTAATGGCCTAACATCACAAAGATTCACACTGCATAGGGGGACCAGGCAAGGATGCCCAGTCTCTCCCTCTTTATTTACCATTTTCATTAGCTACAGCCATTCGTCAGAACTCTCATTTTACTGGTATTCAAACACCCCAAACACAACACAAAATAAGTTTGTATGCTGACGATATCTTACTTTTTCTCCAAAATCCCCAATCATCTCTACAGAAAACTATAAACCTCACTGAATCATTGTCCAAGATTTCCGATTACTCAATTAACTACCATCCTACCATTGCACAACACCAGATGGCATGCAACAGTCCATACATCTCACATTCCTTTATGCATGGGGCATTTCACATATCTGGGTATTAATGGCTCCTCCAGGTTGTCAGAGCTGATTGGACTTAACTTCACCCCACTACTCAAAACAATAGAGGATGACCTTCTTCGCTGGATGAAACTACCACAATCCATTTCAGGTAGAATAGCAATCACTAAAATGACAATACTTCCAAAAATAAATTACCTTTTTTCAATGATCCCAATCCATCCCACTCTTACCTGGTTTAACTCCCTAGACTCAATAATCACTAAGTTCTATTGGAAAAATAAAACCCCAAGGATCAAATTAACCACTCTTCAAAAAACAAAATTACTGGGTGGATTAGATGCGCCACATTTTTATTACTACTCTCTGGCAAACCAACTCCAGTACATTTACAAATGGACACACCCCAATCCTTCAGACAACACCTGGTTAGACATAGAACAAACTTTCTGTAAAGACATTCGGATTTCTGATATTCCATTTATCAGCCAATCAATCAAACTCCACCCATGCTTCAAAGTATCAACAATATCTTCAGCTCTGCCAGCCTGGTGGAAATTTCACAAAATAACAAACTCTGCTTTGTCACCATCCAATCTCACTCCCATTTGGGACAACCCGGATTTTCTAAGCAACAAAAAAACATTTATCTTTCACACATGGGCAGAAAAGGGCATTACTCATCTTAAGCACATCCTTAACAATAACACCCTAGTTCCTTTTCCCACCTTGGTCCAGGAGTTCGGCATCAGGAGTAATCAGTTTCTGGAATATCTGCAGCTGAAGTCATCTATTCAATCAAAACTCAGCATTAGAACCACAACTATTAATCTTGCACCTGCTGTTTCAGAAGTGATCAATATCTCCTCACCAAAACAACTCCTCTCCAAAATATATAGAATAATAACAAAATCTGACCAAACCATAGCTCTACCATTACAAAAATGGGAACAAGACCTTTTTATTACTCCTGCTGCCAACTTCTGGTCCCAAATCTGTAAAAACATCTACCTCATGACAAAAAATGCTAACCTACAGCTCATACAATATAAGATACTTCACAGAACCCACTACACCGGACAAAAAATGTTTAAAATGGGTTTCACATCAGAAACATGCTGCATTCACTGCACACAAAACTGTCCTGACACCTATATTCACGCCATCTGGCACTGCACACCCATCAAACACTTCTGGGAAAAAGTCACTAAGTCACTATCGCACTTCTTGGACTGTTGCATCCCACTATCCCCCTCATTGTGCGTCCGAGGAGACTTAACATCATCCACAATCGATAAATCAAACCATAAAATACGTCTCACAGCCCTAACTATCGCCAAGAAAACGATCCTCATGAACTGGAAATCCAGAAACTCCATATCTCTAGCTCATTGGAAGAACCTGCTCATTGAACATATCTCTCTGGAATTTACATCTTCTCCTCATAATAGCATTGCAGATTCTCAGTCCTCTAGGTCCACCTTCATTGATCTTCTAATGTCCTAATTCCATATATCTACTCTGTTACTCATTTGGTTATGTTTGGTTTTGTCTGAGAGCCAATCAATCAATTCAGTAAACAAATCAATCAATCAATAAATTCATTAATCAACTGATTCAATCACCCAGCCAATAAAGTGTACATAGGAGTAGCTGCATTGGCTTGCGCATACACACACACACACACACACACACACACACACACACACACACACACACACACACACACACACACACACATTCACATACTCACACTCACATTATATTGATTATGTTATTAAATAAGTGAGGGAGAAGAGTAATGAGAAGGTGTGTGTGTATATCCCGTTAATCTTCAGTGTCCCGCCAGCGGTACACTTACTAATTTGCATAGGAATTTAAAGAATGTCCGAAGGCTGCAAACGTGATTATACAAACACTATACGCCGATGGAAAGCTTAGATTCTCATGAATCCGCTGGTATAAACCACTTTCAGATGTGATTACCACAGCGGGTAATATAAACACATTTGTCCGACAAAAACAAATATCCATCCATCCGTTCTCTATACACGGCTTCAACGCACACAGCGCGACTCACATTTCCGGGTTCATTATTACACACAGAAAAAAATATTCCATAAAAAACGGCCATAATCCAACCTTTTACATCCAGACGACACAAGCCAGTAAACTATTTTGTCCAAAACATGTCTTGAAGTCGGTATAAAATCCCCGAATCGGTCGTTTTCAAGGAAATGCACCTCGCGATGCACGTCCAATATTCCCTGTATTTCTCGTCATATTTTTTATTTACAAATAGAATATTAGCGATTTTTTGTACTGAAAATGGCTGGAATTGACTGAAGCTTAAAGGTATATGCATATTTAGATAGCGCTATATATATATATATATATATATTTTATATTATATTATTTACTTGTCTCTTTTATTTTTCTGTATTTATTTTCGTTATTTATTTCCATTGTTATATATATATATATATATATATATATATATATATATTATTTATCTTTATGTATATATGGGTATATATGTGTATGCGTATATATATGTATTTAAAAAAATGAAAATGTCATATAGGTGCAGCTGTTAAATAGGCTTCTTCTACTGTGATAATTCTATGACGTGTTCATTGAGCTGTGTGATTTGGCTTTTGTCTTACAGCATGTCTGAAAGTCTTTACACAAGCATACAAATAAAAAAAAAGAAAACTAATTAAAATTTTTCCAGTGCTTAATATTTATAATTTTTCTTTCAAATTTCTGTAAAATAGAATTTTTCCTGATTAAAATACAGTAAAAAAAAGAAATATATATATATATATGTATATATATATATATATATATATATATATATATATATATATATATATATATATATATATATATACATATATATATATATATATATATATATATATATATATGTATATATATATACATATATACATATGTATATATATATATGTACAAATAATGTTTTTTAAAAACATTATTTACATTTTTTTCTAGGGTTTGACTTTACATTTTGCTTTTTGCCTAAGACTAGAAAAATCTATAAAATAACACCTTATAACCAATGTATCATTTTACAGTCACTAGTATATGTTTTTTTTCCCCAATTAACATCAAAAGTCTGTAAATTAGTAATTTTGCTGATTTTAATACAGTAAAAAATTGTGTCATTTTCTGGTCAAATCCACCATTTCTTAAAAAAAACATTATTTACATTTTTTCCTCCAGTCAACATGTAAATAAAAAAAATATTCTAGGGTTTTCATTTTAATTTTCCTTATTTTTATCAAAGCTAGAAAAATCTATAAAATAACAGCTTTAAGGTATTCCTCATTTTTCTGTGCTTGTGTACTTTCTTTTTCTTTTTTAATAAGGCAAATGTCTGTTAAATTGTATTTTTCTGGATTCAAACACAGTAAAAAATGTCTAATTTTGTGGTCAAATCCACTATTAAAAACAGCATTATTTAGATTTTTTTCCTAGGGTCTATTTTTAATTTTCCATGTTTTAACAAAATTTGAAAAATCTATAAAATCACAGCTTTAAATGTATTTATTATATTTCATGCCCTAGTATACTTTTCAAATCAAAGCAAATGTCTGTAAAATGATTTAAATACAGTAAAAAATGTCTAATTTTGTGTTCAAATGTATCAAAACAACAAATCAAACAAAAAAAAAACAACTTTATTTACATTTGTTTTACCTTTTAGACGGTGCATCATATAATTAAGATTATGTGACATTAGAATTCTGCCGAGGCCTGAAAACAAACAAAATTCCGGTGTGAGAGCTGATGAACGAGGCTGAAGTGTGGGAGTGTAAAGAGAATTTAACTGTAATTTAAACAGTTGTGAGATTTGCTGCGTTTTAGCACATTTACGGTGTAAATTTCAAGTAAGGAACATTAAAAAACACCTGAAGTAAAGCCGGTGTTTGTGCAACACCTGCAGTAAGAATTCAAATGAACAGAATTAAGTGATTTAATGATAAACTTTCACTAGGAGCCTCTTTAACTCCAGGTGCTGTTTTCAATCAGCTTGGAGGGAAAAGAGTGGATGAAGTGGAGCAGCTCGTCAGTATCAAAAACATGATTCATGTTGTCCACATGCTCCTCTAACGACACACAGCAGTGGCCTCGTGGAAAAAGCTGCCCTTGTTTTCCAGATAGAAATAGGAAATCAACTCGACCTTCAACAGTGGAGGGAAAGAAAATAAAGTCGAGGAAGAGCAACGCAAATAAACAAAGCGACAACTGGAGGAACAGTGACATGTGATGTTACAAAATCATCAGAGTCGTCTCCATCCAACACTGTACAGCTACTTCACAGAAAAAAGCTGCACTGTGATCCAAATATTAGGCTTTTTATTTTCTGTCTAAATAATAGACCAAGAATAGCACAAAGCTCACAGCACTTTGGGAGTATTTGTCTTCATTTGTCATTCTAATGGAGCTTAATGGAGATAATTAGCGGAAAGAAAAGCAAAGACAACGGGTTTGATGTGGAAATGTGGAATCTTTAATTTGGTTCGGTTTGGTTTAATTTCACGGTCAGAGGAGGGAGGACGGTGTTTACTGTGGAGCACCTCCACACAAACATGCGGTTCTGGTGATGTTTGGGTTTATAGATGTAATTAGCTTCACGTCAGGCTCCAGAACGAGTCGTTTCAAGATGGCAAAGTCAAGATGACATGAAGTTAGAGATGCTCACTGTTGGATTTTTGCCGATATTTCACTACACATTTGGCAGATTGCAGGTATATGCATTGTGTTTTTCCAGCTAATTAAACTGAACACAAAGTCTCTAATATGATACAGACATGAATACAAAGCTACGATACTGTTCAGTACTTTGGGGTCACCCAGACAATTTCTTGTTTTCCATGAAAACTCACACTTTTATCCATGTGCTAACATAACTGCACAAGGGTTTTCTAATCATCAATGAGCCTTTCAACGCCATTAGCTAACACAATGTAGCATTAGAACACAGGAGTGATGGTTGCTGGAAATGTTCCTCTGTACCCCTATGGAGATATTCCATTAAAAATCAGCTGTTTCCAGCTAAAATAGTCATTTACCACATTAACAATGTCTAGACTGTATTTGTCATTCATTTCATGTGATCTTCATTGAAAAAAACTGCCATTCTTTTAAAAATAAAGACATTTCTAAGTAACGCAAAACTGTTGAACAGACATAACATTATGATCTCCTGCCTAATATTGTATTGGTCCCCTTTATGTGGTCAAAAATGCTCTGAACCATGGAGACTGGGGTCTCCTATGGGGTCTGGAACCAGGACGTTGGATCCTTTGGGTGCTCTGGGTTGTACCGTTGGGGTCTCTGGGAATCAATCTTGTTCCACTGCATCCTGATGATGTTCAATTAGAATGAGGTCCAGGAAGTTTCGACTTCAGTTTTATTATTTGTCCCTTCAAAGGTAATTTGTTATGCAGCAATTACACAAGTGGTCACAATAAACAAGCAATAACACAATTTTAAAAAACAGAGTGAAAACAATAAAACATCACACAACACATAAAACCGCCAGGGGCATTAGCATTAAGCTAGCTCATTCAGTCAGGTGTAGTTCAGTGCAAACAGCCGCTTAGTCAGCAGCAGTACATTAATTCAATAGATTGTCATAGTAATGTATAAACCACCTCTACATTATTAACCACGCCTGATGTACACGTCAGCGGGGTTACTGCATTCGCTTCGGTATTTGGCTGGCTGGCTGGGTAGGTATGTATGTGGCTATGTCCGTTCAGATATCTCTGCAAGTGCTGAAGTCAGGATAATCAAACTTGGCACTGAAGATCAATCTAAGGTCCCCTGCTCAGTTGTGGAGTTACAGCAGTTTCAGCAGATCAAGTAGGAAGGGAGATACGTACGATGATCAAAATTGATACATATTGCATCATTTGTATAGGGAGGAGGTTCTGCCCTCTACTGAGGGCTCGTCTAGTTGACTACTGCCGCTGATAGACTGGATAATGCTTTATTTTTTTTAAAGGCAGCAGGAAGACAGAAATAAGGCAGCACAGGATGTGTTGATATGGAGGTCAAATTAACGTCTTGGGCATTTGTAATGTTCCTCAAAATGTTCCTGATTGGTTGATGTTTTTGCCATGTGGTGGGATGAATTTTCCTGCAGGGGTATTCTAGTAACATTTAGGATTTCCATTTGCATGAGGGAGTGTGCTTGTTCTGGGGCAATGTTTTTTTTGGGGTGTCCAAGTCTCACCAACGCCAAAATCCAAGGTTTTCCACCAGAACACCACATAGAACCAATATGTTCGATGTTATTCACTTCATCTGTCAGCCGTCTTAATGTTGTGACTGACTGGTGTATATTGAAAAGAGGTCATTGTTTATTATTTTCTAGCAATGTGTTTCAGAAATTAGTCATCAGCTTACCTTGAAAACAACACTCGACTCTGGCGCACTCCTGGTGCCATACATACCCTTCTACATGCACTGCAAACAGTACTAAGAGTTTTATAGACAAACTAACCACTCTGCTGGACATATTATGTGTTGACACCATTTTCATTTTCCTCAAGAGTCTTTTTCTGCTTTATTTACTCTATAAAACAAAAAATGTTTAATATTGAACAGTAAAAACACTGATACAGGTACCAACATCAGTCTAAAATAACGTCTAAAGCCCCACTAGAGATGAAACTGAAGGCAGCGTCGGAAATATAACACCTGTATTCTGGCTCTTGCTTCTCTTTGAGGGAACTGGAAGGACGTCCAGCGCCAACAGTGAGAAACGACAACGTTTTACAAGTGCAGCCAGACCACATGCTAGATGTATTTAATCGTGGGAACAGACTGTAAGGAGACGCGATGCCTTTGACTGCCAGTAGCTTCGACTTGACGCACTGTTTGGACGAGCACCTTCAGCTGATGCACGGGGAACTTTTGAACCGCAGAACATGTGGCCGTTGTGTCGTTTTTTTTTCTTTCTTTCTTTCCGAGCGTACACTCACTTATGAAATGTGTGTTAAATTCTTCTCAGCAACGGCGGGAATGTGCTTGGACCGTGATCTGATTTAAAGTGATTTATTGGAAGCGAGTGGTGACTCAGAGTTTCCTTAATGTGTGTGTGAGATCTACAGCGCTTCCCGAGCTGAAGGGTGGTCCAGTGTGTTGTGCAAGTCCATGTGATTGGCGAGAAGGTTCCATGGCGTCCGCCCAAATGTATCTGGACTCATTCCTGTTTCAACAGATTCTATTGGGGAATCAAACATGTGATGGCATCGGAGCGTCACCTGAGGTCTTTGAGACGTTCCGTGTATCTGGATTCATTTCTTTTTCATCAGAATCTATTAGGGAATCGAACATGTGATGGCATCAGAGCGTCACCTGAGGTCTTTGAGACGTTCCGTGTATCTGGATTCATTTCTTTTTCATCAGAATCTATTAGGGAATCGAACATGTGATGGCATCAGAGCGTCATCTAAGATCTCAAAGATGTTCCATGTATCTGGATTCATTTCTTTTTCATCATGATCTGTTGGGGAAATCAAACGTGACGTGGCAGAGCGTCACCTGAGATCTTGGAGACATTCCGCAGAAATTTTCCAAGATCTCAGGTAACACTCAGACGGCATCACATGTTCAGAAGACGACATTGGATCAAACAGGCGCCTATGCAGCAGGTAAATAATCAGAATACAAGCCAGTAGGATCCGACCAGCAGGACCATGGAGCTCAGCTGTGAGGGCTGCGACCCCCTCTGTCCAGGGGATTCGAAAGGTCAGCGCCGGGGGCCCCGATCCGTTACTGCGGCCCCTCTCTTCAGGGGCTGTTGTGGAGCCTTGGGGTAGGCAACTGAGTCAACACGATCCGGGGCTCCGTGTGGTCGAGTTCAGCCAGACTCCCACCGAGCTGTCGCAGGGAAAAACAGCAGACGTTGAATAACTATCGCCGTTGGGGGGGACGACTTTTCAGGGTTGAGGACGGAGTTCAGAACTCAGACTCAGCACACGTGCGGACGCCGGTGTGTTTTGGCAAAATGTGCAAAAACAGTTAAAGATGACTGACGGATTCCTCAAAATGTCATCAGGCACACAAAGTTATCATAGATCAGCTTTACTATTAGAGGCAACTGATAGATGGCGTTAGTAAAAACACAAACAATCCACACCAAAAGGCTTGCGTGTTGGGAATCCAGGGAATCATTGGATTTGTTGGGTTTTTTATGGAACATATTTTTGTTATGGGTCAAAACTTCCGCTCTAAATCAGTCAGTTTAATCCTCATAATGAAATAATTGCACATCTTTGGTTATTTGCACATTACTAATTGCACAGTTCCTATTTGATTTATAATTTTCTGCCCCCTTGCACACCATCTACACAGTTTTGTTTTTTGTTTTTTTGCTTTGGTACATGCATTCTGTACATAATTCTACCTTCATATATTACTTATATCTCTATATCCCCTTAGTGTTCTGATCTTATTTTTCATTTCTGTGTATTCTCTATGTTTAAAATGCTGCTGGTTTCTTGAATTTCCTTCAAGATCAATAAAGCAACTTTAACTAATATGAAGCAATTTTAACTAATTTAACACAACTTTAATTATTATAAAGCAACTTAACTAATATAGAGCAACTTTAATTCATGTACACTGCCGTTCAAAAGTTTGGGGTCACTTAGAAATGTCCTTATTACTGAAAGAAAAGCATTTTCTTTTCGATGAAGATACCATTAAATGAATCATAAATCCAGTGTAGACAGTTAATGCGGTAAATGACTGTTCTAGCTGTAAACGGCTGATTTTTAATGGAATATCTCCATAGGGGTACAGAGGAACATTTCCAGCAACCATCACTCCTGTGTTCTAATGCTACATTGTGTTAGCTAATGGTGTTGAAAGGCTCATTGATGATTAGAAAACCCTTGTGCAGTTATGTTAGCACATTAATAAAAGAACCAAGCTCCGGACGAATGTTCAGTCGTGATGTCACGTTGATTCCTGTATTATAATCAGACATATTGTCAGTGGAGCTACAGGGGTCTCTCTGGCATGGCCCACACATTTTCTGAGCATGCTCCTCCTTTGTTAGATTCCCATTCAGCTTTTTTCTGAGTTGACACAAACCTGCATGTTTCTACTGAAAGCCTTTCTGTTGTAGCTCTGTACGGCCGTCAGAAGTTGCATGTTGGTGACATGACGGCTGCTCATGTGTTGTGAAAACACAGATCAACGTGCAACGCCGGTCACCTTGCAGTGTTTTCATAACCTCTATACGATGACGGCAGCCCGTATGCAGAGTAATGCCGGGTGGATTTGAGAGCTCCGATGTCCCTTCCTGTATTTATGTGATTGATGGTGCTGATTGATGTACGGCTGCTGTCACGCTCTGCAGATTGCTGAGGGATTTCACTTTGAAAGGCCGGTTCTGCTCTCACATTCTGCACAGACTCGACCTTAAACTTCCCCTCAGCGCTCAGTGAACCTTCGTTTTGAGAGAAAATGGACTTCTGGTGTGCCTTTGTGAAGCTGATCACAATAGAAACGGACATTTACTGACATGTAGGCGATCTTTAAGAGCCTGTGGTGACATCAGCAGCAGGGATGTAGGTCAAAACCTGAAACCTGTGTCCTCACAGTGAAGCTAATGTTTATGCTGCTACTGCATTTATCCGTGTTTAATGTTGACTTGGTTGTAAATTGGGCTGCTGCTGCTGTCCTTTTGTTTAGTACTGGAGTTGAATACTGTAATCCATGATTGCGATAATATAAAAGCATATAATAAAAGAAAAACTTCACTAAATGTGAACTAACAACAGTCCAGGGGCCTCATTTATAAAACATTGCGTAGGATCCATACTAAAAGTTTGCGTACGCCGAAAATCTGAAATGGGCGTACGCCCTTCGCCCCTGATTTATAAAACTGTGTGTAAGCACAGCTGCACGCAATTTCTTGATAAATCAGACACCAGCTGGAAGATTGCACAGGTGGATCCACCTCACATTCCGCCCACAACACACCCACATTTTACCATGAATGGTCAATGCAAAGTAACTCATGAATGTATCTGTATATAAATAAGCTGCTGATCCATGGCATTTTACACAGCGCCGGTGTCCTGTCTGCAGTCTTTTCCCTACACTGCTGTACATCAGGATGAATGAGCCATGTGTTGACCCAGGCCACCCTGCCACTAAATTTGTTATGATCATGTCCGATGTACAATTTGTACATTGAATGAATGTACATTTTTTCGGTTCACATAGACAAATTAATTTTCACTCGGAGCCCTTACAGCAACATGAGTGCAGTCAGTTACGCCGATTACATTTGGGAAGCCGGACAGCAAATTGCTGTTTAATGTTGGCCTGTTCACCCACAGTGTAAGGAAGCCTGATGTACGGACTGGTCATGTTTATAATGTCATCCTAAACAGCTGGCATTATTGCGCTGAGGGATGGTTGTGATATCCCAGACCTAAAGGACATCATTTAACTGTATATCAGACCCAGATAGGATTTAGACAACAAATGTAACCTCATATATTCTTCATATAAAACGCATACCTGTCGGCCAATTCCCGCTGGAAGGAGCCGGTCGCCAGAAACCCCCGAGTCGTCAGCTGCTGTGTCTGTACCGGGATGACGTGGTTTCAGCGGGTGGGTCGGTCTAAGACAGGGCCCAGTTCAGCACATAGATCCAAGAGCACTGCTCTAGGGAATCTAAATCGACTTATTAGCTAGTCATCATCATGGGCCAGGAAATCCCTGTGATTAGGGCTGCAACTAACGATTATTTTAATAATCGATTAATCGGCCGATTATTTTTTCGATTAATCGATGAATCGGATAAAAAAACATTTTTAATTAATTCAGAAATAGAAGATTTGGAATGACAGAACAAATAAGATCATTATAGGGAAGCCTTCATCTTCAACCATAGACAGAGGCCTCAAGTCAGTGAGGTTCGTGTTGAGGATGCTCTCAGTCAGACAGCTGCTTGCTGTGGTGGACATGATGTCTTTCTCATCATGAAGCCTGTCAATGGAATTCATTCTGCCTCACTCCAACACAGACCAGTGTCTTCACTCAGATGTTGTCAGAAAATTAAAACTTGAGGCTTAATCTTCAAATTATTACCACTATAGTGTGCAAGTTACATTCATTAGTAATGTATATTCAAACCATGCTTTAGCTGATGAAAGTGAAATAAAACTCTCTCACAATCACACACGCCCCATCCCTGTCATTAATCAGTTAATAAGCTAACCCTAGCATCAGACAAGCTACCAGAGAGACTGATGTTACGTTTCCTCACTTTAAAATGGAACAAATGTAGAATAATGCAGTGACTTAAGGTGCGTGTCCACTAGATGCGACGCATCGCATGTGGCCGGTTGATGCATTTCCAGCTGCGATGCGTTTACCTGCAGCTCATTTTTATAAAGTAGACTCGACTTCTACTGTCCTTAAACATCTAAACTAGCCGTCGGTGAACTAAAACCAGGACAGGTTCAGCTGCTGCCCAGATTATTTCTCGCCTTAAATGCTTTAGAAATACTTTTCCCTGAAGTGTTTTCGAAATAATAGAGAAAGTTTGCGGCCCAGCCGCTGTGTTTATCAGACTCATCTACCAGACCGTCAAGCTGAAAGCGCGGTCATGTGACCACGTAGTGGCCCGCTCGTGACCGTCCATCATTTTCAGAAGCGTGCATTCGCATGTAGTGGACACGCAGCATGTCTTTGTTTTGTGAAGCGTGAAAAGCTCCCATACTTTTGAGGACTTCGGTCAAACTGTTTTCTCCGTGCTGGTCATGTTTCATTTGTTGAATTTACTTCCCTTTGAAAACACCTGCTCTGCTCTGCCTCCACCTCGCTCTGTTCAACTCACTCTGCAGGTGAAGTAAACGGCTCCGCAACGTGACGAGTGACGCATGAATCGCACGACACATTGAATCAATAATGCAATTCGTTGCCAACGCTTTTAATAATCGATTATTATCGATTTTATCGATTCGTTGTTGCAGCCCTACCTGTGATCCCTAAAAACTCTCTCCATTCTGAGCCTACCATTAACGTGATCTTCCAGCAATGCCAGCGCATCCATTGTGCCACATTACGCACGGCTGTCACCCGCTATTTATCCGCTTGATCAGCGATTGGACTGATTGTCACATGCCTTATCCAAATTAGTAATCAATCAGTGCCACTCACTGCTCTATATCATTTGAAGATGGAAGTTTGATATATGAACATAGTTCTGCAAATACAGTCGTAGGCCGAATGGCGCACTATATGAACATCTACAACAATGAGGTTTTATGATTATCCGGCTCTACAAGTCTAATATGTGATAACAATAAAGGTTTGAGATCAATCTGGTTTCAATTCACCACTTCACCCTCTGGCACTGCTGTTCCCTCTGTCTCCAAAATGTGCGTAAGCAAGCATCAAAGTTGGCGCACCGGTGCACACATTCTCACGCCACATTTGTTTTTAGAAATCACAACGTACACAGCGTACGCCACTTTCTACGCAAAGGTTGTGATTTATGCCACTTTCTAGCCTTGTTTTGTGTGTACACAAGTTTTATAAATGAGGCCCCAGGTAACTAAATGACGAGTTTAGTTAAAACTCTGTACATGTATGATGATAATCTAAATACTATTTAACCTTTTAACTGCAAAATAAAAATATCCCAACAACTGTGATGAGGTCATGACTCAGCTGATAAACCCAATATAAGTTCCCAGTGTGACCTGCTGTTAGATCTGATCCATCCCGTTATGAAATAAATTTCCTATCATAATTCAAGAGCATTTTAAATTGATTTGAGGGCAGCATTTATCGATTTCATTCTCAGATTTCGTGATATTGTCTCTCAGAACTCTGCTTTCGCGCTCAAATTTGCTCTACGCGTGCTCAAACTGTGTCCTCCCACTCGGTTACGATGCTGCTCGCGCAGATTTCCTGCGCTCAAACTCAAACTCTTCCTCTTGCTCTCACGGAACTTCTGCTCACGGATCTCTGCTCTGCTCTCGGATTTTTTGTGTATCAACGCTGTCAACCAATAGAAGGCCGGCGAGCTTTGACCAATCACATTATCCCTGTTTGTATACGGGTGCATTCGCTGTATGTCCGAGGAGCGTCGCATAAAGCCGTGCACTCTTTCAACAGGTTTTATCCACTCCCTACCTCCGGGGCTGTAATAAATGTGATTTCTTTTAATTTTTTGACCACTGTTGGAATAAAATATCATTCACTACATACAACAGCGTCGAGAGCTTCTCATTAAAATGGCTATATTGTATAATAATAGCTGCATCGAACGTTGCTCTTTGAGGTGTGCTGGTGGAGAAAACAATGGCGGGACTCAGAAACACCCTCGCAGTTTAATCAATTGTTCCTTGTATTGTTTCCGATAAGATAAGTCCTGATAAGTTCACAATCATGTGATCGTCAGCAGGTAGCTGACATAGAGTTTACTTGTTGTCATGGTTATGGTGACGTTGTGCTGCTTTTCTGCAATGATACAGAAATCTTTAACAAATCCACGGATCCAGACTATAATCTGCATCACTGCCAAAATCTACTCACTTGGTCCTTGTGTCATTTCTGATCTTCCCTGAAAATTTCATCCAAATCTGTTGGTCTGTTTTTAAGTAATGTTGCAGACAGACAGACAGACAGACACAGACAGACAGACGCTGACCGTCACATAACTCCACTGCATTCCTTGGCAGAGTAATAGTGTTTTTTTTCAAAGCACTTTGTGAATGTTTTACTGAACGGTGTTGTACAAATAAAGTTATTATTCTAATTTTTTTAAAGAGTCTTACATAAATAAAATTACTTGTCATTGCTAAATATTTGCTTACTTTTTCTTCTGTCAGCATCGAGTCTGTTTCTCTTTTATAAGAAGCTCTCCGGAGACGATTGTTTTTTATTCATTTTGGCAGATTGATGGCTTCATTTAACATCAAGTGTGGGAAACAAGCAAAGACGGAAGCGACGGGAAGACAATGTAGTCACTTTTCAAAATAAAATACCCTGCAGACATCGCCAGAAATAAAATATAAAAAAAATAAACAGTTTTTCTTCTCGCTGTGTGGCCTGGTACCAGTCCATGGTCTGGTGGTTGGGGACCACTGGTCTACAGAATGAACCGACAAAGTGAGATTACCGTCAGATTAGCAGGAAGTAGGTCTGAAGGGGCTCTAAGGTCACTGCAGACTCCTGTTTGTTGTTTCAGGTCAGATTGTTCTTGATTATTTTTGCTCAGGTTATGTAATTTCTGCAGACACTCGAGCGTCGTCTGCTGCTCTTCACCTGGCTGAGCTCGATTTGACTTGTTATCGACTTCCTTCTGTTCAGACTTCAGGTCAGGAATTGGCCTTCAGGATCTGTCGTCGGCTCTCAGGATTCAGAACGTCTCATGTTGGTCCTGCCGTGACCTCAGCAGGACTTTGAGGTTCTGGCTGGATCGAGGTTCCCGTGCAACCGTTTGCTAATGACCTGCACAGCTGTAAGATCAGGAGGAAATGTGTTGAATTACACGGCAGGCCAAACTGCCAAACATTTCTCCTCTAAGTATTTTATTTTTCATGATCTCATTGTCAGAGTGAGACTCTCATTGCCCTCTCAGAGCCTTTCTACATGCAATAGATCATATTCTGTGCTTATTTTACGACTTCCCATCGCCTGTCTTGGACATGACAAAAACCTGGCCAAAAATCAGACCTTTTTCTGGCTGCGCTACACAGACATAACATTTACATGGACTGCAATATTTCCAGTATTAACTTGATTAAGACAACACCCTGAATAAGGGAACTCATGCAAACAGCATTTTCTGATTATACCGACCCGACAAAAGGTTCTAAGTGAATTAAGACTTGGAAAACTTCAACTATCACATCAGCGCGGGGCGGTTTAGAAACACAAACTCTCTCAATTAAACAATAACCCTCATTTACGGTTCTAATGGCGTTCTGGATCACAAAAGGCAAACTGCTCGTTGCCAGGTTTGTCAGTTTAGGCACCTTTTGATAGAAACACTGACTTATTAGATGAATATAACGCTAGTTTTATCTGCAATCTATCATCAGACAGCTGCTTCTCTTGCGTCACAGGAAACCAAACTGTCAAATACAGACACCAAAGTTTACCACAGTAGCAACGTTACATGAAAATATGGGTCGGTCTAAACGCTGGAACGTGTTCCTGAAGCGTGGTCGTACACGTAGAAACGGCTTTATACAGATGCTGTTTGAAAATGTACAATAAGATCAGAACATAAAGTTTATGGCGTGTTGACTTTATTGGGTTTCGTGCAGCGCTGAGGTAACCTTTGGAGAGAAAAACCTATTACAGCTCATCATGGCTGACCTGAAGTGATCCAGTCCTTCGGATCAGAGGATAAAACACAGATCTGAAAGGCAGTCAAGGGAGGAAACCATTTCTAGGAATCAATAGCTCTCATTTGTGTTGTTTTCTCGCCGTGGAAACCGTTTTTATCCCTCAGATTCAACAGAAACGCAGACATATCTATCAGTGTTTCTCACAAAGAGAACTTAGCATAAAAAAGAGTTTTTTTACGGGCTTCTGCACTAAGAATGTGCAGAATCAGTCGACTAAATGGTTCAACTTTGCTGCCTTCGCTAAAACTACTAGCTCCTCGGCTAACCCTCTGAAATCTACAGCAGTTTATAAGGTTGTTTTTTTCAAGACAAAGAGAAAGCACAGAAATGTCTACTGTTGTCTTGATGTATGACAGAGTTTTTTTTTTTTTAAAGTTGAAGTTGTTTGGTTATTTATCCTACAAAAATAGATAAAACCTAGAATCAACGTGTAAAGCATTTTCCCCAGTGGTACCAAGACAGGAAAAAAAAAACAGCTCCATATACTGTTTTACATTTGCATATTTACAAGTTCTACAAACTCTGCTCATCATCAGTAGAAAGACATTTCACCATGCTGAATGTATCTCCAACAACTTGCTCCTCTGTTCACTGCTTCTGAGCCATGCTGCATTTATTTATTGACCCTTCATTTATTCATTTATTGATTTTTCCTCTCAGTCTGAATAGTCCAAAACAATTTGAAACTTGCCCAAAGTGACATTAAATTGTCCAAAATGACTCAATATTTGTCCAAACTATCTTACAATTGGTCCAAACTAAGTAAAAAAATGTCCAAAATGAGTCAAGAATTACTCAAAGTAACTCAAAAACTGTCTAAACATACTTTAAAGTACTGAAAAATATTTCAAAATGTGTCATTTTAAACAAGATATGAGTCGTTAAGGTAAGTGTAAGTCGTTTTAGACAGGTTTCAAGCCACATTTCAGTCCCTACTTATCATCTGTAGAAAGATATTTCACCATGCTAAATGCATCTCCTACAACTTGCTCCTCTGTTTACTATTTCCGAGCCGTGCTGCTTTTAGCGTCAACAAAAAATGGATGTTGACATTCTTCCTTTGCTGTTCTGTGTAATATTCTTGTTTTTCAATCATCAGAATGTTCAAAATCTGTTATAAAGTGGAAAAAAAACATGTTTCAAACATGAAATCCTGCGTGGCCAAAAATGCAATACAAACAATAATACAAATGATTATTCTGAAGCAAAATGGCAAAAATAGTATCGAAACACACTGATTCTTATACGGACGAGTGTAGGGTCCAATCACTGGAGCATCTAAGGGAAGATGAAAATCCAGTGGTTCTTTTCACAGTTCCTGGCTCTGAGAATTGATGTCATTTTAGTGTTTTTTAGAAATAAAATAAGCTCTTGAAACCTGCCAACGAGTTTAGAGGGTTAATAGGCTGCGGGTTAACTGTTGAGCTGCATCAGTGTTCAGATGTTTTAGACCAGCAAGGCTGAAGTGGGACAGATAACGTGTTAAAAGCAGCACAGTTTGTATTTTGATCCAGTATGTGGGTTGTGTCAGCATGAACTGTCACATAACCACTGGACCGTACCGATGTGTGACCACAGTCAGCACCAACATGTGGGTGTTAAAATGTGTTCTGTGCACCGTGACACAGTTATAATGCCATTAATCATGCAAAAAACTCATTTAGATTGATTATTTATTGTACAAAAGCCTGCTTGCAAGTGTTTTAATTTTTAATGTTAACTTTTATTAAATGAGTTGTTGCCATGTTTTGTAGAATAATGTGGAATGTTGAAAAGGCAGCATGTTTTAGTGATATTTTAGAGATATTTAAAGTAATATTTGGTTATTAAATAATGGCAACAGTTTCAAATGGCTCTTAAATACACACACATTTTTAAAAATACAGACATGCAACCTTCAAGTTGACTTGACTAAATTCAAATTTCTGTTTTACTGGCATTAAAATGAGTCTTTCTGAACATCTCTAAGCACAGACTTTACCAAACTAGAGCTCTATCAATGTCATTTTTTTAAATTTTATTTTAGGGCTGATAAACCCACATTTGGAGATGATGTTGGTCCAAAATAACACAAAATGTCCAAAATGAGTCAAGAATGTGCTCAATAGAGAATTTTTATATTAATTTACTTTATTCATAATCTTTTTTTATTTTTAATGATTCAGAAATTGAGAGAAATGCTTTATATTGGGTTAAATAATCAGTCTGTGTGACCTAATTGATCAGATCTAGCTTCTGCCTTTTTAGTCTGTGTTGTTGTTTTTTTACCTCTTAGCTTCTTGTGTTGACAAAGTGAATCCTCTTAAAGATTTAAATCCAGAAAAAGGAGAGAAAATCCACTCTTCAGACACTGTTTTTAATTAATTTGATCAAAATAACATGAAAAGCATCGAGCGGAGCCAAGATGAAACCTGAGATGGTCTACAGGTGTGTGATCTACTGGTGTCAGTGTGTCTTTTGTCTTGTTTTTGTGAGTTTTACAACAATCACAGACAAAGCTTTTAGGTCAGGCAGCAGAAACACAATGCCCTGAAACGGTTCATGGTTCGGGTCTACAGCTGGAGCTGCTCTGCTTTTACGTGCTTCCTCGTATCTCCGTGTCTTTTCGATTACATCTCTGAGGAGGGAAAACTGCCCGACTCACCTCAGACACGGCATTCAAAGACAACAGGAGGACAGTGCGGGATCAGACTGAGATTAAGGACGAAAACAGGTGTATTTCTGCTGTTTAGTAAATAGTGAGATCCAATCTGCTGCTGTCTGTTTGAGGGTAAATAAAACCATGTGGCCCTGCAGCATGAAAACAGAAATGACTGCAGCAGGACTGCTGTAAAGACCAGAAAACCACTCAGAGAGCGCAGTACTCCTCCAAGGCTGCTAACGTCCAAAATGACACATGAAATAAGTATGTTCTCAAAATGTTAAAAGTTGTCAAAAAATCACCCTAAATATGTGCAAAATGACTATAAATGACTTAAGTTTGTGCAGAACTTTCTCAAAAAATCCACTTTTACTGTTAGCAGTCTGTCTAAAATGAGTTAATTGTCTAGGATGGCTTAGAGGGGTTTAAAAAATTACTTAAAAAGTGTCCAAAATTACGTTATAATGTCTTCAAACTAAAAAAAAAAGTTCTTTAAAAAGTAGGAATTATTCACAGTTACAGTTTTATAAACATTCCTGGTCTTCAGCGGTGGATTTTTAGTAGGATCGCAATCATGTGATCATCAGCAGGCAGCTGATGTAGTGTTCACTTGTTGTCATGGTTACAGTGATGCTGCGCTGCTATCTCACAATGATACAGAACTCTTTAACAAATCCATGGATCCAGACTATAAGCCACATCACTGCCAAAATCTAATCACTTGGTCCTTGTGTCATTTCTGACCTTCCCTGAAAATTCCATCCAAATCCAGTAATCCTTTTCTGAGTAATGCTGCACACGGACGGACAGACAGACAAACGTACACTAATCATCATATAACTTCATTCCTTGACAGAGTACAAATACCTGACCGCGTTAAAGGAAAAATGGTCTTGTGGTTGTTCTGCCAGGTAAGATGGTCAGTAGTAGCGTTTCCATCCACGGTTTTAAATGAAGTCAGGTTTTTTGCACGAGAAAAACCCAGAAAATGTGATAAAAAAATGATCTGCAATGATACAGAAATCTTCAACAAATCTGTGTATCCAAATTATAAGCCACATCACTGCTGAAAACTAATCACTTGGTCCTTGTGTCATTTCTGACTTTCCTTGAAAATTTCATCCAAATCTGTTGGTCTGTTTTTAAGTAATGCTGCTAAGAGACAGACAGACAGACAAACGTACGCCGATTGTCACATAACTCCGCTGCGTTCTTTGACGGAGTAACAATGTTTGTTAGGAGCAGCTCAGGAAGGAGGTCGGGGTGGATGGATAAATCCACAAAGCCTCACAAACTGCCATTCTTCTTGTCTTCTACTTCTACTGACTCCTTTAAACGTGGATTTTACAGTGCGGTAACTTTAATTTTTGGCCGTTTTACAGTAATGTTGCCAACAGACATACAGACAGACAAATGTACGCCGATCGTCACATAACTGTGCCGTTCTTTTGCTGAGTAACCAGAGTCAGAGCTGCCACTGGTCGATATGAAAGTCCTCGCTGGCTGAATCTGTCATCACAGCTCATTAAGAAGAAATCCAAACAGCCCAGTACCCGATGTTTGGGAGTTTTTACACCACTGGTCTCAGACTCGCAGATGTTTGAGCGGCCGGTTGCATGCAAAATGACATAACGTTGACAGCACATGCTGGTGCGTTACGCCTGTGTTTTTCACTCGAGCAGATTACGCTCATTTTCCATGCTGCTCATCCCCGTGATGTATTATCCTCCTAATTCAGCTGATTATGAAGCCCTGTTTAATGTATTTAGTCACCGACTTAAGATAAGTCTGATTCCACTTGTTGGGTAGCTTTTTAACTTTGAAGTGGAAATCCTGTTTCCTGAGTGCACCTTGCAGAGCGGCGGTGGTTTGGGGACGACGGTGTTTTAGCGACGACGACGGACAAACATGACATAAACACACGGTGATTTACTGCACCTAGGAAAGAGTGAGCACCTCATCAAGGCCACTCGCTCTTTTTCCTATTGTCAGAGAAAGAAAGGGGTCGTGTGTGGATTTGGGTTAACGACGCTGAATTAATCTGTTGTGAGTTTGCTCGGAGAATAAACCTCCAGGAGGACGAACAGCACGATGGTTGAAAAGCTTTTTCCCACTCAGAGGCTCCCGTTTCACCCGAAACATGGAAAAACCCTGCAATGGAAATGAAAATACATGTTCCCACAGAAGTCACGTACCAAACGAACACGCCTGGATTTAACTTAAAGGACAATTTTGATGGAGAGCGGATGAAACTGGAACTTTACTGGTTTCTAAATTAGCTTAGCGGTTGAATCTGAGCTGACATTTATGTGAATTCGGCAAAAGAACTCCCCATGCAGAAGTTAGATTAGTGAGGAAATGATTTCTAGGAATCAGTTTCTATCATTTGTGTTGGTTTTTTGCCATTGAAACGTTTTTATTTCTTTAGTTTTCTTTAAAAATTTGATTATGTTTTGGATTATTCTTCCAATTATTGGACAAATTAGGGAACTGATGGTGGAAAAGGAAAATTTACCAAAGTTTTTCCAGTTCAGTGCAGCAGCTTTTCATTATTAACCACAAACTGTAATGTTACAGGAAAATTGGCGCAATAAAGTCGATAAAATTCAACCTCTAGTCACCATGAATGTCTGATCAGAGAATAACACACAGATCTGAAAGGCAGCAAAGAGAGAAAATTATTTCTAGGAATCAGTTTCTCTAATTTGTGTTGTTTTCTTGCTTTGGAAACACCTTTATTTCTTTGGTTTTTCTTTATGATTTGATAATATTTTGGATTATTCCTCAAATTATTGGACCCCAAACTTTTGAACCGTAGTGTGTATCATAACAGGACATTTAACGTTTTGAATTAAACAGCGAAGGACTGTCTGGTTAAAGTCTCCTGTAGCAATGAAAGTTTGCTCAGGAGGGGAGTCTGAGCTGTTGCTGCTGTTAAATGACAGTTGGTAGCTCTGATTTTAACTGAACATTAGCATTAGATGGTGCGAAGACATAAAGAGTATTATGATTATCACACAATAATTTTCCTGCCTCCATAGAAAAGACAAGTGTCGGATACGAAGATGATCGCCTCGATGTTTATGATCTGACAACTGTACAAAGTGGAGGAACAAGAACTGAGCACTATAGTAGAATCGGAAAGACTTTCAGACAAGCACTGAAAGCTCCAAAACAACCACTGACTCACGATGATGATTGGCTGATTGATAGCGGACTGAGAAAGAAGGACTACAAACATGGCTGCCTCCTTCAGCAACGCATAATGTAGCTGACAGCAGCACAGAACAGCAGTTTCTAGGTAAATAAATATCCATTACATGTTCTAATGCATTCTAACATGTGCTACCATGTTCTATCAGGTTCTAACTGGTTCCAGAACAATATCCGTATTGACTTCCTGTTCAGAGGCTCCATATCTGTTAGCTTAAACTTCAAAATAAGAGTCTCAGGTAACAGTGGTTTTAAGGATCTTGCATGTTGTTTTTTGCTGTTAAAAGCAACAAGACAGTCACAAGACTAAGAGATGAAAGTTCATGCATGTAGACTTTTCAAAATAAAACCCCATAGTTAGCTGAAAAATAACAGGATGTGTCAAAATAAATGCTCTGAAATGTCACAAAAGACTTACCAGGAACTCTGCAATATGCCGGCTTTTCCAAATATAACGTGCTTCTATCTTTTATACCTTATGTGTAATTATATCGTGACGTATCAGCCAGCAGAAGCTGCATTCACATTTTCTAGCTTCTATTGGTTTTCAGGGCTACCATTAAATCTACTGATGCCAGAGTCACAGTTTAAAATTCACATTGATCACTGCACTAATAATGCATTAATAATTCAGATCTAATTAAAGGACAACAACTCACAACTTAATACGTGAATTTTTATTAAAGCAGAAGAAGTTTGATTGATACTGATTGACAGATTTGTGTTTCATCATTAAATCATCTTCCTGTACAGGGACTATAACAGGATATTAGAGACTAGATTGAAGAGCTTTATGTTGCTGTACTCGGCATTACAGCATTTCCATCTACAGCTTAGATCTACACTGCACGATTGATGACCTCCACCTTCCCAGTAGCTTTAAGCTGTATGGTTTCCCAGTTGAAGATGTTTCCTTTCTGCACTTTCTTCCCAGAGACCAGGTCTTGGATGGTTCTATCAGACAGAACCAAATCCCACATGTTAACATCAGAGATCTCCCCAACAAAAGACTGATTAGCATCAAAACGACCCAGGCAGCTATCGGGATCTGTGGGAATGTGCTAATAGATATCTAGCCTGTATGTTTAGAAGGAACTGATCTCTAGTGATGGTATTTACAAAATAGGAGTGGCTTTATAAGGACAAACAGTAATTTAATGACTCCATTTCCACGGAATAACTTGTGACAGTATTTAATGTAGACCTCACCCAGTCAACCAGAGACTGGTTAATATTTAGAGATTTTATCGTCTGGTTATTAAAAAAAAACTATCCGGAATTTACTGTTAAACATTCATCTTTCTATCAATGATCTGAGTTTATCTCATCTTTTATTCTGTTTGAACACAGGGAGTAACACCATCATTTCGTTGTGTTGTTGTCTGCAGCTGTACAACAACAATAAAGGTCTTCAATCTATGTAGTAATAGAATCTACTGTGTGTTTAAGTGATACTGGCACGCACACCTTTGTTCCATGGTTATGTTGTGCTGTCACTGTTTTTGTTCTGAATTCAACTAGTTCTCTTTTTTAATTGCTGTTTGTATCCCTGAATGAGACCAAGTTTACTTCCAGCTGTTTAGGACTATTTCCTCACAGTTATTTAAATACCTGCAGCATCTGATAGAAACAGGATCCATGTGAGCGTCTCTGAAGAAAGAGATGTGCACATTAACAGCAGTAACTTCAATAATTACTTTTAATTCTGAATGCTCCTCGACACGCAGACAGGATGGATCAGGATCTAACAGCAGGTCACACTGAGGACTTTTATGTGGTTCTTCAGCTGGAGGTAAATCATTTGGTGCACAGTGGTGGTCCTCATGTTCTACTGTTAGATTTAGTCTTTTATCAGTAGATTATTATAAAATCACTCAATGTCTGAATGACAGAATCCATCATTTTAACAGACTGATGAAGCAGAAATGTCACGCATCTCATGTGTGAAAGGGGCTGTAATGAACTTGGAGTGATTGATAATGATCTATCAGCGGAGTTAGAAGAGTAGATTCAGTTACTCTTCAGCAAGAGAGTCAAACACATCTTAGTTCAGGTTCCACATTCAGTCCAGTTTGATCTCCAGTCGGCCGGACCAGGAAAATCACAGCATAATCGTCTATAAATAACCACAACTCTAAATGTTTCCTTTATTTTAGTACAAAAATGTTCACATTTAAGGAATTATTTTTTTACACAACATCATGAACAACCTGAAATTTCTGCATAAAAACAAGTGAAATTTCAACAACATTCAGCCTCAGTTTATCATTTCCACATTACAACTTCCAGATCACAGAGTGTCTGTGAAGGAACACAACATTTAGTCACAGCTATCTGCAATGAATGAGCAGTATTTTACTTTATGATCAAAACGACAAGTCACCCCAACCTCCTCCCTACATGAATGTCATAATTACTGCAGCCACTAGAATGCTTAGACACAATGTTGTGATCAGCCACAGCATTAAAACCACTGACCATTGATCATCAAGCAAGTACCCCTCCTCATGGATAAAGTATTTCCTGTCAGAGGACAGAAGAATTGACGAGTCTTTCTGAAGCTAGTTTTACAGATTGTTTTCCTCCATTTTTGTTTCTTTCTTTGTTTTAATTCCATTGTTCCATGCAGCTCTGTCCCCAGTGCAGCAACAAACTCTTTGGTTGAAGGTGAGTTAGTTTGTGGATCGCTGGGCTGGCTGTAGGTGCGAGTGAAGCTGCAACTTATGGGTGGTCTCTGAAAATGTTGATGCATTTGTATCTTTCACAGGATTTGGCTGGAGTTGATTTTTCAGAATTCCATGTGGTCACATCATCAAATTTTCATAATGCACCCTGCTATACCTGCTCAGGATTGGCTTGTGAAATATGACAAAGAATCGGAGTCCATGGCATTGACTAGTGTCCAGACTTCCAAGATCTCAATCTGATTGAGAATTCCTGTGTTATGTGGGAACAAACCCAATCCACAGAGGCCCACAGGACCCAAAGGATTGGCAGCATCCTAATCAGGCTTGTTTTGCCCCAGATCTGATCCGAGTCATTCAATACAGAGTTTCAATCCAATGCCTGTTTCTGAGAGACACACTTCAAGGACATTAAAGTTATTAAAATCAATCAAAAGATGGTGAAAATCTGTTTTCCATCCATCCATCCTTCCGTCCATCCATCTATCCATCATCATTCGTCCAACCGGTCATCCATCGTCATCTGTCCATCCATCGTTGAGCCATCCATCCATCCACCAACCATGCATCCATCCAACTAACCGTCCGTCCGTCCATCCATCCATCCAGGTGCTCACTGAGCCAACAGAGATCTCATGTTAGCAAACAGAGCATTGTGGGATTTATCTAGCAATGAGCGCCATGACAAAGACCTATGTGATGCTTAATGTCCTCCAGACAGAACTTAAGTGTTTTAAATAAGCTGGGACCAACTAGGACATGGTTCCTCTGTCCCAGTGGTATATCTAACAGAGCTGACTTTTTGACCTAGATTGTGCATCAGATGACTGAAACCGGAACATCAGTACAGGACAAATAGTCATAGTGTTTTATTGTGTTATCAATTATATAGTTACTGATTGACGATGATGCCAGTTATTGTTTAAGAGGAAGTTGTATCCCTATTGTCTTGCTCCAGATAGTGTTCTCAGTTTACAGCACCTGTGTGACAGCAGACAAAAACAAAGGATCAGGTCAAGGGTTGTTGTGCTACTTACAACTTAAGAAATGAGTCGATTAGCCCCAGTCACAATCTTAGTCATCGGATCAGAACATTCCTACAAAGGATCAACTGTGAATATTCAGGACAACCCCAGAAGTCCTTCTTCATGCTGCTAGTGGTCAAAGTTGTTATGGTGGCACAAAGGGAACCTACACAGTAATATGTAGATGGTTTTAATATTGTGGCTGATCGGTGTTTGTTGTTTTGGGGCCTTTTCTGACACAAACAATGCTGTTAATCTCTCATCAAGTGCCCCTGAACTCAAATTCTGTCCATGAGGATTCATTGTTCAGTCAGAGGAAGTTTGTCAACCCCTCACACAGCAGGTGAATTAACAGTTATATCTTCTTTTTTTACTCCTCTAAAACGGCCCATAAGGACTCGGTCACATGCCACCCAGCGAGTTCCAGAGGCCTCGAGACGTAAAGGGGCTCTCAGTGCCACGCGAAGCAGGCGGATTTTCCACTGGTTTAATGAGAATCACAGAGAGGAAATGTCAGAGTATTTATAGAAAAACGAGAGGAATGCAAGCCCCCTAATTGTACTTCGTCTATTTGCAGGAGCTGCTCGCCACTGCTGCCCGCGACTTTCTACATGTGGGGGAAACACAGAAAACATGGCACAGTAAAGGAAGAGAAAGTATTTATGAAAAACTTCACTTTATTTCATGCATTAGTCACAAAGACTTTGTGCAACAAAGGGGGCTGAATATTGTTTTACTTGTTTGTTTGTTTTTTTGCAGTTTTGGCATCATCTCAGTGTATTTTTTAAAATATTTTTAGCCATGCAGTGGCCGACAAAATGAGGGTAGGCATTAATGGTGACTAGAGATAGAATTTTATTGACTGTATTGCGCCAACGTTTGTGTAACACTCAAATTTGTGGTTATTAATGAAAAGCTGCTGCACTGAACTGGAAAAACTTTGATAACTTTTCCTTTTCCACCATCAGTTCCCTGATTTGTCCAATAATTTGAAGAATAAGTAAGAAAACCAAAGAGATCAAAGTGTTTCCACACCAAGAAAACAGCACAAATTACAGAAACTGATTCCTAGAAATCATTTCTCCCTTTGCTGCCTTTCAGATCTGTGTGTTATTCTCTAAACCATTTGACTGGATCACTTCAGGTCAGCCATGATGAGTTTTTCAGTTTTCTTTCTTGTATTAGTCATAAAGACACTGAGTGCTGTTAAACTCTTCTTGTTGACAGTTTTAGCTTCGTCTCAGTTTGCTTTTATTTCTTTTCGTGTGGTTCACAAAAATTTGGACAGACATTAATGGTCACTAGTGGTTAAATTTTATTGACTGTGTTGCACCAGAGTTCCTGTAGAACCATCATTATGTTCACATTTGTGGTTATTAATGGAAATCTGCTGCACTGAACTGGAGAAACTTTGGTAACTTTTCCTCGAGCACCATGATAAAGGTCCAAATTCCATCTAAGTCTGTCCCAAAATTTGATGAATAAGTCAAAATGTATTGAAATTCTAAAGAAAACCAAGGAAATAAAAGTGTCTCCACAGCAACAATGCAATACAAATCATATATACCGATGTTCCGAGACATCGTTTTCCCCCTTTGCTGCCTTTCAAATCTGTATTTTATTCTCTGATCAGCCATTAATGGTCACTCGAGGTTGAATTTTATTGACTGCACTGCAGCAGACTTCCTGTAGAACCATCATAGCACACAAATTTGTGGTTATTAATGAAAATCTGCTGCACTGAACTAAAAAAAATGGTAACTTTCCCATTTCAACCATCAATTCTTTAATTTGCCCAATAACGTGAAGAATAATTAAGGAAACCAAAGAAATCAAAGTGTTTCCCCGGCAACAAAACAGTACAAATTAGAGAAACTGATTCCTAGAAATCATTTCTCCCTTTGCTGCCTTTCAGATCTGTGTGTTATTCTTTAAACCATTTGACTGGATCACTTCAGGTCAGCCATGATGAGCTTTTCAGTTTCTTTCTATTTCTTTTCGTGTGGTTCAGAAACATTTGGGCAGACATTGATGGTCACTAGTGGTTGAATTTTATTGACTTTGTTGCACCAGAGTTCCTGTAGAACCATCATTATGTTCACATTTATGGTTATTAATGGAAATCTTGGTAACTTTTCCTCGAGCACCTTGATAAAGGTCCAAATTCCATCCAAATCTGTCCCAAAATTTTATGAACAGTTCAAAGTATAATCAAATTCTAAAGAAAACCAAGAAAATGAAAGTGTCTCCACAAGAAAACAAGACAAATCATATATATTGGTGTTCCAAGATATTGTTTTCTCCCTTTGCTGCCGTTGAGATCTGTATTTTATTCTCTGATCAGACACTAATGGTGACTAGAGGTTGAACTTTATTGACTGTGTTGCACCGGAGATTCTGTAGAACCATCACAACACTCAGATTTGTGCTTATTAATGAAAATCTGCCGCACTTAACTCTAAAAACTTTGGCATCATTTCCTTTTTTACCATCAGTTTCCTAAATCTGTAAAAGTTCTCAGTCATCCAGGTCATGTTAAAGGGGAACTTCGTTTTTTTTTTTCAACCTAGGGTCTGTTTTCATATGTCATTTCATACATGTGAGTGATGGAGAAATGAATTTTCGACATAGCTCCAGTATTTAGCCAGGCAGGCAGCTTCGCAACTCAGCTAGCAGCTCAGCTAGCAACTCAGCTAGCGAAAAGTATGGGGCAACCCCCCGCGCGTCAAAGTCTGCCCTAACGTGCTTTTTTCCCCACACTGACCGGTTCAGATAGTCTCAACGAGTGTCCCACAACATACTAGAGATGAGAAGTGAACGAAAACCTCCACATTACTTGGCGATCACTATTTGTTGTGGTCTGTATCCAAATCTCTGGACGCTAGAAAGCAAATCTCGTTCCGAAATCACGCAATAGCTCGCGCAAAAACACCGGTGGGGGAAACAGCTGTTTGCCTCAGGTGAAGAGAGACAAGTGGAGCGATTTTGTGTCGGATTACAGAAGTATTTAGGTCGAAGTGCATCAATTGGATTTTCAGGGTCCATTTGTAAAACGTTTAGCCACAACTTTAGCGTTTCCTTCTCCGAGTACGGTAGTCTGTGAAAGCTGCGTGAAGTGTAGCGCACCATTCTGTTGCCACAACTCGGAAATGCGCACTGACGACCCATTAGTTTTACCAGGTTTAGAAAAAAACTGTTATGTAATCTGACACAAAATCGCTCCACTCGTCTCTCTTCACCTGAGGCAAACAGCTGTTTCCCCCACCGGTGTTTTGGTGCGAGCTATCGTGCGATTTCGGAAAGAGATTTGTTTTCTAGCATCTCGAGATTTGGATACAGACCACAACAAATAGCGATCGCCAAGTAATGTGGAGGTTTTCGTTCACTTCTCATCTCTAGTTAGGGTTGTCAACTCCCTGAAAAATAAATAAGGGACACCTCGCTGGCAGGGCTGGCCGACCCGATTGCCTTCACCCCTCCCAGCATGGTGAAATTTTTTTATTGCCTTTTTTTTTGTGCGTGAAACGATTTTTAACCTTTTTTGAGTCAAACCTGAGTTTAATTAGATGCATATTTTTGAGTGATACAAATGCATGGAAAGCAAATTATTATTCAACAATTTATTTTTTAGTGAAAATAACAACCCATTCACACCTGACTAGGGCACTTAGCAAACCCTACTGTGTGAGGGAATGACCTAATGACTCCCATAATGAGGTTATGTTATTTACAATTTACCTCCTGCTACAAGAGTGTACTGATGGTTTAAGAAAAACACTGAAACAGAATTTGATTTTAATGTTTTAGTGGGAAAAAACTATGAAATTAAGCTTTTTTTGCAGCTTTTATTTAATTGCACGGGGCAGTTCTCTCTCTGGGAACAAAGTGGCTGCTTCTATTGCTTCTTGGGAGGGTATGAGTGAATGACAGTGATCTGGAGAAGTTTGTTTGTTCATTACTGTAAAAAAACATGCTCTCAACTCTCTATCGTAACTATCAGGTAGCGATACTCCTTCCTGTTCAGTGCCAAAGTTATTGATCTGCATAAGCAGCACATGGCTAATTGAATATTCATGAGATACGCACGGTTGAGCCGGTTAGCATTCTAAAGGCTATCCAGGCCAGCAGCGGTGAAGACGTAAAGCTGATGGAGGGATAAAAAAGAAAGGGACAGCACAAAACTACCAACAAAGGGAGGACAACACGTAACTATTACTGGACCGGAGGAGCCATTTTTCACGGCTGGATGTTTAAGTTCAAGATGAACAGCGGCTGCAGCTAAATTCATTGGCTTATGAAGATCATAAGATCGTCAATGGGTGAGCGACACAGTTCATTTAAAATGCAGAGTTTGTGTTGGTGTTTTGTTTGGAGGATATGTGGCTGTGAGCTGCTAATCAGAGTTTAAAGGCTATGGGCTAACTGAGAGTTTACCCAGGCTACTGGTTACTTAATGTGTGAAATGAAACCAAAGACAGATATGAAGCAGATTGTCATGCTGAATGATCTATTCTATCCAACTTGCAAGCAAATAGATGGAATTATGACTTTTCCAGTCATTTTGAAGTTGTGTTTGTGTGTGATCTGTGTTCACAGACGGGCTGTAGAAACAGGACGGTCAGCTCAGGGTGAGGTTTGGTTTGTTATCATCTTAAACTCTGGTGAACTAAAATATGTGGCTCCAGCCTTGTTCTTGTGAGACATGATGCTGGATCAGTGTTCGTGTTTCTGTTTTGTTGCTGTTGATTATGCCCGGTAGTTGTTATTGACTGAATTCTGGAGTGTGGTCAGCTGCCAGAGTGTAGCGTGAGCTCTAGACCTATATATTTGATAGTACTCTTGTGGTTCTGTAACGTTTTGATTACAAGCATATCTGCCGCTGTCTCAGCAGGCAGCATTTGGGAGTAGACGCGCTGTTCCACCACAGTAATGGCGGCGCCCACAAATACGGGACATTTGAGATCCCGTATGGGACAAATCAATTTAGCCCAATTTACGGGACGTCCCGGCTAATACGGGACAGTTGGCAACCCTATCTCTAGTATGTTGTGGGACACTCATTGAGACTATCCGAGCCGGTCAGTGTGGGAAAAAAAAGCACGTTAGGGCGGACTTTGACGCGGGGGGGGGTTGCCCCATACTTTTCGCTAGCTGAGCTGCTAAGCTGCCTGCCTGGCTAAATACTGGAGCTATGTCGAAAATTCATTTCTCCATCACTCACATGTATGAAATGACATGAAAACAGACCCCAGGTTGAAAAAAAACGAAGTTCCCCTTTAAGGTGAAGGGTTTAGTTCAGGCAACTGGACTTATTCTTGTGATCTTGAAGACGTTTCGCCTCTCATCCGACTACACTACACCTCCAGTGGTTAAATACCTGGGACTCTCCAAAGTAGTTTTAGAACTGAAGAAGCCTCTCAGTTGAGAGGCGAAACATCTTCAAGATCACAAGTGTAAGTCCAGTTGCCTGAACTAAACCCTTCACCATCACTTCCCTAATTTGTCCAATAATGTGAAGAAAAGTGGAGGACTGAAAAGTGTTTCCAAGGCCAGAAAACAACACAAATTAGAGATACTGATGTTCCTACAAATCGTTTTTCCCTTCAGATCTGTGTTTTATCCTCTGATCTGTTTGACTGGATCAGCTCAGGTCAGCCATGATGAGCTGTAATAGGTTTCTTTATCCAAAGGTGACCTCAGCGCAGCACGAAACTCAACAAAGTGTTCAAGCCATAAACTTTATGTTCTGATCCGACCGCTCCAGCTGATCTTACTGTAAGTTTCCGAATCTAAATAAATCCGTTTCTGCAGGTTACTTATGCAATCAGCACCACCTTCGCACTTCATTAAAATGTTCCAGCGTTCACCCCAAACCTTCATTTGTTTATAATTGTGACCCTGTAGTTTCTATTTTTGCACCAAATGCTGGTTCAACTGGATTTGACAGTTTGGCTTCCTGTCCTCAAACCTGAACCCACAACCTGAGCCATGACACAGAACACCACACAAGCAGCGCCACGCACAGGAAAAACACAGTTTGATGATAGAACACCGATAAAAGGAGTGCCATGTTTGTCTGTTTTTGTTCTACACAGCTTCATCAAAAAGCCCCTGAGCTGACAAATGTGACAACAGGTGGTTTGTGATCCATTAAACGATTAATTAGAGGTTTGTCTCAGATAAAAATTCCCCCAACTTGTCCAGTAATTTGGTTTGTAAAATACTGTCCTCGTTCTCAGATGTATTTTTTGTTTCACTGCTAATAAGCAAATGCTAAGAGTTCGTTTGTTGTAAAAGGATTGGGGAGCAGTAAAAGCAGTACTCTGGAGATCAGGGGTGCCAAACATGCGGCCTGCAGTCCAAAACCGGCCCTCCAGAGGGTCCGATCAGGCCCACAGGACGACTTGGTAAAAATTCCACAGAAGACGTTAATTGCAAACTATAAAGTTGTAAAACTTCATTCTCTCTCTCTCTCTCTCTCTCTCTATACACCGCTTTATCCTCACTAGGGTCATGGGGGGTGCTGGAGTCTATCCCAGCTGACTCAGGTGAAGACAGGGGACACCCTGGACAGGTCACCAGTCTGTCACAGGGCTACAGCCATGGCCATAAGTTTGGACACAACATGACTTATGTCTGTTTTGATGTCTATTACAGAACATAACTAATATTTTTTGACAGCACCAGTTTAATTAGTCAACAAATCAACAAGGGATATAATATGATCAATAAATTCCAACAATTGGAACAACTTTGTTCCCAAAACATAATAGAAGAAAATAAAAAAATGCAGTACTTTCACAACCGAATTTGGTAAGAATAACAAAATGACACCAAACTCTTTTGATGTTTTTTTTAAAAACTTAATATAGTTCTCAGGAGTTGTGTACTGTATTGTAAGTGACAATTTTGTGGTATTTTCTAAGATTCACAAGCGTCATGGTACTTGTGTCCAAACTTATGGCCATGGCTGTACATATACAGACACACAATCACACTCACATTCACACCTACGGATAATTTAGAGTAACCAATTAACCTCAGCATGTTTTTGGACTGTGGGAGGAAGCCGGAGTACCCGGAGAAAACCCACGCATGCACATGGAGAACATGCAAACTCCATGCAGAAAGATCCCAGGCCGGTTGTAAAACTATAAATTTAAAATAATTTCCTGACTGTGACAAGTTGTTTGGATCATAAAGTAAAATACCAGATTCTTCATTGTTCTTTTGTCATTTTTTGTCTCATTTTTGTAATATTTTGTTGTGTTCTTTTTTTGCTGTTTGTCTTTTTTGTCTGATTTTTGTCATTTGTCTCGTTATTGTCGTTTTGTTTCTCGTTTTTGTCTTTTTGTGTTTCCTTTGTGTCTCGTTTGTGCTTTTTGTCTTATTTTTGTCGTTTTGTGTTTCGCTTTATTCATTTTGCGCATCATTTTTGTTGTTTTGTGGTTTTTTTTGTCTCGCTTGTGTTGTGTGTCTGTTTTTGTTGTTTTGTTTCTCTCTCTTTTGTCATTTTTGGTCTGGTTTGTGTCATTTATGTAATTTCTGTCTCATTTTTGTTGTTTGTCCATTTTTTGTGGCTTTGTAACTTTTTTGTCTAATGTTTTCTCTCTTTTGTTTTGTGCTGCTTACTCATTTTGTGTTTTGCCTCATCTGTAATATTTTGTCTTGTTTTTTGTCTGAGTTTTGTCATTTGTCCTCATGAATATGCTCCTTTCTGTGTTGTAAAAACAGCTCATAGACTCAGGACTGTTTCTACAACACAGAATCTCGCATATTCATTGAACAAGGAACACAGAATGACCCCAGACTGGGACTGGAGGAATACACAACTGCTGTTTTGGATTACAGTAACTTCTGTGTGGACAATGTCACCAGCCCGAGTGTTTCCTAACCAGAAGCCATGGATGATACGGGAGGTGAGAGCACTATTCAGGGCATGTGATGCTGCCTACAGGTCTGGGGATGCTACAGCCTACAGCGGGGCGAGGGCGGCACTGAGGAAGGGTATAAGTTCTGCTGAAGCCAATCACAAGCAGCGGGTTGAAAAACACTTCAACGACTCTACAGACACAAGGCAGGTGTGGGAGGGAATCAGAGCACTCACCGACTATAAGAGAAAGCCATCTCCCTCTGCCTACAGCTCTCCTTCCATCACCAAGGTGCTGAACCTGTTGTCGCTTGGTTTAACAGAGATAATAGTAATCCACTGTCGCAGCCACTCCCTTCCCACGAGGCTGCACCTACCCTGAGTGCGCACGAGGTCAGGCTTTGCCTACGGAACATTAAACCCAGAAAGGCCACCAGAGCAGATGGTGTTGCAGGCCGGGTCCTAAAGGACTGTGCTGACCAGTTGACCGGGGTATTCACTGACATGTTCAATCACTCCCTCGTTTTGGCATGGGGCCCTCCCTGCCTTAAAACATCCATGAAGAAAAGCACTCAGAGAGCGCAGTACTCCGCCAAGGCTGCTCAGTTGACGTGTTACTTCTGACGGATGAAATCTCCAATAAAAAATGACCTCGCGCTGAGCACAGGGATGTGCTATGTATGTGCTCGTTATGTATGGATACCGAATTGCGTGTAAATTACTTTTATAAAGGTCTGTTGATCAGTTCATCATTTTTGGTAAACCTTTGTTTTGTTTGTGTTAAAATAACCGTTCCCTCTATGCTTTTTTTTTAATTCCCCTGATTGATCATTATCCATCACTCCAGGTTCGTTAGAGCCTGTTAATCCTACAGACAGTTATTGCCTAAATAATTTAATTTATTGGTCAAAATCACTGAGCCAGCTCTCCATCTAACGGGTCTACATTCCTGCAGCCCAGAGGATTCTAACCCAGGTGGGATTCTGAGGAACAATTAAGCTGGTCGGTGAGGAAATTCATCTAGCTGCTGACTGCCTTCATCCAGACGCCTATCCCACTTCCTCTGATAATTAATCTTAACTGAGCAGCCTTTTGAATGGTCAAATTAATCTACCAGCCACGTCTGTTCACGGCAACTTTCCTCTAAATGGATTTTGCACTTGGTAAGTTGCTAGTAAGTCGTCTCACTGGCTCCGAGTGGCTCCCTCGCAACAGCTCCAAACTTGTGTCTTCATCAGATGTATTTTATACCAACCTGAACCCCTTCAGGTTTTACATATGCAATGATAGCACATTTAATTTACATACGCAATGACTTCGTACTTAATTAACAAGAGCAATGACTTCATGTGCTCCCAGCTCACACACTCTTCCACCTCATCGCTCATTAGAGCTCTCCATGTTTGAGGAACTAAAACTATCTGTTATGGACTGTGTAGCCCGCCCCCCCATCTGCAACTCAGAGAAGGCTTTTGATCAGGAAATGGAGAAGCAGATGTCAGCATCTAACACCCCATTGTGCAATCTTTTGCGCAATATGCACAGACTTACAAAAAATCCTTGAAGTCTGTTTTGGCTTTGATAACCTTTCCAGTGAACACTTGAACCGAGTTCATTTCAGTTCTTAACTGCTTATACTCCATTACCAAATTGAAAACCTTTTAGTTTCACATGGTGATCAAAACTCTTTGTAAAACATCTCCGTTTCATAGTAATAAACACCTTAAAAGCATTTCTATGTTCATAGTAATCAAATCAATCAAAAACATCAGCTTTCACAGTGAGCTGCTCTTCTGACTTGGTTACTTCTTAAACTGGGATTATAAAAATAAGTATTCAAAAATAATCAAAAACATCACTTTTTACAGTGAGTTACTCTTTTGGTTTTCACACAGTTTCAAAGAAAGTTTATAAAAATAGCTATTCGAGTTAGCTTAATCACATTCATTGGGTCATGGCATAATTTGGTTATAAATCTCAGGTTATAATATCACACTGTGTTCCCTTGTTTAGCTGTTATTCTGACAGAGCCTGGCAGAATAACTGGGATCTCATACCTCCAGGTTCATTACAGCCCCTTTCAGACATGAGATACGTGACATTTCTGCTTCATCAGTCTGTTAAAATGATGCATTCTGTCATTCAGACATTGATAATATTGCACACCCCACTTTTCAGTTTTTTATTTGTTAAAAAAGTATAAAATATCCAATAAATTTCATTCCACTTCACAATTGTGTCCCAATTGTTGTTGATTCTTGACAAAAAATTTAAATTTTATATCTTTATGTTTGAAGCCTGAAATGTGGCAAAAGGTTGAAAAGTTCAAGGGGGCCGAATACTTTCACAAGGCACTGTACATGCTAGATATCAATTAACTACATTTCCATGTTATATCTTGTGACAGATCATGTACAAAGTGTTACAGAAAGGGTTGGAGAACCCAGGTGCAGACACAGACAGACAGGCAGTCTGGTGATCAGGAAAGGGGTTTTATTAAACGAGACCCCAAAATATTCTATAAACAGTGACCAGAACTGGGGAAGCAGAGCAAAAACCAAACTATACTAATGCTACAAAACAAAACCACTTAATACAACAAAACTAAGGAGAGGTACTCACACTATGGGGGGGGACTGTAAACCAAGAGGGCAAGACAGGCTGGGGAAAGTCCAAAAATGAGACAGGAACACAATTGAGTCCAAGAGGAGGGAATTCACAACAGAGGGAAGCATCCCAGAGGTGGTAGGTTTGGGGGGGGGGGGGGACAGGGTCTGTGACAAATGAGTCAATGATCCAGCAGCAAGTGAGTGGGGTTTAAATAGTTTGTAGACAGGTGAGGTGAGTTCAGTGCTTACTGCAGCTGACAGTCATTTGGGTAATCAGCTGGCAGAGCAAGATTGTGAGTGACTGGGAGAAAGACAGGAGGGAGAGATGATAGACAGAGGGAGCCAAAGAAAAACAAGTGAAAACACACAGATGAGCAAAAATGGGGAAAAGGACAAAAGGAGGAAGGGCAGGAGCTGGAGCAGGATCATAACACAAAGAGTCATATTTGTCTAATCTCAGGTTATCACATTTATCAAGAACTGCAAGTTTTACTTCTGTATCCGTAAGTTTCAGCTGGGAGGGGTTTGATTTAGGAGACCAGCCTATAAAACTGTCGACTGTCCATCGGCAGCAGGACTTCCCCAGAGGCCAGTAAGTATACAGCTTTGTTGCATTTTAATATTTTCATTTAACCTTTTCTACAAACTTAAAAACTGCCTGTGCTGCATGGAAATTAAAACTGCATGAAAATGAGTTGATAAAATTGTCAAATTTTTCTGCAGGTCTGCACCGAGAAAATGAGACTTTCAGCCGTCCTTCTTGTCATTGCCGCCTCGATGGCGCTGTCTGGTGACTGTTTACCTCTTCTTTGTGACTTTATGAACACATTACATATATAAAAGTGTTCATGTCATGTTTTCCTTTTAACTTCAGGGTAATAACCCTCAAGTTTAACAAAGTCAGTAGCTAAAACGACAATTTACTGATAAGTTGTTCAATAGAATATCTGTTGTTTAAGTTATTTTTCCAGCAAAAACTGCTGAAAAAAATCTGCTTCCAGCTTTAGAAATGTGAATATTTCTGGCGTTTTGTCTTCTATTGTAGTAGACTGAATACTTCTACCAGTTCATTTGTTAAATCCTGATGGTTTTTCCTGATCTTTTGAACATTTTCTTGACAAAACCTTGTCTCTTATGTTTCAGGCAGCGTCACGATTAAGACCGTGGTGTTCCCCATTGAATCCAATGACAGCTACGTTGAGCTGGTCCCTCTGAAACCTCTGCAGCTGCAGGCTTTCACTTTGTGCATGCGAGTGGCCACAGAGCTCAGCAGCTCAAAAGAGACCATCCTCTTTTCATATCGGACCAGAGACACGATGAACTGAATGTGTGGCAGGAGTACGGCAGGTAGAATATCTGAAGACCAACAACACACTGTTACTTTAGATTTAACACAGCATTCCAAATTTAAGATGGATGTGACCATATGCTGTTAAATTTCACCCTTTTTATCGTAAACTACTGATTCAAACACTATGACTGGCAGTATGAACATCTATTAAAATACTGCTCATACTACTACAACCAGGAAGCTTCTGCTGACTGTACTGCTGCAGTAATAAAAACTGTATTCATGCTTTTCTAGACAGTGACATTTTCCCATGTTCAGGGTATTATTTGTTAATGTGTGTGGAGAGTTATGTCTGTTCATGTCTTTGTACACATTTGAAAACCTAAATACAGACACATTTTAAAAAGACAAATCTCAGCACACATTTACACATCGTTTAATACCCCCATAGTAATACACAGAGCTGTGGAACTCCACAGTGTTTTAACCTTATTTTTGCATTAAAAGATCTGTACAAATAATGTGTGTGTGCAGATTGTCCCTCTACCTGAGGAGCTCTTTAGAACAGGGGTGTCAAGATCCGTTCCTGGAGGGCCACTATCGTGCATGTTTTAGATGTTTCCCTCTTCCAACACACCTGATTCAAATGATCAGGCTCGTTATCAGGCTTCTGCTGAGCTTGATGATAAGCTGATCATTTGAATCAGGTGTGTTGGAAGAGGGAAACATCTAAAACATGCACGATAGTGGCCCTCCAGGAACTGAGTTTGACACCCCTGCTTTAGAAGGAGTTTTATTTAAAGTCCCTGAGCTCGGTGCCCTTCAGACCCATTTGTGCGTCACCTGGGATTCCAGTACTGGTGCTGCCGCCCTCTTCATGGATGGAAGGAGAAGCCTGACCAAAATCTACAAGAACGGTCACACCATCAGCCAAGGAGGAATAGTCATCCTCGGACAAGATCTCGATAGCTTCCTGGGTCGTTTTGATGCTAATCAGTCTTTTGTTGGGGAGATCTCTGATGTTAACATGTGGGATTCGGTTCTGTCTGATAGAACCATCCAAGACCTGGTCTCTGGGAAGACAGTGCAGAAAGGAAACATCTTTGACTGGGAAACCATACAGCTTAAAGCTACTGGGACAGTGGAGGTCATCAATCGTGCAGTGTAGATCTAAGCTGTAGATGGAAATGCTGTAATGCTGAGTACAGCAACATAAAGCTCTTCAATCTTGTCTCTAATATCCTGTTATAGTCCCTGTACAGGAAGATGATTTAATGATGAAAACACAAATCTGTCAATCAGTATCAATCAAACTTCTTCTGCTCTAATAAAAATTCATGCATTAAGTTGTGAGTTGTTGTCCTTTAATTAGATCTGAATTATTGATATGACACTAAGTGCAGTGATCAATGTGAATTTTAAACTGTGACTCTGGCATCAGTAGATTTAATGGTAGCCCTGAAAACCAATAGAAGCTAGAAAATGTGAATGCAGCTTCTGCTGGCTGATACGTCATGATATAATTACACATAAGGTATAAAAGATAGAAGCTCGTTATATTTGGAAAAGCCGGCATATTGCAGAGTTCCTGGTAAGCCTTTTGTGACATTTCAGAGCATTTATTTTGACATCCTGTTATTTTTCAGCTAACTATGGGGTTTTATTTTGAAAAGTCTACATGCATGAACTTTCATCTCTTAGCCTTGTGACTGTTTATTGTTTATTTATTAGGATCCCCATTAGCTATACCTTTCGGTTAGCTATTCTTCCTGGGGTCCTTAAAAATTCTTGTATTTACAGAGGATCATTACAATTAACATTTATAAACATCATGACAGTTTAAAATTACATCAATATCATACAATCATGCAGTTAAAATCGTACAATAATACATTAACAATACATTAATCAAGTTCCCATATACTTCCTCAGATTCACTTTAAATGCACCGTGATTTTTAATTTTTCTCATATAAGGAGGCAAAGTATTCCATTTTGAAACTGTTCTATACATAAGGTTTTTTTCAGTACATCTGTTTTTGGCCGAGGTAACGAAAATGAAAGATTTGCAGCTTGTCTTGTATTAAACTCGTGTCTATCACAGGTAGGTTGAAGTTTAGAGAACAGGATAAACGGTTTGTGTGAGGTCCAGATTTTATGAAGGGATAACACAGAATTAAATTCCTGTCGGTCTTTGACTTTCATCCATGATAGTTGTAGATGCATTTTTTCAACATTGGTTCGACAGGGACAGCCAAGAGCTACCCTGGCAGCCCTATTCTGAGCTATCTGTAATCTATCAAGATATTTTTTATCTGAACATGACCATACAGAAGAACAATAGTCTAAATGACATAAGACCAAAGACTGCAGTACCAGTTTTCTTGTTTCTGTGGACATAAAATTGGCATTACAGTTTATAAGAGATATGTTTCTGCCCATTTTAGATACAATATTATTAATGTGTGTTTTCCATGACATGGTCTGGTCTAAAGTGACTCCCAGCAGTTTAATCTCTGTTACTTGTTCTAATAATTGGTTATTCAGAAGAATTTGTAATCTTGGAGCCTCTTTCACTGCTCGTTTAGTGCCCAATGTCATGCATTTTGTTTTTAATATATTCAATTTTAGCCTGTTTTCCACACCCCATTCATGAATGTCAGTTAGCTCTTTTTGTAGTAAGCTACTGACCTGATCCAGGTTTGGGCCAGAAACATGTATAGTTGTATCATCAGCATACACTGTCATACTGGCTCTATGCAAAACCCTTGGCATGTCATTTACAAAAATGCTGTGGGCCAAGGCAGCTGCCCTGTGGAATACCACACAATTGGATTACCGGGTCTGAGAGACTGCCATTGAAAGCAACACATTGTGTTCTATTTGTCAAATAACTACTTAGATAACTCACTGCTGAGCTTTTAAACCCATATGCTGCGAGTTTTCTAAGCAGTAGATGATGATCAACTAGATCAAAGGCTGCACTAAAATCAAGAAACACAGCTCCAATCAAGTGCTGACTATCAATCTGCTTCCACCAATCATCAGTAAGAGCTGTGAGGGCTGTGCTTGTTGAATAGCCTTCCCTATAAGCGTGTTGGACATCCGTATAGAGATGGTTTTCATTAAAGTAATTTTGAATCTGTCTGAACATAACTCCCTCCATCAGTTTGCTCAAAGCAGGTAAAATGCTTATGGGTCTGCTATTTTGCCCTGACAATGGTTCTTTTGAATTTTTTACAACAGGAATTACTTTCGATTTTTTCCATAAATCGGGAAAAATGCCTTCTTCAAAACATAAATTGAAAATATGACATAAGGGCTGGACAACTAATTCAGCTGCAATCTTTAGCAGTCTCCCATCCATATTATCAACTCCACAGGGTTTATCGCTGTTAATATTTGTTAGTAGTTTTAGAATTTCCTTAGTTTCAACAGGTTTGAAAATAAAAGAACAGTTTTTCTCGGACATAATTTGTTTTGTGATAATTGTTTCTGACCTATTACTACCAGCTCCATGCATCTCATTTCGTATTAATTCCACTTTTCTTTGATAGTAATTGCTGAAATAATTTGCAATTTCGAAAGGTTTGGTGATAAAAACTCCGTTCTGCTCAATAAATGTTGACTTTTTTCTCCTTTTGCTTCGACATAGTACTTCATTGATGATTTTCCACAAATGTTTAGTATTATTTCCACGTTCCCTAAATTTTGTATGATAGTATTCTGTTGTCTTTTGCCTATTTATTTTTGTTACTTTGTTTCTTAGTGACCGATAAGTTTGCCAGTCATCAGTGTTCCCTGAAATTACAGATGATCTCTTCATTTGATCTCTTTCTTTCATTAACTGTTTCAAATCTGCATCTAACCAAGGAGACGTAAAAGTTCGCACAGAGAGTTTTCTTATCGGAGCATGTCTGTCACACACATCTGAAAATAGTTTACAAAAATTATTCAATACAGACTCCGCATGTGTATTCTCTAGTACTGAATCCCATTTTACATTTTCCACATCCATGATAAAATCACAATTTGAAAAAGATTTATACATTCTTCTAAAAATTACTTTAGGTCCTGTCCGAGGAATTTTTGTTTTAAAAACCACACCAATTACATTGTGATCACTAAAACCAACAGGTACTGAAATTATATTAGAACATTTCTCAACGCAATTTGTATATATATGATCAACACATGTAGATGTAGTATGTCCATCTTTATTTGTGTTGATCCCTGTTGGTGAATTCACTAACTGCTCCAGATTACATATGGTAATTGTATTAATCAGAGTTTTTTTCATTGAGTCATTTGAAAACCAATCGATGTTCATATCTCCAAGAATAAACATTTCATGGTTTGTATCACTTGCATTTTGTCTTGTTGCTTTTAACAGCAAAAAACAACATGCAACATCCTTAAAACCACTGTTACCTGAGACTCTTATTTTGAAGTTTAAGCTAACAGATATGGAGCCTCTAAACAGGAAATCAATACGGATATTGGTCTGGAACCAGTCAGAACCTGATAGAACATGGTAGCACATGTTAGAATGCATTAGAACATGTAATGGATATTTATTTACCTAGAAACTGCTGTTCTGTGCTGCTGTCAGCTACATTATGCATTGCTGAAGGAGGCAGCCATGTTTGTAGTCCTTCTTTCTCAGTCCACTATCAATCAGCCAATCATCATCGTGAGTCAGTGGTTGTTTTGGAGCTTTCAGTGCTTGTCTGAAAGTCTTTCAGATTCTACTATAGTGCTCAGTTCTTGTTCTTCCACTTTGTACAGTTGTCAGATCATAAACATCGAGGCGATAATCTTCATATCCGACACTTGTCTTTTCTATGGAGGCAGGAAAATGATTGTGTAATAACTATAATAATTTTTATGTCTTCACACCACCTCATGTTAATGCTGGGTTAGCATTGGAGCTACCAGCTGTTAGTAAACAGCAGCAAACGACTCCCATCCAGAGGAAGCCTTCATAGCTGCAGGAGACTTGAACCAGACAAACTGTCAGGCCGGCTGCTGACGGCTCTGTCTAGTGCCTCCTCCCTCCCTGTTTTCCTTTTTAAGCATCTGCACCTGGTGGCTGCAGCAACAGCTGCGGCTCATGATAATCAGCTGAGATTGGAAGCACGTGAGGCCTCAGCCAATCAGCTCCACTCCCTCAACTACAAGAGCAGACGCCACTCGTCTTCCTGTGCTGGATTGTGAAACCACCTGTAATGTTCACTTGAGCCTTTAGTCATTGTTCTCGTTTGTTTGAGTGCCTTAGTAATTCTGATCTCCTTTCTGCTCTAGTTGTTCACCTGTGCCTTTCGTATGCCGCTTGGGACTCCTCCATTCTGCACCTGGATCCTTCCACAGCCATCTGGCAGAGCGTCTACCGCTCCGTCCAGCGTCCACAGCCATTGCCCCCTCCAATGCAGCCTTCCCCGGACACTCCCCTCTGCCGGAGCCCAGTCCAAGCATCTCTGTTTCTTGAGTATTTTTCGTGTAGTTGTTGCGAGCGTCTTTAGTTTTTTTGCCTTGAGTAATCCGCTACAGCCACAGGCTATTTATAGTAACTTCCTCGCCTTAAGAATTTAGCCCTAGTACAGAGTATCTTTCGTTATCCTAGAGTTTTTTTGTACAAGCCGTTGGCTTCGCTTTGAGTTAACCTTAGTTTGTTTGTGTTTTAGTTAGCTCCAGTTCTTGCCTGGAAAATACCCACTGTGAGTTCTGGTTGCTAGTCATCCTCCCAGCCACTAGCAGCAGTACTGACTACTTTCTTTGCTAGCCGTCGTTAGCTTTCCGCTTTCTCTATTCAACATTGTGTTTGGGCAATAAAGCCTTTAAACTTTCCGCCCTGCCTGCCCGTTCATTCTCTGCACTTGAGCTCTCACTCTGAAACCTTGACATAAACCTCAGGTGAGTCCTACACTATTCTATCAACACATTAAATGTCCTGTTATAATTTACACTACTGTTCAAAAGTCTGGGTTCACTTTGAAATGTCCTTATTTTGGGAAGAAAATCTTTTTTTTTTTTTTTTTTTTTCAATGAAGATAACATTCAATGAATCATAAATCAAGTCTAGACATAGTTAATGTGGTAAATGACTATTCTAGCTGGAAATGGCTGATTTTTAATGGAATATCTCCATAGGGGTACAGAGGAACATTTCCAGCAACCATCACTCCTGTGTTCTAATGCTACATTGTGTTAGCTAATGGTGTTGAAAGACTCATTGATGATTAGAAAACCTTTGTGCAGTTATGTTAGCACATGGATAAAAGTGAGTTTTCCTGGAAAACATGGAATTGTCTGGGTGACCCCAAACTTTTGAACGGTAGTGAAGATACTGGAGTGTTTTTGCTGATCATTCTGACCTAGAACAGTGGTGAATATCTTTGAGAAACCGTAACGTAATCCTACAACCCTTCTTGTACAGAAGTTAGAATAAAAACTCTCCTCCTAGCCAGGGTTGTTTGGTTTCCACAGATGTTACACTGCAGTGAAACATGAGCTCACAGTGAGTAAAAACTGCTCGGTCTTCAGAGGGTTAAACACTCGAAGGTCGGTAAAAGCAGGAAAAGGTGCTGCTGAATGAGTAAAGGCAGAAAGACCAGTGTTTTCTAAAATAGTGGGGGAATTTTGACATTTCTCACTAATCTAACTTCTACATTGGGATTTCTGTTGCAGAATTCACGTAAATTTAGGTGCAGCAAACAGAGTTGCTATTGACAAGGCTGCTCAAACTAATTTCATTGTATATGAAAGTGTGCAATGATAATAAAGTTCTTCTCATTCTAAATGTCGACTCAGATTCAGCCGCCAAACTCAATTAGAAACCAGAAAAATTCAAGTTTCATATGCTCTCAATCAGAATTGTCCTTAAAGTTAAATCCAGACATGTTCGTTGGGTGCGTGACTTCTGTGGGAACATGTATTTTCATTTCCATTGCAGGGTTTTGCCATGTTTCAGGTGAAACAGGACAGACATATGGCTTAAAGTATTCCGTTGTCATGCCGGATTTCCAGTGTTAGGCTGGAAAAAAACAACAATGTAGAACCACATTGTCAATCGAGGTCATCTACAAATGGAATGAAGGGGTGCAGCTTTTGCTCTCAACTAAACTAACATCACTAGCCAATGGGAAGTAGAGTGGGGCGGGTCTTAGAAAGGCGTTGAGATCCAGCTGCATTTGAGTCCAAACCAGCACTCAGAGCGCAGTATTCCACCAAAGCTGCTCAGTCGTATCATTAACTGATAAGTCCTCAGTGGTGAATTTGTAGTAGGATCATAATCGTGTGATCATCAGCAGTCAGCTGATGTAGTGTTCACTTGTTGCCATGGTTACAGTGAGGCCGTGCTGCCATCTCTCAATGATACATAAATCTTTAACAAATCCATGGATCCAGACTACAAGCTGCATCACTGCCAAAATCTAATCACTTGGTCCGTGTGTCATTTCTGAGCTTCCCTGAAAATTCCTTCCAAATCTCAGGCATGTTATTTAGTCGCGGATCCGCGAAAATTCGCGTATCAATGTTGAGACCCAATGTGAATCGCCCAAATTCGATGAGAAAAAAAAATATGGGGTGTAAGGGGTATAGGGTTGGGTCGCACGTAGTTGTCAGCAGTGCGCTGGCTTGCGATGTTTACTTTCACGTACATCGTGTTCAAATTCGGTAACGCGAGAACTACCATTTTACGAGAGTGGAAGGCAGTTTGTGTGGTCGTGCGAAGAAGGAGGACAGAGGAATATGGCTAGAATTATTGACAGGAAAGAGGAGAATAGAGCAAGGGAAGTGGACGATGGGTGTCGCATCAAGTGGAATTGGGAGTGGTTGGCGAAATCCATGAAGCTTACGCACCAAAAGCATGAATTGGAAACAACGATTGGAGAGCATTATCGAAAGTTAGATGTAGCTGGGAAAGTGAGGTGCATGGTGTGCGACGATGAGACAAAATACAACGACAGAGGATGCCAAGCGCTGATAGACCACATGAAAAGAAAAATCATGCCAGGAAATTGTACGAAAAGCGCTCTAACCACCAAATGCCCAGCAATTTTTTCACCCAGCGGAGGGAAGAGACGCGACAACAGGACCAAACATACGGTAGGGTGACCATATTCTGTTTCTCTGAAAAGAGGGCACACTTCCAGCTCGCGCGCGAAAACGTTTCAGTTCAAAAACCCGGACATTTGAAGGACTTTATAAACGCCGGCCGGACAGGCCGGACAGCCTCTCAAAAGAGGACATGTCCGGGCAAACGAGGACGTATGGTCACCCTAACATACAGGATCAGTAGTGTGTATGTGCAACAACCCAGTGGCATTGCCCCACTGAGTTCCTCAACAGAAGAGGCTCACTCCCATGGTCGATCGGAAAGCAAACAGTGATGATTTCATGTGGCTCATTCAAATTTGAATCCAGTATAAATATTTGGTAGTGTCTACAGATACGGACCTGTACCCGTAGCCTGTGTCCTACGGATACGGCACTTTCCATTTGCCAGACAGATACGGACCCGTACGCGAGTCTTGCGAGTCAAGAAGCTGCTAACCACTGCAAACTGTTGAAAGGTAAGCTAAGGTTAGGGTCAGGTTTAGGGTCCGTACCTGTAGTACCGATGTTACAGGTGCGTACCGCTAGCGTCTACCGGGAGTCACGTGACCAGATCTCGCGTATCTGATTGGCAAATGGAAAGTGCCGTATCCGTAGTCCACAGGCTACGGGTACGGGTCCGTACCTCTAGCAACAACCTAAATATTTGGTTTCATCACATTAACATGACTTTGTGCTGTTTTTGGGGGGTGCCTAGAAGGTACCATACAGACATTTTTTTAAGCCTTCATGTTTAAAGAATTCTAGGTGTCAGAGTTCACCAGACTGCACCATTTCAGCCTTTAAATTTCAAAAGTTTCTTCTTTAAGCTCTATTTTACCAGACCTGTCAAGCTTAGGTGTCTTAAAATAAGCCAGACATGCAAAAAAAAAAAAAAAAAAACTGTTTTCACTCAAAAATAGATTTTTGCCTTCATGTAACCTCCTAATTTGAGATGTATTAACCCTCCTGTTGTCTTCATTTACAGGCACCAAAAATATTGTTTCTTTGTCTGAAAAAAATCCAAAAATTCAGCAAAAAAAATCCTCAAATTTTTGAAAATTTGCAAAAACTTCAGTACGTTTCCCTTAGAAGTTTTACTTTAAAAAAAAAAATATCCCCCAAATTTGGCAAGAACATTCTTGTAAATATTTTCCAAAAATGAGTAAATATTTTCCAAAAATCCCAAAAATATCTAAAATGATTACATGTATATCAGTTAAACTTCTAATGTTTTCTTTAAGAGCATTTAGGAAAAAAAATCAACCAAAATCCAGTGAAATTCGCTGGATTTTGGTTGATTTTTTTTTTTGTGAATGTTCTTAAACATTTTTAACATTTTTTTTCCACCAAAAAAATGTTCAAAGATTTCCCAAAAATGTGGACATCAGAAGTTTGACTGTGAAAATGTATTTTTTTTCTACATTTTCAAACTTTAACATTTTGATTGAAAATAAGACAAATAAACTCGGTAAGATTTTGCAGTGTGTCCTATTTTCTCAGTCGGCCGGTCGCTGCAGAGGGCCTGGAGGGAAAAGGTCTGCAGCAGAAACGGTTCAGTTTGTGTTTAGGTTACATGAGGTAACAGGAAAGGCATTTATCCCGGTCTGACGGTCAGCCGGGCTGATCACAGAGCCACTTGGAGGCAAAAATTAAACATGGAAGTGTCCCATTAGGCTGCAGACATTAGGTAATGAGGTGAAGTAAAGAGACACTCAGAGCAAAAAGGACAACAGCGGAGCTCCTCGTCGGTGTTTGATGCCACACTTCTGCACTTCAACACTTTCAGATGGTGCCCTCTGGAGATCAGTGAGCAACACCGCCAAGAAAATCCCATTTTGTCTCATTTTTTAAATGTTTTGTCTGACTTTTTTCGTTTGTCTCATGTTTTTGTTTCCTCATGTTCTCATGTTTTGTTTTCCTTTGTCACAAGTGGAACACTTGTGTTTTTTGTCATTTAGTGTTTTGCTTTATTCATTGTTTTTGTAACGTTTTTGTCTTTTTGTGAGTTTTTTTGTGTTGCTTGTGTTTTCTACTTTGTTTTGTTTCTTGCTTTTATCATTTTTGATCCTTTTTTGTCATTTTATGCCTCATTTTTGTAATATTTTGTCTTGTTTTTGCAATTTTTGTCTGACTTTTATCGTTTGTCTCACGTTTTTCTCATTTTGTTTCTTGGTTTTGTCGTTCTGTGTTACGTTTTTATCTCGCTTTTGTTTTTTGTCTTATTTTTGTCATTTTGTTTTTCGCTTTATTCGTTGTGTCTTATATCGTTTTTGTCGTTTTGGGATTTTTTGTTTTGTTTCTTGTTTTTTGATGTTTTTGCTTTATTTTAGTCACTTTGTGTTTTGCTTTATTTGTGTTGTGTCGTTTTGTATTTTTTGTCACGCAGGTGTTTTGTTCTGGTTTGTGTAGTTTTTTGTCTGACTTTTGTCGTCTGTCTTATGTTTTTGTCATCATGTTTTGGTCTTTTTGTGTTTCCTTTTTGTCTCGCTTTTTATCTTGTTTTTGTAATTTTATGCTTTACTTCATTCGTTGTTTTGAGCATTGTGTTGCTTTGTGGGGTTTTTTTGTCTCCCTTGTGTTGTCTACTGTTTTGTTGCTTTGTTTCTCGTTTTTGTCATTTCTCCAATTTTTTTTGTAGCTTTCTAACCTTTTTGTCAAATTTTTTGTAGCTTTTTTGTTTTGTGTCATGTCTTTTTTTTTTTTTGTCATTTTGCTTCTTGTTTTTGTCATTTTGTGTTTCCTTTTTGTACCACTTGTGTTTTTTGTCTTATGTTTGTCATTTAGTGTTTGGCTTTACTTGTTATTTTTTGTAACGTTTTTGTCGTTTTGTGGTTTTTTTTGTCTCACTTGTGTTGTCTACTGTTTTGTTGCTTTGTTTCTCACTTTTGTCATTTTTGGTCTTGTTTTGTCATTTCTCCACTTTTTTTTTTTTTTTTAGCATTCTAACTTTTTTGTGAAATGTTTTGCCCCTCTTTTTGTTTTGTTTTGTCATTTGTCAAATTTTTGTTGTTTTTAGTCTGTTTTCATACATATTTAGCAATAAAAACACTCCTTTGTTGTTGTTTTTATCCGTATAAAACATTTAATCTGTCAAAAAGGAGCACAGTCAAAGGGAGGAGGTCCAGATAAGTTCAGTGTGTGTGAGCTCTCCTAAAACATAATGTTCTCTGTCACTTCTCAACCAAAAGGTTTTCACGGGCTGGAAATGTTTTTATGGTCCAGGCAGCGGAAATGTTTGACTGGGGTCAGTCTATTCCCTGAATCTGGAGCCATATGGACACAATAATAAATGCATACAAGCAAACCCCTGATAGCACATCATCAGGCTGGAGTGCGTCGTAAAGCCTTGGACGGGAGACGGTAATAATGAGACGAGGAGAGACTGATGGATCCGCCCCGGCGATACGAGGCTGCTCTGACGTCAAGAAACAACAGAGCCGGTTCTGTGCCGGTTTCTGTGGTTTTCGGCGCTTGAAAGCGACGGTGCAGAGTCCACACGAAACCCCCTCCCCTCCAGCGCCGGCTGTCCTCTGAGTAGCAGCGCTGAACTCTCTCAAACCTGAACCTGATCCTGAGGGAAGAGTTCTGTTTCCATCGTAGTAAGTGAGCACTGTGTGAATGAGGCGCTCTGCAGAGGAGAAACACAGATAGAAACAGATAAACACAGTCTGCATGAAAGCAGTGGTACAACTTTTTCCTTTTTTATTTCAGTTATGGCAGGGGTGTCAAACATGCGACCCGTGGACCAAAACCGGCCCTCGAGAGGGTCCAATCCGGCCTGGATGACTTTGTAAAGAGGCATTAACTGCAGATTTTAAATTTGTAAAACTGTACATTTAAAATAATTTCTCTACCATCAAAAGTTGGTTTGATCATAAATAAATGTTTTTTTCATTTTGTGTTCCCTTTTTGTCTCACTTGTTTTTTTGTCTTATTTTTGTAATTTTGTCTTTCACTTTGTTTTTTTGCATCATTTTTGTTTCGTTTTTTTTGTCTCGCTTGTGTTGTCTACTTTTTTGTTGCTTTGTTTCTTCTTCAGTCATTTTTTGTCATTTGTCCATTTTTTTTGTCGCTTTGGAACTTTTTTTGTCAATTATTTTCTCTTTTTTTTATTTTTTTAATGTTGTTTGTCTCATTTTTTGTTGTTTTGTGTCTCATTTTTGCAATATTTTGTCTTGTTTTTTGTCTTATTTTAGTCAATTTGTGTTTTGCTCTATTTGTTGTTTTGTGTATCATTTGTGTCATTTGGTATTTTTTTGTCTTGGTTGTGTTGTTTGGCTACTTTGTTGTTTTGTTTTTTGTCAGTTTCGCTCTCGTTTGTACATTTTTTTGGTCTTGTTTTGTCGTTTTCTCTATTTTTTATTGCTTTGTAACTTTTCCGTCTACCTTTTTTGTCTAATTTTTGTAAAATTTTGTCTTGTTTCTGTTGTTATTTTTAATCTTTTTGGTCTGACTTTTGTTGTTTTGGTCATAAAGTAAAATACTATATCATTCAGTTCCATATACACTATATTGCCAAAAGTATTGGCTCACCCATCCAAATAATCAGAATCAGGTGTTCCAATCTCTTCCATGGCCACAGGTGTATAAAATCAAGCACCTGGACATGCAGACTGCTTTTACATTGGTGAAAGAATGGCTCGCTCTCAGGAGCTCAGTGAATTCCAGCGTGGAACTGTGATAAGATGCTGCCTGTGCAACAAATCCAGTCATGACATTTCCCCGCTTCTAAATATTCCACAGTCAGCTGTCAGCTGTATTATAAGAAAGTGGAAGTGTGTGGGAAAGACAGCAGCTCAGCCACCAAGTGGTCGGCCACGTAAACTGATGGAGCGGGGTCGGTGGATGCTGAGGCGCATAGTGCCAAGAGGTGGCCAACTTTCTGCAGAGTCAATGGATACAGACCTTCAAACTTCATGTGGCCTTCAGATTAACTCAAGAACAGAGCTTCAGCAGAGAGCTTCATGGAATGGGTTTCCATGGCCGAGCAGCTGCATCCAAACCGTACATCACCAAGTGCAATGCAAAGCGTGGGATGCAGTGGTGTAAAGCACGCGCCATTGGACTCTAGAGCAGTGGAGACGCCTTCTCTGGAGTGACCAATCACGTTTCTCCATCTGCCAATCTGATGGACCAGCCTGAGTTTGGTGGTTGCCAGGAGAACCATACTTGTGGGACTGCATTGTGCCAAGTGTAAAGTTTGGTGGAGGGGGGATTATGGTGTGGGCTTGTTTTTCAGGAGCTGGACTTGGCCCCTTAGTTCCACTGAAAGGAAATCTGAATGCTTCAGCATACCAAGACATTTTGGACAATTCCATGCTCCCAACTTTGTGGGAACCGTTTGGAGCTGGCCCCTTCCTCTTCCAACATGACTGTGCACAAAGCAAGGTCCATAAAGACATGGATGACAGAGTCTGGTGTGGATGAACTTGACTGGCCTGCACAGAGTCCTGACCTCAGCCCGATAGAACACCTTTGGGATGAATTAGAGCAGAGACTGAGAGCCAGACCTTCTGCTCCAACATCAGTGTGTGACCTACAAATGCGCTTCTGGAAGAATGGTGAAAAATTCCCATAAACTCTCTCCTAAACCTTGTGGACAGCCTTCACAGAAGAGCTGAAGCTGTTACAGCTGCAAAGGGTGGACGTCATATTGAACCCTATGGATTAGTAATGGGATGTCACTTATGTTCATATGCGAGTCAAGGCAGGTGAGCGAATACTTTTGGCAATATAGTGTACCTGTGACTAAATGTTTTGTCCCTTTATAGATACTCTATAAGTTGTAATGTGTAAATAATAAACTCGGGCATAATGTTGTTGAAATTGAACTTATTTGTCTTAAACTTCAGGTTGTTCATGATGTTTTGTAAAAAGTCAGTTCCTTTAATGTGACCATTTTTGCACTAAAACAAAGGAAAAATGTGGAGTTATTTATAGTTTATTATGCTGTGATTTTACTGGTGAATGTGGCCCCTGGACTAAAATGAGTTCGACACCCCTGTAATACAATCAGTTTTGTAGTCATTTTGAGACAAGGAAATGTTTGAAAGCAAAGTGAGGACACATTGGAAAGTAATGTCAGGTGTAGTTTCTGTTTGAAGGGTTTGGAAGCAGAGTGGTCTGACCCTCTTTATTAGTTTTTGAGAAAAATGCATTCAACGTTTTGCGTTTTCAAGAGTGGTCTGACTTCCCGCTGTAACACTGTGTTTGGGTTGTGGGTTCGATCTCTTGGCCCTGAAATCTAGACCTCATTTATCAATTAACCTCATTCTAAGTGTAGTAAAAGGACATCAATACCTTTAAATTCTCTGGACTCCAAACATTTTCTGCACCTCTATGGACACAGATCAACCATGAAGCAGAAAGAACTCACAACGTTTCAGAATTCCAGAAATAATATTAAATTTCTTTTCTTGTTTGCCAAAAGTTGACAAAAGAATGGAATAAACATGTTAGTAGTCTGTCAATTGTCCTCTGATGTGAAAAATAGTGACTCCATATAATATAGATATTTACTGCTTTTCAAACTACCCTAGACGTTTCACCATGCTGAATGTATCGTCCAACAACTTGATCCTCTGTTTGCTGTTTCTCAGCCATGCTGCATTTATTTATTGATCCAGTAGGTTTTATTTTCCTCTCACTTTCTATAAATTGTCTACATACTTGTCTCCTTTCTGCTCCATGTAAACACTGCCTACAGTTCAGCTGAAAACTCACCAAATTTCCCTCACACCGGAGTCAGTCGTGGCTCAATAGCAGCTTTTGTTTTTTATAAGATCTGGTGCAAACATCTTCTTTTGGTAAATTCTCAAACAAGAGAGAATAAAGTGATTTTAATGAAATATGGTGATTTTAAACTTAGATTTGGTTCATTTTCCCAGTGGAGCTTTATGTCAGCAGGCATCAGAAAGTAAAAAATCAAACAATTCTTTCTGTTTTTACAGTTTCTGGGTCTGTTGCTGCATTCTGGCAGTTTATTAAAAGCAAGAAAAGCACTCAGAGAGCGCAGTACTCCACCAAGGCTGCTCAGTCATGATTTTCAACAGATAAGTCCTGATAAGTCCTCAGTGGTGGATTTGTAGTAGGATCACAATCATGTGATCATCAGCAGGCAGCTGATATAGTGTTCGCTTGTTGTCATGGTTACAGTGACGCCATGCCGCTATCTTTCAGTGATACAGAAATCTTTAACAAATCCGTGGTTCCAGACTATAAGCTGCATCACTGCCAAAATCTAATCACTTGGTCCTTGTGTCATTTCTGACTTTCCCTGAAAATTTCATCCAAATCCGTTAGTCTGTTTTTGAGTAATGTTGCTAACAGACAGACAGACAGACAGACAGACAGAGAAACGTACACCTATCGTCACATAATTCTGCCATTCCTTTTCAGGGTAATGATAACATGCCTTTAAAACCCACTGGCAGGGTTTGAGGATGATAGAGTTAAAATGTACTACAACTAATCAATCAATTATCAAAATAGTTAGTGATTAATTTAACAGTTAACTGACCAAAAAAATGGCTAAAATCTGACAGTAAATGCAAAACAGCTCACTTCCTGTTGGGTTTAGGATTTGGGCACCGCTGACTTTTTCGTTCAGCCTGACGTGCTGCATATGTGTACCAAATCTGGTAGCTGTAGGTGAAACGTGCTGCCTGTTTGAAAGTGTAGGGGGCGCTGTGGAGCCATTTTGCCACACACCTCCACAATTCCTACAAAATATTACATTTTTTTCGCCTGATCGGGTGCATCTGGAAATTTTCACGAGAGTTTGAGCATGTTTAAGCCCCCAAAATGCACTTGTTCCTGGAGAAAAATAATAATAAATCTTAGCATTTCAACAAGGTCCTTGCACCATTCGCTTACCCCAATTAAAAGGATGCTGCAGCCTGAAGGACTCAGTCTGGTCATTTTTCTTGGACCAGCTTGGCTGCCAGATGTCTCCATCAACACCTGATGAAGCCTCAAACCCTCTAATCTCAGACCCACCTGACCCAGAAAGGTTCTCTCGCACGACACGACGCTTTTACCTCATTAGCCGTCATCATCCTCCAACCTTTTTACCTCCCGAAACAAAGAAAGAGCTCAGACTTCCACAAGCCTCCGAGGAGAACTTGGCAAAGCGTCCCCGATGCTGTAATTACACCAGAATCAAAGCTACGTATTTCCAGGCTGCCTGAACATCACCCACCGGTCTGCGCCTGGAGCAGCCGGCGAAGACAGAAGTGACATAATGTGGGCGGATGTGTATGTTTTTTCTTCGTTCTGCGGGGGAAACTCGTGTGCAAAATGAAGAGGGGCCCTCGGCTTTGTTGATACAAGCAGCATTCCTCACGCTATGTCACTGAGCTATTCTGTACGTTTAGTCTGCCAGAGAACCAGAGGAACAAAGACAGCTAATCTGAAGAAAGAACTAACAGCCTGCATGCTAGGTACAGAGCTAACATGCTAACACTGATGGTGTTCAGCAGGTTTAACGTTCAGGCTAATGCATGCTAATGTAGGCTAACTAGCACTAAACACAAACTACAGCTGATCAATAGTTTTGCTGATATTTACTCATAAACAGAAGAACTGGTTGAACATTTTAGAAGAAAAGTTGAGGGTTCAAAGTTTAAATTTAGCTTTTTGGTCTTGTTTGATGGGCTGCACAGTGACGTAGTGGTTAGCACTTTGGCCTTGCAGCAAGAAGATCCCTGGTTCAAATCCTGGCCTGGGCCTGGGATCTTTCTGCATGGAGTTTGCATGTTCTCCCTGTGCATGCGTGGGTTTTCTCCGGGTACTCCGGCTTCCTCCCACAGTCCAAGAATATGCTGAGGTTAATTGGTTACTCTAAATTGTCCGTAGGTGTGATTGTGTGTCTGTATATGTAGCCCTGTGACAGACTGGTGACCTGTCCAGGGTGTCCCCTGCCTTCACCCGAGTCAGCTGGGATAGGCTCCAGCACCCCCCATGACCCTAGTGAGGATAAAGCGGTGTATGGAGGATGGATGGATGGATGGTCTTGTTTGTGTCATTTGTGTAATTTTTTGTCTCTTTTTGTCATTTGTCCTTTTTTTTGTCACTTTGTAACTTTTTTGTCTGATTTTTGTTTTGCTTCATGTCGCTTGTGTCATGTTTTGTAATTTTGTTTCTGGTTTTTGTTGTTTTGTGTTTCCTTTTTGTCTCACTTGTGTTTTTTGTCTTCTTTTTGTCATTTTGCGTTTTTGCTTTATTTGTTGTTTTAACATCGTTTGTGTTTTTTTGTCTCACTTGTGTTATTTGTCTAGTTTTCTGTTGTTTTGTTTCTGGTTTTGCCATTTTTATTTAGTTTTTGTTATTTGTCCATTTTTTTGTTTCTTTGTAATTTTTTGGCTCTTTTTTGTTTTGTTTTGTGTCGCTTGTCTCATTTTTTGTAGTTTTGTGTCTCATTTTTGTAATATTTTGTCTTGTTTTTGTCTTTTTTTGTCTGACTTTTGTCGTCTATCTCATGTTTTTGTCATTTTGTGTTTCCTTTCTGTCTTGCTTTTTGTCTTATTTTTGTCATTTTGTGTTTTGCTTTATTCATTGTATTGAGCATTGTTTGCTTGTTTTGTGTTTTTTGTCTATCTTGTGTTGTTTGTCTACTTTTTTGTTGCTTTGTTTCTCGCTTTTGTCATTTTTATCTAGTTTTTTTCGTTTGTCCATTTTTTTGTTGCTTTGTAACTTTTTTGTCTCTTTTTTTGTTTTGTCTCATTTTGTCTCATTTTTGTAATTTTTTGTCTTGTTTTCATTGTTTTTTGTCTTATTTTTGTCAATACATGTTTCATCGCGTGTTTCGTTGGAATTTACTGCATCTACACACAAAATTGTGATATTTCATCAAAAGCACTGTTTCGCATAACATCTGTGCAGGGGTTCGTCATGCAACCAGAACAGTTCTGACATGTTGGGCCAAAGACACAGGATCTCTGGTGGTGTCCAGCAGGAAGCTAACAGATCTTTTGGGTCCTGTGGGTTTCAAGGTTTAGCTTTGTCCTCGGTGGACTGGACTTGTTCTGAAGCATCCCATTGATGATCCACTGATTTGGGACTTAGAGAGTTTGGAGGTCAGGTTAGCACCTTGAGCTCTTGGTTGTGTTTCTCGAAATGTTCTTGAGTAGTTTTTGAGGTCTAGTAGAGCACACTGACCTGCTGGGGGACTGTTGTTATCCAAAAGGAGCGTTCTTGATCTGGAACTTTGTTTATGTAGGTGATACGTGTCAAAATAACTTCCAGATAAATACTAGAACCCAAGCTTTCCCAGAAAATCATTGTATTATTGGGACAAAAATCACTGTTGTACACTTTAGTTAACCACGCCTGACGTGTACGTCAGCGGGGTTACTGCATTCGCTTCGGTATCTGGAAGGCTGGCTGGGTAAGTATGTATGTGTGTGTGTCCGTTCAGATATTTCTGCAAGTGCTGAAGTCAGGATGATCAAACTTGGCACTGAAGATCGGTCTGAGGTCCCCTGCTCAGTTGTGGAGTTAGAGGTCAGCAGATCAAGGTCAAGGTCACAGGGGTCACTTAGCACATTTCTTGCATCTTGCATCATTTGTATAGGAAGGGATATGCGTAGGATGATCAAAATTGACACAGAGTATCATGCATGGGCGTGGTTCTGCCATCTACTGAGGGCTCGTCTAGTTGTCAATGGTTTTAATGCTGTGGCTGATGGGTGTACATGTTTCATTGAATAAGTAGCTCTAGAAGACAAGTTGGTCAACTAACAAAAGTCAGTATGAGGCGTCTTCTGAGGATTATGAATATTGGTTTTGTTTTTTTGTATCACTGCTACAGATTTAATTGTCTGAGAAACAGTGTGAAATCACATATTCTGTATTTTTGTCATATCAGATGAAGAAAATCTGCATCACATTTGTGAAGCTGAGACAGTCGACTGGTTTCAATGATTCTTGTTCTAATAACGAGTGAATTATCAACTTTTCCTGATTGATTACACAACCGTTCAAAAGTCTGGAGTCATTTAGAAATGTCTTTATAGATGTTGATAATGTGGTAAATGACTATTCTAGCTGGAAATGGATGATTTTTAATGGAATATCTCCATAGGGGTACAGAGGAACATTTCCAGCAACCATCACTCCTGTGTTCTAATGCTACATTGTGTTAGCTAATGGTGTTGAAAGGCTCATTGATGATTAGAAAGCCCTTGTGCAGTTATGTTAGCACATGAATGAAAGTGTGAGTTTTCATGGAAAACAGGAAATTGTCTGGATGACCCTAAACTTTTGAACGGTAGTATAGGTCAACTTTAATTCATTTAGAGCAACTTTAACTAATATGGAGCAACTTTAACTCACTTTACAGAAACCTTAACTAACTTTTGAACCGTAGCGTATGGAGCTTCTTGTTTCATAACTGATCAGCTGAGAGTCGGTGATGCAGACCGTCTGTATTTGAGTCCAGCTGCTGCATTCTGACACCAGACTGCCCGTCCAGACGGAGTCGGCTGGCGGCCGAAGCAGCTACCGCTTCGTTTTATGAGTCTCCACTGCTGTCGAGCTGCAGTCTGCTAGAATCATTTCGGTGTATTATTACCGACTGTGCATGTGCGGTGCATGTGTTCGCTGTAATATTTAAGTAGCAACAAGAAAACGGGTCTCTGCGGCCTTACAAATTACAGCTTTTAATGGGATGACAGTTGGCTGACTTTAAACACCGTGGGACTCGGAAGTCGACTAGTTTAACTCGTGTTTGAGCGATCCTTTCATTAATTGTGGCACCGTGATTGATTCCTTCATTTTCCAGGGAGGTTGTTTGTGATCAGCTCGCTGGATGTTTGTGATCCGGAGAAAATGAGGGGAAAATGTGACATCATGAAGTCAGCCTGTGGTCGGACATGTTTTTCAGTAGTCACAGAAGCCTGAGTCGCGTGTGCCTGCCTGCTTTGTGAATCATCTCTATTTGACAACGTTCACTTTCTGTTTTACAGGTTTTGTTTTGCGGGTGGATTTTTAGCCTTTCCCTTTTTTTTCCCCGGCTTTGTTTTGTTTTTTTCTGCTCGTGCCAGCTCTTGTGGTTTTCGCATGACGAAAGTCCGCTCAGCGCTGCCTTTTCCGGAACGGGGTGAACGCGCTCGGCCAATAGGTCCTTGAGTTTCCACCGCATAACAACAATGTTTCAATTTGTCTAATCGGGGGTATTTAGGCTAAGTAAACTATCACTCTTCAGGATTTCGTCTGTAGCCGCAGCCCAGTCATGCAGACTTCTTATTCAAACCATTTGTGTGCGGTCGAGAGTGGGAGTGGGGAGATGACAGGGCGATTGGATAACTCCAGGAGAAAGTCTGGGATGCAGAGAGTGAGAGCTCTTGGCATGGAGCTGGAAACCACACGCAGCTTTGCGTGATTGTGCTTCTATGACAGCTTTTCCCTCTCTGCTCTCTGAAGCACCTGCACGCTGCGACCTCGCCGGCCTCTGAACTCCCCTCCGGCTCCGGTGTTACGTCACCTCACCTCGGCAGCGAGCTTGGACAGAGACAGATTATTTGTCTTCTTCCTCGAGTCCAGCACATTAGACCTGGAGGGGCGTCTTTCAGCTTTGGTTGGCCTTTTATAGGCAATTCAGCTTAATTCAAAAAAGCTTTCAAACCTATTAACGTGACAGGAGGAGGTGGAGGTTAAATCATTCTCTGAGCTTCTGCTGATTCTACTCATTAATCTGCAGATGGACGTTCAGCAGAACAGAACACGAATAAATGCTCATAGATTTATTTAGAAATCAGACAAAAAGGCCACTGCAGGCCTATTAATAACTCATAATACCAGGAAGAATTTAAAAGGAAAATTATCTGTAAAAACAGACTTTCAACTTTCAATGACCTTTGATGCCAAAATTACATCATTTATCAACCAGAAAAAAAATAGAAACAATCATCCAGCTTTCAATTTACTGACAATGACTGAACAAATATTGGTTTATATGGTTCCTTTGAGGAAATTATACAGTTCTGTTTACACAGAGCAGAGATGTTAATACATTTATTTAGAAATTATAGACATAAAAGCCACTGCAGGCCTATTATTATCTAATGATACCAGGAAGTGTTTAAAAGGCAGATTAATTATAAAAACAGACTTCAACTTTTGATGACCCTTGAGCGAATCTTGTGTTTCTTTGAAAATTTTACCCAAATCTAAGCTCAAAGTCATGACATTTCATCAAAATCACTTTGTCATACACATGTGATTTAAAAATAGCCCAAAACGGCACCAAATCTTGACTTTTCTGAATTTTACATGAAAAATCTATTGAAAATTGTTTAAATAAATAACTTTATCAACCCTCTGAATCCCCAAAAAGCCAGACTGGGTTGAAATGCACGTTTTCTTTACAAAAAATAGCCAAATCCCATCATTTATTATTCCAGAAACTAAAATGAAACAGTGAATAGCACTTGAACAAATAATGGCATGTACATTTCCATTCAAAAAATGACCCTAATCGTGATATTTCATCCAAATCTCTTCATCATACATGTCTCTTTTAGAAATAGCCCAAAAAGCACCAGATCCTGACTTTCCGGTTGAACTGCAGGCAGTGTTTGCACAGAGCAGAAAACAGACAAGTATGCAGACAAATGATGGAAAATAAAACAAAGTGGATTAATGAAATAAATGCAGCATGGCTCAACAACGGTAAACAGAGGATCAAGTTGTTGGAGATACATTCAGCACGGTGAAACATCTAGAGCAGTTTGAAAAGCGTTAAAGATCTGTATTATATGGAGGCATTTCTTTCACATGCTTAAAATCATGATATTTCATTAAAATCAGTTTATTCGACATGTGTTTGAGCATTTACCAAAAGATTGTTTTATTTGTGGGAACATCTACGTTAAATGGACACTTTCGGTGATGATGTCATTTCTGCCACAATTTTTTTCAAGATTTCATCCGTCGGAAACGATACAACAACTGAGCAGCCTTGGAGGAGTACTGCTCCCTCTGAGTGCTTTTCTTGTTACTCCAGTACTCCTCCACAACAAAGCTCATCAGTGTCTTTGCATCGAGCCTCCAAACCTCCGAACACAACCCTCGGCGGTGCAAACGGCCGCACAATCATCGGCTCTACCTTTTCACCGCGAGGTCGTGGCACCGCTTCCCTCGGCTCCTCAGACTCAGTTTCCTGCATTGATTTAGGATCATAACTGGCCTCGTAAAAGTCTGAGAGGGGACGTGAGAGCCAAAGCTCAGACCCGGCCAGCGAGTTTTAATGGTACAGGTTTATAATGAAACACTCCCTGAGCCTCTCTCCCAAAGCGCTGACGTTATCCACTGGACACACGCGTGTGTTAAAGCGCACGCTATTTATAAAGTGTGTTTGAATGTGTGTGTTGGAGGCTTATCTGCCCGTTACTTCGTCCTGAGGGTTTTCAGTGCTTCGAGCAGATGTTTGGAGGTCGACCCGCTTCCCCTGAGCGCTTGAGGGATCACACTGCAAAAACTCAAAATCCAACCAAGTCTTTTTGTCTTGTTGTTAGTCTAAATGTCTCATCCCACTCGATTTAAGATAAATTCGCTTAACAAGTAACATTTCAGCAGATGGAGGGACTTTTATTAGGACAATGCATCTTAAATATCTCGTTAAGTCAAACAATCTTGAAATTATCTTGTTTTAACCCTTGTGTCTTCCTGCAGGTCAAATTGAGCCGTTTTAAAGTTTAAAAATGTGAAAAAAAAAATATATATTTTCACAGTGAAAACTTCTACATTTTCAACATTTTTTGGGAAATTTTGGAACATTTTTTGGTGGGAAAAAAAGAAATGTTAAAAAAAATGTTTCTTGAGAACATTCAGAAAAAAATCAACCAAAATCCAGCGAAATTCATTGGATTTTCTTTGATTTTTTCCCAAATGTTCCTACAGGAAAACTTTACTGATGTACATGGAATCACTTTAGATATTTTTAGGATTTTTTGGGAGATTTTTATTCATTTTTTGAAAATATTCACTTTTTTTTTGATTTTTTTATTTTTTAAATTTCATTCCAAATTTGGGGATTTTTTTAAAAAAAACTTTAAAGGGAAACTTTTAAGGAATTTTCTTCCTGAAGGTTTTGCAAATTTTTTGTGAATTTGGGGAATTCTTTTGCTGGATTTCTGGATTTTTTTCAGACGAGGAAACAACATTTTTTGGTGCCGTAAATGAGGACAACACGAGGGTTAAGACACCTTAGCTTGTCAGTCCTGGTAAAATAAAGCTTAAAATAAGTTTTTCCAGCTAATTTTAAGATCTATGTATTCTAAACATCATATCTTATTTCAAGAATCTTACTAAGCCATCTTTTTACATGTTCTACTGGCAGATTTTTTCACTTATTTCAAGGTAAAAGTTCTTTGAAGTAAGTTTTTTTTCTTGTTTTTAGTCGCCCTGCAGCCGTCCTGTTTCTGTCCCATTGCCTCCACCTGCCGCTCTAATGGTTTCCAATGATTGCCCCTCAAACATTCCCATGTGTGGCCTCCATCCACCGGCGTCTGGCCTCCAGCCGCTGCCTCCCACATTCCTGCAGCCGGCGAACACCTCTGATGTAATGTGCTGCAGCAGACGGTATCTCAAACATGACTCAGGTTCATCTGATGCTCCTGATAGCAGCAGAAGAATCACATAAAAATAACCCCCCCCCCCCAGCTGACTGCTCGGTGTTTCCCAGCGTCTGGAAATGAACGAGTTGGGTCTGATGCACGCGATGCTTCGACAGCTGAAAGACTTTCATCTTGTGTCGTTTCTTACGCCTCATCGGCTCTGACTAAACGTCTCTTTATCTCATGGAAAAACCAAGAGGACTTAATGCTGCTGCAGACGTGATGGATGGACGCCCAGATAGAAGCAGACCTGAAGCTTCATCTGCAGATCTTCCACTGATGGAGTCAACAGGAGAGGAGCAGAGGTTCACTGAGCTGCTGCCGCCATCCGCTGGTAAAAACGTGAAACAACAAAATTTGCGTCACAATCTACAATTCTACAGTTTCATTCAGCTTTTATCCAAACCGACGTACATCTGAGAGTAGATCCACCACAAGCAAAGATCCAGTCAGAAGAAAACAATGAATCACATCAGCCTAAATTTCTAGTAATGTCTGTTTACGGTTTCCTGAATAAATAAAGTTTTATTAACTTTATCAACCATCTGAATCCCAAACATGCTGCTGGCTTTGAAATGCATGTTCTCTTTTTAAGAAAAAAGGAAAATCATCTAAATTACACCAATTATTAGAATCAGAAACTGTAAAAACTGAAAAAATCATCAGACTTTCAACTTCCTGACTGTCCTTGAACAAATCTTATGTGACACGTGGTCCCATCAGGAAAAAAAATGGAAATTTTGGAAATTTTTGGACTTTTGGTGTTGGTTTTATTTTTTTATTTTTGTTGTTTTTCTGAACTCCAAGAGAATCCCTACAGGCCTAGACTGTCTGTTTGTGCACAAATGAGTGGAATAAGTCATTTCATTGTACAAGTCTCATGAACAAATTAGTAAAAAAAAAAAACTGTTTACAATAAACAGATCCTGTAAAAAAGAAAACATTCAGAGCTGCTCAGCACAATTTTAAACCCATGACTGACTTAGCTGCGATCAACAGTCATATGACAAAAACTCAAAATGTTTTCGGCTAATTTGCGGGTTGTGTTTCCACAGAGAGACTGAGAGGAAAATCAGAGCTACTGGATCAGGAAAATAAATGCAGCATGGCTCAGAAAGAGTGAACAGAGGAGGGAGTTGTTGGAGATCCATTCAGCATGGAGAAACACATTTCTACAGCTGATGAGTAGAGAGAGAAAGTCTGGAAACATGGAGATAGTTAAATATCAGCTGCATGTAGAGTCACTGTTTGTGTTTCAGTTTTGGTAATAACTGTGGACACTTTGAAAAATATTGCACGTGTTGATTTCAAGTTTGAATTTATTTATTTTTTTGGAAAGTCAATGATCAAATTCAGCTTTTCTTTCTTCTTTTTTGTGATTTAACATTCTAACTCTGTCATACTGCACTGAAGACTATTCTAAGTTGCAAAATAACCATAAAAAGATGCAGAAAACAACCACAAAGACTAGAGCAAGCAAAATAACACAAAAAAATCCAAATTGCTGCAAATAGGTGCAAAACAACAGCTAAGAAGCATCATTCCCACAGACCTCCAGGATGTCGGACGCTCTGGTTCAGACTCCCAGAGGAGGAAACCGGTTCCTCCTGGATACTCTGGATAAAAAAAGCAGACTTTAAATTTAGTTTGTGCAGCTGCTGGAGGTTAGCGTGTCCTCGTCTCTAGGTGTGTTTTTGTAGTAAAGCCGGATCACAGCGACGTCCAGCCATTCTGCTGGAACAGTTTTCTAACCAGTCACTTTATTCTGAAGGGCTGCTGCTCATTTGACCTTTTAAAAAAGATTAAAAGGAGCAGAACTTTACTTTAAATGTACTTTATCACAAGTGATAGAGAACTGATGGACTCATTTGATTTGAATGTAATGCATTATCATGTTTATCGAAGTAGAAAGTTTGTGTCAGAAGGAAATTGACAAATCAGACAAAGCAAAAGAAATTTTACGTAAACTGACTTTTCATATGAAACAGTGTAAAAGTCCTGCATTAAAATGTGACTCGTTGATGAGTTTATAAACAGTAAGAGGACTCTGGAGGATCACTGGGTTGTTTAACAGCTGGTTTATTGATTTATTGATTCTCTGTATTAATATATAGTTTATAGCAGACTGCAGTGGTTCAGTTTGACCACTGGGGGCAGAATAAACCAACTCAGACCCTATAGGAGACTGAAGAATAACAGTTCGCTGAGTTCATCCTGTCAGGGCAGAGCTGCAGCGATTAATCAGTTAGTCTACTTTGAAATGAATCCTGTGACTTTTAATTTAAAAACTGTCTAAATTCTTTGATTCCAGCTTCTTACATGTGCATATTTTCTGGTTTACTCTTAAGAGTGTAAAATTAAGTGTGGGTTAAACAAAAACAATTACATAACCGTAACATAACTTTTTGAGTTCAGATAACTTCTTTTGAAATTATGTTCAACCAACAAACAACATTAAGTTAGATTAACTAGTTGTTTCTCTTCTATTAAAAATATTTAATTACTGAATGATTTGCAGCACAAACATCTGCAAGTTGAGTACTCATAAAATGAAGTTGTTCCAATTGGTATTGAAGGAAATTTTTAGGAGTTATGTACTTAATTACCGTAATTATTGAGGCAAGATTTTAAGTTTAAACATTTTTATAAAAAAATGAAAATCCTTTTAAAAAATTAAGTTTGTGTTTATTTCAAATGAAAATTCAAGTTTTCATGAAGTTTCATCAGCTTGATTTTAGCTGTAAAACAACTGATGCAGAACTTTGAGTTTAAATTACTCATAATATTAAGTTGATACAACTTTATTATGGAAACAAAACTGTTTAAATAATGTTTAGACCCTCAAAATGTTGATCTAAATCAATACATTACAGTTTTGCCTTAAATTATGTATTCAATTTATATTTGTATCTGTTTGATCAGAGAAAGAAGAAAAATATATATGGAGACAAAAACAAAATATTGTATTTTAAACAAAAAGAAATTCATAGAACCGTTTGCATCAGTCTTTTTAAATTCAGACAACGTCTAATGAAATTATGTTCAACAAACAAACTGTATTTAGTTGGAGGAATTAGCTGTTTCCGTACAATTAAAGATGTTAAGTTGCTCCAACTAGTGTTTTTATGCTATAAACAAATGAATTTTGAAGAGTTATGTAGTTAGTTACCACAATCACTAAACAAGTTTTTAAGTTGGTAAATTTAAAGAAAATAAAGTTGCTTCAGTGTTCAGTCAGTAGAGGAGAGGACTGGAACTCCTGACCTGAATGTGAAGAAATATTTAACTGATTTCATTAAATTACTTCAACTTGATTTTAGTTTGAAATCAACTGAGGCAGAAATTTGACTTCAAATTGTTCATAATATTAAGTTGATGCTACTTTATTATATTGTCAACCCTCCTGTTGAGTTTGTTTTTCCTTATTAAAAATGGGAGAAACCAAAAAAACATCCCAATGAACATTGTTTATATCTCATTATTACCTCAATTTCTTTCAATATTTAGTGAAATAATGTTCTTTATGTCTCACAGATCATGGTTCAATCAGGATGAGTCACTTGTTTTTCATTAAAAATACACATTAAAGCTTTTTTCAAAGGAAAGAGCTGCATATGGAATTCAGTAGTTTTACATCACATTGATTTTTCAATGATTTTATTTTAAATTTAGAATGTTTTCTTGCTATGGAGTTGATAAATTACCATGCCTCTTCTGTTCAGGGTTCAAATGTGTGAAATGAACTGTTTTCCTTTTATATGTTGATTAAACATAACTATTTTTACTATTTTTAACTATTTAAAAAATAATTGAATTTTAAAATTGGTCATATTGAGCCAACATAACAAGAGGACTGATAATGTTTGGACATTAAAAGGTTGATCTAAACCTTTAAATGATGTTTTGATGGATTTAATGACTTGGTGGGAGTAGATCCAACTAAAGGACTTTTTACAGTACAGCTTCAATTTGTTTTCCAGTTGAACATTTTTATCGCACTAGGAGCTTCATGACTCTTCTGTCAGATGATTTTTTTTAGGATTAATTCATTATTTTAGTGGTTTGGATCAAAATGCGGAGCCGCATGTCTCCACGGATGCTCATGTTGGACTGAAACGGAGCCCCAGAACCACTTCACCACAGAACCATGGATTTGTCCTCTCTGGGTTCGGAGTCCGTCCTCATCTCTCTCAGCTTCTCCCTGATCTTCTTGTTCGGTACGGTGGGGAACACTCTGGTTCTGGCGGTTCTGATCCGCGGCGGCCAGCTGAATTCCAAGACCACCTACCTGTTCATCCTGAACCTGGGGGTCGCAGATCTGAGCTTCCTGGTCTTCTGCATCCCGTTCCAGGCCTCCATCTACGCCCTGGACCGCTGGATGTTCGGAGCCGCTCTCTGTAAGCTGGTCCACTTCCTCATCTTCCTCACCATGTTTGGCAGCATCTTCACCCTGACGGCGGTGTCCCTGGACAGGTAGCTCACCTGGAGCACCAGCCCACATAGAGATAGATAGATAGATAGATAGATAGATAGATAGATAGATAGATAGATAGATAGATAGATAGATAGATAGATAGATAGATAGATAGATAGATAGATAGATAGATAGATGGATAGATAGATAGAACGGTATGCGTAAACAGACTGATAGATGCACTGTAAAAAAAAAAAAAAATTAAAAATTTGATGTCATTATTCCAGCAGCTCCAATATTTAAAAAGTAATGTAAAATAAACCTACACATTCAGAATTTACTGTTTTGTACAGAATGCTGTTTGTGCAAATGGTTTATGAAATGAGGAATCTTAAGCTCAGCATATCACAGTTTTAGCTGCAGGACACAGATGAGTAGTTCTAGAACTGCCAGAAAGTTTTTTTCTGTTTCTACAGTTTCTGGCTCTGACAAATGTTGTAATTGTACCATTTTTTTGTAAAGATATCAGGGCTTTCTAACCAGCCTATGACTTTTGGGGTTCAGATATTTTTTCCTTGATCAACACCACAAACTGCAGCAACCCCTACCCTTCAGTCTTGAACATCTGGATCATGTTGTCCTCTACTCTTTCAGGTATTTAGCCATCTGCTACCCTCTTCACTCCAGAGAGATGAGGACTCCTAAAAATGCCATCACCTCCATCTGCCTTGTTTGGGCCTTGACCTTGGTTTTCTCTGCTCCGTATCTCAGCCACTTCTCTCAGATGGACCTGGCCGGTACTGTGGTCTGTATTCCTGCCTGGGAGTCCAAACCTCGGTTCATCATGGACCTGTGCACCTTCATCTTCGGCTACCTCATCCCCGTCCTTGTGCTCGGCCTCACCTACACCCGAACCATCCGCTACCTGTGGACCAGTGTGGACCCGGTGAAGGACATGTCAGAGTCGAGGAGGGCCAAGAAGAAGGTCACCAAGATGGTCATCATCGTGGCAGCTCTGTTCTGCGTCTGCTGGCTGCCTCCCCAGATAGCAAACTATGGGTGAATCAATGTTGAATCTATGTTGAGACCTAACGTCGAAATTATACAGAAAGCGCAAGGTTGATAAAATGTTGAGTCAACGTTTGCTTTTCAACCATAAATCACACTTTACCCAGATAACAAAAGATGTTAAATCAATGTTGAATTAGGGTTAAGAAGGTTGAATTGTGGCTACGGTTGAAGACTGATGGTTGGATCAATGTTGATTCAACAACATTTTGTCAACATTGAAGTTTGTGTTTAAAAGATACGATTGAATCTACATTGTATTTTGGTTTAATTAAAACGTTTGACAGGTCAATGTTTAATTAATGTTGAATCTATGTTTGCAAACATGTAATCTATGTAAGCAAACGTTGACTCAACATTTTATCAACCTTGCACTTTCTGTATAATTTCGACGTTAGGTCTCAACATAGATTCAACATTGATTCACCCATAGTTTGCTATCTGGGTCATCACCTGGTCATCCTCTGCATGTGGTTTGGACATTTCCCCCTCAACCACACCACCTACGTCCTGTGCATCCTGTCACACCTGGTGGCCTACGCTAACTCCTGCCTCAACCCCATTGTCCACACCCTCGTCTCCAAGCACTTCAGGAAAGGCTTCAGGAAGGTGTTCAGCTGCTCACTGAAGAGGAGGGAGGTGAACATGGTGCACGTGGTTCAGGCGGTGAACACGGTTGTTACGGCCACAGCCGTATTCTGGCTCCTCCCCTGTGCTTTGTGTGTGCGCTCCCCCCCTGTGCTTTGTGTGTGTGTGCGTGAGTGCTCGTGTGTGCGTGTGGTGTGTGCCTGTCACTCCTCTCAGGCTGCTGCCAATCCATGTCACCTGTGCTGAGCTAATTGGAATCAGCTGCTGTCCCTCGTCAGCCAATCCGGTGCAGCCACGGCCCAGCATAAGAAGCCGGTGGACCTGAGAGACGACGGCTTGTCACTGTACTCCAGTCTTGCCCATGTGCCTCATCGATTTAGAAACTCTGTCAGCCATTCGTTCGTTCTGTCATTGTGGAGGCACTAGTCTTTTTCGTTATCGTTTGTTACACACGCTGTGTTTGCGTTTAGGATTATTTGGGTACATTTTGGATCTTTTGTGTTAAATTAATAGCTCTAGTTTAGAGTCTCTTTTTGTTTACATTTATATTTATTTTCACGTCGTACTAGTGTCCTCCGTTTTACTTTTATTTTGTACCTCTTTTTTATTTCTTTATAATAAATATTTCTAAAGCCATAAACAACTGGCTCTTATGTTACTTCCCCCACCCACTACACGAGCCAGGGTTGTAACAACGGTCAGCAGCGTAGAGATGATCAACTAGAGATGATCAACTAAACGTCAAATTAGAGACCAATTACAGACAACCAACTAGAGACGACCAACTACACCAGAGATGACCAACTAGACATCAGACTTGACCAACTCTGCACCAGAGACCACCAACTAGACGCCAGAGATGACTATCTAGACCCCAGAAATGACCAATAAGAGACCAAAGACAACCAACTAGACACTAGATCCACCTGAACATCACCATGATGCTTTTGTTTTCGTAACACAAACCTATCAATTTCACTGGACTGAAAAATTGTGGAGCGTCATGAGACTGGATAAGGTCTGCTGGTTTTGTTGGACCTGTTGGTACCAGAGGCCTCCAATGATTTATTGATCAGTTTCTCCCGCTGTGGAAGAAACTGATGATTGTAGATCAAGAGGCCTGAGGCTGCTGTTTAGAACATTCTGGTGATAACCTTCACTTTTGGTGTCTCTGACCTCTTATCGGACTTGGCCATTATCAGCCTATAAACAGATTATCTTATACATAAGGGAAAGACACTGACCTCTGTCTTGTAGTGGCTCAGTCATCTAATCTGATTACTAATAAACAGACACTAACCTTGATGACCTCTTGTGGTCTGGAGTTTTGTAACATAAGGTGAGAATAGCATGTTCTGTTTAACCCAAACCATGGTCATTTCTAAACTTATACAACAACATTTGGCATCAAAACCGATTTTCCAGTAAAACTACAGAGAAAAAAAATCTGAAATTACATGTTTATAGTAAACATTTTAAGAAATGGTCATAATGTTCACATCAAAGCAAATATTAATTGATTTTTTTATAATGTGTCCGTAAAGTTACAGTTTTAAATCAGCCAACCATGTCAATATTTCACAGATATTTGCTTTTATTTTGACAATTTTTAAATGTTAAGGATTCTAACATCTTTTAAAAACAATGGAATTTTCTGGTCTCTTTCTGTAAATTAATAATAAACAAATTAATAATAATAATAATTTTTTTTCTGTGATTTTCCTGAATATTATCTGTAATTTAGCAAAACACGGAAAAAAATTACAACCTCTAATTTTTACAGTGTTGTTGGAAAACTGTGCATATATCTGTAGTCAGCATAAAATAGCTGGAAAATATGAGCAAAAATCCAGTATTGTGCATCTCTGTTCCACATAGTTTTAGTGAATAAGTCGAATTCAAATGTCAGTCTGATTTATTTAAAGATTATTTGTGCAGGACAGATTTTATCACAGATTATATCACAGATTTTATCACAGATTATATCACAGATTTTTGTCAAAGCTCTTCCGCTTTGTTTTTTTCTTTCCAACGATGAACTCTGAAGCTGATCTTGACCTCGAAATGCTTCATAGAAAACCTCTGGAACATGAACAGCAGAGCTCAAAGGTCCACGATCAGCACTTCTATCGCCACGGTAACCAGGCCTTGGGGTGTTGCCATGGTGATGAGAAGTGGCATCTTTACCTCTGGACCTTCAGGGCCGTTCACACAGATGCAGTCAGTTGATTTAAACCTTCAGCGTCCTGCTTTGAGTTTACTCAGATGAAACTTTGCTGCTCATGAAAACTGAATCTAATTGTCTGGTTTTGTCCCTGTTTCCTTTTCTGCCTCTATTTTAGGTGTAAATAACTTTTAAAATCTCCTGATCTATGAGTATCTTTCTCATTTTTGTCTTCGAAAATATCTTGTAGCTCAGCAGATTTGAAAAGAAGCAGCTGATAAACCATTGATAGAAACTCCTCACTGAATATCTCATGTTCTGTTGTAGAGTTATGAATCAAAGTTTACATGTTTTCACCTGTAAAGACCATTTATAATGGCAGTGTAGAGTTTCCAATGACTCCTATGAAGGATTGAAACACATGAATCTTTGTCACAACAAAACAATCATGTGTTTTGGTTCTTTTATGGATTTATTCAAGGTCTTCTGGAAACATGACAAAATCTACTGGGTCAAAAATAGACATACAGCATGCCAACTTTTGCTCAGAAGTGTCTATCACATTCTTATAAAATACTTTGGGACAAACAGGTGATGGTTAGAGAGGAGAGTGTTGTGACTTGATGTAGTTGTCTTGGTGTTTCCAGTGGTTAGCCAGCGCTAATGCTAACGACAAGCCGGGATGTTCCAGCAGCAGGAATCTTGAGTGGGAAGCTTTCAATTCTAAATTCTAGCAGGTAAGAGATAAAACCTTATGAAAACATGTTCATAAAACAAGCAGGATTTTAAATTGTAGGGTAAGAAGTGGCCTAAAGCTGAACTTTCTGGTGCAGACTAAACACTGGACTGAGACTGTGTTACATAAATTAGTCCATATTGTGTTTTTCAAAGAAAACTGCCCTGTAGTGTTTTTCACGGCAAACTTTACATTATTTCAACATATGGCATGTTTTTACATGTTGAAAAAATCATATTTTTTTGATGTAGTATACTATTGCGTTTTTTTTTGGACAAAATTCATGATGAGATTTTTTTCAAAGAAAAGTGCTATATAGTGTTTTTCATGGCCTACTTCACATTATTTCATCATATGGCATGTTTTTATGACATGCTGAAAAAATGGCATTTTTTTCGACATACTATACTATGGCGGGTTTTTTTGGACAAAATTCATGATGGTGTTTTTTTCAAAGAAAACTGCTCTATAGTGTTTTTCAAGGCCTACTTTACATTATTTCATCAAATGGCATGTTTTTACGACATGGTAAAAAAAAATCATATTTTTTTCGACATTTTTGGACAAAATTCATGATGATTTTTTAAAAAAAGAAAACAGCTCTATAATGTTTTTCAAAGCCTACTTTACATTATTTCATCATATGGCATGTTTTTACGACATGCTGAAAAAATGTTTTTTTTTTCAACATACTATACTATGGCGTTTTTTGGACAAAATTCATGATGTTTTTTTCAAAGAAAACTGCTCTATAATGTTTTTCACGGCCTACTTTACATTATTTTATCATATGGCATGTTTTTACATGTTGAAAAAATCTTATTTTTTTGACATAGTATACTATGGCATTTTTTTGGACAAAATTCATGATGGTGTTTTTTTCAAAGAAAACTGTTCTGAAGTGTTTTTCACGGCTTACTTTACATTATTTCATCATATGGCATGTTTTTACGACATGTTGAAAAAAATGGCATTTTTTTCGACATAGTATACTATGGTGGGGTTTTTTTGGACAAAATTCATGATGTTTTTTTTTCAAAGAAAACTGTTCTGTAGTGTTTTTCACGGCCAACTTTACATTATTTCATCATATGGCATGTTTTTACGACATCTTGAAAAAATGGCATTTTTTTCAACATAGATACTATGGCGTTTTTTTTGGACAAAATTCATGATGATTTTTTTTCCAAAGAAAACTGCCCTATAGTGTTTTTCACGGCCAACTTTAGATTATTTCGTCAGAGAGCATGTTTTTACGACATGTTGAAGAAATTGCATTTTTAAAGGTACTTTCTCTTTGCCTTGATAGTACCAGTAAAGAGTGACAGGAAATGGGGAGAAGATGTGCAGAGAAGCGCCATGCACGGGAATCGAACCCAGGTCGCTGTGTTGGAGACCAACCCCTGTACGTGGGTCGCCCGCTTAACCCACTGAGCTGTATGAACACCTGTCTACTTTACATTATTTCATCATATGGCATGTTTTTACGACATGTTGAAAAAAATGGCATTTTTTTCAACATAGTATACTATGGCGGGTTTTTTTTGGACAAAATTCATGATGATTTTTTTTTTTGAAGAAAAGTGCTATATAGTGTTTTTAACAGCCTACTTTACATTATTTCATCATATGACATGTTTTTATGACATGTTGAAAAAATGGCATTTTTTTCAACATACTATACTATGGCATTTTTTTTTGGACAAAATTCATGATGATTTTTTTTCAAAGAAAACTGCCCTATAGTGTTTTTCACGGCCAACTTTATATTATTTCAACATATGGCATGTTTTTACGACATGCTGAAATAATCATATTTTTTTGACGTAGTATACTATGGCGTTTTTTTTTGGACAAAATTCATGATGATATCTTTTTCAAAGAAAAGTGTTCTGTAGTGTTTTTATAGCCTACTTTACATTATTTCTTTATATGGCATGTTTTTACGACATGTTGAATAAAATGGCATTTTTTTCGACATAGATACTATGCCGTTTTTTTTTGGACAAAATTCATGATGATAGTTTTCTTTCAAAGAAAACTGCCCTATAGTGTTTTTCACGACCTATTTTACATTATTTCATCATATGACATGTTTTTACGACATGTTGAAAAAATTGCATTTTTAAAGGTGTTTTCTTTTTGCTTTGATAGTACCAGTAAAGAGTGACAGGAAATGGGGAGAAAATGTGCAGAGGAGCACCATGCACAGGAATCGAACCCAGGTCGCTGTGTTGGAGACCAACCCCTGTAAGTGGGTCGCCCGCTTAACCCAATGAGCTATACGGACACCTGTCTACTTTACATTATTTCATCATATGGCATGTTTTTATGACATGTTGAAAAAAAATCATATTTTTTTGACATTTTTGGACAACATTCATGACTATTTTTTTTTCAAAGAAAACTGTTCTGTAGTGTTTTTCACGACCTACTTTACATTATTTCATCATATGACATGTTTTTACGACATGTTGAAAAAATTGCATTTTTAAAGGTGTTTTCTTTTTGCTTTGATAGTACCAGTAAAGAGTGACAGGAAATGGGGAGAAAATGTGCAGAGAAGCACCATGCACAGGAATCGAACCCAGGTCGCTGTGTCGGAAACCAACCCCTGTAAGTGGGTCGCCCGCTTAACCCAATGAGCTATATGGACACCTGTCTACTTTACATTATTTCATCATATGGCATGTTTTTACATGTTGAAAAAATCTTATTTTTTTGACATAGTATACTATGGCATTTTTTTGGACAAAATTCATGATGGTGTTTTTTTCAAAGAAAACTGTTCTGTAGTGTTTTTCACAGCCTACTTTACATTATTTCATCATATGGCATGTTTTTACGACATGTTGAAAAAAATGGCATTTTTTTCGACATAGTATACTATGGTGGGGTTTTTTTGGACAAAATTCATGATGTTTTTTTTTCCAAAGAAAACTGCCCTATAGTGTTTTTCACGGCCAACTTTACATTATTTCATCATATGACATGTTTTTACGACATGTTGAAAAAATTGCATTTTTAAAGGTGTTTTCTTTTTGCTTTGATAGTACCAGTAAAGAGTGACAGGAAATGGGGAGAAGATGTGCAGAGAAGCGCCATGCACGGGAATCGAACCCAGGTCGCTGTGTTGGAAACCAACCCCTGTAAGTGGGTCGCCCGCTTAACCCAATGAGCTATACGGACACCTGTCTACTTTACATTATTTCATCATATGACATGTTTTTATGACATGTTGAAAAAAATCATATTTTTTTGACATTTTTGGACAACATTCATGACTATTTTTTTTTTCAAAGAAAACTGTTCTGTAGTGTTTTTCACTGCCTACTTTACATTATTTCATCAAATGACGTTTTTCCGACATGTTGAAAAAAGTGCCACTTTTTTTTCGACATAGTATACTATGGCGTTTTTTTGGACAAAATTCATGATGATTTTTTTTTTGAAGAAAAGTGCTATATAGTGTTTTTCACAGCCTACTTTACATTATTTCATCATATGGCATGTTTTTATGACATGTTGAAAAAATGGCATTTTTTTTCGACATACTATACTATGGCATTTTTTTGGACAAAATTCATGATGGTGTTTTTTTCAAAGAAAACTGTTCTGTAGTGTTTTTCACAGCTTACTTTACATTATTTTATCATATGGCATGTTTTTACATGTTGAAAAAATCTTATTTTTTTGACATAGTATACTATGGCATTTTTTTGGACAAAATTCATGATGGTGTTTTTTTCAAAGAAAACTGTTCTGTAGTGTTTTTCACGGCCTACTTTACATTATTTCATCATATGGCATGTTTTTACGACATGTTGAAAAAAATGGCATTTTTTTCGACATAGTATACTATGGTGGGGTTTTTTTGGACAAAATTCATGATGGTTTTTTTTCAAAGAAAACTGTTCTGTAGTGTTTTTCACGGCTTACTTTACATTATTTCTTTATATGGCATGTTTTTACGACATGTTGAATAAAATGGCATTTTTTTTCGACATAGATACTACGCCATTTTTTTTGGACAAAATTCATGATGATAGTTTTCTTTCAAAGAAAACTGCCCTATAGTGTTTTTCACGACCTATTTTACATTATTTCATCATATGACATGTTTTTACGACATGTTGAAAAAATTGCATTTTTAAAGGTGTTTTCTTTTTGCTTTGATAGTACCAGTAAAGAGTGACAGGAAATGGGGAGAAGATGTGCAGAGAAGCGCCATGCACAGGAATCGAACCCAGGTCGCTGTGTTAGAAACCAACCCCTGTAAGTGGGTCGCCCGCTTAACCCAATGAGCTATATGGACACCTGTCTACTTTACATTATTTCATCATATGACATGTTTTTATGACATGTTGAAAAAAATCATATTTTTTTGACATTTTTGGACAACATTCATGACTATTTTTTTTTCAAAGAAAACTGTTCTGTAGTGTTTTTCACTGCCTACTTTACATTATTTCATCAAATGACGTTTTTCCGACATGTTGAAAAAAGTGCCACTTTTTTTTCGACATAGTATACTATGGCGTTTTTTTGGACAAAATTCATGATGATTTTTTTTTTGAAGAAAAGTGCTATATAGTGTTTTTCACAGCCTACTTTACATTATTTCATCATATGGCATGTTTTTATGACATGTTGAAAAAATGGCATTTTTTTCGACATAGTATACTATGGCATTTTTTTGGACAAAATTCATGATGGTGTTTTTTTCAAAGAAAACTGTTCTGAAGTGTTTTTCACGGCCTACTTTACATTATTTCATCATATGGCATGTTTTTACGACATGTTGAAAAAAATGGCATTTTTTTCGACATAGTATACTATGGTGGGGTTTTTTTGGACAAAATTCATGATGTTTTTTTTTCAAAGAAAACTGTTCTGTAGTGTTTTTCACGGCTTACTTTACATTATTTCATCACATGGCAATCTTTTTATGACATCTTGAAAAAATGGCATTTTTTTCGACATAGATACTATGGCGTTTTTTTTGGACAAAATTCATGATGATTTTTTTTCCAAAGAAAACTGCCCTATAGTGTTTTTCACGGCCAACTTTAGATTATTTCATCATAGAGCATGTTTTTACGACATGTTGAAGAAATTGCATTTTTAAAGGTGTTTTCTCTTTGCCTTGATAGTACCAGTAAAGAGTGACAGGAAATGGAGAGAAGATGTGCAGAGAAGCGCCATGCACAGGAATCGAACCCAGCTCGCTGTGTTGGAGACCAACCCCTGTACGTGGGTCGCCCGCTTAACCCACTGAGCTGTATGGACACCTGTCTACTTTACATTATTTCATCATATGGCATGTTTTTACGACATGTTGAAAAAAATGGCATTTTTTTCGACATAGTATACTATGGCGGGTTTTTTTTGGACAAAATTCATGATGATTTTTTTTCAAAGAAAACTGCTTTATAGTAATTTTCATGGCCGACTTTACATTATTTCATCATATGGCATGTTTTTACGACATGTTGAAAAAATTGCATTTTTGATAATATTTTCTTTTTGCCTTTTTACTTTGATAGTACCAGTAAAGAGTGACAGGAAACGGGGAGAAGACGTGCAGAAAAGCACCATGTGCAGGAATCAAACCCAGGTCGCTGTGTTGGAGACCAACCCCTGTATGTGGGTCGCCTGCTTAACCCAATGAGCTATACGGGCACCCACCTGTTTTACATTATTTCATCATATGGCATGTTTTTAAGACATGTTGAAAAAAAATCATATTTTTTATCATATTTTTTTGACATTTTTGGACAACATTCATGACTATTTTTTTTCAAAAAAAAACTGTTCTGTAGTGTTTTTCAGGGCCTACTTTACATTATTTCATCAAATGACATTTTTCCGACATGTTGAAAAAAGTGCCACTTTTTTTTCGACATAGTATACTATGGCGTTATTTTGGACAAAATTCATGATGATTTTTTTTTGAAGAAAAGTACTATATAGTGTTTTTCACAGCCTACTTTACATTATTTCAACATATGACATGTTTTTATGACATGTTGAAAAAATGGCATTTTTTTCAACATACTATACTATGGCGGTTTTTTTTGGACAAAATTCATGATGATTTTTTTTCAAAGAAAACTGCCCTATAGTGTTTTTCACGGCCAACTTTACATTATTTCAACATATGGCATGTTTTTACGACATGTTGAAATAATCATATTTTTTTTGACGTAGTATACTATGGCGTTTTTTTTTGGACAAAATTCATGATGATATCTTTTTCAAAGAAAAGTGTTCTGTAGTGTTTTTATAGCCTACTTTACATTATTTCTTTATATGGCATGTTTTTACGACATGTTGAAAAAAATGGCATTTTTTTCGACATAGATACTATGCCGTTTTTTTTTGGACAAAATTCATGATGATTTTTTTTCCAAAGAAAACTGCCCTATAGTGTTTTTCACGACCTACTTTACATTATTTCATCATATGGCATGTTTTTACGACATGTTGAAAAAATTGCATTTTTAAAGGTGTTTTCTTTTTGCTTTGATAGTACCAGTAAAGAGTGACAGGAAATGGAGAGAAGATGTGCAGAGAAGCGCCATGCACAGGAATCAAACCCAGGTCGCTGTGTTAGAAACCAACCCCTGTAAGTGGGTCGCCCGCTTAACCCAATGAGCTATACGGACACCTGTCTACTTTACATTATTTCATCATATGGCATGTTTTTATGACATGTTGAAAAAAAATCATATTTTTTTGACATTTTTGGACAACATTCATGACTATTTTTTTTTTCAAAGAAAACTGTTCTGAAGTGTTTTTCACTGCCTACTTTACATTATTTCATCATATGGCATGTTTTTACGACATGTTGAAAAAAATGGCATTTTTTTCGACATAGTATACTATGGTGGGGTTTTTTTTGGACAAAATTCATGACGTTTTTTTTTTCAAAGAAAACTGTTCTGTAGTGTTTTTCACGGCTTACTTTACATTATTTCATCATATGGCAATCTTTTTATGACATCTTGAAAAAATGGCATTTTTTTCGACATAGATACGATGGCGTTTTTTTGGACAAAATTCATGATGATTTTTTTTCCAAAGAAAACTGCCCTATAGTGTTTTTCACGGCCAACTTTACATTATTTCATCATAGAGCATGTTTTTACGACATGTTGAAAAAATGGCATTGATGTTTTTGTTCCATTTTTGGACTACATACTAAACTATGACATTTTTGTGTCATTTTTAACAACGTACTAAACTGACAGTTTTTTCATATTTTGGGCAACATAAAAAACTATGACTTTTTTGTCATTTTGGACGACATACTAAACTATGATCTTTTTGTCATATTTTCAATGACTGACTAAACTATGACATTTTTGTCATATTCTGGGTGACATACTAAAGTATGACATTATTTTCATATTTTGGACGACGTACTAAACTATGACGTTTTTGTGTCATTTTTTCGATGACTGACTAAACTGAGACATTTTTGTGTCATTTTGAACGACATACTAAAGTATGACATTTGTGTCATATTTTGGACGACGTACTAAACTATGACATTTTTGTGTCATTTTGAACGACATACTAAACTATGATGATGTTGTCATATTTTGGATTGCATACGCAAGTCTGATGTTTTTGTCATATTTTGGACGACATTCTAAACTATGACGTTTTTGTGTAATTTTTTCGATGACTGACTAAACTGAGACATTTGTGTCATTTTTGACGACATACTAAACTGACATTTTTGTGATATTTTGGACGACATACTAAACTATGACATTTTTGTCATATTTTGGACGACATACTAAACTCTGACAATTTTGTGATACCATTAGCTGGCCCACACGCTCACCTGACCTGAATCCAATAGAACACCTTTGGAACATTATGTTTTGTTCCATCCGACACCATCAGGTTGCTCCTCAGACTGTCCAGGAGCTCAGCGATGCCCTGGTCCAGTTCTGGGAGGAGACATCCCAGGACACCATCTGTCGTCTCATTCAGAGCTTGTCCCGGCATCATCAGTCATGCATACAAGCACATGGAGGCCATACAAACTACTGAATACCGTTTTGAGTTGCTGCCAAGGAATTTCAGCAAGATGGACCAGCCTGCCACATCAGTTTTTCACTTTGATTTTGGGGTGTTTTGAATTTAGCCCTCCTGGGGGGTTGATAATTTTCATTTCCATCAATGTGGCACTTTTCATTCCTAACACATTATCCAGTCCATATCAATGCTAAGATCCACTTTGTTTTTCCCCTGCATTGAAATATGATGTGTTTTCAAAGTGTTCCTTTAATTTTTTTGAGCAGTGTATTACTTTTTTCACATTTTATACGACATACTAGATAATGATGGGTTATTTTAGGGTGTTCTGGATGACATATTAAACTATCATGGTTTTTATCAAATTTTTCAACAGGATTAGGATTTGTCATATGTTGCTACTACGTTATGTAAAAGTCCATTAATGACATCGGCTCCCATCGGCTCCTTCCTTACAAACAGCTTCATGTGTTTGTGCTGCAGAAAACACTTAAAGGTTCATTCAGATGCTGAAGAGAAGCAGATTTATCCGTCAGGTGTTTCATGAAATTACTTGATGGAAAGTGACAGAAACACCTGATGTCTTGCCAGCTAATGTCCCCCCCCCAAAAAAAAACAACAGCAGCATCGTTCACTCAGATTCCCTTTTATTTGAAGCTGCAGCAGCTAAATTACATAAATACATCAAGATCTTTGTACAAAACATCCGTCGGACACATCGAGGAGTGACGGTGGATGGAGGAGCTTGTTTGGTTTGTTGAAGGTGCAGCTCAGGCAGACGTGTCGAACAGCTTCTCGATCATCTCCTCCACCTCCTCCGGCCGGTACTTGTGGTACTTCTCAGGGTTCTTGGTGAAGGAAATGTTGGCACATCTGGGAAAGTTTAGTTATGGTTTATTTAGCTTTAATCACACGTCAAGTCACTTTTTAGTCTTCTGTATTGACATGAATTTCTGATTTAAAAGTAGTTCTCTTTATTAAAGTCACTGCAGCTGGATGTGCAACTAAAGAATAAACCCTTTATCCTGTGTCATTTCAGATAGAAATATAACTTCTTTGTTATTTGGGACCTAAAACTAATTCATATAAAGTATTCTGGCTAAATTTTGACACTAGAATTGTCACCTTAAACAGACGTCGTCACATCTTCAGGGTTCAGCACCTCCAAAAATATTTGGTTTAAGTTTTTTCTCGCAGATCAAATTAAGTGAATTTCATGTTTTCAGAGCTTCAACTTAAAAAAAAAGTCTTAACTTGGAGGACATTTTAAAAGTTCAGCATCAAAACTGAATCCTTGTCTTGCAAAAATTTTCCAAATATGAAATGTTAGAGCTTCAAAAGTTGGTGAAATATCAACCAAACAGTTTTAGTAGGAGACAAGGATACATCCATAAATATACACTTAAAGGAACTTTTGTTTGAAAATGTGACACTTTTGTACATTTTTAAAGGCTCAGAATAACAAATGTATCCTCTGCTGAAGACATTTATTCATTTCAATCTTCTGGACACTGTTCTGTTTGTGTCCTCACCAAACTTCACGGCTGTGGGAGGTTTATTTCTGGAGAAGCTAAAAAGCCTTCTCTGTTTTTTTGAAGGCAAAAAACAATAATTCCCACATCTGAAAACATGAAATTTTTCAAATTCAGCCAAAATGTTTTTACATAACTCAGTTTTTGCTCTCAAGTAACAAATAAGTAAAATCTGAACATCTAAGAGATACTTCCTGAATTCTGTTGACCAAAATACGACTCATACTGTAGTTTTTTACTCTTTAACCTATCAGATGTCTGTTGTTTGTCTACATGTGAATCTTCAGGCGTCTCACCTGTGCAGAAAAGCTCTGTAGGCGTCAGAAACGATCTTCTTCTGAGCCTGTCGGATGGAATCTCGCTGCTCCTTGTCTGGAATCGCCCAACCTTTCTGGATCTTACAGAGTTCCTCCAGACCGTCGTTGAAACCCTGAAGGAGACAAACAGCAGCTCAGAACTCCTCACATTCAGCCTGCAACGGTTTTAACATTTCATCTGGACTCACCTTGAATTTGTCTTTAATCACTTGTCGTTCTTTATCTTTCAGCTGCAGACAAACAAAACAAAAAGATTCTTCAGTCTTAGAATGAAACTATGGAGGAGAAAAGGCTGGTGAACACTTTGGAATTTAATTTCAACTCTGATCTGACGTCCGTCTAAGCTGAGGACAAACAGAACGTGTTTAAGCTCCATGTTTTTAACTTTGAACTTTAAGAATTATCAACAAACAAAACAGCAGAGATGTAAATCACTCTTTCTGCTCAGAACTCAGAGGATAAACTGAATGAAAACAGGATGCAGAGATTTATTGACTGGACCTTCAGCCTGGAGTTCAATGTCCAGACTTTGTACTAATCCTGTGAGTTCAGCTCAGTCTGTCTGGATATCAGTAATTCTGATCATGATTCCACCTCTAAAGATGATCTTTTGGTCAACGTCTACCCGGCATCAAACCTGACATCTAACATTTAAACAACAGAATCAACATAATTTGCAATATTTCCTATTTTCACATCTCAAAGTACCTCAGTGTAATTACCGGCGTTACATTGAATGTTCTAGTCATACTTTAGCCACTTATTTTATTCCAGTATCGTATCATTCTTTTATCTTTGGCTTTTCTACTTTTTAGGCTACATTTCTGACGTCATTTTCTTCTTTCTGAGCAACATCTGGCACAAAGATTTCAAAAAGTTTTATCTTAAATTAGCCATAAATGCATCAAGTGTCTCATCGTCTCACCTGTGAAATCTGACGAATAGAAAGCTCTGCCATAAATCATGCTTTTATGTTTTCAGACACACTTCATGTTTATTCAGTCTCAGGACTCTAAATATTACACTAAAGAGAGAAAATCACTGATTGTGTTTGAGCTGCAGCAGTTTTCTGACAGTCATGGTGGGTGGTGTAGCTGTCCTGGACTCCATCACGTTTCATATTATTCCTCCTTCGTTAATGTTAATGAAGAATTATTAGGAATAAAGTTAAATATAAAACATTCCAGGACACCAACACTCTATGAGACGTCAGCAATAAATGAGAAGTAGATCCCTCTGATAAAATGTTTGGTTTCTGTAGAAACTCTGAGTGTCAAAAAGCGTGTTGAATTCAGCACGCCTGCGTCACATGACACGTCCTGACCTTGGTTCCAGGTTGGAACAGCGGCATGTTGCGGTCCGTCAGGTGTTCAGTGACCTTCAGCCAGCTGCAGAGGAACACAGTCGGTTAATGTCTTCATCTGAGAGCGAACAGGGAGTGAAAGACGTGCTGAGTTCAGTTTGTTCACCTCCGCTGATACGTGTCGATCTGCTGCTCGATCAGCTCTCTGTACGACGTCTCGGCTCGTTTGTGGGTCACCGTCACCAACTGGATGAGCTCCGACCTGAACGGACGACAACACGTTAATGTTTTATACTGAGGAACAAGTGGAGAGGACGGAGTCTAACTGTCTGAAAGGGTCTCAATAGTTCAGGATTTTTTACAACTAAGGCCACAAAATGTCTTTAAAATCTCACTTTTAATAGTAAAAGGTGTTAAATGGTGACATGATGCTGTTCTCTTATTATTCCAGGTCCTTCAGTGGAAAGGAGCTGAAGTTGTTTTTGGTTTCGGTTTATCTTCCTCAGTTCTGACTGACTGATGGAGGGTTTATAATTAATATTTAAAAATAAACACATGATTTGAAGTGAAACTGTCTGGAGGAGGATCTCAGGACATTATAAATACCTGAAGCAGTCCAGCTACAGTCTACTGAAGCACTTAGAGTTTCATGATTAAAGGTTTTTGAGGTGTGAACTTCAGTGCACGTCCTGGTTTCTCATTTATTCATTATTTGGGGCTCTATATCTACGTCATTACTGATGCCAGCACCTCTACTGTGACGTCCGTGTTCATCGGGTTTATGATGTTCAGTTTTTGGTGACTAATGTAGAAGAGAGAGGATGAGGAGGCAGATCCACAGAGACTCAGAGGACTGAAGTTTAGAGTAATGTTTACTGAGAAGTGACACCAACAGAGCAGCAGTTCTGAGGATTCTCTGATCTTTGGCTTTATATTGTAGTTAGGAGGTCAGACTTAGATTACAGACCAATAAGGAGACAACTAGTCTGACTAGTCACATCAGCAGAGACGATATCCAACCTGGACCAGAGCAGAGTCCTGGTACATCTTCCTCCTCCAGCGTCTGCCTGTCAGGAGGCCTTTTTAGTAGAAGGTCTGAACCTGAAGACATGCTCAGCTCTGTAGAGATTAAGCTGTAAGCTGCTCTAACCTGTGGGAAGACGTCAGCTAGCAGATGCAGGAAACACCTCAGAAAGGGGAAAGAGTCATTGTTCCCTTCACAGTGACGTTAGTGCAAATATGCCAATTAAATTAACATTTATTTCCATCTAAAGACATTCACAGTCAGATATGATGTTCAGGACACATAAACAATGCACATCTTTACTGATGCGTTTTTCTTTAAATTAGGCTCACTGCTGACTTAGCTGCATATTTCCTGGTTCTGAATGTTTTTAATTACGGTTTAAATGCTTGAGACGGTTATGAATTAGGCGTGGCTTTTTAGGGTTTTAGTTGGGATGGTTTGGCTGCAGCTGCAGATCAGTCCAGATGTTTAACTGCCCGTGGCTTCATCCAGCCTCTGACCTTTCACATAAAATCTAGAGTCACAGTCGTGAATAAAATCAGTAATAAAACTGGAGCTACTGAAAGTCCTGATGCCTAAAGTTTAGTTCATGGTGAATTTTTAGCACCTTTCACAGGAAATGCAGTTCAAAATGCTTCAAAGTGGCTGAAAAAGCAAGAAATGCATCATTTGGACAGAGTTTTTGTCATTTCAGACGATGTTTTAAGTAATTTTGGATAAGATAACTCGTTTTGGACATATTTTTGAGTCATTTTTAACCAACTTTGAGTAATTCTGAAACAGTCTAAATCATTTTGAGCCACCCTTGAGTCCTTTTGGACAGATTTTGAATTGAATTTGGACAGATTTTGAATTGAATTTGGACAGGTTTTGAATTGAATTTGGACAGATTTTGAATTGAATTTGGACAGGTTTTGAATTGAATTTGGACAGGTTTTGAATTGAATTTGGACAGGTTTTGAATTGAATTTGGACAGGTTTTGAATTGAATTTGGACAGGTTTTTGTACATGAATACTCTCGTGTTTACTCTTACAGCCAACAGCAGTTGACTTTTGCACGTGGCTTAGACATTTTAGGGTTTTCTTGTTAATCTATTCAATTTTCAAGATGTTCTGGACAACTTCAGAAACCAGAAAACCACTTCTGTGTTGGTGGAAACGCCAGAATTTAGTGTTTCTCGTGTCTTCTGAGAATATAGCAAACTAAAACTTCAACCATTTTAAAATAAAGTCAGATTTCTCAGAAGGTTTCAATACAACTGGCTGTTAAAAGCTTCATAAAGGTCGAATTAGAATAAAGTGATAATTTGTAGATGGTGTTCTTGAAAATGTAATCATCTGTGTTTTTAACGTATTCTTATTCTGCCCTGATGACGGTGAACTTTCCCCACTGTGGGATCAATAACGTTCATCTTCTCTTCTGAATAAAGTCAAACTAAATGAGATTCTGTCTGATTATCTCGCTGACATCCAGATATTTTACTGAAGACGTGGCTCACTTCTCCAGCGACTTGAGGATGTAGTTGTAGTTGTTGTGCAGGAAAATGGCGCTCAGAGCCGAATCCTCGTAAACTTTGGATTTACTGAGCAGGTTCAGCTGCAGGTTCCCCAAAACTTTACCTGAAAAACACCAAAAAACAGCTTACAAAAGAAAACTTCTTCCAGAAACAGAGTTGCTCTGGTGCTGAACTCACAGATGTAGGCGCTGAGGAGGCGTTTGTTGAAGTCGGAGGTGTAGCTGCTCGCTGAACTCGTCTCTGAAAAGTAAAAAACACGTTAGCGACAGCAGTTTAATTAGGACTTTACTGCCGAATAAACACATCAAACTGTCTCCTGTCAGTTAATAAACTACAGTCACAGTTAAGAATCGACATAAAAACACCACAAACACTGAGACCTGGACGGATCGGGGCCTAAACAGTCTGGAGTCTTACCTCGGGGGTCTAAAGGAATATTGTAAGTGTCCCCCAGAACTAAAAGGTTCGAGGCAAAGAGAGAAGAGAGAGAAAAAAGAGGCACAAGTGCAAAAAGGTTAGAAGAGATTTGTTAGTGCAGATAAACAGTCATCAGCCAGGCAGGTTTGGAGAGAGGAGGGAGGCGAAGCAGGAGGAAGCACGAAATATATACAGGTTTATAGATGAGTTACAGAGCTAAACCTGAAGACTGAGGGAAGAAACATGAAGCTGCATGAGGGGAAAGGAAGGAAAGACTGAAGGTGGAAACATGAGTGAAGGAGAAACCTGCAGATTATTTACTGTGTTTATAAAACACCTTAAGTCAGAGGGAGTTCATGATGCACAGATATTCAAGCTTTTAGACAGTCACGTGTCTTCATTTTTGAGCTCTGGTTTCTCATAGTTGACTCTATTTTAGATCCATTTCCTGAGCATTAAAAGCTCCACATGAAGCCTCTGTCATACTTTTACTCAGGTAATAACAGCAGCTCGTCTACAGCTCTGGTTTAATAGCTGAACTCTGACAAAGATTCTCAGTAACATTAATCTGTGGCAGCCGGGTGGAGACTCTTGAAGAGAAATGACTTTTCAAGCATCACTGGAACTGGAGCGCCTTAATTTCATAGCTGTGAACCAAAAGCTGCAAAATTCTGCTATTAAATTCAGAAAGTTCCAGCATTAATCAATAATCAGGATATCAGATCTCCTGCTGCTTCTCAGTTTTACAAAGAAATTAAAGAACTTTAGAATTAAGGAACTTTGGAGGGACAACCTAGTTGCTAATGTAAAGATGCTAACGATTAGCTTAGGGATGCTAGTCATAGTCTAGTGATGCTACTTGCTAACCTATTGATGCTAGTGACTAGCCTAAGAATGCTAGTTTCTCGTATGGGGATGCTAGTGACTAGAATAGGGATTCTAGTCACTAGCTTAGGCATGCTACTCACTAAATCAACATTATTACCCTCTCCCTGCTCTGTATTTTCAGAGAGTAATTAAACTACAGAACTGAGGAACTTTGGGGGCTTTATCTGAGGCTAGTAGCCTGAGAGCACTAGTTGCTCATATGAGGATGCTAGTGACCAGAACAGGGATGCTAGTCACTACCCTACAAATGCTAGGTGCTATTACATTACACAACGACCAAATACTGATATACTAAATTCATGTATGACATACTTTAACTACAGAAGAAGAAGTCTGACTCCCTGTGAATTTTGCAGTTCAAACATTAGTGAATTTGTAGGAGATTAAAGGAACATGTGAGACCTGTAAATAAAGAGCTACTGTACTCTGCTCTGCTCAGTATTATTGGCTGCACTGATTGTTTAAAGTCTGAAGTTTAGCACTATGTATTAAAAAGGTTTTAAATTAAAGCACAAAGTCTGAATTCTGACTTCATAGCTTCAGATCAGAGCTAAAAAATGAAGAACACATCCCTGTCCAGAGCAGTGAGTCCAGCTGTGAGTTCGTAGTGAAGCTTTGTTTAGATCACAGATACCTAAGAGGAACCACAGCAGGCAGCAGGATGCTACGCTAACAGAGCTAGCCGCTAACGGTACCTTGGGAGGCCAACATGGCTCCGGCCGTCTCATGGAAGTCCAGCAACTGCTGCAGGAACAGGATGGCCTGCAGACGAGAGCAGAGGTCGGCACTGATTAAACAGAGTCGGCCGTTACCACGGAGACGGACAAACAGCCTCGTGGAAAGGTATCGAGGCTGAAAGAGCAAATGCAGTTACACAAAGGGAGGTAACGGAGCGCTAGGCTTACGTTGCTGGTCAGCTCGTGGACGGTTCCATCTTTGGGCATGTTGTACTCTTTATCCGGATCGTTCTGTGGGCAGAAAACAGAGACACACGCCTCTTATCAATAACCGATTGACCGGTGATCGGGGGACAGTTATTGATCAGAGTCGTACCTTGATGCTGTCTGCAAACTCCTCCAGAGCTTTGGCTCCGATCGTCTCCATGGAGGTGATGAGTGTCGGCAGCTTGTTCTTGGTGCTCGCCGCTGTTCCCTGAAAACAAACAAACAGACGTCATTTAGACACAAATATAAGCTTATTTTTCAGCTGCGAGTTCTGGAGACAGAGTAACTCAAACCTGCAGCGTGGCGTCGAACTCGGACTTGTTCATCTTCAGGTGTCGGAGGATGGGGAAGATGGTGAGGACGGCCGAGTAGTCGTGTCTCATGATGGCCCGACGAGCTGCAGAGACGATGTTGTCTCCCTCCAGCATCAGGTTGTCCAGAGCCTCCTGTGGACAAAAAAACCCCAAAAAAACCATGAAACCAACAGCCTGAAGGTGGATTCTATGCTTCATTAAGGAGTAGAGACACAAAACAGGTATCAGGTGAAGGTATCCGGTGAACCATGATACCTGCCAGCAAAAGAAGACTGGCAGGTATTATGCATACGACATGTTAAATCAGGGATGGGATCAACAAGTTCTGATTTCAGCGTAAAGTTGTTGGGGGGGCGGCGCCGCAGCGACTTCCAATCGCTGGGCCGTTTACAATCGCCGTTAACAAGCTATCATTAACGTCGTTACCATTAACAAGCTATCGTTAACGTCGTTACCATTAACAAGCTATCGTTAACGTCGTTACCATTAACAAGCTATCGTTAACGTCGTTACCATCACGCGGGAGTATCAGCGACAATAAAGTGTTCAAACTTGAAATGAAATCGGCAGAAATCCGCAGATCCGCGGTAAATTCCCATCCCTGAAAAAAAGCGAAATTCCGCAAATTCGCGGAAAAATCACATCCCTGGTTAAATACATCTTAGATTTAATTTGAGGAATCTGTACAAACAAAAGTTTTTGAAGTACTATAGGACAAGTGTGGAGATTTAGGAGGTGAAATTATGTTAAAAAAAATTTTAAAAATCAAAAATCTTTGAGGTTTCCACTTTAAAATATCTTCAAACCAAACATTTTCAGCCTGTAGAGCTAATCTCAGCACTTTGCCATCTTGTCTGAAGCTTCTCCTTGTAGATGTGACCAAAGCTGAGCTAAAAATGTGATTTTTTTATGGTCTCTGACCTGAATAAGCGAGTCGAAGGTCTTCTTCTGGTGGTGTTCGGGGATGATCTCGGTCAGAAGGGCGTACTCGCTCTGAGCCAGCTTCACGAAGGCGGAGATGCAGTGGATGTACGAGTCGATCTCGATGTCCAGGACGTCGTCTTTTCCTGCACGAGCAAACGTCGGATCAGCCGGTAAACAGAGACACAAACGATGCGAGGAATCTTTGAGTCTGGTGCAGTTTGTGTTCAGATGGAGGCAGAAATGTACGGAATAAGGATGTGTTCCAGATCAGTCACTAAACACTAGATAGTGCCCTAAAAGTATCCCACAATGCACTTGTTTAACCCTCGTGTCGTCCTGCGGGTCAGAATTGACCCGGTCTAAAGTTTGAAAATGTGGAAAAACTAAATATTTTCACAGTGAATCTTCTGATGTCCACATTTTCAACATTTTTGAACATATTTTGGTGGAAAAAAAAATGTTAAAAATGTTTATTAACAATGATTTTTATGTGAATGTTCTTAAGAGAATAAGAGAAGTTTTACTGATATACATGTAATCCCTTTAGATATTTTAAGGATTTTTACTAATTTTTAGAAAATATTTACTAGAATTTTCTTGCCAGATTTGGATTTTTTTTAAATGAAACTTTTAAGGAATTATTGGAATTTTCTTGAAGGTTTTGCAAATTTTCAGAAATTTGGGGATTTTGTTTTTCAGACAAGGAAACAATATTTTTTGGTGCCTGTAAATGAGGACAACAGGAGAGTTTAAGACGTATTTTATTGTTATTAAAATGCATTTTATAGTACTGAGACGTCACTTTTAGTGTTATTTTATCACATAAAGATGTAATTTATAGCGTTAAGTTTTATAGTGTTGACACGTTTTCTAAAACCAAGACACATTTTATACCATTAAAACAGATCTTATGGTGTTGAGCTGTATTTTTATAACGTTAACACATATTTTAAAGTTTGAAGATGGATTTTGTCACATGAATGTCATTTAAAGCATTAGGATGCGTTTTATAGTGTTGAGACGTGTTTAGAACGCTAAGATGTTTTATAACGTTAAAACTAAGTATTTTGTAACGCCGACATATTTTATGGCTTTAAGATGCGTGTTTGATAGCGTGGAGATGTTTTTTTTTTTACTGTTAAGTCATATTTTTTACTGTTAAAACGTATTTTTTACAGAATATCCAGAGTTATGGCGTGAAAATATTAGAATTAAAACCAATAATTAATTTTAATATGTTAGATAGAAGCAACGAGCGACGTATCACAACATTAACAAACAAAAGTTAATTTCATTTATTAATTTTTGGAAAATACACTTAATAAAATATGAATTCATCTCTGATTTCGGTAAATTCCAGTTTTTATAAATATCTGGGAATGATCAAACAAAGCCACATTTCTTTCATCCTTTTTTAACTATTTATGGCATTAGGGCTGCAGTTAACAATAATTTTCATTAGAATTGCTTAATATAATATGAATTTACCACTAAAATGTGGTAACCTTTTGGTTACACTTATGGGAGTTAATCCAGTTTTTTAAAATGTCTGTAAATAATCTAACAAATTCAACTTTATACCATCCTTTTCTATCAATTTATGGCATTAGGGCTGCAGTTAACAATAATTTTATTTATTTACGCTTAGTTTAATATGAATTTAGCAGAAAAACGTTGACAAGTTCACTACCAAAGCTGGCATCAATCTGACATGTTTTAACTGAGTGACATAATTAATAATGACTAGACAGGAAGTAGAGGACGAGTGGTTGACTGTTGATGTGTTGGTTGTGTTTTGTGTTTAAATGAGGCTGCAGCAGGTGAGTTTCTCTGCGGTCCAGCATTCGGCTGTCGGCCCGGACTCACCTGTCGGGGCCCCGTGCTTCTCGTTCAGGGCCTCACTGTGGTGTTTGACTCTGAGGTCGAGATCTGCTGGTGGAGTCGAACACAGTCAGACCACAGAGGGACTGAAAACAAACCTGAACCGGAGCTGCACCGACCACCAAGCACCAGCAGAGGGAAGCAGCAGAGACACCGACCGACGGACCGAGCGCTCGGTTTACTGGGACTGAACTCTACGTCAGTCTGAGTTCAAACTACAGAAACCAGCCAGAAGAGAAACGTCACAACAGCTTCGATTTACTGCAGAAAAGTCATCCTGATGCACTTTCACTCAATATCACCGAATAAGGAACACTTATCTTTCTAACCTGCCTACTTTTCCCACAATGATCTGTAATCTAATCATAAACTTGGTCATTTTAAAGTCGTTTGTAGCAATTATTTTTGCTTAATTTGACGCATTTAATGTTTAATAGTTTCTCTTGAAAACATCACAGCACCAAAGTTTTTGGCTTCAACACTCGCATGATTAAAATTATGAGCAGAAATTACTGAGTTTATGAATATAAAACGTGAAATATTAAATTCTCTTCGTAACAATATTCAGCTGGCACATTTTATTATTATTAAACGTGAACATACTAAAATATAAGTACAATATAAAAATGTTTAACCATTCTTCTCCATTATTTTGCACTTTGATGGATCTCATTTCCTTTTTAAGGTGCCATACAAATAAAGTTTATTATTAATATTTTTTGCTAGGGCTGAAACAAACAAATATTTTCATTGTTAATTAATCTGTTGATCATTTTCCGCATTAATCATTTTGCCGTTTGTCCGATAAAATGCCAGAAAATGGTGAAAAGTGTCCAAAGATATTCAGAGCAGTAAAAAAACAGCAAACGTTCACATTTAAAAAGCTGTAATGGCAGAATTTAGTCTTTTTATATCAAAATGTGAATGAAACCAATTAATAAATTAGCAAAAGAATTCATAAATTTAAAAGCTGAGAGCTAATTATTTAACTGGCTGATGGTTGCAGCTTTAATTATCATGGTTTGGTCGACGAGAATGCTGGAATTTCTGCCTCTTCTGTCATTTATTACTGTTTATTTAGGTTTTATATTTGTCTTTACTTATATCAGGATTGTGCATTTTGTAATATTTGCATCAACTTTTTTGTTTTAACTTTATCTTAGTTTGAAACTAATAATTATTTTCATTGTCTATTAATCGTATCAATTAGTTGTTTGGCTTGTAAAAGGTCAAAAACGGTCCCAGCAGAGGAAAGAAGCAAGAAAATATTCACATTCTAAAGCTGAAATCGGAGAATTTAGCTTTTTTTTAATTACTCACAACTGTTGATTAACTAGTTGACTAATTGATTAAGTGACTGATGGTTGCAGCTTTAATTATTGTAGTTTAGTTGGTGGGAATGTTGGAATTTCGGCCTTTTCTCTCATTTATTACTTTTTTATTCATATTTACTTGGACTAAGATTGTGCATTTTGTATATTTGCATCATTTACTTTTTTGTTTGAACTTTATCTTAGTTTCACTTTCATTTTGTCCTGCTTTGTTTTGCCTCAGGATCTGGCTTAATGTTTTTGCTTCGTCTGTAAAAACATGCTCAATCTTTATAAAAAAGGTTTATATTGTTACTAGCTTCAGCTGTGTTAATCCTGCATACAGTGGTGTAGTCTTTTAATCGTTCTACTGAGACTGATCGTGTCATTACTTCAAGTAGCAGCACGTTGACTTTTATTGTTAAAGCTAATATCTTTAATAATTTGAGGGCAGTGGTTAATTTTAATCTGTTTTGAATACTAAATTGTGTAATTCTGAAGGCTGTAGGATCATTTTCCCTTAAAATGCAGATAAAATACTTTGAAAACTTTAACTTTTAAGAGTGATAAAGTGTCTCAGGATATGGATTGTGGTTGTTTTCAATCACTTTAATCCACATTCAGCTTCATGTAGAGGAATCCAGACGTATTAATCTGATTTTTTCCAGATTTATTGGATATATTTTGAGGTCTATAAACCAGCTGCAGTGTGTCAAAGCTGTTGTGACTTTGGGGATTTTGTGTTCACCTGCAGGAGGAAGAAAAGCGACAGAAGACCGAGGTGCTTTACCTTCCAAAGGAGTGAGGTTAGAGCCCCCCTTTTTCCCATCCAGCCCATGCTGTGAGTACTGTTTCAGAAGGTTCTGAGCCTTTCGAATGGTCCCTGGTCCCAGAAACACAGAGACAGAGTCCAGCAGCAGGTCCAGAAACACAAGAAGAAGAGGACAGAGGAGGAGGAGGAGGAAGAAGAAGCTAGGAAGTGAGTGATGAACCTCAGACACCACATCCCTCCACCAGCAGAGGCTTTAATGTCGAGAGGAGGGGAGGCAGCCTAACACCACAACTACACAAACTACAGCAGAACATGTGAACCGGGTCATAAAGAACAGACAGGTTAGATCAAACAGCCAACACAGTTCAAAACAGTCACATGATCATTAACATTATCGCCAATAAAACAACATGAGGCTGGAAATCTACACAATGTTAATATTCAGTGTCTGTTAGTGGGTTAGTCGGCTGCAGATATCATCTTAGAAATCAGGATTTTATGTTTTTAGAAAAGCTGGTTAGCGTGTTAGCAAACAGAGCTACATTATACAACACGCTTTAAAGCCAACACTGACTCCACTGAACTCTCCCTGCTTTACTTCACGTCTTTATTAGCAGCAGGTTGGATCTTTAAAGGTGTTTTTGTGAGCCGACAGACATCTGATGAGGTGAAATCAAATATTTAAATGCACTCTGAGTGAAAAAACTCCGACACTGGTCTCATTCTAAAAACACCAAAAACATCTAAAATTTGAATAAAAAACACTTAAATCTTACATTTCTGGCTTCCTGTATTTCTTATCCAAACGTTCACTGCATTCTAATACGATTTCTAAAAGTTTCTGAAGTGCACATGTTGCAGCTGGTTGCAATAATTTCAATTCATCAATTTCAAAATTTCACATATTTGTAGCTCCCAAGTTGCTGATAATTCTAAGAGCTGCATTTGTTTGACTGAACTGAAATCCAACTTTTAAATCCACTCTGAGTGAAAAAAAAAAAACACTGAACTTTACTGTTTTTATTCTAAATACAACAAAATACGAATAATAAAATGTTTCAATTCTGAAATTTCTAGCTTCCTATATCTTTTATCCACAAATTCACCACATTTTAATCTGATTTCTAGGAGTTTTTCAGGCGCATGGTGCAGTTGGTTGCAATAAAAACAGAAAATGAAGAAAAATGTCCAATGATATTCAGTTCAGAAAACAGTAAAAATTCACTTTCAAGAAGTTGTAATGAGAGAATTAAGTGCTTCTATATCAAAAAGTTAATCAAACTAATCAATCAGCTAGCAAAATAATTGATTAATTTAAAGGCTGACCACTAATTATTTAACTAACTGATGCTTGCAGCTTTAATTATTGTCAGTAGGAATGTTTGTACCTCGAGGACATTAATGTTTTTGCATGTTTATATTCTGTACTTTTCACAGAAATGAAGAGCATATTTTAACCACAAATCAAGGAAATCGGGTAAAAAAAGGGCTAATTAATGCCTGTGTCCATCTAATGCTGTACTTAAGGGATTCTCTGATCACTCTGCTGTGAGTGAAATCGAGCATTTTAAATCCACTCAGAGCTCCAGCATGCAGTGTTCCATCCTAAACACGTTTAAAAACAACCTGCTGCTGGATAAAAGCTGAAATAAAAACTCTGTGAGTGAATCGTGGACTAGCAGGTGAAGTGTAGAGGCTAAAAAACACACTTCTGAGAAACAACATGCAGCAATAATGACAGAAATGAGATTTAACTCTTAACTACTGCACTGATGCTCATTTTCAGGCCAGATGTTGGATTTTATTGTGTTGTTTTAACACTTTATAGTCTGAATTTGACCAAAATGAGGCTAAAAACTCCAGAACTGGCTGATAATTCTTTAGTTTTCAAGCCCATTTGACATAAAATATCATAATTTCATCTACTTTTAATATAAAGTTCTATACTGATGAGTGGAGCTTTAAATTCTTCATCCATTAACTAATTTGTAACTCTTTATCCTCCTTGTGGTGTTAATTATTGCAGCAGCAGCAACAGAAGCCGTGAAGCACATCGATGGAGTTAATTCAGATTCAAGCAACAAAACAAAACAAATAAGAAGTAAAAAGCCTGTTTCAGTGCAAACAGCTGATTTTTATCTCCTTAAAACAACACAAACACAAACACTTCTGTTACGACACGACGCAGCTACACACACACTGAAAACATCCTCTGGTTTCATGGTGGCAGCAGCCAAACGTTCACATTTGGTACCGTTTTATTTTAGATCAGTGTTTTTTCTGTTGCCTGCTGTGTAATATTAAAGCAGAATTTCACTAATAAAAAGACACTTATTGGTTCTTCGGGTCAATAACGTTGATTAATCTCACGTTTTTCACATCCTGCTGCTTTCATGACACAAACATAAAACAAATAATCGAATAAAAAAACATCTTTCGTGGTTATTTTCTAATTGAAGAAGCTAAATTTGCCTCTTAAGAAACTGAATGTTGATTTGTCAAGAGATTAGAGCCGCACATGTTCATCGCATTTTAGGCTGATTTCTAAAACTTTCTGATGTGCACGTGTTGCAGCTGGATGTAAAATGAACAGAAGGTGGTTTGGAAGATCCTTTTTTTATCAGTTTCAAAACAAAAAAACTTCTATTTTTTCATTTTGTAGCTCACAGGTTGCCAAACAATGAAGCGGTTAGCAAACGTGTTGATTAATTTAATCGCTGTTTCTAATTCTGTAACTGATTGATGGTTGCAGCTTTAATTAGTGCCGTTTCATTAGTGGGAATGTTGGTCATTTATTACTGTTTATTTAGGCTTACTGTTCAGCTGCTAATTACTATAAGAAAAATTTACTAAAACATGAAAAACACAACTTTTAAATCTGAAATTTTTTACTTCCTGTATCTCTTATCAACAAGTTTACCACATTTTAAGCAGATTTCTAAAGGTGTTACATTTGGTTGCAAAAAAAAAGGAGGTTTGGAAGATATTTTTATCAATTTAAAAACATATCAGCTTCTATTTTTCGCTGCTGCAGCACCATGAAAGTAGAGGTTTGCATCCAGACTGTAATTCACCTCTAATCGCTGCTGAGAATAAAACTAATGCTGCCGTCAGACGAGCCCTCGACACACAACAACAGCAACAAGCAGAGCGAAGCTGAGTTTACCTGGGATGTAGACTGTCATCACAACACACAGGATTATATGTAGGAGGAAGGATGGAGCCGGTTAGAGACTTAAAACAAACTACAGGACGATCAGAGACGCTGGAGCAGATTTAAACAGGAAGTGGTGGCTGGATGGTGATTGAAGTTATTAATCAGGTTCATGCTGATCTGGTAGGTCTGATTTGGGTTTGAATCAGGCAGTGAGCAGCCTACCTGGTCTCTTGGGGGCCTTCTTGGTGGGTGTGTCCTTGCGTTTGGTCTGGACGGCAGGTGAGTACAGGATCCCAGAGGAGGCGCTGTTCTTACGGAAATGATCCTTCAGGCCTTTGATGGAGCGATCGAGCTGGTTGGACCTGATCTGGAAGTAAACGTTCATGAAATCTGCAGAGAGACGAGAAAAAAAACTTTATTACGGCCAACAATCTGTTTCTATAACGTGTTTTTATGCACATTTAGAAGCATCACAGTAGAAAAATGTCATGGAAAGTGCAGGACTTAGTAAAAATTTCCCAGATTTTGCATCGTATTTGAGGTGTTTTTTTAAGAATTAAACAGAATTCCTTCACTGTTGTTGTACAGCGAAAATAAGCAGCAAATCCCGTCTGCGCAACACTTTTTAAAAGAAAAAATACAGCAAGAAATGTGCAAATATAAAACTTAAAATGATAGAAAAACTTTGGAAACTTTACTACAACCAAACTCTATTTCCTCTACATCTATAACATGTTTTAAAGGATTTAATAACCCAAACCCTCTCTGTTTGACACCAGAAGTAAATCTCAGTAAATGTGCTTCTCTGTCTTTCTGTGTAAACAACAGTTTTCTGTGATTGGCTGATACTCATCACATGTAACGGCCAATCAGATGGAGCTGTGGGCGGGACTTTACAGAGACCTCAGAGTCAGAGTAAAACATTTGCTTTATTTTGCAGCAATCGTTCTATGAAAATAACGACACTATTAATCTAAAAATGCCAAATATCTGCGTCAATAATCATTAAGGCTGATAATGAGTCGATCCATCGTCTGAATTAAAATAAAACTACAAGATTAAAGGTTAAACTTCACCAGCTGCAGCTCATTAAAACACAGAAACTCACCCTGGTTCCGTCCGTATTCCACCAGCCAGCCGGCGATGCAGATGATGTCCTGCAGGACGGCTTCAGGCAGATGTTCCAGAACCACCTCCTCCTGGACCTCCAGCTCCTCGTCCACGCTGATGGCGTCCAGGATCAGGATGGGAGGAACCGGTTTACTGTAGCGGGTCAGCAGGCTGCGAAACTCCGCCTCCAGCAGCTCTTTGCCCTTTTCAAAACGGGCTTTCTGCAGAAACACAGCAAAAAGAGAAGCTTTAACTTTCTGATTTCTGATGCCGAGACGTGTCTGATCTAAAAACTCTGCTGCAGGAGGTTGGATGTGTACCACTGTGTTGAGCTCAGGACTGTCGGGGTTGTTGTCCTGAAAATATTCAACGGCTTTCTGGATCTTTGCAATGCAGGCGAGATATTCGTCCAGCCGCCCTGTAGGTCTGAGACAGAAAATAAAGAATATTACACATTTAAACACGAAAAAGTTTATTAAACTTTACACTTTACTGAAAATTAAAACATTAAAAACATAAATACATCACATATGGAACAATAACCGCTTAAAACACGACAGAAAATAATGAAAAATTACACAATACTACCTTAGGAAACTCTTCTAAATATTCTAAATTCAATGTAATTTGTACTAAAATACAGGTAACAGGTAAAATACTGGTCATAGCTGTTATTTTGACCATTAACAGGTAGAATTTTAGGATTTTTTTGGGATGCTGTCGCAATTTTACAGTAAACTATTTTGTCTGTAAAAGCATTTTCTTTCTACAATTTCATCAAAATTTTTATTTGAATTTGAACTTTTTTTAACAGTTTTTGAACTTCTTTTAAATGACAGATTAATAATGCAGTGATAGAAAATAACATTTTAATATTTAAGAAAAACAGACAAATACTGTACAATTTTACATTTTAATTTGTATTAAAATAAAGATAATTTTATTAATATTTTGTCTGTTAACGGTCAAAATCGGAAGATTTTTCTTACTAACATATTATAATAAATAATCTTATGAACAAGAATATTCTTTCACAATTTTATTAAAACCTACTTCTCTTTTGATTTTAAAACATTTAAGAGATGTTTTCTAAACATGAAAACTGGTAAATCTGCCTAAATTTGGCAAAGACAATAGAATAAAAACAGAAATAAACAAAAATCCTATTTAATAACATCACTCTTACAGATGACATTACTGTTATTTAAGCTGCTAACAGGTAAAATTTTAGGATTTTTTGGATACTGTTGTAATTTTTTTATAGTAAACTATTTTGTCTTACAGGATTTTCTTTCACAATTTCATCAAAACTTTTACTCTAATTTAGATTTTAACATATTTTTAACTTACTTCAAATGACAGGTTAATAATGAAAAAATTACATTGTATTATTTTAAGAAAAACAGACAAATATTGTACATTTTTTACATTATAATTGGTATTAAAATACAGAAAATGTACTGATATTTTGGCTGTTAATGGTCAAAATTTTACGATTTTTCCTAATACTAACATATTGTAATAAATCTAAATAATATTCTTTCACAGTTTCATAAAAGCCTACTTCAATTTTGATTTTAACACATTTAAGAGATTATTTCTAACCGTGAAAATGTGTAAATCTGCCAGAATTTGGCTGTGAAATTACAGAGAAAATACAGAAAATACATTACAAGTTGCATTAAAAATAGAACTAAAATTATAAGTAATAGTTTTAGTTTTACAGATTACTGTTATTTGTGCTGTTAACAGGTAGAATTTGGTGGATTTTTTAATGCTGGTGTAATGTTATGGTAAACAATTATTATTAATTATTTCACAATTTTTAAATAAAAGTACTTTTATTTTAATTTTAATACATTTAAAAGATGCTTTTGAACTGTGAAAATGCCAATTCTACTAAAAGTCAGTCAAAAAGAAAACAAAGGTTATAAATCTGCTATTTTTCACTTATTCATTGTTGAACTATGTTTGATATTTTACTGTAATTTTATGGAAACAGTTTAAAACAGAAAATCCAACTCTGAACCTGCTCATGTAAAACCTATTCAAGCCGTTACGTCCGTCCTCACCCCTCTCTGATGATCCTGTCGGTGTCTTTCGCTACGTGATAATAACTGATGACGTGGTCCATGCAGGACAGAGTTTTGTCCACGTTCTCCTGCAGACGCTGCAGATTCTCCGTCTGTTTGTGAACCGGGATGATGGAGTTCTCCAGCTGCATCAGGCGGCTCTCGAACGACGACAAGATGGAAACCTTCAGGACGAAACCAGAAGTTAAAAACACATCGACAGCAATTTCCACTACCGTACTACCGACACTGAGACAACCGGTTTATAAGACAAATGAAAGCAGGAGTTATACAGTTATGGACAAATCAACCCCATTTGAGGTATTTTAAGCTGAAAAACTACATCTTTACAGACATATGGATTTTTAAAACACCCTGTGCAATATGATTATTTCTCATATATATCAAGAACATGTGATGTTTTTCTACTTTAGATAAAAATCTCTGCAAAATTAATGCTTACGTCAATATTTCCATTTATGTAAGAATCTGCAGCTCCACTGGCATGTGGAAGACTGTCATTTCCATTTAGTACATTTCCTTAATGTTTGCACACTGTGGGATTAACAAAGGCTTGTCTTGTCTTATTTTGGGGAAATGTGAGACTTTAATTAATTTGTTGAAAGGGGGAACATTCAACTTGATCCTTAAGGTTTGAAAAATCTGACAAAACGGAGACTTTTACTGTTTTTCTCCACCCAGACTTAAATGTAACTCTAGTCAAACACGCACCATATTAAAATGGAGACTCCAGTGTCTGGTTAATCCCAGTTCCTGCTTTATAAATAAAAAGACCTGACAGTTTGTTTAAATAACACAACATTAGCCTCAGTCTACATTAAACCCAGTGTACTGTCACTTTATTATTTTATTGTATTTTTGGGTAAACCTGACATGAATCCATGTTTGTGTTGGTTTTATTCTTCCTACCATCCCTTTGGTCAGCTGGTCGCTCTTCTCCAGGTTTTCTCTGATGAACGACAGAGTCTCCTGCTCCTGTAATAAAACAGAAAACTATTCTCACACTGTCTCACTTCATTACTAACATAAATCATGTAAAACATTTAAGCTAACAGAACCAGAAGTGCAGCTCAGGGAGGCTAACCTGTTTCAGCTTCTCCTCTATCTCCCGCTTCCTGGCGGACGCATCCTCGGTAGGGATCATCCTGGAGGAAAACACCCTCAAACGTCCTCCTCTGGTGGGTTTAATTAGGTTAATTTAACCGTTAATGACAGAAAAAAAGAAAACAAATACGACGCTAAATAGCTGCTGTTGTGGCTAACGGCTAACAGCAGTGGTGTTAAGCTACGGAAGCTTAGACGTTTGAGGGCATAAAGTTCCGGTTGTAATTTCAAAATAAAGTACTACACACCCAACAACATAAAATATAAAAAATAGTAATTAGTCTATACCAGTATTAGTCTTTTATGGAGTATATCTATACATAAAAATGTAGATTTAAATACACTAGATTCAAAAGATTTATTTTAATTTTACTATTTTATATATACATGTTAGATTATAAGTATATAGAACATTTTATACACATGAACTAAACTGAAAAAAATATTTTCTAGTTTCTTAAGCATAATGATTAAATTGTAAATGTCTACAATAAATCATATGACAAGGTCTTAAATTTAACATTTAAATTAGTCAGGTCAGTTTTTATAATTAATCATTTTCTTGGGTTTAAAATATAATTGAATTTTGTAAAGAAAATTTTAAATTGTATTTCTTATTATAAGGGGTTTTAAACTTAATATTTAAATTATTCAGACACATTTGTATTATATAAATTATTGGAGGGCCTTGATTTAATTTTAATATTTGAAAGTGTTAGATTTGTTTCTTCACAACACTAATTCTTTTACTTCTATTATGTGGCACTTTGACTCAACAATGGCTGTTTCAAAAAGAGCTATATAAATTAAGTTGCTATTATCATTATTATTATTATTATCATTAATTATTATTATTATTATTATTATTATTATTATTATTATTATTATTATTATGTGCTTTTGTACGAAACGTTTGTCCCCACCGTTAAACCTTTAAAACTCCGCCTTTTATTCTGTAGGGAAATGACTTTCCTCTTTCAAGGCGCATCCGCTTCACTTCCGGTTAGGCTTGGTCGTCTTGTGCATAGACAGACTGCGCATAGACGCCAGCGCCGCCATCTTGAAACGGTGCAAGCGGAGGCAGCGGCGCATACATAGACATCTACGAAGACAAGAGGTACTGCTGAATCTCAAAGTGGAATTATTCGCTGAATTTTGAACCGATTGCCAAACTGTTTTTTTTTTAGAAACGTCACACGTGTAGCTACTATACAAGCTGCTCGGATATTTTTTACAATGCTGGTTTTGCCACTCAACACTTAAGCTACACACTATCTCCCTCTGACTCCAGCATAGTTATTTAAAGATGCCGGACTTCTGTTCAGCTTATGGATGCTCTAATGAGCGCTGTAAGGAAACAAGAGCTCGTGGGATTACTTTTCACAGGTAAGGTGTATGTAAGGATAATATATTGTTAGCAGGTTGTCATAGCTAGAGTGAAATAAACGCAGACAAGAAGGATAGAAGTTAATCCCATCAGGTCCGCGTCTGGCTTCTACCCATGATCTAACAGCTCTCTACATCATCCTGTGTATTACTCAGCTGCTTACCGGTGAAATAACTAATCTGGGAAAATGTTTTGTTTAAAATTCGATGTTATGAATCTAGCGTTCCTAGCAACAGCCTGTTACAAAGAAAAAAACAGACTTACTGCAGTAACTGGTGGGTTAGAATACAGCATCTGATACATCTAATAATCGCCCTGACCTATGATGGAATTATTTTTGTTGTAGACAATTCTTTATCTCTGGCTACTTTTCTCACATGTTTAAGGTTTCCCAAAGACAGCAGTTTAAGGAGACAATGGGAGCTGGCAGTGAGACGGAAAGGTTTTGTGCCAACTAAGAGGTCCGTGCTCTGCAGTGAGCACTTCAAGGCAGAGGACTTTGACAGGACGGGGCAAATTGTCCGTCTGAGGGAGGGAGTCAAACCATCTGTCTTTAACTTCCCATCTTATTTACAAAAGGTGTGTGTGTGATTTGGATAAATAATTCATACATTTCTATGATTCACGTGTCCAAAGCTACTTAATGCCACACTTTTTAAAACTTTTCTTTTCTGTCTGCATGTTTAGGAATTAAGTACAGTACACTTTCTGACGCTAAAAACTTCCTTAAAATGTTGTTTATGTTTCTTACATTTTAGAAAGTACGATCAAGGAAAACAAAAACTTCGCAGAAAGCAGAAGAGAGCCTGCCAGTGGACTTGCCTCAGCATTCCTGTAAAGCTGAACCTCTTTCTAATGTTGTGAGTATTTGCATGGAATATTTTTCGAACACAGGAGAGCGTCAAGGCCCTGGTCGTATTAAGACGTATTTGCTCTCTGACACTCATTTTAGACACACTGAAATACATGAATATACATGAAAATATACTGTAGTTGTATATATGTCCCAGTAACTGAGACACTCATATCCAAGGTGCGAACAGTGGGACTGAGGGATGAACGTAAAAATGTGGGCCTGCTACATCAGTGAGTGATGAGTTCTAAGCATCACTATATGTTTTCATCCCTTGTTTCACTAGGACCACAATTATGCCTTACCTGCTTCTCCCACTCTTCTCAAGGCCAGACTTAATGAAGCTCTGGCTAGAGTGGAAAGTCTGGAGCGTGAGAAGAGAAACAGCATGCTCCGGGAGCGAAGGGTGAAGAAAAATGTTCGTGCTCTTCTCAAGGATCTTCGGGAAAAAAACATCATAAATGAAGAGCTTAAAGACAGGCTTGAATACTACTCAGGTAAAACGTAAATACTAATTAGAATATTTTGTATTAGTACATTACATTTATAGTCTATGTTAAACTGTCTTCCTTAATTTTTAAAGGGGACTTACTAATGAATTTGTGCTTACTGAATTTCAGATCTTCGGTTAGACCTCTTGGCAATGAAGGGCCATGAGTACACCAGAGAGCAGAGGGAGTTTGCCCTCACGCTACACCTTCATGGCCCAAAGGCATATAATTTCCTGAGAGAGTCTCAGCATCTTCCTCTCCCACATCCCCATACGTTGCAACGGTAATCTTCATGTTCAACATACAGTGCCTATCATAAGTATTCACCCCCTTTGATGTTTTACCCTTTTATTGCTTTCATAAATCAATCATGGTCAATAAAATTTAGCTTTTTTAACAAAGACATTTATTGGCAAAAACTTTAATGTCAAAGTGAAAACAGATTTCTATAAAGTAATGTTAATGAAAGAAAATTATATAAATGAAAATAATTGTTTGCATAATTATCACCCCCTTCAAGTCAGTATTTAGTAGATGCACCTTTGGCTGCAATCACAGCAGTGAGTCTGTGTGGATAGGTCTCAGTCAGTCTTGCACATCTGCCCACTGCAATTTTGCTCCATTCTTCTTTGCAAAACTGCTCAAGCTCTGTCAGGTTGTGCTGGTATCGGGCATGAACAGCCCTTTTCAAGTCCAGCCTCAAATTCTCTATAGGATTGAGGTCTGGGCTTTGACTCGGCCACTCCAGAACATTTACCTGGTTCTTTTTTAACCATTCCTGTGTCGCTTTTGCAGTATGTTTTGGATCATTGTCTTGCTGGAAAATAAATCTTCTCCCAAGACGTAGTTCTCTTGCAGACTGAAAAAGATTGTCCCCCAGGATTTCAGTGTATTTTGCAGCATTCATTCTGCCCTCTATCTTTACAAGCCTTCCAGGTCCAGTTGCTGAGAAACATCCCCACAGCATGATGCTGCCACCACCATGCTTCACAGTGGGGATGGTGTGTTTTTGGTGATGTGCAGTGTTTGGTTTCTGCCAAACATGATGTCTTGTCTGATGGCCAAAAAGCTCAGTTTTGGTCTCATCAGACCAAAGAATCTTCTTCCACTTGACCATGGAGTCTTCCACGTGCTTTTTGGCAAACTCTAGTCCAGATCTAATATGACTTTTCTTCAACAGTGGCTTTCTCATTGCCACTCTCCCATAAAGCTTTGACCGGTGAAGAACCCGGGCAGCAGTTGCTACATGCACAGTCTCTCCCATCTCAGCAGCTGAAGCTTGTAACTCCTTCAGAGTAGTTGTAGGGGTCTTGGTGGCTTCTCTCACTAGTCTCCTACTTGTAGGTCGCTCAGTTTATGAGGGCGGCCTGATCTAGGCAGATTCACACAAGTGCCATATTCCTTCCATTTCTTGATAATTGATTTCACTGAACTCTGGGGGATGTTCAGTGCCTTGGAAATGTTTTTGTAACCATCCCCTGAATTGTACTTCTCAATAACCCTTTCCCTGAGTTGCTTAGAGTGTTCTTCTGTCTTCATGGTGTAATGGTAGCCAGGAATACTGATCAGCCACTCTCTGGACCCTTCAGACACAGGTGTTTTACAACTCAATCACTTGAAACACACCCACACCACTCAGGTGATCTTCATTTCACTAATTGTGAGACTATTGGCAACAATTTGATGGACCTCTATTGAATTAGACCATTAAATTAAAAAGGGGGTGAATAATTAGGCACACAATTATTTTTATTTATATAATTTTCTTTCATTAACATTACTTTCTAGAAATCTGTTTTCACTTTGACATTAAAGAGTTTTTTTCCAATAATTTTTTTGTTAAAAAAGCTAAATTTTATTGACCATGATTGATTTATGAAAGCAATAAAAGGGTAAAACATCAAAGGGGGTGAATACTTATGATAGGCACTGTATAGGTGCAGAGAGTTATGAAATTCAAGTTGTTGTGTGTAGTTGTGTGGCTGTCACATACATGGACCACTTTAGTCGTATGGACTATATTTTGTGACAAACAGTGGAAATTACTGATTTACAAGCTCACATCATATCATACACTGTGTTCAGATACATTTTGAACTTTCAGACATGCTATTTTCTGTTTTTGTTTTTTTGGTAAGGGTTATAGTGGTCAAATTACTACATTTTTTCCTCAAAGGTGGCTGACTTCAGTTGATGCCAAGCCTGGCCTCAATAAGACAACGGTGGACATGCTGGGAAGAAGATGTGAGAAAGACCAGACCAAAGATCATCACACTGAGACATCAGAGTGGCAGCACAAGGAACAAACTGTGCAAAACAGTTCTCTTCTAGGGGTACTAGGTCAATGAAATGCTTGTAAATACTCTTGTACATAGTTTTCTGGGAGGATTGTTTATGTTCTTGTTCCTTGAATATTTCAGTTCTTTGGCTAACAATGCTAATGATGATGATAGTGATATAATAGTAATAGTAGTAGTAATAATAACGATAAAAATAATAGTAATAATAGCAGTAATAATAGTAATAATAATAATTGATATAATAGTAATAGTAGTAGTGATAATGATAATAGCAATAATAGTAGTAATAATAATAATTCCAGTAACTGTAATATAAAAATAATAATCATACAATATTATAGGAATATAATGATAATTATATGAATAGCAATAACAGTAATACAGTAGTAATACAATAATACCAAAATAATAATTGTACTCCAATGCAATGTAAAGCTGTAAATGTAAAGTCAATAAAAACCTGAGCACATCTGAACGTTTTCTGTTTGTTTTTTCTATTTGTCTATCTATCTATCATGTCTGGCATTTGTTACAAGCAAACCCCGTCAAAATTGCTTGAGAACTTAGCGATTTATGACAACTTTAATTGTATAAGCACATCATTCCTCTATGGAAGTAATGCATTGTAGGAGCGAGTGGGCGGCCGCAGTCAATCTATGTATAGACCCTTTATTTGTTTACAAACATTGTGACGTTTTTGTGGGCGGGGCTTATGCTGGAGGCAAAAGCGGAGCGAGAAGTCAAGCCGGTGTTGTGCCAAGGTACTTACCCCCGATAGGAAGTGTATCCCCTGTCCACGGGAGCGCGCACGTCAAGCGCTATAAGGATGGAATTTTACGGTATAAAATGGCAAATGCTATTATGCATATTGTTGTATGGATGAGTGAGTGTTATCTTATTTCAGTTTTGTTTTGTTTGAGAGTACAAAATGTATCTATCAAAATAAACAAGTCCGTTTTTTGAAATTCTTGAAGTTGTCGAACTGTCGTCATTTATTACACTGTGCAGCGCCGTGAAGAAAAGCTCTTCCAAAGGATCTATACTCTTCACAAGTAATGCTTTATCTCTCTTCATACCATGGTCATACGCTGAGCTTTGACTGCTCTTTGGGATACTTTTTCTTCGATTAGCCTGCTACTGCAATGTACGATCATCCGGAAGTTGTGTCCACACTTTCAAAATAATAGCACGTATCCATGAAAAACGTAAGGACTCGACCTAAAAGTAAGACAACTCCAAACACAAGCTTGTAAACAATTGTATTTTTTGAGACACAGTTTGAACACTAACTTTAAAGCTCTGCCAGCACAATGGTAATAATAATAATAATAATAATAATATCACTGCTGCATTTTAGTATATTACTCGCACTATTACGACTGCATTTTTCACTGGAAATGTTATTCATAAGAAATTAAAGACAGCCTTATCAATGGTATTTCTAATTCCACGTTTTCTTTGCATATATAAACCTGGCAACCGTTTGATGTGCATTTTTACCACCCCTGAAAATGAAAAATGAAAAAAAAATAATAATATTGGTGCAGTTCATTAGCTATGTTTCATTTGCTATGTTTTGTTTTTCATCAGAATATGCAGATTAACCACAGTTCAATTCAGGCTCACAGAAAAATTATTGAAGGGGATGCAGATAATTACAACCATATTTTTTAACCTGCAAAAACTGTGTCCCTCTTCCTGCTTGGCCATGTCAAACCATGAACTACCCTCAGAACCATTTTTATGGTTATTTCATGGTCATTTCTAATAAAGCCTAAAACAATGGAGAGTTTGCACAGGTAAACTCTATTTGATCCTAAGATACAAGGGGGGTACAAATTATTTCAGACCATATCTTGCCTGCAAAAATCTGTACCCCCCTTCAGAATGGTCAAATCATTAACTACAATCATAACATTTATTTTGTGGTCATTTCTGATCAAGCCTGATAATATTGGAGACTTTGAATGGACTAGCTCATTTCTATCCTAAGTTACGGGGGGGGTACAAATTATTTCAGCCCATATCTGGCCTGCCTGCAAAAATCTGTATCCCCCCTTCAAACGGGTCAAATCATTAACTACCATCCTAACATTTATTTTGTGGTCATTTCTGATCAAGCCTGATAATACTGGAGACTTTGAATGGACTAGCTCATTTCTATCCTAAGTTACGGGGGGGTACAAATTATTTCAGCCCATATCTGGCCTGCCTGCAAAAATCTGTATCCCCCCTTCAAACGGGTCAAATCTTTAACTACCATCCTAACATTTATTTTGTGGTCATTTCTGATCAAGCCTGATAATACTGGAGACTTTGAATGGACTAGCTCATTTCTATCCTAAGTTACGGGGGGGTACAAATTATTTCAGCCCATATCTGGCCTGCCTGCAAAAATCTGTATCCCCCCTTCAAACGGGTCAAATCATTAACTACCATCCTAACATTTATTTTGTGGTCATTTCTGATCAAGCCTGATAATACTGGAGACTTTGAATGGACTAGCTCATTTCTATCCTAAGTTACAGGGGGGTACAAATTATTTCAGCCCATATCTGGCCTGCCTGCAAAAATCTGTATCCCCCCTTCAAACGGGTCAAATCTTTAACTACCATCCTAACATTTATTTTGTGGTCATTTCTGATCAAGCCTGATAATACTGGAGACTTTGAATGGACTAGCTCATTTCTATCCTAAGTTACGGGGGGGTACAAATTATTTCAGCCCATATCTGGCCTGCCTGCAAAAATCTGTATCCCCCCTTCAAACGGGTCAAATCATTAACTACCATCCTAACATTTATTTTGTGGTCATTTCTGATCAAGCCTGATAATACTGGAGACTTTGAATGGACTAGCTCATTTCTATCCTAAGTTACAGGGGGGTACAAATTATTTCAGCCCATATCTGGCCTGCCTGCAAAAATCTGTATCCCCCCTTCAAACGGGTCAAATCTTTAACTACCATCCTAACATTTATTTTGTGGTCATTTCTGATCAAGCCTGATAATACTGGAGACTTTGAATGGACTAGCTCATTTCTATCCTAAGTTACGGGGGGGTACAAATTATTTCAGCCCATATCTGGCCTGCCTGCAAAAATCTGTATCCCCCTTCAAACGGGTCAAATCATTAACTACCATCCTAACATTTATTTTGTGGTCATTTCTGATCAAGCCTGATAATACTGGAGACTTTGAATGGACTAGCTCATTTCTATCCTAAGTTACAGGGGGGTACAAATTATTTCAGCCCATATCTGGCCTGCCTGCAAAAATCTGTATCCCCCCTTCAAACGGGTCAAATCTTTAACTACCATCCTAACATTTATTTTGTGGTCATTTCTGATCAAGCCTGATAATACTGGAGACTTTGAATGGACTAGCTCATTTCTATCCTAAGTTACGGGGGGGTACAAATTATTTCAGCCCATATCTGGCCTGCCTGCAAAAATCTGTATCCCCCCTTCAAACGGGTCAAATCATTAACTACCATCCTAACATTTATTTTGTGGTCATTTCTGATCAAGCCTGATAATACTGGAGACTTTGAATGGACTAGCTCATTTCTATCCTAAGTTACAGGGGGGTACAAATTATTTCAGCCCATATCTGGCCTGCCTGCAAAAATCTGTATCCCCCCTTCAAACGGGTCAAATCTTTAACTACCATCCTAACATTTATTTTGTGGTCATTTCTGATCAAGCCTGATAATACTGGAGACTTTGAATGGACTAGCTCATTTCTATCCTAAGTTACGGGGGGGTACAAATTATTTCAGCCCATATCTGGCCTGCCTGCAAAAATCTGTATCCCCCCTTCAAACGGGTCAAATCATTAACTACCATCCTAACATTTATTTTGTGGTCATTTCTGATCAAGCCTGATAATACTGGAGACTTTGAATGGACTAGCTCATTTCTATCCTAAGTTACAGGGGGGTACAAATTATTTCAGCCCATATCTGGCCTGCCTGCAAAAATCTGTATCCCCCCTTCAAACGGGTCAAATCTTTAACTACCATCCTAACATTTATTTTGTGGTCATTTCTGATCAAGCCTGATAATACTGGAGACTTTGAATGGACTAGCTCATTTCTATCCTAAGTTACGGGGGGGTACAAATTATTTCAGCCCATATCTGGCCTGCCTGCAAAAATCTGTATCCCCCCTTCAAACGGGTCAAATCTTTAACTACCATCCTAACATTTATTTTGTGGTCATTTCTGATCAAGCCTGACAATACTGGAGACTTTGAATGGACTAGCTCATTTCTATCCTAAGTTACGGGGGGGTACAAATTATTTCAGCCCATATCTGGCCTGCCTGCAAAAATCTGTATCCCCCCTTCAAACGGGTCAAATCTTTAACTACCATCCTAACATTTATTTTGTGGTCATTTCTGATCAAGCCTGATAATACTGGAGACCAAACATTTTTCTCAGAATAACAAGAGAAAGACTTACAAAAAGAAAAATACCAAGACCAGTAGGCACATTGTGTTTAATTTTGGCTAAGGTATTGTATAGCCACCTGAAAAGGATCAAATATTTATTCTGTAGAAAGGACAATGAACATTTTCTACTTGGGGTGGGTTGTGAAGTTACATACATTTTCTTTACAAACTAAAAGTTGAAATAAATTAAGTGAAAAAAAAAAAAACTTCAATGAAAACAACACTCTCACTGTACATGAACATAACTTAAAAGCAACAGAACACATTTCCTGAACTATATACATGAGGCACTGTTAATTATCACACACACGCAACACACAGGAAGACTTGGTCTATTGGTGGACCTTCGACGCAGACATGATGGAACCACCTCAAACAGGCCTCACACTGAATCTGGAAAAAAATTTGCATGCATGAAATAGGTTGTCCTTCTTTTCTACAATAAATTGCAATTTTTATTTGATGACACATTCTCTCACCCAGTTGATTTCTGTCTCTCGCTCTTCTTCCCCACAGGAAAAGCATATGTCTGTCAGGTCATCTAAAACAAAGAAAATAGTATTTTTTGGTCACCATTGTCTATTTATTCAGATTTCCATACTTGTAGTGTAATCACAGAGTTGTTTGAGAATGTTTATTTCTTAAAAGGAAAATTCATTGGATAACAATTTACTATTTTATATATTATTTACCAGTCTCAAGGAGGAGTGTGACTGCAATTTTCATCCTGTGTGTGTTGATGTCTTGTTTTGTCGATGGGAAATCTACAGTTTGTTTTTCCAACAGTTTTTCTGCAAACTGAAAAGACAAATTTCTAGAGCTGTAAGCTTAGGTTTAAAAGTTCATTCATGCACAGCATAAATCAGAGCCATAAATCTAGTGTCAGTAAATAACTTTTGGTGTTAAAGTGTAAATTAACACTTAAAATTATATCTTGGTTGACATTCTTTAATATTACAACACAGTAATGAATAGACAAGGGCACAGTTTCAAATACACCAAAAAACATACTTTCAAAACAAAGACTCCACATGAGGTAACGTCTGGCTGGTTTGGATGTGGGACAGTATCACACTTCCACCTTGAGACTTGGCAGCCCTTCTTCCGCATGAAGGCTCTAAATAAAGATAAGATTAATAATAATAACATGGAAATATTTTAAGTTAGGATAGCAGTTTGGTGTTATCAGTTTTTACAGCATAGATTTTTTCAATTACTTTTGAATAATCATCTATTCATGCTTACTTTCAAGCTGAAATGTTAACAAGCATTCATTACCTTGTTGTTTCCAAACATCTTTGGATGCCTTGCTTCGACTCCCCCATTGGATCAAGGAACAGGGATTTTTTTTCATGTGGGTAGATTACCTAAAAATTATTACAATGAAAAAAGAATATGTTTTCGTTTACTTAATCAAGTGTATAATTATGTATGAAATATGTGCATTTGTATCTATTTGTTCATTTGTTTTATGGTTTGATAGTAAATTATAGATTTTACCGCAAGAGTCCAGTGGTGATGCTCGTTGATAACTCCCACAATTATGTCGTAGTCCAGGGGTTTAATCTAAAATTGAATATGTTTGAGGGAATTAGATTTTCAGGGAACTGTTTTGAATGGTCCAATCATTTACAGCAATTTCATGTAGAGTTTGAGTTATACAAACCTTAAGTCTTTGGGACCTACGATTCCAAATTGCTGTCATTGCAAAAGAATCGATTAATGCTGCCTTCTGGGTGTTCTTTAGATTGTGATCTCTCACAAGGACTGAAAGGTATGCATTTATTGACTGGGAAAAAATGCAAAAAGAAAAAAGCTAATTAAACTGATTGCAATGAAATGTACATCTTTATAGCTGACATAAAAAAAGAGTTAAATTTTATATTTGCTAAAAAAAAATTCAAGATTATTTTACCTCACTTTCCAACTCCATGTCTGCAACAACTCGCTGTATGTCCCAGTAGAACAGCTTGTAGGCTCCAATCTTAGACAGAACCACATGAAAATCCTGTCCTGCCAAGGCATCCTGTACATCTGCCCAAAAGAAAGTGAGTAATAACAAGATTAAGGGTCAACATAGCCCAAAATATAAACATTGAATATTACACAAATTGTTGTTTTCAGAGAAATCATTTAAAGTCCAAGTGTGTTGATTAATATTTGAAAGAAATCTTACATTTCTTTGCAACAGCCTCAGTATATTCTGGAAATCCAGTGTATTCTGGGGCTGAGGATGGTGCAGCTGGGGCTGATGATGCTGCAGCTGTTGCTGAGGATGTGGATGAGGATGGTGCAGCTGGGGCTGATGATGCTGCAGCTGTTGCTGAGGATGTGGATGAGGATGGTGCAGCTGGGGCTGAGGATGGTGCAGCTGGGGCTGAGGATGCTGCAGCTGGGGCTGAGGATGCTGCAGAGGATGGTGCAGCTGTTGCTGAGGATGGTGCAGAGGATGGTGCAGCTGTTGCTGAGGATGGTGCAGAGGATGGTGCAGCTGTTGCTGAGGATGGTGCAGAGGATGGTGCAGAGGATGGTGCAGAGGATGGTGCAGAGGATGGTGCAGAGGATGGTGCAGAGGATGGTGCAGCTGTTGCAGAGGATGGTGCAGCTGTTGCAGAGGATGGTGCAGCTGTTGCAGAGGATGGTGCAGCTGTTGCAGAGGATGGGGCAGCTGTTGCAGAGGATGGGGCAGCTGTTGCAGAGGATGGGGCAGCTGTTGCAGAGGATGGGGCAGCTGTTGCAGAGGATGGGGCAGCTGTTGCAGAGGATGGGGCAGCTGTTGCAGAGGATGGGGCAGCTGTTGCAGAGGATGGGGCAGCTGTTGCTGAGGATGGGGCAGCTGTTGCTGAGGATGGGGCAGCTGTTGCTGAGGATGGGGCAGCTGTTGCTGAGGATGGGGCAGCTGTTGCTGAGGATGGGGCAGCTGTTGCTGAGGATGGGGCAGCTGTTGCTGAGGATGGTGCAGCTGTTGCAGAGGATGGGGCAGCTGTTGCAGAGGATGGGGCAGCTGTTGCAGAGGATGGGGCAGCTGTTGCAGAGGATGGGGCAGCTGTTGCAGAGGATGGGGCTGAGGATGGTGCAGCTGTTGCTGAGGATGGGGATGAGGATGCTGCAGCTGGGGCTGAGGATTTTATTTTTGTACCCCAGTGGGGCACTCTGGGGGCATCTTCGACAGTTAACTTTAGCTGATCCACATTTATCTTTCTGAAAATGGACCCTTTTTCATCCTTCAGGTCCACACTTTTGCCCTGGATAGCCAAAATTGTAAAGGGACCTAAAAAGTTGGCTTCCAACTTTCCTCCTTTTCGCTGTTGGCTCCGAATGTTTTCCCTATAGACTTTATCCCCAACTTTGAAGTCTGGTGAAACGTGGCTTGTTTTGCCTTTTACTTTTGCATGGCCTTTGGCAAGATTGCCCCTTACAGCCTCCATTAGCTCCTGCTGGTGGTTGATGTCCTGTGACAGATCTTCCTGGCCCACCACAGCTTCCACAGTGGCATCAACCTTTGAGTTAAAAGAGATTGCTTTCCGTCATAGTTAATTCTTAGAACCCCAGGATCCCCCAACTGGGGGACATTGAGAGTCAGCTGGCAAACACATAGTAATATAATGCTCTAATTACAAAGGAACATAGTGATGTTGTATATCAAATTAAACAGCAGAACCTGGGCTACAGGACTATATAAGCCATTTTTACTAAAGTTTCTCAAATTTTGTTCTATTTTATAATATTAAAGTCAGTCTTTGCAGAGATAATGTTTTTATGCTGTTTTATGGTCTGATGAAGGTTTAGAGCTTCAGCTCCATCATTTTTAAAGGGATATTTATTTTATTATATTTATTTATTTTTTTTCCAGGCAAACCTAAATTTATTTAATATGAATGTGTGCCATTTTCATTTACTCTTCACCAGTATCACATATGCTCGTATAAGCAACTCTCAACAAATCTCAAAAGTGTTCCCTTTACTATGACACCAAAACTATTCAAATAGAGCTTGTGGTTTCAGAGATATATCCATTTTTAGTACGAGTACGAGTATGCAACTTTTGAGCTGAAAACTAATAAATAGGGTCAGGGTTTTAAAATCAAAGGGAGTTTTCCATCTCTCTTAATAGTACCTTCCCTTAGTAAATGTCATTGATGGAAGTTGTGACCATAAACATACCATGTAGTGTTCTGGAATCTGAGAAGGATACCGCGCTTCTCGACCAAACATCAAATAGTAGGGGGAGTATTTTGTTGTCATCTGTTTCTTCGTTCGAAGACCAAACATGACCGCATCAAGGAACTCATCCCATTTGTCCGGTCTCTCCCCCACCAGTTTGCTGAGGGCTCTGAACAACAATGAGACATTTAAAATACTGTCATCATAATAATGACAACAACAACAACTATATCTGATAGGAGTTATATTTCTCCATATAAAAGCTCAGTGGAGCACCATGTAAGAAGTAAAAATTAACACATTTTCAAGTACAACATTTTTTAAGTTAATAAACTTTTAGTTTGATGGGGTTTTTTTTTTAAATCAAAAGTTACACTCTTTCATTGAATATTATGTGTTTATTAGTTAAACCTTTCCAAATTAATGTGGGTTGAGTCTTTTATTCCATCTCTAAATACAGGGATATAGTTGAGACATAGCACAACAGGTGCTGTAAAGCAAATTAAAGTTTCATAGTATGCAGCTGTCAACAGGCTCGCAAGGTGGCAAGTTAAGTGGTCTAGTAAAAAAAGCATTCACCTCTGAACTGTCCCATTCATCTTTTCAACCAAACCATTTGTCTGGGGGTGGTAAGGTGAACATAGGCTTCGCTTTATTCCAAGTAATTCACATACTCTTGAATTGATCTAAAGAAAAACAGAGAAAAATAAGGACAATATTCTTTTTTTTTTTTTTTGCATGTTCATAACTTCCCTAAAATAGGAAGATATAAGAAACAAAAAACAAAATAATGCCATATTCTGTAAAGTGAACCATAATAGTGTAACAGTTGCTTAAAAAAGTAACATGCAGCATTAATGTTGGCAATTTGTTATATACTACTCACGGCATTGACAAATTCTTTCCCTTGGTCAGTCAGAATTCTTTTCGGAGACTCGAACTGGTGCACAAATTTGATGATGCACTGCGACACCTCACTTGCTGCCTTTGACTTCAAAGGATAAGCCTGGGGCCATTTTGTGAAATAATCGATCATTACACAAATGTATTGATGCCCACTCTCTGTTTGTGTCAATTTACCAATGAGGTCCATCCCCATCAATTCAAATGGTTCAGTAACCTAAAATACAGTAAAAAGAAAAGTTCCCATTAAAATTGTGTTCTCCTAGTATCTGCTTACTTTCCATGTCCCGCACTGTCTTTTTCAAATGCAAAATAGATAAATGTATTAACATAAAACTTTTCAACAAACTGCCAGTCCCTCCAAACACTTAATTTTCTGTGGCTTAGTTTTATGTAAAACTTGTCAAAATACAATCACTGTCAAGGTTTGCAACCCAAAAACTAACAAAAAACAAGGTGGAGAACCCAAGAACAGATTAAACACAAAAGGCTTTACTTTAAACTAACAAAAAAGGATCCAAAAGAGTTCAAAATACAAAACAAAATCTTTTACAAAGTAACAAATCAAAGTAGTCACTGAGAAGCTCAAACCAAAGTACAAACTCACAAGAGAACGGTGGAGAGAACACTGGAGACATAGCGACAAGGAAAACTAATGACCCAACAAAGACAACAGAGAACACAGGGAACTAAAGACATTGGGGAAACATCAAGCACAGGTGAGACAATCACACAGGCGGAGGGAATCATCATCAGAGGCACACAGAAGGGAGGGCAGGAAAACACAAGAAACGCAGGGGTTTCAAAATAAAACAGGAAACACATAGCATGAACACAAAATGGTTAATTTCACAAAAAAGCAGGAACAGAGTCAAAGCAGCATAAAGGCAACACAAGAAGTCTAAACATGGAACACAATATAAAATAATTGAATAACTCAAAACAAGGTGAATCATAACAATAACTTGGATAACAAACCTTTATTGGTGTGTATTCAGCTGGCTTCTTAATGGAGATACCACTTGCCTGGCAGGCAGAACACTGGGAAACCTGATGATTAAAAATGATGTTGATATGACAGTTTATTAAAAAGCACATGCACTGTCGTGAAAAAAGGGTTGATCTTGTCCTTTAATTTTTCACACTTGAATAATACATCATTTTTATTTTTTTAACTTACCCACTTATTTATGTCCACTGACATCCCTGGCCAGTAAAACCTCATGGATATGGCATCCCTAGTTTTAGTTTGGCCGCAGTGGGCCCCAGTCGGGCTGGCATGGAAATTGTCAAAGATGTTGTTTGCCTCCTCTGCCCCTGAGACAACTTTTGTCCTGCGAGCTTTAGCAGTGCCCTTGTGACGCCAGTAGTACAGTTTGTCTTCTAAACAGAAGCATCAATCAATCAATCAATCAATCAATCAATCAATCAATCAATCAATCAATCAATCCTTATCTTAGATTAGGATTAAATGTTAATTTATAGGCAAAATTTTTCATAAATATATATATATATATATATATATATATATATATATATATATATACACGCATACATATATATATATACATATATATATATATATATATATATATATATATACAGTGCCTTGTGAAAGTATTTGGCCCCCTTGAACTTTTCAACCTTTTGCCACATTTCAGGCTTCAAACATAAAGATATAAAATTTAAATTTTTGTCAAGAATCAACAACAATTGGGGCACAATCGTGAAGTGGAACGAAATTTATTGGATATTTTATACTTTTTTAACAAATAAAAACCTGAAAAGTGGGGTGTGCAATATTATTCGGCCCCTTTACTTTCAGTGCAGCAAACTCACTCCAGAAGTTCAGTGAGGATCTCTGAATGATCCAATGTTGTCCTAAATGACTGATGATGATTAATAGAATCCACCTGTGTGTAATCAAGTCTCCGTATAAATGCACCTGCTCTGTGATAGCCTCAGGGTTCTGTTTAAAGTGCAGAGAGCATCATGAAGCCCAAGGAACACACCAGGCAGGTCCGAGATACTGTTGTGGAGAAGTTTAGAGCCAGATTTGGATACAGAAAGATTTCCCAAGCTTTAAACATCTCAAGGAGCACTGTGCAAGCAATCATATTGAAATGGAAGGAGTATCAGACCACTGCAAATCTACCGAGACCCGGCCGTCCCTCTAAACTTTCACCTGGAACAAGGAGAAGACTGATCAGAGATGCAGCCAAGAGGCCCATGATCACTCTGGATGAACTGCAGAGATCTACAGCTGAGGTGGGAGAGTCTGTCCATAGGACAACAATCAGTCGTACACTGCACAAATCTGGCCTTTATGGGAGAGTGGCAAGAAGAAAGCCATTTCTCAAAGATATCTATAAAAAGTCTGGTTTGAAGTTTGCCACAAGCCACCTGGGAGACACACCAAACATGTGGAAGAAGGTGCTCTGGTCAGATGAAACCAAAATCCAACTTTTTGGCCACAATGCAAAACGATATGTTTGGCGTAAAAGCAACACAGCTCATCACCCTGAACACACCATCCCCACTGTCAAACATGGTGGTGGCAGCCTCATGGTTTGGGCCTGCTTCTCTTCAGCAGGGACAGGGAAGATGGTTAAAATTGATGGGAAGATGAATGGAGCCAAATATAGGACCATTCTGGAAGAAAACCTGTTGGAGTCTGCAAAAGACCTGAGACTGGGACGGAGATTTATCTTCCAACAGGACAATGATCCAAAACATAAAGCCAAATCTACAATGGAATGGTTGACAAATAAACGTATCCAGGTGTTAGAATGGCCAAGTCAAAGTCCAGACCTGAATCCAATGGAGAATCTGTGGGCAGAGCTGAAGGCTGCTGTTCACAAACGCTCTCCATCCAACCTCACTGAGCTTGAGCTGTTTTGCAAGGAAGAATGGGCAAGAATTTCAGTCTCTCGATGTGCAAAACTGATAGAGACATACCCCAAGCGACTTGCAGCTGTAATTGCAGCAAAAGGTGGCGCTACAAAGTATTAATGCAAGGGGGCCGAATAATATTGCACGCCCCACTTTTCAGGTTTTTATTTGTTAGAAAAGTTTAAAATATCCAATAAATTTCATTCCACTTCACGATTGTGTCCCACTTGTTGTTGATTCTTGACAAAAAATTAAAATTTTATATCTTTATGTTTGAAGCCTGAAATGTGGCGAAAGGTTGAAAAGTTCAAGGGGGCCGAATACTTTCACAAGGCACTGTATATATATATTTATACATATATAAATTTATATATAGATGGATAGATACATACATAGCATATTTATGAATAATCCAAATAAAACAATAAAATATAGGTTATAATAAAACATAGATAATGTTACTTGGTACCATTTTAATAATTTTAATTATATATTAAATATATTGTTAGTACAAAGCTTTATTCATGTACTACTTAGAAAAATAACATATGTGAACCATAAAATTAAGATACAACTTTATGGTTCAGGTATGTTATTTTTCCAAGTAGTACATGAAAAAAGGTTTGTAATAACAATATATTTAATATATAATTAAAATGAGTCTACCAAATAACAATATTATTATTTGGACATTTTTATTCTGTCAAAATTAATAGAACTACAGCTTTTCTGGAAAAACCTGTGAGAGTATCCTGCCTGTGTTAAGGGAGCAAGGCTTTGAGATATATAATCAGCAGTGCTGATGAATTTAAAACAACAAAAACTGAGTAAAAAACGCCACAAATGGTCCATAGCAGTTTTGGCATGTAGTGGTATTTTTAACTGTTTTCTTAGTGAGGTAAATAAATTGACTAGAAAATTCTGAGAATCGGCGCACTATCGGTGTTCGTTGTAGGCCAGGGGTCGGCAAGTAGATGTGGCTTCGGGGCCTAAATGTTTGTAAACAATCGAACAGCGGGCCAACCTGGCAGCTGGCAGTGACACTTTTTGTGGCACCGCTGCCGTGCCACGGTTAATGCCACTGTGCAGTGACACTTTTTGTGGCACCGCTGCCGTGCCACGGTTAATGCCACTGTGCAGTGACACTTTTTGTGGCACCGCCACGGTGCCACGGTTAATGCCACTGTTTGGGCGAGATGCCACTGCTGCAGCGGCATTTCCAGTGGCCTCTGGAGATGCCACCAGAGGTGCCACGGTTAATGTCACTGTTTAGGCTATTTCTCTCTAAATATTACAATGAAATGACCATGTCCTGCACTTCTATTGCATAATAAAGTTGGACAATTTGAACGACGGACTCAGGAGGAACTTCTTCAAAATCTATGTGCTTTACAAGACCGATAAAATGATGGTGACGTTTTCTTCGTACGCCATTGCTAGTCCATGCTGGCTCATTCACACTTGTAAAATCGTAAGGACAGTCTTACCTTCAACTTCGTATAGGCCAGCCTTTCTGCGAAGAAGTAGTTTGTCCCTCTTGCTGAAAGACTGGGGATATACCTGCTTAGTTTTGTACTGCAGAATATGGAAATAATCCGTGGGGTCCATTGCATTGAGTTTGTCGACAGTACATTTGTTGGCTTAACCTCTGACCTTAACTGATTTGCATGATTGATGATGAAGGTATTACGTGACCTATGGCATGACATGGCGTGACAGTAACCCTGACGACAGGTGGATGAAGATAAAAACACTAAAAAGAGACAAAGATACCGAATGATATGAGTTTTCTATCCTAGGCAGTGAACAAAATAAAAAATTGTGAAAAACAATAAAATGAGAGTTCAGGGTTTGTGCATAATGTGCATTAAAAATATGCAAAGAAGTGAGCAAACCTGTACACACTCTCCAGTATTATCAGGCTTGATCAGAAATGACCACAAAATAAATGTTAGGATGGTAGTTAAAGATTTGACCCGTTTGAAGGGGGGATACAGATTTTTGCAGGCAGGCCAGATATGGGCTGAAATAATTTGTACCCCCCTGTAACTTAGGATAGAAATGAGCTAGTCCAGTCAAAGTCTCCAATATTGTCAGGCTTGATCAGAAATGACCACAAAATAAATGTTAGGATGGTAGTTAAAGATTTGACCCGTTTGAAGGGGGGATACAGATTTTTGCAGGCAGGCCAGATATGGGCTGAAATAATTTGTACCCCCCCCGTAACTTAGGATAGAAATGAGCTAGTCCATTCAAAGTCTCCAGTATTATCAGGCTTGATCAGAAATGACCACAAAATAAATGTTAGGATGGTAGTTAAAGATTTGACCCGTTTGAAGGGGGGATACAGATTTTTGCAGGCAGGCCAGATATGGGCTGAAATAATTTGTACCCCCCCTTAACTTAGGATAGAAATGAGCTAGTCCATTCAAAGTCTCCAGTATTATCAGGCTTGATCAGAAATGACCACAAAATAAATGTTAGGATGGTAGTTAATGATTTGACCCGTTTGAAGGGGGGATACAGATTTTTGCAGGCAGGCCAGATATGGGCTGAAATAATTTGTACCCCCCTGTAACTTAGGATAGAAATGAGCTAGTCCAGTCAAAGTCTCCAATATTGTCAGGCTTGATCAGAAATGACCACAAAATAAATGTTAGGATGGTAGTTAAAGATTTGACCCGTTTGAAGGGGGGATACAGATTTTTGCAGGCAGGCCAGATATGGGCTGAAATAATTTGTACCCCCCCGTAACTTAGGATAGAAATGAGCTAGTCCATTCAAAGTCTCCAGTATTATCAGGCTTGATCAGAAATGACCACAAAATAAATGTTAGGATGGTAGTTAATGATTTGACCCGTTTGAAGGGGGGATACAGATTTTTGCAGGCAGGCCAGATATGGGCTGAAATAATTTGTACCCCCCTGTAACTTAGGATAGAAATGAGCTAGTCCATTCAAAGTCTCCAGTATTATCAGGCTTGATCAGAAATGACCACAAAATAAATGTTAGGATGGTAGTTAATGATTTGACCCGTTTGAAGGGGGGATACAGATTTTTGCAGGCAGGCCAGATATGGGCTGAAATAATTTGTACCCCCCCGTAACTTAGGATAGAAATGAGCTAGTCCATTCAAAGTCTCCAGTATTATCAGGCTTGATCAGAAATGACCACAAAATAAATGTTATGATTGTAGTTAATGATTTGACCATTCTGAAGGGGGGTACAGATTTTTGCAGGCAAGATATGGTCTGAAATAATTTGTACCCCCCTTGTATCTTAGGATCAAATAGAGTTTACCTGTGCAAACTCTCCATTGTTTTAGGCTTTATTAGAAATGACCATGAAATAACCATAAAAATGGTTCTGAGGGTAGTTCATGGTTTGACATGGCCAAGCAGGAAGAGGGACACAGTTTTTGCAGGTTAAAAAATATGGTTGTAATTATCTGCATCCCCTTCAATAATTTTTCTGTGAGCCTGAATTGAACTGTGGTTAATCTGCATATTCTGATGAAAAACAAAACATAGCAAATGAAACATAGCTAATGAACTGCACCAATATTATTATTTTTTTTTCATTTTTCATTTTCAGGGGTGGTAAAAATGCACATCAAACGGTTGCCAGGTTTATATATGCAAAGAAAACGTGGAATTAGAAATACCATTGATAAGGCTGTCTTTAATTTCTTATGAATAACATTTCCAGTGAAAAATGCAGTCGTAATAGTGCGAGTAATATACTAAAATGCAGCAGTGATATTATTATTATTATTATTATTATTACCATTGTGCTGGCAGAGCTTTAAAGTTAGTGTTCAAACTGTGTCTCAAAAAATACAATTGTTTACAAGCTTGTGTTTGGAGTTGTCTTACTTTTAGGTCGAGTCCTTACGTTTTTCATGGATACGTGCTATTATTTTGAAAGTGTGGACACAACTTCCGGATGATCGTACATTGCAGTAGCAGGCTAATCGAAGAAAAAGTATCCCAAAGAGCAGTCAAAGCTCAGCGTATGACCATGGTATGAAGAGAGATAAAGCATTACTTGTGAAGAGTATAGATCCTTTGGAAGAGCTTTTCTTCACGGCGCTGCACAGTGTAATAAATGACGACAGTTCGACAACTTCAAGAATTTCAAAAAACGGACTTGTTTATTTTGATAGATACATTTTGTACTCTCAAACAAAACAAAACTGAAATAAGATAACACTCACTCATCCATACAACAATATGCATAATAGCATTTGCCATTTTATACCGTAAAATTCCATCCTTATAGCGCTTGACGTGCGCGCTCCCGTGGACAGGGGATACACTTCCTATCGGGGGTAAGTACCTTGGCACAACACTGGACTGGGAGTATTTAGTTTGCGCTGGGAGTTTGCGCTGCAAACTCGAGCTTTTTTAACCCGTTAAACTTAAGTGTACCGCCGGCGGTACACTTACTAATTTGCATAGGAATTTAAAGAATGTCCGAAGGTTGCAAACGCGATTATATAAACACTATACGCCAATGGAAAGCTTAGATTCTCATGAATCCGCCGGTATAAACCACTTTCATATGGAGTAAGATTACTGTCAAAAGTATTCATCCACGATTCTAACCATTCGTATTCGTAATGTTAAACATTTGTATGTTAATAAAAAATTTGTACACAAAATTCTGCTGTCATATGCATGAGTTTGATAAATTAAGGGTTAGGATTGTTTTTACGAGTATGAACCTAAAAGTTGTGAGTGCAACTCTAATTTCTACGACTACGAAGTCTTCCCTGTGAGGACGAATTCAAGTTTATGGGTACGAGCAGAGCCCTAGAGATAGTAAGAGTTGCGACACGCATGCTCTCGCAGCGGGGCGGTCACGTGGTTCATGTAAGCCTGAATAGTTCCAAACAGGCAGCGCTGTCATTTCCTTCTATGGGACTGAGAGCGGCGATTTCACGGTAAAAAAAGGAATAAAATCACACCTCCAAGTACTTGTTTGATTATTAATTCATTGGAGTATGTATGTAAATGTCAGTTTTACATTTTGAGCCGTAAGGTGACATATTAAAGACACTTTTGAGGCTTTGGAGGGAATGTTTCACATTCGTGTTAGCATGGAAAATCGACTTTTACACAGAAATGTAAGATGATTGAAGATGTTAATTTTTGCCCAGCTGGATTATTGTATTTCCAGACAATGTCTATATTTCTCTGATTCACTTACCCGTAGTCTGGGAGTTATTGAAAAGCAGAGTAACAACAGTCCATTCAGCAGATAGTGTCCAGGCAAGAGTTGACTCACTATAACCATTTTAAGACATACACAAAATATATATTCAAGAATAACAACTCATTATGCTTTGATGAATGAAATAGTATGTTTTTATTGACAATGGGAGAAACAATGAGGGTCTTCGTGTCTTCAGTGAGGGCTCTCGGGATACTGGAGGATAGATAGATACGATAGATATTAATAAATATATTTGTTAAATACTTACAAGTATAAGTTTATGCATTATAAAGGGTCTCATATAAAGGACGTAGTCTTGACAATTAAAAAGAGGTAGCGATGTAGCTAGGTAGCTTTCAAAGAAGAGCTAACAAGCACTGAAAGTCGGTCATCTGCTAATATTCACAAATACAGATAAATGTATGCACCACAAAGGGCTTCTGATATAATATAAAGACGTTAAAATTAAAAAGAGGTAGCGACTCATCAGCAATTAATCCGTCAATATATCCCTGGAGATAACTTCACAGCTAACAGCAGAGTCGAGCTAAAAAAAAAAAAAAGTAGCAGAAATTCGGTCCTCTACCAAGATAAAAAATATATATAATAAAATATATATAATTACGCTGCGCAAATACAAATAAAGCTCAGCATATGCATCATAAAGAGCCTCTGATAAAATATAGGCAGTTGACAATTCAAAAGAGGTAGGCATTTCATCAACTTACCTCCACATATACTCAACGACCTGCAGTGCAAATGAACGGTGGCTGTCACTGTCGAAGCGGTGCTTGGAACTAAACAAGCCTCCACAACCCGGAAGTAGACTGGAAGAAAGCGTACAACGGGACCCTATGGGAGTGTCGCAACCATAGATATATCTATGTCTGGGGCAGGTGACGCCTCACAGGTCAAGTAAATAACACATCCAACTTCTTGTAATTTATTTATTTCATGAAACTGTACTGTTTTAATTGATATACAGTTTATGGACGAAAGACGGTACTGCTTAGCTTGCACGCTAACGAGCCGGGCCGGTGACACATTAGCCTTCTAATGCAAGGAGGCTAAGGAGGCTTAATAACAAAACAAACACAATTTGAGATTATGAATCGTGGCAATTGGCGTATGAATCAGCCCATTGTACAGCCTAAATTGCTGTAAATTAAGTCCAGTTTTAGTTCTTTGCAAACTCAGACACGTGCATTAGTTTAGTTTACAATGAATCTGGCGGAGTTCGGTAAAGTTGGAAAGATATTCACAGATTCGGACTTCCGGCATCAATAACTCATGAGATATATGTTGTCAAAACATGAACGATGCCTCTTTCAAATCGTTGTAAGGTAGACAATGTGCTACAAGGCCAATTTTATCAAAAGTCGCTGTCTTTCAAGCTACAGAAATAACATTGGCGTCTATGAGCAGCCGGTGAACAGGGACCGTCTGCCAATAGCAAAACCGCTGCAACAGCGAAAAGAGACACTCCACATATATTCAATAACTTCACTGTAGAGCCACCAAAATCACTGGAGCCATGAATGGGCTCTTGCTGGTCAAACTACAACTCTTGCTTTGGCGCTAAATTAAAAATCTGAATTTTAAGGAATTTTTTATGTTTTGTATGATTATTTTATGAGTATTAAAATGGCACTTTTCTTCATGTATGTGGTATATTTTATTTAACACACAGGAAAAATGGCATTGCCTGAACCAGAAGTTGTGTGGCCTGTTGGGTCAGGAAGGCTCTGATCTTCTGATGAGTATATTAAATAAATAAAGTAATTTAATGAAACTATAAATAGGAATGAATGAAATAAATATGAAATCAATGTTCTAACTCGGTTCGGTGTTTTATATTGAACCAATTTAGTAAATAAGCTAATAAAAAAATACCAAAAACAGCCATGAAGTTAGTATTTACTGATATTATTTTCCACTTTTGAGTGCAACTTTAAAACCAACATCAGGCCTGATTATAACTAAAATGTTTAATTTTAGGACTTTAACCGTTTAAATGCCACTTGTTTTACATAATGCAAAATTATGTCATTTACATCTTGTTTTTAAATTCAAAAGCCAATAATCAAACCTTAAATGCTCCTTCTGTTTGTTATTTATGATTTATTTCATGTCCTGCTCATTATTCATGTCTCCAGACTAAAAAATGTGAGGTTTGTGCTGCACTACTAAACAAAAACTATCACACTGCTGGTAAAATTGTTAGAAATGTATTTGCACAAAAAGATGAACGTCCACATGAGTTTCTTTACTTACATATTTACAGCCTCCTGCAATACTTTACACTGTTTCTTATACAAACCAACGTACTGATAATCCCTCCCAGAAACACTTCTTTTAATTCTATAAAGTCATTTTAAGCAATGAAAACACAAACTAAACAGGATATCTGAGGGAAAAACAAACTAGTTCAACTTCCACCGTTTTCCATTCATTGCTTCAGTTTATCAGAAACTTCCACCAGAAGTCCGACCTGCGAGTGAAAAACTTCTACCGAGTCACCCTTAACTTAAAAAGGAAAATCAAAAACTGTAACGTTCAGTTCATGTTGGAAAAAGGTTTTCTCTCCTGCTAAAAGAACAGATATTTTATAGCATTGAGAATAATGCAGACGAGTTCAGATCGCAGAGATTCTCTACGATTCCTCTTCTTTGGACAGAGCCTGAGGAGGAAAAACACAATTATTAGAAACACAGCGAATAAAAACAGTAAAAGGAAATAGCAGAGAAACACTGTACATCCAGTTATTTAAAGAATCAGCTCACCTGTTTGAGAAACTGTCGGCTGAAGTAATTGCTGGCCATGTTCTTCAGGTTGGTTTTTCCTCCCACTTTACATTTGACGTATCCGTAGAGATTCGCTCCTTGTAGCACCAAACCCATGATCACCACCGGCTGAGGGAAACAGTCACAGTTTTACGGTGGAGAAGCTTTGAAATCTCTTTTTATTCATATTATCATCATTAAATTCCACTTTAAAAAGTCAAAAACAATAAAACCAACCAGAGCTGCAGCATCTTTAGAATATTTGAAGCTTCTCACATGTAGAAATATGCAGATTTTTGTGTTTTGGTGTAAATTGGTTGTGAGAAAGCTGGTCTGACGTGTTTTTGTGGACAAACCAGTTAATCCAGAGTTTTTCCTCTCATCAGGACACTAACGGTCTGAATACAAAAGAGTCAATTTGATAGAAAGACAGTTGTGTGTTCAGATATTTATAAATGAGGATATTACAAAAGCACCTGAAGTCTTCTACAGACATTATTGCATCATTATCATCATTTATGATTAATTTTTAAGAGAGATTTTTTTAATGGAAGACGACCAAAAAAATGATTTCCATGACAAGTTTGAAAGAAAAATAAATCAAACTGCTTTAAATGACTTCTTTTGCATAATTTATAAAACTATTATAGTGGAATTAACTAAAAAACAACAACATTTTTATCCAGATAAATCTGAATTAGAGTCACTGAAAGATGCAAAACTTTGTCTCCTTGTAGTGAAAACTATTAAAACACATCAGTGTGTCCTTAAAACATGTTCCCTCTTCACCATAAATTCATTCTGAAGTTTAATTTAATCCAACATAAATCAACACTACATACAGCAATAATGTGAAAAAAGACTGAAAAAAATCTTTATGACTCATTTTTAAAGAATTATCTCACATGAAGTAGTAAAATCCTCTTTTGTTCAGATTTTTAATGATGTTTTCTAGCAGTAAAATCCTCACATGTTCACCTGTTCTCTGTAAAATGCTAGAATCTGTTTTTTAAACTGATTTAATTTGCTTTGGGAAGGATGAAGATTAAGCGGCATAAAGTCTGACATCAATTTAATATCTCTGCAACAAATATGTGAACTAAAGCAAGAAATGTGCATTAATCCGTCGCTGAAAGCAGTCCCCAATGAGAACAGATTTTCTTCTGTTGATAAAAATGCAGCGAGCAGCTTGTGGCAAAATCTGAACACTGAATGTGCAAAACATGGAAAATGATGCAAAGAAAAACTATCAGATACGAGACTAAAAGTACAATGAAGACAAGAAAATGTTAAAAAAAAAAGTTATCTGACAAAAACAGCAAAATAAAAATAACAGCTCTGTGGAGAACAGTCTGTAATAAAAAGGAACAGAATGAGGAAAGAATCATTTACTGAGCCTATTTTAATATTCTATTAATCTAATTTACTTTTAGTGTATTTATTGCATTATTTTATATTTATTTTAATAATGATTCTTTTTTTTCTAGTATTTTACCTTTTGATTTATACACTCTGCATATGTTTAATTTTCAGAGTTTTTCTTACTTAAATACTAAATATCGGCTCACACTGATGACTTAGTGTGCTGTGACAGTCATTTCCTGTAAAGGATCAATAAAGTATTTTAGTGATAAAATCGCATATTTCTGAGATGATTTTTATAGATTTACATCTTCAGTAGAGTCACCAGCCAGATGGGCGATCATTCTGTGTATTTAGTTCTTTTAATGTGATTTATCAACAATAACAAACCACGTAAACATCCCCGCCTTACAGTCACAACCTACCAGCCATTTAATGTTGAAGGACAGCAGCGTGCTGAAGACGAAGACGACCCAGAGGACCGGACAGACGATGAGGCCGATCCAGAAGATCCGAGCCTCTGAGTTTGACGCCTGCTGCTTCCCAGAACCCTGAGAGAAAACAGGATATTCTCACAGTCAGGACATCAGCAGAACGCATAAAGCTGCCGACAGAAAACTCGTTTATCAGCTCCTGACCTTCGACTCAAACACCCAGTGGCTCCGTCCGTCGTCGTCCACCTGATTCCACCAGCGCAGACCCACCATCAGCCTCCCTGTGATGTTCTGGAGCACAGAGCAACAGTCTGGTATTAAATCAGCTTCCAACACAATAAATGGAACAGAATCATCACATAAAAAACACTGGAGGTCCTGATCAGAGCTGAACAAAAATAAATACTGAGTTTTCACACAGATAGTGAGATCTTACCTGCATTTTTTTACGTTTTAAAACATGTGATGCAGCTTTGAAACATGAGATAAAATCAGACATGTGACTGTCACACAAAACTCTTCAACCCTCTGAATTCCAAACAGCTTCTGAGTGTTTTTCCTGTCTCTGGCTCATTTAACGACAACTTTACGATCTCTTTTTAGAGGGAAATTGTGCAAAGAAGTCACGCAAAATAAATGTAAAAATCGAGCATTGCAACAACAGACGTGAGAAAAAAGTAAAGCACATTAGAACAACAAGGACTGAAGATACACAAAATAAAATCCACCTCAAGAAGCACCTGAACACGTCGTTGGTCATTTTTTTCTCATTAGAGCCTTCAGATATGTACTTTGTCATTTTAACTTGAGCTTAATTTAACCAGAACATTATGTCTCTTACAGGGCAGATCTGGCAAAGAAATTATGCAAAAAAAAAAAAAATGCTAAAATTGAGCATCACAACAAGAGACAACAATCAAAAGACTACAGATGCATAAAATAAAATCCACCTTAAAAAGCATTTACACTCTTCAGTTGCATTTTTTGAGAGCTTTTATAAATATATAAAGCTCCTTTAACCATAGGATTGTTTTCTCTTTTCTGATGAAGATGTGACAGAGAAATGTCAAGCATCACAACAACCAAGACTAAAGATACACAAAATAAAATCCCCCTTAAGACGCATTTGCACTCTTTAGTTGCTGATTTTTTTTTTCTCATTTGAGCCTTTATATATGTTTCATTTTTTTTAATGAAACAAGAACATTTTAATGTTTTTTAGAGGGAGATCTGACAGAGAAGTCATGAAAAATCTCTCAGATTCTTTCTGTTTTTACAGTTTCTGGCTGAGAAATGGTGGGATTTTGGTAATGTTTACATTTGACAAATCCATGTCGTCCTCTTTGTCTGACGCCTCTGATGCTCCATCATGTTTAAATCTGCTAAACTGAACGATGAACTGAACATTTTTTAGCACAAATCAAATTACTTCATCTGTCAAAAACCCACAACTAGATTTTCCCCAAATGCCAGAACTCTGGTTAAAGTGTTTTGAAACTGTGTGACTCTAAAATTGTGTCACTTTGCTGCCTGTCACTGTGAGCGATGGTTCTGATAAATCAGCCTCATGTTGTGTAACTGTGAATCGCAGCACCACAACGTAAATCACAACATAAATGTGTGGAAACAGAATCACGTGTTGTGCAGCTCTGCAGGTTTTACTTCTTCACATGAAACTTTGTACGATTGTTTTTGTTCTTTATTCAAAACCAGCATTTATTTTTAGGTCTGATTGGATGCTGGACGTCGCAGCTGGAACAGTTTGATCCTAAAGTTCAGGAGTTTTCTTCAGGGGAAAGTTCCAAATCCTCCATCAGTAAACGTCTCACAGGCCGATCAGAAGACACTGTTACTAAAGTAAGATTTTTACTCCATTTCTCTCCTGATTATCAACATTCACCTCAGACTCTTTAGAGCAGGGGTTGGCGGCCCATGAGAGGGTCCAGTCTGGCCCACAGGACGACTTTGTAGAGAGTAAAATTACAGAGAAGACATTAAGTGCAGATTGTAAAAAATAAAACTATAAATTTAAAATAATTTCTAGATCATGACAAGTTGTTTTGATCATAAAGTAAAATACTAGATTTTTTTGTTGCTCTTTTGTCATTTTGTGTCTCATTTTTGTAATATTTTGCCATGTTTTTGTTGTTATGTTTTTTGTCTGACTTTTGTCGTTTTCTCCTAAAGTAAATTACTACACTGTCCAGTTCCAGACAGCTGTGACTAAATGTTCTGTTCCTTCGTACACACGCTGTGATCTGTAGGTTTTAATGTGTAAATGGCCCCTGGCCCTTGAACTAAAATGAATTTTATACCCCTGATTTAGACGACAACACAAATCCAGTCAAACTGAATCTGTAGCTTTAGGGTTGAAGCTGCTTTTTCAATTCAGCCTCTGAGGTGCTGATAAAACTCTTTCCAATGAACTGCAGATGTGCTCAGGCCACATCTCAGCCTTTTTAACAAAATAAATAAACTAATATGAGCTGTAATTCTAAGGCAGACTCACCTTAACTGTCCAGAAGTCACACGACAGCAGCAGGATTATGGTGACCATGCAGGCGATGAAGCCTCCACTGTAGACTCCACAGAGCAGGTACACCAAGACGGCACTGACTCTGAAGAAGAGGTGGAAGAACGAAGCCACCGGATGTCTGCAAGCAGAGTTTACAACAGATTTACTGCACTGTGCAGCATCTACGTATGCAATACTGTCACAAAGCACTCATAATTTAGTTGAATAATCAACTAGAGCAACAACAAAAAAGGGAAAATATGATAAATTAATCTCACAGTTCATCATATGTGACATGAACAAGAGTCAAATCCTCACAAACCTGCTTGACTGACAGAATAAAATGAAATATTTGCTCAACAGAGAGAAACGTAAACATATCGAATGTCTGTAAACTTACTTAATATTGGACTTTGACTTTTTCCCTGCATCCTCCTCGGCATCAAACAGAGACACGTCTTCATCATTGGGATCCTGAGGGATCAATAAGGAAGAAGCTGAACCTCTGGAGACTCAAAAACATGTCGACTGAAAGCCTCGTACGGATGCATATGGACAGGTTAAAGGTCAGAAAATCTTCAGTGATAACAGCCAGTTCAAACCAGAAACATTTGCATTCACTAAATTTACTGCACCGACCAACAACCAGAAATGCTGAGCTTTTCTGCATCCATAAACAAGCTATTTTTAGCCCCATATTCAGCATTTATGATCAGTTTATTAGTTACAAGCACAGGCAGCAAATTAACGGTTTTATTGTTGGTTCATTACTGTTCCTCCTCTTCTCCTGAGCTGAGATCAGCAGTGAATCTGGTCTGGATGTTCCAGGACTGTTGTCAGGTCGTTTAGTTCTTTAATCCAGTCAGCATTAATACATCTGATGAGCATCAAAAACTGTTATAAAATTAGAATGATGTTATGATTAAATGCGCTTTATGATTCCAAACTACTGTGTGACTGTGAACTCATATAACCCAATGTACCCCGTAGATTTCCATGATTAACTTTGGCCATGAAAATATAACAAGTGGCAAACAGCCGGATGAAAACTGGCTGCTCAGAAACTGATAACAGCACTGAGACGCGTTTATAAAAGCTAAACTGTTTCTTCATATTATCAGTCACTCGTTCAGACTGATAGTACAACCTTTACTTTGACTTGAGAGACGACTGAGTCTTCTTTTGAGCAAACAGTATTCCACTGAAGATGTTTCTGCACAAAAGCACACAATATTCGGCAAGGAACTTAGTTTGTTGGCAACTTTCTTGGTAGTATTTCGCCCCTGTACCAGCAAACCGTCTGAAACAAACTTAAACATTAAAATTTCTGGAATTTAGAATCAAAAAAATTCTTATATTTAACAGGCAAATGTTTCGGGAAACAACTGAACATTGTGCCATTGACAAACTGAATAATCACCTCATGCAGCAGCTTTATCATAACACATTTTTTGCTTAAGCTTTTTCTACATTGCTAAACAGGGTGATGTCAAGTAAAGTGTAAAAATCAAACATATCTACGACGTCATTAAAGCACGTTAAGCCAATTATTATTAAAGCATTTTATTACAGTATACGAGTTCACAACTTTACTGACTTCAGCTTTTTTTAAGTTTGGCTAAACATTCCGACTGCTGACTCTCCAATGCTAAACCATTTGAAGACTTTAATTCCCTGAAATGAACATGACCTATACAGAACAGACAATGCCACGTCAGCAGCTGTGTTGTCGATGATTTAATCTGAGAGTTAAAAGGTTTTTTTTCCCCCATTGTTTGCACTCAGGATGAGGCTGACAAGCTAACGTTAGCCACGCTAGCTGTCACTTAACAGCTGCTAAGGCCGTTAACGTTTGAACTTACGTACATAAGATGGAAACAGCAACAGTTTGGGGGTGATTCTAAGAGGAAAACTTTACGTTTATGTAGTTTTGGAGACGACAAAGTGAGGCTAAGCTAACGTTAGCGGAGCAGCAATGCTAGGTAGCTACTAAACTTAGCATGCTAACTGCTTAGCAACATTAGCACGCCAGATGTCAGCGGGGGATATTTCCTACGGATAAAATCATTTAAAATCTATTGTTAGCAGCGTTAAATGCAGCTACGTTCACTGCATGAAATGTCAAAAAGATAATTAAGCAAATAAATTATAATATTTAGTCACTTACTCCTGTTAGCATGATGAATCCTGAGCTGCTTCTTCCTGGTTACATGCTCAGCTCCACGTCACCATACACAGTGGTCAGCTGACCAAGGCGTGACGTGACACGTTATCACACAGCTGTTTCCATTAATATCCGTTCATTTCTGTTATTGAGTTTAAATTGTGTATTTATTACATTAAAAAATGATAAATGTATGAAGTACTGACACAGATATTTATATATTTTTATCTCAAATGTATTTATTTATTCAGACTCTTCATAAAATTACACTGTAAATAATTTAGAAACACAATTTCTCCATCTCTTAATGAAGTATTGGTCAGCAGCTTAAAAAGTAAAACTGAAAATGTCATTTCTTGCATTTTAAACTATATTGGAAGCTCTATATTTGTCTTAATTGTATACATTAGTGTTGTGCCTTTAAATTTCTTACTTTTCCTTCTGTCACTAATAAAGCTGCAATGATTAATTGATTAGTTGTCAACCATTAAATTATTCTGCAGCTAATTTATACATTCATTAATCAATTGGAATATTTTTATTCATTTAAAAAGAAGTGCAATTTCTCTGATTTTAGCCTCCTAAATGTGAATATTTTCTGGTTTCTTTCCTCCCCTCTGACAGTAAATGAATAACTTTTTCAGCATTTTCTGATTTCTATCAACCAAACAAATAATAAACTGTTCAAAAAAATAAGGAAAGGTTGAATGAACAATGAAAAATAATCGTCAGCCCTAATCTAAAGGCTACTTTACTGGAAGGATATGATTCAAGGGAAATCGAATGCAAATAATCTTGAATATTTGATGTTTATTTTACATCTGAGGTTTTAAAGCCTTCATATTTTCGCATTATTTCAGGGTTTACATGAAATATGTCAGATTTTCTGTGACGTCTGTACTCAGAAATGATAATCTGATGTGTTTTGGGTCATTATAATGTTTTATATAAATAGCATTGTTTTGGTAACAGAATAGTCTCCAAAATGCCTGAAAAATAACCTTTAAAAGCCACAGTCACAGTTAATCCATCCAGTTTTGTTGTTGTAGGAGCTCCAACCTTGAACAAAAGCAGGCTTTTATGTTGCAAATAGAGATAGACACTTTTATTGGGAAAATATGGCAGAACATTGTGGTAACAGTAGTCCCAAAGCTACACAGCAGAGTATAAATATGACCTGAGCCCAAATGTACACAGATAAACAGATGATCTGCTGTAAACACGTCCAACACGGCAAGAGTTGCTCATTATTTTGCAGGGAACAAGTCCATTACTGGGAGACAGTACAGTCGTTTCATGTCCCCTAAAAGATCCAGCTGAAGGGGAGTTTTTATTAAACTGGAGCTCCGTTTGCAGGTGAGGTGGGAGGAGACGGGCTCTTCAGCGGTAGAGGTTCTCCAGGCGCCACCAGAGCCACGATGTTCTCCTTCTTGGAGAGCCAGAAGGCCGGGTACAGCGGCTCCAGGAACTCGGCCTGGTACTCGTGGATGAGCGTCATGGTCTCGTCCACGCCGTAGAACGCCAGCAGGCCTCGGGTGTAGTCCACGTAAATGCCGATCCGCGTGAACTTCTCCACGTTGAGCGGCGTCTCCACGTCGCTGTGCCACGCCGAGAAGGTCCGGCCGTTCCACTGGATGCACCAGGAGAAGTTGTTCCCCGTGATGCAGCTGTTGCTCTCGCTGCCTTTGCGGTCGATGCTCTTGTAGGTGACGCCGATGTGGGTTCCCTCGCCGCTGACGTCCGCCTCGAAGTAGTGCCGGCCCAGGTAGAAGCTCTCCGCCGCCAGGACCTGCCGCCAGCTCTCGAAGCGCTCGGGACGTCGGGGTAAGGATGCTGCCAGGGCGTGGTGTTCGTCACCTTCCTGTTCTCCTCCGTCAGCCGGAGGAACTTGTGAGCCGTGTCAGCATCGAAACTGACGTGGGCGGCGTCTGCAGAGGATCGTTCAGCAGGTTAGTTGTGTTCCGTAACAGTTCAGTCACTAAAGGTCACCACGGTTTCCGTTTGGAGATGGTAAACAAAAACACACCTCATGTATATCAGAGGATTATAGAAGAGCAGCTACAGTCACCGATTCTCTTATTAATAATCCTTATTCAGTCAGAATGGCTCACTGATACTGTGACTAACAACAAGAAAATCCTCAGGATCACAGTTAATGCAACTACTAATAAAAAAGTATAAGACATTAAACAAGTTATTTAAACAGACGTTTAAAACAGCAACAACCTTCCTGTAGAAATCTAACAAGTTTAAATATTGAGCTTCAAACCCTACTTGTTATTTATGTTGTGAATAACCTGAGGAATTTAAATATTAATCATAAAACCCTTTAAAAGTTAAATAAATACAACTTCTCTGACTCATGATCATTGTGGAAACTGTTTAATAGGATCAAAATGGATTTTATTGGGGCTAAAGCTGGCCTTCACAGCTGTGGCTTCATTTCATTTCATTAAGAGTGAGTCCATGTTTATTCAGAGTGAAGGTCACAGAGTTCAATAATCACATAAATATAATAAAGCTCGTATATATGACCACATAAACAGCCTTCAAAGTGAGGTCTGAAAATTAAAAATACACCCATATTTTAAAAAAAATCTAAGCTATAGTTGGAGAAACCATTTTGAAACTCTGACAAGTGTATTTACCAATAGTTTTGTTTTTGTGCTCAATCAGTTATGAAAGTTAAACAAAAATGACTTTTTTTCATTTTGGTGATCAAATATTTCACAATAAAAACTATTCTCTCTGTTTAGTTTTGTATTATTGTGACATGCAGCTACAAATGGTTCAGAAAATATCACTAATTTTTTTAGTTAATTAGATTTTAAAGATGATACTTCTCTTCATATTTCAACCATTCATAATCAGAGATTATTTGATCTATTTGTAAATTCTGAATCAATGACAGAATGAGAAAAAAGTGAAAATTTCAGGCTTTTATTCTCAGTAGTTGTTGAAATACTGATGTTTAAATGTCTTCAAATTTCAACGTACTAAAAAACCTGCTAACAGTGGGTTGACGGGTCGTTAAAAAAAAACAACAATCTGCTAAATATTTGATATAATTCCACAGCTGCCAGTTTAAATATCCAGAGGTCATTATAAAAACAGTTTCAAGCAAACCAGAGATGATTTGAGATGGAATCATCTTAATGTAAAGCTTCTCTCTGCTCGCAAATTAAATTAAATTGAGTGTACTTGTCATCGTCTTTAGTTTGTTTTGCTGATGTGGATTTAGAAAGCTTTTAAAATTCAGATTTTATTACATAAGAGCAGCTTCTACCTCACTGCCATAATCCTACTAAACAGCTGAGCCCTTCTCAGAGAAAATACTGCTGACTTTATATTTCTGCACAAAGAAGAATATTCTGCTCTTTGTACGATTCTCCCTCTAGTAACTGTCATTTTGCACCACTGTGTATATACTCATTTCTAGATGTGTAAATATCTGTGTGTATTGTGAAGGAAAAATGACTCTTTCCCTTTTCTGAGGTCCTAATGGCCTTTAGACAGATAGACGCTAGAAGAGATTAGATATATTTATTCTGTCGTGATTAAACAGACTAGTTGTCTCCATGCTAGTCTGTAATCTAAATCTGAATTTCTCCCAGCTACAATATAAACCCAAAGATCAGAGAGAATCAGAACTGATGCTGGCCTGAACAGCTGCTCTGTTGGTGTCACTTCTATTGAGATCAGTAAACTTTGTTTGGGGTCACTCAGATAATTCCATGTTTTCCATTAAAACTCACACTGTTATCCATGTGCTAACATAACTGTACAAAAGTTTTCTAATCATCAATGAGCCTTTCAGCACCATTAGCTAACACAATGTAGCATTAGAACACAGGAGTGATGGTTGCTGGAAATGTTCCTCTGTACCCCTATGGAGATATTCCATTAAAAATCAGCTGTTTCCAGCTAGAATAGTCATTTACCACATTAACAATGTTTACACTGGATTTATGATTCATTTAATGCTATCTTCATTAAAAAAACACTTTTATTTCAAAATTAAAGATATTTCAAAGTGACTCCAAACATCTGAATGGCATTTTTTTTTATATATTTATTTTATTTCCCCGGAAACGGGGAGTAATAAAGGATTATCTTATCTTATCTTCCTCCAGCAGCCAAAACCAAATTCCTTGTATGTCGTGTACGTTGGCCTTTAAAGCTGCTTCTGATTCTAAATACTCACACTTTAAGAAGTCTTCACGCGTCACTGGATCAGGTATCGACAGGTTCTGTTTCTGTGCGACGATCTGCTGGACCGTCGTCTTTATTCCCATTTTATCTGAAATGAAACGTGAAGAGAACACGACTAAAATTAGATTTATTAGCGTGAAATTCAGTTGGGACATCCCAGGTAAACAGGTAATTGCAGTCTTTCTGTTTCTCCAGGTGACAGACAAAGCAGGTGAGTCACGAAGCATTCATGTAGCCGAGCGCTGAGGCATTTAAAGGCTGAAATTCTTCACTTGTGGGAACACGCCCGGACACAAACAACCATGTGAATATTTACTGCTGTCTGCCGTTTCCCTCCGGCAGCATCGTCTGTGCTGCTCGTTCGTACCGTTTTTGCAGGTTTCCTTGACTTTCTCGATGTACGAAGACACCAACATGGCGCAGAGCTCCTGAGTGGAGTCGACGATCACTCGGCTGAAGGAATTCAGGCGATCCATGAGGCCGATGTAGACGCCCGGCAGGGAAATGTCTGTGGCCTCTTTCTTCCACTCTGAGTACTCCTGTGAAGCAAACAGGAATGAGAACAGAGGATTTGTGGAGCCTTCAGGCAGGAAGGACTGCAAGTCTCCTGGAGAAACTACAGAAGCTTTTCCACGACGGAAACTTAAAGAATAATGGCCTGAATCTTATGACATAACAACGACTGCCAGATGTTAGGTTCCTACACAACTAGATTTGGTCCTGAGCATGATTTTATGAAGTATAAGTGCCGACTGGAGGCAAAGTTTGATTTGAAAGAAACAACATTAAGGAAATACATCTGCAGGAGGAGGTTGGGGGGATGGTGGGTGTATAAAGCACCTGATTCCCATTTATGAATACATATCTAAGTAGGTTTTAACCATATAGCTATAAGTTAGATTTTAAAAATACTGTATACAGCACATGTTCCTAAATATCCATCTGTATAAAAAGCTTGTGACGTATGCAGGAGGGGTTGGGGGGGTGGGCATACAAAGCACCTGATTCCCATTTATGCATACATATCTAAGTAGAGAGGATAATTAGCATAATGGAACTGTATTTTGGTTCTGTTTAAACATCTGCAGCTCTTGGTTAAGGTCAGTGAAATACAGTGGACACGTTCATGAAGTGCACTTTAGTCATGAGGAGGAGGTCTGGGTGGATGGTGGGCACACAAAGCACTCGATTAACACGGAGGCTTTTAGAATGGTGACATTTCTGTTAGTCTGAAGTCAAAAGAAGACCAGTTACCAGAGCATTTGGAATACGGGTCTTATCTGATCTGCTATCAGTTATTGTTCTCTTTCATTACTAATACTCGTAATCAGTGTTGACATTAATACACTCATTTGAGATTAGAGAATATCTCAACAGGATATTTAGTGTTGTTCAAGTAGGTGTGTTTTAGGACCAGTTTTTTTTTAATCAGTTTGATATAAAAAATAGATTCAGACAAATCATGACCAGTTGCTTGAATGCATCTGATGAGGAAAAAAGATGAGAAAACCCACTAAAATGAGACATTTCTTGAGTTTTCCCGTCTGCAGTGCAGCTGAAGGTGGAACCAGGTGTTGGACCAGGTGTTGGACTTGGATCGTACCTGCAGGAAGTCCACATCGTTTTTGTTCTTGGAGAGCTTCTCCATCTGACCCTGGGTCTTCTTCAGCTCGGTGCACCGTTGCTCCAGGTGGACCCGGATGCCCTCGGCCTGCTTCAGCGCCTGCTTCTCCTCGCCCTCCAGGATCTCCGTCACCTCCCTCTTGGCCTTCTCCACCACCGACTGCAGCTCCTCGAACTGGCTCTCGATCACGGCTCGCACCTCCGTCACCGAGTGCTGTGAAACAAAGATCTTAGTTCAGCCTGGACTGAGCTTTCTTTACAATGGCCACGTTTACATGACATTTTAATTCAGAATCATTAATTCGGAATTAACTCATTCAGAATTAAAGTTTTGTGTTTCGCATTTACATGGAAATATTAATTCTGAATTACGGTTTACATGGACCGCACGTTTATTCCCCTTCCTTAATTCTGTTTTAACACTTGGGTGTTGGAAGGGATTCTGATTGGACAGGGAGTGGACGTGACGTTCCCTGTTTACCGGAAGAAAACAAACTATTTGCCGCGGCATTTCTTTTCCCCAACAACAGGAGGAACAACTAATAAGTGTGCTTTTCGCTTTGCTTTTTGTTGTCGTTTTGAAACAGCAACTCGACAAAGGTTGCAGAACGTGTACGTCGCTACGTGAGGAGCCAAGTATGCACAGAATGACGGAATTAACTGTATACATGAATAGAACGTACACAGGATTTAGTATATTCAGAATTAACATCGGAATAAACCAGGTAGTTTATTAGGAATTAAGTTTATTTGGAATTAACTTTTCAATTCGGAATTAAGTGTTTACAAGGAGATTTTAAAGCGGAATTAACTTTAATTCCGAATTAAAGAGGAATTAAAGGTCTCGTGTAAACGCGGCCGTTCAGACAGAAAAGATGTCAGGAATCCAGCGAGGCCACATGACGGTGATGATTACGTAACGCAGCTTCACTGAGGTGTTTGTTAACGGGAAAAAAACAGACTCGAGGGAAACCTGGGAGGCTCCAAAACCTCCGGGATTACAGACCGGTGGCTTCCCGAGACAGAAATAGCTACAGGCTGCTCTAATTTAGTGAAACATTGAGACATACATGTGACACAGGAACACGGTGACTCATCTCAGGCTGCTCGTGTATTTACCTCAATAGAAACGGTGTTGAGCTGAAGTTTGTTGATGGCGTTTTCTGCTGCTGTCACCGTCTTCACCATCTCAGTCTGCTTCTCCCTCAGCTCTTTCTATGGACACGAGAAACAAACAGACTTCAGCAGGTTTCCTCGTGGAAACCACAACCCACGACATCATGCAGCAAATATGTTGAATCCTAACCGACACAAAGAATTGGATGGAAGCATTCAGGAAAACTCTGTTGTTTCAGAGTTTCCTTCACCTCAGAGGGCTCACATTTCTGATTATATGCTCTGATGTTTGTGGTTTTCAGAGCTCTGGCTCGTTTTCAGCCTCACAAGTCGAGTCTAAATTCCTCAGGCAGGTCCAGGCGACTCTGGAGCTGACGTGAGATTCATCCTAAAGTTTAGGCCGAGTATGACGAGAAATTCCTTTTCTTCAATCAGCAAGCAGCAGCAGGTTCAAACCCAAAATCTGGATCATCACTTCACAATTTACTGCCTGAATAATTAAATCTGGAGGAGAGTTCAAGCCAGGGAAGCCCTCCATCCACGCCCTGATCTGTTCACCGGCACAAACATCCAGAGAATTCAGTCCTTCATGGCGTCAGACGAACGTTCAACTTGTAAGATTCACTCAGGTGTGACTGAACTCAAACCTTCTTTACAATCTGAGAAGCTGCCCTCATTAAAAAGCAGAATTTATGAACCTTTGATTGCTTTGTTTGGAAATATGAACCTGACGTATTTTATTATTGAAAAGTCAGATGGAGGATTTAACCCTATGAAACCCAAACCAGACTGGTGGGTTTTAAAGGTCAATATTCTGTGAAGAATCGCCAAAATTACACTATTTTTCAGAAGAAGGAACTGTAAAAACAGAAAAAATCATCTGATATGAATCATTTCAACAGTCTGCTAACATATCATGTGTGACGTACGGTTATGTAAAAAAAAAAAAAGATCAAATCTAGGCTTAAAATTGTGATAGCTCCAAAGATCACTCTGTTCTACAGGTCTTCTTTATAAAAATGCAAAAACTGAACGCAAAGGTTGCACAGGATCCTGGAAACATGGAAATATTCATTCAAAGTGACCAAAATGTTTGTGAAAATGTCAAAATAACAGAAACTTGGGAGCTTCTCCAAAATAACTGAGAAAACTGTCTGAATTGAAATTTGTCCAAAAATTTTCCAGATAAATACAAAACTTGGAGCTTCTCAAAATAACTGAAAAACTGTCTAATTGAAAAAATTGTCCAAAATGACTCAAATAATGGAAACATAAAAACTTGTCCAAAATAATTGAGTAAACTGGCTTCAGAATTGGTCAAAAATGGCTCAAATTTCTGCAAAAATATCTAAAAAAAAGTTCAAACTTGCCTGAATGTCTAAAAAAAAATCCCAAAACGACTCAATGTTTGTCCAAAAATGATCATGAGAAGAGAATCAAAGCTACTGGATCAATAAATAAACGCAGCACGGCTCAGAAACAGTGAACAGAGGAGCAGCTTGTTGCATGGAGAAACATCTTTCTACAGATGATGAGCAGAGTAGAGAAAAGTCTGGAGAGGCTGGAAACATGGATATAGTTAATAAATATTATTACATTTTGGCTTTTCCTACAGGGCAAAGTCGAGCAAAATCCACTATTTGGAGCCGTGACAAACATTTATAAGAGGTTATAAGTGAACAGCTGTTTATCAGAAACTAATTAGTCTGAGTCATGAAGTGATGCTGGAAAAACCCTGGAGGTGGTTTAAGAGAACTTAACTCTCTTCTGTTCATTTGGATGTAAAAATAATCATGAAATTAAAGATTACTGGTTTTTTTTTTTGTAGTTATAAACAAGATAACACTGGTATCTTGTGTCAGAGAGTAGAGTACAACTAAGAAGAAACTGGTTCTTTAACCTGCTGCAGACTGAATATTTCACTTCCTGTCTGCCGAGTGTTTGAGGTCTGTAGAAAAGCCTTCATACATATCTGGTTCATGAGCTTTTACCTCAGGATGCAGCGAGAGCACGGGATTCTGTTCTGGATTTAGGAGAATATAAACTGTAAGAGGCGGATTAAACTAACAAAAGGGCAGTTATGTAACTTCATTTATTCCACTGTCTGCTCAGGTTTTCTGTCAAAGAACAAAATAACGCTCATATTACTCCGTTATCATCATTTCCCTTCTTGTTCTTTCACAATAAGAGCTTTAAAGCAGTGTGAGAGTCTTTTCAGCCGCATTTCTTCCTTCACTGTTTGTTTTTACGGCTCTAATGAAGCCATTTGAGGTTTTATAAACCAGATCTCTGCAGGAATCTGAGCCCAGATTCTAAAACCTGAGGCTCGCCGGCCGTCGGACATAAACCAGGTTTAGAGTTTCCAGAATGTCGCACATGATTCACTGACCTTCAGAGGAGATCCGGAGGCAGAGTTACTGTTTGGATTGGATTAAATCGGACGACAACTGTGATGCACTCTACCAAATATACACACCTCCTCTGCATCATGTAAAAACACCAGAGTGGGTTTGATTTAAGGAGAAAAACAGTTTAGTTCTGACATATTTTGCTTCCATAACATCTCTTTTATCACAGCAGTGGAAATAAAACACCCAGTAGACTCATTTAGGTGTTCACTTTACTACAATTTGTCTATTTGTGTCTGTAGATTTCAACCATAATATGAAGCCAAATGAGTTTTTTCTCAGTCGATAAGCCAGAAATCTACACTTCAGCAGCACTTAAATGCTCCAAAATGTTCCAATCTTATTCCTACTTTGTAAATTCTCAAGGTTTTCACAGAGGAATGGCTTCATATATCTATCACAACCTCACTTAAAGAACATTTTATTCCCAAAAATAGATTTTTTTCCCGGCTGTTGACATTGCTTTCTGATTTATGGAGCAAGTTGTTGGAGATACATTCAGCATGGTGGAACATCTTTCTACAGCCGATGAGGAGAGCAGAGAGGAAATAACCTAAAATTGTGTCAATGGCATAAACTCATCTAAAATTCTTGTAAAAAAGATTCAAAGAGGCTCAAAATTTGCCCAAAATAACACAAATGCCTCAAAATGTATTGGAAAAAAAGGTCTATAAAGGTTCCAAATTTCTCCAAAATCACATAAGTTTGCCTGAAATGTTTGAAAAAAGTAAGAAAAATTACTCACAATCTGACGATTTGTAAACATCTCTGTCCTAGAAATGCATGCAAATGAGTGCATGTTTACAAAGCGTCATTTGCATATTCAAACCGAAATCTCTCGCTGTCAGTGATCAGCTGAGGAGGTTTCTGTACGTTAACATAAACCCACCTCCAGTATCTCCCATTAAAAGATTATTTCTGAGCTCCAAATTGCAAATTAAAGCCACTCCTGTTTCCTTTCTTTTGATGCTGAAAGCTTTTATTTACTCAGGAGAACCTTTGACACAGATTGAAAAGCAGAGCTGGATGTTAGACTTTAAAAGGCCTGCTTTTGAAAGCTCCAGCAGCTAACTGAGGATTGTTTTCATTATCAGGTGCTTTTAATGATAAATTCATTCATTATTGAGTTAAAATGTGAAAAAAATCTGAAAATATGAGGGAAAATAAAGGGTTAATTTGACTTATTTTATTGGAAAAATGCTCCAAAAAGCCACAAATGCTGAGTTCACAGTGATATAAAACACTGAAAAGCGGAAGATTCTCACTTTCAGACACTTTACTTGATGAATAATTTACACTGAAGGTTCCCGGAAAGCTTTAAAAGGCCAAAAATAAATCAGTTTTCCTGTTTCTCTCGTTGAATACTGAATATTTCCAGCTCTGTGTGCCAAGAGAAAAGGTTCCTGTTTGGTTGAATTAATGTTACGCTGGCAGCCATGAGTAGATTTTATTATTTTACGGGGATTCAGATTCAGAAAAAGTGTTTGTGTGAGAGCAGAGGTGAAACGAGTCGATTTAAATCTGTTTGAAGGAGTTCTAATTAAAGGACGGCACACTGTAAAAAATTAATTAGTAAAAAATAGTAAAAATCTGTAAAGTTATTATTTTTTTCCAGTTTAAATACAATAAAATTGTGTGATTTAATGGTCAAACACTGTAAATGAACAAAAACTTGTTTTTAAAAATACAGATTTTCAGATGTGGACATTTTTTTTTAAGAGTCAAAATGTAAATTTATACTTTCTTGTGATTTTATTGCACATTTAACAAAATGGGGAAAATCTGTAAAATAAAAACTTTTTTCTATATTTTAGATCTTAATACAGATTTTTTCTTTTGAACAGACAAAAAAGCTGCAAAGCGACAAAAAAGTGGACAAACGATAAAAGCGAGACAAAAAAAATGACAAAAGCCAGAAACAAAATGACCAAAAAACAGACAAACGGCACAAACGAGACAAAAAGGAAACACAAAACAACAACCTAAGCAAAACACAAAATGATCATAAACAATAAAAACAAGAAGCAAAACAACAAAAGCATGAGACAAACAACAAAAGTCAGGCAAAAGTCTGACAAAAAAACAACAAAACAAGACCAAAATATTATGAAAGGCGAGTTAAACAAAATGATTAAATACAGACAAACACATGCAAGGACAAAAAAAAACTAACGACAAACGGATACACAAAACACGTAAATGACAAAAAAGAGAAAAAACACAAGGGAGGGCAATAGCGATAACACCAAAACGGCAAAACATGAAACAAATGACACAAAACAAACCAAGAGACAAAACATTTGATTAAAAAATTACAAAGCAAACAAAATAATAGACAAACGACAAAAATGAGGACAAAAAAATTACCAAAATCCGAGAAACAAAACAACTCAAAAAATAGACCAAAACAGACAAAAATACACAAAGATACAAAAACAAGACAAAAACTTACAAAGACTAGACACAATTGACAAAAGAACAACGTTCAAATCTAATACTTCACTTTATGATCTAGAAACACTGTCATGGTCTAGAAATGATTTAAATTTACAGTTTGCTAATTTACAATCTGCAGTTCATGTCTTCTCTGTAATTTGTATCCTCTGAGGGCCAGATTGGACCCTCTGGAGGGCCGCTTTTGGCCCGCGGGCCTCATGTTGGGACCCCTGCTCCCCTGGTTCCTGGACTCACCTCTATGCGGCGCCGGGCCTCCTCCACAGGGACCGTGTTGTGTCCTCGGTGCTCCTCCGTCACACAGTCCTGACAGACGCAGCAGTCGTCAGCGCAGCAGAACAGCTCCAGGGGCCACTTGTGGCTCTCGCAGGTCCGCCGCTCGATGTCCCTCAGCGGCTCCACCAGACGGTGGTTCTGGAACTTGGGGTTCTCCAGGTGAGGCCGGAGGTGGGCCTCGCAGTACGACACCAGGCAGGTGAGGCAGGACTTCAGGGCCCTGCAGGGGCTCTCGATGCAGGAGTCGCAGACCACATCGTCGGGGCCCAGCGGCTCCTCCAGCGGCTCCTCCTTCTCCTCATCCTTCTCCTTCTCCTCCTCCTTCACCTCCTCCTCTTTGGGTTCCTCGTCCTCCTTCCTGTCGTCCTCGGACTCCTTCAGGTCTTCTTGGATCTTCACCTCCTCCTGACTCTGCTGCTCCTTGCTGCTGATCTCAGGGGCCTCCGGGGCCCCGTTGTGCTTCTGACAGTCTGGACCTCCTTTACCTCTGAGGCAGGAGCTGCAGACGGAGTGACCGGAGGCCGACGGTTCGACTCCGCTCAGCTCACCTGAGCAGCTGCTGCACAGCTGTCTGCTTTCCTCTGCTGCTGGGTCTGCCATGGTTCCTCTCTGAGCCGCTGCTGCTTCTGACAGCCGGCAGTTCCCGGATCTCCCTGAAGAGCCGTGAAGCCACACCTAGATGCTGAGAACGTCAGCCGCCCGCCCCCTCAGCTCCAAACACCCACAATCAGGAGCGAGGCCTTAGGGTGGAGCCAGCGCCGAGGTGTCGGGTTGCATTCCCCCACAGGCTCCGTGTTTGAACGTGAACTGAAACTTGTAACTTCTGCAATCAGTAAACAACAGCTCCTCTGTTTGGACTCACCCTCTGATGAACCCAGGCCGCCATTGTTCCTCTGAACGATCAGACAGTCCTGATAAAAACCACCTCTGTTGCCTTTGTCTGCTCACCTGCTTCCTGTTTCACATGGAAATAAGTTGAAAGTCCAGAAGGAAAAGCAAACAGAGCAGATCCGGCCTGATGCTGCCACCAAGTGTCCACAGATTCACTCTGATCTGGACTAAAAGTTCCTCCCAGAAATGAAGAAAATCAGTCAAGTGACATTTAGTGGTGTGTTTGTGTGGTCACATGACACGTCACATGAAGAATCAGCCAATCAGATCAGACCTCAGTGCTCCTTTATGTGTTAAAATAAACCTTAAAATGATCTCTGCAAAGGCCAGAAAGTCAAATCTTTAGAAAAGCAACTAGAGGAAGAAAAAACACGATGAAATGATGAGAAAAAGGCCAATGGAAATGTAAGTATTTTAGGAACAGAATAACAAGATCTGTCTGGCTCTGACACCTTTAAGCTGTAAAATTAATCAAACTGCTTTAGTCAAGGCTTAAACACACAGAAAACCAAATTATATTATATAATGATGAGATCACTTTAAGGCTGCAAACATTATCAGGATGTGATAATGAAAATTTACATGAAGAATGAGCCAATCAGATCAGACCTCACTGCTCCTTTATGTGTTAAAACAAAGCCAACAATGATCTCTGCAACACTAAAAAAGCTCATTTACTAGCGTCAAATCTTTAATAAAAACAACTAGAGGAAGAAAAAACAGAATGAAATGATGAGAAAAAGGCAACAATGGGAGGAAATGTAAGTATTTTTAGATCTAAATCATCAAGATGTCGCACCGCCCCAATAAAAGCTGTCTGGCTCTGACACTTTAAGCTGTAAATTTAATCAAACTGCCTCATTTTTATGTGTTTCAAGGCTCTAACACACAGAAAACCAGGAGAACAGTATATTATATAATGATGAGATCACTGTAAAGCTGCAAACAGCAATTATTTTCCTTTATTTAAAAATAACTGACTGATTCGTCAGTGTACAAAAGCTCAGAATAGCTTAAATATTCCATTAATCTCTTATTGCGACGAAGCAGCGGGCAAAATGAAACGATGCTGAGTGATAGAAAACTAGAAAAACCAGTGAATTAATCCACCTGTGTCATTTTAAATACCAGTTCTGCTGCACAGTCTCAGATTTAGTTGAGTTTTTTGATATTTAGGACCAAAAAACTGAAAAAGTTTGGCAGAATTTGAAGCATTTTGCATGTTTTCAGTCCTCAGATCTCCAGAAATCTCCAGAAATAAAACTCCAACAGTCGTGAACTTTGCTGAGGACACAGACAGAAGAGTTTCCTGTAGATAAAAATGACAGAATGGCTCCAACGGAGGACATCATTTTAATTATCGGCACTTGAAAATGAGGAAGGAAGTGCAGAATATTCCAACTATGGTGCTATTGTGGCAAGAGAAAATTCCTGAGAGAATAAAAATTCTGTCTTTGTTCAACATTTAACCAACTTCTGAGACTCTAACATCAATTTGATCTATGTGTAAGTATGATGAGGCAAAGTTGCCCTTTTTTTTTGCTATTTTGACTTGAAACTTGTTCAAAATGCCTCAAAAATGGTCTAAAATTGAATTAAAATTGTCCAGAATGACAATAATCAATAATTATTGGACCTTAAAAACAGAAGAAGGTGCAGAATGTTCCAACTATGGTGGTACTGTTGCCCCAGAACATTCCTGTAAGTGAATATATGTGGATGGAACCATATTTCTACTGATGTTAGAGCCTCAAACGTTGGTGAAATGTCGACCAAAAAAAATATAAATCCATATCTATACACTTACAGGAACTTTATGGGCCATAATACCAGCCTAGTTGGAGTATTTTGCCCTTCGTTCCATTTTCAAGGTTCAATAATTTATCATTATTGTCATTCTGGACAATTTTGAGTCATTTAAAGACCGTTTTTGTGTCATTTTGGATGATTTTCAAGTCATTTGGGACAATTTCTACTCATTTTGAACAAGTTTCAAGTCAAAATAGCCTCAAAGGTTGGTGAAATGTCGACCAAAGTCTGCATTTTTAGTAGGAAATATGGATACACCTCTGTACACGTACCTACAGGAACTTTCTGGGGACACAATAGCACCATAATTTGAAAAATTTGCAATTTTTTCCTCAGTTTTAAAAATATGTCTTCTGCTGGAGCCATTCGGTTATTTGGATCTACTATAAATATTCTGTCTGTTTCCAAATGTAATGACTGTGGGAGTTTATTTCTGGAGATACTGAAACCTTCATTGGCTAATCAGCTAATATGTCATTTAGACATTCTTAAAATTCAGCCAAAACATCCTACATAAACTTAGTTTTGGGTCCAGACGTATATAAACTGAAAAATTAAAGCTGCTCTGGTGAATATTTCTTTAATGGTGGATGGAATGAAATGTGTGTGATGTAAAAGTTGTCGTTGTCTCCAACTCTGCAGCTCTAAAGAGCATTTTAGCCTCTTTCAGCTCATTGTTTTGGTCAAACTGCAGCTTTAGCGTTTCATCAAATGGCTTCCAGATGCAGCAGAGAGATGTTTTATTGAGGAAAACTCCAATAAACCAACAGAACACAATGTTCTCAGCATCAAATAGTAGAAAAACACAGGTAGCAACCTGCTGATGGACACAGTTTAGCATTTAGCAGCTAAAAATACTCAAGAAACCACAAAGAAAGTTGAAAATCAGCAAATATTGGACTTAAATTCATCAGGTGGCCAAAAACTAAAGCTCAACTGTTTGTGTTTGTGGTTTCTGCTGCCCCCAAGTGGCAAAAAAGTGAATTTATGCTGCTTTAAGTATTTAAATGTTTACGTTTATTGACTGATTTGTTCATCAGAAATTTATTTTTTTAAATAAATATGTCAGTATGTTGAAATAGAAGGCAATAAAACAATGTTTAAATCATTAAATTCATGTTAAAATTTATTCTCAGAAAGAAAAACACTAAAACACATTCATGTCCTTAAAGTCTTGCAGCTACAGAAGTTGTTCAGGAAATTGCATTGATGAAAAGTTTAGCGTCTGTCAGTGCAGGAAACCAGAGATCTGTCTCATGAAGCCAGCATTATTACCACTGATTATTGTGCTTTTTGGATAAACTGTATTAGATTTTATCCTCTATTTCACTTCATGGATCATCAACCATCACTTTAACTTAATTAAGATGCTTTTTTATGTTTTTCTGCTGAATTTTTCTGTAAAACTTGTTGAATTTAACACACAGTTTTCTTATTAATTTAAGCTGGCTTGGTGAGTTCTTTTCATTTAAACAGAGTATTTTTATACCACTTTAGAACTCGTGAGTTTTTCTAACTTTTAACAAACTAGTACATGCACTAGCTAAACCTCCACAGAGATTCCTCTTTTTGTAGGTTTTTGTTTCATTTTTAGCTTATTTTTATTGCAAATTAGTCACTTACCAGGTTAAATAAACAAGAAATAATAGAATAAAACAAGAAAAAATAGAATGTTATCGTTATTTTCATTAGAACAGTTTTCCTTAAATTAACCACAACTAATCCACCAAGTTAACATATTAAAATCATGTATTTGTGCCCATAAAATACAACTTTTAACAGCAGGTAGTTATTTCTGTATATACTTTATACTGCATGTGCGTTTTATTTGTTTTGTTTTATAAGATTACTGCATTTTAAAGCTGAAAAATGAGATTGCCAGCAAGAATCAGCATCTTATTTACCCTCCTGCTGTCCTCATTTAATGGGCACCGAATTAATATTGTTTCCTTGTCTGAAAAAATCCAAAATTCAGAAAAAAAAATTTGCAAAACCTTTAGGAAGAAAATTCCAATAATTCCTTAAAAGTTTCCCTTAAAAGTTTTATTTTTAAAAAAAATCTCCCAAATTTGGCAAGAAATTCATGTAAATATTTTCAAAAAATGAGTAAAAATCTTCCAAAAAAATCCTTAAAATATCTAAAGTTATACATATATTTCCGTAACATTTTTAATATTTTCTTAAGAACATTCACAAAAAAAATCAACCAAAATCCAGCGAAATTCGCTGGATTTTGGTTGATTTTTTGTGAATGATCTTAAAGAAATATTTTTAACATTTCTTTTTTTCCACCATAAAGTGCTCAAAGATTTCCCAAAATGTTAAAAATGTGGACATCAGAAGTTTCACTGTGAAAATTATTATTTTTTTCCACATTTTCAAACTTTAAAACGGGTTAATTTTGACCCGCAGGACGACACGAGGGTTAAACTCTGAATCTTACTGCAGGTTAATAGTAAATCAGCAGGGAGAAGCTTCAGTAAACCTGGTTGTATTTGCTTCATGAGACAGACCCCAGGTCAGTTCAAGTGCTCCCAATGATCACAATCAGCTCAGTGGTTGGTGCATCTTTGTGTTAAATCGTCTCTAGAAGTGCAGGATATTCATTAATTCATCGGAACGCTGATTCAGTCTGTTCTGTGTGTCCGAGGCTCAAACCTGAACTCCGGAGGCTGAAACGTTTGTGCTTCAGAGTCCAAACGGTTTCTTCCTCCTCCTCTTTCGTCACTGGACGCCGACCAGCTCGGTGATGGGCGGAGCGAACACCATGAGCTCCTGGTACCTGTTGAAGAAGAGCTGCAGCCTGGACAGGTAGCCGTCCTCCTGGTAGGGAAGCTGCTTCTCCGTCAGGTACTTGGACACGACGGGCTTCACCTGGACGACAGAAACACAAGGGACGGATTCACAGTCTGATGGGTTTGTAAGGAAATAAAATGTTTACATCAGGAACCATCTCTGTTTATATGGAGCTGGAATAATAGTAATGAACTCTATTTCTATACCAGATTATATAACTGGAGCTACAAAACATTAAAATACCAAAGCATTAGAAAAAAACAACAAAAGTTTAAAGAAGACAATAAACAACAATAAAGACAGCCCAGCATTAAAACAAAGCATCAGAAAAGGAATAAAATGTAAAAAAAAAGCTTTTATTCTGCTCTTAGTGCATTATTTCCACGACACATAAAACATTTTAATGTTTGTATATTCTTATTTCACACAGGATATTTTTATTCAGAGTGTATATTATATTTATTGTGTATTTTACAATTAAATATTTTTCTTTCAGTCATTTTGCATTTTAGATTTCTTTATTGTGCATTTTAGATTTTTATTCTTAAGGATTTATTTTCTTTTATTTTGTACATTTCTTCTGGTGCATTCTGCATTTCCCATACTTATTCTGCATTTATATTTTTTCTTATTTTGTATTTTTCTCCTTGTGCATTTTTGATTTTTCTTATTCTGCATTTTAGATTTTTTCTTATTTAAAAATTTTCTTCTTCTGCATTTTGCGTTTTAGCTTTTATGACTCTTTATATTTACTTGCTGCACACCACATTGCACATACACTTTCTGGATGGATGAAGTTTGTCTTGAAAAAGCTCAAAAAAATCACAAATGTAACATCTGAGAAACCCCAGTAAAGTTCATTATTATCCCCGCCTCCACGAAGTGGAAAAGGGGGATATAGGTTTGGCCTCCCTCCGTCCGTCCGACATGAAGGGGACAGCTTTTCTCGGAAACTATTACAGCTGGGATTACGAACTTTAGTGTGTAGTTTCACATCATGGACACCTTGATCAAGTTCGAAAATGAGACCTGTGTGATAATATTTAACAGAGTTATAGCCCTTGATCACTATTTTGGATATAGACTCATAGACATCACATGTGGCGGGGGATATTGATGACCATGTCGTCTTGTTATCATTATTATGACCACATTCATGTCTGTTTCCAGTAAAGACTTTGTAAGTTTACATTTTTCATCATTAAATGTTGGTATTAGCAGTTTATTTATATCTAATAATCCCACTGAGGATCCTCGCTGCTCTTTCTGGGAATAAACAAATGACTCAATCACTATCTGTGGCTCTGACATGTTTACATGAGGAGGTCAGCTGAGGTTTTAACATCATTCTTTCCTTCTGTGTTTTCGTTAAATCAAACTTTCCTCCAGCAGCACAAGGAGCTGAACACTGAGTAGAACCTGACAACACGAAGTTATTCACGGTCTGGACTTGAGAAACCTCACCTTCAGACACATGTTGTCGGACAGGAAGGGGAAGAGGTGATGCTCCACGTGGCAGTTGATCAGCGAGTGTCCGAACATCCAGTCCAGCAGCGGGTTACGAGGAAGGTTCAGGACTCCGTGGGTCATCTGGTAAATCCTCTTGGGACGGCGAGTCGGAGAAAACATCGGCAAACCGATGTGCTGCGATAAGAGGAAGATCTAATTAGCTTCTGTCACATAATAATCACACGTTATAAATGCAGGACTGTAGTTTATTTTTGTATCGGGGCGGATACAGACTAATTTTAGTGGGAGGGCACAGGGGGGTACAACAGAAAAGCTGTGAGAAAAAATGAAAGCTGCAACCAACCTCTCGCTTTTACAAAGTATTTTCATGTTTTTTTTGGCTCTTTAACCCAATAGGAAAGCTGTATATGACCTTTTCATTTTGGACTGCTAACATTAAATTATGATGGATTTGTTTCCTTGTTTATGTGAATTACAGCATCATCAGCTGCAGCATCTACCTGTAAAGTAAAACTGGTAAGCTCAACGACAGAATCCTGAGGGCAGTTAAGTGACAAATATTGTGCAAGAACAGCACTATATGCAACCCTGTCAATTTCCACTTCTTAGAATGTTTACTGACAATTATCACAGCAGAAGATCCAGCTGATTGAGTGCGGCGACGCCCCCCTCAGGCGGCCTTCAGTTCTTTAGGCGCTGGCTTGCTAGCCTAGCTGCGCTAGACCAATGTTCTGAAGACACAAGGGTCTAGGCACACTCGACAGGGAGGGAGGCGAGCTAAAAGGTTGTCTATCAAATCACTCTGCAGCAATTGGGTAGGTATACAACCAATCAGCGCAACGAATAGGCTCCTAGAGCGCCGGAAATCAGAGGATGCGGTAGTTCGGTGAAGCCTTATTTATACAGTCAATGGGAGAAGCTCAAGTACACACGTGGACAAAATTGTTGGTACCCCTCAGTTAAAGAAGGAAAAACCCACAATTCTCACTGAAATCACTTGAAACTCACAAAAGTAACAATAAATAAAAATTTATTGAAAATTAAATAATCAAAATCAGCCATCACTTTTGAATTGTTGATTAACATAATTATTTAAAAAAACAAACTAATGAAATAGGGCTGGACAAAAATGATGGTACCTCTATAAAAGATTGAAAACTATTTGACCAGAGTGACATGATTAACTCAGGTGTGTCATTTAATTGACATCACAGGTGTTTCCAAACTCATAATCAGTCAGTCTGCCTATTTAAAGGGAGACAAGTAGTCACCCTGCTGTTTGGTGAAAAGGTGTGTACCACACTGAACATGGACAACAGAAAGCCAAGGAGAGAATTGTCCCAGGACATCCGAAAAAAAAATTCTAAACAAGTATATTATAGACAATTATAGACAGGTATAGAAGCCATTTCTCGCGCATCCTCACGTATGGAGGCCATCAGCGCAGACTCCTCAACGTCAGATTCGCTCGGTGAGCCCACAGAAGGCCCATCAGCCGAGCCAGAGGGGGAGAGGTATCTCGAGGCAGCGTCAGCAGCACAATTGCTCTTGCCAGGAAGGTGCGCGATGTCAAACCGCCATGGGAGGGTGCGCTGTTTGAGTCTAAAGAGACGAGAGTTGGAGATCTCGTCCAGCGTGCGGTCGCCAAATATCTTCACCAGGGGCCTGTGGTCGGTAACAACGACAAGGTCATCGCATCCCTGCGTGAAGTATTTAGTCTGCTCCAGACCCCAGGCCACAGCCAGGGCCTCCCCCTCAATAGCAGCGTAGCGCTGCTCAGCCGGGGACAGGAAGCGGGAGCCAGCGAGAGTGATCTTCCATCCACCCGGGCAGCAATCTGGGAGCCCAGTGCCGCAGTTACAGTGCTGCTGGAGCAAAAAATACCCAATCCCACGCCTGGACCAATCCGGACGGAGGCAGGTTCGCTGCTGCATGTCAAATATCTCCACGCCCTCATGGATGGCTTCGACTATGGCACGCTTGGACGCCTGAAACGCAGACTCCAGATCAGGGGACCAGGAGAACTGGCAGCGCGGGCTAAGAAAGAGCTTAAATGGCGCCATTATGTCCCGCAGCTGCGCGTAGTTGGCGACCTGGTTGACAAGGCCGAACCAGCTTCTGATGTCTGTCGTGGACACAGGGGACCAGGAGAACTGGCAGCACGGGCTAAGAAAGGGCTTAAATGGCGCCATTATGTCCCGCAGCTGCGCGTAGTTGGCGACCTGGTTGACAAGGCCGAACCAGCTTCTGATGTCTGTCGTGGACACAGGGGAGGGGAAATCCCGAATTGCGTCCAGGTACTTAGGCAGAGGTTCAATGGTGGTGTCCGAGACCCTAAAGCCTGCAAAGTCAACCGCCCTTTCCGCAAACTGAAATTTGTCCGGGTTCAGCACAATACCAGCTCGGCCGACCCGGGTGAGGAAGTCAATAGTCCTCCACCAGTGCTGCTCTAGGTCAGTGTCATAGTGGACAGTGTCATCAACGCATCGCTCCTTACGCTCAAAATCTGAGATGATAGCGTCAAAGCGGCGGTTGTAGCCGTCCCCGGAGGACAGAAAACCCTGTGGCGCCCGGGTGTAACGCCAACGGCCAAAAGGTGTAATAAACGTGGTGAGGTGTCTATCTGCCTCACGCAAGGGCACACTATGGTACCCATTCCAAGCATCAGTAACGGTCTTCCAGGTCCCCTTCGGAACACGGCATGCCAGGTGGAATGGCGATTCAGAGGCGAACGTCTCACGCTGGCAGAATTTGTTGAGGGGGGAGAGATCCACAGTCCTCCGGGGTGAACCGTCATGTTTACGAGTGACCACCATACGGTGACACCACGTCACAGGTTCACCGTAAGGAACACGCTCTATCACACCAAGGGCCTCGTCTCTAATTAGGTCATCATAGACCCTCTGCTGCCAGTGCAGGGGCAAGGTGGCCGCTGTATGGCAGGTCCGTGGCACTGCAGCAGGGTCCACATGGATCTCTATAGGAGGCCCGTCCATGCATGGTAACGCCCGGTGGGGGCAGGTGTTAAACGTGGATGAGGCATACCTGTCAAGCAGCCAAGCCTTCATCCGATGATTGTTGTCTGGCACGCAAGGGAAAGGCAGCTCAGCAGGGTGGGCCGGGGGGGTCGTGCGCAGGGGGCACGGGCACCTGGCCACAAAGGTATTAGGTGAGCCCCTGCAACCATCAGCGGTTCCCAATGAGCCAAGAGAAGGGGACACAGCAGGAGTGCGCTGGGCGCCTGACGTGCTTCCACTCACGAGCCCCCCCAACAATTGCCGAGGGGAAACCAGCTGGTAAGAGGCCGAGGGAAAGCAAAGTCTCATAAGAGAGGTACATGGTGTTCACCGAGCTGCTCACATAAATCATCATCCTGTGAAAAGCCACACCTGTGGAACTCCTCCAAAGACCAAAGGTCCGACTGGGCACCAGTATCTGCAATGGCAGACACAGTCGTCCCGCTGGGGGCGTGGGGCGCCAGCACCACCTCCAGGTCTCACCGAACCATCAACAGAAATCTGAATCGAAACCCGGGGGTGCTCCTTCATCCGAGCGCGTCGCCACTCCCCCTTAGTAAAGATATGGTGTGGGAGCCTAGCGGGCCCAGTCATGGCACCTGAGGGTGTCAGGGTGCTATGCTGGTGTTGGCCCTCGTGACGACCCCTACGTCTACGGCGACCGGAGCCAGAGTCGACCAGGGATATCTGGGCGATCGGCCCAGCACTCACAGCGGCCTGTTGACCATCCGGAGCCGGCTGCCGCCGTCTCCCCCTCCTGTGCGCCCTGAAACAGTCCAAACACACCTGGTGGGGCTTCGAATTCCACCCACGGGGCCCCTCAGTAAACACATTAAAAATCCCCTTGCAGTCACGGCAAGCCGCCCGCTGAGACATATTGACGTCAGCAGAGGGAGGGGCAGTGCTCGCCCGTGCGCCGGTCTGGCGCCGGAAAGATGATACTGCTGACAGAGAGGAGGGCGGTAGAGCGTTCCGGGCAATTTCTCTGTTTTCTACCAGGGCGATCACCTCATTCACCGTCTTATTCAGCACATCAGGAAAACCAAGAGTCTCTCGGCGGATATCAGTGTCATAAATGCCATTAATAAGAACGTCACGAACAATGTGGTCACTGTAATCCACGTCTCTACCGCACACACACGCAGTGTGGAAGGCGCACGTCTCCGCTTTGCCGCGCACCCTGGCTGCAAAGGCGCGAAACGTCTCCTCCCGTTCCTGGTGCAGCTGGAGCAGCTCGGTGCGCAGAACGCACGCAGCCACGGGGATGACCGCCAGCGAGCGCATGGCGGAGAGGAGGGCCGCCGCAGGTCCGGTCGCAGCATCCGGGTTGGTCTGAAGAAGGCTGTCACCGAGGTCCGGCCCGGCGCATTGGAACAGCTGGAAAGGGGCCTGGGCGTCCGTGATGCCCGATCCCGCGCAGAACACTTCCCAGCGGCGCGTGAACAGGTTCCACTCCTCGATGGACACGCCGACATCAACCGTGGGGCGCTCTAGCTTCGGACCCGCGGGAGACGATGCCTGGGGTGGCGTGGCCGGGACGGGCAGAGGCTGATGAGCCAGCCCGTGGTTCGACAGCAGGGCGATGGCGAGAGCTTCGGACACATCGGCGGAGACAAACGCGCAGCCGGGGACGGAGCACTGTACCACCACCATGGTTTCTTCATGAAGAAACACGCTTCTCGATGTCAGACAGATGTTTTAATGACAACGATGAAGAAACCCTAAAACGATACAGAGGCAGAAACGTAAGCTAAAGCCTTCACTTTCCTCATAACAGGGATAATAGAGAGTCACTTACATGTAACGGGCAGAACAGCTCAGTACATCCACTCCAGCATGAACAACAATGAATGAGCGATAATCCCGCCAACAGCGGGTTCTTATTCTCTCAATACCACCTGACCTGGCATAACCAGAGGCCCCTAACGGCCGGTGGTGATCTCTGCACTAATGGATAAAAAATTCATTCAAAAAATAATCCAATGGATTAAAAAATGCAATTTCATTAAATAATAATTAAATAATAAAAATAAAATTTCTCAAATACATATTCATATAAATAAATGCATAGCGAACAAATTTAAAAAATAATTAAATGAAAACAAAAAATTATACGACAAAAAATAAATAAAATAATGAGATAAAAGATAGAAGTACTGAATAAATAATTCACCCGGAAAGGTCGAGCTTCAGCGACTGAAAGTGGTGATTTATGGAAACAAAACCAAACATTTGGATCCAGTTGATTCAAATGTTCAAAAAAATATGATAATGACCACTTTTATTTTGTGTTACTTAATGTATTTGGAAGACGACATGAAGGTGATTTACTGACAGATGATTGGTTTGTTTGGTCAAATTAATTCCTCCAAATAAACCAAAACAAGTAGAGAACTGCTGCCACCGATTAAAATGACAAACTGAAGGAGCACAAAGTGTTCAGAGCACTTCTTCTCCAACTAGAATCAAAGGTCGTCCTCGGCTCTGGGTTCAGGTTAAAAAGACAGAACGTCGGCCAACAACAGCATCAGGAGACCTGAAGACCAGATCTTCAGTCCGACCCCCCCCACGGAGAACAAACACCGTCCAGGATCTGTGTTTCTAATCCACACTTTGATCAGAACAAAGACCCGCAGGACTCCATCTGGGAAAATCATGCATGAATTGTTCCTCTTTTTCCCGTTAGTTCGCTCTGATCGCCACACAAAGCTGCATTCAGCCCCAGTATCTCAAAAGGCCTTTTTTTTTACCCACCGGGTTCTGATGACCGTCTGAACCAAACTGTGAGAACCAAACACGTGTAAAATATTTCATGAGCTGTCAGAGAAAAGTGGAGCTAGAAATCCAAACAACGTCGAGAAAATATGTGGAAAATGTTGGAGCTGGATCAGTTTGACTCAAAAAAGACTCGATATTTGTCACACTTCACATTTCTTCGTTATGAGGTCAAGTTTAACCTAAAATATCTCAGCGTTCTGATATAAAGCCTCGTCGAGGAGTTTAACAGATCACAGCCCATGACTGTTTTTTATTAACGTTATTTAACTTTTTCCATCTTCTTCTTACAACTTCTACTTCTTTACATCCTCTCTCTTCTGCCATTATGGAGGATTTCCAATTATTTAAACAGGGCACTAGTGCTGATCGATTACTTCAGTACCAATATGTGGTATAGTACAAGACACAAAGGATGCTGAAATAATCTAACACTTACACAAAAAGGCACAAAAATGTCACAAAAGAATGCTTAAATAACTAAAAAATGACAAAAAGACACAAAGGGGTGCTTAAATAAAAAAATGACACAAAAAGACACAAAAATGATGCAAAGGGATGCATAAGTACCACAAAAATGACAAAACAATGCAAAATGATAAAAATGACACAAAAATATGCTCAAATAACTGAAAAAATGACACAAAGGGCACAAAATAATGCTAAAATAACAAAAAATTAAAGATAAAAAGACACAAAAGAATGCTTAAATAAGTAAAAAAAAATGACAAAAAGACACAAAGTAGTGCTTAAATAACACAAAAATGACACAAAAGACACAAAAATGATGCAAAAGGATGCATAAATACCACAAAAATGACAAAAAAGGCAAAATGATAAAAAAGACACAAAAGGAAAAGTAACTGAAAAAATGACACAAAAAGACCATAAATGATGCTAAAATAACATAAAAATGACACAAAAACCCAGAAAAATGACACAAAAGAACACTAAAACAAACACAAAAACGACAAAAAGACGCAAAATGACACAAAAAGACACAAGTCCAACGAGTCCAACGATGGATTAAACCTCCTGTTTGTGTGACGAGTTTGAAGCTTGATATTCCATTAAACATCAGCCGTTTCAGCTACAATAGTCATTTACCACATTAACAATGTCTACACTGGATTTATCATTCATTTAATGTGATCTTCACTGAAAAAAAAGATTTTCTTTCAAAAATAAGGACATTTCTAAGTGACTCCAAACTTTTGAATGGCAGTGTGTTTTGTTTTCACGACTTTAAGGCCTTTTTGTTGAAGAAAAGTAAAGTGAATTGTGTGTTTTTCATTCTCTGCAGACGTTCTCACCTGGAAGATGTTGACGTGGATGTAGGGAACGGAGAACATGGCCCTGCAGACCAGCATGCAGAGCAGAGCGCTGAGCGGCGACGTGAAGCCAGAGACGTTGATCAGCAGCCAGTACTGGGAATACAGGCCCAGCGTTACCATGGCGACGGTCCTCAACACCAGCACCGCCGAGTGACCCCTGAGGTGAGCTGCAGAAACAGCAGACAATCGGAAAGCTTCACACAGGTGAGAATAAACTCACACCGAGGCGACCAGACGAGCTCGCACCGACGCTCCAAGAGGATCAGAAAGTGTCTCGACTTTATGCCGATTATCGCGTTCGACGCCGAAATATTTCCTACCGAGGGCGACCAGCGGGGTGATGATGGGGACGGCCAGCGGGGCGACAAACAGGTAGATGGACCGAGGCAGGAAAGGCACCTTCCAGACGCTGGAGTCGCCCAGGCCGATGACGTTGGTGTGAGCGTGGTGCATCTTGATGTGACCCTTAACGCCGGCCGGAGCCGAGAACGAGCCGCAGACCTGAGAGGACAAAAAACAAAACCTGAGGAGATCAATAATCCAGCAGGGAAATCAATACCGATAGAACTACACGCTGTTAGTGTTTGCTTTGGTTAGCAGCCAGCAGGACGGAACAGGAGGTTACTGGGACTGTTTGTTTTCTCTGAGAGTGGATAAAAACTCACAGGTGAGTTCACAAGTTCATCTTCCTGCTGCACAGTTTATCAAAGTAAACTTTAATAACCTGCTGCTTTATCTGGAAACTGTTTCAAAGGTCAGACTCAGGTAGGAAAGTATTTTATTGAATTTTAATGACACTCTGAGTCTGATTCAGTCACAACTAGAGTTTATAACCAGCTGCTTTAAAAAGACACTGGAAGAAATTAATGCTTTCAACTGTTTTTTTTTTAAGCAAATTACTGTTATTTTCTAGCCTAGCCACGCTAGACCCAGGTCTGAAGACACAAGGGTCTAGGAACTCTCGACAGGGAGGGAGGCGGGCTAAAAGGTTGTCGTCAAATCACTCTGCAGCAATTGGGTAGGTATACAACCAATCAGCGCAACGAATAGGCTGATGTAGTTCCTGGAGCGCCAGAAATCAGAGGATGCGGTAGTTCGGTGATCAGTCAAGCACTGCCTGTCATCACAAATACACCATCCATTCCCCACTGTGCAGCACGGTGGTGGCAATATCATGATATAAAGCATGGTGGTGGCAGCATCATGATGTGAAGCATGGTGGTGGCAGCATCATGATGTGAAGCATGGTGGTGGTAGTATCATGACGTGAAGCATGGTGGTGGCAGTATCATGATATAAAGCATGGTGGTGGCAGTATCATGATGTGAAGCATGGTGGTGGCAGCATCATGACGTGAAGCATGGTGGTGGCAGTATCATGATATAAAGCATGGTGGTGGCAGTATCATGATGTGAAGCATGGTGGTGGCAGCATCATACCATTTCCACATCTGCAGCTACAGATCTACAGATGTTACTGTAGCATATGAGACCCCTTTCAAACATAGGGCACGTCCCATACACCCCCATGATGTCGATGCTGTCAGGCAACACCCTCAGGAACTTCTTGACTCAGGGATCATACGAGAATCTGAATCCCCATTTGCTTCCCCCATCGTCGTTGTCCGGAAGAAGAATGGTTCTGTTCGTCTTTACATTACATTAATACCTCTCTCCAGGTATTTACAGACAATCTCAGTTAATTCCTGCAGATCTCACCTCGATGAAGAAGACGGCCCAGAACTTGGCCCAGGCCTGAGACTCGCTCAGTGCCCCATGGCTGGCCAGGTGAGTCCCTTTGACGGTGATGATGCCGTGAGCCACGCCCATCAGCAGCATGCCCGCCGAAAACCACAGGAAGTGGGAGGAGCCAAGTAACAAGAAGGCTGCAAGACAGAAAGCAGAGAATATCTATCACTGTTATAACGTACAGGTAAATGTAAGAAGGTAAGAACACTACAGGTATTCAGTCTTTCTCTCCATTTACTTTACAATACTTCTACTTCTTCGTCATATGTCAGGATCTATGAGGTCCCTTTACAACCCTTGTACATGTTCTATTATTTTGCAGAAATCTGCAGGATGTTACTACTTTCTACGATAGCATCTCTCAGCAGCATCCTGCACAAGAATGCAAATTAGCACGTACGGCTAACTTAGCTTGTTAAGTTTTTCTAACAAAGACCCTATGATCACTATTTTACATTCACAGGGGATCAAACTGTACAAAGCAAAAGCAACATTTCATATTGATGTTGATATTTTGGTTTTTTTCTCAGCCTTTGGGAGCATTTTAGCGTCTTTTAGCTCACCGTTTTCGTACAAATACTGAGGCACAACTTGGAAAACAAGTTAAATGTGCTTTATATAGAAGACTGTTTTATTCAAAAGGCTTTGAGGGTTCTTTTAAACAAACTTAAAGTTTGACGTACTTCTGTGGTAGTTTTCTTTAAGGTGATGGTGACAGACTTGCTTGATTTTACAAAGGAAAACGACTTTTGTTGCACAAAACACAATAAAAAGACCAGAAATTTAATAAACCATGATGTGAAGCATGGTGGTGGCAGTATCATGGTGGTGAAGATTTTTTTTTATATTATTGTAACATTTGCAGATGTTACAATAATAGGTCTCTCCAGAAAACGAATTTTGTTGCAATAAGCACAGTAAAATGACCAGAAATGAAATTAACCAGATTAAAAAGGAGACTGTCTGTCCTCTCATGAAAAACAACTATATTCATCATTTGCAGCAACTTCTTACAACCTAGACTGATGTTTTACTCTTCAGCACCCTCTAATGTGGCAGCAGCAAATAAGAATGTCAGGTTAGGTAGTTATGTAGGTTGTGGTCGATGGACGGGTCGATAAAACACTGAACTTTAACACTGCTGCCTCATCACCTGTTTATCACTGTAACCTTGACATTGACGGTCTTCTAACCTTTAACCAACAAATCAGTCAAACTTTATCTATACAGCACAATTCATACAAGGGCCTCACATGTACTGGAAGGTGAAAAAAAACACCATTAAACTGAGGTAACACACAAAAAATGACATAAAATAAATGTGAAGAAAGTGGTATCAAAAATACATGTATTTAAAAATTCTGGTGTTATATCAATCTATTTCATATTTTCAGTAATTTATTGTACTTTTATCGTATTGTTTTTCTAACTTTGGCAAATTAATTGAACAATACAACAGTAAACAGCTCCGGAAAGACAAATGATGTGTCTTTGTAGTGAACGGGTTCAATGTGGACTTCAGCTGACCTCATCGTAACGTACTGTTGGGTTGAACACTAATCTGAGCCGCCATGACGGGCAGAAGATCAGGTGAAGGAAGGAAACCTGAACCTCTGCTTGTATCTGACACCGTGTCATCTCTGTATGCTGGTTTTATTTACATTTATCTGCAGCTTCTACAGTTTTTATCTGTATTCAATGATCTAAACCACCTGGTTAAACACATATGAAGTCAGATCTGAACTTTTCAACTTTAATAACTTCCTCGGCTGGTTTTAGGTAACATGTTCTCGTCCTAACCCCATAGAGCTGCTAATATGATGCACCTCCTGTTTCAAAGCAGCCTATCTGGAGGTGATAAGTCTCCTTACTACAAGACAGACGCCTCCTCGGCTTCACTCTGCAGCTGAATCCAACTCAGGAAAGAAAATATACAGAATACATCCCCTTTACACCCCACAAGTTCTATCCTTTTCCACAGTGTAAGCCAGGGGCATCAAACATGTGGCCCATGAGCCAAACCAGCTCTTCAGAGGTCCCCATCTGGCTGTAATGACTTTGTAAAGTGTAAAAATTACAGAGGAGACATTAACTGCAGATTGCAAATTCATAATAATTTCTAGACCATCACAAATGGTTTTGATCATAAAGCAAAATACTAGATTGCTCATTGTTCTTGCAAAGATCTGTTTCTGCTGCTGACAGTGTAAATGAGAAACCAGGTGTCCTGTGGTGAAGAGGAAAGCTGTCGGACCGACGATCAAATGACACGAGTCACAATAAACTGCAGTCCTAATTGAGGTCAGTAGCTGACCAGCAGTGACCCACATAAAACCAGACCATGAATGTGTAAACAGGACGGAGGGCCAACGGTAAAGAACTTGTTTACAAGAGCTGCAGCTGATGATCACTGCTGATTATTCCATCAATTATCATAAAGATCAGTTGGTTGGTCAATAAATGGTTAGACGGTAGCGAAAAATGTTGATCGGTGTTTCCCAAGATGACAAATGTCTTGTTTAGTCCATAAATACTGATTTTACCGTCAAATAGTCAGAAAGAAATCAGAAAATATTCAAATTTAACAAGCTGCAATCAGAGAATTTTTGTGTGTTTGTATAAAAAGTAGGGCTGGGACTTTAACGTGTTAATTTTGATTGATTAATTACAGAAAAAAGGTTTGACACAGGACACATTTTTCCAAAGTTAGACTTTACAAACTACCGATATGTGTGACAGCTGCTGATCATGTGCACATGTTCTTCTCCTGTCCAAAGCTGGCTCCATTCTGGTCCTGTTTTTATGACTATCCAGAGCTCTCAGTAGACCCGTGGTTCCAGCCCTTTATCTCTGGTGTTGGTGTGCCTGAGGACTTTGCTTTTTCCTCTCTTGTGGTACGCAGATGAATCTTACTTCACTGAAAAAAACAAAAACCTCCATTTTTTTAAAGATCTAATGTCCTTCATTCATTTAGAGAAGTATTCAGTATTCACAGGAGTTCAGATAGTTTCCATCAGATTTGGAGCCCTTCTCTGTCCTTAGTCAACACGATGTCATCTTTGGTAGACAGTTTCACAGAGCAGCATGTTAACAGGTTATACAGACCAACTTACACTGTAATCCTTTTCAATACCTAGGTTTACATATTATTAGTATAATTTATTGTATTTTCACTGGTTTAACTTTATTTGTGTTTACATATTTGTTGTCTATAAGTTTCTTCATCTATATGTGTGTGTGTGTGTGTATATTGCTTGAGATGTTTTTGTGTTGTAAAAAAAACCCACATAATTGGGTTGGTGAAGGAAGGTGTGATCCTTGAGGAGAATGTATGCAACACTGAAAACCCAATAAAAATACATGGGAAAGAAAAAAAAAACAATCAGAAAAAATAACACCTTCGTCAGTTCCATAATTTCTGGCACACTGCTAACGCAAAAGAAAACTCCAGCCCAGTAGGTGGCGGTAACGAACCTAAAGTCTGTTAATCAGCTATGAAGAAGATACACAGGACCCACTGAGTGAAGTCAAGAAAGTTTGGTGAACATTGAAGGAAGACGAGACGCATTGAGCTTGTTGTTCAGAAAGTTTTCTGATAAAAATCTTCCTGATGGCAGCTTGGATAAAAGCGTGGTCGTGTGTAAATTGTGCAACAAAGAGTTTTCTGATCACCTCAATGGAAAACATGTTGCTGTTAGCACCTGAGCTAACGTTAGCTACGACAGTCCTGCTAACAGCATAGCCATCCCATAATAGACCACTTTAGAAGACATTGAAGATGCTCCAGTTTACAAAAAGTCCTAAAATATTGAATATAATTACTATAATACATACTACAGGGCAACAAATAATTCAAAATAACAATAAATACATTAAAAACAACTGCAAAAAGACACAACACTGGTGGAGAAAGACACAAAACAGACAGAAAAGAACCACAAAATGACTACAAAGACACACAAATACACATAAAATGACAACAAATAGCTACAAAAGTACATAAAATAACAGATATATGAGAAATGACTACAAACGTGTAAATATTATAAAGAGACACACAAAGACACAAGAGGAAGACACAAAATCATCACAAAATAACAATAAAAAACTTAAAATAGACAGAAAACAACCACAAAATGACAACAAAGAGACACAAAATAAACATGAAAAAAGAAAACAACTACCGTTATAAAACAACCACAGAGGCACAAAATTAATAAAACAGAAAAAAGAGACAAACAATGACCACAAAATAACAACAAAGTCACTGAAACAATCACAAAGATGCACAACAACACACAAAATGACTGCAAATAGACACAAAAACACAATAAATATGTGAAAAATGACTGCAAAGAGACACAAAACAATGATAAACAAAGACAGAAAACAACCTAAAGACACAGTATTTAAAAAAACAACTCCACAGACACAAAACGATCACAAAAAGACATAAAACGACCACAAAGAGACACAAATGAACAATGAATTAATGAAAAAACACTTTTAATAAACAAAAAAGGAACACAAAGAGACAAAACAACAACAAAGAGATGCAATAAAAACGGTCATAAAATAGCTGCTGATCCATTTTTCTGTTTCTGACTAATCAATGAATGGACTAATATTTGCACTAAACATGATTATTGATCTACTTTCTGTCTTCTTTTCTTTTCTAACAGCGACCGGACTAAAAGTGACTGAATGAAGCTTTCTCTCACCGGGCGGCAGGCTGACGAACGCTGCTGCCAGGATGCTGCAGTCGACTCCCCTCCTCTCCCACCAGCTGCTCTCCTTCACCGTCTTCTGGACCAGCCTGGTCAGCTCCATCATCAGGGTCTCCTCACCCTTCACCTCCGGCTCCCCCATCGTCCTCCTGCTCCTCTCCCCCGTCCCCCCGTCCTCCGTCCACTCCTCCGGGACGTCCTGCATGCCGCCGAGCTCAGAGCCAATGAGTCCTGAACGCTGCAGCCGGAGCACAAAGTCCGCCGGGCAAAGTCAGCATTGCAAAAGTCCTTCCAGGCGAGGAGGAGGAGGAAGGCCGGCCCCCTTTCTGCTGCTGCTGGACCTCCTCACCTCCGTCAGCTGACTCCCAGAGCAGGAATGTATTAAGATGTGAGGCTGCATCCAGAAACCTGCTGCTAGAACTCCCTCCTCTCTGGTGTCTCATGCATTGTGAATGTCTCTCTCCCCTCCTCTCTCTCCTCCTTTGTGTCGGCTGCTCTCTCTAACTCCCTCGTCCCCCCTCCTCCCCCCTCAGCTCGTAATCTTGGCAGACGTCCTGGGAAAGACGAGGCAGCGAGGAGGGACGGTTAACCCGGAGGTTTTTGCATCTGACAGGAGGAGGGGGAGAAGAAAAGATATGCAGGAAAGTGTGGAGGGGCTGTAAAAAATAATCTGTAAAATAATGTGGAAATCTGCTGGCAAGATGCCACGAAAACAAGTACAAACTGTGGAAATAACAGCAAATATCCATAAAATGATTAATTTTTTATTTGATTTACCATTTTCAAATTTTTAACAGAAATAATTGTGTCATTTAAATTTGTATACGAAATTATTTTATGTAGTTAGATGTGTAAATGTTTTACTAGATATTATCGGTAATTTTAAAAAACTGGTAAAAATCTGCAAAATAACAGATAAAATTATTTTCAAACAATCATATGAATATGTTTTTATTTATTAGTTAAATACTTATATTTTCTAATTTTAATACAGTAAAATGAGTCATTTTAAAGTCACATTTGCAAAAACTTAAGATTTTTGATATGGAAAATTTTTACAACTTGTGCACCAATTAGCGCTAAAATAATTTTTGCTGATTTAAATACAGTGAAAATTGATATTTTTTTTACAGTTTAATAAACTAATTTGAGCTTATAAAAATACAGTTAAAATATGCATCATTTTGCAATCATTTACAATAAAAAAGTCAAAATACAAAAATTATATACGTATATATAATAATGATATTTTTTGCTGATTTAAATACAGTTTTAAAAATGGGCATTTTTACAGGTTTAATAAATTAAATTTAGTTTATAAAAATACAGATTTTCAATGTGGCTATTATTCACAGTTTTGTGGTTATTTGACAGTTGACATGTAAATTTTATAAATATGTTTTTCATTTTTTTCTCAGTATTAAAAGGGAAAACAGGTAAAAACTGTCAAAAACCTAATTTTGTACAGTGCAGATGGGTGTGTTTGTGTGCTGGCGCAGGTGAGCGTTTATACGAGTTGCAAACGCATATCTGGTGTCAGAGCTCCTGTTTTTCTGGAGGGACGCCATGCCGGCTGCAGACACACCGAGGGTTTCTCCTCCACAGGATGGCAGATACTGCAGAGGGAACATCAGAGCAGCAGGCCGTCCCACAGCCTCGTCCTGGAGGTTTTACTGGAGCCAGAAAACAACTACAAAATGCATAAACTAGCAATAAATAGATTTAAAAAAAACAACCACAAAGAAATACCGAACGAATACAAGGAGACACAAAATGACTACAAAGACACACAAACAAACTATAAAATTATGAAAAATGACCACAAAAAGCCACAAAACAACCATAAAGAGACTCTAAACGACAGTAAGGAGACAGAAAGTAACAAATAGATGAAAAAAGGTCACAAACAGACACCAAACTAGTACAAGGAGACACAAACCTGCACGAAATAGATAAAAATTGACCACAAAACAAAAATGACTATGAAGAGACACAAACTGACATTAAGTAGATGAAAAACCACCCAAAAAAGACCCCAAAACCATTACAAAAATATGCAAAACAATCACAAAGAGACAAAAGCAACTTCAAAGAGGCATAAACCAACAATACATAGATTTAAAACCACCACAAATAGACACATAAAAAATAAAAAGAGACACAAAATGAGTGAAAATGGAGACAAAAAGTAGCAAGTAGATGAAAAACTGTGACACAAAACTAGTATGAGGAGACAAAAATACTACAAACCGAGACACAAACCTACACTAAATAGACTTAACAAACACCACAAACAGACTACAAAGAGACAAACCAATAATAAACAGATGGAAAAATGACCACAAAGAGACAAAAATCAACTACAAAGAGATACAAACTGACAACACATAGATAAAAAGCCAACAAAAATAAACACAATACCAGTATAAATACACACAAAACAAAAACAAAGGCGCATAAAACCACAACAGAGACATAAAACTAGTACAAATAATTATGAAAAAACCCACAAATAGAAAACTGTTTACCTTATATTAAATATGACGCATGAAACACTACAAAAAGCCTATTTCATTTATAGCTAGTTATTAGCTTGCTTAGTTATTAGCTAGTTATTAGCTTGCTTAGTTTGTAGATAGGTATTAGCCGGTTTCGTTTTTAGCTAGTTATTAGCCTGTTTCGTTTTATGCTAGTTATTAGCCTGTGTCGTTTTTAGCTAGTTATCAGCTTGCCTTCAACCTATCAACAACTCCAGACATTAAATTAATTATTCTCGACTGTTGTATCATAACATTTACCTACTGGTTAGACAAATTCAGCTCTGTTCCACAGTTCTCTTCAATTTAAAAAATCTGCTTTTCTCATACAGTTGTTGAATGTTAGCCACAGCTAGCTAGCTAATACAAGTTCTAGCAAAGTTTACAGCAGGATTTGGATAAAAACTGACGAGCTGCGTCTTGTTCAGAGGTATATGTGTGTTTTTTTACTCAAGGTGAATCACGGTAGTTTATTTGTTATTTGAGCAACTTGTAAATACTCACCTAAAGCCCTCACACTAGAAACTGTGACAAGTTCAGATGCTAAAGTCACCTGACAGGAAGTTGAGGACGTACATTTGTGTTTTTAACGGCTGTGTGGGTTACATTTGGTCTTGTTTCAGAAAATACAGTCTAATTGTATTTATGCAGCCACAAAACATAAATAAATAAATAAAAAATATTGTTCAGCCTAGTGGACGTCCTTGTCATACTACCAGACACAAAACTACAAATATGGACACAAAATACAAAGAGACACATAAAGACCACAAAGAGACATGAAACAGCTGTAAAGAGACACAACATTGCCACAAGGAGACAAAAAATGTCAACGCAAGACACAAAATGACCTAAAACAGTCACAAAACAGCTAAAAAGAGACACAAAGCAACCACGATTAGAAGCAAAATAACCACAGATACACAAAAACAACTAGAAATAGACACAAAATGAATACAATGAGATACACAACTGCAACAAAGAGACACAAAACGATCACAAAGCAGCTACAAATAAATACAAAGTGACCACAAAGAGAAAAAAAATGATGACAAGACACAAACCAGCTACAAATACACCAAAAGGTTGCGAAGAGACACAAAATGGTTAGTAATCTAAATAAACTGCTGCATCCAGAAAGAAAATTACCACAAATAGCAACAAAACAACCTCAAATTAAAACAAAGAAAACTCTACTTTGATGAAAAATGACACAAATCACAAAATATTTACCACAAAAAACAACAAATTGCCACAAAGAGATGCAAGACTACAAAAAATGTCTTCACAGTGGTTAAAACTACAACAAAGAGGTGAAAAATTACCACAAACTAATAGTGTTTGTAGTCTCTTTTAGCCTGGATGCCTTGATTGTGTTGAGGAAACCTTCTATAAACTCATAAAATCTAAATTCTGAATCAATTCCCACACAGAACGGTAACAAATTTCACTTTATTTTAATAAAACATCTTCAGACGATCGTTACAAAAACTGCCAACGTAAAAACGCACATTCCAGCTCAGTCACACTCTCAAGTTCACCGGCTGACAGACCTTTGAAACCAAAAACGCAACCCGAGATAGCAGCGTTATCCATCTCACCGTCACATAACCTCAGCGTGACGCCTCGTTGTTTTCGTGCTGCTGCAGTGTTTACAGAGCGGTAGCCGTTTACATCCATCACAGACGCTCTGAAGTCACTGATACGCAAGAAAACTGGACAAAGAAGACGTAATAAACAACATATGGACAGGTTCAGGTACATTCACTGATACACAAATCATTATTAGATGTGTTAATACAAAATGCAGAGATAATGAGGTCTTTTCTGAGAGGCATAATAACAGCAACATTATCCTGCAAACAAACAGAAAAAACAGCATTACGTATGAAGGATTAATATGTCTAATCCTGCTACTCAGCTCTAATTTTCATGTTGTTATATCATCCCGTCACTAGGTGGCACTGTTCAGTCAGTAAAAAGCTGTTAATGTGGAGTGTTGTTGAAATAAGAGGAAAACGCCACCAATTTTTAATTATCTCCTCGTATTAAAAGTAGACAATCAAGTTCTGCATGTATTTTCATGTTTTCTGAGCCCAAAGTTTTATTTGTAGATGTCTAAATACATTTTATTACCACTTTATTTCTACTATTCTCTGTTTAGAGCCTCCAAAAATATGTCATTGGTCGTGTTTCCATAGAACTGTGAAGCAAACCTTTGAAATGTTGCAAATCAAAAATTTGCCTTGTTTCCCTGAATCCTGCGAACCTCAAAGCCCACCAACAGGTTTCAATGGCAAGTTTTGTTTTTGAAAATCTCTAAAATGACGCCATGGAACTCCCCAGATTTTATATGCAAGAAGAAGTCTTTCAGCTGATAAACTTGATGTAGATGTAAAGTTAAAGGTACCAAAAGTGATCCACTTTCTGATTCATGTGTTCACAATCCAGTAGATGTGATCTGAAGGCTGCACTGTTGAAGGAAAGGACAGTAGCTACTGTGTTTATCTGGGAGGAATAAGGGAGAAGATCGGTGCTTCTACTGAAACTACATCTTCAAAGCTCAGTGTCTTCGATGGCCTCTGGTTCGTCTAAAGTGTCCAAACGCCTCTTGCAGGCATCCAGCAGTTTTTTTCTGGGGCCTAGAGGGATGTGGATGCTGGTGAGGTCCTGATCTGAACACAGCATCAGAGCCTCCAGGTCGATCTTCTCCTTCCTGAACAGCATCATGAACTCTCCGAGGCTCTGGGAGGCCAGGAAGGTCTCCAGAGGACTGTTCTCGGGCTCCATGTCCTCGTCCAGCCCCACTTCGGCCTCCTCCCACGGCAGTTCCTGCAGGTTTCTTTCCTGGAGGCTCAAAGCGCTGCCGATGCTGTCCTCGTCGAAGCTCGGCGAGCGTCGAGGCAGGTGGCCCCGCAGGCGGACGTTGGGCGCCCGGCCCACAGGTTCGCTTCCTGCCACGCTGCCGTCGTCCCGTCCTCCGATCCCAAACATCCCCCCGCTCATGTAGTTCCTCCTGAACACCATGGTGCCCAGACCAGGCCGGGTGAACAGGGAGTCGCGGCCGGAGTCGGCGCTGATCTCCGAGTACGCCGCCTCGTGGAGGCCCGGGTCGCTCATTGCACGGGAGACGGTGTCGGTGTCGTCGTCGTTGTCAGGGTGGAACATGTCGCGGATGTTGAGGCGCGACCGCTCCCTGGGGTTGTCGTAGGTTCCCTGTTTGAGGAACATGACATCGTTGCCGAGCTGCAGGCCGGACAGCGAGCGGACGCTTTTCCTGCCGTCCTCGTAGATCTTGAACGTACCGTCGACCTGCTTCTTCTTCTCCAGCTTCTTCTGGATCTTTGCCTTCCCTTTGGCGGTCGAATGCAGGGTGGCCTGAGAGGAGAGTAGAAAATAACAATGAGCAAACAATAATAAATGACTGTAATTTCAAACTAGCTTCTGCTCCGACAGGCTTGTCCAGACTGTTTATAAAAGATGGACGTAGACTTCTGTTCTGAAAACTAAACACTTAAAGCTGCATTCTCTCTATCAGCCAGCAGGGGGCGACTGGCTGCTAAAAGAAGTCAGATTGTCCAGAGGAGAAAATGATTGTACTTCTCACTTCTGTTAAGTCACTAAACATTTTTTAAATAAGTTTAAGATCTCAATCTCTAGTTCCAAGTCCCTTCAATACAGTATAATGTTCATTTAGTAAATTATGCTCCCATTTAAGGGAAAATTCAAAAACTACTGAAAGCTGGTGATATTATTATTATTAGTCTATTATTGATGAATATGGAGCAGAAAACCTGAAAAGAGAAGGTTTATTTTTCAAATGTTGAAACCCAAACGTCCTCCTGTTCTGTAATGACCCATAAACTGCAGTGAAAAATGAACCAACAGTGAAGAAAAATGTGACGGAAGCAGAAAACGAGGGTTAATCGGATGCATTTGACTGTCTTTACTTCCTCTGTGTTCGTGTCCTTTACTCTAATTCTCATTTATCTGCCCACTCTGGTTTCATCTTTATCTTTTAAAGTGCTGTATAACTAAACTTTATGACTATTTCTGGGTGCACCTGTGAGTATGGCATGTTGGAGGTGACCGTGTTGAACTTGCGGCTCAGCGTGCTGCTGCTGGTGGAGCTGGAGAAGCTCATGGTGTCCATGTTGTCCAGAACCGCCGACTCCTTCATGAACTTCCTCTCCATGCGTTCGCGGTGCTTCCTCTGCAGCTTGGCGCACTCTTTGATGCGGCGCTCGGTGGCCCTGAACGCCCGGTCCTTCAGTTTGCTGACCAGCTTTGGGTTGAGGGTGATCTGCTTGGCGGCGATGGAGTCCAGGTAGCGCACGCACTCCATGTGGCCTTTGGTGGCGGCCATGTCCAGGGGGGTGTGGTAGTCGTTGTCCAGAGTCCACACGTTGGCACCGAAAGCCACCAGGAAGGAAAGGCAGTTATGGTGGCCGTTGGCAGCCGCCAGGTGGAGCGGCGTGTTCCCCCAGATGTCACATCTATCCGGGTCACCTCTGGAGGAAACAGAAGGGTTAGTTTAACCATTACTGGTGTCGTTTTCTGGTTCTAATCTGGAAGGTTCTGATGGACAAATACTGAGAATGTGCAGGAGGCCTTGAAAGAGTTGCATCCTTGTGTCAGAGAATTCAGAGTTGTCTTTGAACAAAAGAGTAACTATCCAGAACAGAGAGAACTTACAGGAAGCTAAACAAGTGTACAAATACTGTCATTCTCCTCCTCTCCTATAATCTGGTGTGTGAGATTCTGAATAAAGACATTTCAACATTTTGAATGTGATTCTTTTTCCTCCACAGCTATAACATTCTCTCCCTTTGTACTGAAAATCTAAAACCATGAAAGCATTTTGTTTCTTCGATTGTTGACTGTGATTCAACCATGTGCCTCTATAGATGACTGAAAAGTTAATAAACTATTGTTTAGCTGTAGATACACTCTTATTAAAAAGTATGGATGATTGTTGCTGTGGTGATGTTACTCTAAAATGTTTAGACTGTTCGAATCTTGAGACTTTCTGCTTTCAAATGACATATAATCAGGGTCAAGTCCTTACAAAATACAGGCTCTGGTTGAGGATTCTCAAAGTATTTGCAAAACCAATTTTTCAGATATATTAACCCTCCTGTTCTCATTTACAGGCACCTAAAAATATTGTTTCCTTGTCTGAAAAAAATACAAAAATTCAGCAAAAAAATTTACCAAATTTCTGAAAAATTGCAAAACCTTCAGGAAGAAAATTCCAATAATTTCTTAAAAGTTCCCCTTAAAATTTTTATTTTTAAAAAAAGATCCCCCCAATTTGACAAGAAAATTCAAGTAAATATTTTCAAAATCCAGCAAAATTCACTGGATTTTGGTTGATTTTTATGTGAATGTTCAACATTTTTAACATTTATTTTTTTCCACCAAAAATTGTTCAAAGATTTTCCCAAAATGGTGAAAATGTGGACATCAGAAGTTTCACTGTGAAAATATAATTTTTTCCCCATTTTCAAACTTTAAAACGGATCAATTTTGACCCACAGGACGACACGAGTGTTAAAGAGATTCATGGACAAAAACAAACGATAAGTCACCAGAACAGGGCTCAAGAGGACAGGATCTGCCCACCAGGTCTTGGATGAACAAATGGAAATGTTCTATTTAACTTCAATATAACTGATTTACCAAGACATATTTACTCCAAAGGCTCAGTTTACCCCTTAATGGAGGCAAGTTGAGACAAGAAAACACTTTTTTTTTTGGAAAAACTATTCATTTACCTCCAAACCAGTTATTCCCAGGGATGCCCCACATGCTGACGTATACGTACATGTTTTATTTTTAGATATTATTGACATGCCTCCACTGTAATAACACCTCAAGTAAAAACTGGCTCATCTTACCCCACTCTCTCCTAGTTTACAAACCAGCCTCTGTGATTTTCTGAAGCGCTACGTGGGTCTGAAAACTTTCACGTTGAACTGAGACAAACTCGACTGTCACCATCGAAAAAACTCACAGAAACTGCTTGAGATTCAGAGGATTAACAGAGACTTCCACCTGTTGCTTCAGTATTTCATAGGAGTGTACAATAACAGTAGACCGCTACCCACAAAGCAGTGCAGCAACAACAACAACAACAACATGCTGCAGCGGTGTGTTTAGGAGCTGTTAAATCCCTCCTCCTCCCACACGGCCGATCGCTGATCAATAATTCACCCGCTGCAGGTTAAACATGACAGAGGTGAGTCTGCATTATTAATCCAACACACCCTGAAGCTTTATTTCACCGACAGCCGGCGACACCACGAGCCCAGCGGGTCACCACCTCCTACCCACGCTGATTCCACACACTGAGCTGCACCAACGCGTCACAGAGTCGACTTTTATTTCTGTTTGTTTATTCTGAAAGGACGATTAAACAGATCGGATTCCAGCGGCAGGAGACGTATCACTGCAGCAGGAGAAATCACACTTTACAGTAACCTGACCGTGAGATAGAGGAGGTAAAATACACAACTATTAACCAGAAAAATAAACAAAACGAAGCTGGTGTCACACAATAAACCTCTGAACATGTTTTATTCTAAAAAAAAAAGCCAAATTTCTACAGAGTTTCTCAGCAGGAAACTGTAAAAGCAGAGAGGAATCTTTTGCTTTTCAACTTTCCTACAGTCCCTGAACTAACCATCTCATATTCTTGTTGGTCTTTCTAAAAGTTTTGACTAAATTCAATCAGATATCATACAAACACGAGAACACAAAAATCTCAGACAGCCCGTCACATACTACACACTTTGTCCTGTTGTTTAAATAGATCATGGTTGTGTATTAATTCATTTCCCCTTAAAAACACAACAATAATATACAGACAAAGTAATTGTATTTTCATTTTTTGTCTCTTTAATTCATAATTGTTCCTCTTACAGTCAAAATGTTTGCCTTTTTAATTACAATTTTATCATTTTTCTCATGATTTTGCCTTTAATTGCCCATTTTTTTCTGACAAGCCATAATTTTGACTCTTTTCTACGCTTTAATCCAAAGCGACGTACATCTGAGAGCAGATACAACATAAGTCAGGAGAAAACAACCTGATACGAGCCATTAAACAAGTTCAAGTGTGATGATTTTTCTTTTTAAATAGATAATGGTTGCGTATTAAGTCATTTTTCATTTTAAAAAGACCCCACTAATCGACTGACAAAATATTTGTATTTTCATTTTTTATCTCTTTACTTTAAAATTGTTCCTCATGCAGTCAAAATGTTTGACTTTTTAAGTTATAGTTTTATCATTTTACTCTCATAATTTTGCCTTTTATTGTCCATTTTTTTCTTAGAAGATATAACACGAGTAAAGATCTAGTCAGGAGGAAACAACCTGGATAAGAGCCATAAAACAAGTTCAAGAGTCATCATTTTTCAACATAATTTTGGCCTTTTTAAAATAATATTAGCTTTTTATGCTTTCAAACTCTCTAGTCCAGGGGCCCAGATGTTCTACCATGCCCCCCCTCCCCCCTTAACCTTTATGATGTCCTAAATATGACTTTGAGTGCTAACAGTACAATAACTCATTCCCACTATTTCTACTTTACCGCAAAATGTGATTTTTTTCTACTCATTTTTCAGTTCTTTTTTACTGAAAATTGACAGCTTTTGTAGCCATTTCACTCATGGCAATCACAACATGTTATATATCATATAAAAGCTTGGAATCTGTAGTTTTCAAATATAATCATATTGTTCTTGTATTTTCATTACAATAGAAATGACATATGATACAATGATAGCATGCCTCAGAGTTAACTTTTTCAGGGACATTTTTAATATTAGCAACTCAAACTTTATGTCAACTTTTACATTGATAGCATATTCCTGATAGAATGCATTCTGTGTTGCATATCTGCACTATAATGTCATGCATTGCAGTGTTTGGTTGCTTACAAGTACTGACTTACTGCATGATCTATGGATTCATTTTTGACCATTTCTTTCCTTCTGTTTGTTGTTCTTGCTACTTTAAGCCTTTAGGTTCTGGCTGAGTTAAGGATGTTTTAAAGTAAAGGATGAGGGTCCATCATGGGTGAAACCAGCAGATTTCACTCATTTTACCCCAGGACTGGCAGATACAATGCATATAGCAACGTAAAAAATCTTTGCTTGAGCATAACATTTTTTGACCGTATCAAGTTTTTTGGTAAGTTAGATTTCAACTTTACATTTCAGTTTCTGTTTTAAATCCAAATTTGAATTTATTGTTGATTAGTTAAGTGCTTACAACACGTAATCTGTCATTTATACATGTAGTAATAATATACTTCTGTGTTAATGTTTTTCTTTGACACGTTTTCAGACAGAGCAGCGTAGGATGTTCTGCTGGTAGGCGAGCAGATAAATGTCAGGAGAATTGTTCCTTTCCTTAAAAAAAAAACACAAAAATAGACACACATACTCCTTGGGGATTGCTCTTTTGACAAAACCCATGAGCCACCCAAAAATTCCATTTTTCAAGATGGCCGCCATTGAACAGAGAGAACTGTTGCTTTTCACAATAAAATGGCAGAGGCTTGTCCCATTTGAATGATTTTGGTGTCAAATCATCCATTTCTGACTATGCAGAATCTGAATTTGGAATCATGTCCCTACTCACTGACTTCCTGGCACCATAACGTCAATCCTGGAATCCTACATGTTTTGTTTCTTTGTAGATATCTGGAAGTTGTAACGTGTAAATGATCAACTGAGGCATAATATTGTTGAAATTGAACTCATTTTTCTTAAGAAATCTCAGGCCGTTCATAATGTTTTGTAAAAACATAATTCCTTAAATGTGAGCATTTTTGCACTAAAACAAAGGAAACATTTGGACTTGTGGTTATTTATGGGTTATCAGACTGGACTGAATGTGTTCCCTGAATTAAGATAAGTTTGACTCCTCTGTCTTAATGCTTCACATCCATCAGAGTGACCTTTTTGCTGCTGCCTCATATTATAAACATGATAAATGACACAAAGCTGCTGCTAATCTGCAGCCAGAAAACATCAAACTGAAGCAAAACCTCAACAGAAGCCTCCTCTGATCCTCTACCTGCAGCTGAATCTGCAGCAAAGCCTCAGATCTGAACGTATCTGATCTGTATTAAAACGTCTCTGAAGATCATCAAACCTGCTCATAAATAAACCTGAGACATTAATAAGATCCATTAAGCAGCAGTTTAGCCAGTGACCTTCTCTATAATCAGGCTGTTAGAATGTATGGAGTCCTGCAGCTCTGATTGGATCACAGGGAGCATTTTTATTACAAAATATAATATATTTATTTTAGTCAATGTGAGTTTTCTTTGATAGGAAGATGAGGAGAATTTTTATCACGTCAAATCGTACTTGTTTCTCTAGAAAGTCAAAATCAGGATTTTTTTAATGTCATAATTTTGATATTAACATTTATCATCTCATGTTTATTAAGAACACCATAATTCTGACTCTTAAATTCCATAATTTCACCTTCTTAAGTCCTAAATTAGACTTATTTTCTCATCCTTGTGACTTTATGTGCCTTATTTTTTGACTCTTAAATCCCATAATTTCATCTTCTTAAGTCCAACATTTGGCTTTTTCCTCATCATTTTGACTTACTGTCCCTTATTTTCTTATAATGTTTCCTCAGATAGTCCAGATCTGGCTTTTTTAATGTCATCATTTTGATACTGACATTTATCCTCCATTATTTACTAAGAATGTCATAATTTAGACTTTTAAATCTTTATAATTCAGAAATTTGACTTTTAAATCCCATAATTTCACCTTCATAAGTCATAATTTGGACTTTTAAATCCCATAATAATCACCTTCATAAGTCAGAAGTTTTACTTTTTTCTCATCATTTTGACTTATTGTCCCTTATTTTCTCATAATGTTTTTTCAGGAAGTCAAAAATTGAACTTTTAATCTCATATTTGTTTTATTTCATCCTTTATTATTGATACAGTTGTGCTCCTAACTTTACATACGATGGCAAAATTTGTCAAATATTGTCCATTTTTTAAATAAAAAATATGTTTGATCATGGAAGAACTTTTATTTTGGGTTAGTGGTCAGACAAAGTTTTTTTAAATTATTATTATTATTTGCTCCGATCATTCATGTTTTCATTAAAGAATATTTTACACATTCTGCCAGGTTATTATTTATGAGCACATCTATTTTCTGACAAACAGATTTAAACGCAGCTTCTTCATCATAAAATCAATCTTCTTTTTTAATGTATGATCTGTTTTGTACTTTTACTTCCTTTTATTTTATTTATTAGTGTGTGTTTGTGTGTGAAGCCATGACCATTCTTATGATGTCTGTGTCTCTTTAAACACCTTATCAGAGGAGTACACAACAGAATATACTATAACAAAGGCAATGCTGATACTAATCTTGATATTTTGACAGAATTCAGGTTTAAGTGTATCAGAAAGCCCCTAGAATTACATTTTAAATATATGGTAGTTCTTTATTATTATTATTTATTTACTATTATTATTCCCCTCAGTATCAATAAAGTACCTACCTACCTATTCAGTTATATTATCTAAAAGGCAAAAGTTTTTGACTGAAATAGGGGGGAAATTCATTCATTTCCACTTAAAGTGAGACAGTACAGACAAAATCTACATTTTCTTTTCATGCACTGGTCAGTTTTAAGATTTTTTAGATAATTTACATCATAACTAATGGAGAGAAAACATCCAAAACACACATTTCGGCGTTTATTCTACTGCATTTTACCTGTTTCTGCATGCGAAAATGAGTTTAAATCACCCTCTTAAGTGCCAGTTATCACACTTTTATAATTATATTTTCTCTTTGTCTCATAATTTAGACCTTTCAATCACATAATCTCACCAGAATATGACATAATTTAGACTTTCAATGTTAGAATTCTCCCTTAATCAACCAAATGTTTACATCTATCTTGTAATTTTTGTCCATTTGTGTCTATAAACTTCAATTATTGTGTAAATCTTTAAAGGCTATTTGTTCAAAATGAGTTTCTCCTTCAAAAATCTGCACTCCAGCAGCTCTTACAAACACAGAACGCTGCAGCTGTATGCCTGTGTATCTACATCATGAAGGTTTTCACTGAACGGTTTGCTAATGCCTGATTTATAAAACATTTTGACAAAAACATGGCAAAAAATACATTTTTTATGGCTTTGTTTTCTGATTTCAGGGGTGATAATAAACAGTTATCTGTAATTATTTTTTTGAATATGTCAACACGAAGAAACTGGGCATTTTGAGATAAATAATAACTCAGTTTCATATAAACATATATGAATAAAGTAAATATAATATAAAAAAACTGTGTCATGTTGTAAATAATCACATGGGGAGGCTCCATAATGATATCTGTTGTTATAAATTATATCCTAAATTAATAAAACAGTAAAAATAATAAAATATAAACTGAATGTTGTTGCCACAGCAGAAGAAAACGAGGATAAATGTCATCTATGATAAACTGAATTATTTTGCCTCTCTGTTAGTTATTATTGAAGTTTTATCCTAATAAAACCTACAGCTGCTGATTAAAAAAACTCTACAAATTAAAATTCTACAGGAACCGGCTCCGGTCCCAGTACTGGACTCACCCTCTGCTCACGATGAGCCGCAGCGCCTCCAGGTTTCCGTGGTAAGCGGCCCATAAGGTCGGTGTCATCCCGTCCTCGTCCGGGGCGTTCAGGTCCTTCCGGGCGGCCTCCTTCAGCACGTCCAGGTACCCGTCCCGGGCCGCCCGGTGGTACCGGTCGTTCATGGCGGCGCCTCGGCTCACTCGGAGCTCGGTTCCATGGAAGCACCGGACGGTTCTGACCGGGAATAGACGGTCAATCCGGGACTCGGCGGGTCCTGGGCGGCCTGCAGCGGCGCGGAGGGACGGACGGTTACTAGGAGACAGACACGAGGGGTGCTGGTTGCTACGGAGGGGCAGGGCCTGGCGACGAGATGACACGCCCACTGTTAAAGAGACAGTAACCTTATTGGCACACCTGTACAGTCTAATATAACCAATACAACTGATAGAAAATGTGTTATAAACATCTCTACAATATATTTAAATCTATACAACTGACAGAAAAAATATTTGAAACACCTGTACAGTCTAATATAATCAATACAACTGATATAAAATGTATTAAAGACACAAATAGAATCAATACTGACAGAACTGATAGAAAATGTATTAGGAACACCTGTGTACTCTAATATAATCCATATAACTGAATTTTCACAGTGAAATGTATCAGAACACTTTTACAGTATAATATAACATACATAAAAATGCAGGAAAAAATTATTTAAAAATAGAATAAAATAAAATCATAGAAGTTGCAGGGCTGCCAATCAAATCAAATGCAAAAAATACTTTAAAACAAGTGTAGACACAACATAAATAATTAAAGCTGCAAGAAGCATTGGACAGGTCCTCGCATCGCTGCTGGTCCACGAATCCACACATGTCCACCAGGTGGCAATGCGACCGAGAGTGTATGTCGGCCTATGGGTATCATCAGGACTGGACTCTGATCACAGATGTAAAATTTTAGGCAGATTGAAGCGCGTATGAGGCAGTTACACAGCATTTGTTGTCCATCCACCTATCGCTATCACTCTGACTGTATATTGGTCTATTGATGTCATCAGGACCGAACTCTGATCATACATGTAAAATTTCAGTCAGATTGGAGCATGTATAGACCACTTATACAATACTTACTGTCTAGCCACAAGGTGGCACTATGACTGTGACTGTATATCAGCATATGGATTCGATCAGGGTGGCGCCTCGCGGGGCCTCGCCCCCCCCGTCACCAACGGGTACAGGCACCTGAGGGTGACAGTAGAGATGTATTCTGATGAGCGATCCTTCATATCATAATCATGTTTCTTTTGTTGTACCCATGAAGCCATGACAATTTTTTTTTGCATAAATTTGATCCGGCTTCCACACGTTTGGCCTGGATTGTATTTGTATATATTTATATACAAAAATAATATTTCCCCCTTTCTCTGAATAGATTTTTAATCAGTTCTACCAAATTTTCAGTCATTTTCAGGAATTTAATCTTTTAATTCCAAGTTTGTTTCCAGACATATAAAAAATAGAATAAAAAAATATCCCAAAAATGTATTATTTTCAATATAATAAATGTTCAGTGGAAGCTGTGAGTAACTAGTAAATTAAAAAAAAAACAAAAAAAACATAAGGACAAAAACATCTTCATGCTAACTAAAATAAAAGGTTTACAATGTGGAGCTGCTGATACATCAATCCACCACGTGGGGGCGCTGTAGAGTCTCAGAGAGAATCACACTCTATGATAGAGAATGATAGCCTAGCCGTGCTAGATCCAGGTCTGAAGACACAAGGGTCTAGGAACTCTTGACAGGGAGGGAGGTGGGCTAAAAGGTTGTCTATCAAATCACTCTGCAGCAATTGGGTAGGTATACAACCAATCAGCACAACGAATAGGCTCCTGGAGCGCCGGAAATCAGAGGATGCAGGAGTTCGGTGAAGCCTTATTTATACAGTCAATGGGTGAAGCTCAAGTATATTACAGACATGTTAACAGAAAGATTATTCAGAGTCGGTGCTAATGGAGCTCAACGACTGTTGTCGTTAAGAATTTCAATTCGTTGCCGTGAACTAGCCTAGCGCGGCTAGGCTAGTTGTTTCCGGTTGTTTCTGTCAGAATCGTCGCGCCTCTGTCATCACTTAGTTACGCCCACCTTCTGACTCTACACTTCATGGTGATTGGTCCGGCCAGTTTTAGGAGAATCCAGCCTCGAGCCTTATGGAGGGTAACTAGACCCACCCTGGCAGAGAATTAAATTCGTTGCCGTGGGTTGTCTAGCACGGCCAGGCTAAGAGAATGACTCTATCATTATGATTTAAATGAGATTTAATCTGTAAATAAGATTATTTCCTGCTCATTTGTTGTACAGCATAAATGGATTTAGACATACAGAGTTGCAGATCTCTGAACACTTGTGTGTCATTTTTTGTGTATGTATTGTTTATTTGTTGTTTTTCTTCCTCTGGGGCCTCTTGCCAGGTCATCGCTGTAAATGAGGAATTGTTCTCAACTGATCTTATCTGGTAAAATAAAGAATAAAAAAGAAAACATAACATTATTGTACAAGAAATTGAACTATAATAACAACACAGTTAAGTCTCAGATTAGAAGTGAAGGAATTCATGTTTCACTTTATTATTATTTTTTATCACTGAGTACTTTTACGATGTAGTAAAAGTATTAAGTGACAAAAAATCATGGATTCCTTCACCTGTTGTTATTATAGTGGTGGACTGTAGAGAGATGAACAGACTAAACTTTTAATCTCACAAAAACCTTTATCATTTCTCTGTAATATTACACATTTTCCAACTGTTTATCTTATCATTTTAACCTCATAACTCACAATTTTGACATTAATCTCATGGATTTCAATGAATATGTTTGAATAATGGCATCTTAACTAATAGTTTTTCCTTTTTTCTGTAGTTATGAGCTTTCATCTTATATCTGATGAATAATCTTTCCTCAGAAAGTCAAAATTTAGACTATTCAGTCGTTTTTTTTAATCATAATTAAAGTTTGGATCCTTTTGACATAATTTTGACTTAGCCGTCATAATTTAGACTTTTTTGCTCATTATTTGTCCTCAGATAGTTAAAATCTGTATTTGTCACATTTGATTGACTTTAATTTAACTTGGAAAGTCTTTCTTGTAAATTTAAATCCATGATGTTTTTATAACTTTTCAAATCATAATTTCCCTCCACAGAGTCATAATTGTGACTCTTTAATTATCTTGTATCATAACTCATAATTTTAACTTTTCAAATCACATTTTTTCATTACAATGTCAAAATGTAGTCTAATAGTTTTAATTTTAATCATATTTTTTAGCTTTTTATTTTTTTATGACTCAGCAGTCATAATTGTGATGTTTTGTTCTTTAAATTTGTCTGAGTGAGTCACAATTTTGACTTTTTAACTCAAACTTTGGACTTCATTTTATATTTTGGACGTTTTATCATCTTTTTTACTCAGTTAATCATTATTTTATGTATTTGTAATCCATGGATGTGTTTTTTTTTTCATATTTCAATTCATATTTTTTCTTCAGAAGATCAACATCTGGACTTTTTACCTTAGCTTTCTGATTTTCTACGTCTTATTTCTGACTGTAGAGGGAGCCAACTAGCAGACACTGGAGTTCTACTCAGAGTGAAACTAAAGATTAGCTGCAGCAGTTTATCAGCTCTGAGTGAACCATTTGCAGCTACTTGAAGCGGTGCAGAGATAAGACTGCAGATATATTCATGGATCAGTTCCTGGTGGATTTTCTGCTCACAGACCGATACTGAACCTTTTCAGCTGCTTCAAAGCAAAATAATGACACTAAAACTGTTGTCAGCAGATGGACAAAGACTCTTCTGTGTTCTTTTTGAAGTAAACTTTGCTCAGGTGGCAGAGCGTGAAAGGAGGTCAATGTGAAAAGTAAACATGAAGTTTTACCTGAGAAAGGTGCGTCACTGAGGCCACACCCACAGCGTGGGAAGATATCAGAGGATTATCGGGAGGAATTCCTTCACAGGAAGCAACCTGACTGAATGGAAAGACGCACAAGGAGGAAGTAAACAACTATATTGTATGTGACAGGTGAAGATGGATCCTGGAGTCTCAGAGCTGGACTCGGACCCTCAGAACCAGGACCCAGAGGTGGACCCGGTGCTCCTCTGGGCCCCCAGCGGGAGGCGTCTGATCTCCGGTCTGCTGGGTCTGAACCTGGTGCTGCTGGGAGCCGCTCTGGTGGCCGGAGAAGCCTTCAACCCGGAGGGCCTGAAGCATGAGGAGCCGGAGGTGTTCCTGCTGGTTCTGATGGGGTCCAGTCTGGTCTGGATGCTCTGGTACCTGCTGTGGGCCCGGAAGCAGCCCGGCATCTGCCCCCACAAGGACCACCACGCCGGGGGTACCACAGTCATCGGTAAGCTGCTCAGCATGCTCATAAAAACAAACTGTGTCTGTTTGGGTTTTCTAACAGTGTCTGGTTCTGCTGGTTTCAGTGGTTCTGGTTCTGTTTGCTGCCTTCAGTCTGCTGCTGTACGTCTGCAGAGTCGGGTATCTGATGAGCGTCAGGGAGTGCAAACCTGCTGCTACTCTCATCTCTCCATTCATAGAAGCGCCGTTTCTCGCTCTGCAGGTAAAGAAGGACGTTTCAAATCTGGCAAACTTCCCTCCAGTGTCGAAGCATGAAAGGTTTATTTGTTCAGTACTTATCAACAATAAGGCAATTCATAGAGCTTCACTTAAAATAACACTAAAACACACCCAGCACTCACCAGTCCTCAGATTTAAACCTCATTATGGCTCCGTGTTATTATAAAATATGAAAACTGTGCTGTAGTACGGAACATCAATCTACTGTCTAACCTGATTAACAATTTACTGTCACTTTACACATTTCTTGTGTTGTTGAATTACAGATAATGAATAGAAAAATCACAGAAAAAAATACTATTAATGTACACATGAGCTGTAAAAGAAAAACAGGCCACAACTGTAAATGATGTCCAAATCAAAAATCTGCATATTTACAAAAGGCTTTTCATTCCTTTGCAACATTTGACCGGAAAAATTTAAGCAGTTTTACTGTGTCAAAATCAGCAATAATGTAATTATTTTACAGATATTTGCTGCTATTTAAAAGAGTAATTATGTATATTACAGTTTGGACAAAGAAGTGTAATTTTACAGATTGTCAGGTCTCAGATTTTGTGAAATTATTACAAAACAAAAATAAAACAAAAAAGAAAGCAACTTTAAATACTGAATATATTTTTTTACAAATAGTATTTTTTTTCATATGCAATGTGTGACATAACATTACTCTGTTACTGTATTTAAATCTGCTAAAAATCTAAATATTTTGAAGATATTTGTTGCTATTTTCACAGTTTCAACGCTAGTTTTTTAGATGGCTTTTTAACATATTTTTCTGGTACCCTTGGTGCCTTTATTTAGTCCAGGTGAAGAAAAAATTCTTGCCCATAAAATCCTGTAAAACTATACTCAAATAAATAACTGATAATAGTCAGATCCAACCTGCTGCCTGTGTTGCTGACTAAAAACACCGTCCATAATGTAATGATGGTTTTAGTAACCACAGCAGCATTTAATAAAACAATAAAATCGGCTTTCATTCACTCTGCCAGCTGCTGTCATATTTTGGCTGTCAGTATTATGATTATTAAGGCCTCGTTCTTTATGTGTTTACATGAAGCATCCACACAGATATCTGCTGTGAAACGGAAAAATCTCTGTAACAAAACACTTCACATGATTTCAGTAAACAGGTCTGACTTCTACAAGCTATAAAATGACATACCAATGTTTCTGATCAACTATATTGTATTATTTTTAAGGGCTATAACAAAGAAAATTGTCAAACTTATAACACAACTGGATGCTGAACTCTGTGTTTGGACAATGCCAAAAAATAGCAGCGTTTGTGACAAATATTGCCCATGTTTCTGCTTTGGAACTAATGAAAAAGCTAAATTAATTAATATCTAAACATATAAATTTAAATATATGATTTAAAGGTACCTGTCACAACAAATCACATAAATTTCATCACAGGCTGCAAAGGCAGAAGTTACTGCTACACTGCTAAGCTACGCTACTTACCTTGTAGCAGTACTAGTTTTACATTATTTTTTTCTCCAATATAATTTAAGATTTTCCTTTTGTTTTATTTACTTTATGTGGCAGAACAAGTACAATCTAAATGTGCTTACAACTACGTTTTCACATTTCACAAAATGGGAAGAAGTTGCTAAATTAGCTTTAGCTAAGGCTAACAGGCTGCACACAGGCTAACTTTTCATTCTAATTTCTAGATTTTATGAAAGAAAATCCAAAATTACACATTATGTGATTTTATAGTTTTGTTTTTAAAAGGTAAGATGCAAGAAAGTTCAGATCTATGATTTAATTGTAATAAAATGTGTAGGTGGTCTGCTGCTGCTAACGGTATTAGCTGTTAATTAAAGCTAAGCGCTAGCTAGCTAGCTATTAGCTAGGGCCAACAGGCGGCACTTAGGCTACATTTTATTTCAGTTTATTAGTTATTGTGAAATTTTCATGTCATTTCCCTCCTAAATTGAACATTCTGTAGTTATTTGTAGTTTTGTAACAAGATAAGATGTGAAAAAAATCTGATTTAGAATTCAGTTTTAGCCAAATATGTAGTTAGCTCTACTACTGCTTCAAAAGACAACCGAATCAACAGCAATGACAGCTTTTATAACACAATAACTTGTTACTTGACTCCAATTCTTACTCTGTAAAATCAACACTCAAAGTACAAAAACATTTCTTGGTAATATTTATTCAGATACTTGCCCCTATTCTGCAGAGTCCGGTGGTGTGTGGACACCAGCATCTACAGTCTGTTTACCAAATATGTAGCTAGCTCTGCTACCAGTTCAAAATAGTTGTGGATAGCTCCTTTTACAGGGCTTTAACTGTAAAACTGTAAACTAATCAGCTACTTTAATGAATTAATCTTCATATTTATGCATTTAAACACCCAATTTAAAGATATTTAACCACAATGAATCATGTGAATTTCTCTACAATCAAAGGCCGCAGAAGCAGACGCTAGTGCTAATCTGCTAAGCTAGGCTACTTAGGTTGTAGGACGCTGGTTGTTGCTTTGTTCTTGGGTAGACTTATGATTACACTTTTCTTTTTTTAGCGTATGTGGTAGAACAAAAACGATTCCTAATATGTTCAAAATTGACTTTACATATTTCAGGAAATGAGAAAAATTTGTTAATACACCTTAGCTAAGGCTAACAGCGCTAGTGGTTAGCCAAGGCCAGCAGGCTGCACTTAGAGTAAATTTCACCTTTATTTTCTCGGTTTTGTAAAATGTACACAGTATTTTAATCAATTTTTCACACTCTGTAGTTATTTGTAGTTTTAATGAAAAGATAATATTTGAAAAAGTCAGATTTACAATCAGTTTTAACCAAATATGCTAGTCTGGCTGCAAAACAACTGAAACAACAGTAAAACAAACAAACAAACAAACAAAAAAACAGTTGTTGATAGCCCGTTATACAGGACTACAAACTCTAAAAATGTTTTTTTATGTTAAGTACTTGTGCTTCCAAACAAATTAGCTACCTTAAAAAGTCACTCTTTTAATACATGCATTTAAATACCTAATTTAAAGGTAGTTAGTCCCAACAAAGCAGATGAATTTCAGAGGCTACTGCTACCCTGTTAGGCTAGGCTACTTAGCTTTCAACAGCACTTGTTGCTTCTTTCTTGAGTATGATTTACGATTTTGACATACTATCAACAATTAAAGTACAAAAACATTTCTTGGTATTATTTATTAAGAAACTTGTTGCACAGTCCAGTGGTTTCTGGACACCAGCATCTACAGTTTGTTTATATGTGAAACAATCAGCTCATCAACCAAACTAGACTGCAGCAAACAAAATTAGCTCTCAGAATTATTAGCAACTTGTAAGCTACAGATCAGTGAAGTTAGAAGTATATAAGTGCAACCTTTGCTTTGTTAATAATAAAAGTATCTTCCAAACAACCGTTTGTTGTTACTGCTGCCTTGTGCACATTAGAAGTATATTTTCAACCTGTATATATGTCAATATATCAAATTTAATTTCTGAATTTTGTCCTCAGTTTTATCGTTTTCAGGTGTGTTCTTGTTAAATAACTCTTTTCTTCTTTTGCAGACGTATTTGCTTTGGGCTCACTCCAAAGACTGCATTCACAAACACAAAATCGTCACCAGGTGTGTCACTCTGTGTATAAAATAGGCTGTGCGTGTGTTTTAAATATTTTCATATAAGTGTCAGGTTCTGGTGTAAATTACTTTTGTATTTTTGTCACATCTCTTTGTATTTGCATTCCATTTTAAGTTCTTTGTCATATTTGCATGCTGTTTTTAGTGTTTTTATCGTATTTGCATGCTGTTCTGAGTGCAGGTCGGGGTTGATGGTGATCCTGTCGGCCGACCTGCTGCTGTGGTTGAACGCTGTGACTGAGGACTCTATCCATGTGGAGATCGAGCTAGAAAAACAAGACAATCTCGAGTTCAGCAACAAAATCTCCCTTGATGATGACAACTTTGATTTAGCAGGTATCTACTCTAACAAGAGCTGAAATCACAATTATTTAGTAAAGTAATAAGTTGACAACTATTGCATTAATTGTCAACTTAGTTTGTGTAATTATAAAAAACTAAATTGTGTACATTCTCTTTAAGATGTCTGCGTGATGATGTTCAAGTCTGAAAGGAGTTTGAGACCAGCACAAAACCAGTTCCAAATTAAATGTGAAACCAGTCCTAAACCAGGTCAAAAACTAGTCCAAATGAAGTTCAAACCAAGTCCACAACCAATCCAGAACAAAACAAAGTCCAAAGCCAAGTCTGAAAGCAGTCCAGTACCAAATCTAAAACTAAGTCCAAAACAAGTCAAAATCCAAACCAGTAGAAAACCAATTGCAAAACAAGTCCAATATCAACTCAAATCCAGTCTAAAATCTAGTCTTAAATGAATTTACAGTCCAATTCCAATTTCAGTTCAATTCAATTTCCGTTTTTTGCCATTGCTATAAATACCAAGGAGATGTCATTAGAGCATCTGACAGTCGACATCACATCACAGATATCAAGTGCAACCAGTGCAAAACTCTCACCCATACATATGTATGTATGTACAGCACACATACTGCCCTCAGTAGTAGCAGCACACGCCTGACTCACACAACAGTAGCTAATCACTAGCAAACATAGCATAATGGAAGTGCATCTTTTACAATGATAGCGTTCAAAAGTTTAGGGGCCCATGGAAATGTCCTTATTTTTTAAATAAAAGCAGTTTTTTTTCAATGAAGATAACATTAAATTAATCATAAATCCAGGGTAGACATTGTTAATGTGGTGAAACGACTATTCTGTCTGGAAACGGCTGATTTTTAATGGAATATCTCCATAGGGGTACAGAGGAACATTTCCAGCATCCATCACTGCTGTGTTCTAATGCTACATTGTGTTAGCTAATGGTGTTGAAAGGCTCATTGATGATTAGAAAACCCTTGTGCAGTTATGTTAGCACATGGATAAAAGTGTGACTTTTCATGGAAAACATGGAATTGCCTGGTTGACCCCCAAACTGTTGAACACACATTCAACTGTACAACACTTTGTAACATTATATTACCATTCAGTCCACATTTCAATCATAGGAGGTGTTATCATCATCACGGTGGCTGAAAGAGAGAGAGAGTGGCCATTAATTAAGACATGATTGTTGCAACAGCGCAGTTTCAGTCCCCATTCAGCAGCCTGACTGCTTTAGGGTCCAGGCTGTGGGTGAGTCTGGTAGATTTGGCTTGTATGGATCTGTATCCCGGAGTAGAGTACATGAAACAGATGGTGTGCTGGGTGTGACAGGTCCTGGAGGATGTTTCAGACTCTGTGCCGACAGTGGATAGCAATGGGAGGCTTTTCCCAATTATTTTCCATGCAGATTTTACTAGTTGTTGAAGAGCCTGCTGATCAGCAGCTGGAAACCACACCAGTAGTCCGTATGTCAGCACAGTGGTAAAGGTTTAGCATTTGTCTCTGGGAGTTTAGCCCATTTAAGCTTCCTGAGGTAGAATAGACATTGTTGTGAATTCTTAACAGGTGGTGGGTTTCAGACAGAAGACAAGTCCTCTGCGACAGTCATCCTCAGCAATTTGAAGTTTGAGACCCTCTCCACCTCCTCGTTACCAATGAAGAGTGGACTGTGGCTGAACTGTCCAGATTTGCAGAAGTCAGCTATAATTTCTTTGGTCTTTTTGTGTGTTGAGAACCAGGTTATTGTTATTGCACCATGCTGCCAGCTGTTCAACTTCCTTCTTGTGTGCAGTCTCATTGGTGTCAGTAATGAGGCAGAGCACTGTTGTATTGTCTGCAGATTTGATTATACGATTGAATGGAAAACAGGGGAGCAGTCATGTGTGGAAAGTGTGTACAGTAGTGGACTGAGCACACATCCCTGGGCAGTGACGGTGTCAGTGATTAAGGAGGATGATGTATGCCTGCCTACCTCAACACACTGAGCGATTTGTCAAAAAAAATCCAATTAAAGAGGGATCGAGGCCAAGGTTGTGTAGTTTGTTATGGAGTTTGTTTGGCCAGATTGTATTGCATGTTATTGTTGCTCTTACTGTATGCTGTAACATGGGAAGTTTCCCCTGACATGGGGAGTAATAAAGATTATCTTATCTTATACGAAACTAAAATAAACAAATCAACAGCCTGGCATGAAATTGATGTAGTCCAAAACTGTGGTAGTGAATGCCTCCAGCGACCCACATGTCCATGTTCTCTGGGCTCTGAAAATATCCCAGTCTGTGGTGTGGAAGCAGTCCTGAAGTCCATGGACGACATCCTCTGTCCATGACCCAGTAGTCCTGACTATGGGCCTGCTGGTTCTGATTTTAGGTGTATACCAGGGTGATCCGACAGACAGACCCAGGTGAGAGTACACCTGGGCTCTGTATGCATTTGCTAAATTAGTATACACCTGAATGAGGGTCTTGTTTCCTCTAGTGGCACAGCTGACATTACGAAGGAACGTACGAAAAACAGTCAGTCAGCATGATGGAAGTCCACCGCAGTTAACAAAGACACTGTCAGACAAAAACGCCCAAAATTCATTCAAAATCCAGTCTGAAACCAGTTCAAAACCAACTGCAAAATTAGTCAAAGACTATGTCAAATCCATTCCAAACCCAGTGGAAAACATAGAACAAACCAGTCTAATAGTGCAATATTAGTATGAAAACCAAGTCTAAAGTTAAGTCTGAAAGCTGTTCCAAAACCAAATACACACCAGTGCACAACCTACTGCAAAACCGGTCTGAAACAGAATCAAATCCAGTCCAAAACTATGTCAAAACATAAGTCTGAAATCCATCTAAAACCAGGCTTAATATTCATTCTAAAATCAGTCCAAAAATATGCAAAAACCTGTCCAAAAACCAACTGCAAAACTATCAAATCAAGCCCTAAATCCAGTCCAAAAGTTATTGAGGACCCAGGCCCAAAAGTAGTCCAGTATTCATCAATCCATCCATCCATTCTCTATACACCGCTTTATCCTCACTAGGGTCGTGGGGGGTGCTGGAGTCTATCCCAGCTGACTCGGGCGAAGGCAGGGGACACCCTGGACAGGTCACCAGTCTGTCACAGGGCTACATATACAGACAATCACACACACATTCACAAGTTCAGCATTCATCCAGAACCAAATCAGAAGTTGGAAGGTGGAAACCAAATACTAAATCAAGAACAAACCAGTCAAAAACCAATTACACAACTAAACCAAAACCATGTCTAAAACCAAGTCTGAAAGCAGTTGGAAACCAAGAACAAAAAGATGTCAAAATCAGTCCAAAACTAGGCAGAAATCATTCTCCATCTTCATGTTTGGGTTTGATCTCCTACTGCAGGATGAATTTAAGGCGCCTCCCTGATGTCTCTCCATGATGGATAAGAAGTCAACATTTAAAACTGGAGCTCACCACTGTTCTTATTTCTAACATTCCTGCAGGAAACTCGTCGTGTCAGTGCAATGACAGCGCCGCCTGCCTCGCCTTCAGGAAAGGCTTCGAGATTCTTTATCCCTTCAACATCGAGTTCTACCTGATGGCCGGCTGCATGATCTACGTGGTCTGGAAGAACGTTGGCCGCAGGACGAGTCCGGACCACCACCACGCTGATGAGAAGTTCAGCCTCCAAGTCCTCTTCAAGGGCGGGATCATATTCGGCCTGGTGTTTGGCGGCCTGGTCCTGATCGCAGGAATCGTCATCTTCGTTCTCTACCAGATCTGGGTGAGTGACACGGAGAGTCGCCTCACCGCCTTCCTCGTCTTCTACGGCTACCATCTGGCCATCATGCCCATCATGTCGCTCTGCTCGCTGGCCGGGGTGCTGGTCCACCGGCTGGAGAGAAGAGCCCACGAAGGAGGCCACAACCCGACCAGAAGCCTGGACGTGATGCTGCTGGTGGCGGCGGCTCTCGGCCAGCTCGCCCTGTCCTACTTCTCCCTGGTGGCGGCCATCGCTGTGGGCACCCAGGGGCCTCTGGGGGACCTGGACCTGTCCTACTCCATCCTCAGCCTGCTGGAGCTCATCCTCCAGAACATCTTTATCATCGAGGGCCTCCACCGGCACCCGAGCCTGGTCACCAAGAAGAAGCAGAAGCAGTGGAGCGGCATCTTTAAGGTAAACTGTGAATAAAAATCTAGAACAAAAACGATGAAAATCTGAATGCCAGAAAAATATGGTAAAAACACTAAAATACTGCAAAGTACAAAAACAGTAAAAGAACAGTCCAAGAAATGGTAAATATCTGTAAATTAACAACATTTTTAGCTTATTTAAATACAGAAAAACAGTGTAATTTTTAGTCACAAAAAAACATTTATAAAAAGAGATTTTTAAAAATGCGTTTATGTATTTTTTTTTTTACGTCAACAGGTATTTATATTTCCTTTGGGATTAAAACAATTTTATCTTAAGTTATCATAAATTAATACTTTTTCTTTAATTTTGCAAAAATATTTTCTGTAATTTAACAAAACCAAGCAAGTCTCTCAAATAACTGAGTGATAAAAATGAATTACTATTATTAAATCATTAATATACATACATTTTCCTTTAATTAAGCAAATATCTGTAGAATAATTCTATACTATTACTATTTGTGCTGATTGAAATACAGTTAAAAAAAAAAGCAAATGGTAATTTTTACATTCAAATATTAAAGAACTAATAAAAAATTCTAAAAATATAGATTTTTTAAATATATACATTATTTTCAGTTTGAGCTGTTTTTTTTTAGTCAGCATGTAAATTAATAAGTTTTTGAGAGATTTTACTAGATATTATCTGTAATTTAACAAAGCTAGTACAATCCGTTTTAAAAATATTTAGCATATTTCATTTCGTAACATACACATTTTTTTACCCACAAATAACCTAAAATATTTGTAAAATAATGCTATTTTTTGCTGATTTAAATACATTACAGTAAACAGTTTTATAGCTGACATAGTTTATCAACAACTGTTTACAAAATTATTTGACAGTTTTCCATTTTTAACATACATAATTTTTACTTGAAATAACAGCAGATACCTGTAAAAGAGTAGCATATTTTGCTGATTTAAATACAGTAAAAGTAGTGTACGTAATTTTATGGTCAAATGTTGTAAAAGAAAAAGTACAGATTTTTAGCATGGACATTAACAGTTTGGCCCTTTTTTCCAGTTTACATGTAATCTAATAGTTTCTTTGTGATTTTACAAGTTATTATGATGTTTATTTTTTTAAATATAATTTTAACTTCTTCAGTGTGCCTGGTGGGTTTTGTTTACATTAAAAACTGTCCTACAGTCAAAGAAAAAGCTTGCTCAAGAAGAGAAGAAGACAGATATTTCTCTGCTGGAAGGAAACACGTCAGCGCCACCTGCTGCCCAGGAGCATGATGGGAAAAAAGCCTGGATCAAAAGAGCCACACAGGAGATCTGCGCTTTCCTCATCCTCTCTAACATCATGGTAAAGTTGTGTTAATGAAAGAACAAATCAGTCAATCATCTCCTGCCTGTTTAAATCACCTGGATGTTTCCTCTGCCCTCAGCTCTGGGTGATTCCAGCCTTTGGAGTTCATCCACAGTTCGAGAACGGTTTGGGGAAGCAGTTCTTCGGCTTCGGTCCCTGGTTCGTTCTGGTGAATCTGGGTCAGCCGCTGGGAGTTTTCTACAGGATGCACTCAGTGGCAGCTTTAATGGAGCTGCTCATCTCTGCATGACGACCACCTGGTACCAACTAAATCATGTTAAAGTGGACCAACCCATGCAGGAAATACCAGCAGCCCACGTTTACACCACATCATCTGGTTGATCAATCACACATTCATTAAGACTTGAATATGATGAGGCCTTGAAGTGTTTGGGCCGGACTGTCTCAGAGTACGTTACATGTTTGAGAGATTTTTATAGCAGTCAAGATGGTTGAACTACAGGAGGTTCACTAGGAAATAAAGCAACTTTTGCTTGATTGATAGAATGAGGCCAGAATCAGTAGATAATGTGATCAAGTAGGAGAATTTTTTATTATTTTGAGTAATAACGTTCTAGCAGATAGGTAAAATATATTGATATTTAATGTGTGATGTTATAAAAATCTAAACCAAAGTGGTGCTACTTGTGTAAAATGCAAAAAGGTTTTAGATTCCAAAATCTTGCTCTGAACTCAACATTTTCGGGACGAACTGGAATGCAGGTTCAACATCTGCTGCAAAGACTGAAACCAGCGGAGTGGAGGCTGTTACAGCTGCAGAATGAAGCCAACACTGTTGCAATGACATGTTCAGTTATTACAGATAAATATATGTAGGTGTCCACGCTGCAAAGTGTTTTTACTAACACACACAGAACTCATAGAACTATCGAATACCGTGTGAAGGTTTCTAGAGTATTCTGGCAAAATCCTCAGAAACAAGAACAAGGATTCCTGCAGCAGATGATCTGAACTCAACAGAGTTCTGATCTCAGCATCATGGAGACAGTCTGGCTCACATGAAGAGATACAGAGAAAGACCAAATCCATAGAAAAACTGGGATGAGCCTCCAAGATCCTCTAAAGTCAGCTTCAAACCAAGTCCTACACTAAGTCAGAAATCAGTCCAAAACCAAGTCAAAGAGTTTGAAACCAAATCCAAAAACGGTTTTACAAAATAACAATTCAAAACCAAGTTGGAAAAGCGTCTGAAATCAATTCCAAAACCAATCCAAACCAGTATAAAACCAGCTCCAGAACTCATACAAAACCATTACAAAACTAAGTCTGAAACAGGTCTTAAAATCAGGTACCAAACATTCCAAAAAAACTAATGCAAATACAACTCTAAAACCAGTCCAAAATCAACTCCAGAACCAATCAAAAGCTGAGTACAAAACTAAGTCCAGAGCCAGTCCAAGACCATGCCAAAAACCTGTCCAAAGATCAGTCTCAAGCTAGTCTACAACCAAGTCCAAAACAAAATTTCAAAAACTAATCCAGAACTGGTCCAAACCCAAGTCTGAAATGACTTAGAAAGCAAGTCCAAACCCAAGTCTGAAAAGACTTAGAAAGCAAGTCCAAATCCAAGTCTGAAACAAGTCCCAAACTATTTCAAAACAAGTTCAACAACCAGTCCAAAACTAAGTCCAGAACTGGTCCAAAACCAGGTACCACTCTGGTCTAAAACCAAGGAAAAAAAAACCAAGCCTGAAAAGGCTTTGGAAGCTAGTCCAAATTCAAGTCCAAAAATAAGTCCCATACCATTTCAAAACCCTTTAAAACCAGTCCAAAACCAGTCTGAAACTGGGTGCCAGACCAGTCCAAAATCAAGTCCAGAACTAGTCCAAAACCAAGTGCCTATCTGTGCTCAAACTGGGTCAAAAACTCAGTCTGAAACTTATCCAAAGGTAAGTCTCAAGCTAGTCTACGACTAAGTCTAAAAATTAAAAATAAGTCCAGAATTGGTCCAAAACCAAGTCTGAAAAGATTTTGTAAGCAAGTCCAAATCCAAACCCAAACCTAAAACCAAATACCATACGATGCCAAAACCAGTTAAAAACCAGTCCAAAACTAACTCCAGGTCCAAAGCTGCTATCTTCTCCTCCGGCATCAGGAAACGTCTTCAAAGCTTCTTCAAATCCAAACGAAATACAATCAAAAGATCAAACTAACCTCATTGGTGCATTCAGGAACGTCGGAAATCAGAGTATCAGTAATGTAAATTTTCAACGAAAATTTTGGGTGGGGGCACACAGGGTGGCCAATCAGATCACCTGTGTGTGTGTGTGTGTGTGTGTGTGTGTGTGTGTGTGTGTGTGTGTGTGTGTGTGTGTGTGTGTGTGTGTGTGTGTGTGTGTGTGTGTGTGTGTGTGTGTGTGTGTGTGTGTTCTTGTACTTGCTACTTTGTGAGAACCATTTTCTGCATTTAACTATCAAAGTGAGGACATTTTTACAAAGTGAGGACATTTTGGCCGGTCCTCACTTTGAAACAGCCATGTTTGAGGGTGAAGACTTGTTTTTAGAGAACAGGTATGAATTGAGGTTTGGTTAGGGTTAGGGTAAGGATTAAGTTTAGGCAATCAGTTGTGATGGTTAAGGTTAGGGTAAGGCTCTAGGAAATGCATTACGCCTATGGATGTCCTCACTAAGAAGTACAAACGTGTGTGTGTGTGTGTGTGTGTGTGTGTGTGGGGTTACTGCCCCCCCACCCTGCCCCCATGGAAGATCCACCACTGAACAGCACTAATATCCAACATATATTGATATCGCAGTTCTTGACACCCATATCACATATTGCACATATTTCCAATATCGTGAGGAAATTGTTTTTGAAAGACATCCTCACTTTACTTTCAGTTGATAAAACCTTTCTCAGCCACATGTGAACTCCTTTGTACATTATCTAAAACTAAAATGAGACATTTTCAGGGGTGATGAATTCCTTTTGAACCTCTAAACTTTATTATTCCTGTACAGTTCTTTGTAAACTGAAGTCAACCCATTAAAATAAAGCCGAGTCGTGGCACGTTAATGTAGAGTCATTGTTTTATTTCAGGCTGAATGTGCTGCAGCACAGAACCTGAAGAACATTTTAAACTGAATACTTACAGTCTGGATTGGAGGTGAAGAGTTTGACATGCTGTCATGCGTAAATACTTCACTTTATCACCTAAAATACTCGTATTGTTGGCAAAATGGATAAATTAATGTTCAGTAGATGTCATGAGTGTATCAGGTTTATGATATCCTAAATATTTGTGTAAGCTGACTGAGATGTTCTTCTGAGTTTTAGTCACAGTTCAGGCATGAGGAGGAAAACTTCCATGTTTATTGTTGCTGTTGTGAGTGAAGACAACAAACAGAATCCACTCAGCAGCTCCTCTAAATCCTCTGGATCTCAAACAGTCTGATGTCGGTGTCGTACCAGATGGGAGGATCCACGTTTCTGCAGCAAAAGATGAGCCTTTGTTAAGATTCAAGAAAAACAGCAAAATATTTCTGATTGGAATAAACAGTGTTTAAATGTGACCGTAACAGACTACAGGTTTGTACAGAAAACAGTTAGTAGTCCAGTTTGACTTTCTGAAATTAAAATACAATATTGTTACATTGTTTACGATTAAAGATACCTGCAAAAACAGTCTGGATAAGTCAGAATAATAGCTGCAGATATCTTTATCGTCACTATGGCTAATGTGAACTGTTGTGCAGAACTACAGCTTCGTTTATCAGAGACTAGTGGTCAAAATTTATGAGAATGTTGACTTCAGGCTGCTCTGACATGCGGCTAAAACAACCTGTGATATGCAGTTACAGCTGCAGAGCCATAGTAAATTGGCAAAACAAGTCACTCTCTCTGTAGTTTCCAGCGTAACAAAAGAAATATGCTTTGTCTTTTCACAGAGCCAGAACTCAATGTTAACATCCCTGTATCTGCATTTTGACAATGTTTGTCAGTTCAAACTTTACTTAAAAAGACCGATGTGTTTAACTGAGCAGAACAAAAGACAACTTGAACTACAATCATGATTAGTTAGAATAAAACTGTAGACAACTGAAACCAGAACTATCACTGCTCATATTCATCTGAATGTAGACTGTTAGTATCTGTAATGAGAAACATAAGTAGTAAAAGTGGCCTCATTTGTAGAGGAATAAGAGGTTATATAAAATGTTCTTTTGATGAACCAGAGCTGATTTGCCACAGGCGTGTTTACCGCAGGTAGATGATTCCCCACATGTATGTGCGGAACCACATGGCGGTGCCGGCGTTGGCCTGGTACTTCCTGATCAGGATGGGATGAGGAACCGGCAGGAGGCCGACCAGCGTACCGTGCTGCAGGAAGTTCAGGATTTCGGACTCGTCTGTCAAACCCCTAAAAACAACGACAAACATCTCACATCTCACCTGGATGTAAATGAGCTGAACGGGTGGACGACGGCATCTACAGTCGTAATGTCTGATCAGGACAGCTTAACTGATCAGTATCTGCACAAACCTGAGCCCAATCCTTTGTTTACATATGTCGTTAGACAGGTGTACATTTCAAAATATTCTTGATAAGTGCAGTATTATCAGTGATTCATTTGTTTTACGAGCTGAGTTCAGTAGACATTTGTCCTGCGCTGATGTTTCTACTTTAACACATGATATGATATGGATTACAGAGGTAGCAGTTACTTATGAAACTGGGATATAAATGTGCCATCATAGTTGATTCTGGTCTGATTTAACATGTATATAATGATAAACGTATGATTACGATTACAAGATACGTCACATTCACCCATTCACACACTGATGGCGGAAGCTCCCATGCAAGGCGCTAACCACGACCCATCAGGAGCAATTAGGGGTCAGTTGTCTTGCTCAGACCTCGACGTGAGCATGACGGGCCGAGGATCGAACCAGCAACCCTCTGGGTACAAGACGGCCACTCTACCCACTGAGCCATGCCGCCCCGTAGGTGCTGGCTGGAGATCAGTAAGACTCACAGAAGTCTTTGTCATGGTGTCCCTTTACCAGCTAAACCCCCACAATGCTCTCTGCTTGGTGCTGATCTAGAATACTTGAGGCGTGTATTTTATGGAAAGTGGCATCAAAATGGTATCCAAACACAGACAAGGTATAATGGGGTCAGTTTGTGTCCTTATATGGCCATTTTGTTTGGGGCCTGATTTTGATCAAAATCCATCCATTTATAGTCATTTGATGCCTGTTTTTATTGTGTGTCATTTTTTGTCATTTAGTGTCAAATTGATTGTTTTGTGAGTCGTTTTGGTTATTTAGCATTTCTGAATGGTTGTTTATGTCTCATTTTGATCATTTATGATGTATTCATCGCTCTATGTTGCTTTCTCTTTGGTTTCTGTGTCATTTTGTGTTTGATTGTTTTTGGTGTGTCATTTTGCATTTTTAAATGTTTGTGTCTCATTATGGTCTTTTTTCTGATCTCTGCAGTTCTGTGTCACTTTTTGACTCCTTTGTGTCTCAGTTTATTCAGTGCCTCTTTATTGTACTTTGGTGTGTGTTTACGAGCTAATCCCCAACAATACTCTTCTTGTCAACATTGAAATGACAATCGCATCTGGTCACTACAGCATCACACAATAAGAGCAACCAGGTACTACACTTAATATACAACATTTAAAGTTTGTATTATCTAGCAAAGACGTATCAGATTGGAACTAGGTATCAGCAGATACTAAATCTTAAATAACTCAGATTAGAGCAAAAAAAAAACTTCTCGTCTACAGTGTGTTTGCATGTGAAATAAACTAATGTCTGCATCATACAAACATAGATCTGAGAACTATTATTAGCAAATAATCTACAAATTGGAGAAATTAGATGTTTAATGGGTCTACAGTTAATTATAGTATCTTCCTTATTCAAGTACTTTGACAGATCTACCCGCTATCCTTTTGAGCTTTGCTTTAAAAGTCGTGTAATTTCCTACTTGTCGATGCAGATCTTCTCCACTTGAGGAACCAGAACCTGCAGCAGCCTCATGATGGTCTGCAGAGGAAGTCTGGCTTTCCATGACGACACCTGAGAGCAGGCAGAAGACGAAGAGTCACGCGACAGAAACCAGCAGAGATCAGAAGAAGCTCAGGAGCAGAAGAGCCGTCCTCACCCAGTCTGGACTAGCTGTGAAGGCCGCCATCGACGAAACGCTGGACAGTCGGCTCCTCGCTGCCTCCGGCTCCGTGTGGTTGACCTGACAGCAGAATGAAACGCTCTAACTCCAGAAACAAACCCCTGAACTGACTCTGAGTGATGGCTGGTCTCATTTACCTCGTGGTCTCTCTCTGAGTTGGACTCGGTGTCGCTGGCTGCAGCTCCGACGTTTCTGTCTGAAGGCGTCTGAGGAGGATCTGAAGGAGGAACAGCGACCATCGTACCATCAACACTCACCTGAGACTTCTCTGTGATCTTATCGATTCCTGCAACACACAACAAAACGACACAACTCTGTCAGCCTGCAGGGAGACGAGTTCATCAATGTGGACAATAAAGGAAACGTTACACATTTAATATTGACTTTCTTGTTGGGAGTTCAAAGACTCTTCTGACTGCATATACACCCCCTGTCAAAAGTTGTAGGACAGGTTCTACTTTATTTGAATGAGACGGTGTCCTAAAACTTTTGACAGGGGGTGTAACAGAGGGAAACCACTAGTCCTGATGTGTTATAAAACAATGAACCACCTTTAACATGTACAAAGGCCAAAACTTGTCCTACAAACCCTCAGACTACAAAACAAGAGCGCATTGCCTCATTTTAAATGCTTCGTAGCCGTTTTGTGATGCCTCCCTCTTGTTTTGCATCCCTATTGTAATGATTACGTGACTTTCTTTCTAGTTTTTCAATATCTTTATGGTCAAATTGTGTGGGTTTATGAGAATTTTGTGTCTCTCTATGGTTGTTTTGCATCTCATTTTGGCATTTGTGCGTCTGATTTGGATTGTTTTCTGTCCCTTCATAGTCACTGTGTGTGTCTTTATGGTCGTTCTGTGTCCCATTTTGATTTTTTTGCACCTCAGTTTTGTCGCTTTTCCATCTGCTTGATTATTTTGTGTGTCATTTTAGGGTTTTTTGTGTGTCGTTCATTGCTAAATGGTTGTTTTGAGTCTCAGTTTGGTCCTTTTGAGTCTCAATAGGATTATTTTGTATCTCTTCATAATCATTGCATGTGCCATTATGGTTGCTTCATGTCTTGCTTTGTTTGTTTTGTGTCTGATTATTTTCATTTTGGTTCTTTTTGCATCTCTTAATGGTTGCTTGTGTCTTATTTTTCTCATTTTGTCATATCTACATGACTGTTTTACATCTCTTTTTGATTGTTCCGTGTGTCATCATGGTCATTCAGTGTCTCAGTTTGATTATTTTGGAACAGATTATGGTCTTTTTGTGTTAGTAATTTGGTGTTTCTACATGTCTTTGTGGTCGTTTTCTTTCAGTTTGGTTATTCTGTTCTGTACTTCTAAAGCTCAGTATTTAAAAAGTAAAATTTTTCTGTCTGTGCAATCGGGCAGACTCACGCTGGTTGTTTTCCTCTGTTTATAGTCTTAATGCTAATCTAAGCTAAGGTACTAACATTCATCTTCTCACATTAAGGACCAAACTACAGACATTTCAGAACCATCGTCCAAAAATAAGTAAACATCTCATAGGTTTTCAGTGAAGTTCTGCCCTATTTTTACTGTACAGTTATTGAACAGAAACTCTGATAAAATGACCCTCAGAGTTCCTAAATAGCTGCTGCTGGTTGGATGATCTGACCCACCTGGAGTTGCCTCTAAACTGGCTTTGAGGGTTCCGGGTTCTGCAGGTACAGCCGGTTTGGAACCCTCCATGGATCCATTCTCTGTGGAGTTGGTCCTGGAGATCCCAGACTTCTTCTTCTTCTGCAGAGCTTTCTGAATCGACGCCGTGTCCGACGGCAGGTTGGCCAGCTGGTGGAAGACGTTTCTCTTCCGGATGATGGCGTAAACCAGATTAAAGTTTCCTGAGAGGAGAGTTTAGATTTTTAATGTACTGAACCGAGAAATGTTTTACTGATGAGCTCACCTGAGTGTCCTCACCATCAAACTGGTACTGGATGATGTTGTTGTAGACCTCCAGCAGGAAGAAGACCAGATGGTGGTTCTTGGGGGCTGAGAAGAGGAACCAGGGCGTAGAAAAGGCCTCCAGGAGGTGCAGCAGCTTGTTGGCCGCCACCATGGACAGACTCTTCAGGTACGGAGAAACTGTGGAGGCACAAACAGGCCAACAACAATCCAAATAGTTCCTTATCTCCTCCAGCAGGTGGCAGCATTTGACTGATACTCACTGTTCACTATGATGGTGAGCAGACAGTCGAACAGAGGCTGCAGACGCTGGTGTCCACTGGTGATAATTTTGTGGAAAATCTAACAATGAAGAAGAAAAACAAATAATTACAGTGGAGGATGCATTTATTTACAGACGTACAATACTGACCGCAAACAACAACCACAAAAGACACGAAATGATCAAAAAAATCCTACAAAACATTCACAAAAAGACACAAAAGACCACTATGAGACACTAAATTACCACAAAATGACAACAGAGACACAAAGTGATGACAAATAGATGTAAACCAGCTACAGAGACACAAAACACAAAGAAAGACAGAAAATGGCACATAGCGACCCAAAAAAAATGACACAAAGTGACAATAAACTGTCGAAAAATCACCCAAGAAATCTAGAAAACATCCTCAAAAAGACACTATAAAACCACACATGGACATAAAATATGACTAAGATACATTAAACATCAACACAAACGTACTAAATTAGCACAAAGTGACACAAAATGACAACTGAGGCACAAACTGTCAACAAAGAAATGTAAAACAACCACAAAAAGACACAAAACAAAAAGATAGACACAAAATGACCACCGAAACACTATAAAATGACCAAAAACTGAATCATAAATGATGGCATAAGTAAAGAAAACCGACAAAACAAAGTCCAAAGAAATAAACTCAACAACAAAGGACACAAAAGGACCATAAAGGGAAGCAAAATGACAACAAAGAGACAAAAAACAAACAAAGAAAGAGACGGAAAATGATGCAAAAAGAAACACAAAACAACCAAAAAGTGACACAAAGTTAGCAAAAATTGTCACAAAATGACCCAAGAAACATAAAATGTCCTCAGAAAGACACTAAAACATCACAGGCAGACACAAAATATGATAAAGATACATTAAACGTCAACAAAGAGATGCAAAATTACCCAAAAACACATGCTAAGTGACATAAAACTACCATGCAACTTCTAGAATATATTAGAGGTAAGACTCACGGATTAAAATGCTAATGTTTAGCACATATGTTTAGTACGTCAAAATACTTTGACTTGAAGAAGTGAGTTATTATGAAATCAATGTTAGCATGTCACATTTGACATGTTAGCACATTGGCGTGTTAGCATGTTAGCACTGGTGCACTTTGTGTGCAAATGTGCTTCATTTTCCTTTTATGAAGTTAAATGTTGCGGCTAAAACATATCGTAGCATGTGTACAACTACTGAATATTAATGCTAATGTTTATCTTGTAACATTTAATGTGTAATGCTAACATGTTGAACTTAGCATGCTACTAAGCTAAGAAATTAACATTAACACATCAGCTCTGCAGTACTTTGGTTGTTTAGAATGTGCAACATAAATAATGATGTCTTTATTAGCATTCTGACAAATAAACAATGAACTTATTTAAAGGGAATTCTGTATTCATTTTTCTAAAGTTAAAATACTGTAAATCTGCCTCCATGCATCAGAATCTTCTCACCACGACGAGCAGGTCAGCGTGGGTTCCTGTGAACACTGGGATGTCCATGGGCACTCGGTGGGTGAACGGTTTGTTCAGACGGACTCCGAAGTTTCTCTCTCCACTGAGCAGCAGCAGAATGAAGACGCCGATGTGCATGAGGCCGACACGAGCTGCAGATTCACACAAATGCAGAGTTTTTAATCAGATGAGGAGGATCTGTGAGGTGATTTTTAGCCCAGAACGTTTCAGACTCACACTGATCTGCTCTGGCATCGTTCAGGTAGAACAGGATGGGAACCAGAACGTCCAGAACATCGCTGCTCTTCAGCACAAAGAACAGGAACTTCTACCACACACAAATACAACAAAGTCAGCGTGTTGAAGCTTTAACTCTTCACCAATCCCATGATGCACTCGTCTACATTTCAGAAGTGCAAAAATGATCTAAAACTAATATTTATTCTGAATCCATGAGAGATTTGTAGTCAGAGTAGATTAATATCCTACAATATCTTCTGACGCTGTGCTACTGTGCATCAACAACATTTATTGAGCTTAATGCGGAAACTACAGAGACACAAATCAACTACAGGGAGGAAAAGCTATCAAACAATGACGTAAAATAATCACACAATAACAAAATAATGAGTTAGTGACATAAAAACCACCACAGTGACACTCAAGATGATCACAAACAGGCTGAAAACAGCTGCAGGAAGAACACATAAAACCACCAAAAAGGTACAAAATGACTACAGAAGCCTACTAAACAGCCACATAGAGATACTAAATGTAAAAAATGAAACATAAAATGACTCAAAGAATGATCACAAAGTGACAAAACAATAAGTGACACAAAAACCCCATAATGACATTCAAAATGACCATGAAGAGGCTTAAAACAACTGCAGGAAGGAAGAATGACCAAAAAGACACATAAATTCACCAAAAAGGCATAAAATGACTACAGAAGGACAATAAACGACCACATGGAGACATTGAATGTAAAAAAATAAACAAAAATATTAATAAAATGACCAAAAACAACCTCAAAGTGAACCACCAAGAAGCACCAATTGATGACAGAGACACAAAATGATGACAAAGAGATGAAAAGCAAACACAAAGAGGAACAAACAAGCACAAGGAGACACAAAGTAACCACAAAGACACACAAAACAACCACAAAAAGAGACAGGACAATCACAAAAGAGACACAAAACAACCACAAAGAGACACAAAACAACCAAAAAGAGACACAAAACCACCACAAAGACACACAAAACAACCAAAAAGAGAGACAAAGCAACCACAAAGAGACACAAAACAACCACAAAGAGACACAAAACAACCAAAAAGAGACACAAAGCAACCACAAAGAGACACAAAACAACCAAAAAGAGACACAAAACAACCACAAAGAGACACAAAACAACCAAAAAGAGACACAAAACAACCACAAAGAGATGCGAAACAACTACAAAGACACACAAAACAACCACAAGACAAAACGACCAAAAAGAGACATAAAAGAACTGTAAAGAAATGCAAAATGACAACAAATGGATGTAAAACAACCACAGAGGCACAAAATAAACACAGAGAGAAAATCATCCAACAGAAACATAAAGAAAGTCCACAAATGGACACAAAACACCTAAAAAGAAAGCAAAATAACCACAGAGGCAAAATGACAAGAAACGATGTAAATCAATCGCAAAGAGGAAAAATTACAATGCAACAAATCATTCATTCAAAGAGATGAAGAGCCAGTTTTGCTAATCAATCCTAAGTTCTCTAAAGTCACTGTAACTCAGATCCTGTTCTGCACTGTTACAGATGTTTAACTGACTCCAGAAGCTCCTCCATGATGTTTGTTTGTTTAACATAACGCAAACGGAGCCTCAGACCTTGTTGAAGTCGCAGAACTTCCAGAAGAGGATCAGCAGCTCCTGGTGAAACTGGATCTTCTTGGTGGATCGAGGCAGGTAGGTCTGGACCAGAGGGTTGTTGAGCAGCCGAGCAAGACCTTTGAGGATGAAGCTCAGATCCTGATGAAGACAAAGAAACAAACTTAAACCTGCTGCAGACGGTTTACAGGTAAATGTTTGGATCTTCTATTACCTCTTCTCTGTGGATCCTGGAGAGATAATTCACAAAGAGATTATCAGGTCCAGTCGGCTGCAAAACACCAGATTCAATAAGAGTTGGTGTTTTATTTTAACTGAACAAAATTAATTATTCTTTCACACTGTGGGTTCACCTCAAGTCTGAAGGGGCTGGTAGAAGACACACCACAAAGAGACACAAAAAGACCAGAAAGAGACACAAAATGATCAAAAAGAGACACAAAAAGACCAGAAAGAGACACAAACTGACCAAAAAGTGGCACAAAATGATGACAAAAAGGGAAAATTAAAACAAACAAACACAATCGACTACAAAAAGACACAAAAAACCCAGAAAGAGACAAAAAGACCAGAAAGAGACACAAAATGATTAAAAAGACACACAAAATAACCACAGAGACACAAAATGAGGACAAAGAGACAAAATGATCACAAAGAGACGCAAAATGACCACAAAGAGACACAAAATGACCACAAAGAGACACAAAATTACCACAAAGAGACACAAAATGACCACAGAGACACAAAATGACCACAAAGAGACACAAAATATCACAAAGAGGCACAATTAAACCAAAGAAACAGAGCTGACCACAAAGAGACAGAATTAAAACAGACACAAATCAACAACATAAAGACACAAAATGACCACATAAAGCAACAAACTAAAACCAGAGCACAAAAAACAGTCACCAACAGACACAAATTTACAGCAAAAACACACAAATCGACCACAAAGACACAAAATGACTGAAAAGCAGCACAATAATGGAATAAAATGAATTCTATCCAGCCACACTCTGGTGTACCTCTGGCTCCTCGCCAGTAGGGGGTGCTGTAGCTTCGTCCAGGGCCTGCAGGGCGGCGCTGGAGGCCGTTAAGGCCTCGTGCTCCAGCGTGGCGATAAGGATCTGGATGGATTGTTCCACCAGCTGCTCGCGGGAGTCGGAGAACAGCAGGTGGTTGTAGGGGAACCCGAAGCCGACCGGATCGTAGGCACAGACCACGTTTATCAGGGAGGTGAAGAGAGGCAGAGCATGTCTGGACAACAGGAGACACGCTGGAGGTCAGCAGGATGGATGGGTGGTCCTGTTAATGCCCAGCTGAAGGGCAGTTATTACCCCTGTAGTAGGGCTGCACAATTAATCGAATTTTGATCACGAACACGATTTTGGCTGCCACAATTAAATTAACCTGATCGTTGCTGATGTTTACATTTAAAATGCGGGCTCTGGTGCATATCTTATCAAGGGCCTTGTCAACCAGGAGTCAGCCAACCACCAGGAGGCGAACACACATTAAACTACCTAAATAACAAGCGAGCGCACCCTGCAGCAGCAGCCTCAAATCACTCAGTGGACTAAACTGATGAGAGCGAAGAAAGTACAGCAGCATTTGGAGACGAGGAGCATCATGGTGAGGAGCTAGTGCCTCGAAACGGATCAACATCCATCGTCTGGACTTGTTTCGGATTCAGGGCAAGTGACGTTAAACAAGAACAAGTCACATGTAAAGCGTGTAGCAGAGTTGTGTCTGCCCCGCACAGTAACACAACTAATCTATTTAACCATCTGAAAAAACATCACAAACGCAAATACGAGGAATGCATGAAGGCTAAAGCTAATGTTGAATCACAAAATCCCCGTCCATGTCCAGCGGCAACCCAGACAACCATTACAGCGACCCTGCATCCGGCAACACCGTATCCAGCTACCTCCCAAAGACACACAGAGATAACGGACGCAATATCGTTTTATTTGGCCAAAGACATGTGTCCAATAAATACAGCGAGCAACGAGGGCTTCAGAAAAATGGTCAGAACACTGGACAATAGATATGTGATCCCCTCGTGCGTTTCTTCAAAGTGGTGTTATCTACTCTGTATGAAAAATGTCGGGGGAAAATAGAGAGGGAAATCACAACTGTCGAGTTCTTTGCACTGAAAACGCTTCATATATTGTTTGCTTCAAAGTAGCGCAATAAAAATACAGACATTTTCCCTAACATGATGAACAATCGTGATTAATAATATTGATTACAATATTGATCAAAATAATCGTGATTATCATTTTGGCCATAATTGTGCAGCCCTACCCTGTAGTCTACTCTGACCTACCACCACAGACTTATTGTTCTCTGACTCTCAGGCAGCTTCTCCTGCCAGGAAACATGTCGACACTCAGGACCTGGACCGGCAGCGACAAGCTAAAAACATTCTACATGTAGATACCTGCAGGAAGCTCTGGTCGGATTAGAAATGTGAAAATATTGACTTTTCTGCAGCTTTTGGATGCCCTCATGAAAGAAATGCCAAAGGAACAAGATCCTGCAATATTTTCCTGGTCCAAATATGGTGAACATTAACTCTGGTATACTTTAACCTGGCAGCCAGTAGGAGAGAAAAGAATAGAATAGAGCAGTCCTGTAAAACCAATCATAGGAAGGATAAGCATGATTCAAACGACTCAAGAAAACTTCAGATTAACCACAGAGAGGACTAACAACTGATGTAAAATGACCACAAAGAAACGCAAAACAACTGCAGGGAGGAAGAATGATTACAGAGACACATGAAATGATCAGAATGAGACGCAAGAAGACCACAAAGTGGAAAACAAGACACAGACACTAACCACAGAGTCAAAAAACAATCACAAACAGATGGACAAAAAAAAAAATCAGGGAATCAAAATGAAAACACAAAGACAAAAAACAACCATAAAACAACCACAAAATGATAACAGCATGCAACAACCCGGCACAAACAGTCACAAATAGACACAAAACAACCAGAGACACAAGACACCCACAAAAAGGATCATTAAGCGCATAAGATAACCACAAAGGGACACAAAAGAACCACATAGACACAAAACAACCACGAAATGGTCATAAAGGGCTTAAAACATCCACAAAAAGACACAAAACGACCATAGAGACACAAAACAATCAAAGAAATGTACAAAAAGACCACAAAAATGCACAATTAACCACAAGGAGACACAAAACAACCACGAAATGGTCATAAAGGGCTTAAAACATCCACAAAAAGACACAAAACGACCATAGAGACACAAAACAATCAAAGAAATGTACAAAAAGACCACGAAAATGCACAATTAACCTCAAGGAGACACAAAACAACTACGAAATGGTCATAAAGGGCTTAAAACAACCACAAAGAGAGACAAAACTCACACAAAAAGACAAAAAAAACAACCAGAGACACAAAACAACCACAGAAATGTACACAAACAACAACAAAAATGTACAAAACAACCATAAAAATGCACAATTAACCACAAAGAGACAAAGGGCCCACAAAAGACACAAAACAACCACAGAAATGTACAAAACAATCATAAAAATGTACAAAACAATCACAGAGACACAAAACAATCAGCAATAGGGAAAAAAATAACCACAAAAATGCACAAAACGTTCAAGAGAGACGTCAAACAACTGCAAAGAAGGAAAATGACAATAAATATGCTTAAAACTGACCAAAAACTGCTGAAAAATTCACTTTCATAACAGTCACAACAACCTGCAGCTCATCACATCAGCTGTACCTAAAATCTCCATTTATAAAGAAAACAGTAACTAAAGCTGTAAAATAAAAACTGTACTTGAACTATAAAGTTAATCCAATCATAAAATCTCCATGAAAGTCTCTTTAAACTCAGAATTTAGCTCATGTATTCATATTTACCTCCATGTATTCATATTTACCTCCATGTATTCATATTTACTCCATGTATTTATATTTACTCCATGTACACACGTGGACAAAATTGTTGGTACCCCTCAGTTAAAGAAGGAAAAACCCACAATTCTCACTGAAATCACTTGAAACTCACAAAAGTAACAAATAAAAATGTATTGAAAATTAAATAATCAAAAACAGCCATTACTTTTGAATTGTTGATTAACATAATTATTTTAAAAAAACAAACTAATGAAACAGGCCTGGACAAAAATGATGGTACCTCTATAAAAGATTGAAAACTGTTTGACCAGAGTGACATGATTAACTCAGGTGTGTCATTTAATTGACATCACAGGTGTTTCCAAACACATAATCAGTCAGTCTGCCTATTTAAAGGGAGACAAGTAGTCACCCTGCTGTTTGGTGAAAAGGTGTGTACCACACTGAACATGGACAACAGAAAGCGAAGGAGAGAATTGTCCCAGGACATCCGAAAAAAAATGATAGACAAACATCTTAAAGGTAAAGGCTATAAGACCATCTCTAAACAGCTTGAAGTTCCTGTGACAACAGTGGCTCATATTATTCAGAAGTTCAAGGCCCACGGGACAGTAGCCAACCTCCGTGGACGTGGCCGCAAGAGGAAAATTGATGACAAATTGAAGAGACGGATCGTTCGAATTGTATCCAAAGAGCCCAGAGCAACCTCCAAAGAAATTAAAGGTGAACTCCAAGGCCAAGGTACATCAGTGTCAGATCGCACCATTCGTCATTGTTTGAGCCAAAGTGGACTTCATGGGAGACGACCAAGGAGGACACCACTGCTGAAAAAAACTCATAAAAAAGCCAGACTGGAATTTGCAAAAATGCATGTTGACAAGCCACAAAGCTTCTGGGAGAATGTCCTTTGGACAGATGAGACCAAACTGGAGCTTTTTGGTAAGGCACATCAACTCTATGTTCATAGACTCAAAAACCAAGCATACGAAGAAAAGAACACTGTCCCTACGGTGAAACATGGAGGAGGCTCAGTAATGTTTTGGGGCTGCTTTGCTGCATCTGGCACAGGGTGTCTTGAAAGTGTGCAAGGTACGATGAAATCTGAAGACTATCAAGGCATTCTGGAGAGAAATGTGCTGCCTAGTGTCAGAAAGCTTGGTCTCAGTCGCAGGTCATGGGTCTTCCAACAGGACAACGATCCAAAACACACAGCCAAAAACACCCAAGAATGGCTGAGAGAAAAGCGTTGGACTATTCTAAAGTGGCCTTCTATGAGCCCAGATCTGAATCCCATTGAACATATGTGGAAGGAGCTGAAACATGCCATTTGGAGAAGACACCCATCAAACCTGAGACAACTGGAGCTGTTTGCTCATGAGGAGTGGGCCAAAATACCTGTTGACAGCTGCAGAACGCTCATTGACAAATACAGAAATCGTTTAATTGCAGTGATTGCCTCAAAAGGTTGTGCAACAAAATATTAAGTTATGGGTACCATCATTTTTGTCCAGCCCTATTTCATTAGTTTGTTTTTTTAAATAATTATGTTAATCAACAATTCAAAAGTGATGGCTGATTTTGATTATTTAATTTTCAATAAATTTTTATTTATTGTTACTTTTGTGAGTTTCAAGTGATTTCAGTGAGAATTGTGGGTTTTTCCTTTAACTGAGGGGTACCAACAATTTTGTCCACGTGTGTATTCATATTTACCTCCATGTATTCATATTTACTCCATGTATTCATATTTACTTCATGTATTCATATTTACCTCCATGTATTCATATTTACTTCATGTATTCATATTTAACTCCATGTATTCATATTTACTCCATGTATTCATATTTACTTCATGTATTCATATTTACCTCCATGTATTCATATTTACCTCATGTATTTATATTTACCTCCATGTATTCATATTTACCTCCAATGTATTCATATTTACCTCCATGTATTCATATTTACCTCCATGTATTCATATTTACCTCCATGTATTCATATTTACCTCCATGTATTCATATTTACCTCCATGTATTCATATTTACTTCCATGTATTCATATTTACTTCCATGTATTCATATTTACCTCCATGTATTCATATTTACTTCATGTATTCATATTTACCTCCATGTATTCATATTTACTTCATGTATTCATATTTACCTCCATGTATTCATATTTACTTCATGTATTCATATTTATTCCATGTATTCATATTTACCTCCATGTATTCATATTTACCTCCATGTATTCATATTTACTTCATGTATTCATATTTACCTCCATGTATTCATATTTACCTCCATGTATTCATATTTACCTCCATGTATTCATATTTACCTCATGTATTCATATTTACCTCCATGTATTTATATTTAACTCCATGTATTTATATTTAACTCCATGTATTCATATTTAACTCCATGTATTCATATTTACCTCCATGTATTCATATTTACCTCCATGTATTCATATTTAACTCCATGTATTCATATTTAACTCCATGTATTTATATTTAACTCCATGTATTCATATTTAACTCCATGTATTCATATTTACCTCCATGTATTCATATTTACCTCCATGTATTCATATTTACCTCCATGTATTCATATTTAACTCCATGTATTCATATTTAACTCCATGTATTTATATTTAACTCCATGTATTTATATTTACCTCCATGTATTTATATTTACTCCATGTATTCATATTTAACTCCAAGTATTTATATTTAACTCCATGTATTCATATTTAACTCCATGTATTCATATTTACCTCCATGTATTCATATTTACCTCCATGTATTCATATTTAACTCCATGTATTCATATTTAACTCCAAGTATTTATATTTAACTCCATGTATTTATATTTAACTCCATGTATTCATATTTAACTCCAAGTATTTATATTTAACTCCATGTATTCATATTTAACTCCATGTATTCATATTTACCTCCATGTATTCATATTTAACTCCATGTATTCATATTTAACTCCATGTATTCATATTTACCTCCATGTATTCATATTTACCTCCATGTATTCATATTTAACTCCATGTATTCATATTTAACTCCAAGTATTTATATTTAACTCCATGTATTTATATTTAACTCCATGTATTCATATTTAACTCCATGTATTCATATTTAACTCCATGTATTCATATTTACCTCCATGTATTCATATTTAACTCCATGTATTCATATTTAACTCCATGTATTTATATTTAACTCCATGTATTTATATTTACCTCCATGTATTTATATTTACTCCATGTATTTACATCATTTCTAACGTACCTGTTCTCTGTGGAGCAGAAGAAGGAGACCCAGGGATTGAGGGTTTTACTGTCAGAGGAAGGAGGCAGGTACATGGCTTCAGAGAAACAGGTGAGCAGCAGCTTCAGCAACTCCGTCCTCAAAACACAAAGAAGACAGATAAACGTCAGGAAAATGTTAATTAAATTCAGCTTATTTCAGATATTTTAACTGGCTCTGTGAGGCTGCAAACAAACAAGCTAAAATACACATTTATCTATAATTATATCCATCTGTAGGGAGCCAACAGAGTGAAAAACCAACCAAAATAAAAGAATAAAAGGTGCATTTACTTGTCTATAAACTTATCTTGTGTTCTTTCTTCATCATTTAAGGCTGAGAAATTAATCAGCAAATAATCAAACAGGGAACAAAGCAATATTTAAACTGTCACAGCAGCAAAAATAACATCAACATTGCTACATGATTTTTCATTAAATGTAAATCTTAAAGGGCATTCCTGCTATAATCAGGCCTGACATCACCATGTCTGTCAAAATAATCCAAAGATGACCTGCAGCAGATTCACTGAGCTGACAACAGCTGTGGTTGTTTGGTTCAGTAAAGACAGACAATAAAAGACATCCTCGCTCAGGTTTCTGTTAACGAGCCCACAGACGGGTGAAAACGGCCTCACCTGTTCAGGTCGTGGACGTAGTTCAGAGGAGGAGACTGAGCAAATCCGACTCCGGCCTCCCAGATGTACTCACAGCTGTCGATGGATCGAACGTCCTCGGCTGAATCCTGAAGGACAGAAGACACCTGAAATAATCCACCAAGTCCTCTGAAGCAGGAATTAGCAGCTAATTCTTAAATGAGACGAGCAAAAAAACATTTTGAATAATTAGTGGTTTTTATGCTTAGATTTCTTGCTTTTCTACAATTCTACAATTTCATTTAGCAGACGCTTTTGTCCAAAGCGACGTACAACACGAGCAAGAATTCAGACATAAGGAAAAACCTTCAGTAAGTGCAAAAGTGCTTCAAGTGTTTCTGTTTTTCCAACTTTGTCAGCGCTAAATAAGTGCTGGGTTGTGGACCACCTGACTTATTCTACCCCTAAGGTGGAGTCAGATTAAGTGCCTAGGTGTTCTCTAAACAACTGAGTCTTCAATTGTCTCTTAAAAGTAGAAAGGGACTCAGCAGAATGCACAGAGTTTGGTAGTTTGTTCCACCGTTTGGGAACAACAGAGGAAAAGAGTCTGGCTAGAGATATGGAGCCGTGCTGGGCTGGAAGCACCAGGCGTCTCTCACATGCAGAGCGAAGTGGGCATGAAGGGGAGTAGACCTGGATCGGGGAATCCAGGTAGGCTGGGGCCGTTCTTGTAAATGTTTTGTAAGCCAGGAGGAGAGTTTTGAATTTAATTCTGGCTGCAACTGGAAGCCAGTGAAGGGAGATGAACAGGGGAGTGACATGAGCTCTTTTGGGCTGGTTGAAGACCAGACGTGCTGCTGCATTCTGGATCATCTGTAGAGGTTTGACTGTACATGCAGGGAGACCTACTTCTACTGTTTTTAATGGCCGACTGCCTTTATAAACTGTAATGTCTAACACTCGGTCTAAAGTTTTTTTAATTAATCGACTCCAGACTCCTTTGTTAGTCCTGTAAAGTTGTTCAGCCTCGGTTTTTTGTGCTCAGACACTCTGTTCTCACCTCCTCGTGGTTTAATAAGTGGACTAAGCTCTTTGACACTATCAGCAGCAACACCTCGGCTCTGATAGCTTCATGAAAGCATGGAACAAGCTGCTGAAGACGTTCTCGTCAGTGAACTTACAGGAAAGGGCAGCGAGCCACGAGTTCACCACTGCTCAGACCAAACCCAACGAGCTCTGAAAACCAACGGACTGCATTCATCTGAGCAGGGCAACTAAACGATCCGACGTTGTTTTGTTTTATTTCAATGAATAAAAAATATTCAGGATTTTATGAAAGACAAAAGGTGAAGTAATAAAAACTTGACCAGTGAACACAATTTTGTGTAAAAGATTTTTTCTTTTCTGGATAAAATCTATCAGATTTATCCAACTATGATAATACAATGCCAGATCAGATGACACGATGCCAGAGTAGAAGATAAATCAACAGTCCAGACTAGACAACACAAGGCCAGAATAGATTATTAGATACAAGTCCAGACCAAATGAGTTGATACCAGTTGAGAGAATACAAGGCCAGAGTAGACGATTCGATACCAGTCCAGATGCTACAAGGCCAGACAAGACGATATGCAGTTACTCCAGATCAGATTATACAATACCACACTAAATGATTTGATAACAGACCAGACAACACGATACCAGACTAGATGAGATGATACAACTCCAGACCAGACAAAAAGATACTAGACTGGACGATACCAGACCAGACCAGACGATACAAACCAGACTAGACGATACAATGCCAGACCAGACCAGATGACACAATACCAGTCTAGATGATACAAGGCCAGAGTGGACGATTCAATACCAGTCTAGAGTAGGGCAGATGATTTAAGGACAATCCAGACCAGACGATGCAAGACCAGATCATACAACACCAGACAAGATGACACGATGCTAGAGCAGACACTATGATACCATTCCAGACCTGATGACATGACGCCAGAATAGACAATAAGCTACCAGAATAGACAATATGATACCAGTCCAGACTAGACGATACAATGCCAGAGCACAACAGACAATACAATACCAGCTCAGATTATACGATATTAGTCCAGACCTATACCAGATTAGATGATATAGTGCAAGTGCAAATGAGGCAAGACCACAGCAGACAATATGATACCAGACAATACGATACATCAGACCAGAACAGGCCATCAAGACACTAAACCAAACAATACGATACAAGTCCAGACCAGACGACACCAGACCAGACATCACAATACCAGAGTAGACAAATTCCTACTAGTCCAGATGCTACAAGGTCAGACTAAGAAATACAATGCCACTCCAGACCAGACCAAATGATGCCAGACCAGATCATATAATACTACACCAGATGACATGATGCCAGAGCAGACACTAGGATACCATTCCAGACCAGATGACATGGGGCCAGAATAGACGATACAGTACAAGTCCAGACCGGATGATTCGATACCAGTTTAGCCCAGATTACACAATACCAGTCCATAGGATACGACAGTCCAGATGATACAAGGCCAGAGGAGACGATTTGATACCTGTCCGGACGATACAATAGTCATCCAGACGATACGAGGCTAGAACAGAGCAGACAATACAATAACAGTCCAGATGATACACAGCCAAAGTCCAGTCCAGACCACACCAGACCAGACCAGACCAGACCAGATGACACCTGTTAAGGTGATACAAGTTGAACTACTTTCTTCCTCAAGCCTACTATGACTGTAAACAGTCTACTTTTAGGGAACATTTTCTGCTTCTGAAGAATTTTACAAATGTATTTCTAATGTAAATGAATGAAAATGTCTTCAGCTGCTGTATTCTGGTGAAGCAGTATTGACTTTGGAGCTATATGTCTGCAATCCATGCTAAATAAAAGCTGTACTTCAACAAAGACGTAGAGAGTAAACATCTATATAAAGTCATGATTGACGCCTTTTGCCCTCCAAATCCCCATTGAGAATAAACACTCAATACGATGCTCATCATCCTCCTGTAAAGTATTTCTGTGAGCACGTCAGCTTCATGCTTCACAGGTCACACAGGCAGGTCGGAACAAATTACAGCCGCCGGACATTTTCCACCTCCTGCTGCACAATTTCATGGAGTTTAACGTTTCCTCGGGTGACGGCAAGGAACAAGCAGCGATCAGGTCGTAGCAGATCACCTTCCAGCCTCCCAAGTGTTTGCTGAGCAGAGTTAAGAAGTGTCCACCCTGTTCAAACATGGCCACTCCTCCATCTGTCTCACAGTCACTCATTAACCCGAGCTACCGGCTGAGAGGGTTTTGTGAAGGTGATAACGGCACTAACTGGAGCTGCCGCAGGGCTGAATAACAGGGTTTAACCTCTTTAATACAAGCAGTGAAGTGTTGACACTGCTGCCGGTTCAGGGTTAAAACCAGGCAAACACTCTGCTGAAGCTGGCTTCCTTATTATTGTTGAAAGAGTCTTTAAGGAAGAACAACAGCAATTTGAGAATCATTTATAAGACTCAAATGTCATGTGTGACATCACTGTGTGACAAAGGTGTTCTACTGGATTCCAGCCGAGCCACAGAATTGTCCAGGAAGTAGTTTTCAGTTTGTTCAGCTTTAGAAACTCTTGAGATTTTGTGTTTTGGGTCGACATCAAGCTGGAATAGATGTCCACTGCCAAGCCTCTGCAGACTGGGAGTCATCTTGTCAGACGGCATTTCGGTTTATCCACAGACATTCTTGGTGCATCTATAAATATCACCACTCCCCAACACCTTTTCCACTCATGCAGCACCATGTCATCACACTCCCACCTCCGTGCTTCACTGTCAGGACTATGCATTCACTGTGGTAGCCTTGGTCTGGTTCACACCAAACATGCTGGACTCCATCTGACCCCAACAAGTTTATCTTCATCTGACCAAAGATTGTTCTCCCAACATTGATCTTGTTCATGTTCATTAGCAAAGTTTCATCTTAAAGTTACATGCCGTCACACTGCGATGCATTTGGATTGTGGACTCACCAGGCCGCTCTTCTTGTGGCTCTGGATGGTGAAATCTGGACAGAAGAGCAGGTCAGCAATGGCCAGCAGCAGGGATTCAGCCAGCGGTCGGGCTTCATCGTCAGCGGCATCTTCATCCAAATGCTGCAGGACAAAGACATCAGCTGGGGTTATTGTTGCTGTTTCATTTATGGCAAACTGTATCTGTGTAAATAAATTGTGGTGTTTTGTGTTGCTTTGTAAATATTTTAAAGATGAATTTTATGTACTTCAAGGTCCATCTAAAGATAGCATAAGATCTTATAAGAACCAAAACTTTGTGCCAGGCTATTTAGGCAAAAATAGTAGCTAACGTTTTGACTGACATTATTTAGTTTTGGCTAGCATAGCAGCTAACCTTATCTTACCTTGATGGTGGTTGACATTTAGGCTAACACAGCTACTATCATTATCTTGTTCAGGCTCGCATAGTGCCTATCGTTGACCTGTTTACACTAAGGTAGCAGTTATATTGTCATGTTCAAGTTAAAGTAGCACCTACCATTACCTTGTTTTGAAGAACCTAATCTTGCTTATGCCAATGTAGCAGCTGGCCAAGTAGCTGCAACCATTATATTGTTTAGGCTAAAGAAGTGGCTAACGTTTCCCTGATTAGGCTAATACAGCACAAAACAGTACTACAGGCTAACTTCATAGCTAACCTTATCAGGTTTAAACTAACTACCAGCTAAAAATATAGGTTGGCGCTACATTGTTTAGACCAATGCAGCAGCTAATTTTATTTTGATTTGGCAAACATAGCAGTAAATACCATCTTGTTTAGGCTACTGTAGCAACCAATGTTTTCTTGTTTAGCCTATAGTAGTGGTTAACATTGTCTCATTTTAGCTAATGTAGCGACTAACATTAGGCTAGCATAGCAATATTATCCTGTCTAGGCAAACCTAGCAATGAATATAGTCTTGTTTGGGCTACAGTAGTGGCCAACATGATCTTGCTGCAGCAAACATAGCAGCTAACATTGTCTTGTTTAGGTTGTCTTAGCAACTAACCTTATCTTGCTTGGGCTAACTTGGAAGTCAATATTACACTTGCTAAAGGAGTAGGTAACTTCATCATGCTTAGGCTAATGTAGCAGCAATCTTGGCTTTGTTGAGGCAAATTAGCAGTTTAGTAGCAGCTAACTGTATCCTGTTTAAGCAAACTTAAGAGCTAACCTTCTCTTGTTTAGGTTAACACAGTGGCTCATGTTACTTTGTTTTGGCAAACTTGGACGCTAACCTTACCTTGTATAGGCTAAAGCAGCACCCAGCAATATATTCTGTAGGGTTATGGAGCAACTAAACATTATCTTGTTTTGGCTAGTGTAGTAGGAAATTAGCTGTGTTGTGTGTCTTTAAATACATTACAGTTCAACACAATAAATCAAAACCAATTAGCAGCATCAACATTACAGATGTTTACTTCCACAGCTGTAAATAACGGTTCAGCTCATAATGTTGTTTTATTACTTGGCTCAGTATCATATTATATTTTCAGGTCAGTGTTTCCAGCAGATCAACAGACTGAATTTATCCAAACAGCCCATCAGTCGGTTCCACCTGCTGCTCTTTACTTCAGTCCCACACTTTCATTAAGCGACATTCAATCCCTCCTTAATTCAGCTACCGGCCTGGAGGTTTGGGGAGATACAATATGGTCAGTGTTTGGATCGTGGTCCCCTGAAGACCAGGTAACCAGAGAGGAGGCAGCCGTCAGGGGGAGGAAGGGGAGGAACAGGAGGATATGGTCTCAGAAAATCACTTCATCATGGCTGCAAATATCAAAGAGCTTTAGATCTGCCCAGAGTTGACAGATTCAACTCTACAAACTGTCTGCAGATGGATAAAGTTCGTCTGTTTGCTGCTTCCAGCACACTTTATACAAACTGACACTAAGAACCAGTTCACGGGAATATTCAGGATATATTTGCTCTACTATAGAGAAGTAAAATGCTCAGGAAAAGTTTAATTCTAGAAGGTCAGCTGGTTTACTTTTATTTCCAGCTGTAGTAGAACTCTTCCCTGAGATACTTCATGAAATTTGGTGCAAACACACACTTCCTTGTCAGGATATTTTTTCTGACTATTGATTAAGCACCTGTTTGGTTCATCTGTTCTAAAATTAGTCAATACATGTCATGAAAAAAAAAGAAAGAACAGAAAAGACATTGAAGATGTAACTACAGCTTCAAATGAACCCACATTGTGGTGAGTTTGTAATTTAATGTATTGATTATTGCTTCCTGAATGACTAATCAACTGCTGCAGAAACAGCCTCAGAGATTCTTTCAGAACTTCTTTTCTCTGGTACCAGAACTTCCTGTCCTCCTGGTATCAGAATTTTCCGTTCCCCTAGTGTCAAAATTTCCTGTCCTCTTTTTAACCATAATTTCTGGTCGTCCTGTTACAAGAACTTCCTATCCTCCTTGTACCAGAACATTCTTTTCTCTGGTACCTGAACCTCCTCTAACATCTGACTGTACCTTTGTCCTTCCAGCTCCAGGAACGGTGGACCAGAAGAATCCTCTCCAGTCGGCGTCCTCAAAGATGTACGGAAGAATCCTGGTTAGCAGTCGAGTGCAGTTCACCACGATCTGACGCTCTTTTTCTGACGGACAGCTGGAGTCGGCGCCTTGGACCAGACGCTCCACCGCCTGAGGAACAGGAGGACATAGAACTTCATTAATCCTGAAGGAATTTCTGGTGATAGATGTTCCAATAACATGACAATAAAAGAAGAACCGGATAGAAAAACAACATGTCAGTGTGATACGTTAATCTCACTGAATTTAACGTATCCTTGGAACCTTCTCTTTAAAACTGTTGTTTAGGTCTGCAGCTAAAGATAATTTTTATTGTAGATCAATGCTCGATTCTAATTGTTTTGTACAAAAATGTCAGAAAATTCATTTCCTAAGGTCTTTAAATATCTGGTTATATTAGTTCTACTGCCTTAAACTCCAAAATATTCTGTTTATTGCCAGGTACAAAGAAGAAATACGTCTAATCCTCAGATATGACCAGCAAATATTTGACATTTTTGCCTTAAAAATGTGACAAAATCAATGATTCTGCTACAAGAATTGATTGCTTTTCTGTTGAACATCTGTAAATTATTGCAGCTGTAATTTTATATATATTGTATATTTTGAAACCGGCGATTTCAGGAAACTGGAGAGTGCAGTCATGATTCCTCAACAGTTTTTTTTGTGCATTTTTAGTTGCTTGGTCATCCTAATGCATCGTGATTTTGTCCTGTCCGTCGCTTTTTTACTTTATAATCTTTTATAAGTTAATAATGGTGTGTCTTGCTCGTTTTGGGGATCTTCTGTTCTGCTTCATTTGCTCAGTGTTTCTATAAATGACCTTTGGTTCACAGTGTGGGAACAACAAACAGCTGCATTCTTCATCTCGACTGTTTCCAGGACGAACAAAAGCTGCTGAAAGCGACCAACATCTGAACCGGGACGTCCTGCAGAGCCTCAAACATCTGACAGTGCAGAGAGCTACAGCGAGCGTTTCATTAAACTCCTGGAACTCCTGACACATAGAACCGGGCCCCATTCTGCAGCAGACGTACAACTAATTATAGAAAAGTTTCCACGTAAACTTCATTTGTCTTTTGTCAGGGGCTAAATATTTTTGCTGAGGGGCCAAATTTAGCAGACAGGTATGAAAGTTACTGAAGTAAAATTCTGAGTGCATCTCCGACTGCCAGCCTCTTCCTCCTTCAGAATAAAATTTTAAATATTTCTCCACACTGTCTGAACCCTAAAACATGCTGTTTAACACATTTTATCTTCAGATTTTAAAAAAAAGGCGATTAAAGAACACCAATCTTTAGACAAAGAAACTATAAAAACAGAATTTTTGAGCTAATCACGTGTTTCATCAGGAAAACTGAACAAAACTGTAAAGTTATAAATCTGGAGAAGTTAGAACTTCTCCCTGAGTTTGGCCACTTTTAATAGGAAGCAAACACAAATCAACGAAACTTTAATTACACTGTCTTTGATGATACAGTCTCTCTTTATACCAAGCATTGATCTAAGCACCTTTTGTTTTGGAGGAGGTACTTGCAGTCAAGCAGTGCAATCACAAATCTTAGGACGATTCTTGCAGACTTGGCTTGATTAATGACATTTACCTCAGGCAGATCCTTGTAGACATGGACTTAATTGGTTCTAATCAAGAATTTAGAGTTTCCAGAAACAAACAGGGAGGTGGATCATTTAGTTTTCTGTTGGATCAGATCCCAGTTTGGTTTCAGGAGGCCAAAACCGTCTCTACTATTAAAGATGAAGCCACTTTTTTGACAGAGTTTATAGTTTAGGCTACAGAAGTGACTGAACCATCCCATAGTTTTGTTGCTACTGCTGAGAGGCTTCCTATGAAGTCTTCTCTCTTGATAAACTGCTCTTGCTGCCCTCATCAACCTCTCTGTTTTATTGTATTTAACGTTTCTCACTGTTCTCCTTCCTCACCCCAACCAGTCGAGGCAGATATCTGGCTCGACTGGTTGGGGTGACAAGAGGAAGGAAGATCTTGATCTGACCATGTAAACTTCCCTGAGATGACTTAAAAAAAAACAACATAATTAAATAAATTATCCAGTGACAAGAACAAAGTGCACAGTTTAATAGATCTAAAACAGAAATCCAAAAATTAAAAACTGATGACAGGAACAAGAGGACAAAACGTTCAGTTCTGATCCCTCTGAGTCGACTACCTTGTAGCAGAGGGTTGCCAGGTTGGACGGCGATTCCTCCCTCACAGCTCTGATCTCTGCAGCAGGAACCAGAGCGAAAACGTCCTGCATGGCCGTGGAGGATTCCGCCCAGAACTGATCCCAGAACACGTCGTCTGAGGCTTCGACGGGCTGCAGGAAAGAAAAAAACGACAAAAAACATCAGGAAACACAGAGAATCAGTGTTTTAGCATGACGGGAAAATCACAACCCTGCAGCCGATGTTTCAGCTAACCCTAGCCCACAATAAATAATATGAATAATAATGATAAGGTCAAATGAAATCAGGATGCAAGATTAATTTTGTCAATTTTTGAGTCTTTTTTGTTGATTTCAACCTTCTTGTTTTATCATTTTTAAGCGCGTTTATGAGTTACATCTTGAAATGGTCCAACAGACAGTGAATCACCCTTAAAATGTGACTTATTATACAAAAAATCTTAATAATATTATCATTTTTGATTGAAAAGTAATTAAAAAATCCACTGATTGTCCAAACAGCAGCTGCTTAACTTTCCATTTGGCGACTAATCGATGAAGTGATCGATCATTTCAGCTCTAAATGTAAGAATCTGACAGTCAGATATGGAAATCTGCACAAACATGTCTGAGAATTCAAAATAAATGGTTTAAAAATCCACTGTACGGATGCAACTAACAGTTATTTTCATTATTTATTGATCTGCTGATTAGTTTCTCAAATAATTGATTAATTGTTTGGGCAAAAGATTGAAAAATGTGCTTAAAATGTCAGAAAATAGTGGAAAAAGTCCAAATGAGCAGCTTTAAATCCTCAAACACTTGCTATACTTGTTTGAAAAATAATTAGAAACTGTTTGATTATCAACATAGCAGCTGATTAATCATCTATCCTTTGACTAATTGATTAATTGTTTTAACTCTTAATTTACAAATTTAACAGTTTGACAAAACAATCTACATAAAATGATTCCAAATTCAAAATGAAAAGCTCACATAGGAAACTAAAAACTGACATTTCTGCTGCAACTAACAATTACTTTCATTATTTATTGATCTGCTGATTAGTTTCTCAGATTATTGATTAATCATGTGGTCATTAAATAAAAAAACATAACAGTTTTAACGTCTTATTTTGTCCAACAAATAGTGAAAAACAAAAGAAATTCAGGTTCAATATCATGTAAAAATATCAAATATTTAATATTTCTACTTTACAAAAACTGATTACTTTTCTATTAATTCACTAATTGATTAATCAACTGAATAATCTCACAGATTATTGATCGTTTGTGCTTAAAATGTCACAAAGCAGTGGAAAGAGTCCAAACTAGCAACTTTAAATCCACAAATATTTGCTATTTTTGCTTGAAAAATTATTGGAACCTTACTGATTAATGTTGTTTGTATTACTATTTTAATTTTGATCGATTTCCTGATTAGTTTCTCAGATTATCGACTATTTTTGGTCTTAACGTCCACAAACAACCCAAACTAGCAGATTTAATGTCTTATTTTGTCCAGTGAAACAGTGTAAAACCAAAGACTATGAGGTTTTCATGCAGAAACATTAAATATTTACCATCTTTGATTGAAAACTGACTCCAAACATTGATGGATTAGTCACAGAGCAGCTGCTTCAGTTTCACTGATATCACTTCAGTTCCACCTTAAATCCACCTGCTGCTGCACAGACTCACTGATGACTGAAAACGGAGGATAAATTCAGCATTTTTTACTCCAAAATGCAATAAATTCAAGATAATTAAGCGTCGTTTTACAAGATAAACGTTAAATAGGAAGAATTTAATGAGTCTTAAATCTAAAATTAACGTTTCTGGTCCTTAAATCTGCAGAAAAACGGAATAAATATCAACATTTTAGGAAAAATGTTTGTGTTTTGCTTGTAAATCCTCATTTCTGCTCTGATTGGAGTGTTTTTCTCTCCACTTTCTGTGATCTGACCTGAACTTCTTGCTGCCATCTGGTAACTTTATCTCCACCAGCTGCGTTTGAAGCGCAAACAGACGCGGTTTTTGTTGCTTTTTTCATTTCAGCTCTAAAAAAAAAAACACAAACCGACCTGAGTTCTGGTCGTCAGCTGGATCACCGCCTTTCTGAAGTGAAGTTTGGTGTCTGAGTTTCCCATTTCTGCGTCTCAAACCGCCTCCTGTCCGCCAGATCCGCGTCGAGGATAAAAACCTGCAGAGAGCCGCTGCGCTGATGCATTCAGGAGCCGCTCGGAAAACTCAGACACGACTAATGAAGCTGCTTGGAGCCTCAGCAAGCCTCACTGTATTTGTATGTTATTCAGATTATGGTAGAATATTTGTTTCCACATTAGAAAATGACAAAATAAGTCAAAATACTCATAAACATACCTTACATATACTCACTTTAGCCAAAATAAAACGTAAAATGAGCTTGTTTGGGACTCGCAAGAAGCCAAAACATCAACAAAAGTCAGAAATGGAAATAAAAATAACACAATTTGAACCTGTTTTGTGCTGAAACATGAAAATAAAGTAAATTTGCACCATGTAAATGCTAATTTCTGCACAATTTAATGGTAATTGTCCACAAATATGAACATAAAACAATCACAACAAGCTTAGAAAATAAAAACAACAAAAAATAGTAATGAAAAAAATAGCATGGTAAACAACAAAAATACCTCCTTCAGCAGCACATAAATGATAAATGACCATAAATGCAATGTATGTTATTCAGCTACAACAAATTAGTCTCTGTTTTGTGTTGAAAGAAGAAGAAAAATTTTTGGCAAAATTTGGATGCAAATTTTCAAAAACATTTACCCATCGACAAAATAAAAACTTCCCAAGAAGCTGACAAAATAAAAACATCATAAATGAAAAATGACCATAAAAGCAGCATAAATGTTGAATTATTTTACTGTCAATCCTTAGAAAATCTGAAACTAAAGCACGCAAACATTTAAAACAGAGTAAAACAACTCGAATTAAAGCTAATCATTATTTATCTAGCGCTGCAGTACCACAAATTAAATGTAATGTTAAAAAATGAGCGAAATTACTAAACTAAGCTAAAAAAATCATAACAAATCAACAAATAAAAGCATAAACAAAACACTGTTGCATTCAGTGTGTGCATAAAACATACAAGACTTTAAATGCAGCATAAACATTCTGTCAGTTTCCCCCAAAAGTCCCCAAAAATTACTAAAATATACAAAAAATAATAATAAATCAAGAAGTAAAGAGCACAGAACATATATTTAGTCAACATGAATACTTTTTTAAAACATAGTCATTAGATTGCTTTATAAGCAAAAAAAATCAGTCTTTATTCTGCTTTTCTGTCTTTTTTATATTTCCTACGGCCCTGAAGGCAGCACCAGCAGACCAGGATCCAGACTTCCTGGATCCTAAGTACATATTTGTTTTCTAACCTTTAACTGGATGTATCAGTTTCATTTGGCATTTAAGACAAAAAGATTGAATTACAGCTGATAAAACACGTGACTATGACGTCATCACACCACCTGAATCATGACATCATCACCATAAAAGTCAAAATTTAGTCAGCTAAAGTGCAAACTGTGAATGAGACAGTGAGGTAGACACTAGATGGACATCAGGATACTCCATGTACAGTCCGGATAAATGAGCTTTGAGCCAGTGAACGCATCACACTGAACTCAATATTAACAATATGAAGTGTTTTAGGTTTTTACTGGGCATTATTATTTCTCTACTGTTGATTTGAGTTAAATTAAATATTGTTAATTGTTGCATTCCATCCCATTTCAAATTTTATCACCATAAACTAGAAATATTTAAGTACTTTCTGACCAAATTAAAAATTAAAAAATTTGCCCATAGACCCACTTTCAGCAAGTTTTTCCCACATTGAAATTTGAACGACAATATCTGAGGAACTAATAAAGATAAAACCCTGAAACTTCCTCTGTTAATTCTCATCATGGCATTCCTTCAGAATCTGAATGAAAAAGTCCACAAGAAGTCAGCTAATGATTATTTTCCGGACCAAATGTAGCTGCACGTCACAATAAAACAAAACAAAACAAAACAAAACAGAGAGAACACTTTGAATTATAAAATACAGAAATAAACATTAACAGTAAGTCATTTTTGAGGAGTTTCAAAACCGTTCTCCAAATATAAATAAGAAAATGTTAGTTTTTAATGGGCATATTTTCTATTTGTAGGCTTTTACTTCATATAGATGCTGAGATGTTCAAACAGCCTCAGATTTAAATGCATGGCAACCACTTTTCAAAAACATTTAATCTTGGAAAATATTTGCTATATCAAGCTAAAATTGAGTAAATATCTTAATGAATATCTATAATCTATGATAAAAAGACAAAAGATTGGCAAATTAAAGGTGGTTGAGAGGAAACAGTCTGAAAATGATGTGAGGTTAAATGACGGATATTTGTTGTAATTCTTCAGTTTCTCACATGATTCATGATTTTTATGACAAACGCTTTACATTAAGCCCACATTTAGTAATTGTTCGTACGTTTTCCTCTCTGGACACACCTTTAAAAATCACTGAAACAACATTATTCACCATGAGTACATGCAGCACAGTTACACAACACAGTTTCAGTGTCGTAATCAACATCTTTAGAGCTTTAAAATATCCCCGCCGCCATAAACACATTGAACGTCGTGAACTTTTCTCCAGACTGAGCAGCTGTGGGCTTTAATCTGACGATCCAGAGCTGTTGATGAGCTTCCTGAGAGTCAAAGTTGTGGATTAACAGCAGTGATTCATCCACAAACAGCTTCTCCATTCCAGAGGCGGTGGGCCGGACAGATGTGCTCCAGCTGTGAGCCAATCAGGAGGCAGCCTGCGAGCAGAATAAAGCCTGAGGAGCTCCGTCCATGTGCAGGCGTGTTTGGATCCAAGATCTGCAGCAACATGATCAGGACGACGGGTTTGGGGGTTTTAATGTGCGCTTTGGCTGCTCTGTCTTCAGCCAAACCAGTGAGAAACTTTAATTCTGCTGAAATGTTTCATTTACTCTCCTTAGAAACAGTTTATTGGATGTTTTTTTTTAATCATTTCAGAGCCTGTTGGATGAAGACAGGAACGTTTTTAGCTTCTCCTCCTCTTCATTCTCCTCCTCCTTTGAAAGTTCAGGTAAGAAACTCCACATTTGTTTTGGTTCTCTGGTTCTGTGCTCTAAATATTTACGACTTTTTCTTGGTTTTGCAGGGGCGGTCTGTCTGAACGGAGGGAGTTCTGTCCCTGCTCTGATTTCTGGTGAACACATGTTCTGTTTGTGTCCCGACGGCTTTGAAGGGGAACGCTGTGAAAAAGGTGAGAAACTGAACCTCGAACCAGACTTTAAGATGAAAGTTACAACATAAATCAAAAAGAAAAGGCCACATTCAGCAGCACATTAATGAAAAATAACCATTAATGCAGCATAAATTCAATTATTTTACTGGCTATGCTTAAAAAAGACTGAAAGCAAACATTTAAAGCAGAGTAAAATACATCAAACTAAAACTAATCATTATTTGTACATAGTTAAAGTGACACCAATTCAATGTGATGTCACAAAGCCGAGTTAAATTACTAAAATAAGCTAAAACAACAACAAATCAACAAATAAATGGCATAAAACATACTGGAAACGCTGGAAAAATAAACCTTTTAGTCAACACAAATATACTTTCTTTAAATGAGCGACATGTAAATGATAATTTATGCACAATTTCATGCTTTTTCCAAAATCTTTACCAACCGACAACATAAAGCTCATAAAATTGATAATAAACTGTCGTTTCTGCACATTTTGAGGCTATTTTTCCTAAATATAAACACAAAAGAAGATAAATACTTCACAAAAAGCTTTTAAAAATAAAAACAATGAAAACAGGAACAGACACTCAGCAGCACAGAAATGAAAAATGACCGTTAATGCAGCATAAATTCAATTATTTTACCATCTATGCTTTAAAACCTTAAACTTAAAGTGTGCAAACATATAAAGCCGGGTAAAATTAAAGATAATTATTATTTATCTACAGCTAGAGCACCACAAATATAATGTAATGTTAGAAAAAGCTGAGTTAAATTACTAAAATATGCTAAAGAATCATAACAAATCAACCAATTAAAAGCATAAAACACATTGGAAAAGCTGAAAAAATAAAACTTTTAGTCAACAAGAATAGATTTCTTTAAATGTAAATGAGATTTTTTGCTCATTTCGATGTTAACTTCACAACAAGCTTCTAAAATAAGTAAATGTTGTTGCAGTGAAAGCCGGTGAGTGCTACGAAGGCGTGGGTTTGTACTACAGAGGATCAGTTTCCAGCTCAGTCAGTGGACTCTCATGTGAACGCTGGGATCCAGAAACCAGACGGAGATATCTGAGTTCAGACGTCAACGCTGGGAGACACAACTACTGCAGGTGGGTCGCATTTAACATCAGAACAAATATTAAGACAAGTCTGTTTAGGCAGGTCTTAAATGTTTTCAATTTACTCTTATTTCTAATCTTCTAAAAATCACAGAAAAGATGTTTAAATTTACATGATAACTATAAAAAAACAAACAGGCAAACAATATTAAATAATTTTACTAATGAAATTAAGTCATTTGGCTGTAAAATTACACTATTTTTACAGTAATTAAATGTGGCAAAAATATTATTTCACAGGTGCACGCTATTATTTGGGAAAAAATAATATTTAAGAATAAAAGAATATTAAAAGAATATTAATGAAAAAATGTAAAATCAAGAGTTGTTTAAAAATCACAGAAAAAGAATGTTCATATTTTACAGATAGCTTTTATAGTTTTTGAATGTTACAGTATTCCACCTTTTTCAATTCATTTTTTGGCACCATTGCTCTCAAAATAACTTTTGTTTAAAAGTTTTTCCCTGTTTTGTTTAATTACACATAATATTGAGCAAAATTAAATAAAAAAGTCTAAATTTACATGTTAAACGTAATAAGACAAAATTATAAATAATGTCCTCATCATAAATCTGTATTCATATTAAAAGTAATTTATTTTTTATAGTAAATAAACAAAAATCTTATTATACAGATATTTGCTGTTACTTTTGAGAAAACTTCAGCATATTAAAAATTCATTTTTAACTCTTACTTTACAGATTTTTTTTATATTTTTGATTTTTTAAAATACAGATATCTTTAAAAAAACAGGTCAAAACTGTAAATAATGCCTTCATTAAAAATCTGAATAGTAATTAGGGTTTTTTTTTACAATGTGTGACCATAAAGGTACAGTTTATTGTATTTAAATCAGCCAAAAATATTACTTTTTGTACATATATTTGCCATTATTTTCACAATTTTTCTACAGTCTTTGAACCTTATGAAATCCTACAGTTGTAATGTATTTCTACTGGAATTTTTGCTGCTAGATTTTCACTTTTTTAAAGATTTCTTTCTTCTACAAAATTAACTGTTTAGTCTTCAAAATATCAGAAAAGTATTAAAAATGCATGATGTGTCAAATAGCAGAAAACGGAGCTGCTCAGCTAAAAGTACCTTAAAATTGCACCGTAATGCAGTAATATTGACTTCACACCACTGTTAACTGTTTATAGAACCACATATTTTGAAATCTAACGCTGATAATGGTGACATCTGTGGAGGACATCAGCCAGGGTTACTTCTGGTGTGGAAGAATGAGGGTCAAAATGAGGGCGAGGACGCAAACCTGTGCTCACTACGATAATATTTACGTCTGGGGATTGACCTGCATGGCTGCTAATCCATTATTACACCATAACTGCTGAATCATTGGCTTTGTGAGAACTATTAGTGGTGGTCTGACCTCATTCGACTGACAGTGGAGGTGAAATAACCAAAACGGCTCAAACTTATCATCAAAGTTAACATTTTTACTGACAACTCTTCCACTCAAAGATTTTAGAATATTTTTATAACTTCAGATCATCCTTTATAGAATAACCCTTTATGTTACTGACATGTTGTGTAATTAGCCGGATGTCTTGTTGTTTTCCTGCAGAAATATTCACTACAGACGGCGTCCGTGGTGCTACGTCTGGAAGCACCAGCAGCTACAGTGGGAGTACTGTGATATTCCACGATGCCGCTTTGACTCATGTGAGTGTTTTTTGTCTGTCGTTAAAAAAGCTGCTGCCTTTTTGAATTTGGAACATTTAATGAAGACGTCACCTGCTGCTGCTGTGGTTAAAATGGAAGACTGCTTTGAGTGCTTTGGTTGTTTTGCATCGGATCTGGAAAAACTGTTGTTGAGATTTCAGAGGAGCTTCGATAACATCAGTTTTATACTGGAGAAAGAAAAAAAAAGTTCATTATTGCTGCAGTTTTTCAGATTTCACATATAGACTTATGGAGTTAATTATACATTTAAGCTAACTAAATCATTTATAGACTATTTTTAGTTGACTTAACAGTTCAAAAAATTATCAGCTATGTTTAGCTAGCATGTTATGACATTTAGCTAACCATTTCATTTAATATATTCCATTTTTTAACTATTGTTCTAGCTAACCATTTAAGCTAAATATTGAGCTAACTATTTACACCATTTATCCATTACTTTTAGTCATGTAAGCAGTTTGAATAATATACCACTCATGTTTAGCCAACAATTTATTCCATTTAGCAAGCAAGCAAAATTTATTTATATGGCACTTTTCACAGAAACAAAATCACAAAGTGCTTCACAGTAGAATCAGTAGGAAAAAATTAAAATCAGCAATAGACAACAAGGAGTGACACAGCCATGTGCACAAACACAAAAACATACAAACAAGTTGTCACAACACCACCTAACTAAAAGCCTGGCTGAACAGCCGGGTCTTCAGCTGCCTTTTAAAAGACTCAACAGAAACTGAAGTCTGCAGAGACAGAGGCAAAGCATTCCAAAGCCTATAGCCACTACTGGAAAGGCTCAATCCCCTCTGCTTTTAAAACAGGTATGGGGAATGGCCAGCAAACCTTGGCTTGAGGATTTCAGAGAACGTTTTGGATTGTAGCATTTTAAAATATCAGACATATAAGCTGGAGCTTGACCATTCAGAGCTCTAAAAGTGATAACTAAAATTTTAAAATGAATCCTAAAATGAACTGGGAACCAGTGCAGTTCTTTTAAACGGGGGTGATGTGGTCTCTTTTTCTAGTGCGGGTTAAGAGCCTTGCAGCAGAGTTCAGAACAACCTGTAAGCGATGAAGTTCTTTCTGGCTCAAACAAGTAAAAAAGCCGTTACAGTAATCTAAGCGTGAGGAAATGAAGGCATGAATGATCATTTCAAGCTCCGCTTTAGACACCAGAGCTCTCAGATTAGAATATTTCTTAGCTGGAAAAAGCAGTTTCTAATTAATTTTTTGTATGCTGCTCCAGAGACAAAGCAGAGTCAAAGACAGCACCCAGATTTCTAAGACTTGACTGGATGGACAAGCCTTAGGTGCCAAAGTGCTGCCGAGTCAAGGGGATCCTATTTTCTAGAGCAATGATTAGTGTCTCAGTCTTATTTAGGTTCAGCTGAAGAAAGTTTCCAGATAACCACTGATTTATGCTGGTCAGACAGCTAGTTAAGGAAGACAGTTTGTGCAGCTCAGTATCCTTAAGGGAGCAGTATAACTGGATGTCATCTGAATTTAATAGTTCGTAGAGTCAAAGGTTGTTCGTCTTGTCCTGAAAGTTGTGGAGCTGCTTCTGACTGAATTTTTCTGACTTAAGTTTTCAGGTGGAAATTATAAAAACCACCTGGGTTTGAAGAGTTTAACATTGCATACCATCTCTGCTCTTGTAGTTCCCGCCCCACCTTCACCTTCACCTGCACCTGCACCCACCAATCCAGAACCAGGTAAGTTTTACTGGATGTAGTTGATTTTCCTGTTTTTCCTGCCACACTGTTGACCTCTGGTTCACTGTCCGGCTGTAGATCTGACTTGTGGCCAACGCTCCAGACGAAAGCTGATGAAGATCGTGGGTGGAACAGTTGCCACTGTGGAATCCCACCCGTGGGTTGCCGCCATATTTTGGCGTAGCAAATCCAAGGAGAAGGTTTTCCGCTGCGGGGGAAGTTTGATCTCCGGCTGTTGGGTCCTCACAGCCGCCCACTGCTTCCCCGACGGGTAAAAAGTCAGATCTCTTACTGGAACCACAGCAGGTGCTGAGAAAATCTCTGTGACTAAAACTATTCTGTGAATTTTAGCTCTGACAGTAAACTGCGACGTTTCTCCGTCATCCTGGGAAAAAACGCCCTGAATGAGAGCGACCCATCTGTGGAGCAAACGTTCAGGGTGGAAGAACTCCATATCCATGAAGGGTTTGACAACAGTGAGGGAAACTTCAACAATGACATCGGTATGAACACATCACCTCGACTCAGAACAACCCAAAAACTTTATCATTTCCATGCAAAAAGAACACTGGCTTGCTGTGTAAGTTTCTTGAAACTATCATAAAAAAAAACAAACATAAAAAGCTTCAGATTTTGGTCCATGTAGTTTCATAGACAGTCAATCCAAAGAAATCCAAGATGAAGTCACTTGAAAGTCACTTGTCTTTAAAACCACATTACTTTAGAGGTAATTACCTTTTTTAAGGAGTATTTTTTGATGTGCATGCTGGCAGTCAACCCTGTTTTGGCCATTAAGTTGGACTACAAGGAAAGTTATTAAAATCTTGAAATAAGAGCAATTCTTGCATTTACAAATGACTTTAGCTCAAAATAAATCAAATTCAGGCTCAGAATAAGAATTAACATGTTCAAACGTGAATTTTCAGAACGTTCAATTTCATACAAGGTGTTTTTTTTTGTTAAAATGATTTATATTAACTTTAATATGCTTTAAATGCAGCTCCACAACTGCAAAAACAACATCAAGAGAGTCATGATGTGGATATTTTAGGATAATTACCTAATTGATGCCTGACAGGACTTTGTTGAATTCCTGTCAACAGTTTTTAAGATGCTTCAGTGTCGATGGTGTAACCCAGTTAAAGCAGAAATCTTATTTACTTACCTGCAGCCCTGCTGAAGCTGAAGGCCCGGCAAGGTCAGTGTACCAAGGAGTCCAACTCCGTAAGAACCGTCTGCCTGCCACCGCCTCACCAGAACCTTCAGCCTGGAATCACCTGTGAGATTGCTGGATATGGAAAAGAGAAGTACGGTGAGGAAAGTCCTCCGAGTGATGCTGTTCTGTCTGAGAAGTAGATATACAGTAAAAAGCACATGGACACCTGTAAGTGACAGCTGAACCAAAAACATAAGCAATGGGTGAAAAAAGTATGGTCCTTGCTCCAAATTGTTGCCTAAGAAAAGCATTATGATTAGCACTAACATTTCACTAAAGTGCAAGAAAGGAGTTCAAACCAAAAGTAACCAACGTACCAAAAGGAGCTTAAAGTGTTCAAGGATTCCACATACTTTAGGCCAAATGCGATACTAACAGTCTGTGGTACTTTTAGCTAACAAGGTATTATGTTTAACTAACTTTCTGAGCTAACTATTGAGCTATTTAAACCATTCTACCATTTAGCTAATGATTTAGCTGAACCTTTAGCCATTTATCTATTACATTTAACTATCTGATTTAACTATTTAAAATTGTTTTATTATGTCAGCTAATTATTGCTTTCAGCACTATGCTACGTTTAGCTAACTAATGAGCTAACTGTTTCAATCATTTACTTTCAGCTATCTAGCGAAAACAACTTTTTCGGTTACATTAACGTATTACTTTTAGTTAATCACCTGAGCTAACCATTGAGCTAGCTATTTTAATCATTTAACCATTACTCTTAGCTAGCGTTTAAAGTCTTTATCAGATGCATTCAGTTATTCATTACTTTTAGCTAACTAATTAAGCTAACAATTGAGCTAACTATTTAAAACATTCACACATTATTGTTCAATAGTGTTAAAAGACTTTAGAAGTTCCATTCAGTAATTCAATTCCTTTTAGCTAGCCAATGAAGCTGAACATTGAGCTAACTGTTTAAAACATTTACACTGTTAGTGTTTAGTTGCATTCAGTTATTCATTACTTGTAGCTAGCTAATTAAGCTAAGTTTTAAACTAACAATTTAAAACATGTATCCATTACTGTTAGCTAGCATTTAAAGATGCTATCAGTTACATTCAGTTATTTATTATTTATAGCTAGCTAATTAAGCTAACTATTGAGCTAAAAATTTAAAACAGTTGTCCATTACTGTTAGCTAGTGGTTAAAGACTTTGTCAGTTACATTCATTACTTATTGCGAACCATTTGAGCTAACCACTGAGCAAGCCATTTTAATCATTTAAACATTACTGCATTTCTACAGTTTCATTGAGCAGGTGGTTTTATCCAAAGTGACCTACATCTGACAATGGATATATACGTTTTTAGCTAACCATTTAAGCCAACATTTGATCTAACCAATTTAAGCCATTTAATCTCTTACTTTTGGCTGCCTCAGTCATTTATCCATTAATGTTAGCTAGCCTTAACTATTTAAAGACATAACCATCATAGACATAATAAAGAGTAGATACTGACTAATGAACACATTAGTCAGTTTTCTGATATATTGATTATATTGATACTCCATACATGATTTATATATGTAGTATGATTTTCTCTGATATATAACTTTTATCTATTATATATATATATATATATATATATATATATGTGTGTGTGTGTGTGTGAATGATGTTGATACTCCAGCTATGATTTATATATATTCATTTTCTGATAACTTCTATTGTTTTATATAGAAATATGTGTTCATTAGTCAGTATTTTGTTTATATATGTATATATATTGTAATCATATACAGCCATGGCCATAAGTTTGGACACAACATGACTTATGTCTGTTTTGATGTCTATTACAGAACATAACTAATATTTTTTGACAGCACCAGTTTAATTAGTCAACAAATCAACAAGGGATATAATATTATCAATAAATTCCAACAATTGGAACAACTTTGTTCCCAAAACATATATGAGAAGAAAATAACAAAAAAAATGCAGTACTTTCACAACCGAATTTGGTAAGAATAACAAAATCACACCAAACTCTTTTGATGTTTTTTTAAATATGAAACTTAATATAGTCCTCAGGAGTTGTGTATTATCACCCAAACACTTCAGTATTTTGTGGTATTTTCTAAGATTCACATGCGTCATGGTACTTGTGTGCAAACTTATGGCCATGGCTGTATTGCCTCTTCAAGTTATTAAAGTAATTGACTTTACTGCCATTATCTGCTTCTCTAACATATATTAGTGTGTGTGTGTTTACAGTGTTTGCAAAATACCTGTCTACAGTCGAGCTTAATATCAGAATATTCTATTACCTATTATTATTATAATCTATTATTCTCGCTATGGATATTAAAATACGCCGAACCATTTGTCCTGTATCATAGCTACATGTACGACGTTTGCAGCAAAAAAATAAAAATAAAAAACGTGTGAAAATCAGTTTACTATTCAGAGTTAAGATGGATTAAATGCGCTGTCAAACAGCGCTGAGTGGAGCGGCTGACCGGACCAAGATGGCGGCCCCACGTCTCGTCAGCCCCAATAGGCAGTAGCGGTCGATGCAGTGTCTACTCTTTATTATGTCTATGGTAACCATCACATTCAGCAAACTATTTATTACTTTTAGCCAATCATTTAAGTTAGCTATTTACCTAACAAAGAAAATCATTCATCTTATACGTTGCGTTAACAATTTGTTGTCTGTATCTTTTAGAAACTATTTATTATGTTTAGCTAACATTAACATCAGCTATTGAGCTAACTATTTCACCCATACAATCAATTACTTTCAGCTAATTATTTAGCTACCAAACTACTTAAACCATGCTTCTATGCAGCTAACCATTTCAACAATTTATTTCTTTTGGTTAACAATTTCAACTTATTGTGTTACAATTTAAACCATTTATTAATTACTTTTAGCATCACCTATTTAATTTTTTGACTCTTAATTATTTCTCTTTACTAAACTAAAAGCGACCACCTAATGTATGACTTTCGGCTAGCTATTTTGCTAATCATTTATCCACTGCTTTTAGCTAACTGTTCAGACTTGTCTGCTTTTTTCTGACTGGTTTTCATGCATGTTCAGTCATAATAATTACAGCTTACTCAGTGCATAGTTCCCTTACATAATATCCAATTATTTAAGTATTGTTGTTTTGAATAAGTTCACCTAACCTGTCTGTCCACCTTTTGAAAACAGGGTGCAACATTGGAAATCACTCCGAACATCCACGCTCTTACTTTTGTTCTGTCAATCAACAGTAATTGCAGCCATTAAATTATTATATGTAGTAAAAAACACAATGTTTCCCTTTGAAGTGTGGAAGAACTCCTCAGAACTTCAAAGGTGCTGTAATTACAGCAACTGAGTGCACATAATGGACTGCTTCTAGGTTAATTATATTAATTATGAAGTGTTTAAGAGTGTTTTGTTCCCTGCAGGTTTGTGGTATAAGTCTCAGTATCTCAGGGAGGCCCAGGTGGACCTCATCGCTGACGATGTGTGTCGAGAAAAAGATTATTATGGAAACATGATAACTGACAACATGTTTTGCGCCGGGCGTCCCGACTGGAGCCAGGATGCCTGCGAGGTATTTCTGCACACGTCCTGACTTGAATTTGATTTTCTTTCCACATAGTAGTTTGCTAATGTTGCTCATGTGTTTCTTCCAGGGCGACTCAGGAGGACCTCTGGTGTGCGAAGCCGGCAACAAGTTCTTCCTGTTTGGTGTCATCAGTTGGGGCGATGGCTGTGCGAAGGAGCGTCGACCGGGCGTTTACACCAGAGTGACCAACTACAACAGCTGGATCGCAGAAAAAACAGGCCTGACTTCCATCACTGCTGGAGCGATGTTCCCTCAGAAATGACTCTGAGTTGATATAAGCTTCTGTTCAGGAAAAGTTGGCAGAATAATTAGTATTTCTATAATAAATCCCACAAAAAGACCCAAATTTGCAGTGATTGTAGCATACGAACAAGCGTTTAGAGAGTATTGATGCTAGAACTGCAACTACAGCCATGGCCATAAGTTTGGACACAACATGACTTATGTCTGTTTTGATGTCTATTACAGAACATAACTAATATTTTTTGACAGCACCAGTTTAATTAGTCAACAAATCAACAAGGGATATAATATTATCAATAAATTCCAACAATTGGAACAACTTTGTTCCCAAAACATAATATTAGAAGAAAATAACAAAAAAAATGCAGTACTTTCACAACCAAATTTGGTAAGAATAACAAAACGACATCAAACTCTTTTGATGTTTTTTTAAATATGAAACTTAATATAGTCCTCAGGAGTTGTGTATTATCACCCAAACACTTCAGTATTTTGTGGTATTTTCTAAGATTCACATGCGTCACGGTACTTGTGTCCAAACTTATGGCCATGGCTGTATGCATCAATTAATTGTCCATTTTTTAATTAATCACCAATTATTTTAATAATTTATTAATTGTTTTAATCAATTTCTTTGAAAAAAAGCTTATATTATGTTTGGCATCCCTGTAGATGATATTGTTTTGGATCAGTTATAGAGACTTTAACTCTACAATTTGTGTTTTGACTATTGCACGTGTTCATATGGCACATCAATGCAGAAATTATATATCTTACAGCCTTTGTAAATACAGTATCATATATATATATAATGCAGCTTTACTTTCTGCTGGGAGGACTTTAGGTTGTTCTGTGGTATTTGCTGCACTGACTGTTAAGCTACTCATTTTTATATTTCACAGAGTCAAATGTTTGGACAGACCTGCTCATTCCAGGGTTCTTCTTTATTTTTTACAGTTTTCTTCATTGTAGAACCAAAGCACAACAGAACCGCTCAGCTAGAAAAGCAAAATTGTAATTCTCCAACAGTGGAGGCTGCAGTTTAAGGACCACAAGCACCACTACCAAATTTGCTGATTTAACGTGTGCAACCCAAAGTTCTAATGTTTTTTTCCACCCAACAAACTGTCTGGATAAATGCTTATAGCTTGACAGGTATATTTCACTCAAAACATTACTTTCTGACCAAATAACTGTAGCTCTGACAGTTCATTCCACCCACTTTGTGCCCAAGTACTCAAAGATTTAAGGGTTCATTCCGCTCAAGTACTACTTTCTGACTATCGAGTTATGGTTTGGACTTACTCCATACTACTTACAGTTTTAATAGTTTATTCCACCCAAAATATTACTTTCGATCTCAGCACTCATAGTGTCAAAGCTTTATTCCATTCATAAATACAAATTTTTATTGAAGTATTTATAGTTTTAAAGGTTTACACTGCCAAAATGCTATTTTCTGTCTAAAGAATCTATTGTTTCAAAGGTTTGTTTCACCCCATTTACTATTTTTTTGTGTGGTATTTATAGTTTTAAAGGTTTACATTGCCAAAATAACACTGTCTGTACAAGTAGTTACAGATTTAATAGTTTATTTCACCCAAAATACTATTTTCGATCCGAGCCCTTATAGTTTCAAAGCTTTATTCCTCTCAAAAATACAATTTTTTGTTGAATTATTTATAGTTTTGAAGGTTTACACTGCCATAAGACTACTTTCTGTCCAATGGATCTAATGTTTTAAGTGTTTATTTCACCCAAAATACTGCTATCTGTCAAAGTACTTACAGTTTTATTGGTTTCTTTCACCCAACATACCACTTTTGATCCAAGTACTTATCATTTCAAAGCTTTATTCCACTCAAATATACTCATTTTTGTTGAAGTATTTAGAGTATTAAAGGTTTACACTGACAAAAGGCTACTTTCTGTCCAATGGATCTATTGTTTTAAAGGTTTGTTTCACCCCAAATACTACAATACTACTGTCTGTCCAAGTACTTGCAGTTTTTTAAAAAATTGCACCAAAATACTTTATTTTGCATTGAAGTACTTAAAGTTTTAAAGGTGTTATCCACCCAAAATGCTAATTCCTAACAAGCAAGTGATAGTTTTAAAGGTTTATTCCTCTCAAACATAGTTAGTAGTTGTAGCTATACATAGTAAATCATTTTTTTTTATCAGTGTCTGAACTAGAAAACTAGAAAAACGGGCTCCCTTTTTGACTAAACAAGTTCATGAAAAACAAAGCTCTTACAAATGTGGTCTTGACAAAGCAGCGTCCTCTACTGTAGACAGATTAGTTACTCAACTAAAGAGAAAAATAATCCATCATCATTTTAAGACATGAAGGTCAAATCAACCCAGAACATTCAGGAGAGTTTCTCCAAAAAGCACCAAAATCTGTGAAGAAGCTGCAGGAAAGGAAGAAGAACTCCTTTTTAATTCAGAAATCACCACCAGACAGCAGCTCAGATTGAGCTGCATCCAAATGTTTCAAACATTAGACCTGTTGTTATGTTTCTGTAGATTATTTTTGTGGATTTTCTTCATTTTATTGTTTTCTGATAAGTGAATAAACTTTTTTTTTCTACTGATTCATTGCTGGATTGTTTGTTTCTTCAATTATTTTGGTTAACAACTTCATTGGGGGGAAACTGGATCAGGTATCTTTCTGCAGTTTGTGATATTTTAGCACCACCTTGTGGTGAGACCAAAAACTACTTTTTTTCTATTTTTTGAAAAACTGATCTGTTTTCATACTTCTGTATGTTTAAACTGAGGATGTTTCAAGGGCAAGAGTTTAAAACGAAATAATCTTCATGAATTATATGTGCTGGGAAATGATACGATATCATACAGAAGTGAAGGAGAAAAACACAAGACTGGAATACAGACCGATATGAATCTGAATCCCAACTGCATTTTTTAAACTGAGACTTTAGTTGAATTCAGTAATTTTAATTGATGAGACGAGGAAAACAGGTAAAGCTATATGAGCCATATATATATGGCTTTACCTGTTTTCCTCGGCTCATTGTCTTGATACAAAACTAATCTTCTCCAAGCCTCAATTCTCTTCAGACTGCATCAGGTTGTCCTCCAGGATTTCTCTAGACTTTGCTGCATTCATTTTACCCTCTACCTTTACAAACCTTCCAGGACCTGCTGCTGAGAAAAAATCATGATGCTGCCGCCACCGTGCTTCACATCATGATGCTGCCACCACCGTGCTTCACATCATGATGCTGCCACCACCACGCCTCACATCATGATGCTGCCGCCACCGTGCTTCACATCATGATGCTACCACCACCACGCCTCACATCATGATGCTGCCGCCACCGTGCTTCACATCATGATGCTACCACCACCATGCCTCACATCATGATGCTACCACCACCGTGCTTCACATCATGATGCTGCCACCACCACGCCTCACATCATGATGCTACCACCACCATGCCTCACATCATGATGCTGCCGCCACCGTGCTTCACATCATGATGCTACCACCACCATGCCTCACATCATGATGCTGCCGCCACCGTGCTTCACATCATGATGCTACCACCACCAGGCCTCACATCATGATGCTACCACCACCATGCCTCACATCATGATGCTACCACCACCATGCCTCACATCATGATGCTGCCGCCACCGTGCTTCACATCATGATGCTACCACCACCATGCCTCACATCATGATGCTGCCACCACCGTGCTTCACATCATGATGCTACCACCACCAGGCCTCACATCATGATGCTACCACCACCATGCCTCACATCATGATGCTGCCGCCACCGTGCTTCACATCATGATGCTACCACCACCAGGCCTCACATCATGATGCTACCACCACCATGCCTCACATCATGATGCTACCACCACCATGCTTCACATCATGATGCTACCACCACCATACCTCACATCATGATGCTACCACCACCGTGCTTCACATCATGATGCTACCACCACCACGCCTCACATCATGATGCTACCACCACCAGGCCTCACATCATGATGCTGCCGCCACCGTGCTTCACATCATGATGCTGCCGCCACCGTGCTTCACATCATGATGCTACCACCACCATGCCTCACATCATGATGCTACCACCACCATGCCTCACATCATGATGCTGCCGCCACCGTGCTTCACATCATGATGCTACCACCACCATGCCTCACATCATGATGCTGCCGCCACCGTGCTTCACATCATGATGCTACCACCACCATGCTTCACATCATGATGCTACCACCACCATACCTCACATCATGATGCTACCACCACCGTGCTTCACATCATGATGCTACCACCACCACGCCTCACATCATGATGCTACCACCACCGTGCTTCACATCATGATGCTACCACCACCACGCCTCACATCATGATGCTACCACCACCAGGCCTCACATCATGATGCTGCCGCCACCGTGCTTCACATCATGATGCTGCCGCCACCGTGCTTCACATCATGATGCTACCACCACCATGCCTCACATCATGATGCTGCCGCCACCGTGCTTCACATCATGATGCTGCCACCACCATGCTTCACAGTGACGATGGTGAGTTTTTGACAATGTGCAGTGTTTGGTGTCTGCCATACATAGTGTCTAGTCTGATGGCCAAAAAAACTGAATGTTGGTCTTCTGAGGCCAAAGAACCTTCTTCCAGTTGACTTCAGTCTCTCCACATGTCTTCTGGTGAACTCTGATTCAGATTTAATATCATCTTTTTCAATCTTTCTCTTTGTCTCCCGTAAAGCTTTGACTGGTGATGAACAGACAACAGCTGTACGAACATCTCAGGTGCTGAAGCTTGGAACTCCTTCAGAGGAGTTGTAGGTGTTTTCGTGGCATGGAGCAGATCTACGGTGGTACCATAGGGTGTCAACTAACACTCCTTGATGATGCCTTGCCAGCCCGGCTGCCACCCCAGTTCTCCATCCATTCTCTATACACCGCTTTATCCTCACTACGTCGCGGGGGTGCTGACTCGTGCAAAGGCAGGGGACACCCTGGACAGGTTGTCAGTCTGTCACAGGGCTACATATAGAGACAAACAATCACTGTCGCATTCATACCTATGGGCAATTTAGAGTAATCAGTTAACCTCAGCATGTTTTTGGACTGTGGGAGGAAGCCGGAGTACCCGGAGAAAACCCACGCATGCATAGGGAGAACATGCAAACTTCATGCAGAAAGATCCTAGGCCCAGGCCGGGATTTGAACCGGGGATCTTCTCGCTGTAATGCCAAAGTGCTAACCACTACTCCACTTTGCAGCCCCAACCCCAGTTCTGAATTATTTAATTCAAAAATATGTATATAAAAGTTTGTGGCCGGTCAAAAAGAGTGTCAAGATACATAGAGTATGAGATCCCAGAATCAGCTTCAAGAGTGAGACTCTGGCAGAATAACAACTAAATAAGGGAACAATGCGATATTATAACCTGTGATGTATGGCCAAATCTTACTTAATACTGTAATCATTATAATGAGTTTTTAATTAACAGTGCAGTATGTTTAATAAAAACAGATTCTTTGATTGGTTGAACAGAACTGATTCATTTTTTAGATTGCACTTCCATCCTCAACAACAAACAGTGCTATCTGAATAGTTTACAGGCTTTTAAACAACCCTAACCAATAACAAAAAATTAATTTCTCATTTATTAGAATTCCCATTAGCTTCGGTCACAACAGCTACTCATCATCCACAACCAAAAATACATCTTTAAACTACATATAAGCACAAGCAGGGGTACTGCAAGTCCACTGATATGACCCATTTTATTGAGAGACTGCAGCAGGGTTCATGTTGGGTCCAGTGTACTGCAGGTAAATTAAACAACAGGGACGATGTAGAGTAGAGTAGAGCAGGTTGTTGAGTCACTACAGTGGACTTTTTCTCATGTTAGCTGCTTTGAAGCATTGTTACAGCTGTGGTTCTTACTGATATACGATAATTAATCGTTCAGTCGTGCAACTATGCAGTTTCTATTTTGTGGTTCGTCTTCATGTGACGCTGTATATGATGTTGCTGTGTAAATTTTTTCCCGCAATCATCACATTTAAACGGTTTCTTTCTTTTTGTGTGAAACCGTTTCTCTCTTTCTGTGTGAACTTTCTTGTGGTTCATAAGATGCGCCTTTTGGTTAAATCGTTTACCACAATCAACACAATGAAATGGCTTTGCTCCTGAGTGGATTGTCATGTGTTTGTTCAGATTTCCCTGTCGAGTAAATCTGGCGCCACAATCACCACAACCAAATGGTTTCTCTCCCGTGTGGGTTCTCATGTGTGAAATAAGATGAACCTGAAGTCTAAATTTTCGACCGCACGTATCACAACCGAATGGTTTCTCTCCTGTGTGAATGGTCATGTGTGTCTTAAGAAATACTTGATGGAAAAATCTTTGACCACAAACGTCACAGCCAAACGGTCTTTCTCCTGTGTGGTCTATCATGTGTCTCTTCAGAGTTACTGGATAAGCAAATCTTGCACAACAAATATCGCAGCCAAATAGTTTTTCTCCTCTGTGAGCTGCCAGGTGCACTTTAAAATGAGAACTACGTGTAAATGTTTTACCACATTCTTTACAGGCAATTACTTTCCGTCCATTTTTCTTGAAGTTCCCACTTTGCTCCACTCTAAAACATTTCTCATTATCTGAACAGTTGGAAGAGCTTTTTCCTGAATGACATGCCTTGTGTTTAGAAAGAGACTGCTTATTGGTAAACTGTTTATCACACTCAGAGCAGCTAAAGGATTTTTTCTTAGTGTTACAACTCACATTATTACTTCCACCTGACATAGCTCCTCTGGTCTCCTTCCAATCATCTTCACTGTCTTCAGTTTCAGGGTCAGAATCTGACAATGGTTCCTGCCACTCATCCTGCTCCTCCTCTTCATCTTCCTCATCATCACTGACTTCAGTTTCAGATGAGTCTGAAGACTTTCCATCAGTATTTGGTTGAAAATGAGTCTTTGAATCTGGGTTCCTGGTCGGTTCTGGTCCTCCACAGTCGTCTCCATCAGTGTCTGTTGTCATCTGTTTAGCTGAGCTGTTCCTTTCCTCTCTGTTTTCTTTCATTTGGCTCTGATGAAGCTGTGAAGACTGAGATTTTGTCTTCATTGTTGTCACTTTTCACAGGAATGAAGTGAATGAAAACCTGCTGATATCAGTCTCTTCTTCCCCAATAACTGCTCTCTGTCCTGACTGGTCCACAGTTCCTCCTGTTCCTCCTTTATGGGGATGAACTCTGGATCCTGCTGGTCCAAACTGGAGCTCTGTTCATGGGGAACCTCTTCTTTAACCACCAGCTACTGCACATCTGCAGGGAACACAGGTACAATATGGATTACAGGGGGTCCTCAACTTGCATCAAAATATAGTTTCTACGGATTGAGAAGTCAATTTTCGCCGCAAGTCGGAACTCCGGCGAAAATGTAAAACCCGTTACGTGCATCACGATATTGACAAGTTCTTCGGAAAAGTCATGAATACCAACGACTTTATTGCATGTTTGAATCATTTTACAAGAAGATTACAGAAAATGTTGCACTGGTTTTACAACTTGACCAATGTTCGTTGGTGTTTCACCCTGTTCCAAGCTTTGATTAAATCTAATTTCACTTCCATGGAGACGGCTTTCCTTTTCTTTGAAGCATCAGAAGAGTCTGACTGATGCTTGTTAGCCGTAATTAAGGACTAAAAGTTCGTGAATGTCGCACAATCCAAGGTGGTGTACAACCGCAGAATGCAAATAAAGCCGTCTTACAGCAATGCATGATGACATATTCATCAACTCCGCTCACCAACTAGTTCCACGTTACCAGTTCTGACGTAACGATGAAACGCCGTAGGTCGAGGAAGTCGTAAACGGAGGACCTCCTTTAGCACATAGTTCTTTTACAATTACAGTTTTTCTGCATTTTAATCAGCTAAAAGTATGACTATTTTACAGATTACAGCAGATTTCACAGTTTTTAATGGATTATTTGAGGAACTTCTCGGCTGAACTGCAGACTGTGTTTACACTGAGCAGAGACATAATTCTGATAAATTCTTGCCTTTACTGTACACAGATTGATCATAACTTACTATTGTGGTTTTATTTCTCAAAGACACTCCTATGCGTGAGGAAACGGAGGTCTAACTGCCAAAAATAATGCAAAGCTGCACCACCTGAGTGAGTGTTAACAGATAATAAAGAGAAAAAGCAGCAAAAAGCTGCTGGTAATTAACCTGATTTGTGTCATTACTGTGTCAAACATGTTTTATGTTTTACTAAACAATTTAAAAAAACATCAACACATACACAACACATATTCTACAATTTAATATTTTGTTACAGTGTTTGATCATAAAATTACACTATTTTGAGTGAACTTAAAATAGCAAAATTTATTTATAGTACATATATCTTTTGATATGCAAAACAGCTATTTACAGTAAGGACTGAATGTGGAAAAAAAATTTAAAAAATTAAATTTTAAAGATTATTTTTTAACTTACAGATTATATCCTGTAAAATTACAGAAAATAGCATGTTGACCGTCTAAAAAATATATCATATAATATCAGGTTTTTTGTTGCACTTACAAACACAGCCAGCAGTTCAGCTGAGAAGTTCTTCAATTAGTCACTAAAAACTATGAAATCTAATGTAAATATCCCTAAAATAGTCACATTTTTATCTCACTTAAAAGCAGAAAAACAAACATTGTAAAGAACAATGTACTATTTTGATTTGATTTTTCCAGATATTATCTGTAACTAAAAAAATGAACAGACATCAGTAATAATTAATAATAATATGGTGATTAAAAACAAAATTATTGAACATTTCCAGTGCTCATTATACATGAGTTGTCTTTCAAATAAAGACAAATACTTTTAAAGAAAGTCAGTGTCATGGACATTTCTCCTTCACCTGCACATCACGGACATCAGAGAGAGAAACCACGACAAATTGCAATTTGAACAGCATCAGTACAGACAGAAGCAGTCTGGAAGGAGCCGGCCACTTGATTCCTCGCTGGACCATGGCCAGCAATCAGGTTTTATAGGTTTTCAACATGTAGGGGGGTTACAACAAATGGTTCTTTATTGCCTACTATATGGGAAAGCAGGGAGCATCTTCAAACAACCCCCCAAGCTCAACAACAGCTGAAGAGTCCCTAAATCAGCGTTTTGGACAGAAGAACCCTTATAAAACCTCCTCCAACAGGGCTCTGTAAACAGGAGAACACTTTCCATTCTAGGCCACATCAGATACTGAAACAGGCAAAAGAAATTCTATTCTACAAACTTATTAAGTAATACATGTAACAGATCAGATACCACACAACTCGTATTCTGATGTTCTATGGCTGCTGGGGACACATAATACCAATAAATGCATAAAAATAACCACACAGACACAAAAACAACAACAAGAGACACAGAATGACCACAAAGAGACACAACAACAACAACACACTGTATGAATACAAAAAGCTGTGAACGACAACAAAACAACTACACAGAATGACCACAGAAAGACATGAGCGACCGCAAAGAAACACAAAACAATGAAGACACACAACATGACTGCAAAAGATGCACCATTCTCCAAAAAAACACAACAACACAGAACAAAATGATTGTAAATAGACAAAGAACACAACATGTAAAAAATAATTACAAAGGGACACAAAACAACCCAAAGACACATTACTAAAAAAAAAACAACTACACAGACACAAAATGACCACAAAAAGACATGAAACGACCACAAAGAGACACAAAACAATGAAGTCTCTGACAATGACCACAGCAAGACACAAAATGAGTGCAAATAGACACAAAAACACAATAAATATGTGGAAAAATAACTATGAAGAGACACTAAACAACTAAAAGGAGACACAAATTAATGAAACGACACACAATTACCACAAAGAGACCCAAACAAACAATGAATTAATGAAAAAACACTTTGAATAAACATAAAAAAATGACCACAAAGTGACAAAACAACTAGAAGACGGAGAACTACAAAAAACAGATGCAATAAAATAGCTGCTGATCCATTTTTCTGTTTCTGACTAATCAATGAATGGACTAATATTTGCACTAAACATGATTATTGATCTACTTTCTGTCTTCTTTTCTTTTCTAACAGCGACCGGACTAAAAGTGACTGAATGAAGCTTTCTCTCACCGGGCGGCAGGCTGACGAACGCTGCTGCCAGGATGCTGCAGTCGACTCCCCTCCTCTCCCACCAGCTGCTCTCCTTCACCGTCTTCTGCACCAGCATCAGGGTCTCTTCACCGATCACCTCCGGCTCCCCCACCCCCGTCCTCCGTCCACTCCTCCGGGACGCCCTGTATGCCGCTGAGCTCAGAGCCAATGAGTCCTGAACACTGGAGGAGGAGGAGGAGGAGGAGGAGGAAGGCCGGCCCCCTTTCACTGCAAAAACTCTGAATCTTACCAAGTCTCTCTGTCTTATTTTTAGTCCATATATTTCATCCCACTTGATTGAAGATAAATTCACTTAACAAGAGACATTTCAGCAGATAGAGGGACTTGTTTTAAGACAACGCATCTTAAATATCTTGTTAAGTCAAACAATCTTGAAATTGTCTTGTTTTAACCCTCATGTCGTCCTGTGGGTCAAATTGAAGTTTAAAAATGTGGAAAAAATATACATATTTCCACAGTGAAAACTTCCACATTTTCAAATTTTTTGGGGGAAATTTTTGAACATTTTTTGGTGGAAAAAAAAGAAATGTTAAAAAAATATGTTTCTTTAAGAACATTCAGAAAAAAATCAACCAAAATCCAGCAAAATTCGGTTAAAAGCAGCAGTAGTTTACAGATACTTGCAGTTATTTTCTGCTTTTTTTCCCACATAATTCTGGCATGTTAGCTGCCAAATTTCCATCGTCTTTTTCTGTGATTTCTAAGTTTTGTTCTTAAAGTGTGCAGAAGAAGTGACTGAGTGAATAATAACCTAACTGTGGCACGTGCACGACTAATTCTTCCTCCATCACCTGCTGTGAATCAAACCCGTGCAGCACAAAACCAGCACATAAAATAATAGATGTTGAAAACCTATAAAACCTGATCGCTGGCCATTGTTCAGGGAGGAATCAATTGGCAGGCTCCTTCCAGGCATCTTCTGTCTGCATTGATGCTGTTCTTTCTTTTAATAAAAAGCTTTTAAAGAAAGTCAGTGTCACGGACGTTTCTCCTTCACCTGCACATCACGGACATCAGAGAAACTACAACATTCTCAATTCACATGCAGCACAGTGGAGACAAACTGTTACATTATTTATGAGACTGAAGCTATAACATTTTATGACTGATATAAATAAAAATAATCTGTCTCTGTACTCCTTTTCAATTTGTGTGTCTCGTTAGGCACTTGTTTTTAGTTGTTACACACGTGGACAAAATAGTTGGTACCCCTCAGTTAAAGAAGGAAAAACCCACAATTCTCACTGAAATCACTTGAAACTCACAAAAGTAACAATAAATAAAAATTTATTGAAAATTAAATAATCAAAAACAGCCATCACTTTTGAATTGTTGATTAACATAATTATTTAAAAAAAACAAACTAATGAAACAGGCCTGGACAAAAATGATGGTACCTCTATAAAAGATTGAAAACTATTTGACCAGAGTGACATGATTAACTCAGGTGTGTCATTTAATTGACATCACAGGTGTTTCCAAACTCATAATCAGTCAGTCTGCCTATTTAAAGGGAGACAAGTAGTCACCCTGCTGTTTGGTGAAAAGGTGTGTACCACACTGAACATGGACAACAGAAAGCGAAGGAGAGAATTGTCCCAGGACATCCGAAAAAAAATTATAGACAAACATCTTAAAGGTAAAGGCTATAAGACCATCTCTAAACAGCTTGAAGTTCCTGTGACAACAGTGGCTCATATTATTCAGAAGTTCAAGACCCACGGGACAGTAGCCAACCTCCCTGGACGTGGCCGCAAGAGGAAAATTGATGACAAATTGAAGAGACGGATCGTTGGAATTGTATCCAAAGAGCCCAGAGCAACCTCCAAAGAAATTAAAGGTGAACTCCAAGGCCAAGGTACATCAGTGTCAGATCGCACCATTCGTCGTTGTTTGAGCCAAAGTGGACTTCATGGGAGACGACCAAGGAGGACACCACTGCTGAAAAAAACTCATAAAAAAGCGAGACTGGAATTTGCAAAAATGCATGTTGACAAGCCACAAAGCTTCTGGGAGAATGTCCTTTGGACAGATGAGACCAAACTGGAGCTTTTTGGTAAGGCACATCAACTCTATGTTCATAGACTCAAAAACCAAGCATACGAAGAAAAGAACACTGTCCCTACGGTGAAACATGGAGGAGGCTCAGTAATGTTTTGGGGCTGCTTTGCTGCATCTGGCACAGGGTGTCTTGAAAGTGTGCAAGGTACGATGAAATCTGAAGACTATCAAGGCATTCTGGAGAGAAATGTGCTGCCTAGTGTCAGAAAGCTTGGTCTCAGTCGCAGGTCATGGGTCTTCCAACAGGACAACGATCCAAAACACACAGCCAAAAACACCCAAGAATGGCTGAGAGAAAAGCGTTGGACTATTCTAAAGTGGCCTTCTATGAGCCCAGATCTGAATCCCATTGAACATATGTGGAAGGAGCTGAAACATGCCATTTGGAGAAGACACCCATCAAACCTGAGACAACTGGAGCTGTTTGCTCATGAGGAGTGGGCCAAAATACCTGTTGACAGCTGCAGAACGCTCATTGACAAATACAGAAATCGTTTAATTGCAGTGATTGCCTCACAAGGTTGTGCAACAAAATATTAAGTATGGGTACCATCATTTTTGTCCAGCCCTATTTCATTAGTTTGTTTTTTTAAATAATTATGTTAATCAACAATTCAAAAGTGATGGCTGATTTTGATTATTTAATTTTCAATAAATTTTATTTATTGTTACTTTTGTGAGTTTCAAGTGATTTCAGTGAGAATTGTGGGTTTTTCCTTCTTTAACTGAGGGGTACCAACAATTTTGTCCACGTGTGTATGTCTTTTGTGATCATTTTTTGTTTCATTTGATTGTTTTGAGCTTCACTTTGGCCATTTTCTGTTTTATTTCAGTTGTTTGGTGTCTCTTTGTTGTCAATTTGTGTTTTGTTTTGATTATTTATGTTTCTTTGTGCTCATTTTATGTTTCGTTTTGTTATTTGTGTCTTTTTGTAATTAATGTGTGGCTCATTTTGGTTTGCCTGTGGAGGTACACAGCCAATACGAACATCTCCCAGAATTATGGGCTAGTGGTCATTTTATACCATTCTGGTGAAGGATATGAGCTTAACACAGAGTTACACAGAGTTCCTCTTCTAGGATAACAGAAGGCACTGTGGTATCTGATCTGTTACATGTATTACTTAATAAGCTAGTAGAATAGAATTTCTTTTGCCTGTTACCCTGTTGGAGGAATTTTTATAAGGGTTCTACTGTTTAAAACGTTGATTTAGGGGCTCTTCAGCTGCTGTAGAGAAGGGGGGTTGTTTGAAGATGCTCCCTGCTTTCCCATATGGTAGGCAATAAAGAACCATTGTTGTAACCCCCCCTACATGTTGAAAACCTATAAAACCTGATTGCTGGTCATTGTCGGCAAAGAATCAATTGGCCGGCTCCTTCCAGACTGCTTCTGTCTGTACTGATGCTGTTCTTTCTTTTAAAGAAAGTCAGTGTCGTGGACATTTCTCCTTCACCTGCACATCACGGACATCAGAGAGAGAAACCACGACAGTACTCACTGATATCAGTCCATGTATGGAAACCTAACATAACATTCAATGACAGGCCCCACGTCACTTTACGATCTCCCAGACACAGAAGCCACTTTAAACATTCCCAAACCAAAACAGAAACAGAGACCACATGCTTACATAGGGAAAGAGTAAATGTATGTTTTCCCACAGGTTACTGGTCAGATACTACAATAGACAAAACAGATTGCATTTGTTGTAGTTTCTCTGATGTCCGTGACGTGTAGGTGGAGAAGAAACGTCCATTGACACTGACTTGCTTAATAATAAGTTTATTATAAGGAAGAACAGCATCGATCAGACAGAGAGACTGTCTGGGAGAATCCGGCCAAATGAATGTCACCGAACAGCAAACGGAGGTCACTTTTATATGTTTTAAACAAGTGGAACCATGTCACAACATGTGATTTGTATCAGAAGACCAAAAAACAAGAGGCCTCATTGACAAACCCTGTTGTGGAATCCATAGGATAATTCCCTAGACACAGGAACTCCCATCTAATACAACAGTAAGTTCTTTCAGCAAGAAGATACAGTCCATTCTAACATATAGCACATGCTTAGCAACACGTCAACATCACATGTCTCAGGTCATAAGGATCACGTCTAACGACACGTCTGGCCTCACAGGTCAGATACTACACATTCTACTAACTTATTAAGTAATACATGTCAGATCAGAAACTACGGTTACAGCTGTGGCTAGCAGGCTGTATTATGTCTGTCAATAGACTTCATATTAAATAGGCATATATAGAGGCTGTGATTGGCTGGAGGAGAGTTGATGACATACGAGGAGAGTTTGCCACCTCAGTGTTAAATACCTATGATCCCTTCTGCAGATGTTTATGAATTTGCTAAGACCTTATGAGCCTTATAAAAGGACTATTGTGACCTGATAATTTATATGAGCATTATAGAAGATGTTTATACATCTGATAAATATATCTGAGCTTTTGCTGAGTCTGAGAGGAGTGGAGAGACCAGAGAGGATATTCTGTGTGTACAAGTATGAATAAATACTTCAACATTACATACTTGTTATTTCTGCCACTTTTTTGTGCAGAAACAAATTCACAAAGACACAAAGTTCTAGTGGTTGAACTCTTTCCACCCTCTATCATCCACAATGAGACACTCAGACCCAACAGACGACACGTGGAGCGGATTGTGCAAAAATTCCTCTTTTTTTATTGAATTTCCGTCATTACAATTGCACACAATCAGTTTGAGCAATCTAAAACATTTATAGAAATTCATTGAGCTCTAAGTGAACAGTCATCAGTCTTTAGCAGAGGCTTAAAGAGACGTGGAAATATACTGAGAACTTTATTTCCCACGGGTCCCAGCGCCGTCGCCGCGGCAACCCTCCCCGGAAACCCACCCGACGGCAACCAATAAGAGCCCGTCGTCCACGTACAGTAGCAATAATGCTGCACCCTAAACCTTGTAAATCAATATATTCACTTAAATTTCAGACTAAAACTTCTCAAATTTAGTCAGAACGAAGAGATGACTCGCTCTCAGAGGCGCAATAAAACTGCAAAAGCTAAATTTCATAACAAAATGCTGCATCCTGAGCCGAGCAGTCGAATGAACAAAAGATTTTGAAATGTTTGTGGTTCACAGAGCTGCATCACAATTTATCTCCAAGTGATTCATGAATTTTTGCAACTCCAGTGTGAAAAAACTGAGTTTGAATCCACAAAATCCATGAATGAATAAAATGCGCATGTTTTCCCAACTCTGGCGTGAAAAAAGACTCGAGAAAATTAACGAATTCAAATAATTTTCTGACTAAAATTTCTCAAATTTAGTCAGAACAAGGAGATGCATGAGTCGAATCAGACGAATCGGACCCGACTCGCTTTCAGAGGCACAATAAGACTGTAAAAACTAAATTTTATGAAAAAATGCTGCATCCTAAACCTTGTGAACACATCATTTTGAAATGTGTTTGTGGCTCAAAGAGCTGCATCACAATTTTGTCTTGTAGCTCCTGTGCACGTGTTTGTGCAACTTCAGAGTGAAAAAACTGAGTTAGAATCAAAGAAGTCAACAAAATCCAAGGATTTCTGACCAAAACTTCTCAAATTTTGACAGAATGAGGAGATGCATTCAACCTGATACGTTCAGAAGGGACAAAATCATCACACAAGTAGTTAAAAATGTATTGGTTTGAAAAGCCTGTTGTCTACCAAATTACAGCTTTCATCAGAGCCACAAACTGTAAAAAATGACAGAAATACTGGATTTTGAACTGTCAGGCAGTGCTTAATCTAAACATGTGTTAGGACACTTAAATAAAAATGAACCTGAAAATCATGATATTTAATCCAGCCTGTCCTCAAACAAAAAACGACCACATAGGTCGTCTGTACACGCCCGTATTATGACCCAGTGTTACGTTTTGACCATAGACTGTATATATAATGGACGTAGCATCTGGCTCCAGAATTGAAGCCAACCCGGAAGTGTCAAAAACTTGCAATATCACGCCGTTCGCTGGGGTTGGCTCCAAAAAGCTTTTTCTCCATAGACCCCAATTCATTTTTGGAAAAAATAAAATTTGATAGACTGATTTTCTACAGCTCAGGATTTTTTTCCCGTTAGTTTTCATGGTCAAAATGAGAGATCAGGTGGCCGATCTTAAAATAAATCAATACTGAATTTTAAATAAATCGTTAAAGTTAGCGGAGCCAGGGGCGTGGCTATACTTGATAGACAGCAACAGAAGCCTCTGCGGTAAAATGTGGGCGGGATAAGAGAGTCCTCAGCCAATCCTGCCCCGAATTGCTCTCCGGTCCAGTCTGTTTGATGACGCTTTTTACATCACTGGCTCCAAAAAATCCAAAATGGCGACCAGGAAGTAGCAAAATCCGGGCTTCATTTTCTCGGCGTTGAAACCAACGGGTGACGTCACGGTTAGTTTACGCCTGATTTTGACGTATGCGACCTCTGGCAGTTGAGTAAATATCGACACTCTGGAGTCACAGGTGAAACGTCATCATGAACAAACTTTTATCTAACACTATCCCTGTCCCTATCCCTAACCCTAACCTTAACCATAACCCTAAAAACATGTTGGGAAAGTGAGAAAAAAGCCGTTTTGCGACGGAAAAGCCATTTCGCGAATTAAATCCCGTAATGCGTTCGTTTTCCCCGTAGGGGCGCTAACGTTCATACGACCGCATAGGTCGTATTCCGGTGCACGGTGCAAACGACCGATGCGGTTGTATGAATTTGAGGACTTGTTGATTTAATCACAGTCAAAAATTTCCCAAAAATAAATTGTTTGCTCTGAACAGATTCTGCAAAAAATAAAAATTCTTAGTCCATTTGTGCAAATTTGAAGCCATGACTGAGTCAGCTGTGAGTGACACTTTCAAGACAAAAATTCAGGGAGTTTTACGATGAACTGCAGCAGAAAGGAGACGACATACTGGATCAATTCAGAAAACTCAGCGTGGTTCAAAAACAGTGAACAGAGGAGGAGTTGTTGGAGATACATTCAGCATGGTGACATATCTATAATAAGTGGAGGTTTAACTGTATTCCATTATTGGTAACAGCTGTGGAAATGTGTTGATTTCAGATTTCTTTCAATGTTTGCAAAATAAATAATTTTGCATCTTTTTGTGGTCATTTTGTACCTTGACCACATCTTTTTGGTCTCTTGTGCTTTAGTTTTGCATTTATTTGTGATCATTTTGCATCTTTTGCAGTTACAGTGTGTCTTTTGTCGCCATTTTGCACCTCGTAACCATCGCTTTGTGCCTCCTTGCATTAGTTTTGCATTTCTTTGTGTTCATTTAGTATCTTTTAGTGGTAATGTTTCATTTTCTGGTCATTTTTCATATTTTGTGGTGTTCTGTATCTTTTTTCAGGCAATTTGCATCTTTTTCGGGTCATTATGGGTTTATTTGTAGTTACTGTTACATCTCTTTGCATTGGTTTGTGTTGTGTGTTTGTGTTCATTTTTCACCTCACAGTGGTCACTTTGCCTCTCTTTTGGTCACTTTAGTCTCTTTCTGCTTTGTTTTAATCTCTTTGTGGTTGTTTTGCACCTGACAGCAGTGCCTGTTTGATTGATTTTGCAACAACAAACATCAACACTTGTCCCTTTAGTTTCTGTACAGTTGGTTCATTTATTAATCCTCTGCTGATGTTAATACTGAAGTGTATTTGCTCGTCTCCTCAGATGTGAAGGCGAAGGTTTGTCTTATTCTGCCCTCTAGTGTCTGATTTACAGCATTGCAGGTGATTCTTCTGTTTGTATGTCAGGATTCTAACAGCAATAAGGAAACTCTCACCATGAGTTCTGTGTAAGTCGGCCGCTCTTTGGAAACTTTCTTTAAGCTGCAGCACAAAAAACAAACATCACCATGAATCAATAAATGTTAATCAGCATCATGGCCACTTTTAGTTCCTACAGCTCCAACAAACCAAGAGTTTGTTAAATATTAATTTGTCAGAATACAAAATAAAATCTGAAGTGAATCTGACTACAGGAACAGCTGGACAGATGTGTTTGATGACAGAACCAGAACAATAAAAAGATCCTCCTCGGATCACACAGAGTTAAACGCTCGTGTCTTCCCACTACATGGATACCTGCATGTGTAACCAGGCAACCAAGAAAGTAGAAAACAAAACGCAGGAAACAGAAGCAAATGATCACAGAGTTCACGTCTCACAGGAGAAGAAGAAGAAACACAAAGAACAGACAGGTGGAAACACAAAGACACACTGATGTTACACAAACTACCAGAGCTAATGAGGAGATGGAAGATAAAGAAACTCAGCTAGGAGGTTTTTAGTACAGAAAGTTTGTTAGCGTCTCAATCAATTGATTGGTTGCAGAAATAAAAATCAATATGTTGTCTGTGTAGGTTCTCATTCATCCAGGTCATGGTTATACAAAGTAGTTTAAATAAATCAATATGTTGTCTTCAAGTGAACTAAATGACTCCACTCATAGGCGTCAGTTTAGGGGGGGTGGTGGGGATGTGTCCCCCCCACTTTTTGTCAGGGGTCATTTTGTCTCCAACACATTCAAATTCTTCATATGTAAGCCGTTGTAAACCCAGTTATTTTCAGCAGTTTGGAAAATTCCGACGCTCCTGAACGCACCATCCGCACTCGGCCGAGAGTTCCACAGACATGAAGTACACCTTCGTGAGGTTAAAAAAACGTGCAGATGCTAAATTTGCACCCGTGCCAAGTGGAAGCTCCAGAGGCATGCAGGGGCAAAATTTCGGCCGGGGAGAATTAGTACTATAGCGGCCCACAGACCTCTTTATCTGCATGTACTGATAGCTCAACAGGTTGAGCCTCCGCCTTTGGTATGGTGGTTGTGAGTTCGAGCCCAGCTTGTAGCATTTTGCCGCCGTTCTTCGACATTTTCTCAAAGTGCTGTCTTACCAACGACACAGAAGCATATGAGAAAAGCAGGCATGCCGCAACAATGCTAAAGTTTGATTTTAAGTAGAGGGCCACAAAATATCGTCCCACGGGCCGCAGTTGGCCCGCGAGTTTGAGACCCATGATTTAAAACATTATTATTATTATTATTATTATTATTATTATTAATATTTTATGACTGGAGGGGCCCAACAATAAAGCGGCCCACCGGGGATATCCCCGGTGTTCCCGAATACCCAGCACACCACCCAGGGTGTGCATTTCCATCTGACAATGGCTGTGGTCTCCACCCCCCCACCTTTAAAAACAAACTGACGCCCTTGACTCCACCTGCAGCCTTATTAGCATAAATGATACCTAAAGCAGCATGAAGACCTGGAACCTGCAGCAAGTATCCAGATGTTGACTCCACGTTGTGTGGTCTTCACCTGCTCAGGTTGTGAGATGGTGTGGTGGTTTCTGTGAGATAGAAGACAAACTACTTCTCTCCAGTGAAGATGTTTATTATCTAAGACCAGAAAGTAAAAGAATCTCCATCAAGAAGCTTCTCTGTGTGGAACATCCTCCCAGGAAAGATCAGTCTGACAAGAACCCAACATCTGCTCACTACGCTGGAATGTGATTGGTTATAGAACATAAACATAATTCACTCTGCTGGAATGTGATTGGTTATAGAACATAAACATAGTTCACTCTGCTGGAATGTGATTGGTTATAGAACATAAACATAATTCACTCTGCTGGAATGTGATTGGTTATAGAACATAAACATAATTCACTCTGCTGGAATGTGATTGGTTATAGAACATAAACATAATTCACTCTGCTGGAATGTGATTGGTTATAGAACAAAAACATAATTCACTCTGCTGGAATGTGATTGGTTATAGAACATAAACATAATTCACTCTGCTGGAATGTGATTGGTTATAGAACATAAACATAATTCACTCTGCTGGAATGTGATTGGTTATAGAACATAAACATAATTCACTCTGCTGGAATGTGATTGGTTATAGAACAAAAACATAATTCACTCTGCTGGAATGTGATTGGTTATAGAACATAAACATAATTCACTCTGCTGGAATGTGATTGGTTATAGAACATAAACATAATTCACTCTGCTGGAATGTGATTGGTTATAGAACAAAAACATAATTCACTCTGCTGGAATGTGATTGGTTATAGAACATAAACATAATTCACTCTGCTGGAATGTGATTGGCTAAAGGTGGGGATGAACCGTGGTTTAGACTCAGTCCTCCCATTGGTTGATGCTCAGATATGTCCATATCTCTTGGCACACGATCCGCCCAATCAGCAGCAGCTTCCTGCTCTCTACCTGCCAGGTTTTCTCTGGTAGCTGTGATGGATGCAGGTACTGCTGGAGTCTCAAAGTTCCTGCTCTCTGTGAATGTTTCTGCTTTAGTCTAACCTTTGAATCCTTTAAAACTGTGAAGCATCAAATCACACCTTAAAGACCAACAGCAGATAATCTGTATGACAGACACATCATACATGACCGTTCACACACGGATCATTCCTGTCAGCAGGTACAGCAGTGAACCTGGAACTACAGAAAACATGAACTCATATCATACATGTGGTATGGAAAGGAACTAAGTACATGTAAGTATAGAAGAAGTACTACATGCTGGTTCAACATCCATGATACACGTATTATGTACAGGTAATATATATATACAGATGTTATGCAGGTAATATATATGTATATATATATATATATATATATATATATATATATATATATATATATATATATATATATATATATATAAAGATGTTAGACAAGTAATATATATATATATATCCAGATGTTATACGGGTAATATAGCAGACCTTAACGATGAGCATCAGCAGATGTTCTCTGGTTGGTATTGATGACACAGATAAGAGACACCAACAATGAGCATCTGCAACGGAGCTACAAGAAGATCCCCTAAACTCTCCTCCTGCAGTTCCAACCTTGTCTGAGGATCCCATCCAAAAGGTTTCGCATCTTTTCACACTCTTCAATGACCTTCTCGGTCTGTTCAGCTGACTGGATGATGGCGTCTCTTAACTGTTTGTCTTGTTCAGGGCTTGCAAAGAGTGTGAAGACTTTAACAATGAGAATCAGCAGATTTTCTATCACCTGAATCACTGACTTAGCTACAGCAAGAATTTCTACACTCTGCTCCTTCAGTTCAGGCACTTGTTTGAGGATGTCAGACAAGTGTCTGAGGATGTCCATGTCCTCAAGTTTGTCCTCCACCCATCCTTTGAGGACATCTTCAGACACTTGTCCGAGGATCCTCTCAAACTCCTCCATGTTGATCAGAGTGTTTCCAGACTGATCTTCAGCTGTTTCTTCCTCCAACTCTTTACATGTCTCCTGTATTTCTTTCAGGGTTCCCTTCAGTGGTTCAACAATCCCCTCAAATTCTTTCCCCATTCTTTTTACTGCCTGTACACAATCAGTTTCTGTGGACATCTTGACTACATTTGCCACACTCACACCAAGAACAGCTGAAATGCCACCACCAGCAGCAACAGCTAAACTCACTCCTCCAGTAAACGGAGCTACAAGAATCCCAACTCCAACTCCAACTACACCTACCACTGATCCTACTGTTCTAACTTCGTCTGTTTTCTTCTGCATTTTTTCTACTTCCTCAGAAATCCTCCGTAACTCTTTCACTATCTCGCTCATCCTTGGTTTTTTGACGTCAAACTGTTGGATGAATTTAATTCCTGGTTTTCTAAGTTTTTTCTGTAATTCAGAGAAACCAACAGGCAGTTCTCTGCTGGAACTTGTTGGTGTCGGTACCATCTTGTGAAGGTTCTTCTGGATGAGTTGAGGAGTTTTCTGGTCTGGATTGTAAAGCTCAGGCGAAGATTGTAAAACCTGTGGACAGAAACAGACGTCATTGTTGTGAAGGTTCAGAATCTAAAGCAGACAAACATTCATAGAACACTCTGAGGGTCATTCCTCCTGGAACCCTCCAGAAACAGCTGATTACACTCCTAATATTCTCCCAGTGTTCTGTTAATGTTATCCTAATGTTCTGCTGATGTTATGTTCATGTTCTGCTGATGTTCTGATTATGGTCCGTTAATGATATGGTCATGTCAGCCGAATGTTCTGCTAATATTCTCCCAGTGTTCTGCAAATGTTATTTTGATGTTCTCCTAATGTTCTGTTAATGCTTTGGTAATGCTCTCCTAATATTTTGCTAATGTTCTGCTAAAATTCTGCTTGGTTTTGTTGATGTTCTGATAGCATTTTGCTAATGTTCTCCTGATGTTCTCCTAATGTTCTGTTAATATTATCCTAATGTTCCGATAGCGCTCTGCTAATGCTCTGATGATGTTCTGTAATTCAGACCAGAACCTCCGTGCAGTACAACCTCAGTGGATCCTGATATTGATCCTATAAAACGTAAAGTACTAACAGCAGGTAGTTTATGTTGCTCTGCTTTTTTAATACAGAGCTCCCTCTGACTGTGTCCTTGAATGACTCTTGTCTCATGATCTTACTAACTGTTCTGCTTTGAGTTCTCTTTTTCCTGTCACAGGTGATCATATCATCCTGTTCTCCAGCCTCAGTCGGGGAAGTACACCTGCCTGGCCAGCAGAAAGACCACCTATGTGTGTAAAGTTGGAGGTTGGAGATGTTTCCACCTGGTCGAACACGTCTCACTGACACTGATACTGTTAGAGTTCCTAGAAGGGTTCCTCCTACAGGAAATGGGTTTAAATCTACAGTATTCTTGCTTGGATTCCTGTTAACAAACATGTGGACCGCATTAACTACAGACATTACAATGTGCAGTGTCAGGAAGCCGTCCGGCTCCTGACTGGGTTTTGTTTCCTGCCTCTGTCAGGATGCTGTTGCAGCTCCTGCTTGGTTTTTGTTTCCCTGTCTCCCTCTCTCGCTCCCAGCTGATTGCTTGCTGCAGGACTACTAATTATTGTCATTAGACTCAGCTGAGGAGCAATCAGCTCAACTTTATTCACCTGCCTTCCCCTTTTAGTTTAAATATCCTCTGCTCCCCTCTTTGTGTGTGGGAGCATCACAGTTCTGACCGTTTCATTTACGGTTTTTCCCTCACTTTTTCTGTAACTCTGGATTTTTGAAGATTTCCCCTCCTGGACCCTACTGCCTTTGGATGACATTGGTTTTTTTCTTTTGAGGACTCAACCCTTTTTGGAGTTTGTACTTTTAGACTTGCCGGAACTGGTTCCTTCCTGTAGAGGATTTACACTGTTTGTGAGTACGTGTCCCTTGTGTTGTTTTGCTGCTTTTGGATTTTGGTTAAATAAACCCTATTTTTTACCACAACTCCTGTTGCCTGCCTGTTGGTATCTGCGCTTGGGTTCTACCTCCAACATTCGTGACATGCAGAGATTGGATAAACTAACCAGAGATGCAGAGCCACAAGGTTCTGTCTTAGAACCCTCTCTCTTTACCATTTATGTCAAAACATCAATCATCCATTGGTCTTTACGCTGATGACTCCATCATTTACTGCTTCCTTTTGTTGGAACATCTGTTCCACCTCAGCCTGGTGTTAAACACTGACAGAACAAAAGTTAGGATGATTTCTGGTAAAAAACAAAAAGAAGGTTCCAGAAGTTCTCCCTGTTATTAACAAGGCCTCTTCCAGATACCTCAGAATCACAACCGATGGAAGCCGCTGTTTTAAACCCACATCAAAAATCTTTTAAAGAAACTGAAGTTGGGTTTCTTTATCCTGTTTTTCTTTAAATGCCAGAAAAAGCTTGTTGTTGCCTTCTAGCCTGTCCTTGATTATGGAGATATGGATTAGATTCATCACTGTCCACTCCCAGTCTTCTCCACTGCTATCATTTACTGATCCATCCTTCATCTGCTGCCCTCATATCGATCCTCCTTCAGGTAAACAGTTCAGTCATATGTACTATTCACACGGGATTAGTACTACCTGGGGACCTCTGCTAGTTTGTAAGTTACCCCAGGACGTCTGTGTTTCTTAAAGTACATTTGCACAGGATAAGTCTGTATTTTACTTGAATTTTCAGACATTACAGCCTGGATATGATGACAAATCTGTGCATGTCGTAACATCTGCTGTTGTCACATCCACGTGCAAAGCATAGATTGTATATATGTATATACTGAATATGTTTATGGTGCAAAGTGGTCGGCCGGTACTCGGGGGGGGGGGGGAGTAGACACCGGTCGCGTGTATGAACTTTAAAAACATTAAAAGACTACTGTATGTTGTAACAGCACTATTGTTAGGGTGTCGTTAGGTTTAGGCACAAAAATCACTTGGTTAGGTTCATGGAAAGCTTCTGGTTTTGAGTTAAAACAATCACTTTTAACATGGTATGTAGTCATCATGGCAACAGTAAACATGTCAAAGCAGCAACGTAACTTGAGAACAGCGGGCAGCGTTGTCGGGATAACGGGCCATCAGGGCGTTTGTATTCAGCCTGTTGAAAGATATGCTTAACGCAGGTTGATACACGTGTCATCCATCTTTCCATCTTACATAAAATTCCCTCTTCTTGTTGATCTGATTTTGACGTTTAAGTGTATGCTTCATAGGCCTGTTATGTATCGGCCTACTTTTGCATTTGCTCCTAAAATACCATCAATAATTTCCACCGCAGCCTCCAGAATTCAACTGAGAAAGATGTAGAAAAAGACGCGCGATAAACAACTAAAATATCACCGAGATGCAGATTCGCATGGGACTAGTATTATCCCAGGACATCAGTGTTTGGTGAAATCTAGTAGGTAATTTGCGGGGGAATTATTACTTTACCAATTACCGACGTGGATCATGCGTATAGGATTAAGATCATCGACCTCCTCAGCAATTATTACAAATAACCAGAGGTCCCCAGGTAATACTTCCTGACCTCCACCATCTCCTCAGTCCACAGAGCTCAGCTAATCAGCTTTTTCTGACTGAAGATGTCCAACCTGATTCCCTGGAGGACTTCAAACGTCTCTTAAATAGATGGAAACATCGTCTCTTAAGAAGTGTTCTTCGTGTTTTTACTCTCGAACTTTACTGACTGGTGCCTTTGGACCTCCATTGTGACGTCTGTGTTGTGTTTAGTCATGATCCTGTCTGTAGCTCAGGGTTCTACTGTCTAGTTCAGGTTCCTTAGTGCATAAGGTTCGCGGTCGCCAAGTCGCCCGAAGCGACCAGAACGATGCCCAGGCGATAAACATTTTATAAATAAATAAATAAATAAATTGAAAGATTTCTAACCTTTCACTTTGTTCTGCACAGGCAGTGTTGCCAACTTAGCGACTTTCCAAAGCGTCCTAGCGACTTTTTTTTGTCAAAAGCGACTAGCGACAAATCGACTTTTTCTGCCGTTTTGGAGACTGACAGGAAAACTCGGATCATCCTGCAGTGAGTTTTCAATGAGCAGCAGATGCTGCTGTGAGCTCCTCCCCTTCCCAAAGCACAGGCTGTCAGCCCAGGGGCTCGACACACGGCAGGCGACAACAGTCGCGCTCCATGGCTGCTGTGCGACGAGACGAACATCGCTTTCCCCCCTCCCAAACGCGACGCGACATTCATGCATGTGAAATTTCGCGCGCGTTCACGTAGACGTGCACCCGCTGGCTTGCGACGCGATACAAGAAAGTTGAAAAATGCTCAACTTTTGTCGCTGTCGCCTTGAGCTTCAACCAATCAGCGAGGGTTTCACTCACTGAGCAAAGAGCTTACAGCATGTTACACAGTACAGTCCGCTCCTATACATTAATGGTCCGCTTTGGAAAAAAGTTCTGGGCTAAGGCGAAAGTAGGCCTGGAATTTTTCTGGATCTTTTCTGAGATCTGGAATCACATGGTGGTATTCTCCATGCTCTTTCCGAGATTGCAATATGGCATGGACCCAGGGTCGTTTCTTTCTTTTATAGGCCAATGTCAAGAGTAAAATTTCGGGTAAATCAAGCAATATCTTCTGGCTCATCATCTTTATGATTTTCTGACACGAAACTCTTTAAAAACGTAAAAAATCCCTCCAATTTCACAGCCAATCAGAAGTGAGGGAGACAAGCGACCTGTGCTTTTGCACAGCACGCTATGTGTCGCCAGCGCCTGCCGCTACCAAGTATCACGCACCGTGTGTTGAATTTATCTACTGTTGCGATGACTTTCGCATTCCCCCCTCAACTGTCGCTCCCCGTGTGTCAAGCCAACCAGAATGGCTACCAACACCCTGAACAACATTAGGACAATCCAGATGTGTACATCCTCAGTCAGAGAGTTTGAGCCAGATCAAGCTATAGACAGCTGGCTGAGTGGTGCCAAAGCACCCAGGAGACCAGCTCTGATGGAGAGACTGAGAAAAAAGCATCGGCTGGTGGTCCACAGTCAGCCCAGTGCAACTGTGACTCAGGAAGCACCAGACCAGCAGCTGGAAGCAGAAGACCAGCAGCAGGAAGCAGAAGTCCAGCAGCAGGCAGCTGCTCAGGAAGATATTGATGAGGAAGAGGAGGAGGAGGAGGAAGTTCAATGGCAAGAGGAAGGCATGGAGGATGATGTTGATGAGGGGTTTCTGGATGATTTCGACCCAGAAATGACTGAAGATGATGTCGTTGCGGGGCTCAAGAGACTGGCACAATTTGAAGATGTTGATGTAGATGGACATCTAGTTCAACTAAGTTGTGATTGTAAAGATGAATAGAGACTGATTTTTTTGTAATGAGAGACTGATTATTTCCATTCTAATGGTAAGCAGGTTGCAAGAGAAGAGCTCATTAAAAGAAATGGACTTCCTGAGACGTTATATTTATTTTTTTATTTTATGTAAACAATGCGAAGTACGGGCCACTAGTTTTTTGTACGGGCTACCAGAAATTTAGATTTGGCAGGAATTGGTGGCTCGTATTTTCCTGTATGGGCCACCAGAGATTTTGACGAAGCGTAAACACTGTTAGTGCTGTTCTAATGTCAAGTTCAGGTTCCTTAGTGTTGTTCTATTGTTTAGCTCAGGTTCCTTAGTGTTGTTCTACTGTCTAGTTCAGGTTCCTTAGTGTTGTTCTACTGTCTAGTTCAGGTTCCTTAGTGCTGTTCTACTGTCTAGTTCAGGTTCCTTAGTGTTGTTCTACTGTCTAGTTCAGGTTCCTTAGTGCTGTTCTACTGTCTAGTTCAGGTTCCTTAGTGTTGTTCTACTGTTTAGTTCAGGTTCCTTAGTGTTGTTCTACTGTCTAGTTCAGGTTCCTTAGTGCTGTTCTACTGTCTAGTTCAGGTTCCTTCGTGTTGTTCTACTGTTTAGTTCAGGTTCCTTAGTGTTATTCTACTGTTTAGTTCTGGTTCCTTGGTGTTGTTCTACTGTCTAGTTCAGGTTCCTTAGTGCTGTTCTACTGTCTAGTTCAGGTTCCTTAGTGTTGTTCTACTGTTTAGTTCTGGTTCCTTAGTGTTGTTCTACTGTCTAGTTCAGGTTCCTTAGTGTTGTTCTACTGTTTAGTTCAGGTTCCTTAGTGTTATTCTACTGTCTAGTTCAGGTTCCTTAGTGCTGTTCTACTGTCTAGTTCAGGTTCCTTAGTGTTGTTCTACTGTCTAGTTCAGGCTCCTTAGTGCTGTTCTACTGTTTAGTTCAGGTTCCTTAGTGCTGTTCTACTGTTTAGTTCAGGTTCCTTAGTGCTGTTCTACTTTTTAGTTCAGGTTCCTTAGTGCTGTTCTACTGTTTAGTTCAGGTTCCTTAGTGTTGTTCTATTGTTTAGTTCAGGTTCCTTAGTGCTGTTCTACTGTCTAGTTCAGGTTCCTTAGTGTTGTTCTACTGTTTAGTTCAGGTTCCTTAGTGCTGTTCTACTGTCTAGTTCAGGTTCCTTAGTGTTGTTCTACTGTTTAGTTCAGGTTCCTTAGTGTTATTCTACTGTCTAGTTCAGGTTCCTTAGTGCTGCTCCACTGTCTAGTTCAGGTTCCTTAGTGTTGTTCTACTGTTTAGTTCAGGTTCCTTAGTGTTGTTCTACTGTCTAGTTCAGGTTCCTTAGTGCTGTTCTACTGTCTAGTTCCGGTTCCTTAGTGTTATTCTACTGTCTAGTTCAGGTTCCTTAGTGCTGCTCCACTGTCTAGTTCAGGTTCCTTAGTGCTGTTCTACTGTCTAGTTCAGGTTCCTTAGTGTTGTTCTACTGTCTAGTTCAGGTTCCTTAGTGTTGTTCTACTGTCTAGTTCAGGTTCCTTAGTGCTGTTCTACTGTCTCGTTCAGGTTCCTTAGTGTTGTTCTACTGTCTAGTTCAGGTTCCTTAGTGCTGTTCTACTGTCTAGTTCAGGTTCCTTAGTGCTGTTCTACTGTCTAGTTCAGGTTCCTTAGTGTTGTTCTACTGTCTAGTTCAGGTTCCTTAGTGCTGTTCTACTGTTTAGTTCAGGTTCCTTAGTGTTATTCTACTGTTTAGTTCTGGTTCCTTAGTGTTGTTCTACTGTCTAGTTCAGGTTCCTTAGTGTTGTTCTACTGTTTAGTTCAGGTTCCTTAGTGCTGTTCTACTGTCTAGTTCAGGTTCCTTAGTGTTATTCTACTGTCTAGTTCAGGTTCCTTAGTGCTGTTCTACTGTCTAGTTCAGGTTCCTTAGTGCTGTTCTACTGTCTAGTTCAGGTTCCTTAGTGTTGTTCTACTGTTTAGTTCAGGTTCCTTAGTGTCATTCTACTGTCTAGTTCAGGTTCCTTAGTGCTGCTCCACTGTCTAGTTCAGGTTCCTTAGTGTTGTTCTACTGTCTAGTTCAGGTTCCTTAGTGTTGTTCTACTGTCTAGTTCAGGTTCCTTAGTGCTGTTCTACTGTCTAGTTCAGGTTCCTTAGTGTTATTCTACTGTCAAGTTCAGGTTCCTTAGTGCTGCTCCACTGTCTAGTTCAGGTTCCTTAGTGCTGTTCTACTGTCTAGTTCAGGTTCCTTAGTGCTGTTCTACTGTCTAGTTCAGGTTCCTTAGTGTTGTTCTACTGTCTAGTTCAGGTTCCTTAGTGTTGTTCTACTGTTTAGTTCAGGTTCCTTAGTGTTATTCTACTGTTTAGTTCTGGTTCCTTAGTGTTGTTCTACTGTCTAGTTCAGGTTCCTTCGTGTTGTTCGACTGTTTAGTTCTGGTTCCTTTGTGTTGTTCTACTGTCTAGTTCAGGTTCCTTCGTGTTGTTCGACTGTTTAGTTCTGGTTCCTTAGTGTTGTTCTACTGTCTAGTTCAGGTTCCTTAGTGTTGTTCTACTGTCTAGTTCAGGTTCCTTAGTGCTGCTCTACTGTCTAGTTCAGGTTCCTTACTGTTGTTCTACTGTTTAGTTCAGGTTCCTTAGTGTTATTCTACTGTCTAGTTCAGGTTCCTTCGTGCTGCTCTACTGTCTAGTTCAGGTTCCTTAGTGTTGTTCTACTGTCTAGTTCAGGTTCCTTAGTGCTGTTCTACTGTTTAGTTCAGGTTCCTTAGTGCTGTTCTACTGTTTAGTTCAGGTTCCTTAGTGCTGTTCTACTGTCTAGTTCAGGTTCCTTAGTGCTGTTCTACTGTTTAGTTCAGGTTCCTTAGTGCTGCTCTTCTGTCTAGTTCAGGTTCCTTAGTGTTATTCTACTGTCTAGTTCAGGTTTCTTAGTGTTGTTCTACTGTCTAATTCAGGTTCCTTAGTGTTGTTCTACTTTTTAGTTCTGGTTCCTTAGTGCTGTTCTACTGTCCAGTTCAGGTTCCTTAGCGTTGTTCTATTGTTTAGTTCAGGTTCCTTAGTGCTGTTCTACTGTCTAGTTCAGGTTCCTTCGTGTTGTTCTATGGTTTAGTTCAGGTTCCTTAGTGCTGTTCTACTGTCTAGTTCAGGCTCCTTAGTGTTGTTCTATTGTTTAGTTCAGGTTTCTTAGTGCTGTTCTATCGAGTTCAGGTTCCTTAGTGCTGTTCTACTGTCTAGTTCAGGTTCCTTCGTGCTGGTCTACTGTTTAGTTCAGGTTCCTTAGTGCTGCTCTTCTGTCTAGTTCAGGTTCCTTAGTGTTATTCTACTGTCTAGTTCAGGTTTCTTAGTGTTGTTCTACTGTCTAATTCAGGTTCCTTAGTGTTGTTCTACTTTTTAGTTCTGGTTCCTTAGTGCTGTTCTACTGTCCAGTTCAGGTTCCTTAGCGTTGTTCTATTGTTTAGTTCAGGTTCCTTAGTGCTGTTCTACTGTCTAGTTCAGGTTCCTTCGTGTTGTTCTATGGTTTAGTTCAGGTTCCTTAGTGCTGTTCTACTGTCCAGTTCAGGTTCCTTAGCGTTGTTCTATTGTTTAGTTCAGGTTCCTTAGTGCTGTTCTACTGTCTAGTTCAGGTTCCTTCGTGTTGTTCTATGGTTTAGTTCAGGTTCCTTAGTGCTGTTCTACTGTCTAGTTCAGGTTCCTTAGTGTTGTTCTATTGTTTAGTTCAGGTTTCTTAGTGCTGTTCTATCGAGTTCAGGTTCCTTAGTGCTGTTCTACTGTCTAGTTCAGGTTCCTTCGTGTTGTTCTATGGTTTAGTTCAGGTTCCTTAGTGCTGTTCTACTGTCTAGTTCAGGTTCCTTAGTGTTGTTCTACTGTCTAGTTCAGGTTCCTTAGTGTTGTTCTACTGTCTAGTTCAGGTTCCTTAGTGCTGTTCTACTGTCTAGTTCAGGTTCCTTAGTGTTATTCTACTGTCTAGTTCAGGTTCCTTAGTGCTGTTCTACTGTCTAGTTCAGGTTCCTTAGTGTTGTTCTACTGTCTAGTTCAGGTTCCTTAGTGCTGTTCTACTGTCTAGTTCAGGTTCCTTAGTGTTATTCTACTGTCTAGTTCAGGTTCCTTGGTGTTGTTCTACTGTCTAGTTCAGGTTCTTTAGTGTTGTTCTACTGTTTAGTTCAGGTTCCTTGGTGTTGTTCTACTGTCTAGTTCAGGTTCCTTAGTGTTGTTCTACTGTCTAGTTCAGGTTCCTTAGTGCTGTTCTACTGTCTAGTTCAGGTTCCTTAGTGTTGTTCTACTGTTTAGTTCAGGTTCCTTAGTGCTGTTCTACTGTTTAGTTCAGGTTCCTTAGTGTTGTTCTACTGTCTAGTTCAGGTTCCTTAGTGTTGTTCTAATGTTTAGATCAGGTTCCTTAGTGTTGTTCTACTGTCTAGTTCAGGTTCCTTAGTGTTGTTCTACTTTTTAGTTCAGGTTCCTTAGTGCTGTTCTACTGTCTAGTTCAGGTTCCTTAGTGTTGTTCTACTGTCTAGTTCAGGTTCCTTAGTGCTGTTCTACTATCTAGTTCAGGTTCCTTAGTGCTGTTCTACTGTCTAGTTCAGGTTCCTTCGTGTTGTTCTATGGTTTAGTTCAGGTTCCTTAGTGCTGTTCTACTGTCTAGTTCAGGCTCCTTAGTGCTGTTCTACAGTCTAGTTCAGGTTCCTTAGTGTTGTTCTATTGTTTAGTTCAGGTTTCTAAGTGCTGTTCTACTGTCTAGTTCAGGTTCCTTAGTGTTGTTCTACTGTCTAGTTCAGGTTCCTTAGTGTTGTTCTACAGTCTAGTTCAGGTTCCTTAGTGCTGCTCTACTATCTAGTTCAGGTTCCTTAGTGTTGTTCTACTGTCTAGTTCAGGTTCCTTAGTGTTGTTCTACTGTTTAGTTCAGGTTCCTTAGTGTTGTTCTACTGTCTAGTTCAGGTTCCTTAGTGTTGTTCTACTTTTTAGTTCTGGTTCCTTAGTGCTGTTCTACTGTCCAGTTCAGGTTCCTTAGTGTTGTTCTATTGTTTCGTTCAGGTTCCTTAGTGCTGTTCTACTATCTAGTTCAGGTTCCTTAGTGCTGTTCTACTGTCTAGTTCAGGTTCCTTCGTGTTGTTCTATGGTTTAGTTCAGGTTCCTTAGTGCTGTTCTACTGTCTAGTTCAGGCTCCTTAGTGCTGTTCTACTGTCTAGTTCAGGTTCCTTAGTGTTGTTCTATTGTTTAGTTCAGGTTTCTTAGTGCTGTTCTATCGAGTTCAGGTTCCTTAGTGCTGTTCTACTGTCTAGTTCAGGTTCCTTCGTGTTGTTCTATGGTTTAGTTCAGGTTCCTTAGTGCTGTTCTACTGTCTAGTTCAGGTTCCTTAGTGTTGTTCTACTGTCTAGTTCAGGTTCCTTAGTGTTGTTCTACTGTCTAGTTCAGATTCCTTAGTGCTGTTCTACTGTCTAGTTCAGGTTCCTTAGTGTTATTCTACTGTCTAGTTCAGGTTCCTTAGTGCTGTTCTACTGTCTAGTTCAGGTTCCTTAGTGTTGTTCTACTGTCTAGTTCAGGTTCCTTAGTGCTGTTCTACTGTCTAGTTCAGGTTCCTTAGTGTTATTCTACTGTCTAGTTCAGGTTCCTTGGTGTTGTTCTACTGTCTAGTTCAGGTTCTTTAGTGTTGTTCTACTGTTTAGTTCAGGTTCCTTGGTGTTGTTCTACTGTCTAGTTCAGGTTCCTTAGTGTTGTTCTACTGTCTAGTTCAGGTTCCTTAGTGCTGTTCTACTGTCTAGTTCAGGTTCCTTAGTGTTGTTCTACTGTCTAGTTCAGGTTCCTTAGTGTTGTTCTACTTTTTAGTTCTGGTTCCTTAGTGCTGTTCTACTGTCTAGTTCAGGTTCCTTAGTGTTGTTCTCCTGTCTAGTTCAGGTTCCTTAGTGTTGTTCTACAGTCTAGTTCAGGTTCCTTAGTGTTGTTGTATGGTTTAGTTCAGGTTCCTTAGAGTTGTTCTACTGTCTAGTTCAGGTTCCTTAGAGTTGTTCTACTGTCTCGTTCAGGTTCCTTAGTGCTGTTCTACTGTTTAGTTCAGGTTCCTTAGTGTTGTTCTACTGTCTAGTTCAGGTTCCTTAGTGTTGTTCTACAGTCTAGTTCAGGTTCCTTAGTGTTGTTCTACTGTTTAGTTCAGGTTCCTTAGTGTTGTTCTACTGTCTAGTTCAGGTTCCTTAGTGCTGTTCTGTGTTTGAGGACAGATCTGTCTCTAGAATGAGACCATGTGTCTCAGGGAGACTACCAGTAGAAATAAAGGGGAAATAAATCAATAAATAGATACCTGGCTGGTTTATCTGAGCAGCTATTGGCCTCCTTCCTACTGCTGTAGACCAGGATGGAAATGCTGCCGGAAGACCGATGCTGTTTGTTCTGTTGGGTCTCTGGGATGTACTTTGGTTCCAATAAAACGCCTCCTGGTTCCAGAGTCCACGAGTCTTTATCAGTCTCTGTTGGCACAAAGTTGTCTGTTGCTAAAACTGAATAAGTCCTTGATCAGTATTTTTCAGACTCTATCAGAAAATAAACTATGGTAATATCCTTTCCTTTTCCAGGATGAACTTTGAATGAACTTGAATGGCAGCCTTTATTTCATATGATACTGGTACATCTAAGAAATGACTCCTACCTAGAATTCATGTTTTTTTGTCTCTTTATGACCCTGTACTGTTCTCAGAATCTTACCTCTGAATTTGGAATAAGTGCCCACACAGCACAACAGGACAGAATTAATTTAAAATTTAATTAGAATAAAAACTGCAAAAGCATTTGAAAATTGAACTTATTAATATAAATAGTTTTTTTCAACAGGGTTTGTGACATATGATCAGTTCTGGTAGCAGTCTGTTATAATTAGGCTCAATTTTGAACTTTTCAGCACAATTTTGGCTGCTTTGACACCATTTAAAATGTATTTTGAATATTTAACTGGAAATTACAGTCTGCTGTATCACACTGACCAAATGTCACAACTTATGGTCAGTCCTTGGTTTTTAACTTCAATAGAATTTAACTTTGAATCTGTTTGTCAAATTTTCACTTTTCTATTGTTCCTTCCTGCTTCCAGAAAACATTGTTACCATGGCAACAAAATCTTTCTCAGTCCCAAGTCTGTTATAGTCTTGTTCTGTGCTGTAAAGTTATTATACAGATGATGATGTGTAGCATGTGGTGTTGGCTAGTATATAGTGCTGTTCAGTACTCAACTATTTATTAAACTATTTACGGCCTCGTCAGAAGGCCTCGTGTCGGACTTTCCTCCAGGGTTAAATTATTCCTTTTCTTCATCTGATTTTTGCTGCAACAGTTCAAACATTAAATCTAAACATCAGTCTATTCCAGGACTCAGAAACAGATCAGATGTAATCCAACAACATCACAGAAACTACTTACTGTTCAGGTCCAGTTTCTGCTGTCCTCTGAGTCTTTTCTCCCAGTAGTGTTTCTGCAGAGCTCCGGTGTTCCTACTACCTGCTGATACCTGCGTTTCTGAGACAGGTGCTTGTAGGCGTGGCTTTTCAGGACTCCTTACCTGCTGACCAGGAAATAAACAGCGGGACACTTTGGTCTATAAAATGAGGGTTCTGGTGTTTTATTCATTTTGGTCTTGACAAAATGCAGGAATTCAGTAAAAATCTCAGGACATTCATGTTCAAACCAGCTGTAGAAATTTGTTGTATCAAACTCCTCAAACATGGGGTGACCACCCACCATCCATGCGATGGGGGGTGGTCTAGTGTTGGTCTGAACGAGCCGAGGCACCGATTCACGTATCATGCACTGAAAGCAATACCTCAGCCGAGCTGTATCACTGAGCGTATCGCTTTAAGAAAAGTCACGTGACCGACACAGTAACTGTGTCGTATTGTATCATGTTGTATCACGTGTCCTCGAGGCGCCAGTTCTACTTGAGGAAGTCCAGCACCCATCGACTCACTTGTTGCTTCGACGCTGTTCATTGCTATGGAACCTCCGAGAAAGAGAAAGTACTCTGCCGTGTGGGATCATTTTGACCTTATATCACCTGATAAGGTAATTTCTTTGTACTTCGTTCCAATTTAAATGGCTGACAAAATCTGTAGTGTATATTTTTATGATCCACAGGTTAAATGTCGTCTGTGTTCAACGGAGTTGTCTTATGCAACCCGAAACACATCATCAATGCTACGGCATTATAAAGCTCGTCATGAAAGAGAAGACAATACACCAGGAATGGATACTGGTGGATTATTATTTTGTAATCTATCACTAATTATTATGGAGGCTAATTACATTCTAAATCAAACTGTTTTTTTTTTTTACTTCAAGCCTCTAGAAAACAGGCCCTCAATCGATGCATTATAAATATGATAATCAAAGATTGCCAACCTTTAAGCATCGTTGAGGACGAGGAATTCAGGGAGATGCTCCAGACTCTTGAGCCATCATACGCAATACCAACCAGAAAGGTACTGTACTATATTTCCATAATATTATATTGACAATATTTCAATGGAATTCTGGATCTGTAATACACTCTGGTAGAGAAATTATGGGTGGTTTGCTAATAAGAAAGGTACTATATGTCAGAAATTGCACTTATCATTAGGAGTTTCAATTATTATTGTTTGAAGATTTTCTTCTACTTTACAGGCTCTAAAGGAAATGGTTTCTGAGAGATATGCAGCAGAAACCCAGAACATTAAGGAAAAATTACACTCCACCAATGCAATCAGCCTTACAGCAGATATGTGGACTTCAGTAAACATGGAGGCCTACTTGGCTGTGACTGGCCACTTCTTTGACACTGAAAATAAAATGTGCACCACTGTGCTGGGAGTTAAATATTTTCCCAAGAGCCACACAGCAGAGAATATTGCTGAGGTAGGTTTTTTGAAAATATTAATAATGGTATCTGTTGATGTCATGTACTTGTCATATACTCATAGACTTATTTTTTATTTCTGTATTTTTTTAGGTCACACAAGATCTGATTGACAGCTGGGCCATCACAGGGAAGGTTGCACGCTTTGTAACTGATGCCGGAGCAAATATGATCGCGTCTGCAAGACTATTAAAAATCGGGCATAGTCCTTGCATCGCACATACTTTAAATTTGATTGTTAAAAAATCTTGCGATCAAGTGTCAGACCTAACTGATATCCGACATAAAACCAAAAACATCGTCACCTATTTTCGTTCCAGCACTCTTGCCAAGGAAAAGCTGAGTCACGTGCAGCAACAAATGCAAAAACCAATTCTGAAACTCATAAATGAAGTTCCTACACGCTGGAACAGCACATACCAAATGCTGTCAAGAATAGCAAGCCAAAAAGAGCCTGTTTGGGTGAGTCTGGCATCTTTAAAAACACCATTGCCTGCACTTACTGGAGAGGAGCATGACATCATTGCAGAAGTCCAGATTGTGCTTGCCCCTTTTAATGCTGCTACTGTGGAGCTTTCAGAGGAGAAGCGAGTGAGTGGGAGCAAAATAATCCCGATGATGAAAATGCTTCATCATACAATGCAAAAATGTGCTCCATCTCTGGAAACATCAGTTGGAAAAAAACTGCGTCATGAACTCGACAAAAGAGTAACCGAAACCTTGAACAATTATGAATCTTCCAGTCATCTGTCTCTGGCAACCTTATTAGATTCACGATTTAAAGCCCTTGGATTCTTAAATGGGACCAAAATAAATGATGCTGTGAAGAAACTAAAATCTGAATGTGCTGCAGAGATGAGAATTTCTGGGCCACCTTCGGCACCACAGGAAGATCAGCCTGGCCCCTCATCTCATTTGCCAGCATCTTCTATGTCAGGTGTGTATTTATTTATTCAAAATGTTTTCGGGGTGATATATTTACATTTGAAGCTAATCATGTCTTGTTTTACAGACAACCTGTGGCAACAGCTGGACATGGAGGTGGCCCGTACTCGAACAAGTACAAGTGTTGTGGCTGATGCCATGATAGAAGTACAAAGATACCTTTCATCAGCAAACATTCCCAGAACCGAAGATCCACTGGAATACTGGAAATCTCAAAAGAATACCTACCCACACTTATTCAAACTGTCCCAAAAATATCTGTCTCCTCCAGCCTCATCAGCTCCTTGTGAACGAATTTTCTCCAAAGCTGGAGAAATTGCATCCAAGAGAAGAAATCGTTTGAGCCCAAACATGCTTCAAAAACTTCTCTTTCTGAATAAAAATGTTTAATGTTATGGAAACTCATTACAAGTGTGCCTTTAGTTATATGCTGCAGTACATTTTTTTAACCACTAGATGGAACCCATACACATACCAATACAGCGTGATACAGCGTCGACACAGTAGGGGGAATGTGTGACACGCACACTGAGGTATCATCTGCACATCACTAGGGTGGTCACTCGCGAAGTAAAATGCTTGGTATGAATGGTTATTGCACATTAAGATGATTGCTGTTCATCAGAAAGTCTCTGTTTGAGAGCAGGGAGATGGGGGAGGGAGGAGATGTGGTATGATGGAGAGCTCTGGGGAAGAAGCTGTTTCTCAACCTGGCAGTCCGTGTTCTGCAGTTATCTCTTAAATTAGTTTAATTAATCGTCAGAGAATCATTGGATCAGCTCTCCATCTAACAGGTCCGGTTCCTTCAGCCCAGAGGGATTTAACCCAGGTGGGATTCTGAGGAACGATTAAACTGGTCGGAAATTCGCCTATCTGTAGATAACTGCTTCTCTGTGACGTCTGTTAGCTCATCTAGTTTTAGTTCATCTCTGCTTCCAGTCTGAAGCCTCCCTCCTGTTAGTTTGGAGATGTGATGACATCCATCCCAAGTCCTGATCCACATCCAGCCTCCTGGGATCCTGGTTAGTCTGTCTGGATTCAGACCCAGGGACCAATGGACTTTCACAAGAAGAAGGAGGAGAATAAACTGTGCTAACACCCGATGCTAACCCTATAACGCCAAACGTATCATATTTGATACATGAGTTTGTCAGCCCTCCACATGAGCAGTGTGGTATTTTTTGCCTAAAAAACCTGTTGTATACAATCAGATACATGCAGTGCACAGATAAACCAACAGGGGGTAGTCAGTCACTCATTAGTGGTCCTTCCAGTGACACTTCAAGATTGCCATGGCTCAGGAACTGGTCACGTGTGGATTTTCAAGAAGAACTTTGCCAAGTTTGAAAAGGTTAAGGTAAGAAAAACATATATTTTTTTTACTGAAACATCAATAGGAACAGCTACTGGGTTCATACAATGTGAAAAAACTTAAAATTTCATAATATATGTTTTAGTAAAACCGTGTTGAAAATGGCGTATCAAATTTGATACAGCAGGTATATAAGGTCATCAAACACTAAAACAGTCAACTGTCATTTTCTTGTATTTCATGCATTATATAAAACATCAAGCAGCATAGTCTTTTTTTATTTTTAAATTACGTAATTTGGTACATTTAGAGTAAATAGATATGTAACTTGCTGTATTATCATGATTGATGACTAGTTTGGTGTCGCCATGATACGATTTCTTGTAACTTCTTTTTGCTTACTGCTTTTCACTAAAAACTATCAATTCAAATAAAATCACAATCTTTTTTATATGCATGTCTGTTTTTAGATGGCAAAAAAATACACTGTTGAAGATGCTCTCAAAATGATCATGGACGGGAATTCAAGCGACATGGAGCAGCTACAGGAAGGAGATGATGATGACGATGATGTGGAGGATGAGGAATGGACTCCTACTGCAAAGATTGGGGAAAACCCAGATAGCAGTGACGATGATGATGAGGAAAACCCAGATAGTAGTGATGATGATGAAAGCCCAGAAGTCCCAGAAGACACAACAAAATCAAGGGCCACAACGCTGAAGCAGTCGGCAAGGGGTAACATGAAAAGGAAGACGTATCAGCGGAAAAGAAAACAGTTTGAACCTCCATCTGTCGAGTTTGTGGAATGTGTTGAGGAAGACTCTGAAGAGAGGCTTGACTGGACACTATATATGTATTTTAAAGATTTTGTAGTAATCAATGCATGGATCCGTTACAGAAGAGACCTGGAGAAACTGCAGCCCGGGCAGAAGCCCCTGCCTCTGCAATGGTTTCAGGCTTCTGTTGGCACTGCCCTCATAAGTGCAGGAAAGGTCAAAAGGTGTGGCAGACCAATGTCCTCTCCAGAAGCAACGCCAACCCCTCCCCGAAAGAGGAAAACCACTGAGGTCCCCCCTGATGTGAGAAAGGATGGCCTGGATCATTTTCCAACATGGGAAACCCGACAGAGATGTAAGAAGTGCACAGGCTACTTTACCCATGTGTTCTGTCAGAAATGCAAAGTGCATCTTTGCTTGAACAAGGAGAGAAACTGTTTTCAAGCCTACCACCATGCAAAGTAAAAAGGTTATGAACTGCAAAATGAGTACAAATAACTGAAACGTTATGTTTTCCAGGCTTCCACCCAACCAGTTCCATTGGTGGATTTCTAACTTTGCATAATGGTAGCACTTTTTATGTTTGGAAATACAAATTTGTTGGAATTGTTTGTGATTTATTATGTTTTTGTATGTTTAGGGAAAAAGCAATCATTGAGCATTGTGACCTGATGTATCAAATGATACAAATTGAAACTCATAAATGGAAAATGATATTTGAAATTTTTTTTGATTGTTTGTCATGAGGGACCAATAAAGGCTCCAAGTTCAAAGAATTGGAATTTTCTGTCAATTATTTAATGGTTTGGGCTTTACAGGGTTGTGTTAATAAGGAGTCAACATGCTAAGCTCTAGTATCTACACTACTGTTGAACAGTTTGGGGTCATTCACATATTTCCATGTTTTCCATGAAAACTCACACTTTTATTCATGTGCTAACATAACTGCACAAGGGTTTTCTAATCATCAGTGAGCCTTTCAACACCATTAGCTAACACAATGTAGCATTAGAACACAGGAGTGATGGTTGCTGGAAATGTTCCTCTGTACCCCTATGGAGATATTCCATTAAAAATCAGCCCTTAAAATGCACACACACACACAAACACACACACATATATACACCCCCAGTCAAAGGTTTTAGGACACTTTCTCATTCAAATAAAGTAGAACCTGTCCTACAACTTTTGACAGGGGGTGTATCTGCCACATTTGGTACACATGTGCAGCACATCAGGCTGAACAAAAAAGTCAGTGACAGCCACATTCTAAACCCAACAGGAAGTGAGCTATTTTGCGTTGAATGTCAGATTTTGCCCATTTTTCGTTTTTTTCTAGAGTGAACTCCTCCTAGGGGGAAACTCCAATTCACCTCAAATTCGGCCAGTGCATACAGGAGGCCTTAATGATCCAAAGTTATTAAAATCTTTTTCCACAGTCAAAGGGCGTGTCCGTGACGGCCTCTGGAATTTTGATCCTTCGCCATGAAATTTCAAATGCTGTGTAAATGCCCTGAACATGCTCCAACCTGCCTGAAACTTTACATGTATGATCAGAGTCCTGCCCTGATCACATCCATATGATGAAATACACCCCCTGTCAAAAGCTGTAGGACAGGTTCTACTTTATTTGAATGAGACGGTGTCCTAAAACTTTTGACGGGGGGTGTATATAGTACATATTCGGGCTGCACCCTAATATTCGGTTGTGACGATGGCCCATCGGACGTTACGGAGTGGACCGGACCGAATATTCGGATATTCGTCAGTAATAGGGGCCGAATATCCGGAGATCAGAAACTGCTATTTGGGCCAGCTCTAGTACATATATATATATATATATATATATATATATATATATATATATATATACAGTGCCTTGTGAAAGTATTCGGCCCCCTTGAACTTTTCAACCTTTCGCCACATTTCAGGCTTCAAACATAAAGATATAAAATTTTAATTTTTTGTCACAAATCAACAACAATTGGGACACAATCATGAAGTGGAATGAAATTTATTGGATATGTTATACTTTTTTAACAAATAAAAAACTGAAAAGTGGGGTGTGCAATATTATTCGGCCCCTTTACTTTCAGTGCAGCAAACTCACTCCAGAAGTTCAGTGAGGATCTCTGAATGATCCAATGTTGTCCTAAATGACTGATGATGATAAATAGAATCCACCTGTGTGTAATCAAGTCTCCGTATAAATGCACCTGCTCTGTGATAGTCTCAGGGTTCTGTTTAAAGTGCAGAGAGCATCATGAAGACCAAGGAACACACCAGGCAGGTCCCAGATACTGTTGTGGAGAAGTTTAAAGCCGGATTTGGATACAAAAAGATTTCCCAAGCTTTAAACATCTCAAGGAGCACTGTGCAAGCAATCATATTGAAATGGAAGGAGTATCAGACCACAGCAAATCTACCAAGACCCGGCCGTCCCTCTAAACTTTCACCTGGAACAAGGAGAAGACTGATCAGAGATGCAGCCAAGAGGCCCATGATCACTCTGGATGAACTGCAGACATCTACAGCTGAGGTGGGAGAGTCGGTCCATTGGACAACAATCAGTCGTACACTGCACAAATCTGGCCTTTATGGAAGAGTGGCAAGAAGAAAGCCACTTCTCAAAGATATCCATAAAAAGTCTGGTTTGAAGTTTGCCACAAGTCACCTGGGAGACACACCAAACATGTGGAAGAAGGTGCTCTGGTCAGATGAAACAAAAATGGAACTTTTTGGCCACAATGCAAAACGATATGTTTGGCGTAAAAGCAACACAGCTCATCACCCTGAACACACCATCCCCAAACATGGTGGTGGCAGCCTCATGGTTTGGGCCTGCTTTTCTTCAGCAGGGACGGGGAAAATGGTTAAAATTGATGGGAAGATGAATGGAGCCAAATACAGGAGCATTCTGGAAGAAAACCTGTTGGAGTCTGCAAAAGACCTGAGACTGGGACGGAGATTTATCTTCCAACAGAACAATGATCCAAAACATAAAGCCAAATCTACAATGGAATGGTTGACAAATAAACGTATCCAGGTGTTAGAATGGCCAAGTCAAAGTCCAGACCTGAATCCAATCGAGAATCTGTGGGCAGAGCTGAAGACTGCTGTTCACAAACGCTCTCCATCCAACCTCACTGAGCTCGAGCTGTTTTGCAAGGAAGAATGGGCAAGAATTTCAGTCTGTCGATGTGCGAAACTGATAGAGACATACCCCAAGCGACTTGCAGCTGTAATTGCAGCAAAAGGTGGCGCTACAAAGTATTAATGCAAGGGGGCCGAATAATATTGCACGCCCCACTTTTCAGGTTTTTATTTGTTAAAAAAGTTTAAAATATCCAATAAATTTCATTCCACTTCACGATTGTGTCCCACTTGTTGTTGATTCTTGACAAAAAATTAAAATTTTATATCTTTATGTTTGAAGCCTGAAATGTGGCGAAAGGTTGAAAAGTTCAAGGGGGCCGAATACTTTCACAAGGCACTGTATATATATATATATATATATATATATATATATATATGTACTAGAGCTGGCCCAAATAGCAGTTATGTATATATACATATATATATATATATATATATATAAATATTTAAATACCGTAGATAGTGCTGTTCCGTACTGAAGTATTTCCTGAACTATTTACGGCTGCATCAGAAGGCCTCATGTCGGACTTTCCTCCAGTGTTTAATTATTTCATTTCTTCTTCTGATTTTAACTGCAACAGTTCAAACATTAAATCTAAACATCAGTTTATTCCAGGACTCAGAAACAGATCAGATGTAATCCAACAACATCATAGAAAATACTTACTGTTCAGGACTCGTCACTGCTCCGCTGTTGTCTTTCACTTCCTGTCTTCTTGCTGGTAGAGAGGTGCATTCCTGGAAACCAGAGAACTCTGTAGTCTGGAAGACGTCTCTGAGTGAAACCTGATAAACCTGATAAACCTGATAATTAGAGGAAACACAGCTCTGCCTCTTCACATTTTAAGAACATGACACATGTATGGAGGAGATAGAATAGAATAGAATAGAATAGAATACAATAGAATAGAATACAATAGAATAGAATATATTTGTTGTCATTATAGATATACAAGAAGATTGGAGAACTTCTCCTTTTCAGTGCAAACACAGCAGAAGGTGCAGATAAAAGTCTTAGAAACCTTAAAGGTCATGCAAACTGTCTCTGTTTACAAATGAAGAGTTCATTTGTAAAAACAGATAACTTCGTTTTGATAAATTGTCAGAAAACCTTATATTTTATTGTTTACTTGAGATAATATCAATCAAACTGAAGATTTGACTCAGTAGAAAAATACATGACAAAATATAGAATAAATAAATTATTAGTGTTGTTATCATTATCTAAAGTAAACAATAAAAAATGAGTTTTCTGAAAATTTATAAAACGGAGTTATCCGTTTTTGCAAATTAACTCTTCAAATATACAGTATAAATGTCACAAACGATAAATATCCTAAAAAATATGAGAATTGTAAAGAAAAATAATGTTTTGGTGTGTAAAAAAGTGTGCTGCACATTGAGGTTTGGCTGTATTGCATGAAGTGAGTGGATATGTGGTGGTATAGAGCAGCTAGAGATGGTTCTAGAGATTAAAATGTTCTAAAGGCAGTGATCAACTGAAGCATCTGATTTCTATCAATGGATCCTCTAAAACTGATCACTGGAGAATTAATGAACATTAACGAGGTCTCCACCTGATGTAGAACTGTTAATAGAACCACACAGATCAGAGTATAAACAGGATGGATGGTTTACAGTTTATTAATTATTAATAAATACATTAGTCTACATTCTACATACTCGGTTGAGTGAACGCTGGCGCCACTTAGTGCCGCTGCTCACTGGTACTTTTTTAACTTTTAAAACTTTTAACTATGCCCATGTCGTATTGCCGTATTGTCGTATTGTTAATAACCTGACTAACAAGCAAACATACAGATCGTTTGCAGTGAGTGTATGATCTCTTTACCTTTGGCGTATCGGAGGTCTCCAACTTCTCACCTGGTTGCTACTACCTGACGGCTACCACCTCCGCCCATCCAGCGGATAAACTATGGAGTAAGATTACTGTCAAAAATATTCATCCACGATTCTAACCATTCGTATTCGTAATGTTAAACATGTGTATGTTAATAAAAAACTTGTACACAAAATTCTGCTGTCATATGCATGAGTTTGATAAATTAAGGGTTAGGATTGTTTTTACGAGTATGAACCTAAAAGTTGTGAGTGCAACTCTAATTTCTACGACTACGAAGTCTTCCCTGTGAGGACGAATTCAAGTTTAGCTGTTGCAGCGGTTTTGCTATTGGCAGACGGTCCCTGTTCACCGGCTGCTCATAGACGCCAAACTTATTTCTGTAGCTTGAAATACAGCGACTTTTGATAAAATTGGCCTTGTAGCACATTGTCTAGCTTACAACGATTTGAAAGAGGCATCGTTCATGTTTTGACAACATATATCTCATGAGTTATTGATGCCGGAAGTCCGAATCTGTGAATATCTTTCCAACTTTACCTAACTTCGCGAGATTCATTGTAAACTAAAGTAATGCACGTGTCTGAGTTTGCAAAGAACTAAAACTGGACTTAATTTACAGCAATTTAGGCTGTACAATGGGCTCATTCATACGCCAATTGCCACGATTCATAATCCCAAATTATGTTTGTTTTGTTATTAAGCCTCCTTAGCCTCCTCATTAGCCTCCTTGCATTAGAAGGCTAATGTGTCACCGGCCCGGCTCGTTAGCGTGCAAGCTAAGCAGTACCGTCTTTCGTCCATAAACTGTATATCAATTAAAACAGTACAATTTCATGAAATAAATAAAGTACAAGAAGTTGGATGTGTTATTTACTTGACCTGTGAGGCGTCACCTGCCCCAGTAGGTCCACCGGGTCCACCCGGCGTCTACTCTTTATAAATGGCGCATGCGCGTTTGAAGCAATCGATGTTCGATTACCTTCCCCTGTGACCTATGTGACGTCATTTCAGTATTTTCATAGACTGTATATATAGTGGACGTAGCATCTGGCTCCAGAATTGAAGCCCACCCGGAAGTGTCAAAAACTTGCAATATCACGCCGTCCGCTAGGGTTGGCTCCAAAAAGCTTTTGCTCCATAGACCCCAATTCATCACCGGAAAAAATGAAATTTGATAGACTGATGTTCTACAGCTCAGGATTTTTTTCCCGTTAGTTTTCATGGTCAAAATGAGAGATCAGGTGGCCGATCTTAAAATAAATCAATACTGAATTTTAAATAAATCGTTAAAGTTGGCGGAGCCAGGGGGCGTGGCTATACTTGATAGACAGCAACAGAAGCCTCTGCAGTAAAATGTGGGCGGGATAAGAGAGTCCTCAGCCAATCCTGCCCCTAGTTGCTCTCCGGTCCAGTCTGTTTGATGACGCTTTTTACGTCACTGGCTCCAAAAAATCCAAAACGGTGACCAGGAAGTAGCAAAATCCGGGCTTCATTTTCTCGCCGTTGAAACCAACGGGTGACGTCACGGTTAGTTTACGCTTGAGTATTTTTCTACTCGTATCCATAAACTTGAATTCGTCCTCACAGGGAAGACTTCGTAGTCGTAGAAATTAGAGTTGCACTCACAACTTTTAGGTTCATACTCGTAAAAACAATCCTAACCCTTAATTTATCAAACTCATGCATATGACAGCAGAATTTTTTGTACAAGTTTTTTAACATACAAATGTTTAACATTACGAATACAAATGGTTAGAATCGTGAATGAATATTTTTGACAGTAATCTTACTCCATAATAAACAGGCTGGTTATATGGTTTATCCTCGCTGGGACTGTACTATCCATCTTTACTCAGTCCATCGGCAGCCTTTCTCCCGTACACGGCTGCTGAGCTCCTCCAGCTGCGGTTCCGTCTGGCTGCACCTCTCCCCAGACATCGCTCGCCTCCCACATCGGAGGAACATCCACCGTGGATCTCGCCGGAGCTTCCATGTCAACAACTCGTCGGCCATCAACTCCATCTGGTCCACACGTCGTTGTCGTCGGAGAAGCTCTGGCAGGAAAGCGGACCGCAGTGTGTTGGCCAACGTCGCCAGGTCGGGTAACGTTAGCACAACCTCTGACCACAGCGATGTCAACGTCGGACTATTTAACATCCGCTCGCTAACCGGCTCGCTAAAAGGTCTTCTCCTTTGGGACCTCCTCCTCGACCGTAAACTGGATTTTCTATGCTTAACAGAGACATGGCCGCAACCCAATGACTTTCCCAGCTGAACGAGTCTACTCCACCTGGGTTTGTTTACCTCTCTCAGCCTCGTCTTACCGGTCGGGGAGGATGTCTCGTGATAATTCATCGCGAGAAGTGGAGAGTCTTGCCTCTCTCAGCTCCAACATATTCATCATTTGAATCAGTGATATTACAGGTGACTGGATCAAAACCAACCCTAATATTCACTGTTCACCGCACACCCAAACACAACAAGGACTTTATTGATGAATTCTCCTCCCTTCTCACCCACCTCTGCACTCTCTCCTCCAATGTCATTCTGCTCGGTGATTTCAACATCACATGGACAATATGAATCATTTTCTCACTATGGATTTCACATCATGCCTGGATAGTTTCGGTTTTCAACAGCATATACATTTCCCCACCCATTCCAAAGGTCATATCCTTGACCTGGTCTGCTGCTCTGGTGTATTCCCCTCTAACAGCTCTTCAACACATCTCCCCATCTCTGACCATGTGTTTATATCATTCAGTCTAAATTTGTGTCTCGTTGGACACTTTGTTTTATTTCAGATGTTTAGGACTTTTTGTGGTTGTTCTGTGCAAATTTTGATCATTTTGTGTCTCTCTGTGGTCATTCATGTGTTTCATTTTGGTCATATTGTGTCTTTTTGTATTTATTTTGTGCTTCATTTTTGTTATTTTGTGTCTGTGTGATTATTTTGTGTTTCATTTTGATGTTTTTTGTCTCTTTGTGATCATTATGTGTTTACTTTTGGTCACTTTGTGTCTTTTTCCAGTTACTTTGTGCTTCATTTCAGTTGTTTTTTGACTCTTTGTGGTTATTTTGTGCTTCGTTTTGGTTATTTTGTGTCATTCCGTGGTAATTTTCTGTTTCAATACCAATTTGTGTCCTTATTGATTAATATAGTTGTATTTATTGAAATTATTGCATCATTTATTAGTCTGCTGAAGACAATTTCATTCTAAAAATTCCAAATCTTGATCCAGTTATAAAACATTCAGTTTACTGCATAAATGACAAAAATCTCTAAAAAGTCAGCAAATTATCACTGTTTAATAGGCAGCAAGCAGTATAAATATTACATTATTGCTTGAAAATGACTGAAATAATCAATTATCGAAAAAATGAACTGATGAATTTGTTGTTTATCAACTTATCTTTTTAGCTGCTGTAGTATCTGATCTGAGACATGTGATGCAGTAAACCACCAGTCACACAATTCTGCCATATGGGTCATTCCAGGTGAAATGACCAGATATTCCTTGGGGGTGTTGCTGCACCATTTTCAAATTAGTCCTAAATTTTGTATACCATTAGATAGTCACAAAAGTACTTTCTACGCAAAATTGTAGGCCTGTAGCTCAAATAGTTTCTGAGTTGTGGGAGCCCTAAATTGGGCTTCAATTTTGGAGCCAGATGCTACGTCCATCTTTATATACAGTGTATGGTCTGCCATCAGCCACTGCTGAATGGCATATGGCAGAAAAGTTGTGCCATAGGCCATTGCCACCTACTGGCCAAAAGCCATTTTGGAATCTCGGCTCTGCTGGATGGACATGGTCGCTGAAGCCCCGTCCACACGAAGACAAAACGAGGTCTAAACGCATAAGTTTCTTGCCGAATCTGCGTATCATCCACACGAAGACGACGTTTTGGGGGTCTGTAAACGATCATTTTTGAAAACGGGTTCCAGAGTGGAAAGATTTTGAAACGCCGTTTATGCAGCTCCGTGTGTACGGGCGATCCGCTGCTTTTCAGAAACGCTTGCGTCATAGTTTCGTATCTTCATTGACATGCATGCGCCACAACAACAACAATGGCGGCGTACAGTGTAGCAAATGTGCTGATGAAGCTCTCTGTTTACAACTTTTGCCGCAAGTGCGCATGCCCACAGTTTTTTTTCTTCTGTTTGCGCGTTTCTGTCATATCATTACAGCGCCCCTAGAGGTCTGGCATGTGTTTTACAGCATTTCCATGCGTATCGAGTGCATTTGTGGAGACGCATAGATTTTCTGAGACGCCTTCATCTTTACGCCGATCGTTTTTGAAACTGTTCAGCGTTTCGTCTTCGTGTGGACGGGGTCTGAGGTTCTGGATCAATCCGCAGCTGATAAACTTAAAACTATATCTCTGTCAAATGACACAATAAGTAGGCGAATTGAAGACATGTCAGAGGACATCAAACAACAGACTACAGCTCGCATTAAGGCAAATGGTCATTTTGCTTTACAAATGGATGAATCAACTGAGATCACAAACAAAGCAGTTTTACTTGTTTACGTGAGACATGTGTGGGATGGGGACCTTCATGAACAGTTTCTCTGTGTAAGAGAGCTCCTTACTACTACGACTGCAGAAGACATTTTCGGCTGCGTGGACTTGTATTTGAGTTCTGTGGGCCTAAGCTGGGACATGTGCATCGGGATCACAACTGATGGGGCCTCCATGACAGGAAAAAACTCGGGGGTCATGAGGAGAATACTTGAGAAAGCTCCGAATGGAACCATTGTTTTTGCATCGAGAGGCGCTAGCAGCAAAGGATATGGTAATCGTGCTTCACTGAACATTAAACGATGTCATCCAAGTGGTAAATTACATTAAACGGAGTGCAAAGAACACCCATGTTTTCAAAAACTGTGCCAAGATCTTGGTAGTGAGCATGTACAAGTGTTGTATCATGCCAAGGTGCACTGGCTTTTGAGGGGAAAGGTATTGTCCCGTTTTTGCAAACCACGAGCTGAAATGGCAGCCTTCTTGCTCAGAACAATTCGCCTCTTGCGGACCTGTTCAGTGACAGTGTGTGGCTCGCACTCGTTGCTTATCTTGCTGATGTGTTTGAACAGTTAAATGCATTAAACGTGTCTGTGCAGGGGAGAGGGCACAACATTTTTGAATAATATGACAAATTCAAAGCTTTCAAAAAAAAGATCTCCTTATGGGCTTTCTAAAAACCAGCTCGACATGTTCCCCAATGCCTGCCATGAGGGACAGCAACTCGACAAGGGGGGAAAAAAATGTAGTGACCAAAATGATCACGATACATCTGAATAAAGTTCTGGAGCGGTTTAATCATTACTTCCCCAAGAAACGGAGGGTTGATTGGATACGCGACCCCTTCGGAATTGACTTGGAAAGCGTCACGTTGCCAAGCAATGAAGATTGTATGCTGGTGGAGCTGTCATGTGACCGCACACTGAAAAAGAAATTCATGGAGGTAGGCCTCTCCCATTCCTGGTGCAGCATTGTGATGTGCGAGTATCCTTCCCTTGCCACCCGAGCAGTAAAGATCCTCTTGCCATTCAGCACTACTTATCTCTATGATTGTGGCTTCTCAGCTCTGATTCAGCTGAAGACAAAGCACAGAAACAGACAGGACATTGAGCATGACTTCAGAGTTGCTTTGTCGACTAGAACTCCAGACTTTGAGACTCTTCTCAGTAGCAAAAAACATGCCCAGTTCTCCCATTAATTCCTCCAAACTCAGGTCTGTGACATCAGTGTTACACCTAAGGTGGAAATAAGTGCTGCTTAATTTTCTTCAAAGCACAGTGTTTTTCAGTATTTACCTATTGATACGCTAATCAGAAGAAAAGTTCATTTTGTGTACTTGAAGCATTTTGTTTAATTTATTTTGAGTTTGTGGATAAAAATTGCTACTCAGGAAATGAATTTTTTTCCCATAGTGCAGTGTTGATTGTGTAGGTTCCAGGCGTAAACTAACCGTGACGTCACCCGTTGGTTTCAACGGCGAGAAAATGAAGCCCGGATTTTGCTACTTCCTGGTCGCCGTTTTGGATTTTTTGGAGCCAGTGACGTAAAAAGCGTCACCAAACAGACTGGACAGGAGAGCAACTAAGGGCAGGATTGGCTGAGGACTCTCTTATCCCGCCCACATTTTACCGCAGAGGCTTCTGTTGCTGTCTATCAAGTATAGCCACGCCCCTGGCTCCGCCAACTTTAACGATTTATTTAAAATTCAGTATTGATTTATTTTAAGATCGGCCACCTGATCTCTCATTTTGACCATGAAAACTAACAGGAAAAAAATCCTGAGCTGTAGAAAATCAGTCTATCAAATTTTATTTTTTCCAAAAATGAATTGTGGTCTATGGAGCAAAAGCTTTTTGGAGCCAACCCTAGCGGACGGCGTGATATTGCAAGTTTTTGACACTTCCGGGTGGGCTTCAATTCCGGAGCCAGATGCTACGTCCATCTTTATATACAGTCTATGGTAGGTTCAGAGTGACGATCCTCTAGTAAAACTACATAATTTAAGTGGTTTAAAAAATAATTAATATATATATATATATATTTCTCAGTAGTTGCACTTTTTTCTTTCGTGTATTTTGCATGAATACCCCAACTGAATCTGTTAAAAATGATTGTTACTGAAACGGTCTGATTGTTATGTCAGCCTTTTGATAAATACTTGAATAAGTGACTGGATAGTTTAAAAAGGAACTTGTTATATATCCAGTGAGTGGTTGTTCAGCTAAAATTATATATTTCAACAAGTCCTCAAACTCAGACGATCACACAGGTCGTATGTACATGCCCCTGAATACGACCCATGAGAGCGTATTTACGTTAGCGCCCCTACGGGAGACAGGAAGGCATTACAGGATTTAATTCGCGAAACGGCTTTTCCCTCACTTTCGCAAGACGGGTTTAGGGTTAGGGATAGTGTTAGGTCAAAGTTTGTTCATGGTGACGTTTCAGCTGAGACACCGGAGTGTTGATATTTACTCAACCACTAGAGGTCGCTTAACTTCAAAACGTAACACTCGGTCGTAATACGGGCGTGGACAGATGACCCATACGGTCGTTTTTTCAAGGAGGACAGTCTCTATATTTTGAGTTCTTTTTGAAACTACTGCTCAGTGGTTGCACTTTTTTAATTCATGTTTGTGCATAAAAGCACTGTTTAGTCTTAAAAATGGCTGTTACTGAAATGTTCTGATTGTTGTGTCACCTGATAATTAATGCTTGAATAAGTGAGTGGATAGTTTTAATAGGAAATTGTTATATATTCAGTAAGTGGGTACTCAGCGAAAGCTACATATTTGAGTTATTTTTGAAACTGCTGCTCAGTGCTTGCACTTTTTGATTTCATGTTTGTGCATGTTCAGTCTGTGGAAAAAAGCTGATGTTACTGAAGTGAAGCATTTTGGATTTAATTAAAATGCAGCTAACTGAGCATTAAAGGGAACATTTCCCTCTCTATTATCACCACTTGAAGTCATTTTGGCTTTGCTGGTCATTTTGTTTCATCAATAAACTTGTTTGTTTGTGTTGGTATTCTGTGATATTCTATTATCTCTGGTTCAAACTGCACGATCATTTCATCCAATAAATTTGAGAAGTTGAAAATTTCCTTGATTTGAGTCGCGGCTTGTCATGAATGGTGATGATGGGTCCTGGAGTCAGACCAGTTGAGAACCACTACTGTTAATAATGGATGGATGGAATCTGTTGAATGCCTCCCTCAGACCACAAACATTACATACTTGTTATTTCTGCCACTTTTTGTGCACAAACAAATTCACAAAGACACAAAGTTCTAGTGGTTGAACTCTTTCCATCCTCTATCATCCACAATGAGACACTCAGACCCAACAGACGACACGTGGAGCGGATTGTGTAAAAATACCTCTTTTTTTTATTGAATTTCCATCATTACAATTGCACACAATCAGTTTGAGCAATCTAAAATATTTATAGAAATTCATTGAGCTCTAAATGAACAGTCATCAGTCTTTAGCAGAGGCTTAAAGAGACGTGGAAATATACTGAGAACTTTACTTCCCACGGGGCCCGGCACCGTCGCCGCGGCAACCCTCCCCGAAAACCCACCCGACGGCAACCAATAAGAGCCCGTCGTCCACGTACAGTAGCATCTCTGGGTCCCCCCCCCCGCCCTGAATCAAAGAAGAACACGACAGCGCAACACCAGAATCACGTAGAGCTGAGGAGACCAGCGCTGAACCAGAGAAACACCAAGCTCCACCGAGTCACAAGTCATGGATGATTGGAGAAATGTGCAACAGAAAGAACCAAATAAAACCGTCTGAAGCTTCTAGAAGTTTCCTCTGATTCTCACCTCCACATCCAGTAAAACCTCCTCATGCAGAGATACGTGCCGGCGGTGGGAAAAACTCAGAGGAACAGTGATGGGATGTGAAAATAGTCAGTTTCCACTCGGACGTCCTGCCCTGGTAACCCCCGGCAACGCAGCTTTACTCAGCAGGTGAGAAAAGACACAAATAGACTGGAGGACGGGAAATCCCACATGAACATGCAAGAAAAACCCCCGTTTAACTCGGTGACGGTTTATAAAGATAGACAGTGAGCGGGTCGGACAGGAAGAGACGACTGACTGGACGTGACTCTGTCCTCAATGAAAAGTCAATACGAGTCAACGGAGACATGAAGAGTCACAGAAACAAAACCATGAGGTTCTGGAGCAGCTAAAGGACACGTCGGGTTTACTTTAACCTTCTTATTAATGTTTTTGTTGAGTCAGGAGTCACAGAAATGAAACATGAATCATTTTAACCCTCTGAACTGCAGCAGCTTTGAGAAGCGAGATATTGTTCAAAAATAATTTTAAAAAAATCACAGAAATTACCCCATTTATCAGAGCTAGAAACTATAAAAAAATGTTGATTTTCCCATTTCCAGACAGTCTTTATTATGCAAAATGTTTCGTTCCATCAGGAAAATTAACCAAATGCGAGCTTAAAATTGTGACATTTTTATTATCAAAATCAACTACATTTGCCAAAAATCAACCAGATTCTGTAAATATAACATGAAACTTTTTAACCCTCTGAAAACCACCAGTAGGTTTTAGAAGCATGTTAGCTTAAAAAACTTCAAATAATTACCCCATTTATCAAAGCCTGAAACTGTAAAAACTGAAAAAAATCTTTGACTTTTTCTAATCATGTGAGGTTTGTGGCCTAATCGGAAAAATTAACAAAATCCAAGCTTAAAAGTAAGTCACAGATGAAGTGTTAAAGTAGCTTTAACAGCCTAAACAACCAAAACTCAACCAAAAAACAATTTGAAATGGACAAAAAAGCAGAAAACAGCAGTTTTGTTGTACGTTTGTGTCCCTTTTTGGTTATTTCACACCTTGTAATGGTCGTTTCATATCTTTGCATTGGTTTTGCATCTGCTGTCATTTTGTGTCACTTTTTATTCAATTCCAATCATTTTGTGGCAAATTTGTATCTCAATGTGGACATTTTGTGTCTCGTTTTAGAAGTTTCAGGTGTTTTTGGTGCGTTTCCATTTCCTAGGAACCATTTTGTGTCTTTTTGAATCTTTTTTTTCCTCTCTTCATGGTAATTTTCTGTCTTTTTGGGACCATTTTACATCATTTTGAGTTCATTTGCACCTGTTTGGTGAATTTTGCATCTATTTTAATTCATGCGAGGGTCCAAACAGATGGTTTTGATCCATGTTTGGAGCACAGATTGAGCCTTTAATTAACTTTAATGCACTTTAAGTGACCAAAACTCAACAAAAAACGACTACAGGTGAACAAAAAAAGCAGAAATATCAAGAAACAATCAGCAACAAAACATTAAAAAGGCAAGAAGTTGATTTAAACTGTCCGAGTGTGACTTTAACCTGCCATTCTGCCAAGTAACATTTCAAGTTTCCCGTTTTGACATTAGAGCAGTTCTTGCATAAAGGCTGGACTTTGACACTTTCTGCCCTCAGAAACCGTCATGAGAAAAAAAAAAAAAAAAAAAAAAAAAAAAATCGAGAACCAAAAGGCAACAACGGACGAAAAGACAAGAAAAAAACGCTGCAGAGTGAGGAGGAAGTGGACAGGAAGTGGACAGGAAGTGGAGAGGTGATGCCATGCAGCGTGGAGAGGAGGAGCTGATCCCTGGTCGTCCTGATCACAGGATTCCTCCTTTTCTATAGAGAGGCACATAGAAGGCTGGCAAGTTACCGTTTCAAAGCGTCTGGAGCCAAGAAGAACACGACAAAAAACATAAACGCACATACAAGAGTCTCTAATGGAGCATCAAGTTTCCAAAGGAGGAACAGCAGTCGCAATAAATAAGAGGAACTGCAGGAAACACGTCTGGAGTAAATAATAACAACAACAAGGATTCAGAGAATATTAAGAGAAGAAGAGCAACAACGTCCAGTTCCTTTCCTGTCCAACGCAGAGTGGAGAAGGTAGTGATTGGCTCAGAGCAGACGACAACACACACACACACACACACACACACACACACACACACACACACACACACACACACACACACACACACACACACACACACACACACACACACACACACACACACACACACACACACACACACACACACACACACACACACACACACCCTTAATAATGTGTTTGTGGTTTGCAGGGCTGCACGGCTCCTCTGCAACATCAGACTCACGTGTTTTTATAACTTCAGAGTGAAAAAACTGAGTTAGAATCACAGAAATCAAAGAATCCAACATAATTTGTGACTAAAACTTTCTGAATCTGGACGAAACAAGGAGATGAATTAAACCTGACTCGCTCTCAGAGGCATGACGAGGCTGCAGGAGAATAATTTCATGAATAAAAAGCTGCATCCTGAACCTTGTGGCTCACAAGGCTGCGTCTCAATTTTGTCTTGTAGCCTCTGTGTGCGGATTTTTGCAGCTTCTGAGAGAAAAAAATGACTTTTAGTCACGTCCGTCTTCAGGGCTACGTCTCAATTTTGTCTTACAATTTCTGTGCACGTTTGTGCAACTTCAGAGGAAAAAAAACTGAGTTCAACTCAAGCAAAATCAATGAATCCACCTACATTTTCTGACAACTCTGCATGAGTTTAATCTGATGAATTAAACCCGACTCGTTCTCAGAATTACGAGGCTGCAGAAGGAAAATTTCATCCAAATATGCTGCCAGAAAAAAAATCTTCTTGTAACTCCACTTGGAGAATAAAAACTGCCTCCAGAGCCGAGCTATGAACAGAAATCATTCTGAAATGTTTGTGGTTCTCAGAGCTGTCGCAATTCTGTCTTGCAGCTCCTCTGTAACATCGGCCTCACGTGATTCATGTGATTTTGCAACTTCAGACTGAAAAATCTGAGTTGGAATCAAAGAAATCAGAGAATCCAACAGAATTTCTGAATAAAACATCACAGATTTAGACAGAATGAGGAGATGCATTAAACCCAACACGCTCAGAGGGGAAAAAATCCGCAAAAATGTGAGTGCAAAAACTGCATCAAGAACTAAAACCACATATTAGTTAAAGATGTGTTGGTTTGAAAAGCCTGTCTCTGAAAAAAATGACAAAATGATTAATCAGAGCCAGAAACTGTAGAAAAAAAGAGATAGAGACTTACTGGATTTTGAAACGTCAGGCAGAGCTTAATCAAAACATCTAGTGGGAAACTTAAAAAAATTAACCTGATAATCAGGATATTTAATCTGAATCAAAAATTCACCAAAGAAACCGTTTTCTCAAAACAGATTCTGTGAAAAAAAAGATTCTTAGTCCATTTGTGCAAATTTGAAGCCATGACTGAGTCAGCTGTGAGTGACAGTTTTATGACAAAAATTCAGGGAGTTTTCTGATGAACTGCAGCAGAGAGGAGACGACATACTGGATCAATTAAGTAAACTCAGCGTGGTTCACAAACAGTGAACAGAGGAGGAAGTTGTTGGAAATAGATTCAGCATGGTGAAATATCTTTCTGGACGATGAGCAGAGTAGTTAGAATATAAATAGTGAAATATCTAAATATGTGGTGGTGTAACTGTGTTCCATTATTGGTAACAACTGTGGAAATGTGTTGATTTCAGTTTTCTTTCAATGTTTGCAAAATAAATAATTCAACTTCTTCAGGTTGTTTTCAGTATTTTTGTAATTCTAAAACATTTCTGAGTTCTCTCCTCCTTTTTTCTGTTTCCATAGAGGTGCAGGACTTTATTCTGAAGCAAAAATGAGCCACAGTGAAGAAGAACAGCTTAATCTGTCACAATTTAATCCAAAAAACGTTCCACAAAAGTGTCTTTTTTTGCCAAAAATTGCCTCCAGAGCTGAGCAGCCTCACAAACACACGTTAATCACGCATCAGCTCGCGCACACTGTAACACACTGTAACACACTCAGGCAGCACAAAGAGCCCAAAACGTGACCTGGGCAGGAACCAGGGATAAAGCAGTGCAGTGCAGTACCTGTGTGTGACCACCAGGGGGCCCTGAAGTCTACAGCTGCTCCTCACTGGCTGTCTGAGCCCGTTTCTACCCACAGATAAACTCTGTACATGCAGTCAATTAATAATCTGATGCAACATGTTGCTTGGAGTACGCAAACATTTAGATTATACACAGAGAGCACTATATCGTCGGCACATCGCCTGAACCTCCGCAGCACAAACCACTCGGTTCAGGAGGCTTCAGAGCTGAGCGGATCTAATCAGAGGGAGCTTTTTGCATACAGGTAATGATTCCAGATTACTGACGCTCCGCCCACCGGGTCAGGTGATGCAGGCAGGTGGACCAACAGGTGGGAGGACTCCTGCAGGTAGCAGGGGCTGCTTTGTCGGTGCTTTTTCTTTGTGGTATTTTTTCTTCTCCAGCGGATCCTCCCTCCTCCGGCTGAGAGCTGCAGCTCAGTCCCCCAGGATGACCTTCACAAAGCTGGCCACGTCCGTCTCTTTGGCCTCGTGGGAGGTGAAGAAAGGATGTTGCTGACGAGGAGACGGACACCGAGTTAGTCGGAGTGGACGAAGAAGTCATGACAGCAACAGCTGTGAAAGTGAGCTGATGGGATGTGAGCCTTTTAGTGCTCATTTTTGGGCCTCTTTGCACTAGTGTTGCATCATTTTATGGTCACGTTGCACCTTTTTATGGTAATTTTGCCTCTTGTTGCATTTACGTTGCATTCTTTGTGGTAATGATGCATCTCTGTGGTCATTTTGCAGCTTTTTGCAGTCGGTTTACATTTTTATTTAGTCAATTCACATCTTTTCTGTGGTCACTTCATCTTTTTGTGATTATTTTACTTGTTTTTCTTTTCTTGGTCATGTTGCACCTGAAACCCATCTTTTTGTGCATCTTTACATTAGTTTTGCATTTTTTTGCGATCATTTTGCATCTTTTTCAGATTGTTCTGGATCTTTTTACGGCTATTTTGCATGTGTTATTTTACATGTGTTTGTGGTAAATTTTGCATCTTTTTGCATTTACGTTGCATTTTTTGTGGTAATGTTGCATCTTGTGTGGTCATTTCACAGCTTTTTGCGGTCAGTCTACTTTTTTTTGTGACTTCACATCTTTTTGTGGTCACTTTGCTTGTTTGTTATTTTTTCTTGGTCATTTTGCACCCGAAACCTGTCTTTTTGTGCATCTTTACATTAATTTTGTATTTTTTTGCAAATATTATGTCATTCTGGATTTTTTAGAGTTATTTTGCATTCTGGATTATTTTATATTTATTTTGCATCTTTTTATGATCATTCTGGATCTTTTTTAGCCGTTTTGCATCTGTTCTCTATGATTTTACTTGTGTTTGTGGTTAGTGTTGCATCTTTTGCAGTTGCATTGCATCTTTTTGCTGTAATGTTTCATTTTTGCGGCCATTTAATGTCTTTTTCATTTATTTTGCATGCGTTTGTAGTATTGCATCAGAGACACTAACTGAGCAGTTTTATGTGGTCTGTTTGCACCTCTGAGTGGTTATTTTGTCTCTTCACATTTGCTTTGCTTTTATTTGAGGTGATTTAGAATCTACTTGCTGTCAAAGTTTGTTTCTTTTTAGTCAGGTTTGTGTTTGCAGTGGTCATTTCACACAAATCAATAGTCGTTTTATATCTCTTTGCATTGGTTTTACATCTCTCTATGTTCATTTTTCACCCTACAGCAGTCATTTTGCATCTCTTTTCGGTCAGTTCAGTCTCTTTCTGCATCTCTTTCTTTGGTTATTTTACGTCTCTTTGTAATTTTCCACCTTAGAGCAGTCGATTTGTATCTCTTCACATTGGTTTTGCATCTCTGGTCATTTTGCATCGATTACTGCTCCTTCTGCTTGTGCACTCATCTCCCTCTTCTGCTTTTGTGTCTCTTTGTGGCTGTTTGATTGATTTTGCAACAACAAACATCAACACTTGTCCCTTTAGTTTCTGTACAGTTGGTTCATTTATTAATCCTCTGCTGATGTTAATACTGAAGTGTATTTGCTCGTCTCCTCAGATGTGAAGGCGAAGGTTTGTCTTATTCTGCTCTCTAGTGTCTGACTTACAGCATTGCAGGTGATTCTTCTGTTTGTATGTCAGGATTCTAACAGCAATAAGGAAACACTCACCATGAGTTCTGTGTAAGTCGGCCGCTCTTTGGAAACTTTCTTTAAGCTGCAGCACAAAAAACAAACATCACCATGAATCAATGAATGTTAATCAGCATCATGGCCACTTTTAGTTCCTACAGCTCCAACAAACCAAGAGTTTATTAAATATTAATTTGTCAGAACAAGAAATAAAATCTGAAGTGAATCTGACTGCAGGAACAGCTGGACAGATGTGTTGGATGACAGAACCAGAACAATAAAAAGATCCTCCTCAGATCACACAGAGTTAAACGCTCGTGTCTTCCCACTACATGGATACCTGCATGTGTAACCAGGCAACCAAGAAAGTAGAAAACAAAACGCAGGAAACAGAAGCAAATGATCACAGAGTTCACGTCTCACAGGAGAAGAAGAAGAAACACAAAGAACAGACAGGTGGAAACACAAAGACACACTGATGTTACACAAACTACCAGAGCTAATGAGGAGATGGAAGATAAAGAAACTCAGCTAGGAGGTTTTTAGTACAGAAAGTTTGTTAGCTTCTAAATCAACTGATTGGTTGCATAAAAAAAAAATCAATATGGCTGTGTCCGAAATGGCATACTAACGTACTACATTCTCAATGAGTATATACTGTATACTACGTACTATAAGTATGATTAGAATGCCGACCGTTCACACTGTAGTATACTACTACGTTTCCCATAATGCATTTCAAACCTCCGACGACAAAAACCGGAAGTACGGCTATCAAATATTTCGGCTGAATGCCGGCTTCAGGTCGATTTTACGCTAACAAACAGTCGCATAATTAATGTGGCAATTTCAAGCCGGCACTCCTCATGCAGTTATTAGCCAGATTATGCGAATCGTTTCAGTTGTAGCTGCAGGCTACTGGAGGTAGCTGCTACTTGTTCTGTATGCAAAGCGAGCTGCTGCAACTAGCTGCTAGCATTCAGTAGCACGTTGTGAGGCGTCTGACAAATTTAAAACGTTGGTCAGAAAACGCCTATTTCTCAAATCTGTGGGGTGATTAGGATGACTACTTAACCACATAAAATAAAATAAAAATCGCCCCGGTCCGGCCACAGATCCCGCGGAGGCTTCCATTTCGGTGGATAGCTCGCAAAGCATTATGGGGCGGTTGAGTATGACTAGTGTGGTCACCGCGCATACTTAAAAATTTCCGGAAATAGTATATATCCGGGTATTTCTCGCGTACTCAGTCTTTTCATACTATCTAATGTGAACGCACTACATACTTATTTTGACGTGACACTTAGTATGAGTAGTACGTTAGTATGCGATTTCGGACACAACCGATGTTGTCTTGAAGTGAACTAAATGACTCCACCTGCAGCCTTATTAGCATAAATGATGCCTAAAGCAGCATAAAGACCCAGAATCTGCAGCAAATAGAATCAATCATCAGGACAAAACAGAAAGAAAAAAGACCAGAGAGGGAAAAAGTGGAGAAACAGAGTTAAACATGGTAAAATGCAAAACACAGAATTTCAGCATAAATAAAAGAACAGAGCAAACTTCAATAATATAAATTAAACAATAACTAAAAAGGAGTAAACAAGGAGAAGTTACATAAAAGCAAGTCAATAGAAATGGGTTTTAGGAAGTGAACTGATTCTCTCCTCAGATAGGACACTCCACAGCCGAGGAGTCTTAACGGGAAAAACTCTTTAGATTTATGTCTCGACTATGGAACAATCAGAAGAAGCGGACCTGAGCATCGAAGGCTGAGAAATGGCTCATATGGGGTCAGCGTTTTTGTCAGACAATGGAGGACATGGAGGTGATGGTGTACCTGCTGCTCCGTCTATGGCTTTTTGTCAGATTCAAAGTCAAAGAAAAGAGTCAGAGGAAGCTGAGAAAGCCGTCGCTGTTGCCAGTTTTTTTTCTTTAAATGGTGGGTTTGATTTTCATGAAGGAGTCGTTCTCATGTGTCATCACTTCCTGTCCAATCAGGGGCCTGCACTCTGTAGACGTCACATTATCGGCTTGACTCAGGTCACTTGGAACCCCGGCCGAGTAAGTACTAAAATAGTAGCAGGTCCTACGTCTTAACGGAAAACCTCACAAACAGAGTAGGTGCTAGTGGAAAAGCACCATAAAACAAGCCCATGACCTCCACCTAACTGATGGACTCCTGCTGGCCTGGTCTCAGGACTGATGGACTTGGTGTTGGGGATGTGAAGGCAGAGTTAGGGTTAGCCTCCAGGTTTTACTCCTTCCTTTACCTCATGCGTATCAGGGTAAGATCATTCTTTCATCCTTATTTATTTTTCATTTATGAGTTAAAGTTGTAAAAGCATTGGTCTGTTCCTCCTGCCACCAAAAATAATGGATTAATCCTGGTGTAGAACGTTTCTCTTATGAAAGTAAAACCAAAGACTGTCTGATCAACAACAGTTTGGTCAGATAAGAGTCAGTCAACCAGTTGTCCAGGACTCTACAGCTCCACTTAGATCCAGATGGGATTTCTTATGACTTCTTTTACTTTTTAATACACAGTCAGAAGCATCTATTGGTGAGATCACGAGTCTGACTCATCCGGTTTTCATCAGGTTTGACTCAGTTTCCGTCAAGTCCCAACACAAAGCTGTTTGGCAGCTGCCAGAAACACCAGAAGAAGAACAACTTCTGCACTGTAGCACTCCAAACAGATATTCACGCAAACACACCGATGAGTCATCGGCATAAGTGGAATCATCTTGGCCGGCTGCTGCCTCATCCACTAAACTGTTCACCGACTGTACGAGCTGCTCTCTAATCTCAGCTGGATGAGTAACAGTAGATATACGTTCAAAGAGGTGGATGCATTCACACATTTACACTCACAACAACAACAAAACAAAGAGGGGACTTCTTGTCTGATTTGTTGGGGCTTTGTTGTTTGTTTCTTGTCTGCAAAGAGTCACAGAAAGAGACGTACCACTGAGAGCTGAAATCCACAAACTCGGCAGAGAACTGGTCGGCAGGAAGTTGGGGTGAAGGTTCTTCCACCACCTGCTTCAGCTGCTGGAAAGGCGTTCCCCACGAGTCAAAGGGGAAGCGCAGGATGGCGAGTTCGATCTGAGCCAAACAGAAAAATCAGCGTTTACAACCCCAGAATCTGGAATAAACCAGCATACAGATTCAAACTCCTCTTAAAGTGGTGAGATCTGACCGCAGACCATAAACTGTTACAAAAGTCTTTGTCATGGTGCCCACTATGCTGGTCAATGTGTAAATGCCCATAGTCATGTCATCTGTTTACAGCAGAGGAGACCAGCAGTTTTTGGTAGGATTGCATTTCTGCGACTCTTGTGTGTCACAACAGCACCACCTACTGAACTGGAGGACTGCTAAAGTGCACGACTTTAAGTTTTTAAGGGTTTTTTTTCCCACCTAAATACTATTTTGTGTACGAGTATGTATAGGTTACTATGCATACTCATACACTATACCAGTGTGCGCCAATGACGTCGGACCATCGGTCAAATCCGATTTGTGTACCAAAAGTCCGGTAAAACTTACTACATTACCGGTCTCATGTCCGGTGTAATTTTTTTCCTGTAAATCACCCTAAAGTCGCCGAGAATCACCAAGGGATAATGCAACATAGGGGGACAGCAATTTTTTATGACGACGTTATGTCACATGATCACGTCATGATTCCCGGCGCGCACAGAGTGATTTCCGGTTACAAGTACACAGGGATGGGATCAGCAAGTTCTGATTCCAGCGGAAAGTCGTTGACGGGGTGGGGGGTGGTGGTGGGGTGGGGGGGTGGTGGTGGTGTGTGTGTGTGATGTGTGCGGCGGCGGCGGTGCGGCGGTGGTGCAGCGGTGGAGCGACTTCCAATTGCTGGGACGTTTACAATCGAACGACAGCTTGTTAACGTCGCTAGCAAGCTATCATTAACGTTGTTACCATCTCGCGGGAGTATCAGCGACAATAAAGTGTTCAAACTTGAAGTTTTAATCCGCGGATCCGCGGAAAATTCCCATCCCTGACTATAAATTCAAGTTTCTGCAGCAGCGTGTGAAAGTAGCGCCAAAACGAAGCTGAGAGCTGTTTTTCTGGTCAAATTGGACGTGTATGGTGAGTAATTCAATGGTAAAAGTGGATGGTGGTATGGTAGAATGGTGTGGAAGGGTGTAGTGACGGTGACAGTGCATGTAGATGGTAATTTACCAGGTGTATAATGAGAGAGGGTGGATGCTGAGCTAGATTTGGCTGTTGCTATGAGAGTATGGTAGGTTATTTCATGGATTATGGTATTACATACCATAATCCATGGTATGGTATGCATAAAATATTCGGTCCGGTAAAAACTGTTTCGGTCCAGTAAAAAATTACTGTTTACTGGTCCACGGTCCAGTAATAAATTGTGCCCATTCGCACAGACTGCTATACATGAAGCTATATGCTGCTTTCTGTTCAAAGAAACAGTGTTTTAAAGGTTTATTCTACTCAAAATACTACTTTCTGTCCAAGTATTTATAGTTTTAAAAGGTCTATTCCACCCAAATTAACACTTCATGTTGTAGTATTTACAGTTTTAGAGGCTTATTCCACCCCTAATGATACTTTCTGCTCAATTATTTATAGTTTTGAAGGTTCACCCCACCCATAATGGTATTGTCTGCTCAAGCAATTATAGTTTAAAAGGTTTATTCCATCCATTATACTAGTTTCTGTCCAAGTACTTAAGGTTTGAAAGGTTTATTTGACCAGAATACTATTTTCTGTCCAAGTATTTTTAACTTCAAAGGGCTATTCCACCCAACATAATACTTCATGTTAAAGTGTTTATAGTTTTAAAGGTTTATTCCACAATTATTGCTATTTTCTGCTTAATTATTGATAATTTTAAAGGTTATTTCCACACAACATACTATTTTCTGTCCCAGTATTTATGGTTTTAAAGGTCTTTTCCACCTAAAAGACTATTTTTGTTGAAGTAATTGTTGGTTTAAAAGTTTGTCCGAACCAAACACTTCTGTACAAGTAGTTCTAGTTGTAAAGGTTTGTTTCATAGTTCTCTTTTTTTGTCAGTGTCTTTGGGGAAGAAAAGCTAACAAAGACCTGATTGAAAACAACTCGCTCTGAATGGTATATTAGTTTTACATCTGTGTTTCCAGATTTGCTGTGATTTTTTGAGTAACTTTTGTTGTTTTTTTAAAAATTATAATTCATATTTCCACCAGTGTTCCTGCAACATTAATGATAACAGCTACTGAGCTTCGTGTTTTACGCCCTCAGACCAGCTTATTTAAAACACAATCTCATCAGCTGCTTCACTTCATTTAAGTTTTCACTTCTCAAGGAGTTCTCCAAAAATCAGCCCAAACTCCGTCGGACTGATTACTCGCTCCGTCTCGTCCACTTCGGCTTCATTTTTAAAATTCATAAAGAGTCTCTGATATGTGAACTGCTGCTTTTCATTCATCAGCCTTATTAAGATTCAGAACATTAGCAGTCCGTTTAATGGTCAGAGACAGAGACGAGTCGGGGTTAAACACTGAATCCTTGATGCTGAAACCCTCTCAGGTCTGAGCTGGACGTTTATGAATATTTAACACCTCATTGTTAGTCGCTTTCACCCCTTCAGATACTTTTATGCGTTCTGCAGTAATGAAGACATTCAGAAAAGGTGAGAAGAGCAGAGAGAGGCCGGATTACCATCGTGATTCCTAAACTCCAGATGTCAGACTTGACGTTGTAGCCTTTCTGGTTGGTCTCAGGGTTGATCCTCTCCGGCTGCAGGACACAACGTCACATGATTATTATGTCAGCGGTTATCAAGGACGACCAGCTCAGCCTCCCGCCGTCCTGCACTCGTTGTGTACAAACAGATTGCCGTGTTCCCCGAGCAGCTAAACGGGCCCTAAAAGCCTCTCGGCCAATCAGCAGCCGGCTGGTTAAATTATAACCGACTCATTAAACGTGTCGAAAAAAAACGTCTCAGTTACGAAACGGCTTTTAGTGGACAAAGTTTGTGCTCCTGGTCAAGAGTTCTGCTGTCCAGAGTGAAAATACTGTTGTTTAATGTCCATACCATTGTCTTACACACAAATTATTTACTTAATTAACACTCAGCAGCCTGAATACAGCCTTAATAAACAAACACAACACCTCAGAATTCAAACTACAGGTATTTCTGTCGTCTGTAGGAGCAGCGTTAAACCATCTCAAATCATCAAGATTCTTCTCTTCAACCACCACTGATTTCCTTGGAACTTTAATTATCCGAAACTACGATTATTTAAAATGATATCTGTGAATTTTTAGTTTTATACACCACCATTCAAAAGGTTGGTGGTCACTTAGAAATTTCCATATTTTCCAAAGAAAACCATTTTTTTTTCAGTGAAGATAACATTAAATGAAAGAGAAATCCAGTCTAGACATTGTTAATGTGGTAAAAGACTGATCTAGATGGAAACAGCTGATTTATTTATTTTTGCACTTTTGAACGGTAGTGAATATTAAATACTTTGCGGGATAATTGAAAAAGAAATGCCTGCTGAACCATCGTCAGCAGGTTGAAATTTGAGGCTGTTTGAACAACAATATCTCAGAAACTATTAAAGATAAAAACCTGAAATTTTCACTCTTATTTCCCATCATGTTATTGATCCAGATTCTGTAATATTAGACAAGTAGATCAAATAATCATGTGAGCGTGAATGAACTGAAAGACGAAAAAAAGAACAGAAACTGTAATGAAAAGTCCAATCAGAAAATCCATTAACGCAGAAGTCAATCAGTGACATTTTCTGAAACATGTATAGCTTCATGTCACAATAATAAAACTAAACATAAAAAGCATTTTAAATATGAAACACTGGGTCACAAAAGTGAAAAAAACAAAGTTCAAATTTTCATAAATCATTGAGCAGGTTTGACAAGTTGTACCACAAATTATTCGAATCCACATGGAGCTGTGGAGGTTTTATATCTACTCTACTTGTAATAGTTCCTGAAATATGAACCCACGATGCTATAAAACCTTCAGGTCAGTCATAAATGGTGGAGCAGAATATCTTCTATCTACAGGAGGTCCTCGGTTTACGGCGTCAGAACTGGTTACATGGAACTAGTTGATGAGCGGAGCGGATGAATACGTCGTCACGCGGCGCTGTAACACGGCTTTGTTTACATTCCCTGTTTGTACTCCACCTTGGATTGTGCTGCATTCACCAACTTGTTGCCCTTTATTGTGACTCCCAGCGTAAGTCAGACTCTTCTGATGCTTCAAAGAAAAAGAAAGCCGTCTCCATGTAATCTTGTAAATAATACATGCATGAAAGTCGTTGGTATTCACGACTTTTCCGAAGAACTGATCGATATCATGATGCACGTAACGGCTTTGTTTACGTTTTCTCTGGAATTCTGGCTTAAAGCGAAAATCAACTTGCACTGGGCCATAAGAACGGAACTCCGTATCTGATGATTTGAGATGGAATGAACCAGAACTTACTCGTTAATGCGCTGCATATTATTCACACTGGAGTTGTGTGTGTACGTATAGAAGGCGGGAGGGATGGGTTTTCTTGTTTGTAATGTTTTTAAATGTTGTAAAGCACTTTGTGTTGCACATTAACTGCATGAGAAGTGCTATATATAAAAATAGCTTGATTGAATGATAAGAATCTGAAAAAGACAAAATACTTCCAAGATTTTGTCATTTTTGGTAAAAACAGGAGGGATGTTTTAGCCTGGTTTAAAGGGAGACAAAACTCCAATAGGAAAGTCTGTATAAAGAACTGAATAACAGGTGTGAAGGTTTATAACAGCGTTGAATTCAATCTGTCTGTTCTTTAATTTTCTTCAAACTATTCTGAGGAACACAAACCGAGGCTGAAAACGTCTCATGATCCGAAGCTGTGACTGGAAGCATTTTGTCCAGAATAGCTTCAGAAATACAGATAAACACAGAGCAGAGTGCAAAATAAAACAAACAACTGCAGAGAGTCAGAAGGTTATTAAAGTCCAACTGAAACTCTCACCGCACGGATCATTCGTTACACAAAAGCACGGGAAAATTCTAAACTACTGCAGCCAATTAGACTCAACAAGCGTCTAAATCTGATCAAACATTTTTGGAGTGACTAAACATGTAAATCTATTCAGTCTTTGTGGTGTGTGCAGCTTGAAAAGGCTGTAAACTTGAAGAACGAGATTGAAAACACGCAACTGGAGAGTTAATTAGCCGATTAGTCGCATCACACCAAACAAATCTGTCTTCTGAACGGAGTCTCAAAACTTTGCAATGCAGATCGAAAAGCTACGTTTTTTGTCTGTTCATGCTTATAAAAAGAAAAATAAATCACAATCAATAGTTGATTTTTAAAGGAAACTCAAGCTGAAAGCAAAAATATCTGTTAAATAGTTCAGAGACAACATTCAGTGTTTCAATACCAGATTAGTCACATTAAAACCAAACTCATTTTAGCAAAACCTGGAATATTTAGAGGATTAGTCACACGTAAAACACATGATTAGTCAGTTTAAGCAAACATTTGATGGCTGAAGTTTAGTAGAAGTTCAGTTTTTGTGGTGCAGCTGACTTCTTAACATTTGACAGACTCTTCACCATCACTTCAGTTTCATTTTAAAACTGCCGTCGCTCATATTTTGGTGATATTATTTACAGTATTTACACTTTACACAGTGGAATCAAAGCCTGACAAGCAAAATATATAAAGTATTTACTGTTAAATGTCAGAAAGAAACATTTATAGATGGACAGCAGCTCTGACTTTGATAACTGATTTTATCATTGCAAAGATTAGATTCAGCTTTGGTACCGATTACACAAGAATGAGAAGAGTAAGAGTGGCCACCAAGACACCTGTGATTCATCTGAAGGCGATAGAAGAAAGAGACTAATCAGAGTGGCCACCAAGACACCTATGATTCCTCTAAAGAAGATACAAGACAGAGACTAGTGAAGGAGGCCACTAAGACACCTATGACCCCTCTGAAGGAGATAGAAGAAAGAAACTAATCAGAGAGGCCACCAAGACAGCTATGACTCCTCCAATCAGTGGCACCTCCGAAACTTGGGAATAGCATTCTAATTTTAATCAGGAGTTCCTTCTCCACTGAACATTTTAAGAAAAATGTCAAGGAGCTCATGTTTAGAATCACTTTTGGACGCTCTTAGTGGTTCTAATATTAAGCTTTGTTACGGAAAATAATCCCTGAAAGTCTCAAACCCAGTCTAGAAGCTTCTTATAAAGTTATTATTGATTCTTTTCCCTTTCTGTTTTGGCTTATTATCCATCAATTTACTAATAAAAACTCTAAATAAATGGAATAATTTGTTAAATCTGTCTTACCGCCATGTAGGGTTTGCAGCCGGCGTCCATGGTTTTAGCCACGGAGTCGACCAGGTAGCCGCTGATGCCGAAGTCGCACATCTTCACCTGACCTTGTGTGTTGATGAGGACGTTGGAGGGCTTCACATCTGGAGACAAACAGCAGCTTCAGTCATAGCCGTTGTTTTGATTCTGTTTTGTATTTTCCTAAAAGATCAGTGGGCTGAAGCGGTCGCTGGTAAAGATCAGCTGTGGGACTTTATTTCCGTCTCTCGTGGTCTTTCTGCTGCTTTGATTCGTCAGCGGTCACTGAGGTTTGACACAGGAAGGATCACCTCTCTCACCCACATGTGGTTTGAAATCTGAGCTCTGCGGCTACAGTTTATGTTCAGTCAACATTTCTGCTGCCACTATTTGTTACATGTTGTAGATTTCAATAAATCCGACTATCGAGGACAGTGGGTGGAGACGGCACAGGGTTGCTGGAGATTTTAGAACTTTCCACTGTTTTGAGTTTTGCCAGCGGAAAACATGACTAAAACTGTTTTGTTCATGAATGATAAAGGTGTGGATGATAGAAGAATCTTCTCACACAGCCACAACCTTAACTAAACTTACATCATGTGTACCGTTACTGATTTTTTTGTGTGTCTTTTTTTACACAGGGTTTCTGGAGATTTTAGAACTTCCTACTGTGTCTGGCAGTTAAAAGAAAATCGTGCACAAATCAAACTCTTCGAACATCCAGCAGCGACTGCTTTAATTACAAGTCTTTTAATGATTGATTATAAAAGTGTGAATGATGGAGAATGTCCTCACACAGCTGCAAAACTTTGCAACATTTCCATCATGCGTACCGTTACAGACGAGGAAAACATGGATGTTTTCTCAAATTCTGCTGTTTCTATTGATTCCATCTGACGCAAGACTTCAAAATGTTCAGAAAAATAGACTACGGAAACACAGCTACTGCACATTTCTTTGAGGTGTGTCGAGCACAGTGGATGGACGGGGTTTCTGCAGATTTCAGGGCTCCATCACTGGGAAACCTACAACTTGTTTATTGGTAAATTATGACGTTGTGGATGATGGGAAATCTGCTCACATAGTAGCAAAATTTTGCAGACTTAAAACTACCGTATTTTACACATGAGAAGCATGGACAGCTTTTTGTCTTTTCTATTAATGTTATCTGATGGAAGGCGAAAACGTTACGAAATTGTAAATATTCCTGAGGTATTTAGAAAGAGATGCGACAGTAGTTGGACTCAGCACAGGATTTCTGGAGATCTTAGAACTCAACACTGCTTTGGAAACTAGCTAATTGACCAGAAAAAGAAAGTTGATCGACTGGTGAACAAAAAACTTTGCCTTGCAGCTCAAACCTGCTGATTTTTGCCTGACAGTCGACCTTTCACGTGAGACAACAACATGCTTCCAACATGCTCAGTTTTCTACTAGAGTACCAGAAAAAGATGCTCATTTCAGCAAACACTACTTCGCCCCTTCAGTAAGATGTGGAAAGAGTTTGCAGGAAGGAACAGAAGCAGCTGAGTGGATATCGACGCTGAGAGTTTAATGGCTTTCCACTTAGGCTCTTACCTCTGTGAATGACTTGCAGATTGCTGTGCAGATGCTCCAAAGCTTTTACTATCTGCAATAACAAAGGCCGTTAATAAGCAAACGAGACTTTCAGAGCAGATATGCGTCACGGAGGCTGAGAGTAAAGAAAAACCCACTGAGACGGCGATCTTTCCAAGGATGTCCTCGGGGATGGTCAGGCCTTTCTCGATCACCTGCTTGTAGAACTTGTCGAGCGACGTGTCCATCAGCTCCATGCAGATCCACACGTCGCCCTGGCAACAGACAGGCAGGTTTCGGACAAAAATGGCAAAACAAAGCGGGTCGGATCTTAAACAGACAGGAAGCAGCAGATTTTCCCAGAGTTTGAGTCACGACGAGGAAATCCTGAACATGGAGTCGCTGCTGCAGGAAGCTGTCTGCATCCGAAGGGTTTTATCACCGATGTGTTTGTCATCAGAGAGCACAGATGCAGAATTCTTATCATATTTATCTACTTTTATTTCATGTTCATTGGTCTTTTAACTTATTTTATCATCTGTAGTGCATCTAATAAACTGAGACTGATTCATTCATGTCTGAGATGTGAAATAAATGTAAAAAGCATGAAGTTAAACTGTGTTGATATGATGGAAAACAAGCGAAATCCGTTTATGACTAAATACTGACATTAATGTAACACAATTTATTAGCCAGTCTAAATGTTTTTTTAGCGGCAGCTCACATGTCTGGTTAGTTCAGGAGTCAGCTTCAGCATTTATGCTTTGAACTGCTAAAAAATCTACATTTTTATCCGTTTAGCTTCTTTTTCATAGAATAGTTTCATGAAAATAATTGTTTTCCTTAAATCAGTGGCTTTCTTCATGCTTTAAATTAGTCTGTTTTCTCTTACCGGTATTTTTTATTGTCTTAACAATTTTTTCAAATTACTTACATAATAAATTATTATTGTTACTATGATTAATTTGTTTAATTATTGCTTTTACATCAATTTTATTTCACATTTGCATAAACTACTATTCATTTTATAATAATCTTTATTCACCACCATCATTATTATTTTACACCTATTTATTTTCATATTGGCTTTTCTTTTTAATATTATTTTTATTTACTTTTTGACCAATTTTATTTCATGCTTGCTTTGATTGTATTATTATTGTTGTTGTTGTTGTTGTTGTTGTTGTGTTATTATTATTATCCTGTTTGTTATTGAATTCATGAGAACATTCTTTTTTAAAAACAGGATAATAATAATAATAATCATCATCATAAAAATAATAATAATCAGGGGATTCTTTCAATAAATCATCGTCGTTATTGTTGTTATTATCCTGTTTTGGTTCATTTTTTTCCATAAATTTGATTTAATCTTTTCTTCTATTTTTCTTATTATTAGCAGCTTTTGCTTCTTCACTCATAAAATAGATTTAATCCAGTTTTTTCATCATTCTTCAAATTTTTCATTAATTTTCCACCAAATATATTTCATATTTGCTTTTGTTGGTATTATGATTTATTCACGTTATTATAATAAAATAGAATTTTCCACTTTTTTTAACTTCTTCTGATCTCAAATCCTTTTGCTCTCTTCATGTTATTCATTTGTAATCTGCATACATTCCTGAAATTCTCTGACTTACACAAATAAAGTTTATTAAACTGAAAAATAGAAGGTTGAACGTTTCTGAAGCACACCTTGAAACATTTTTAGTAACTTTGCTTCACTGCAACCTGTGGCCAGTTTGTCTCAATCAACCAGAACTTGCCTTTTTACTCATTTCTCATTCATGAACGTGCAGAAATGTTCAGACTGACGATGATGGGCGTTTCTGAGACGTTACCTCTCTGAATAGAGCTCCGTAGAAGGTGACGGTGTAGAAACAGTCCACCGTCCTCATGGAGATGTCCAGGTCCATCAGCAGCCTCTTCTGCTCCTGAGTGTTCACTGTGGCCCGAATCCGCTGAGAGACGACAACAGGAAGCATACGTGATGGACAGAACGCTACCCACAATGCACCTCTACATCAGACAGCAGCACTGAGTCCGTTCTTCATTTACCAACCATAAGTCTGACATTAGTTATTCACACCGGTTGACACCTTGGTGCATTTCAGAAACTCAAAAATTAAAAAACTGAGAGACTCTGCAAGAATGAGAAGAGTTAGACTGGCCACCAAGACACTTATGAAGAAGATTCAAGAAAGAAACTAATGAGACACGCCACCAGGACCACCAAGGCCACCAAGACACCTTTGATTCCTCCAATCATGGCTGGTAGCGCCTCCAAAAATTCAGAATAGCGTTCTTCTTTTAATCAAGTGTTCCTCCTCCACTGAATATTTGAAGAATAAGCTCAAGGCGTTCATGTTCAGACTCGCTTTTGGATGCTCTCAGTGGTTCTAATACTTTAGCACTCTATATTTATTTGCTTTTACTGCAAACCAGAGTACATTTGGAACTGAAAAAACAGATTCAGTAAGAAATGAAGCTCTTGAACTACAAACTAAATTATGCTAAATTGATCCATGTGTTTTCTCAGGTAAAGCAGGTTGTTCCAGATCTCCAAAGCAACATTTTCCACCTCCTCCTGTTGGATCTCGAGGCGTTGCCAGGCCAGATGAGATATGCGAGTTCTGGGTCTCCTCCCTGTTAGAACTGCCTGGAAAACCTGGAAAAGGAAGGTGACCTGGAGGCATTTCTACTCTGATGTTGAACCACGTCAGCAGGTTCTTTCTGAAGCAATGAAGATGCGACTCTGAGGAAGCTACACGTTATTCATAGTGCTTAACAGGGAAAAAAAAAAAAGAAGAAATAAACAAGTAATACAAATCAAATCAACTAACGGAATAAAAACAGTTGAATAAAGTGGGCATACACTTCTAAAACTTCTTTTTTTGGGTTGTTTTTTATTTTTCTACTGATGCTCCTACACGTTTGCACCATCATTACATTTTTGTTGCCATAATGCTGCAAATATCCCCAAAGAAATGATAAGTTTTAATACAAGTACAGGCAGTTAAGACCACGGATCACCTAAAAGATGTGGAAAAAATAACTGTCTTTGCCTTATTTTTAAAGCAAACTAATGAGTTAGAGCTGCGTCTTCCTTCAGCACCATCTCTGGTTTTCGGCTCACCTTCACGGCCATGATCAGTCCACTGGGCACGTGCCTCATCTTGTCCACGACCCCATAAGCTCCTCGGCCGAGCTCGCAGATCTGCTCCAGGTCATCGGCCTTCACCTCGAAGTTCTGATCCGACAACAACAAGAAGGAGACAGAACTGAATCCATCACGTCCGTTTCAAAGCTCCTTCATTTTTCACATCATTCACGAAGGAAAAAAAACAAAACATTCTCTACGACTCTCTGGCCAACTGGAGCAGAGAAAGGGAGGAAGCTCTGCCAGTGGAAAATTCCACTTATTTGAGGAGTTTAAAATAAATATTTTTACTGCCTGAGGGGCAATAAAGAGCATTCCAGCCTCCCCGCAATCAGAAGTGTTCAATCCGGCTGTAATGTTCAGCCGGCCGTCCTTTACAGCGAACAGACTCGACATGAAGCCAAACTGAGTGGATCGACCAGAAACATGGAGCCAGGAGGACAAACAGCCAAAGTTACACAAGAGCTGAGAGGAAAAACATGAATGGGACGAAGAAATGTAGAAAGACGGCAGCAAACAGAGAGAAAAATGAGCTGAAATCACCTTTTCTCCGATCGTTACACAAGCTTTAGAATCCAAATCTCTGGGAGGTCTGAAACACACAAACACATTTTATTACCTAAAAAACACTTACAACCGGTCAGTGCTTTTAAAATATCAAAGGAAGCTGCAAATCAGTGAAAAAATAAAATAAAATAGCAGAATTTCATAAACAGACTGCATTTATGTTGAATTTATGAGAGCAAAGTGTGTCCTAAACCGTGAAATCAGTAATTAAAGAAAATATTTTGGAGATAATTCAGGATAAAGTTAAAATATGAGTGGATGGAAACCTTCATTCACTAAAACTGCTCATCTTGAGCTGATAAATATCAGGTGATAAACACTATTACAATAGAGGCAGAAAAACTGGTAAAATAATCACATAAAAATATATAAAAGAAAAGAAAATTAAACAGTGAAGGAACAGAATTGTTTGCAAGCAAAAATCATAATTTTCAAATTACATGTATTTAAATTTTTACAACTTAAATGCTCAAATAAAATCTATTATAATAATCAAAATTTAATTACTAAAATTGTCTAAAAATATCTAATAACGCAATAAGCAAAAATTAGAATTTATAATGTAATAATTACATTTAAATAAAATTTAAAATATTTTTAAAAACATACAAAACAAGTTGATATGATATGATTTTATAGTTAATAACTAATGAAAACTATTAGGATAAGTAAGTAAATTAATAAAGTGAATAAATAAAAGCAGGGAAGTTATCCTTCACATTTAAATAAAATTAATTCAATTAAAAGCAAACATAAAACGCATATAAAAATAATGAAAATAATCAGACTTTAGAATTAAAAAATAAATATAAAAAGCATGTTAAAAAATATAGAACAATATCATAAAACAATGTAATCCATAGTTAACAATTAATTAAAACTAATATAATAAGTAAATTAATAAAGTAAATAAATAAGTGCAATAAGACTTGCCAACTTTTACATTTAAATAAAACTAATTCATTAAAAAACAACCATAAATACACATATAAAATAACGAAAAAATATGAGTTTATAATTAAAAATAATAGGAAAAAAATCCTTTTAAAAATATATAAAACAATATAAACATAATATAATTTTATAGTTATCAATTAATTAGAACTAATAGAAGTAAATGAATAAAGTAAATAAATGAGTTACATTTAATTTGAATGTAAATTAATTAATAATTTTATTTAAATTAAAAACAAATAAATACATAACTAAAATAACAAAAATAAAATGTATAATTATAAATACATAAAAACCTGATACAATAACAAAATTTAAACAAAATAAATAAAAACAACACAAATATTCAACCAGAAAAACAACCTACCAAGCCTTATCTATAAAATAATATGATAAAAAATAGAATTAATTAAATAAAAACTACAATAACAATCAAAGTTATAAACAATCTAAAAAAATAAAATGACAAAAAAACAGCAGTGTGGCTTAAGATGATTAAATTTAAACACACTGAATATTTATCTTTTTTTTAAGAATAACTCTGAGCTTAAGGTGAACAAAAATAGGAGAAAAATACACAAATAATTCTGCAGCAGTTTTAACAAATTGAAAATGTGCAAATATCAGTAATATGAGGAGGAAGACAAAAAGTAATTAATATTTTTAACGTGTGTTTGCTGTTAAAGCCTCTTTAGGACGACTGAGTGAGTGAGAGCTCAGAAATGACGATATCTGCACAACTTTCTCCTCCTGTTTGCTGCATTTTCATCTCACACAGTCAGCGTTCTGATTTGGTTTTAAAGCGATCCGATAAAACAGGATCAATGAAGAACTGCAGCAGAATTTAAGGTTGGATGAGATGAATAAAAACTCACACTGGTGCAGAAGGTCGCTGCTCAAACGCCTCCTGGGGGAGCCTGAGCCCCGGCTTCCTCCTACCTGAAAAACATCATTACAGTCAGACTGAAAACAGGATAAATCATGAACAGAATGCACATAAAAAAACATGTAGACTGGTATTCTGTCAACAATAATTATTTATGTTGACGTTTGAATTTTTTGTGAATAGGAGAGCTGCAACTTGTCCTTATTTTCCATTATTCAGTTAATTATCTTCTCGATTAGTGTGTAAAAGTGCATTAAAAATACTGATTCCAACGTAAACAACAAGAAAAGCAGCAAATTCTCGCTTTTAAGAAGCCGGAAGCTTCAAACGTGTGGTGGTTAATAGATCAATAATCAATGCCTGGTTGATTTTACACCAACATTCATCATGTCAGTGTATTCCCTCATTTTGGTTTGGGATCGACTTCTCTGCAAAGTTTTCCATCAGCGTCTATAACGTCTGGTTTATAATTTCATTTTACAGGTTTTATCCTTTTGTCTGTCTGGTGAAATAGACCCACATTCAGTCCAAAACCTCAAATTTTATCAAGTTTTCAGAGAAAAGCAACAAATGTCCACATTTGAGAGAACAGAATCACAAAATATGTGATCTAAGTTGATGCAATTATTCAATTTGTCACAGATTATTTGTTGTTAATCCCTAACAGCAGTTACAGTTGAAGCTAAGTAGCATTTAAACGGACTCAAATTCAACAATGTGACCATTTAAACTTTTTAAAAACGCAAGAAATGTTTATTTGCTACCATATTTACAGCCTAACTGACTAATTATTTGACTTGTTTCATCTTCTCAAATGTGAATATTTATAGATTTTAGTAACTGAATATCTTTAAGCTTTAGACAGATTTAAGCACTATTTACCAGTGTTTCATAGACAAAATATTTGATTTGATGCAATTACTCAGTTTGTCACACATTACTTGTTGTTAATCCCAAAACGTAGTTACAGATGGAGTGAAGTAGCATTTAAAGGGACTCAAATTTAATACTGAGTCAACAATATAACTATTTAAACTTAAAAAAAAGCAAGAAATGTATTGATATTTATACACAAAGGAGAACATTATAATTTTGCCACTATAGGTGAAGCTGAAACGGCAAATTATTTTATTCATTTCATCTTCTTCAAAGTGAATATTTACAGACTTTCTTATTTTTTGTTAGTAATTGAATATTTTTAAGCTTTAGACAAATTTAGACACTATTCCTCAATGTTTCATGGAAAATTAAGATGAGAATCTGCAGAATAATGAATGTAATTGTTAGTTGCAGCTCGAGAAAAGACAGATTTTATGCCTAATGAACTCAACGTTTGTACGGTATTTGATAGGTTGTTGCTAGAGGTACGGACCCGTACCCGTAGCCTGTGGACTACGGATACGGCACTTGCCATTTGCCAATCAGATACGCGAGATCTGGTCACGTGACTCCCGGTAGACGCTAGCAGTACGGACCCGTAGCATCGGTACGACAGGTAAGGACCCTAAACCTGACCCTAACACTAACCCTAACCTTAACCTTTGCTTACCTTTCAACAGTTTGCAGTGGTTAGCAGCTTCTTGACTTGCGAGACTCGCGTACGGGTCCGTATCTGTCTGGCAAATGGAAAGTGCCGTACCCGTAGCCTGTGGGCTACGGATACGGGTCCATATCCGTAGACACTACCTATTTGATAAGGCGAGGCAAAGCCAAGTATTTCCTGAAAATGCTGCAATTAATGTCAATTTTTATTGTTAAATTTTCCGTAAATTGTTATTATGGCAGTAAAATGATCATCACGTTTCCCAAAACGACCATTCACAACTCAAAAACTCTCAGTCGTTGCTGATATTAAGCAGAGAAAAGCAGAACATTGTCTCACAGCTGAGAAGCTGAAACCTCAAACTGCTGCTAAAAAATGATTCATCCAATATCTGCTGTTTAACTGTTGAAACCAGCCTCTCTGTGCAAACTTGTGTAATTTTTGATTCTGAGAGTCGACCGATGAGACTCCAGAGGACGGTTTCAGAGCAGCAGAGCACCACCAGATGAAAGAATATTTAACTTGTTAACAGAGCTCTGGATGAGACATCAGTGGATCAGTAGAGCGAACAAGCTGCAAACCTGATTAGATGGAATTTTCTATCCATTTATCGAAACGTCACTCATATTATAACAACATTTAGAGCTGTGCTGAAGAACTGACTACATGTATCTGAACTGCACGAGATGAACAATCGAAACCCTGAAGATCTGATGTAAAATACGTCCTGCAGCCATCACCCCCAGGGTACAGAAACTACAACATCTTACGTATTACATCCACAGCATCATCATCCATACTCACGGTCGGATGCAGTGATTGACTCCAGATCCTAACAGAATGAAACAGGCACTTTTAGAGCAACAGGAAGAAGCAGAAGAACAGGGGGAGGTCTGGTGGTCCAGGTGTGTCGCTCCATGTGGAGGTTCTGCACTAATGCCTCCTTAACCTCAGCGACTGTTTCCTGGTCTGCAGGTTAAATCTGGTTCCAGCCTCTTCAGACCGGCTGCAGCAGCTCAGCCCAGTTCGTTCAAGCCCAGATTAACCTGCTGAAGGAACCTGCAGCAAATATTGGGCCTTTACTGACCCCTAATACTGCTCCTTCGAGGCAAAATAAAGTAGCAATACATGGATTTTCACTGTGTAAAAATACTGAGCGATAGAAATGTCTCATTTCAGAGAAAACAGATTATTAATTTGCTGCAATTACAAAAAAAGAGCAAGAAATCAGTGTGTCATCTCTGCAGGTAAACTTCTAGAAAGTTACCCTCAGAGCTAATGTCATAAAGTGACAAACTACACAGTTAAAGTCATAGAGAGACACCAACTACACAAAATTAGTTTTTAATTTGGCGAACACCTCAGATAGTCATAGAAAGATGGCCAACTGCAGCTAAACTCATGTCAGCATTTCACAACACTGCTAAAGTCATAAGATACGCTAGCTACATAGCTGAAATCACAGAAGGAAAGCTAATTACACAACTAAAGTCTCTGAAGAAGCTAAAAAATATAGCTAAAGTCATAGAAGATGCTATGTACATAACCTGAGTCAAACAGAACGGTAACTACACAGCTCAAGTCATAGACAGACAGTTGAAAACAGTTACAGTCACAGACAGATGGCGAACTGCGCGAAATTCACAAAAGCAACTAAGTACACTGCAAAAGCCAGGAAATGTGCTAACTACACAGCTTAATTCACAGAAAGACAGTCAATTACATACCTAAAGTCATACAAGATGCTAACTACAAAGCTAAAATTAAAGAAGATGCTAACTACGCAGGTAAAGTAACAGAAGAAGCTAACAGCACAGCTAAAGTCATAGAAAATGCTAACTACATAGCTAAAGTCAAGAAAGATGGTAACTAGACCATTTACATCATAGAGAGATGACGACCTACACAGCTAAAGTTATAGAAAGACGGCTAACTACACAGCAAAAGTAATAGAAGAAGCACAACTAGGGTCATAGAAGAAGCTAATGGTGCAGCTAGTCATAGAAAATGCTAACTACATAACTAAAATCAAAGAGGATGGTAACCAGACAGTTCAAGTCATAGAGAAATGGCTAACTGCAGCTAAACTCACAAAAGCAGCTACCGACACTGACAAAACCAGAAAATCTGCTAACTATACAGCTAAATTACAGAAGGACAGCTAATGCCACACCTAACGTCATAGAAGATGATAACTACATAGCTTAAGTCAAAGAGGATGGTAAAGAGACAGTGTACGTCATAGAGAGGCAGCTAACTACACAGCTAAAGTCATAAAAAGACAGCTAACTACACAGCTAAAGTCACAGAGGATGCTAAACATACAAATAAAGTCATAGAAGATGCTAAATACACAAATATATATATATATATATATATATATTGAACCGCTCTTCCTTTTACAGAAATGTGCCATTCGAGTCGTTAACGGAAGTGGATACAGAGACCACACAAATCCAATATTTGACAAATTGAAATCTTTAAAATTTAATGAATTGGTTGAATTCAATCTCCTCAAAACAATGTATAAAGCTCACAAAAAACATTGCCAGAGAATTTGCAAAACAGATTCAAAAAAAGAGAAAGTCGGTACAAACTAAGAGGAACGGAAGTCTTTTTGAGACCTGAGTCAGGCACAAAACCAAAAGAAAGATGCATCTCAATCCAAGGCGTCAATCTGTGGAACAATCTGAATCCTGAAATTAAAATGTCTCAGTCGATTTGTATTTTTAAGAAAAGTGTGAAAGAGTTGTTACTGAAGAGATACGATACTTGTGAATAACCGGAAATTGTTTTCTTAGATCATGTTAAATGTCGGTTAAAAGGGCTGTGTGTGCAGCCAAACAGTACTGAAATGTGAAAAAATTGTTATTGATAAGGGGCAGATACTATAAGCTACAGCTTCCCTCTGCTCCTTTTCATTCATTTAATAGATGCTGTGTTGTATCGTTTTTAATGAATGAAATAAATAAAGATAAAGATAAATAAAGTCATTGAAGATGCTAACTACACAGGTGAAATCATAGAGCTCCATCAAGGGCAAGTTAGCTGTTGATATACCAGTAACTAGCCTTAGCTGAAGCTCAAACAAATTTTAGCTTTAGCTAGACTTAGATAAAATTTTGTTCTCACTGTGATTTTCAATTTGCAAATGAAAAATGTCCATTTTAATGAAGTGATCTACTTAATGTTTGATATTCTCCATAATTGAACAAGGCAGCAGCCAAATCAGTTCATAAAGCAGAAGACAAAAGCAGCTAAACCTCTGTTAAAGGTTGCTAGCTTAGGAGATCTCACTAGCTGCCATCTTATTTTTTGACTCGTGATCTGGGGGTTAAATCTGGTGCTAATCTCATTTGTAAATGTACTGTTGATGTATTAATCTTGCGAATATTTACGATTTTTTGTGGTTTTCTATGATAGTAAACTCAACATCTTTGAATGTTTGACTGCTAGCTGGGTAAAAAATAAATCTAAATATGTTGTCTTATGTCCTGGGAAATATTAACAGGTCTTTCTAGAGAATTCGTACATTTACACTCTGAACAATGAAACGATTACTAATTAAATTAACTGTCAGATATGTTAATATTGGTGATAAATGTTGGTTGTCGGATGCAATAATAGTGACTTGCTTGAGGCGTAGACTGTATTTTCATTACTTGGCACCAAGTTTTAATAACTGTATATTCAACTTCAGTGGTGCATTTTATGTAACAAATTAGTCAATAATCAAATTATATAAAAGCAGATAAATTGGAATAAATCTGAGTTTTTGCAGCAGCCAAGGTGCAGCAGCCGTGCAGATCTGTCGCAACTTCAACCCTGTGGGCTGTAAACATGTTCCACGCTCTGAGCAGCTGATGCTTTACAGCAACATTTAAGGTAACCACAAATCCCACCGCCCTCTGATGCCACAGCAGCTATTTAAAGCCGAACTCAAGGTGTGTCTCTTCAAAAGACGAGCAGCGGCGCCGGGGGAATAACTGGAATTTCTCACACTGCTGTCACAAGAGAAACTGCAATGATAAGTCGGTACAGATGATCTGTCGCTTAAAAATATTTCCTAAAGGCTGATCGTACACACACTGTGGCTGCAGTGTGTCCTGGTTTGTGCAAACAGCGCTGGGTGTGACTGCTGTGCTATGCAGCCCTCCACCGGTGGCCTCTTGCTGGTCTCCACTTTCCAAAGCAGCTTTGTTGCACTAAAATGTCAGTTTGAGCCCCTCCTACATGCATTTACACAGACAACAATAGAAACTGGAAACCAGCACAGTCAGAACAACTCAAGCTGGAAAACACTTAGAGGACACCTGCACCAAATCTGCAAAAACCCTCCAATTAGCCGTTTTTAATGTGCACCAACAGGCCCATTTGTCTCATGGCAGCCATGCTTGTTCTGGATAAAGCATCAATCAAGAGCAGGAACTTTGCAGCTTTGCAAAAATATTAATTGTAAAAAATCTCAAATGAATCATGCTCATGATGACTAAGTTAAACATATTTAAAGTTTGTCCTACATGTGGTTACAGATGTGCATCATGTGTTGTGATCTGACAGAGCCATGTTTTATGATAACAGTCTGCCATATCAGCAACTAAACTGAATTAAGTTTATATTATAAATATTTATCTTTATTATTAGTTTGCCATTTTCTACATAATTAAATAAGGCAGCAGCTAAATCAGCTCAAAGTACAAGAAAAACCAGCTGAGCTTCTGCTAAACGTAGCTAGCTTAGCTAGTTTCATAGTGAATTCTATGAGATTTTTCTGTTAAAGTGGTGTTAAATCTTAGATTAAATGTAAATTAATATTTTTAATATTCAAGTGAAGTGTTGATATAAGAAGTTCACTGGATATAAGGAATTTCTGTTTTGTTCTTTAAAAATCACTGAGTAATAAAGTGAAAACAGAAGCTGTAATGGTTATTTTTTCACTATTTGCGATAAAATTAAGCATAATAAATTAATGGATGATTGTGTCAATAATTCAGTGAAGCCTAAATGTTTTGTGCAACATTAACACTCACTGAGCACTTTTTTAGAAATGGCAAAAGCTCTCATATAAAGTCTACTGTAAGAAAGCTTCAATATTTTCCATTTTTGCTGTCCAAAATGTGAATTTTTGATTGTACGTTTATATGTGAGGTTGTAGCAGACGGACCAAGTTACATTTAAAACTGTTTATAATATTTTGTCCACTAACACACATTAAGGTGGGAAAATAGTAGTAGTTTTAGACTGCTCAACTGTTTGAAATATAGTTTTCAGTAAGTGTATTTTAGGAGGAAATGCACGAGGAATGGTTATGAATTTAGTGTAATCTCTCCAAAAATGACCACAAGGTGGTGCTAATGAAGAGTGAGCAATAGATATCAATATGGGAAAAAATAAAACTATTTTGGCCACAAAGGTTGGTAAATTGCGATTAGAAATTAAATTGCATGCCGAAAAGCAAAATCCAGAGTATATTTAAACTGTATGCATGCTCTGAATGTGATGAATAAATTCAAACTTCATTTGTATGAGATGAGGTCAGTTTGTTTAGCTTGCTAGCGCTCTGTGTGCTTACAGGACAATGAAAGCAAAGGTGAAATCTGACAGTGATGTTTCAGCAAACAGCCATGATTTATATTAATATTTTAATAAACTTTCATTTGTGTTTGTTTTCTTTTCTTTACAGCAATGGTCTGATTTATTAGTCCAGTCTAATTCCTGTATCTCTGTCCAGCAATAAAACCAAACTGAGTTCACCCTCTCAATCTGTTACTTTTTAAAAAATAGACAAAATAGCTTCACTATTACAGTAAAGAACTGTAAAGACAAAAAAATAAGCATATTTTCAATTGTTTGATGGTCCTTGAACGTGTCACGTGTGGTTCAATCTGGCAAATTAAACAAAGCTAGACTTTAAATCTTAATATTATAGCAAAATCACTTTATTACCATGCCAAAGAGGCGGAGCCTTGGTGGAGTTACGTGACGATCGGGGTACGTTTGTCCATCTGTCTGTCTGTCTGTCTGTCTGTTTGCAATATTACTCAAAAACTGAAAAACGGATTTGGATAAAATTTTCAGGGAAGGTCAGAAATGACACAAGGACCAAGTGATTAGATTTTGGTAGTGATGCAGCTTATAGTCTGGATCCATGGATTTGTTAAATATTTGTGTATCATTGCAAGATAGCAGCACGACATCACTGTAACCATGGCAATAAGTGAACACTACTGTATTTTCTGCACCATAAGGCACATCGGATTGTAAGGCGCAGTCTTCATTACGGGGTTTATTTCCGTATTTAAGCCATATATAAGGCGCACCGTATTATTGGGCTCATGCTAAAACAATGAAACAGAAGCAAAATAGTGAGTTTGGTTGAACTTTATTCTAATACGCATTTAAAAATACACACATTATTTTTCGATTAATCTTTTGTCACTAATCCATCAAAGTCCTCGTCTTCTGTATCTGAATTGAACAGCTGGGCAATTTCGACATCAAACATGCCGGGTTCACTCTCGTCATTGTCGGAGTCAGTCTCATTGCCGGCAGCCGTGTCCCGCTCAGGCGGCGGTCGACTCAGCAATGATGCCGGCTTTCGTGAAAGCTCGGACAATAATCAGTACTGTACGTAGCTTTATGCAATGTTCTCTAATAGGTTTATCGCTGCCAGCGTGTGTATTGTACGTATTACATCCCTATGTCGGCGGGAAATGGTCCGACAGTCAGATTTTGGAACTCAGTGCACACATAAGACGCACCGGGTTAAAAGGCGCACCATCGATGTTTGAAAAAAGACTTTTAAGTGAGCCTTATAGTGCGGAAAATACGGTACATCAGCTGCTTCCTGTGATCACATGACTGTGATCCTACTACAAATCAACTGCTGAGGACTTATCAGGATTTATCCATCAAAAATGATACAAGGAACAACTGATTAAATTGTGGGGGTGTTTCTGAGTCCCATTAATTCCCGTCGTCCGCTACATATTTAGGTCATGCAATCTGGTATTCGTACATAACGTACACATGCATAACACACGCCTGTGCTCAGCGCAAGGTCATTTTGTTTGTGGGTACCTCTATATTATCTATATATTATTATCTGTAGTGACGTGATTTCTGACACAATTTCTTTCAAGATTTCAGTCATCAGAAATGATACGACTGAGCTGCCTTGGTGGAGTACTACGCTCTCTGAGTGCTTTTCTTGAATAAATAAAATTCCTTGATCTCACCAGATGCTGTAAAAAACTAAAAATTAGAAGCTCCTCGGCACAACTGAGAAGCCATAACTGACTGAGTTTTCAAATGAACTGCAGGCAATGTTTCCACAGAGAGACAGGGAGGAAAATCAAAGTTACCGGATCAATAAAATAAACGCAGCATGGCTTACAAACAGTAAACAGAGGAGCAAGTTGTTGGAAGATACATTCAGCATAGTGAAACGTCTTTCTAGAAATGATGAGCAGAGTCAGTTTTGAGTTCTCTCTCTTTCTAGTCATGACTGTTCCATTTCCATTGAGGTGCAGGACTTTATACTGCAGTGAAAAATGAGCCCAGGGTGAGTAAAAACGTGACGGGAACAAAGAAAACACACAGAAACAGCTTCAGGTTCACAGAGTTCATGTCAACCTGCAGAGCTGCACAGACGAGGATGAATCTCTTTCAGGAAACGGGGAAAAAAATCGTATAAATGTGAGGGAGAGAATTCAGTATTTGTGGACAGCTGGATATGAAGACACAGCTGCTAACCTGCAACACGCACTGAAAACTCCAGTTCCTGCTGTTAGAATGACTTGAAACAGAGAAAAACAAACAGTGAAAGCTGACAGGCCTCGGACGATTTCAGTTCAATTAACGGCTTCTATTTCACTAATTTAATTAATTAATTTGTGTCTAATAAATGTAGATTATAATTATGAAAAAGTTAATTTGAAATGTGCTTTTCTTGACAAGGTTGCAAAGAGAGAGGCTTTAGAGCAACACATCCATTAGAAAGAGGAAGCTTTTCTCATCTCACTGGGCAGATCATTCATTAGTCATTTGGTGCTTTATGTGTGATAAAGGAAAGTTAAATGAGCGCATTACGCTCCGATAATGGCTGAGCCCGAACTAATCGGTGTTTGTTGCAGCTGATTTCAGAGGTGAAAACAAAACCTCGGTAGCAGAAGTAACAACAAGTTCCACATGTGGCAAACGGAAGGACCGGCACTGTCATTAACCAGACCTGGAAGTCTGTCAGATGATTGACCTCAAACAATGTCGGAACAAGAGGCTCAGTGTGGTCGAAGCGAGGCGACAGCATCCTTTCTGCTTCTCTGCCAGTCCAGTGCTGAGAAATGCCTCACAGCTGCAGCCAGATCATGAGACGAGACTTCAGATTTATTCTCCAATCCTCTGCATGCATGTTTTCATGCACAGTGCAGTAAAAGAGGCTGATCTGAATGCAAAATGCTGCATGTACGACGCATATGGGATAAAGAATTTACAGGAAACATCGTTCAGAACCTGACAAGTGATGACAAGAAGAAAAGAGTGGACAGAGGTGCAGGAACGAAGCCGAGAGGAGGTGGAGGGTCGCAGGGCCGAGGATTATGTAACATCTGAGGCTGGGAGGATGCATGTGTTCTGCTTTGGATCACAATATGAAGCAGCGATAGAAGAAGTGTTCAGATCCTGAATTTACTCCTAAAGGTGTCACACTGACAGACGTTTAATCGTAGGTGCCAAAACCACTGAAATTCCACAATCCTCGTTAAAATCAATCAAATTAATCTGTTTCACCATCAGCTCTTTTTTAAACAAGACTCTGGCACAAACGGACTGAGGCACTGAGGCTAAATGAGCTACATTAGATGCTACATTAGCCTAAACAAGGCAACATTTGCTGATATGTAAACCTTGACAGCACAACTTTAGTTAGGTTAGCCTAAGTACAACAACATTAGCATCTTCTTTAGCCTGAATAATTCAACATTAACCACTGTGCCCCTGCTTTAACCAAAACAAAAAAACAGTACAAGCTAATACCCTTCCACATTAATCTAAACAAAATAATAGAAGCCACTTAACCTACACAAGACAACACTAGCCGTTATGCTAACCCTACAAGATAACGTTAGCCTAAGCAAAATAAAGTTAGCAGCACTTTTAGCCAAACTGAAATAGCAAAGGCTGCTACTTTAGCCTAAACAAAACACCTTTGCAGCTAATTTAACCACAACAAAATGCAAACAGCTACTTTAGACGAAGCAAATTATATTAGAACCTACTTTAATTAAAACAAGATAATGTGTGCAGCTACTTTAGCCTAAACATAATAACATTAGATGCTCCATTACCCTTAACAACATAACTTTAGCTATGTTAGCCTAAACGCACCAACATTAGCAGCTTCTTTATGTATTTCGACATTACCCACTAAGCTCCCAAATATAACCAAAACAAACGACATGTGCGATTCTTTGGCCTTAACAATACATTGTTAGCCACAAACCCCCAACTTTAACTAAAACAAAATAACATTAGAAGCTACTGTTGCCTAAACACAACAACATAAGCCGCTTCTTTAGTGGTAACACTACAATATCAGCCACTAACCTCTAACTTTAACTAATACAAAAATAACAGTAGAAGCTTGTTAGACTGAACAAGACAACACTGGCTGTTAAGTTAACCTAAACAAAACAACAGTAGCGCCTATATTAGCCTAACAACATGAATTCATCATCTTTTAAGCTAAATCAAAATAGCAAAAATTGCTACATTAGCCTAAACAAAATAAATTGGCAGCCAAAACAATATGTAAGTAGCTACTTTATCACAAACAAAATAATATTTGAAGGAACTTTAGCCTAAGCAAAGCAATATTTGAAGCTACTTTATCCTTAACATGACAATTTTAGCAGCTATGTTAAATCTAAGCAAGACAATGTGAGCTGCAATGATAGCTAACAAGATGCTAGCTCCTACTTCAGCCTAGACAAAATGAAGTTCACAACTATTTTGGCCTAAGCAAAACAACATTAGCAGCTAAATGAACCAAAAAAATAACATTAGCAGCTGCTTTTGCCTTATCAAAACATCAATAGCCACTACTTTACCCTAAAGAAGAAAACATCAGCAGCAATTTTACACAACAAAATTAACCACAACTTTAGTTACCATTAGCAGCTGAACAAGTTTCCATCAGTTGCTACTTTAGCTAACCAAAAGAAGTAAACTTTAGCAACTACTTTAGTCTAAATAAGACATCAACAGCTATACTAGCGTGAAAAAGAGAACATTAAGTGCCATTTTAGCCTCAAAAGCCATCATTTGCCACTTCTGTAGGCTACAAACACAACTTCAGCAGCTTCTTTAGCATGTACAAAGTAACATTAGCCACTACTTCAGCCAAAACAAGACAATAGCAGCAGATAATTTAACATAAACAACATTAGCTAACACTTTTGTTAAAAAAAAAACATTAGCAATTTTTAAGCAATTTCACTTTCATTTAGCAGACGCTCTTATCCAAAGCCTAAACAAAAAAATGTTAACAGCTAATTTAGCCTAACAAGATGGCATTAGCAGTTACTTTAGCCTAAACAAAACAACTTCAGAAAGTACTGCCAATGGACAAGTCCAGATCTGTGCCAAGAATCTGTTCAGTGTCAAAATACAACATTGAAAAGAGTTTGATTAAATGCATTTCTTTATGTTTTCAAGTATTGAATTTGGTTTTGAGAGTTGTGGCATTTCTGGAGTTCAGGTACTGAAACAGCTGCAAGATGGTTGCATGAGAAGTACAATATTTCCATCTAAAAAGTATAAGAGTAGAAAAAAAACCCTGCAAGTACTAGTACCTCCAGGCTGCACTTCAATGCACTACTTAATTTTTTTTCTGTGTAGACGAGGGAACATGGTGAGTAATCTAAAAATATCCCATTTCAGACTTTCTCCAGATTATGTTGCATAACTCAGATGTACAATTCCTTCCTTTATTCTTGCTGAGCTCAGTATCGAACTTGCACACTCCGTGGTAGGCAGCGTGGGTTAATTAAAAGCAGCAGTACATATCATTCCCAGTGATTTGCAGCACATGAGCTCAAGTATGCGGTGAAATGCCAGAGGGAGGCCGCAGGAGATGGAGCTGGGACACTCCTTGTTCCCAGTGAAACCAGCGAGAACAAGGAAGCCGAGTGACTGGCTTCGCTCTATCGTGTGCAATTATCTCCCTTCTCAAGAAGTGACAGCTGAGAGAGACAATGCTCACAGTTTCTGCCACACCCGATATGAGCACGCAACCAGCCTTGCCATGCATGCATGGCAGCTCGTTGGAGTGGAAATGGAAAATAATGCTGACAGGAGGCTCTGCGGGGCTGTCGGCGCTGCAGAAACGGTGCATGCAGAAAGCCTCAGTGACTGATAATGAGCCCACGGTGCCAGCTGCTAACCCACACATGCACTCCGGCTGGAATTCCAACAATCCCAAGAGTTCCTCAATGGAATTCCAGAGAGCCAGAGGAAGACAGATCAATCACAGAGGGAGGGAGGCTGCAAACACTGACACCAGGAAGGACAGGAAAAGACAGCAGTTCAGAGGGAGGGAGGGCGGCTGGTAGCACAGAGGGATTTCAAAATAACTCCGACTGAACCCTCGGCTGTTTGCCCCCCCTCCAACCGCTCTGGCAGTTTGTGAGATACTCTACACTTCCAAAGATGGCAGCTCCTTTAGGTTACAGCTGTTGGACGCTCCTTTGGGAGTCATGGCGTCACCGACATGCCTGCCTCGACATGAAACGAACTCGCAGAAAGCAAACGGTGTCGGGATGTCACCTCAGGTCGACTCAGAGCTCAAACACTGACAAACACCTGAGACCAGAACTCAGCTTCACCTGCAGCATTTATGTAAACTGGTTGGTTTGGAGGTGAAGGCGTCTCACTGGGTCAAACCAAAGATGACCAAAGATGTCTCTGTCATGATTGTCAACTTTTGTATGAAACTACTGACCTTAAATAACCATATATACCACTTAAATTAGCTGATAAGAAAAGTTAGCACAACACATCAGAATAAGGAGCCTCTTTAGCCAAAGTAATGTTAGCCACTAAGCTTCTACTTTAACAAAACTAAATAATGTTAGAAGGTATTTATCCCAAACCAGTGAACATAACCGTTTTGTTAACCTAAACAAGTTAAATTTAGCATAAACAGAATAAAGTTAGCAGCTTCTTTAGCCCAAATAATAAAAATTAACCAATACATTCTGCTTCAACCAAAACAAAAAAGAAATCAGTAGGAGCTAACAAGCTTCCACATTAACCTAAACAAAACAACAGAAGCCACTTAACCTAAACAATACATTAGCTATTATAACCCTACCATGATAATGTTAGCTCCTACTAGCTACTTTAGCCTAAAAGAAAACGTTTGAAGTTACTTCAACAGAAACAAGACAATGTTAGCAGCTACTTTAGCCTAAACATAATCACAGACGCCACATTAGCCTAAACAACATAAATTTAGCTATGTTTGCCTAGGCACAACAACATTAGCAGATTCTTTAGCCCGAACAAGAAAACTTTAGCCACTATCCTCCAACTTTAGCTAAAACAAAATAAGCTACTGCTGCCTAAACACGACAACATAAGCACTTCTTTAGTCTAAACACTACAATGTTAGGCATGAACCCCTAACCTTAACTAAAACAAAATAATAGTAGAAGCTACATAGCCTAAACAAGACAACATTGGCTGTTAAGTTAACCCAAATAAAATAATGTTAGCTCCTATATTAGCCTAAGCAAAAAAAAAAAAAAAAAAAAAAAAGCTAGCAGCACTTATAGTCAAACCAAAATGCCAAAAGTTGCTACTTTGGCCTAAACAAAACACATTAGCAGATAGCTTAGAGTAAACAATTTTTTTGTGGCTACTTAAGCCTAAACAATGCTAGAAGCTACATTATCTCAAAAAGACAACGCTACCAGTTATGTTAGCCTAAGCAAGATGCCGCTAGCTGCTATGATAGCATATAAAAAGACGCTAGCTGCTACTTTAGCCAGAACAAAACAACATTTAGTTCTACTTCACCCTAAAGAAGACAACATTAGCAGCAAGTTTAGCTTAAACAAGACAATAGTAGCAGCTACTTCAACGAAAACACAGCATATCTGTATGTAACACACACCTTTGTTTGTCTGTTTATATTTGTTGCATCCTGATAAATCTGTCTTTATACTGAGAGGTAATGTGAACTGAGGGCTCTACTACAAAGCCAGACTTTCTTCATGCTAGCTGGTTCAACAAAACCTAAAACCCTGTTTAGATGTATCATGACGGTGGTTATCAACTTCATTACCAGTGTTTTTCATCAGCGTTCATCATTCATTGATAATCAGTGAATTACAGTTAATTATTTACTCAATTAAAAATCTATTAACCAAAAAGGGAGAAGATGAAGATGTATTTCAGATCAGCTGTAGTTCCTCTTACTGTTTAATACTGTAGAGATCAGAGGAGGGGTCACTCAGACTATGGCAGAGAGTATTGTGGGAGTTTAGCTAGTAAAGGGACACTATGACAACGACTTCTGTGGCATTTAATGGACTCCAGCCAGCCGTCATTTATAGAAGATGAGCTGGAATCCCCAAATACAAATAGAAAGATAATTTTTCTCATCTATGTTCTATTAGCTACAGTACCTTTGATGTAATCAGACTGGGCACCTAATTAGGACTGAGTTTTACTAAATATTTACATATTTTCTACATCACCAGCTGAATTCATCGAGGTTCCCGACGTTTCATTTAGCGAACCTTGCTTCAAACTTCATCCTCTCCAACGTCAAGTCTGTCAATCCAATTAAATACTATCAATGATTCTACGGAGAGATCGTCGGAAAATGTAAAACAACTAAAAGAACGCATTTTATTTCCAACATAGTTGACAGCGTCTAAGGAACTAGTTCTGTGACACCATAACTAAACTCTAAGATCAAGAACAAAACTCTAAATCTTCTTTGCATTCCACAATTTACCATCATGTAGTTTCATCACACTCCTTTCAGAGGTCAAATGAGGTCGCTTTCTAGTAGAACGGCCAAAAAGAGGTCAAAAAACAGCAACACTTCTGCAACAAATCCAACTTGATTGCAATCTGATGCGAACCATAATGCACAAAGCTATTTTATTGTTAATATATGCACAACAGAGAAACAAAACCCAGTGTCTTTTACAGTCATGATGGTCAACAAACAGACCAGAGACACCGATGCAGCCACAATCAAATGTTCCATTCAGACGACACGGAAGAATGGCCTCATGCATGCAAACACTACAAAACATACAGATATTTACGGCTGTGACAGGTTTTCAACAACATCTTCTCCAGGATGATGATTTTCCGCTTTTGTCTGTGTAATATAATTTTAAATGGACTATCTTTGAGTTTGGGAGCATGCTGATATAATTCTTTTGTGCAATATTTAAAAGGTTTTGCACTTTTTAGAAGTTAAATACAGACATTGATCAGCTGCACAGATGTTTAATTAGGTTGGTTTTTAATTTTGCTACCAGAAACAGGATTTATTTTCCTCCTATGCACTTAGAAATACCTCTATTTTTGAAAGAAAAACATGTTTTTCCAATGAAGATACCATTAAATGAATGATAAATCCAGTGTAGACATTGTTATTGTGGTAAATGACTATTCTAGCTGGAAACGGCTGATTTTTAATGGAATATCTCCATAGGGGTACAGAGGAACATTTCCAGCAACCATCACTCCTGTGTTCTAATGCTACATTGTGTTAGCTAATGCTGTTGAAAGGCTCATTGATGATTAGAAAACCTTTGTACAGTGATGTTAGCACATGGATAAAAGTGTGAGTTTTCATGGAAAAGATGAAAATTGTATGGATGATCCTAAACTTTGGAATGGTCGCGTATTTAAAAACCTGGAGTCAACATTTTCCTGAAATTCTTCATTTTTCCAGCTACTGCTGAGCTGCTAATTGCCGCTGCTGATGGCTTATTTTATTCAACAGCAGCAGATAAAAAGGCTCAGAATCTGCTGACTGCTGGTAATGTCAGCATTAAGAGAACCGTCGGGCTGCTCTCGTGCAATTAGAACAGTTTTACAATTCGAGCCAGAAGAGAAAATAGCAGCGAGTGGATCCTGCAGCTGCAGCACCGTCTGAAGCGAAATGTCGGAGAGTAACTGAATTATCTGCAGTCGGAGACATTGACAGGAGGATTTTAGAGGCATGGTTTTATTTTATGAAGCTCATATGGACCAGGTTTTAACACCAAGCTGAAAATTCTGCAGCTCAGATTAAGGAGATGAGGTGAAAACGTGCAACAATCACCACCTGCACTCTATCTGCTTGCATGCATGTTTTTCATTGCAAGGTTGTGCAACACCTCCCATCCTCACCCTCTTCCTCACCTCATCTCAAGCTGCAAAATCTGGAAACCTGCTGCCTTCGTTTTCAGCTCTCTCTAACTAAAGATGGAATACAGAGGAATTATTTGGTGTCTGGATCATCTGAGCGACTCTATAAACAAATAAATCTGCTGCAGGCCTGAAGGCTGGACAACAACTGGCCCTAAGAAATGGCAAAATTAGAATGTGTGCAGCTGAAAACCTCTTCTAGTGCATCCAGGAGCCAAGATATAGACTCACGATGCATCTGAGAATAGAAGGAAACCAGCAGGATGAAGGATGCTGATTGTAGATTTGCACATTTCACTCATTTTCTACTCAAGAATCTGTTTGTAATCACTGGTTGCTGATTTATTTGAGATTTTTCGTCATTTTATTTCATCGAACTGACGTTCTGCGCTTCTGTTTAGCCAGAAGTCCTCGCTGATTTGTAGCTCAGATGTGACTAATTCCTCACCTTCGGTAATAACTACAGCTGAAATCCTGTTTTTCTGTGAACTCGCTGCTCCCACTGGGTTTTAAAACTACTTTGTGTTTTAAAGTCACAGTAACAAACTGAAGCTTCACTGATGTGCAGTTGGAGGAGATTCCTGCTGTTTTCTGTTTTCACTCTAAAACTGCGCAGATTTTTACAAAACGGTGCCGAATTCTCCACCAGCAGCTCCTGTTTCTGATAAAATGTTCAGATAAATGTCACTGAATCACTGTGGAACTAAAGAAAAGTAGAAAATATGACGATTCTCACACAGGTTCTGCGATTTAGAGACCATTTGTGGGATTATTCTTTGCATTAATTCTACAAACGAAGCCTTCAAATGTATGACAGACTGTCGGAAACCTAAAAATATACAGTTTAACATGATTTACGACTAAATAAAACAACAAATTCTCATATTAAAGAAGCTGGAACTAAAATTTAATATAAAAAAGTCCTTAAATATGCAGCAAAAAGAACCATGTAGGTGTCATATTAACATGTGATGTTTCAGTTCATGTTGACGCTCCCTGAAGCAACAAAAACAACTTCAAAAGTTGACAAAAACTTTGGTGCTTGACTTTACAAATGTGGATTATGTAACAGTTTTAAGTTTTATAATCCTGCTCTGGATGTAGAATCACAATCTGCAAAGTAGCTGGGAGCTCAAGTGGAGGAAAATGTACAATTTTCCCTCAAAACGTGAAAATAAAGTAAAATAAAATGCAAACACAGAGCTCAACATAAGAAACTGAAAATCCCAAATGAATAATATTTAAAATTGAGAAAAGCAACAAATCCAACAAATATTTCACCGTCTTTGTTTGATAAACGGCTGAAAATCAAACTCCTGTCAGTGGGTTCATTGGTTAATAGTTCACTGAAATACTCTGGAATGCTCCTTCATGCACTAATTATTTGCTCCAAAGCTGACAAATGGAAGTAATTTCAACTCAAAGCTCCATTTAATTTCCTCTGAAGAGTCAAAAATCGATAATCATCAAACAGAACATGATCAGATTTCTGCAACAAACAATGAATGACGACAGAAACCTACTTCTGCTGTCAGGAAAGTCCCAGAGACTCATTCATGTAGAGAACACAACACAACATTTCCACTTTAATGCTACAAATACACTTCAGTAAAATAAGAGGGGTCCAAAAGAAATCCAGTTTACAGTCAGAAAACGGCAGAGAATCCAAACATCTCACCGACTAAAAACTTCAGTCAGTCGACTCACTCATTAAAATGATGAAGATTCAGTCTGAAGCCAACAAACGGAAACAAACTCAACTACAGAGTCCTAAACCCATTCATCAACTGTGATCCGTTCTCTGCAACAATAACTGAGACTGAAACCGACCTCTGCTGAGGAAAGTCCCAAAGAGACTCATTCAAGTAGAGGACAGAAATAAATGGTTGCATTATTCATCAGATGATCAGCTGCAGCATAAACGCTCACAGATACCTGCTGCAACCAAAACACACACACAGAGCTGATGCTGCCATGCAGGAGGGCAACAGGGCTGCAGGGGGGCAACAGGGGGGTCAAAGCTGCACATCAGGCTGCAGCAGTTTGACTTCCTGCTCCTGAACTCAGCAGCACCTCAGAGTCTATTCTTAGATTTCCATCTTGTCTCCCACCATCAGAAATCTGCAGCAGCAAACAGAGAAATCTGACAGCTGCCCCCCTCCTCCCCCAGCATGCACCGCAGCATGCAGCGCAGCATGCAGATCTGCAGCTCTCACCAGCTGCATCAACTCGTGCAGAGTTTATTCTAAAGTGTCCTTGTCCGTCTCGTGACTGTTGCAGCTCACCATCCCTGCGTCAGTGCGCGCGTGCGTGCACGTACGCGGACAAGCAAGCGCGCACACAGCATCGCCTTACCAGGAACTGTGCAAAGGGGAACATGTTAACCAGGAAATGCAGCCGCTAAGTTGACCGGAGCTGCGCCGTGCTCGAGCTGCAGCGCTGCAGGCTGCAGCTCCGCATGCACGGCTCGGCTCGGCTCGGTGTTCTTACCTCCCTTCGCCTGAGACATTTCCCCTCTGCTCTGATGGGGGGGAGGGGAAGCACAAAAGACTTTGCCTTCTTTCTCGCTCCCTCCCTCCATCGGCGCACTGGAGCTTCAGCGGCTCGCTGCTGCAACAAAGATGCAAAACACGAGCCTCGATCTTCATGCACTTGGAGCCTTCGTGCGTCCGAAGCGTGCGTGTCCGTGCACGGAGCGCCGGGACGGATGCACGGCCCCGCAGGCGTCGGGAGAAGCGCTAATTTCTGCAAATGCGCTGCAAAGAATCCTCCGCAGCACTTACATGATGGGCCAGGGCTGGCAGCTGAGAGCTCCTAACTTGGATCACTGAGTCCTGCGAGACAAACGTTCTTCCTGCTCGCAGCGCGGGGGATTGTGGGAAATGAAGTGCAGCAGTTTATACCTGGCAGGAGAGCTGAAGCTGTTCAGAGGAAATATGAAATTCTGAAACTCCTTCAGCTGGTTCCTCACAGCAACACCGTTATTTGTTTACACAAGTTTATGAATTTAATGTTTAAATATGCAAATGAGCCTCATCCGGTTGTGAAATGTCAGCTTCAGTATTTTACTGCCGCTCTTACTTCTCACTTTTCTATTCTTGTCTTACTTTTAGTTATTTTTATTTTCAGTGGCATACTTAAATCTTATTGATTTTCTACTGAACAGCATTTAGCAATAGAAATAGAAATGCAATAAAATGTCTTTATTGTCATTAAACAAAGTACAGCAAAATGTAATGAGCTGCTCCCAAAGTGCACCAACAATGCATGCTATAAAACATTTTAAAACACTGTAAAACTATCAAAACACACACAAACATGTATTTTCATGTTATGTTACTTTAAGTATTTCCTTCGGGTTTAATAAAGTTCTATTTTGCATTATTTTCCATAAAAATTCAACAAAGTCAAACATTTTCACTCCATTGATTAAGAAATTTTATCAACAGCCAAAAAAATATGATTTCTTTGTTTCTAAGAATAAAATGTCAAAAAAAATGCTATAAATCAAGCTGTGAATGTTAAAGTACAGGAACAAAATACAATCTAAGTAGCAATAATGTTTGTTTTTGTTATATCTATCAAATAAATAAAAGAAAAGAAAGAAACCAAACAAAAGTGAAATCAAATGACAATTTTCAGTTTAGTTTTAAAATTTCAGTAAAAATCTTTTATTGTCAGGTAACATTGATCAGGTAAGAACAACAATCACATGAATGAATGAACTAACGGTCGTTTCTACGGCGGTGTGGACACTGAAAGTCTGCTTTTGTAAATAAATACTGACATTAAAGCACAAGATAAATGTAAAAAGTTCAGTTGGATGAACATCTGGTGCCCAGCGAGCTTTGGTTTGATGATTTATTGATGAAAAATGTGGCTTTCTGTATTGAAAATTACGCATAACTGCATATTTAAGTGACCATGTCTTAAATATTATCGCTGAAAACCTTTTTTATTCAACCTTCAGATCAGTGCTCACTGGGTGATGAAAGACAGCTGCGACCCCTGAAGTGTAAATGCGGTAAAATAGCACCAATATTTGAGAATAAAACAAAGAAACTGTGGAAGGAACAAAACCTCAAGCATGAAGAACAAGAAGAAGAAGGCTGGTGAGAATCTAGACTTTTCTTATTGTCAGTAAATCCCATGAAAAACCCAAACCCCAACCCTAATCCAAAACCTGAGCGCAAACAGCTGAGCTCTGGAGTTTTTAGCTAAAGTTAATGAAGCTGGAGGAAACTATGAATTGTTGGGGACTATTTTCTGCGGTAGATTAACCCTTCATCAGGTAAGTGATTCCACCTCTCAGTGAAGTTGAGAAGCATGTGGTTTTCATCCAGCCAATCAGCGAAGATCCCTCTACGTTACATCACACTACATCGTGGCATTTGACCAATCAGCAGAGGCCTGGAATGTCTCAAACTTTCTCTTTTCTCCGAAGTTGGAAAAAGACGGACTTGCAGCTCGGTCCTCTTCCATATTTGTGGTCAAAACGTCAAAACTAACAATGGTTAGTTGACGAAACTCACACATTTTACGGTTGAGGGTTCCATTTCTTGGAATGCTTTTTTTTAAACCACTAACAGGTTAGGGAACTTCACTGACCTTACATTTCAACATGAAAATGACAAATTTTGAAAAATGTCACAAAAGCAAAGAAGTCTAATGTTCTCCAATAACACTCCAGGGTTGAATTTTTGAATTTCAAAATATTTCAATGAATTCCCTTTAACCCTTTGATGCACAACATGGGTCAAAAATGACCCAAATTCAATGGAAAATGGGTATCTCTTGACCCACATTTTGCATTAAAGTGTTAATCCAGATTTGGTACAGGATTTATTGGCAATAAGAAAAACATGTGCCACTGTCTATTTCTCGATTTTTCGCCATCATGAATAAAACTCTGGTTATTCGCTGCCATGGAGATGAGAGGAATGATCCGAACGCCACAGAGGAGGACTCGCATCCGCGACTCCCCGATGGGATATGATCCGGTGCAACAGGCCAGATTAGCCAAAACATACTTTGGCGGGGGGGCTAATCTGGCGTGTTCCACCTGGTCAGTTCTTGGTGCTGATCAGGGTTTGGTACAGCGGCTTCACCACCACGTGGAGCAGCAGCGAGCTGTCCAGCAGGTACTCGGACGTCCGGCGGTACAAGTCGGCGTCGGCCAGAAAGTCTCCGTTCTCCTCGGTGCTCTGGTGGAAGTTGTAGACGTGCTTCACCACCACCTTCCCCTGCTGCTGCGCCATCACCATCACTGTCTTCTGGAAGTTCACCCCGGCAAAGTCGGCGCTGGACGTAGCCGGCGTGATGATGATGCGAGGCCGGCCGCCCTCTACTCGGGTCGGCTGCATGGTGCCGGTCTCGGTGTACATGGGCCTCATGCTGAGCGGCAGCCAGCGGGGCGAGAACAGCGCGTTCCAGGTGACCCGCTTGCTGGCGTCATGGCTGCTGGGTCCGAGCTGCGTCTGGAAGCTTGTGCTGCGGTCATCGCGAGTCGGGTTGTTGATGATCCAGGGCGAGCCCCACGTCGGCGACAGGTAGTTCCTCGGCACAAAGAGGCTGCAGTTGACGTCGAAGTATTTGGCCATCTGCAGCGGCGAGGCGGAATGGAACTGGTAGGACATGTAGAGCAGGTCACGTACCGACTCCTGGTACCGAGCCAGAACTGAGGACTGGGTCTGCAGCCGGAACAGCTCCCGAGGCGTCATCATGGCGTAACGGACCGCCCTCAAAGCGTTCTCCGCCGTCAGGCCGTCCGGCTCGTTCTGGAGGATCCAGGCCTCCAGGGCGGCGAACAGCTCGGCTTCGCTCTGCAGGATGAGATCGGACCTCTGCAGCAGCGACATGAGCAGCTGGCTGCTGATACTGACCCACTCACCGCTTTGCAGAACCGAAGAAAGGTTCCAGGCCATGAACTGCAGACAGCTGTCCCTCAGTGTCATGTCACCGGCCTGCAGGGCATATTCGTACCAGCCAGCCACGTGGCCCGATGGGGAGTCCCTGGCCAGATTCTGGGTCATGTACTGAGTGATGCCCTGCTGGAGGCCCAGAACCTGGTACTTAGTGGCCAGTTTGTGCAGAGGAATGGCCTGATCCAGACGCAGGGAAACCTCTCCACAGTACAGATACCTGCACAGAGAACAAGACTGTGAAAGAACTCAACTCCTGAACAACATAAAGCCAACAGGAAGTTACAGGATGTTTTAAGGCATCAGAACCTTTGATCATGTTCCAACTACAAGAACTGACTCTGTAGCACCTCCTTTAAAATAACAAATAATCAAATCATTTGAATGAGGCTGTTCATTATAAGTCTGCAGCAGGTTTTCGCATCTTTGGAGCTTTTGTTCCTGTTGGATTTGAGGCTGTTTTAAGGTGACCTGAATGAGTTCCATCTACAAGAACCAACTGTAGAACCTTGTTTATATCAACAAGTAATCAAACCATTTAAATCAGGTTGTTCATTGCAACTCTGCAGCTCGACAGCAGGTTTTAGCCTCTCTGAGCTCCTAGATTTGGTTGCTGTTTGTTTTAAGGTTGTTTGAAGGTGACCTGAATGAGTTCCAAGGACAAGAACCGACTCTGTAGAACCTCTTTCAGGGACATTACCCTAGATGAAAGAAGTACCTACTCCAACACTGGTATGCCGATTGGTTAAAGTCATAGAGGACAACAAGCACCATTTCTCTGACCTCTTGATGTCTGTGTTCTCCTCTAACATCCCCATCAACATCGTGAAATTCTCCATATTTGGTATAATAACAAAACTTCATTGTTCTAGTTCCTCATGGAACTGGAGTTATGTTGACTGTTTGTTGTTGTTTTGATGTTAACACCACGATCAAAGCTGCTGGATTCAACACCTCCATGGAAACAAAGTCTTAAAGGGCTGACTATGGGACAGTTGGGTCTGCTTTAGTCGTCAGCCGTCAGTAATCTTTTCTCTTTTCACTCTGGTGTGGTCTGTTGGGTTTTTCATAGGTTCACCGCTCGCTAATGATCAGAGAACTGAGACTGAACCCAACAGAAACCAAAAGTAGGAGCTAAAAGAGGCTGAAACCTGCTGTGGAGCTGCTTATTAACATGAAAACATCAGTTAGTGCAGCTTTAAGGAGCAGACTGAGGAAACAGAGTCAGGATTTACTGGAGATTTAGGAAGTGAAATGTGGTGTTTTCTAAAAACCTGCTGCAGTAAACAGGTCGGTTTGTAGTTTGCTGTCGACAGTAATCAGGTGAGTCTACCTGAGAGATTTTACCACAAAGCCAAAGTTTAATAAGGACTGAACAACATGTAACAGTAAAAGTAAAGATGTTTGAGTCCAGTTTCAGTCTTGAAAACAATGATGTGATTTTAGCTGCAGTCTGATGTTTCCTTACATCCAGAGAATCTCATTTGTCACCTGCAGCTCCACAAGTTGTGACAGATTTTACCAGAAAATTCTTTTGATTTCATATCACAGTTCAATATACTGAGATAATGTTTTTGATTAACTGTTCGGTTAGCCTGCGGGAAAGTTTGGTAAATGAAAGTTCCTGGGTGGAAATACACATTTTGTCTTAATTAACGTCAAAGTGACTGTTAATGAACACAGTTGCTCCGACAGAAGCCCTGAAGAGTTCATCAGTTTTTGATTAACCTCATTAGAATGAGAGATAAAAATACTTTGTTATTGATTTCTGCTGCAGCTCCTCAGGGTTTCACTGAAACTCCACAGGAGCTGCTATCGAGCCGCCAGCAGTTGGTTTCATGTTGAACTCTGCATCGATTGTTTGTCCCAGATGTGGAGCTGCAGCTGCAAACGTCAAACCTCTAGAGGGCGCCATGACTCAATCTGTCTGTCTGAAGGAATCATCAGAATTTACCCCGAACCAGATTTTCTCACCAGATTTTCTCACCTGATGAAACGGTCGAACACGGCGGCGCAGTCGGAGTTTTCTCTCAGCACCATCACGCTGCTGTTGCGGTTCTGCAGCATCTCCTCGAACACGGAGCTCTGCAGGGACAGGACCAGCGAGTGGACCTGGATCACCTTCACCTCGTCAGCGCTGGGCGTTTCCACCCTCAGAGAGACGTCGCTGCCGTTGCCTTGAGCCAGCAGAGCCTCCAGACGCTGTACCAGGATCAGGGAGTGACTGATGGTGTCGCCGCCGCCGTCCTGAGACCCGTCCACCTTCAACGGGCCTGGAGCAGGAAAAGTAAAAACACACTACCAATGTAAAAAAAAATCTGTAAAACCTGTGGAAACCTGGTGGCAGCAGGGCCAAAAAAATATGTTGTCAGATAGAATAAAGGAAGTCCTCGGTTTACGGCGTCCTCGACCTACAGCATTTCGTCGTTACATCAGAACTGGTTACGTGGAACTAGTTGGCGAGTGGAGCGGAGGAATACGTCGTTATAAGACGGCTTTGTTTGTCTGGCTGTACGCCACCTTGGATTGTGCTACATTCAATAAGTTTTTACCCTTCATTATGGCTCTTTTTGATGTTGACATTATTTGCAGTTTTGGTCTGATTTATTTATTGATTTTTTTAGGTCAATAATAATAATAATACATTTCAGCAAAATTTCAAAGTGCTATATTAAAGATATAAAAGAAACAAAAACAAAACAAACTGGTAAAATAAGAATAAAAAATGCAAATTCCAGGGACACATTTAATTAAAAGCTTTGTTCATTAAGCCTGTCTGTGGTCAGCATGTGAATTTCTACTTTTTTGGTGTTATTTCTAGTTTTATCTGTAACTTAACAAACCTGGGAAAATCTAAAATAACTGCAAATTGTTTAGAGAGGACTACATTTAAAAAGGTTTTAAAAATATGTTTCTAACAGTGTTCTGAAAATGCAGCTCAGAAAACAAACTATAAGTCTGCAGAGGAATAAATCAAAGTGGCCTAAGAGTTCAGTGGGGCAGATAGCGGGGCAGATCGCAGGGCAGATAGCGGGTATTGATCCTGACATTGATCAGCTGCTGTCTGGATAATGAGGGATTGTGGGTCAGGTTTAATTAGAGCTTCCTCCTCCTCCACTCTGTTACTGGAACGGCAGAAAACTTCCTCTTTCTGATTCTCCATAAATATCTGACACTTCCTTTCCCACCCAAACAAAACGACGTGAAGTCAAAAAAACGCAGGAAAAACAGTCTAGAGCTGTGGTGTCAAACTCATTTTAGTTCAGGTTCCACATTCAGCTCAGTTTGATCTCAAGTGATGAGTAAAATCACAGCAAAATAACCTAGAAATAACCACAAGTCCTAATGCTTCCTTTGTTTTAGTGCAAAAAAGTACATTCTGAAAGTGTTCCCATTTAAGGAATTATCTTTTTACCACATGCAATGAAAGACCTGAAATTTATTCAGAAAAATAAATTCAGTTTCATCAACATTCAGCCTCAATTTATCATTTCAACGTTACAACTTCCAGATCACAGAGGGTCCACAAAGGAACACAACATTTAGGCACAGATATCTGCCACTGAGTGATAAAGTGTTTTACTTAAATACAAAAGTCAGACAAAAAAAAGGACAAAAAACAACAAAAACACAACAAAATATTCCAAAAATGAGACACAGAATGACAACAGCGAGAAACAAAATGACAAAAAATGAGACAAACGACATAAAGGAGACACAAAACAAGAAATAAAACAAAACACAAAATGACGAAAAGAAGACAAAAAGATTACACACACACACACACACACACACACACACACACATATAACTCTTCTCTTAAAACATGTAAAAAAAAAATTTTTTTGCTGTTTTAAATACAGGATTTTTTTTAATGTCGACATTATTAAACTTTTGGCCAGTTTTCTGTTGTTGCTTGTTTTACATGTCTGTTAATTATTTTGTGTCATTTTGAGTTATTTTCTATAATTCCACAAAACATTTTTTTCTGTTGTTAATATTGACAAATATCAGGTAAATGATGATGTTTTATCCTATTTTTTTATATTTCCTAAACAAATGATCATTTGTAAAAATATAGCTTTCTATTGCGGTCATTTATTTTTACAGTTTAGGCCTGTCAGCAGTTTTTTTTTCTTTTCAATTTTGCTTTAAATGCATCAAACCTGAAAACCTGAATGTGTACCTTTTATCAGTGAACTGTTTTTAAATTGTCTCTGTTTTTAGTCTGCAGCACTCTGAGACTCAGACAAGTGAAAAGTGTGTTACAAGTAGAACGTATAATTATTATTATTATTATTATTGTTGTTGTTATTAAAGCTCCTACTGACTCACCTGCAGCAGCAGCAGCCTCCAGCTGAAGCCAAACGGCCACAAACAGAATCCAAAGCTTCATGTCGTCTGCTGGATGTGGATCCTGCTGCCTCTCCGTGGACCTCCAGGTCTCTGAATGTGGGGCAGACTGTCCTCCTCCTCCTCCTCCTCATCCGGACCACTGGCAGCCATCGATCGCTGGGTGGAAACAGGCCGAGGTTATTTCCATGATCCTGACTTTCCTATCCTTAGGTGTCACCATTGATCCAATGAGGAGACCGGAGGGGGAAAAAAACTGACTGGTTGGATCCAAAAACTGGTTTATAATGTTAAAAAAACACTGTGAAGTAGAAATAGTGGACAAAAATAAGAATAATGTGACCTGAGAAGCCTTTTATCAGCCACTATGTAATAATAATAAAATAATAATGTTAAAGGCATTATGGAGGATGTTTTTTTTGTTTAATTTGTCTGATTCACATAAAATGAATATACTGACCTTTAGTGGACTTGTATGTATGGTTTCTAAAAAATTAAAAATTAAAAAAAAATAACTGTGGACATGGCAGGACCTGAAAAACATCAGCCAATCAATGTGCTCGGACCGAGGCGTTTGGTTTGCTCCCTTTCCTGTCAATCAAAAATCTTCCGGCTCAGGCCTAGTTACGTAGATTACGTACGCCTTGGACTTACGTGTTTTCTGTATGTGTTGCTTTGGTGTAGCTTCGTAGTTAGCTGGCGACTTGTTTTGCTCATCTTTTTTTACATAATGGCAGATAAAGATCCAGGGGGACCCAGCCGTAAAAGACAACTTCACGAGTCCTACGCAAGTTTCTGGAGGGGGGCGTTTCTTCGTAAATGTTAAGAGGGGGGAGGTTAGAGGGGGTGAGGGAGAGGTTGTATGTGCGCATGCGCATGCTACGTTCAAAGTCGTAGGAAATTAAATCTCCTCTAATGCCTTTAATTAGACAAACACTGTGTGTAACATCACAGACATATCTACCTATCTATCTACCTATCTATCTATCTATCAAATGACACAAACAGCACAAAAAATGACAAAACCGAGACAAAAAACACGGAACGGCAACAACGATGCTCAAAACAGCGAACACAGCAAACCACAAAATGACAAAAAAATAAAACAAAAACACAAGTGAGACAAAAAGGAAACACAAAACAACAAAAGGAGAAACGAAACGACAAAAATTAGACAAAAAAGGACAAAACGAAATCAATAAAATTTTTATAAAGAGACAAAAACATGAGACAAAAAATGACAAAAGCAAGAAACATAACGAAAAAAATCAGACAAAAAAGACAAAAATAAGAAACATAACGACAAAAATCTGACAAAAAAAGACAAAAACAAGAAACATAATGACAACAATCAGACAAAAAAAGACAAAAACAAGAAACATAACGACAAAAATCGGACAAAAAAAGACAAAAACAAGAGAGAATCTTACAAAATGAGACAAAAAAGAACAATGAGCAATCTGGCATTTTACTTTATGATCAAAACAACTTGTCATGATCTAGAAATGATTTTAAATTTATAGTTTTACTAATTTACTGCTTACAGTTAATGCTATCTCTGTTAGTTTTACACTTCGAGGGCCGGACTGGTCCCTCTGGGGGGCCGGTTTTGGACCGCGGGCCTCATGTTTGACACCCCTGTTCCACAGCAGGCAGAGTGAACGCATTTTATCTCATGTTGGTGACATTTGGAAAAACATTCTACATGTTGATCCATTTTTTCCTCAGTATTTGCAAAATAAATACTCAACAAATCCAACTTTTAAATAAACAGATTTATGCGATTCTAACTGTCGTTCTGCACAGAAGACATTTATACTTCAGTCAGATTCTATTTATGGTTGTTTTGTTTCCATAGAACAGCAGGAACTTTATATCGTAGAGTAAAATGAATAAAACAATGAACAAAAATGAGGCAGGAGCAAAAATACAAACTGAAAATGAACTTTTCTGCCTAAACTCATCAGTCACACTGAAACCAGGTTAATTTGTCGACACAGTTTTCAGTTTAAATGCTCAAAGTTTAAAGTTTTTGCAGATTAATCATCTTTATTCCAGGTTTGTGTGTCTCTCTGCAGCTGTAGGTTTAGTGTGTCAGTGTTTCACGCGGTTCATCAGATGTTTGTAACTCTGGTTATTAATCAGCAGCTTCAGGCTCCATCAGTAGTTAAAGATCAATAACGTCTCTGTGATTCTCAGTAAACTCCTCATTACTTCTGCTTCAATAGTTTTAATTTCAACTGTAAACATGTAAAACTGAGCTGCTTGTTAAACAGAAAATTGCCTTTTTTAATGCATTTTAAATTTAAATTAAATTTTCCAGCCTTGTAGAGCTATTTACGTCTAATTAAATAAAGATTCTCATTATTTTTAAGTATAAACAGAACGAGTGCAGCTGATGTCTGGGATGTTTCTTCATGTCAGCGTCGTTGACTTTAAACTGTGATCACGTGTTTAAACTAAACTTCCTTCACTAAGCCAGCCCTCTGGACTTCCAGTAAGCTGTGTTCCTATTGGCTGTCCAGGTGGCTGCTTGGTGTAATCAGGAACACCTGAGCAGCTCAGTGTCTTCCTGCTTTATGTCTGCAGTCAAACATTTCCTCTGCTTCTCTTCACTGAACTGGGTTTGGCTCTGTTGCTTTAGTTTGTTCTTTAGGTGTTGGCTTGCAGCTTCCAGCAGTAAAATCTTCTTTAATGTGTTTCTTGGTGTGTTTTAGGGCTCTGTACTGGATAGTTGTCTTGGTAAATGTGGTTCTTTAGCCACAGTTAGCACATGGTGCTAATGTGTGCAGTGATTAGTGGATTTGGTGCAGCTGAGTTGTGTCTTTATCTTGGCTGTAGTGAGTCTTTAGAGGTTTTTGGTCAGACACATTGTGTATTATTGTTTGCGAACCAACATTGGTTGTCTAGAAGGTAAGAGTTCCTGTCCTGATTCTCTGTTTAAAGAGCTTCTCTGGTAGGCTGCGGGAGACTTTAGTGTTTGGGTTGTGCTAGTTTGGTTTTTGTCCGGTTTCATTTGGACGACTATCTTGAGGCCCCTCCATGTAATTAGTGAGGTTTTCTGTAACAGTTCTACAAAGCAACCTGCAGAAGAGACTTTGAAATTTTTTAGGAAGTTCTGGAGATGAGACTTTAGAGCAGCAGCAGTGGCGTCACTAGGCCTATTTTAGGGGGGCTTCAGCCCCCCAAAAATATTCTTAAGCCCCCCAAAATAATTTTATGTTCATTTATTTTTTAAAAAAGTTTTGTTTTTGTTTTTTTTACAAAAAAGTGCCGAAAAGTTCCATATAATGTGTCTAGAATATGAGTTTAAATACATAATCACATAACCAGTCATTTTTAACTTAGATACGATCATAAATCTTAGTTTCTCTTCACTTCATAGTGGAAGGTAGAGAGTCCGAGTGAATGCGTCGTTATCCAGTCCATTCCACTTGTTAATATGGAGCACGCCCACATCACTGAAATCCAGTCCACGTTTCCCCTCCAACCTAGGCTACTGGTACCTGCAGGATGTGTTTATAGGGAACGAGCACACAGAACGGAGGAGAGCAGCATTAGGAGAAGAACGTGAACAAGAATGGATATGCGAAATGTTTTCAGGAGAGTAAGTATTCGTCACTGCTGATAGTAACAATAAGTTAGCTCCAGCTAACAGCAGAAAGTCCCATGTAATTAATGAACCAAATGCTCCCTGTTTGACAAATAAAAACCTGGCTTCACACTCTGTAGCAGAGAGTCCCTGTAAAGGAGGCAGCGTGAGACGCTGCTGTATCTCTGTGCACGTCTTACCTTTGTTGTTCTGTGGTCAAAAGTTACATTTCAGCTCTAAAAGAACGCTGCTACTTAGCTAGCTAGTTGGTCTGAAATGCACTGTGAAGATTCTGGTTGTTCATAGAGTTAGGTGTGCACTTTTCTTTTTTACCATATGCTATCTTTGGGGTGACTTCCTTCTGGAGCATCAGCTCCAGCATCAGATGCACCAGCCCGATCTCACGAGGATTCGTGAAACTGTCACGTAAGTCACGGGGATTCGTGAAACTGTCACGTAAGTTTTAGTTTCGGTTTCGTGCGCACCAACACGATTTCGTCATGTTTTTCGTGCCGCTCACCACAAAATGCACACCAATGTATTTTAAACGGCGGACTTTTCGTGCCACTCAGAACGTATTTCAAAAGAATGTGTATATTATATTTTTAATGTAAAACCGTGGCGAATCCAACGCTATATTTTGCATGACATCGTCCCTAAACATAACCCTAACCATAACCCTAACCATAACCTAACCATAAGCCGGTGGTACACTTACCAATTTGCATAGGAATTTCAAGAATGTCCGGCGGCCGGCGGCCGCAAACGCAATCACACAAGCAGTATACGCCGATGGACAGCTTAGATCGTCATGAATCCGCCGGTATAAACCACTTTCAGATGTGATTACCACAGCGAAAAACATTTCGTGGTGAGCGGCACGAAAAACATGACGAAATCGTGTTGGTGCGCACGAAACCGAAACTAAAACTTACGTGACAGTTTCACGAATCCCCGTGAGACCGGGTTGGATGCACACAATGAAACAGGAGCTGAGCTCATTCACGTGTGATTATGTGAATAATGATGATGATGATGATAATAATAATCACTCCACCCCTTATTGACCTGTAGCAGTCAGGGCAGAGGAGCAGAGAGAGTGAGAGGGGAGAAACCTCTACTGGAAAGGTGAGTCTAAAGGATTTTACAGGAGAGAGTCATTTGTGATGCAGACAGTCTTGGATTTTTATGGAACTTGATATGAATATGAAATATGAAACATTTCAGTCCAGGTGCACCATATAAGACTTATTTAACTTGAGCTTTTATTTATTAGAGTAATGATTGGAAAGTGGAGATAGCCAAGAGAGAGAGATATAAGCCAAATATACGACATAAATAAATAATTTTGCTAGTTTTGGATCTAATATGACTCTGTTTCCACTGGTTGGACTAAAGAAGACTAAGACCAGGAGCACTGTGGCTCTAGAGGGAACACTCTCCTCTATTATGACTATTAAAATGGCTGGTTTGGAGCCATGCAATAAATGGGAACCCACCCCAGAGATCATCAAGGCTTCAAAAAAGGCCATAAGGGAGTACAACATGGCTCACAAAAATTCATTTTTCCCTGTTCTTTTCCTGTTCCTGTTTGCAATTGTGCCATTTATTCTGAGTTGACAGTCTTTATTATTTATTTTTGGGCCTCGTTAATAAGTTATTCATTCATTTAGTCCTGGGTTTAGTCCATGATACCCTGCTCCTGTGATATCCAGTCAGATCTGGTTTAGTCCTGATTTTAGTTCATGCCATCCTGCTCCTGTGAGACAGAGTTTAGTGTGTGATTGTAATTCTGTTCAGTGAATAGATAACTTAAGTTATAAAGATGTTTTGCTTTTGCTTAAGCACTTTTTATTGTTTAGTTGCTGATGTGGTCAAATTGAAGCTGTTGTGCGTTAGAATCCTCCAAGACAAATGTTACAAGTGGTTGCTGGAGTTATTTCAGTTATGCAGATATTTATGGAAAATGCTGAAATGTGTTGTGCTCATCCAGCCACAGAACTTTCATCCATATTTTACATGAAGAGCTATTTTCAATACTGCCTGCCGTTGCAGTTTTTTTTTTGCCTTTTTTTTAGCTCAATGTTGTTTTTTTATTATCCCGCTATAATAAGATTTTAACAAAATGTTCATAAAATATACCAGAATGCAGGAAATAGATCAGTAATTTTCAAAATTTTCTGGGGGAGGACCCCAGACCCCCATCAGCATCCTGCACAAACCAAATCTCACTCTGAGGTCTGGTCACAACTTGGCAACTCTGAGTTATTGTGTTGTGAGCAAAAGTCATGGACACTGTGGTGTAAAACATTTACACTGTAAAGTATCTCTGAATAAATCTAAATCTTAATGTGGAAAAGCAATTTCTCAGTTTTTGTTTGCTGTAAAATTAAATGTTCGCTCACATCCTGTGCATCTCCTGGGGGCTAAGCCCCCCCTGTCCTTAAAACCTAGTGACGCCTCTGAGCAGCACAAACATTTGTCAGCAGTTTGAGCAGGAGAAGGTGAGCTTCAGAGTAGAAATGAGAAGGAAACTTTCTTGACCCGTGTGGTGAGGTCCTATACCAAGAGTTTGAGCAGGTTGTGAAGAGTCTGTAGTTCTTTGGTCTGAAAGCACCAGAAGAGTCGACTCATTAAAAGAGAAAACAGGAGATATTGTTGGTTCTTATGTCGCTCTGCAGTTTCCAGTTTCCTTAGAATGAATATCAAGTTTCTATTTTAAATGATTTACCGTGTGAGCCCAAGAAGACTTCAATAAACTCCCTCCATCCCCTGAACACAACACATTTTATTACCATGTTAAATCTTTTTTCAAATATGTTTTTGAGTTTGAATCATAGTTTTTTCTCTTTGCTTGTTTAGTTTTGTCATCTGTGTGAAAGGTGCAAAACAAATAAAGTTGAATTAATAAACTACATAATTTGTGGAAGAGGTTCTGCTGCTCCACCGATAAATAAACCAAATGTTATATCAGAATTAATCCAAACGAGGAGAACAGAGTCTCGGCTGCCTCCTCCATGCGACCTGTCAATCATTCCAGACCAGACTGTCAATCAAGTTTAGCCCTGCCCCCTGCCTTCTCTAAACTTGAACGCTCTATAAAAAATTCAGTATTGATTTATTTTAAGATCGGCCACCTGATCTCTCATTTTGACCATGAAAACTAACGAAAGAGTTTTTTTTATATATATATACAGTCTATGCACCGTACTCTGTTTGGCTCCACACTTGCTAATGACCACTTCTGGTCTCAGAAAATGAAAAAACGGATCTTTTTCGTTTCTGTCTCTTACCGATTTTACTTTTTTGTTTTTCTAAATATAAAATGAAAATCAAAGCATTTTTAAAATTCCGTATATCCCTTTTTGATCATGAAAAGGAAAAACGCCCTGTATTTCAATTTTAATTTTGTATTTTAAAACAAAAATACAATAACCACTCATTTTTTGTTTTTCAGTACTCGTTTCAGAATGGAAAATCCATCCATCCATTTTCTTCCGCTTACCCGGGGCCAGGTCGCGGAGGCAGCAGGCGAAGCAGGTCATTCCAGATGTCCCTCCCCCCAGCAACGCTTTCCAGCACTTTCTGGGGGATCCCGAGCCGTTCCCAGGCCAGACGAGATATATAATCCCTCCAGCGAGTTCTGGGTCTCCTCCCAGACGGACCTGCTCTGAAAACCTCCAAAGGAAGTCTCCCTGGAGGCATCCGAATCAGATGGCCAAACCACCTCAACTGGCTCCTTTCGATGCGAAGGAGCAGCAGCTCTACTCCGAGCTCCCTCCGGATGTCTGAGCTCCTCACCCTATCTCTAAGGCTGAGCCCAGTCACCCTATGGAGGAAACTCATTTCGGCCACTTGTATCCGCGATCTTGTTCTTGCGGTCACTACCCAAAGCTCATGACCATAGGTGAGGGTTGGAACGTAGATGGACTGGTAAATCGAGAGCTTCGCTTTACGGCTCAGCTCCCTCTTCACAACAACGGACCCGTACAACGCCCACATTACTACTGACACCGCACCAATCCGCCTGTCCATCTCTCGCTCTATTTTCCCATCACTCATGAACAAGATCCCGAGATACTTAAACTCCTTTGCTTGGGGAAGCAACTCCCCTCAACCCAGAGGGAGCAATCCACCGGTTTCCGGCAGAGAACCATGGCCTCGGACTTGGAGGTGCTGATCCGCATCCCTGCCGCTTCACACTTGGCTGCAAACCGCTCCAGTGCGTGCTGGAGGTCACGGTCTGAGGACGCCAACAAAACCACATCATCTGCAAAAAGCAGAGATGCGATCCTGAGGTTCCCAAACCGAAAACCCTCCCCACCACGACTGCGCCTTGAAATCCCGTCCATGAAAACCACAAACAGGATTGGAGACAAGGGGCAGCCTTGGCGGAGTCCAACACCCGAGTTTGCGGACACAGCTTTCACTTTGGTCATACAGGGACCGAACAGCTCGTAGCAACGAGCCCGGGACCCCATACTCCCGTAGTGCCCCCCACAAAGCTCCTCGGGGGACACGGTCATAGGCATGTCAAGATCCACAAAACACATCTAGACTGGCAGGTCAAACTCCAATGACCCCCTCAGCAGCTCCGCAAGGGTAAAGAGCTGGGGCCTCATTTATAAAACATTGCGTAGGATCCATACTAAAGTTTGCGTACGCCGATAATACGAAAAGGGCGTATGCCCCTCGCCCCTGATTTATAAAACTTTGCGTAAGCACAGCTGCATGCTATTTCTTGATAAATCACACACCAGCTGGAAGATTGCACAGGTGGATCCACCTCACATTCCGCCCACAACACACCCACATTTTACCATGAATGGTCAATGCAAAGTAACTCATGAATGTATCTGTATATAAATAAGCTGCTGATCCACGGCATTTTACGCAGCGCTGGCCGGCAGTCTTTTCACTGCTGTGCGTCAGGATGAATGAATCATGTGTTGACCCAGGCCACCCTGCCACTAAATTTGTTATGATCATGTCCGATGTACAAATAATTTGCACACTGATTGAATGTGCATTTTTTCGGTTCACATAGACAAATTCATTTTCACTCGGGAGTTGTGGTGTGAAGCATGTGTGCCTGTACAGGCTGATTAATGGTTGGACGCTCATCCCATTCGGCCGCATATGGATAAATAAACAAAATTCTTTACTTTTTTTTGCCTTTTTACTGTGATAGTTGCAGTGAAGAGTGACAGGAAATGGGGAGAAGAGTAGGGGGAAGACATGCATAGAAGTGCCGCAGGCAGGAATCGAACCCGAGCCACTGCGTCAGAGACCACCCCTACAAATGGATGAGCCATACAGGCGCCGGGTGATCAGTAAACAAAATTATTTAATAAAGATCACCGCACCGGCCCCAGATACCGGCCCTTCGGTCAAACGACCGAATGAAATAACGTTCAATCCGCTCCTGTTAATATATGAACATAGTTCTGCAAATACAGTCGTCAGCCGAATGGCGCACTATATGAACATCTACAACGAGGGTTTATGATTATCAGGCTCTACAAGTCTAATATGTGATAACAATAAAGGTTTGAGATCAATCTGGTTTCAATTCACCACTTCATCCTCCGGCACTGCCGTTCCCTCTGTCTCCAAAATGTGCTTAAGCAAGCATCAAAGTTGGCGCACCGGTGCGCACATTCTCACGCCAAGTTTTTTTTAGAAATCACAACGAACACAGCGTACGCCACTTTCTACGCAAAGTTTGTGATTTACGCCCTGTTTTGTGCGTAAAGAAGCATCAAGAATCAAGGTTGGTGCGCCGGTGAGCACATTCTCACGCCAAGTTTGTTTTTATAAATCACAACCTTTGCGTAGAAAGTGGCGTACGCCACTTTCTAGCCCTGTTTTGTGCGTACGCAAGCTTTATAAATGAGGCCCCTGGTCCGCTGTTCCACAACCGGGATGGAATCCGCATTGCTCCTCCTGAATCAGAGGTTCGACTGTCAGTCGGAGCCTCCCTTCCAGCACCCTAGAGTAAACTTTCCCGGGGAGGCTGAGAAGTGTGATACCCCGGTAGTTGACCCACACTCTCCGGTCCCCCTTTTTGAAAATAGGGACCACCACCCCGGTCTGCCACTCCACGGGTACTGTACCCGATGCCCACACGACATTGTATGGATGATATAGTTTCTTTCCTGTAGCCCGACAGCCCTGTCCTGACGTCCTCACGAGTGAAGAATAACGTGCAGAGTAGCGTCGGATCTCCAGTTCGGGAATGGACGTCATACCGCGATGGATTACATGGAAAATCCAATTGCCAAAATATACACGGACCCAAAATGTCAAGTTTTTAGTTCTTTCAGGTCCATGTTCGGGAAAATATTCTATTTACATCATTAACATTTCACATTTTAACACCCAAAACTGGTTTTACTACTACAAAAACAACCAAAAGTGAGAGTCTTGCAGTCAAAACGAACACACCAATCTAAAACTATAGAATCATTAAACTTAGGGTCTTGTGGGCAAGAAAAATAGGATTTATTGACCAAAACAGTTCCAGTTCTACATCAAGTTACTGTCGAGCTGTTTAATTTATGACAAAAAATTAAAATTTTTACAGGTATTTGCGTGCAAAAGTCTTAAAGCCCGTAGATAAACGTAGTGGAGTGAAAGGGCTTTCTTCTGTAAGTTGCAGCAATAAAATTCAAATTTAAAATTGTGCTTCACTGCAGTATGTGAGTAAATGTGCGTCGTTACAGAATCCTAATGTGAAAGAAAAACTGTAGACAACATTAAACTGAGCGTCAACTGTCAGAAACTAACTGTGTTTCCATGTTTCATCCAGCAGAGGGCAGTCTGACTTCAGCTCCAACATCCAAGTTCAGCGTTTCAACAAAGTCTGATGATAAACCAGAGAGCTGATCAACAGGAAACAGTGAGTCAGAATCAACCATGACAAGACGATTCTACAAAAAAAAGAGTCGACAGGACGTGAAAAAATGATCATAAAGAGACAGAAATAAAGACATTAATCAAAGTGGTCCTCCAGTAAGTTCCTCATGAAGAAAAACAAACCAACCTTCACAGTAAAAACATTTAATCATCACTGATCTCCAGAAAAACTCTTTTATTCCCACTACAGTGTCCATTTCACTGCTTGTTGCACATCTGCTTGTATTTATTCATGAACTATACGTATTTTAGTGTCATTTTATATGAATCTCTTACATTTTTTGGATTTTATGTTGCACTAGACGCCTAAACCCCAACATAGTTCTCCATTTTCCTACTATTCTGAATCTTAAATCTTGATTAAAAACATGTCAGAAATTAATTTTATTTTTGGAGGAGGAAAGTTTAAAGGCTGTGAAAACATAACAGTAGCAGCTGGAAGGTCATTCATGGAGCACATTCTACACCAAAGTCAATGCAATTTATCATAATTTTAAAGAAAAACACTTCAGATCTGCATTGAAAGGTGACTGGATTCTTCCTTCAGCGATGCTCCACATTGTTTCATGGACGAAGGCTTGGTAGTTTTTATGTAATCTCACTGACAAAAATGAAAAAAACAAACGGTGGAAAGAAAACAGTGGAAAGAGTAAAATTAATCTGTAAATATGGATGAAAAGAGTTTAACAGTTAAATTTACAAGTAGAAGCAAGTAAACATTAAAAAATCCATTAAGTAACAATTTACTGTTCACATTTTTCTTTATTTTATTGTGTGTGTTTACTCATTGTTTTCTGTGCTGCTATTCAGAATCTTCCTGTTGTTATAAATGTGATTTATAATAAAAACTGAGTTGACATTTAAAACAAAAGACACAGATTTAAAGTGATTTCGAGTACAGGAATAAGGTTCATGTTATAAACTGATCTGATAAGTTTAAATATTGAGTTAAAACCCACAATTTAATATATTATACATGTTACATTTCTTGTAAAATATAAGTGAAAATACAATTTAGTCGACTTTCTAGATGGAAAAACTTCTGAAAACGAGTTTTAAGAGGTTAAAATAAACTTAAATATACCTTATGATGGTATTTTATAGAGAGCAGGACGATAAATTGATTTGAGAACAGTTTTTTTTCTGTCGGTTCCATTTTAAACCGATAATTTAGTGTTTCTGAGCTCTGACAGCGTGTTATCTACTTTGCTGTAATGGTTTTATCTCAGGTTTATCTGACAGAACTCAGCTTAACTCCAGGTGGAACCACTTCTCCATGTCAGGGAAGTCTTCCAATAAACACTGAGATCATAGAGAACTTTCCTCTGATACGACTTATTTAACCAGCAGAAGAGCAATGTTTTAGTTTCTCTTATAAGACTCACGATGAAGTTGATTACAGAGGTAAATATGAGCGAATTAACACTAAATTTGGTTCATTTTACAGGAATAAATCGAGTTTTCTGTCAATAAGAAGATGCTTTTTAAAGTTTCAATTCAGGTTTATGTTGATATTTTAGGTCTTACGTCTTTAAAATTACATGTTCTAATAGTTTTTACTGTAATTTTTGGTGACCTTCCCTTTCTGTTGTTTGTCTTACTGTTGTCTTTTGCATTTTTTAGTATTTTCGAGTCTCTTTCTAGACAGTTCAAGTCGTGTTGTTGTCGCTCATAGGTACTTCTCAGTATTTCTGAGTTGCTGTCATTCATATCTTGTTTTTTTCAGTATTTTCAAACCTCTTTGTTGTCATTTATGTGTCTCTTCAGGCATTTTGAGTGTCTTTATTGTTGATTTTTTTTAGTAATTTCAAGATTGGTTGTTGACATTTGCATGTTTTTTTGTATTTTTGAGTTTTTTGTTGTTGCTTGCATGTCTTTTAGTAATTTCGATTAATGTGTCATTTTAGACATTTTGAGTCTCGTTGTTGTAGTTTGTACGTACTTCTTTGAGTCTTCTTGTCATTTACATCTTGTTTCTTTCATATTTTGGAGTCTTTTTGTTGGTACTTGTGTGTCTATAAAGTATTTTCAAATCTTGTCATTTGTATGTTTTTCTTTTTGAACATATATTTGAGCATCTTCTTGTTATTTACGTGTCTTTTCAGCAATTTTGAGTGTCTTTATTGTTGGTTTCGTGTTTTTTCCCGATACTTTTGAGTCTTGTTGTTGAAATTACTGAAAAGATGCACAAATTACCAAAAGTTCAAATGCACTGAAACGGCACAAAAACAGGATTAGTTGTCATCTGAATGTTGTTGTTTTTTTGTACTTTTGAGTCTTTTGCTGTTGTTTACATGCCCCCATTTCCATCTTTTAATGTTTTCTTTATTGAATACGCTCAGTTGATTGCGTAACACTGCAGATGTTGGTTATTTTTTCAGAATTTGGAAAATTACTTTCACTCACCGTGCCCCAGCAGGATGAAATAAGAAGCAGAGCAAACTAGAAAGGCACTTGGAGAGCGCATACCTCCGCCATGCCGTTTGTCTGTGCGTGTCTGTGTGTGTGTGTGTCTGTGTGTCTGTTAACAGCATAACTCAAAAAGTCATGGATGGATTTTCACCAAATTTTTACAGGATGTCCGGAAGAGCTCAAGTAAGAATCGATTAGATTTTGGAGGTGATCCAAATCTCAATTGTCCTTTGACCTTCAAAAAATTCCTGGATCCAGACAGTGATTCGGATCACCTCCAAAATCTAATCGATTCTTACTTGAGCTCTTCCGGACATCCTGTAAAAATTTGGTGAAAATCCGTCCATGACTTTTTGAGTTATGCTGTTAACACACACACACACACACACACACACACACACACACACACACACACACACACACACACACACACACACACACACACACACACACACACACACACACACACACACACACACACATGTTTGTACTTCTATCTTAGTGAGGACATCCATAGGCGTAATGCATTTCCTAGAGCCTTACCCTAACCTTAACCATCACAACTGATTGCCTAAACTTAATCCTTACCCTAACCCTAACCAAACCTCAATTCATACCTGTTCTCTAAAAACAAGTCTTCACCCTCAAACATGGCTGTTTCAAAGTGAGGACCGGCCAAAATGTCCTCACTTTGTAAAAATGTCCTCACTTTGATAGTTAAATGCAGAAAATGGTTCTCACCATGTAGCAAGTACAAGAACACACACACACACACACACGGACAGACACACAGACGGACAGACAAACAAACTCCGGTGATTACATAACCTCCTGGCGGAGGTAACTAAAGCTATTTTGTACCTTAAATGCTCTATTTCTTGGCAATCGTTCTTTAAAATTCTACAAAATTGCCTTTTTAATATTTGTACTGCTGCTTTTAACTCGATTATCTTTTATTTTTGTGTTTTCCGGACAGAATTGAGGCTCCTCGAGACACTTAGAGGCTGCAGAGAAGCTAAAAGTCAAACGATTCCTTCTGTTTTTATGCTTTATGGCTGTTATAAATGGTCTCATTGTGGGAGTATTTTAGAGCATAAATGGCTTTCGAACGGTTTGAGGTTCAGAGGGTTAATTAGAGGATAAATCTGATTTATAAAACTGATGTCAGACGGTATTTTTAGCACAAAGACTGGTAGAGTTACAGCACAGTCCCTTTTCTTTGGTAGAAAAGGTTTCTGTGTTGCTCTGAGACTGGAGAATAAACACTGTTGGATGTTTTGAAGTCATGTTTTGGGGATTTACATGAAACTTTTCTGTACGTTTGTGGAAAAAAACCCAGCTTATGTTTTACAGGAGGTTAAATATTTTGCTAAAAGGCCTCTGGTTTGACCAATGAGCCTCTGTTTTCTTGTTTTGCATCATTATTAATGACGTTCTCAGGCTCAGGATTGTGTTGTCATTGTGTTGGGTTAGAACTGAAATGATGAAGTTCTCCCTAGACGCTTGTTGGCTTTACTGGAAAAAACGTCAAATGCAGGTCTTGATTAAATAAATAACAGAAGATCGGCGCCAGATAGAGTCACTGCTTTGGTATGACTTGAAGAAATAACAGAAATGAGTCGAGGCTGGACAAGTTACTGATTACTGGATGTGAGATAGCTACACCAACTATGCTGCTCATTTTAATGCTATAGAGAAGGGGTGTCAAACATGCGGCCCACGGGCCAAAAGCGGTCCTCCAGAGGGTCCAATCCGGCCCAAAGTGTAAAAATTACAAAGAAGACATTAACTGCAGATTGTAAATTAGTAAAACTATAAATTTAAAATAATTTCTAGACCATGACAAGTTGTTTTGATCATAAAATACTGGACTGTTCTTTGTTCTTTTATCGTTTTGGTCTCATTTTTGTAATATTTGTCTTGTTGTTTTGGTCTGACTTTGGTCGTTTGTCATGTTTTTGTAATTTTGTTTCTCATTTTTGTCATTTTGTGTTTCCTTTTTGTCCCGCTTGTGTTTTTGTCTTATTTTTGTCATTTTGTGTTTCATTTCATTCGTTGTTTTGTGTATTGTTTGTGTCATTTTGTGTTTTTTGTCTCGCTTGTGTTGTCCCCTTTTTTTGTCATTTTGTTCCTCGCTTTTGTCATTTTTTATCCTGTTTCTGTCATGTGTCCATTTTTTGTTGCCTTGTAATTTTTTGTCTACTTTTTTGCTGTTTCATGTCATTTGTCTAATTTTTTGTTGCTTTGCGTCTCGTTTTTGTAATGTCTTGTTTTTGTTGTTTTTTACTTTTTCGTCTGACTTGTCATTTGTCTCACGTTTTTTTCGCGTTGTTTCTCGTTTTTGTTGTTTTGTGTTTCCTTTTTGTCTTGTGTTTTTTTTCTTATTTTTGTTATTTTGTGTTTTGCTTTATTCATTGTTTTGTGTATCGTTTTTGTTTCACGCTTTTGTAATTTTTGGTCCCGTTTGTGTAATTTTTTGCCTCTTTTTTGTCGTTTGTCTAATTTTTTTGTTGCTCTGTAACTTTTTGTCAAATTTTGTGTCTTTTTGTTTTGTTTCATGTCGTTTGTCTCATTTTTGTAATATTTGGGTTTTTTTTGTGTTTTCAAAAGTAAAATCCTCTCTTGTTCAGTTCCAGATGACTAAATATTTTGTCTTTGCGATCTGGAAGTTGTAATGTGTAAATGATAGACAGAGGCTGAATGTTGTTGAAGCTGAATTTATTTTTCTTCACAAATTTCCATTTGAAGAGTTTATTTGCAAAAACAGATAACTCCGTTTTGATACATTTTCAGAATTTTTTTTTTTAGTGTTTCTTTGAGATAATATCAATCAAACTGAAGTTGAGTGGATTTGACGCAGTAGAAAAATACATGACAAAACAGAAAAACAATAAATTATTGTTATTCTTATCTCAAGTAAACAATAAAAAAGAAGTCTTCTGAAAATGTATAAAATGGCGTTACCTGTTTCTGCAAATAAACTCTTCATATGTTCATAATGTTTTGTGAAAAGATATTTCCTGAAATGGAATATTTTCAGAATGTGCTTTTTTGCACTAAAACAAAGGGGAAATTAGGAGTTGTGGTTATTTTTTATAGGTTTTTTTTTTGCTGTGATTTTAATGGTCCGGTCCACTTGAGATCAAATTGGGCTGAATGTGGAGTTTGACATCTGTGCTTTAAAGTAAATGAAAGGATGAGACGGAGGTAAAGATTTTCTGCAGAGCATGAAGTGTGTGTTCCAGCAGAGATGAGATGTTTGTCAGAGCCGCTCATGTTTCTTCTGTCGAGCCTCTGATTGGCTGGAAGCTGCACCGAGCGGCGGTTTGGGAAGCCGAGGTTCTGGCAGACGTCCAGACCGAAGCATCACTTTATCTCACTGCAGCATCTCCCGCGGTCCTCCCACAGCTGCCTTTGTTTTCCAGCCGCAGACGTTTGAAAACTATAAATCTGCCGATAGACTCTGCAGGCGTGGAATGAGTCGCTTGAGTTACAGATACAGGAGAGGGTGCAATATCACTTAAATCTCAAATGATTCAAAATTGTGTCATCTCAGAGTAATTACATTTCTTCTAGGCTAAACAGTAGGATGTTTGCTCTTAATTAAAGTGAAAAATTAACAGCTTAGATTTGCTATATTAAAAATAAAGGCTCCACAACACCTTTGATTAGATTCTAAGGAGATTCTAATGTTATTATGCATTTTTTGTCAATAATTCTTAATAATTCAAGCACAAAGAGATGCAGTTTGAAGGACTGGTCATCGCATAATTCATTTAATGTTGTCTTCATCGAAAAAAAACTGCTTTTCTTTCAAAAATAAGTTCATTTCTAAGTGACCCTGAACTTTTGAGCAGTCGTGTAGACAGTCACAGTCCATAGGTTCAAAACAGAGAAAGTTCTGCTGGTTCCGGCTCAGTTTAGAACCATGTTCATGCAGTTAGAAATCACAGCTGGACTCAGTTTTGCTCCACTGTGTTTCTACTTTGGATCTGAATTCTCAATTAAGTCTCTTCTGAAGCATTTAGATTTTTGATTGTTCAAGTCAGAAGTACTGGAATTATTGAGAGGTGATGGAATTTTGAATTATTTGACATTAAAGTGATACTGCACAGTTCTGTACTCACATCTGTTAAACACTGTATATACTCTCTATGCTGCTAAAACATGCACATCTGAACTCAGCTGTCAATAGCACACTAAGTTCTGGCTCAGCTAAGATAAGCTCTGGGTCCTCTGGGTTGATTTCTGTCCATAAAAGGAAAACTTGACATTCAGCAGTATCACAGAGCAGAAATGTATTCCCTCTGCATCATTATTGCAGCCGCTCTGATCGATAATGAACCGTATCTTCATCAGCAGGTTCATTTCATGCTCTCCTGCTGCAGATCGAGGTCGGAGGTAAAACACACGACGACATGCAGCTGCAGGGCGACGGCGGCCATGTTGGGTCAAAACCAGCTCACGTAGGGTTGAGGTTGGCCAGCGGTTCATCAACAGACTGCAGATGAATTGATTAGCGTCTGTTTGCTTTGGAGCTTTGCTATCATCAACAATTTGCGGCCGTGAGACATGTTTTCTCAGAGGATTTAGCTAAATTAGGGGCACATTTGTCTTGCAGAAAACAAGTCGGCTCCCCATGTCTCCTCGCCTGTAATTGTGTTAGTTTCCTCTGCTGTCATGAATAAATACAGGAAATTAGAAAGCTGCTGCTGCTGCTGCTGGGCGTCATTACAGACAAACCCACACACAGCCGATTACATCAAAAACACCATGTTTTATTCATGTCTAATACCAGCTCATTTTGGTAGAATCTGATTTTCTTTCTCCCACGCTCTGAAAATCAGTCCTAATGTAAAAGTTAGATTCCTCCTGACACTTTAATTTCTTTCTATTACACCAGACAAACATGTTTTGATTTTATTAATGGCTCTGTGTGGATTATTTATCTACTTTGCACGTTAAGATCAGAGTCAAAAAGCAGGTCGCTTTACTCTGAACGCACATTTTCTTCTTTCATGACAGTCAGACTAACCTGATAATACACACTTCAGGTACTGTAGTATTAGCTGTAGGATCACAGTATGCTGTTTAGTACTGCAGCAACCAGAAGACGTGAGTCCATGTTTCCAAGCAGAAAGCATTCTGGGAGTTTAACCAGTAAAGGGGCACCATGACAAAGACTTCTGTGACACTTAATGCCTCGTGTTCGGCACAAATGAGTGGAGTCAAGCTGAAATTAACTGGATCATCAGTGTTTAATCCCAATGGTATTTATATTAGCTGCTATTATAGCCCTTAGCATGTGTTAGTGTAAAACTGACCAAACATAAACACATAGTTATGCATTTTCTGCTTCACCAACTCAGTACGTGTCACAAAATGCTGCAAACAGTTTCATTCAGTTTACTGATGTACAGCTGAGCAGGTTAGCAGATAAAACCTCAGCTCTGAATCTGTCATCAGGTTTGGCTCCTTTGGTTTGTTATTTATGAATTACTGGAAGTCTGACTGTGTTTTAGAGACTACTTCGGTTCACTGAAGCTTCATAATGGAAACGTTAAGTTATGATTGACCTTTAGCATGAGGAACATTATGTGGACATGCTAACGGAGTAAAAAAAGAGGATTTTTACCATTGTGACAGCTTATAAATAACCCTCTGAACCCTGAAACAGACGTGTGGGTTTGAACTGCATGTTATATTTTTTAGACCATGCATATTGCATAATATTGCCAAAAACACACCATTTATCACAACCAGAAATTGTGAAAACAAAAAAATCTACTTTTCAGGAGTCCTTGAAGGAATGATTTGCAGCTCCTACGAGAAAAGAAAACGTATCTAAGCGCCTTCATTTTAAAATTTGCCTAAATGAATTGCTTAAAACAACCCAGATCCTGTAAAAAACAACAAATTATAGAGTCTCTGCTTTAGGTTTGTTACATAAGAACCCTGAAAATCTGAATCTGTTTCTGTTGTCGGTTCGCTGCAGCTTTAAGGTGGAAATGTTGAGTTATGATTGATCTTCTAGCATAAAAAACATTAGCCCCATTCCTACGGTGTGATGAAAGCCGTTTTTAGCTGTAAGTCGGGACTCCGGAGAAAAAGTAAACAAAGCTGTTACATGCATCACGATATTGACCAGTTCTTAGGAAAAGTCATGAATACCAACGACTTTCCTGCATGTATGAGTCACTTTACAAGAAGGTAACAGAATATGTTACACTGTTTTTACAATTTGATCTACTTGATCACGTTTGGGAGCCATAATGAAGGGCAAAAAGTTAGAGAATGTAGCACAATCTAAGGTGGCGTACAACCGACGAACGTGAACAAAGCTTCTTATAGCGCCACATGACGACGTATTCATCCGCTCTGCATGCAATCTAGTTCCATGTAACCAGTTCTGACTGAACGCCGTAAACTAAAGACCCACCTGCAACCACTAATAAGGAAAAGCTGTATGTTAAACCGAGGACCTGGCCATAACCAGTTCCAACGTAACGACAAAACACCGTAGGTCAAGGACGCCGTAAACCGAGGACCCACCTGGAACCAGTAACTCTGAAACAGCGAAAAGCCGTAGGTTGAGGACGTCGTAAGCCGAGGACCTACTGTGTAAGGACATGTTAACGGGGTAAATAAAGTGGATCTTTACCATAATGATAGCTTATAACTACTAAAACAACTGTAATTTCTCAGTCAGTTTGGTTACTAAAAAGTTAAAATCAATCTGGTTTATATGATGTAAGATTTTCTGAGATTAATTTTAATCCAGTTCAGGACTAATACCAACAAAAAAACCTTCTTAAAACCATCTGAACGCTTGAAACAGACTTATGGATTTGAACTGCATGTAATATTGTCAAAAATACACCAGTCATAACAACCAGAAATTGTGAAAACAAACAAAAATCTAATTTTCAAAAGTTCTTGAAGTAATGATGTGCAGCTCCCATGAAAAAATAAACCAAATCTGAGCGGCTTCATTTTAAATTTGCCCAAAATAATTACTTAAAACAACAAATTATGGACTCTCTGCTTCAGGTTTGTTACATAAGAACCCTAAAGGCCTGAATGTGCTTCAGCTGCAGCTTTAGGTTGAAGCGTTCAGTCATGATGTCTTCATCATGTAAACACCACGTGGACGTGTTAAACTCTGGATGTTCAGCTGATAAGTTTAAAACATTACATTTTCTTAATTGCTGTGAATAATAACGTGTAAATTCCTAAATCCTCTGCCGAGAATGTGTTTGGTGTCTCGTCTGACAGCTTTTACTGTATTTATTTTGTCACTTTTCCAACTTTGGGGCTTCAAGAAGGATGTGAGACTCGGGGAGGTGTTTTCTCTCCTCGTCTGTTTCCCCTCCCCTTCGTTTCCACTCGCCTCGGCTTCATTTCTCTCCTCTCCCTCGGATCAGTTGCTGCAGTGATGAACCGGCTGCCTGGGCTCCACTTCTCCTCCTCATCCTCCTCCTCGTCCAGCAGGGACTCTGTCGGAGCCTCTGGGGGGAAAAGCCGAGCAGATCACCAGCTGTAACCGACTCCTGGAGCTGGATGTGAAGGTAAAGCCAGGGAAAACTCAACAGTTGTGTCTAGTAAAAAGATGATTTCTTGTGCAATCAGCTCACGAATGTCCTCAGATGTCGGAGCGAGGAACGGACTCATTATAAAAGTTATTTTAGGAAGCAGGTCTGGTCTGTCTCACGTCCAGCTGTTTCATAAGTGTTCTGATCTCAAGTGTTTTTAACCTCCTTAGTCTTCCTCCATTTGTCACCGTGTCTTTGTGTTTCTGCTGCTCGTCTGGATCCTGAACTCTGAGCATCACAATCTGCTGCTTTTCTTTCCGTGCAGCATCATGTGAAGCACTGACATGTTTGCTGGCCTTTATCTGTTGGTTCAGGTGATGAATAATTGAGTGGAGCTCAGTTTAACCCTCCCGTTGTCTTCATTTACAGGCACCAAAAAATTGTTTCTTTGTTTAAAAAGAAAAGCCATAAATTCAGCAAAAAAAAATTCCCCAAATTTCTGAGAATTTGCAAAACCTTGAGGAAGAAAATTCCATTAATTCCTTAAAAGTTTTACTTTTAAAAAATCCCCAAATTTTTGGCAAGAAGATTCTTTTAAATATTTTCAAAAAATGAGTGAAAATCTTCTTAAAAATCCTAAAAATATCAAAAGTGTATGAAAAAATCCCAAAATTCAGCAAAAATTCCTCAAACTTATAAAAATTTGCAAAAATCTTCAGGAAAAAAAATCCTTAAAGCTTTCCCTTGAATTTTTTTTAATCCCCAAATTTGGCAAGAAATAAAAATTTTAAAAAATAAAATAATATTTTCAAAAAATGAATAAAAATCTTCCAAAAAATACTAAAAATATCTAAAGTGATTCCATATATATCAGTAAAACTTCTAATATTTTTTAAGAACATTCACATAAAAATCAACGAAAATCCAGCGAATTTCGTTGATTTTTATGTGAATGTTCTTAAAGAAATATTTAAAAAAAAAATTTCCACCAAAAAATGTTCAAAGATTTCCCAAAAATGTTGAAAATGTGGACATCAAAATTTTCACTGTGAAAATATATTTTTTCCCACATTTTCGAACTTTTAAACGGGTCAATTTTGACCTGCAGGACAACATAAGGATTAAACCTCCAGAAACAGAAACACGCTTCTGCTGTCAGGTTTTCAGAGTTTCGCCTGCTGACATCTGACTGCAGGAGTCTGTTCAGTCCTTTCATTTCTCCTGACTGCAGCTGAACGATAGATGATTTAATCAAACCCTTCTGAAGAAAGAGTCTGAGGGACCCACGGGACCCGACGTCTGCACAGGAAAGCTCTCAGGACGCTCCAGGATTTCGGAGCTTCTTGGCTGGAGCAGAACTGGGCTGCTGCTTAACGACGGCTGCAGTAATTACTGGTCCCTCGCGTCGTGTTTTTCTGGCAGCCTCTCGATCTTCTCATTCATGAAGATCATCTTTCTCCCAGTCGGTCCTCCATCGTCTGTAGGAAGCAGATCAGGTGTCTGAGCAGATAACGCAGAGTCGCAGGTCTGCAGCGGCATTCTGCCTTGTTTGATGTGTAATCTTATACAACAGAGAGGCTCGAGTTCAGCTAGAGGTCCGGATCGGGTTCCGTTTTTATCCAGAAACGCTGCATGAGCAACTGCTGCAGTCAGACTGAGCCGTGGTAAACAAAGTCAAACTTTAGCGTGGATAGAGAAGTTAAAATCACACTGCTGCATGACTTTCTGAGTCTTGAATGCACCACCATTGAAGAGTTTGGGATCAACCAGATAGCAGAATGAAAAATCTTGATAACTTAGATCATTTATACAAGTTTTTAAGCAAAAATGCCCAAAATTGTGACTATTTGCTGGGCTTCTTTAGTCTTTCAAACAGAAATTTAATCTGTTTCCTTAAATAATCAGTTTTATCCCACCTTTCTAACACATTACAGAATGCATGCTTTCAATCCTGCACTCGTGTGAACTTAATTTTCATCCAGATGAAGACTCCACCACAAACAACAAGATATACTATTCAGAAACACAGTCAGATAATCTGAATACTGTAAATAGTTATTAGAGAAAAAAATAAATTGTATGAAAAAAGGTTTGAGTTAAAGGTAATCTTGATTTTTAAAGTAAAAACGCTAAAAAATTTGGGCTATTTGCTGGCTTTCTTTAGTATTTCAAAGACTTAAATAATCAGTTTTATACCACTTATCTGAGACATTACAGACTGCATCTCTTTGAATCCTGAAACTGTATGAAATCAATTTTAATCCGATGCAAGACTCCACCCCTAACAACAAAACCTGCTTTCTAGAAACGCAGTCAGAGAATGTAAATGCTGTGAATAGCTACCACAGAAAAAAGAATAAATAGTATAAAAAACTGTTTGAAAAAAGACAATTTTTAAAGACAGTCTTGATAATTTAGCTTGTTTTTTTGAAGCAAAAATGCCAAAAATGTGACTATTTGCTGGTTTTCTTTAGTCTTTCAGACAGAAATTGAATCCATTTCCTTAAATAATCAGTTTTAAAACACCTTTCTAAGACATTACAGGCTGCATGCTCTTTGAAACTTGCATTCATGTAAACTTAATCCAGATGAAGACTCCACCACCAACAATAAAACATACCATTTAGAACCATAGATAATTTAAATACTGTGAAAGCTATTACAAAAAACAATAATAAATTGTATGAAAAACTGCTTGATTTGAGGATAATCTTGATAATTTAGGTGATTTTTTAAGCAAAAATTCCGAAAATGTGACTATTTGCTGGTTTTCTTTAGTCTTTCAAACAGGAATTGAATCTGTTTCCTTAAATAATCAGCTTTAAACCACTTTTGTAACACATTACCTGCTGCGTATCATTTCCAACATACATGCATGGACCTGTACAGCCCACAACAGCAAGGAGAAGTTTTCAGTCGGAGGTCAGATGCTGCATCGATGCGGTTTCTCTGCATTCACAGCACACCTCCTATGGGAGTCTATTAATACTGGATGGGACATCCTATCTGAGCATGTGGGACGTTTCTCCACAACAAGACGTGAAATATGAGGAGAGTTTTTTATTGACAAAGAACCTTAAAAACGAAGTGGAACCTCTTCGTACCGTAAACGTCTCTGAGCTCGTATTTTCTTCAGAGCCGTCGGACGTGGAGGTTAATTTATGGTCTTTGTGAAAGCTTGGAAACAAAACAACATAAACACTGTGTCAATTCAGTAGCCGTTATGGACATTGTGATTGTATGACTATAAAATAGACCTTATCAGCGTGTTTTCCTACCTGCCAAGTGCTGTTTCCAAGACAAAGAATAAACTTTAGGCTCAGCAAACACAGATAAACGCTCTTTATGGTGCTCAGACTGAAAAATGGAAGAACTTTATCTGTGTTTCCAGGACATTCTTTTGCTATTTATTTAATCTTTACTGAAAATAGTTCTAGATTAAACAACTTGACTAAATCTAGAGGTCAGATGTGTTGATTTTAAAGGTATTTTACCAGGTAATAACACATGCCAAGACCTTCAAGTGCCTTTTGATTGATGATGTCAGCCAGAGATCCAATTTTAGCACCGTGGACGAAGTGTGCTCGTCTGCTGGGACAAATTTCCATTATGAGACGACCACAAAGTGTTGTCCTTCCTGATCCGACTCCCTCATTCACAAAACACGTCCCAGTCAGTCCTCAGACAGCTGCCGGCTATCTAAAGCCCAGAATACCCACCGTGAGCTTTTAGACCGACCCTATGGAAGCGTGTGGTTTGTGACAGTGATCTGTTACTACCCAATACTGTGTTTCACTATGACAGCACCCTCTACTGCCCGTAGTAATAAAGCTGCTATAGGGAGGAGGTCAGGGCGGATGGATGGGTCAACAAAACTTTGTAATTTAACACTGAAACCTGTTTCCAGGCATCAATAAAGCCCGTAAAAATAATCTTTGTGCATCACAGTTACATATTTAGGAATGTTTTCCATGAGAATATTTGCTTTCGTGCTGCAGGTTGAGAACACCAGCTCACTTTAGACTCTTCTCAAACACGATAAAACTACTTGATGCTACACAAAAGCAAATTGTAAAATTAGAGTAGCATTATGTGGACATACTAACAAGAAAAAACATTAGATTTTCACCAAAAGCGGTCTTTAATATGATCCAATATTACGTTTTGCTTTGGGAGAACAACCTTCAGTGGCCGCCATAACTAAAGTCCCCATAAGGAGGAGGTCAGGGTGGATGGATGGGCCAACAAAACCTTGTAATTTAACTCTACACTTTTACCAGGCATAAGTTGAATCCCTAACAATACTCTTTGTGTGTCACAGTTACATATTTAGGAATGTTTTCCATGAGAATTCCCGCTGCAGCTCAAGCACACCAGCTCACTTTAAACTCTTCTTAAACACTATAAAACTACTCGACGCTACACAAATGCAAGTTGTATAAGTAGAGTAACATTACTTGGACATGCAAACAAGGTTGAACATTTGATTTTCACTGAAGAGTGTCTTTAAAATGACCCAGTATCATGATTTTTCCTTCAGGAGAGCAACCCTTAGCGGTCAACATAACTAAAGTCACTATAAGGAGATCAGGGTGGATGGATGGGCCAACAAAACTTTGTTTCCAGGCATCAATCAAACCCCTAAAAAGTAAACTTTTTTTTTGTCAAAGTTACATATTTAGAAAAGTTTTGCATGAGAGTATTCATTTTCCTGCTACAGCTCAAGCACACCAGCTCACTTTAGATTCTTTGTCTATTTGTGGGAGAAAGCCTTAGTGTCTGTCAAAACTAAAGTCTCCATAAAGTGGAGGTCAAGGTGGATGGATGAGCCGACAAAACGTTGTAATTTAACTCTAAACTCTGTTTTTAGGCATCAATTAAACCCCTAAAAAGAAACCTTTGTGTATCCCCATTATGTATCTAGAAATATTTTCAATAAAAGTATTCACTTTCCTGCTGCAGGTCGAGAACACCAGCAACTCAGCTCAAACTCTATAAAACTACTCAGCGCTACACAAAGGCAAATTGTAAAAATAGAAGAACAATATGTGGACATGCTAACAAGATAAAACAATAGATTTTAATATGATCCAATACTATTTGATCCTGTGAGACCAACCGTTAATAGCTGCCATAACTAAAGTCACCATAAGGAGGAAGTCATGGTGGACGGATGGGCCAACAAAACACTGGACTTTACCAACTAAGACTGAAGCTGTTCTATTCCTGACTCAAACCCAACATCACTGTTTCATTACCGTTTCTTGTTGTTATCACAATGACAAAAGTTACAAAAAATGGTTAACTGATGACCTCAAATTCCACTAAAACTAACTAAATTACCTTAACTGGACTAAAACCGTGTTCCTTCTGAAGGAACCTGGGTCCAAATGAAGTACTAGACAAATTCTTCTGCCACCAAAGAGCCCTTGTTAAGAGGGTAGTAAACTGCTTTTGGGTTGGAGTAGAGAAAGCTAGCATGTTGTTTTGCTTGTTTTGAGTTTCGAGTCAACAACATGGAATTACATAGGAAACCTAGTGACAGCTGAAGATGACATCCAGGCCTAACGATCTATGCAGAGACATATATCAAGAAGGAATTGGAGACAGCAACCGGCAATGAGAATTTCTTCTGTAGAATTTTGTTATTTCTGCCAGTGTTTCATATTGCTGCTTCATGAAGCGTCGGTTCAACACATCTTTGTGAGACATTAGCATTGGAAATGCAATCAAAGGGTTGAAGAAACCTTTAGGTCGCTGGAAAGTTCCCAAATATTTGTCCCTTAAATATAAGGCCTTTTTCTCACCTGAAAATATGAACCAAGCTTTGAACCAAGATTCATGTTTTAGCTCAACTGTGAGCATTTAATCAAGTTAATGTTTTCAAGTTTTGCAGTTACACAAGCGCTCTAAAGAACTTTACAGATCACATCTTGTCATCACCACCTACAGTATGCCTCCTTGCTCTTTGAAATTTGTCCTTCTCATTGGTTGATCTAATGCAACTGTGCATCTTCATGTACTGGCATTATAGTTTGAGTTTTTCGTGATCTGCTCATGTGCTACTGTGGATCATTTTCCTTTTTTCTGGTTCTAATGATAGGTGGTATGTTCCAGCGATTGGTCTGACCCATCCAAATAATGTTTTAAGATAAGAAACAAAACAAACCTGACTCAATTTTAGACCAACTTATGTCAGACCAAGTTTTAGTTGTTATTCAGTCTGAGATTTTGGTTTGGATCCAGACAAAAAGGCCGTAAAAGTTCCTTGTTGTTCAAGGTGTTTGCTAACGGTTAAATCAGGTAAAGCTACAGGTCTTATCAGAAGAAGGTTGCTTAGATGCATTCCCTAATGGATCAATAAAGCATCTATTTATCTGGAGGGAATGTAAAGAAAGGCAGAAGGTGGTTTCTGTCTGTTTGACCTCCTCACAGTGAATTACAGCATTGATTTTGTTGATTGAGTTTCGATTTTGGCTCCACTGGGAGTTTATCACGCTGAATTAAAGCATCCAAGCACTGCAAGCAGTTGCTCCTGCAACTTTATGATCGCATTCCTGCTACAGGCCGTAAAATGTGCCGGGGCAAATGGCGCACATGCACATGTTTTGGTGGACAAATAGCCTTTACAATGATGGTAATTAAATAGGACCAACTGTTATCGATGGAGTTTGCCCCGCCGGCTTCGTGAGGACAGATTCATGAATGGGCTGATTGTGGCTCCGTGATGATGTTTATGTTGCTCGAGCTTTTACAAATGGTTCGTCGCTGAAAGCCTGAGAGATAACGGAGTCCAAATATGGCTTCATGGATGAGCGGAGTAAATTAGGAGAGCAGGCAGACTGAGAAAAACAGGATGGAGGGCGTCCAGGTGAAAAGGTTAAACTGGAGGAAGGGTCACGGCTGTCAGAACATCTGGTGTTGTCAAGCTGCAGTTTAATTGACTGATCACAAACTCAGCAAACTTTTACCGTCAACGGGTTGTTTTTGAGTCCATTTGACCAAGAAAACATCTGAGTTTTTTCTGAGGACGCAGAAAAATAATTTAATCTTAACCATTGGAAAAATTAGATTTATCGTCATTTCAAGCTGATATAATATCAAGTAAAGTCATTGTTTTCTATACAGCACATTTAAAATAACACTCTTCGAGCCAAAATCACCTTCTAGTGAAGAAATATGATTATGAATTGTTATAAATTGACCGAACAAGTTGAAATATGAAGGTCAAGACCCTAAAATACAGTTTATTATACAAATTTATCTGATTGATGAGCTCATAAGTTTACATACCCTGGCAAAATGTATGAAATATTGTCCTTTTTGTTGTTTTAGAAAATATATTTGATCATGGAAAAACTTGACTCGTGGTCAGACAAAGAATTTATTGTATTTAATCTGATCATTCATGTTTTCATAAAAGAATGGTAGATATTTTACAAATTCTTCCAGTTATGCAAGTACATTTAAGTACAAATACTGAACTTAAATACGGTTTTGGGGCATTTAATGACAATAAAATACATGACATGATATTAAATAGATAGAAAATAAAGAAAAACATGGAACAGTTCACATGAAATTAAAAGCTGGCTCTTAGGAGATTCAGGGAATCCTTAAAATTTGTTGGGTTTTCATCTGTACGGGTTAAAACTTCAGTTCACAGTAGAGTTTTAGCCTCAATATTTATATTAGATAGATTAAGTTCTGGAATATATATTAAGTAGAGTTGTAGCTAAATTGCAATAATATAAGAGAGAGTTACACTGTTGTGAAGTATTCTATATACAATTTAAGGGGTTTAATCATGCTTTGACATGTAATTTATTCAGCTAAAATCACATCATAAGTGACATAATAGGATCTAAACCTCGATGTTTAAACTTGTTTGGTTAATGTGTAATGTTAATCATAATCTTTATTCCTGTAAAGCAAACTTTACTTTACTTGAATATTTACGTTTTCTGCTTCTTTAATCTTCTACTTCAGTGCAGTTTGCACTTCTTACTCCACCACATTTTTGTTTGGCTAACTTCAGTGACTTTGCTTTTTCAGATTAATCTGCATATAAACTGTGATGTGTTATTTTTGGAAAGTCCAGCAGTGACACCTTGTTATTGGATTATTGGACCTCCAGGGAGGAATTTACAAACTAAACAAACCATCAGTGAAACAGAAAGTAATTAAAGTGATGAACAGATGAATGAATCAATAATTAGAAACCAGTGACCTCATATACATTATTCAGAATGTTCTGCATAGTGAACATTTTTCCTTTTCGTAGTTTAAGCTTATTTTGATGCTGATTCTCTTGTGCTTTTAGAGAGTACAGCCACAGAAACCAAATTGATTTGTAGCGGTAACCCTGTTGAGAACTGCTTTAAGTACATTTTAGAGCTACAATGTCAAATATCATCTGGTTACAGCTTCTTAAATGTAAGAATCTTCTGCTTTTCCTCAACTTTAATTGTTTTAAAACTAAAATGAGACATTTCTGTAGAAAACTGTGAAGGTTTTTCACTGTATACGGATATTTTATAGACCAAAAAAACTAACAAAAAGTAATTATCAGTGGAGTAAACTGGAACATAAATAGTGACTGATTGTCAACCTGACAGTAAAATACACTAAAAAGAATTATTTTACTCACAGAGGCTTAATTTCTCAAAGTAGTGTCATTTCAAGCCTTTAAAAATCATATCTGCCAACTCCATCATTAACTGGTTCCCTAAATCCATTCCAGTGTTCAGAATTTCAGCTTTAAATCACAGAACAAAACACCAAAACCAACAACTCTGACAGTCCTACTGTTTGTGTCTCTGGTTCTATCTAAAGTCGTAAATCTTTAAATACAAACATCTTCACATTTTATTCCAGCAAAAGCTCAGCAATTATTACAAAACTTGAGGAAACAGTGCATTTGATTGGGACTATTTCCAGCAGCAGATTACTCCACATTTGTTGCTCTAGTGGGTATTTGGGGCAGCAGGATGGTGGGTGAGTCAAAATAAACTACACTGAGGTGGTTTTATTGGTTTTTAGATGATGATGTGGGACAGAGGAGCTCTTTAAACCGGATCTATTACACAGAAAACACTCGACAGAAGCACTGGTTTACTGTTGTTTTTAGTCGTTTTGTGTGATTTGCTAACATTGGCCCATTTTGTGAAGCTTTGCATAGAATCTGACCTGAAAAAAACCCCATTACAAGCTTTTCCAGGTCATTTTCAGGGAAGACAAGAGCACTTACTCAAACGTAAATAGATAGGAGTCTCTGATAAACTGTTATACAACTTGAAGAAGATGTTTTCCCTTCTCAAACATCAGCATCAGTAGATGGTTTTCCGCTGCAGGAACTTTGTTAAGGTGGCTTTCTGTTACCATTGAGGTGTACAATCCAACAGCTTCAACCACTGCCGTGACTGAGTGCAACAAAATTGAAGATATTGGAAGTAAATTCAATTCTATGAGAATGTACGAAACATAGCAAAAGGGGTTTGTTATGTTCACCTACACTGGCAATCTGACATTGTGGATGGAGGTGTTAAAGGAGGTGACTGTTATTGGACGAAAACATCGAGAGGTTAGAAAAATGGTACTTGTTGTCCTCAATTACTGTTTAGATCAGCAGTTTTTTATGGTCGCCTGGACGTACCAACCCTTGTAGATACTTTTCCTCCCCTAAAAAAAGACGCTGAAGAGGTGCTACTATGGCGATGTGCAAAGTTTTTGGACTGCCCAACAACCTCAGCATATAAGCAAACATAACAAACATCCATTGTTCAATCTCATCAACCGTATCTCCATAAAGTTATATTTCTATACAACTAAACTGTATTCTCAATTCCCTCTGAAGGGAACATATTAAGGTCGACAGTTTGAATCTATCTTAGGAGTTATGAGTGAAGATAGCGGCATAAATCTAAGATTGGACCAAAGTTTGAGACTGGGGATGGAAAAGAAACCATAAATTTTGTTTTCTTTTATTCTTTATTTTCCCTGTCTGGTTCGGTTTAGGCACCAAAACTAAATGGTTTGGTTTAGGAAAATACCACACTTTGTTATACACTCTCACATCTTGTCAAGTACATCATGGTTTGTGTATAAATACGTCCATTTCACTACATGTTTTAAGCAACTTCTCCATTCGAGTTTTGTCCTATCTAATATATGATCAGTTGGGTGAAATGGAGCCACAGTGATGCAGTCAAATAAACGGAGAAGATGTTTTAATTCATTTACAGTCTAACGTAATCTGGAATAAATGAATGAAGATTAGCTGTACAGGAACTTTTGTGGATACTTGATTGACATGCTCATAGATCTGGAGTTACGTCCAGTAGATGGTAGTTCTTCTTGTTGTTTAGATGCAATTGGAGTTAAAGTCCCAATCAAACCTTTTGGTTCTTATACTATAATGGAAATAAAAAGGCAGAAAGGTTTGCTGTTCCTTTAAACATTTGTACTACTTAATAACAGAAGGAGAAAATATAACCAGACTAAACCTGAGTCCAGCAAAACCTCCAGTTTTTCCCTGACGTGAACCTCTACACACATGCCAACTGCCAAGTGGCCAACAAACTGAACTGGATGTTCGTTGGAGCTTCGGTAAAAACCAACTACACTTCTCTTGTAGGTTCTCAAAGACGTTTCAGACGGCTTCAAGAACCTACCCACTGTTATTAAGACAGGGATGGGATCAGCAAGTTCTGATATTAGCGGAAGGTTGTTGTGGGGGGGGCGGGGGTGGCGGCGGCGGCGCAGCAACTTCCAATCGCTGGGCCGTTTACAATCGTCGTTAACAAGCTATCGTTAACGTCGTTACCATCGCGCGGGAGTATCAGGGACAATAAAGTGTTCAAACTTGTGAAATCAGCGTTCAAACAAATGAAATCGGCGGAAATCGGCGGAGCTGCGGTAAATTCCCATCCCTGAAAAAAAGCGGAATTCCGCGAATTTGCGGAAAAATCACATCCCTGTATTAAGAGCATGAACATTTAGAGGAACAGCCGTGGAATCAACCGTTTCAGCCTTTTTCTTTCTATTGTGGTGTGAGATCCAAAAGGTTTGATTGAGACTTGAACTCTAATTGCGCCTAAACAACAACAAGAACTACCATCTAATGGATGTAACTCCAGATCTATGACCATGTTGGATATCAACCAAGTCTCAATAAATTTAAGCTCCCGTACAGCTAATCTTCATTCATTCCAATTACATTAGATTGTAGAAATCAAGTGGACTTCCTTTGTAGGTTCTTGAAGACGTTTCAGGTGAAAAGTCTTCAAGAACCTACAAGGGAAGTCCACTAGATTTCTAATTTCTACCGTAGCTCCAATGATCACCCCAACCTGGATGATTTAGAATCGACGCGGACATAAACTGGATGTTCATTTTCTTCTCCAGGGGACGGTCATGATCGACTGGCCCAATGTGACAGCGTCCGGCTACCAGGAGCTGGACCTGAACTCCGAGGAGCTGCAGAAGTCCAAATGTGTCCTGGGCTTCATCCCCGTCATCTACTACAGCGTCCTGCTCTGTGTGGGAGTTCCAGGTAAAGAACTGAACCAGTTTACTGAGCACAAGATGGATGAAATCGATAGAAAAGTGAGTTAGAGGTTCATTACTGTTCCCCTAATGGACCAGTGAGATAATAAACTGCTGCGACATGACCACATAATGACAGCTTTCCTCACAGGTTATGATAATCTAATCATCTGATAATCAGAGTTTATGACTGTTTATCCATCCATCAATCCAGCTAACCCTCTTCAGACCGTCTCAGAATCGATTTTAACACTTGAAGGTGGAAATAACTCAATGCCCAGCTTTGTTCTCATTACTTTCAATCAATAATGACTTGGTATTGATCCAGCAGACACAGCGGTGTTCGAAACGAGCATCACCACCGCTTTCAGATGACCTCTTTGCTGCTGTCGCACAGCCATCCCCAGAGAAAACTAAAGCTAAAGGTCGAACTAACCAGCTGAACGCCTGAAAGGCTCTCAGACCGTCATCCAAATATACAGTAGAAATATTTGCTACTGACAAGACTGAAATAAAATACTACAAAGGAGAAATTGTGTTCGACTCCCACAGGGAGACGAATAAAATCAACGGCTTGTACTTCAATCAATCCACATTTTTCCACAAGCAGAGAAGCAGCTACAGTAAATTATAGAAAAGTGTTTTTAATTCAAGACAGACTAACATTTATAAAAGCTGCAAACCATCCCAGACATGAAACTCGGCTTTAGACACCTTAGATTAGAAATGCCCCAATTCTGTTGTTTTTTTTTGTTTTGTTTTGTTTTTGCTTTCAATCTACTCAGGGTCATTTAACTCTTAGTATCTGCTGATAGCATTTTCCTACATAATACACACTTCAAGCATTTTAGCTGTAGTACCTGGTTGTTCCACCAGGTGGAGCCTCTTACTGTGTAACACTGTAGAGACCAGAGGAGGTGTCACTCAGACTACAGGCAGCAGTGTGGTAGTTTAGCCAGTAAAGGAGCACCATGACAGAGACTTTTACGAGGCTTAATTAACTCACACTAGTCAGCAGGTGTTTGAATAAATTAGGCTAGGTTACGAACAAAATTAGGAAACGACAAGCAACATTTTTGGACACGTTAAGGAAAGAGACCCTGGAATATATCATCACAACTGGAAAAATTAACGGGAAGAGAGGACGAGGCAGACAGCAAATGAAAATGATAGATTGACTGAAATCACGGCTTCACATGGCATGGGCAACAGTCACAATTCAGGGAGCAAAAGATTGGAAGAGCTGGAGAGAAATGAAATGATCGCCTACGCTGAAAGGAACTTGATTGATTGACGCCACAACAATTTTCCTGCTTCTCTGGGGAACATCTTTCAGTGTTTCTGGGGCATTTTTCTAAGAATCCAGCAGACTTTTAGTTGACACTGATCCCTTTTTGGGATCAGCTTCTTTACCAGCACTAGGATTTAAGATTTGTTTCAGTTTTGAGTTGTAAATGAATTACTGAATATCCGATGACACCTAGATGCACTCGTATCTAATGTTGTGTCTGTTTGTTTGTCAGTAAACATCCTGACAGCGGTGGCGTTGTCCAGGCTGGCGAGTCGCACCAAGAAGGCCCTCTATTATTACCTCCTGGCGGTGACGGGATCAGACATCCTCTCACAGCTCTTCATCATCTTCGTCGGCTTCCTGCTGGAGACGGCAGTGTTCCACCGGGATGTCCCTGCACTCCTTCTGCACTCCATCAGTGCCGCTGAGTTCGCCGCCAACCACGCCTCCATCTGGTCCACCGTCCCCCTCACCGTGGACCGCTATGTGGCACTGTGCCACCCGCTGCTCCACCGGCAGATCAGCTACCCGGCTCGAGCCCGGAAGATCATCGCGGTGGTTCTGATGTTATCGCTCGCATCGGGCGTTCCTTTCTTCTGGTGGTCGGACATGTGGAGGAACAGCCACCCGCCCACGGCCCTGGACACCGTCCTCATATGGACACATGTGACCATCATCTACTTCCTGCCCTGCAGCATCTTTCTGGTGCTGAACTCTTTGATAATTCGCACCTTGAGGGCGAGGCAGGCGCTGCAGCGCTGCCAGGAGGACTGTGGGCTGAAGTCGGCGCCACCTCAACGGCTCGGTAAAACCACAGCGATGCTGCTGGCCATCACCTCGGTGTTCTCAGTGCTGTGGGCCCCCAGAACTGTGGTGGTCATCTACCACCTTTACGTGTCCTCGGTGCACCGGGACTGGAGGATCCACCTGGCCTACGACCTGTCCAACATGCTGGCCATGCTCAACACGGCCGTCAACTTCTTCCTGTACTGCTTCGTCAGCAAACCTTTCCGTGACGCCGTTCGGGACGTGGTGCTGCTGCGAGGCGGACCGCTGTATCCTCGCCGAGCGCTGCCTCAGCACCAGGCGCCCACCAACGCCTCCATGTCCTCCCTGTACAGTGGAAAAAACAAGCGCTGGCAACGGGAGTCCACCCCGCTGTCACCTCGCAGGGCCAGGAAGCCCTCGTGACCTCCTTTAATCATAACCAGCAGCCGTCCCACGGCCCCGGAGTTCTCCGACCCCAGAGACCAGCGCTTTGCTCCAGCAGCTCTCACAGGGCCTCAGATGAACTGAACGTTTTCTGTCTGGTAAAATGTGACCTGCTGTTGTTTGTCCTTGTAAATCAGATCAGATGACAGGCAGCGGATTTATTTTCTTTGAAAATAAAAGAAGTTATTTTTCCCTTTTCCATACATGGTAGCTCCATGACACAGTATTTTTCACATTTTAATTAGAAAGAAGGAAATAACAGTTTGTTTTCTCTGTGATTAATCCTCTAGAACATGAAGGTTATTCCATCTGAAATCACCAGGAGCTTCTGCTCAGCCAGCTTTGATTTGTTTAAAATGTTTGATCATAAACTATTAATATTTAAAATGGTATCTGTGAAATTTTAGATTGACATATCAAATACTTTCCAAAGTTGCTGCCTGCAGACTTTCTTTTATTGTATTTTTTTGAAATTGGAAGCTGTTTCAATGACAGTATTTCAGAAACTAATAAAGATAAAAGCCTGAAATTTTCACTGTTATTCCTCATCACAGCATTGATTCACAATCTGTAATACTGGACAAGTTGATCAAACAACCTCTGATTATGGGCGAGCTGATGTATGAAATAAAACATTAAGGCAACATGAAATGTCCCATTTTTGAGCTCATGGCAGCAAGAAATCGCTAATGAAGAAGTCAATTAGTGATATTTTCTGAAGCACATGTACAAAATAAGACCCATAATATACTTTTTCCATGTAAAATACTTGGTCATAATGTTTCTTTTAAGTTTTTGTTAAACTTTCATAACTGTGCAGATATGACACATTGTACCACAAAAACAAAAACATTGGTAGATAGTTTGATTAAAGTAAGACAGAAATTGTTCAGGTTCTAGTTGTCCACTATTGTAGACTGTGAAATAATGACATGATGAGAAATAACTCTGAAAATTTTAGGCTTTTATCTTGAACAGTTCCTGTGATATTTTTGTTCCAACAACCACAAAGTTTAATGTGGGGAAAAACCTTCTAAAAATGCATTAACAGGCAATTAAAAGAAATAAAAAATCTGGGAAAGTGACACAGTACGCTAACATTTTACATATATCTGTAGAAATACCACTATTTTGTGCTGTAAAAAGCAGAAATATGGTGATTTCAGCTGGAATGATTCATTAGTCTAGCCTAGCCGCGCTAGACAACCCACGGCAACGAATTTAATTCTCTGCCAGGGTGGGTCTAGTTACCCTCCATAAGGCTCGAGGCTGGATTCTCCTAAAACTGGCCGGACCAATCACCATGAAGTGTAGAGTCAGAAGGCGGGCGTAACTAAGTGACGACAGAGGTGCGACGATTCTGACAAACAACCGGCGCACAATAAACAGTTATCTTTCGACTCGGCTTTGGCCACAGCCCTTAAAGATTTGAAGCTAAAATTCAACTTAAAAGATGAACAAAGGACGGCACTGAAGTGTTTCATTGAGAAGAAAGACGTATTTGGACTTATGCCGACGGGATATGGCAAATCCTTAATATACCAGTTGGCTCCGCGGCTCCGCTGGTTGGGAAGCTAATGGGACTTAGCCACAATCCGCTGGTGCTCTCGGAACTACGTCAGCCTATTCGTTGCGCTGATTGGTTGTATACCTACCCAATTGCTGCAGAGGGATTTGATAGACAACCTTTTAGCCCGCCTCCCTCCCTGTCGAGCTTCCCTAGACCCTTGTGCCGTCAGAAACATGGGTGTAGCATGGCTAGGCTATCATTAGTCATTACTTGTTAGTGAAATTAATTCATCATCTCTGCTCCCTCTGGGGTTCAAGGAGGTTTGTTTTTTACTCTGGGAGCAGCAGAGAGGCAGGAATAAGAGTTTTAATCCAAAGCGGCTGCTTTCTCTGCAGTTGTGTAACGATGCTGAACGTCCCCGCTGAGCAAAGCCAATCGAGCAAAGAAATCTCCGCTCTCGGGCACAGAACTCACAGCTGCTGTTATTTTTCATGAGCTGCAACCTGACGGAGCCTCGGATGGAACTGGCCGTTTTAGCTGCAGGAGTGAAGACTTTCTTCTTCAAACAGAACCTCCAGCCGGCCTGGCCTCAGCTCTGACCAAACAAACCGCAGATTAGCCCGAAGCTCTGCACAAACAACACACACCGTCCGCTGGTACATTTCCATTTGTAGCGAGGATCAGTGACATCTGATAAGGACGTCGCAACTGCACTTAAACTTACTAGCTGCTAATTTATTGAAAGATTTAGGATCTTAATGAGCCATTCTGTGTTGATATGTGCCTGTTTTTTAGTTGCAGTCTTTGTAAATAGTGAACTACGCTGTCACTTTGATTTTTCATGCAGCGCTTACATGTTCTATTAAAGTCTTTTTCTATAAAACAAAACCACAGCCTCATTTCATGGTCATTTTGAAAAGAAACTGAAGAAAGGCTTTGCAGTTAAAAAAAAGTTTTCCCTCAGCTGAGAATCTACATCACTCATAAAGAATCAGCAGGAAACATTTTGGTTAAATGGAGATGTTTCTTCCGGCCAATTTAAATCCAGAACTCTGAACTGAATCTGCTTCGGACCAGATGTAATTCTGCTTTGAAGGACAGCCCTCTGGTCTGAAATCTTGATTTAGACTTAAAATTAGAATCAGAGTAACGGTAGACAGTTGCTGCATTAGACAAACACAAACAAATACAAATGATATCATTGTTGAACAGGTTTCAAGTCAAAATAGCAACAAAACTGAAACCCTGTCTTGTGAAACTTTCCACACATCAGATTCTACTGATGTTAGGGCCTCAAAAGTTGGTGAAATGTCGACCAAAGACTGTATTTTAAGTAGGAAATACCCCTAACCCTAACCCTAACCCTATCCATACATCAACTTTCTGGGTTGGAGTATTCTGCACTTTCTTCTCTTTTCAAGGTCTAATAATTATTCATTATTGTCATTTTGGACAATTTTGAGTCAGCTTAGACCATTTTTTGAGTCATTTTGGATGACTTTCAAGTTATCTGGAACAATTTTTACTCATCTTGAACAGGTTTCAAACCAAAACAGCAAAAAAGTAGAACATTGTCTGCTTATACTTCTGCTATACATCAGATTCTACTGATGTTAGAGCCTCAAACGTTGGTGAAATGTCAACCAAAGACTGAAAAGTGCTTTAACTACCCTCTACATGCTCCAACCTGTCTCAGACTTTCAGAGTCCTGCCCTGATTACATTCACAGACCAATATACAGTCACAGTGAAATGGGCTGAAAAGTGACTGAAACAGAAAAACGTGTGTTCTTTTCTGCCAATGCAAACACAAAAGTCCAATTAAGGGTTGGTGCCATTCAAAATACAGCCGTGTAATCAAGCTGGTGGTTTGAAAAAATGCAATATTTATATGAAAAGTGGCTCTTTTTAAAAAAAATATAACCACTTTTATGCAGTTTTATGAACAGATTCTTGAAACAATACGATTCGTACAAACTTTACAGTGGTAAAGTGCATATTTATGTTGAAATATACAACACAGGATGTAGTTTTTGAGGATGTTCAGCTGAATGAGCGTCAACATAAACTCAGTTTCTCATCATAAATGACCCTTGTCAGTCTGTCCTGTAACATTTCTTTGGTTTCAGGTGTAACTTCCTGCAATAATATAAACGCAGTCATGATTAATTTGATCTTGTGCTGCTGAAGGAAGAGCAATGCTTCACTGCTAATGTCTCTCTGGGCGTTTGGCTCAAGAAGACGGCGATTAGAGAAAGCCTTAAAGACCTTCACAGATGAGATATTGTAGAATGAGCTCAGGAATGAGACGGTGGAGGTCAGATATTCAGATAAAGATACTGACAGGTGATGACCAGGAGCCCGATGGATGGAGCTGAATAAAAGGCCGGGAGGCTCCAGGTCCCGGTGGAGGACTTAATTACAGAGAATGGAAAGCTGAAAACAGCACTTCCCCTCAGTGAGAGCAGATGGAGGAGCTCAAAGAGAGAATGAACGTCCAAACAGAGAGCCTGAGATCAGCCGGAGACCTGGCCGAGCAAATGAAGCAGGAAAGATCAGCTCTTCAGCAACAAGTGTGAGTCTGTGGATGGACTGGTCCTTTAATCATTGACTGGAGTCTCCAGGAGTCAGCAGATCCAGAATCAGTTGCTGGTAGTAAATACTACAACCACAGCTGCAGATTCTTGTCAGGAAAAATACTGACCAGGTGGCAAAAATCCTCAAATTATCCCTAAATTAAAGCTTTTTATTTAGGAGCTTAAAGGATATTTAGGATTATATTTTTAATGGTCAAGATGTAAAAAATACTATATATATATACACACACACATATGTATATATAGTAATTAGTAAATATAGTAAATAGTGTCCATATCAAAAAATAATTTGCTCTTTTACATTTGACTATAAAATCCCTCTTTTTATTTTTTGCTGTATCTAAAGCAAAAAATAAGGTAAAAAATACTAATTCTTATTAAAATAACTAATTATTATTATTATGTTTTATGAATAATAACAATAGTAAATAGTTTCCACATCAAAAAAGTATTTTTTTCTTTTACATTTGACTGTAAAAGTCGACTTTTTTCTTTTTCATGAAAAAGTCAGATTTATTATATATTTTTTTTTATTTTAACATGCTAATCATAAAAATATAAATAAACCAGAAACATAACAGGCCAAATAATAATAATAATAATAATTTGGGGGATTTGCTGTTATTTGAGAGAAAGATTAGGTTATTAAGGATTTTAAAATGTTCAGTCTAACTTTAAGCTGTTATTTTCCAGATTTCCCTTGTTGTATCAAATTACAGAAGATACAATAATCATAAAAATAAATGTATGTGTAATGTGCAATAATTCTAAAATAATTACTTCTTTTGTAATGTAGGACTGTAAAAATACTTCAGTTAAATCTACTAAAATTAGGACTATTTTACAGATATTTGCCATTCCATATTACTACCACTACTACTAACAATAATAATAATATATTATCCCATATTATTTATTTATTTTTTAATAGTTTATGAATGTTTTAGTATTCTACAGTTTTCCAGTAGATTTTTTTCTGCCGGTGGATTTTTTATTCTGAAGGAAGTTTTTTTTTTTTTTTTTTTTTTTTTACAGTGTTCAAAAAGGTGTCTAGAAATCTTAAACCCCCATTTCACCCCATTTTCAAAAAAATGATAAAAGACTATGAAATACAGTTAAAATGCTGATAATGTACACTTTACTTACATCATCTACTTTAAAACTGCTCCCAAAATTTAAGAATGAACACATTCAGGCTGTAATTAATGCTTCATTAACAATCATTGTTGTTTTTGCTTATAAATGGAGTAAAAATTGAACATAAAAAGACAATAAAGTAAGTATCTGATCTCTCAAATGGAAATATTCCATTTACTAAACATGTCTCCAGTTGAACTAAAGATAAAACTCTGTTTGAGGAGGTTCCAGGTTGAATGTTTTGCTGCAGCGCCACCTGCTGGTTAAATCTCATAAGATGTTCTCTGTCATTTGAAACGTCAACATTAGACTAAATCTGTAAGATGTCACAGAAAAAAAAGCATTTAGCATGTGAAAGAAATTAAAAGTAAGTTTTCAGGGCTCATGAAAACTGGATCATATTTGCAGGAAAAGTGAAAAACAGTTAATTTTCTATCTGTGTCTTTGCAATATTATTGTTTTCCACATTCAGCAGATTCTGCAGCATCAGTTCTACCTATCTACATTACTTCTTTATTTTCCTACTTATGTATTTTTTACATCATCCCATGTGCAGCTGTAACACTGAACATTTTTCCACTGAGAGAATAATTAGTTAACGTATCTCAAGTTGATGTAGAACATGGGTGTCAAACACTCTTACCCCAGTATTGACATTTTCTTTTTACTGTTTTATTGTTGTCTCTTTATTGAAAAAAGTTACCGTAAATTACCTTCTAGAAAACCACACACTGACCCTGAGACCTTTGGAGCTCTTGAGAGTCTCAGTTCTTAAATATTTTTAACAATTAAAAGCACTTCAGGAGGACAGTTAAGAATCTGGAGCAGCTTCTCAATGGACTTCTAGTTTATTCGCTGCCGTTTCCAAGATCAACACTGAGCCATGAGTCCAGGTTCTCACTGCAAAGGGAGGATTAGTTGAGTTTCGTTGTTCTTTTACTGATTTCTTGTGGATTTGACGACATGTAGCAGGAATTTGAGGTTATCTCTGAACAACTTCTGCATTACAAAACCCAAAGTTTCACCGCCAGCTGGGAGCCCTTGGTCTAATCTCGTTGTGTTTCAAGTTGCTGAGAGGTGAGGTAGATATTTGGAAAGCCAAATAAATTTATTTTTATTGTTATTCACTTTTGAAAGAAATTATTCCAGACACGCCACAGTATCATGAAGGCAAAATAGAAAATAAATATACACAATACAAATAAGACAAAAAACAAAACTACCAAACCAAATCAATAACCTAAAATAATGACTGAGAACGACTAGGATGTAGTTTAAACTCCCACCAGCAGGTGTCTCTGCACTCCACCCACATCTTTACACAGCCCAGATATCCAGTAATGATGCTTGTTTATCCAAATAAAGTGCATAAAGTATCGTTTTACAAGCAAAATTAAGAGTGAAATTTACCAAAGATAGAGCTACTTATAGATAAATCAGTGCTTCTGTAAGTGAGAAAGAAAATATGACAGAGCATCTTTAAATGAAGAAAGTGGAGGTTTGAGTGAATTGATTACAGAGAAAAACAATTGGAAATGCAGACTTTGGTGCCTCTTTATGTATAAAAACAGGATACAAAGATGATAAGAGTCCATTAGAAGACTTAAACGCGTGTTAAAGTGGACTGGGGAAGAAAATAAATCTAAAAACAGCTGAATTTGGCGCCACTAAATTGTTTATTTACTGCGTGTAGACGTGTTTAAAGCTGATTAACAGGTTAAATAACAGGACAGTAGCTGCAGTTTATCTACAGAGAACTTTACACTGCAATGAGCTGAATGAAAGGAGCAAATAAAGTTTGATTGATTGATTGATTGATTGATTGAAGGCGACACAGAGGATCATTATCAGAACATTAACTTGTCATTATTATCACTGATTATTTCCAGATATTTAGACTGATAGAGACCTTCTTCTGTTATCATTTATCAGTGATTTAATTTTTACAAACAGAAACTAAAGTCTGCATTTAGGGCTTAATTATAGTTTGTTTTTTCACTCAGGTCCTGTTTTAATTTTCACTCAGTGTTTGGTTAAGTTTAGGCCCCAAAACCAGGCTGTAAACAAAACACAATTCTGTGACAGAAAAACTGAAAATCTGGCAGAAAATAACACATCAATAAACAGTGGAATACTCTAACATTCAAAAATTGTGAAAACAGAGAAATTAAGAGTGAATATCTGTGTATTAATCATGTTTTAAGCCAATTTAAATCATGGAAAATGTCATTTTACTGTCACATACTGTGAAAGAACTACTATTTATAACAGAATACAGATTTTTGATGTGGTCATTACATATATATTTATACATTCTTTTGCCTTTATCTATTTTTATATATATATTATTTTTATTTTTAGTTTATTTTATATATTTTATTTTTTATTTTTTTCTGTATTCTTTTGATTTTTTTATTTTGTTTCTACACATTTTATTTTAATTTAAATTTTATTTTTATATTTTTTATTTATTTTATGTCTATACTTTCTAATTTATTTTATTATTTTATTTATGTCTATACATTTTATTTAAATTTTATTTTTTTAATAAAAAATCAAAAATAATGAAATCTTGACTTAATTTCAAAATGATGACATAGAAAGTAGAAAAATCTGTAATATTAGACATAATTAAGTCCACAAATTGTGACATATCAGAATAAATGAACACCGATGTTGCAGTAAAATGGAGGTTTTAGACTCTGATGTTTCTTAAAACAACACAGCAGCAACATAACTTTAAACAAAATCTATGAAATAATAGAAAATATAAGAAATAAATATAACTAATGGCTGCAGAGTATCTTTATTAATCTGGTATTCTGTTATTTCTGGGTAAATGTTGGAATAAAGATAAATATTTGGGTGGGTCTGATAAATCAACGTGATGTCCTCACAAGTCCGGAAACAGCAGTGTGTGTTGGTGCGTGTGCATGTGTGCGTGTGCATGCGACAGAGGGCGGGAGAGCGCGCATCACGTCGGACACACCGTGGGGGAAAAGCTCGTGAAAACAACCATAAACTTTTATTTTGCGCTCCAGTGCGTCTTTGCGCAGCGTCAGGATCAGAGAGCAGAATTCGGTTTTACTGCGGAGGATTTATGTCCGACAGCAGGTGAAGATCGACGAGCCGAAGACTTCCGACAGCATCCAGGTAGTTTGAAAACACTCCTGTCTCTTCTTAGTTTGTCTAAGTGTTTATTTTCTGGTGCTGAAGCTTCGGTTTGTGCGTCAGAAGGTTTAAATCTGATTTATGAGTTTTTCTTTGTGTTCAGACGCAGTGCTTGAAGTATGGGAGACCAGGTGTGCCAAGAAAATAAAAAGTTTAGGTATATAAATCAAATTCAAACGCGTACAGTCAAATGTAATGTCACATTTGAGTCCATTATGTCCATATTTTGAGTTAGCATCGCATCATTTTCACTTTTTATCTCACAATTTCTTTTATTAAGGCAAAACTTTGTCACTAATGTCTTCATTTTGACTTTTTCTCACAATTTTTAGACTTTGTAAGTCCACTTTTTAAATATATCCCAATTCTGACTTGGCAAACACACATACTGATTAATTTTTTTTGAATGGTTAGGTCAAGATTTTTGATTATTGTGTCATAATTTTGAGATAAAAGCCTTTAATTATGATATTATAATCCTATTTGATAAGTTAAAGAATCACATTTTGAGCGGTTATTTCTTTCTACATACAATCAAATGTAATGGTACATTTGAGTCCATTATGCCCATATTATGAGTTAGTATCACATCATTTTCACTTTTTATCGCAAAGTTTTGTCGTAGTGAATCAAAATGTTTTCATTTTTGACTTTCATTTGGACTTTTTTCACAATTTGTCGACTTTGTAAGTCAACATTTTACTTATATCCTAAATTTGACTTGGCGAATCCATGAGTTGACTTTTTAGCTGTTTTTTTTTTGATTGGCCCAAAGTTTTTGATTAATATATCATAATTAATAATAAGTTAAAGAATCAGACTTTGAACATCTATTTATTTCATACATACGATCAAATGTAATGTCACATTTGAGTCCATTATGTCCATCATTTTGAGGTAGTATGGCATCATTTTCACTTTTTATCTCATAATTTAATTTATTAAGGCAAAATTTTATCACACTAAATCAAAGTTGTAAGGTTTTACATCTTCATTTTTGACTTTTTTCATAAATTGTAGGTAAACATCACAATTTTGATATCTCTTTTTTTTAATGATTAGGTCAATATTTTTGATTATCATGTCATAATTGTGTAATAAAAGCTCTAAATTATAATCTAATAATCCAATTTGATGAGTTAAAAAAATCACATTTTGAGCATTTTTTTTCATACATAAAATCAAATATAATGTCACATTTGAGTCCATTTTTCTGGTATCACATCGTTTCACTTTCCATCGCAAAATTTCATTTGTTAAGGGAAAATTTTGTCACACTGAATCAAAATGTTGCACTTTTACATCTTCATTTTGGCTTTTTGTAGTTCATATTTGGACTGATTTCACAATTTTTGAATTTTATAAGTCCAAATTTTGATTTTAAATTTTAAATGTAACTTTTGAATTCATGTTTTTTTAATTTTTAAAGTCATATTTTTAAATCAAGTCATAATTTTGACTTTGTGAATCAGTATCTTGATTTGCCAACTCATTATTTTTATTGATTAGGTTAAAATTTTGGATTATTGTCTCATAAGTTAAGAATTTTTACTTAATGTTGAAATAATGCATACAAGTGTCTTACTAACAATCACATTTTAACTTTTTTTTCTTTCATTGTGACTTCTTACTTCATATTTGCTAGTATTAAATGATTTAAGTCAACATTTAAAAATTTTATTTCATTATTTTGACTTACTGAGTCAAGCATTTTTAATATGATGTTGGGATTTTGAATTAACATGATAATTCTGACTTTTTATATAAGAATTTTTTGATTTATGAAGTCACAATTTTAAGCTTTTATCACTTAATTTTGCCTTTGGATTTCAAATATCTTGAATTAGGAATTATGAAGTCAAGATTTTCGAAGTATTAACTCATAAATTGGACTGTTTATGTTAAAGTTTTGCACTTTTTACATCAAGTTTTTACTGAAATTCAATTACTTCTGACTTTTTAATTTCATAATATCCCACTCTTTGGGCTCATTCATTCATTCAAAATATTTTATTCTGTCATAATCTCGATTTAATGACTTAATATTTTTTTACTAACTTTTCTTCTTTATTTTTTCCCTTAATGGTATAAATTGCTGCCAGGGTCATGTAAACAAACAAGACAAACTAAACTGGTGTTGTTGGGTTTTATTCAAACCCCAGACTAAGTTTTATCAACACATGCTAATTTTCTAGAGTTTAAAGGAGCAGAAATTGACAACAGATGTGATTGTACTTAGGGTTTTGGCCTTTTGTTGCTGGTTAAAGTGTCATTGAGGTATTTGTAAAACAGTTGTTAAAGAGTTAAATGCTTCTGATTGATGTTTAAATCGACTCCAGATGGGATTGTGTGCTTTTCCACACCGCAGTTAGAGAAACAATGCTAAGTAAATATCAATGAAAGGATTATAGATGAACTGATAACTAACTTAGTGGTTGGATAAACCTTCCATAAAGGCTTCAGGGCAAAAAAAAATCTGCTGCTATTCATCCCATATTCCTTCCAATCTCTGAGCTTTGAGTTTTTATCAAGTTGTATTTAAGTACTGATTAGTATTTTCTGTGTCGGTTGGAAGTAAAGTGGTTAAACATCGAATACAAAGCCTCTAAGCAAGTTTTAAGATTGTTGTCATTGCCGAAAATGGTTTATTAAGTGGTTCATGACCAAAAAAAGAAAAAAAGTCACCATAAATTACCTTCAAGAAAACCACGCACTGACCCTAAGACCTTTGGAGATCTTGAGAGTCTCCGTTTTTAAATATTTTAATCTTTAAAAGCATTTTAAGAGGACCGTTAAGGATCTGGAGCAGCTTCTAAATGGACTTTTAGTTTATTCGCTGCCATTTCCAAGATCAACACTGAGCGGTGAGTCCAGGTTCTCACTGCAAAGGGAGGATTATTTGAGTTTCATTGTTTTACTGATTTCTTGTGGTTTTGACGACATGTAGCAGGAATTTGAGGTTATCTCTGAACAACTTCTGCATTACAAAACCCAAAGTTTCACCGCCAGCTGGGAGCCCTTGGTCTAATCTCGTTGTGTTTCAAGTTACTGACAGGTGAGGTAGATATTTGGAAAGCCAAACCTCTTTTTTAAAATTAATTAATTAATTAATTTTTTTATACCAGCATAAAAATCAGCCTTGAGTTTCTACAACGTGCTTCTAGAAATTGCAGTCGTGCCTTAAAACACTTTCTCCATGGCAACGGCAATGAAAAGGACGGAAGAAATCTTAAGAATGAGCACGGTGGGGAGTGTGTTTGATTAGAGATCACGCCCTTAAATTGCAAACATATTAGCGATTAGGTGCTCATAAACGGACAATAAACCAACGTAGTCTGAGTTTGTGAAAAGACCATAAAGGTTTGTTCCAGACAGATGTGATGTAATTCAGTTACAGACGTCACAAAAACCGAACGCCCGCCACCTCAGTTCAGGGGAACTGGATCTAACAAACAAACATCCAGACAGCAGAAAGACTGGACTGAGGAGATGTTTATTCACACCGTAGACCAGGGGTGTCAAACATGCGGTCCATGGGCCATAACCGGTCCTCCAGAGGGTTCAATCCGGCCCTTGAAGTGTAAAAATTACTGAGAAGACATTAAGTGCAGATTGTAAATTAGTAAAACTATAAATTTAAAATCGTTTCTAGACCATGACAAGTTGTTTTGATCATAAAGTCAAATATTAGATTGTTTATTTTTCTTTTGTGTCTCAATTTAGTAATATTTAGGGTTTTTTTGTCTTTTTTGTTTGACTTTTGTCTCTTTGTGCCGTTTGTCTCATTTTTGTCATTTTGTGTGTCATTTTTGGAATATTTTGTCTTGTTTTTGTTGTTTTTTTTGTCTTTTTTTAGTCAGACTTTTGTCATAAAACTTCTTTGTTCCATGACGCAACCAAGTAACCACGACTGAGTCAGCTGTGACCAACATGACAAAACAGCAGGGATTTTTTGGCTGTGTTTACACAAGGTGGAGAACAAATTAGTGTGGAAACAAATTAGAGAGACAAATCAAACCTACTGGATCAATAAAATAAATGCAGCATGGCTTAAAAATAGCATACAGAGGGAAGATACATTCAGCATGGTGAAACATCTTTTTAGAGTTGAGCAGGTTATTGTGAAAAATGACAAAATTCGAATAGTAAAATATCTCCGGCAAGTGCGGTCATGGTAAATCCAAGTTTTTCACATTTTTGTTGAATACATACTCAAGACTTTATCTTATTATTCATATTCTGTGTCAGCTGTACCAAAAGCATGTCTGAGTTCTCTTCATTTCTAGCCATGGTTGTTCTGTTTCCCTAGAGCTGCAGGACTTTATATTGCAGTAAAAATGAGTCCACAGTGAAGAAAACTGTGACAGAAGAAGCAATAAAATTAAAAGAAAATATCCAGAAACTTCTTGGAGTTTAGGATGTTAAAGAAACCGTATGTGTCAGGGATTTTGCTGGAACCCTATATATATGATGTGAAAAACTGTGATCTAATGAGGAGAAAAAATTTTAAATTGTTAAAAAAAAGAGTGTTTTGCTTCCTAAATATGTAGTGATTTTCTGTTTTTTTATTTCACTATAAGGGTCATTCCAGAATTGGAGGGCATTTTACATCCCACCCATCAAATTTCAAATAATCCATGTAAAAAATATTAAAACATGCAGTTTTCTCAGTGTTTTTGTCCTGAGACCAAATCTAAAAAAAAAAAATGGAGAAAAGAATCTTTGAACATATTTTTAAAATACCAAATAAGTCTGGAGTTCCCCTAAATTATAATTTTTCTCTTGTCCCACCCCTCTGATGACCAAACTGAATCTCAAATAAAACAGTTAAAATGATATTTAAATTTTTGGTATTACTTTTGTCATTGATGTCTCTTGTAATTGTGGGAAAAAATTGTAATCAACATAATATTGAAAATAATAACTATTATACATGAAACGTATGTCCCACAAGAACCCTGTTAGCATAACCTTTTTATCTGGTAGAAGAAGAAGAAATTCAGTGTCTCACTCCATCTCATGCAACCCTGTTCTGCACATCACCAGGATAAGACAAATTATTTTTGCTTTTTTCCATCAGTCATTTTGTCCTCTTGGTCAGCAGTAACAGCTAGCTAAACATTTATCTTCTACTCCTGAGAAAAAGCTAACATTAGCATGGATTAACAACCCTGTTACTGTGATTAGAGTAGGGTTAGCAAACAACACATAAAACATGGAATAAAAATGATACCATTGATTTGTAAGCTGAGCCAATCCAGCCTTTGGTAGTTTATTACTATTACTGATGAACATGGAGCAGAAAATTGAAAAAGAGAAGGTTTATTTTTCAAAAATGTTGAAGCCCACATGTCCTCCAATTCTGGAATGAGGCATAAATTTAACTTATTTTACTTTTTTTACTGTTGTCAGACTAAATAAGAAATCTCTGGAAACATGACTGCAGATTATAATTTAGTCTATGTGAACCATAAATAATGGAAATGTGTTGCAAAATGAGTAAAAATGAGAGAGGAGAAAAACAACATCCATAAAGTGGTCGGGTTCAGTGGTTTAATGCACTTTCACCTCATTGATTTGTGAATCGTACCGTACACAAACGGATCCTATTAATGTTTAACCCAGTAAACAAGAGCAATTTGATATTTTTGGAGGCTGGATGCAGCTCTCGATAATAGAGAAGTTGCTTTATATTGTTCATGTAAACGTTTCAACTTCATTAGTTTCTGTGTGCATATTGACTCATGCAAGTGTAATATTTGCTCGATGGGGTGTAGACCACGGCATCCTGATGCAGCTTGGTGATGTACGTTGAGTCTTTGTTAGTATCTGTTCCCGTCAGACATCTTCAGTCGCTGCCCGTTTGTGTTTCTGAACAGGTGAGTCCCAGAGCAGCTCAGCAGTCATGGCCGCCAACGCCACCCCTCCGGGCTGCGGCCCTCAGCTGGACTCCCTCTACTACAACCTGTGTGACCTCAGCGCCGTGTGGGGCATCGTGGTGGAGACCATAGCAGCGGCCGGCATCGTCTTCTCCTTCGTGCTCTTCATCTCGCTGCTGGCCAGCCTCCCGTTCATCAAAGACGTCAGCCGTAAGAGCGCGGTGGCCCTTCACGCTTACTTCCTGGTCTGCACCGCTGGCCTCTTCTGCCTGACCTTTGCCTTCATCGTGGGGAAGGACTTCTCCACCTGCGCCTCGCGGAGGTTCCTCTTCGGCCTTCTGTTCGCCGGCTGCTTCGCCTGCCTCCTGATGCAGTCGGTGAGGCTGAACATCCTGGCTCGGCGGAACAGCGGGCCACGGGTCTGGATCCTGTGTCTGGGGGCGGCGGCGCTGTGGCTGGTGGAGGTGGTCATCAACACCGAGTGGCTGATCATCACAATTGTCCGCCACCCGCTGCTGCTCAACACCACGGCTGAAATCAGCAGAGCCATAGCGATGCCCTGCAACATCGCCAACAAGGACTTCGCCATGGCGCTGATCTACGTGATGACACTGATCCTTGCTGTGGTGGTGTCCAGTCTGGCCATCATGGCGGGGAGACACTCGCAGTGGAAGAGGGAGGGCGCCTGCATCCTCGTAGCGAGCCTCGTCTCCGTTGGGATTTGGGTGGCGTGGATTGTCATGTACGTCTACGGGAACGAACGGACCGGCGGGCCGACGTGGGACGATCCCACCTTGGCCATCGCCTTGGTGGCCAACGCCTGGACCTTCATCATCGTCTACACCATTCCTGAAGTCTGTTGTTTGACGAGCGATGACGAGAGCCAGCAGGACTTCGGAGAAGATCTGTACCCGAGCCGAGGGGTCGGCTACGAGACGATCCTGAAGGAACAGAGCTCCCAGAACATGTTTATGGAGAACAAGGCTTTCTCCATGGATGAACCCAACCAAGGTATGTAGCCCTGGTGGCATTTTCACTGATCTGAAAAGCCTTTTGGAGGGATTGTTTGTTGCACATTGACAGTTCACTTGAAACTCCACTTGAAAGTTTGTAGGTCATTTTAGGCTTTAGAGGATTTCAACATAGGCAGAAAACTGTATGTATCAAGGGTTTTGCTGTGATCCCGACAGAGGCAAATCTATAATGTGAGGAACTTATTTAATGAGTATAAATGTGGAAAATGTTGATTTAGGCTTCTTACAAAGTCAGTGTTTTTTCTGGTTTATTTTGACTTTATAGTTTAGCCTAATTTTGATCTGTAAATACTGGAAATATGTTGCAAAATGAGTCTTTCTCCATGGACGAACTAAACCAAAGTAGCCATGGTGGCATCTTCACTGACCTGGAAAGCATTTTTGGGGGGATTGTTTTTTTACATTTAGTCCACCTGAAGTAGTTCACTTAAAACTCCTTGTATTGTTTGGAAAAAAAAATCGAACTAAACTCCACCTGCAAGTTTGTAGGTCGCTGCTTTAATGGTTTTCAACACAGGTAGAGATGGGGTGTTTTTGCAACAGATTCCAAAACTGGCCTGTGAAAAGTCACCTTGAATCCAAAAAAGGATGAAAAACAGACACAAAAAGCTGTTTTAAATCTGTATTAGACAGATAATAATGAGACAAGAGACTTACAAGAGAAATAAGTCACTGACCACAATTTGGATGACTCAAGTCCTCGGTGGGCCCCAGGAACTAAGAGCTGAGAGAATCTAAAACAACTTGCGGCACAAAAAAACATCTCAACATTTATGTAAAGTTCCATTTCTTTGCCGTTAATCCAAATGTTCTGTTCTCCACAGCTTAGCTAAAAGACTGTTGAACATAAAGAGGAGCAGTTTTCCAAGTTTCTAGGGATGCAGGGACACTTTTTTGCTTTAACTTTGGAATTAATTGGACCTGATATGCGATTTTATCCCCTGTGAAAGCTACAAACTTTCAAGACAACAGTTTGGGTTGTAATTTATTTGAGGCTGGTTGAATTCACAGTCCTTCAATTTCTTAGATATGAGACTAAACACCAAAACTCTTCATTTTCATTTGGCTGGAAGCAGTTTGACTCCTAAGAGTCAAATATTTGCCTGTTCTACGTATTTAAAAAGTTTGTGTGCAAATGTAAACTGCATTTACTGTGGATGTGACACAGTCACAGTGCAACAGTAGTGGCATTAAAACGTCTACAGGGTATGTTTCATTGTTCAGTGTAGACTCACGGTATTATATAATACACTCTGCTTATCAGTGAGTGACCTTGGACAGATGAGAGAATGTTTCAAGCCAAAAACATCACAGCGGAGCTAATATGCTGCAAAATGTCCTGAAAAGGTTGTTTTTCTGTCTACGTGATGATCCAACAGAATCTGATACGCTGCAGTTTAGGAGCCGAGCTGAGTCGGACAGTTTAGAACAAAAGTCCTTTGGCTCGTGGCTTCACTGATGATAGATGCGGAGGCAGATGGAGTTGTGTGGCTTCTAATATCTACATCAGTCAGCTGCCATGCAAAAACTTCAGTTTTTGGGAGGTGTCAGAGAGAAAAATCACACTTTTTACCTCACTCCATTGGGATCAGTTGGGAGAGCCTGAGCATGGACAACATGACCTTCAAGGACCAACATGGAAACCTCAAATGAGCTACAAACATGGTTGACGGGGTCCTACAATGTTGGATCAAGCAGATTGACCTGATATAAAGACCAGGTCATTCAATATCTTCAGGTAGTCAGCTGACCTCATTCTTTGGGAACAGAACGTTGCTGAACCTGACCAACCCCAGATCATAACCCTAACCTTCATCTGCCTCTCTTCTTACCCTGATGCCCCCATCACTTTGGAGCAGGGTAAATCTGGACTCATCAGACCACATTTCATCCTTGAAGATGATGGTTCTCCACTATCCTCCAGGTTTTAATAATGTGCTGGACGGTTCTTAACCTGATTTTAGTAGTTTAATCTCTTTAGTTGTTTTCTTTGCTTGATGCTGACTAATAATTTAACCCTTCTGAGACAGATAAGCATCCTTTCTGTGACCATAGGATAGGTCTTCCATGATGGTTGTTTAAGGAATGAGAAGCTCCTCACTGCATCAGCTAGGGTTAAATAAGTTGTTGCAGCTGAAACATATTCATCACTGCAGTAATTATCCAATGGAAGGCTCTTACCTATTTTCTTAGTTAAATCCAAGTTGCGACTTTTTTTTTTTTTTTTTGGACAGGCAGTTTAAGTCATTGTACATTGTTACTGAACAGGGTTTACTGCCATTGTTTGCTTAAACTAATATTATTTTACTAATAACTCGGTTTATTGCTATGTGATATGAAAATCTATGAATGTTAATTTATGACACAACATTTGCCTTCATCTTTAATCATTAACTCCTCAGACCATGAGCTCTGACTAAAAGTCGATAACAGCCTTCAGCTCCAGGTCAGGAGAGCTCGATCAGACTTCAGTGTTTTCCCAGATTTTTGGTTTGAGATTTAGAGGCAGAGCTGTTGTTGAATCACTCCTGTTAATGAGTGTCTACCTGCTGTGTCACCTTACTCTGCCTCTGATTCCCACCAGAAACATCACGCCTTGTGTTTGCTCTGCCCCCACGGAGACTGAGGTGTGGCGACAGTTGCATCAGGGGGAAAATATTTTGACGTTTGGAGCTGCAAAGTGTGACAAAGTCGTCTCTCACTTCCATCTCTGCAGGGACCTTATTTTCAAGAGTGACAAATTGTAGTATAAAGATGTGAGAGATGGTTTCTGTCGGCACTAAGAGGGCTAAACAGACCGCACAGAGGGACTGTAGGTTATAAAATACTGACGTCAGCTGTGTGTATGTTTCCATCACAGGAACCAAACCAGTGTCTCCATACAGCGGCTACACCGGTCAGCTGAGGAGTTCGGTCTACCAGCCCACTGAGCTGGCCCTCATCACCAAAGCTGTGGGAAATGTGAGTATAAAAGGCGGCTGGTTTGCAAAGATTTGAATATGACACAAGCGTGATAGCGATGCTACCCAGAACACAACACTAAATGTACAGGTTCCCTACTGTTGGCAAATTATTATGGAAATGAGGAGCAGTAACCGTTCTCAGGTGCTCATCAATATAGGACAAAAAGAGAAGCTTTCCTGGAACAGAACTCGCTTACAACACAGGTTCAGCTAAGGAGGGCAAAATTTATCTGATAGAAGCAGGAAAACTCAAACAGGGAATAGATAACACGCATGGAAAATATTTAAAGTAGCGTACAACACACACAAAAGTTCAGCAGTGTAAAAATAACCCACCTCAAGTAAAAGTCCTGCAAGGGAAATTCCGAAAATATAGCTCAAGTATTGCAAAAGTTCTGGTTTGGTCGCTCTAATATACCAATACATTCCTCCATTATGTTAATAGTGAAAGCATCAGTGTGTCAGCAGCATGTTAATGTTGTAGCTGCTGCAGGTTTAAACTATTTCATATCCAGAAAGAAGAAAATAGTTCTGATACACAAATCTAGTTTCTGTTTTGTTATCGATTGTGTCAGATCATCACCTTAAAGCTGTCAGATAAATGTAGAAGAGTAGAAAGTGCAGTATTACCATCTGAAATGGTGTAGTAGAAGTATAAAGTAGCTTACAAAGGAAATATTCAAGTATGTGAAACTCTAATTTAGTGCAGTTTTACTTAACTATTTTTAGTTACTTTCCACCATGGATTTAGATAGGTCCTGGTTTTGAAACAGAAATAAAAAGCAATATGTCAACAAAAAAATGACAAAAATAGGTCATGATATAAAACTGCAGACTCCTGTGGGTGCTTATAGTCTTCTTTGTATTGGTATTCCCTACATTAGAACACCTAAAGAAAAGTGAAAAGGTGTAATTAAAAGAAATGCAAAAATTAACTGGCTATAAGCTGCTAAAATATGATGGCAGCAGAGATACATCTCATTAGCCAGTATACCTGCATGTGTGTTTCTGTAGTTGACTGCAGTTGATAAAATCTCCCAGTGAAAAAATGATTCCACCAAAAACAAGAAGTTCACTTTTGTCTACTTCTGTGTCAAAGTATGAACAAAAAAATCCAAAAAATGTTGCTGGAAACACAAACCCCCTGCTCTACAGAGAATTGCTGATACTGTGTCTATATAAGGTATGAACTCCTCCTCCTGGAAATTTTCACCTTTAACTGCTTTTCAACATTGAGTATCTATTTAATTTACCTTATTGGACTGGAATTTACAAAATAAAGACTCTTTCATGCCAACGTGAAAACAGATGCAGGAAACCAAGACATCGACTCCTCTGAAGGAGTTACAAGGAAGAGACTAATGAGGAAGGCCACTAAGACACCTATGACTCCTCTGAAAGAGTTACAATGAAGAAGCTATTGAGGGAGGCCACCAAGACATTTATGACTTCTCTGAAGGAGTTACAAGAAATAGACTTAAGAGGGAGGAAACCAAGAAACAAATGACTTCTCTGAAGGAGTTCAAAGAAAGAGGCTTGCGATGGAGGTAACCAAGACACCGATGACTGTTCTGAAGAAATTACAAGAAAGAGACTAGTGAGGGAGGCCACTGAGACACCTATGACTCCTCTGAAAGTGTTTTCCAAGTTTCAGCATTGGGAGACTCTGAAGTCAACTGGAAGAAGGTTCTTTGATCTGATGGGACCAAGATTCCGCATCATCAGATTAGACGTTACCTTTGGCAGACACCAAATGCTGCACATCATCAGTATCTAATTCAGAGGAGTCATAGGTGTCTTGGTGGCCTCCCTCACATGTCTCTTTCTTGCTCAGTCAGGGTTTTTAAGATGTCCAGCTCTAGTCAGATTTACTCATGTGCCGTATTACTTTTGTTTCTCAATGATGGACTTAACTGGACTCCAAGAGGTATTCATCTTTATCACTGAGTTTCTTGGAGTGTTTTTTAGTCTTCATGGTGTCGTTCTATCCAGGATCCACCAGTGACTGGACCTTCCAGATACAGGAGTCTTGATACTACAATCAATGAGACACATTCACTGACCTCTAATGACCTTTATTTCAGAAACTATAAGACTTCTAGCATCAACCAGCTGCACCTATGGTGAATTAGAGGAGTCATTTTAAAGGGGTGAATACCAAAGGAATAACTCATTTTACATTTTAAATCTTTCGAGTCTTTTTTTGTACATTCCAGTCAAAAAGTCAACTTAAATAGACCATAATTCAATGATGAAAAATAATAAAATGAGAAAACTTCCAAGGAGGGTGTATTTTAGAGGTACTGTATTATCTATTCAGTCTTTCTGCTCACAATTAGTGGTCATTTTTTTGATTTCACAGAAAAGTAGACAGAAGTGAGCCTCTTGGTTTTGGTTGAATAATGTGGGGGATTTTACCAGCTGCAGCTAACTAAAATTCTAAATATGACCGTATATGAGGGTTTGTGAGTAAAATGGTCGGAGTAACGTGGCGGACACTCACACATAAACTCCCTCCCTGACTTCTTGGATGTTTTTTGTGGCTGCCCTTGTTATCATGACCTCAACCACAGCCAGCGGAGTCCTTTGGCATGACTATTCCCAGAGCTTCCACCGGCTCTGCGGCCAACAGCGGGAGCAGCACCCCGTCAACACACACCGAGACCGGAAACACTACACGCACTCAGACCAGCGTAGGTCCAAACACTCCAACGCCTCTCCTTCTTCACCCCACAGTTCTTCTTATTGCCTGCTTTGCCTCCAGATGCTTCTCTATTCTCAGCTCTGAGCATGTCGACCTCTCAGCTCCTGCTGTATCCATAGCAACTTCTTCTACAGGTTGACTATGAATCACCTCTTTGTCTAGGTTTTTTTTTTTCACCTTGTGCTGTTCAACTCTTTCAAGGCCGTGTCTTATACCTCTTTTGAGTGCACCTCTATTTTCTCCTGCTAAAACACAAGAAATAATGTTGGTGAAGGGTGTTTGATTCGTCCTGATGTCCTTATCTGTGCAACATCCTTGAACAAGGAAGATTCTTAAGGCTTTTTAAGGTGACTGAAAAGTTTGCAGCTCTCTCAGTTGTAGAGGAAGGAGGTATAGAGTCACAGCTGTTGCAATAGAATTGACATAAAGTATTAAAACAGCCTTTAAATTTTTCATACAGTTTCACACACTTCTCCAGTTTACATCTATGTGTAAACAATGTCAGTATGTTATACAATATTATAACTAGAAAAGCACTCAGAGAGTGCAGACCTCCGCCAAGGATAGAGAGGAAAACGGGAAACCCATGCAGTAAAGGACCATGAGCTGGAATCAAACCTGCGTCTCTGACACAGTTCTGTTTATGAATCACCTTCTTAACCAGTTGAGCTATCTGGACACCTTGCTCCAATTTGTTGGACGACATACTAACCTATGATGTTTTTGTCCTATTTTGGACCACATACTAAAACATACTAAAAAATTCAAAGTGATCCAGAATCCAGGATCCTTTCCATATTGCCACCAAAATTAAATCAGCTCTTCCTCTTACCATAGTCGATATCCCCTCCAAATTTCATGTGAATCTGCCCAGGGGTTTTTGAGTTATCTTGCTAACAGACAGACAAACGCTGGGTGTAATGTGTGCAATGTATACACTGCCAAAAAAATATTTCTGGAAAGACATTTTATTTTTGGGTGTTCTGTCTTTTTGTGGTCATTTTGTGTCTCTTGTCATCCTATTAGGTCTTCATGTAATAATATTGTGTCTCTCTGTTACAATTTAGCATTTATTCGCCATCATTTAGTTTCTTGTTATGTGTATTTATCATATTTTGAGTCTCTTCGGATAGTTTTGTGTGTCTTGTGCCGTTATTTTGTGTCTAAGCATTTAGCTTTTTCTGCTTGGTAGTTGTTTGACTTGTTTTGTTAGCATAAAGCAACAGCTAACCTACAAAGCAAACAACATTCTGCATTTAGCCACATTTTTGTACGAAAAATGTGGCTAAACGCACGGCTTCTGTTTATCATTAGCAATATTAGCTGCTCACACTTGATTTAGCAAGTAGCAGAAGCTAACAGAGATAGCAACTTATAGAAGCCATGGTATGTATATATAGACTACTTTTTTTTTACCATACCATTTTAGGGTAAATGGCACAGCTTCTGTATTTCATTAGCATGGTTATTTGCTAACATTTGTAATTTGTGACTGTTAGCGTATCAGAAGAGCAGCCTCTAACAGAAACTATGTTGTGTTTTTAGCTGCATTTTTATACATATACAAAGAAATAAAGCTACATGTACAGCTTCTGTTTTTTTATTAGCACAATTAGCTGCTTACATTTATCAGTTGTACTGTAGGTGTTAGCATAGGTTGATGCTACAGGTACGGACCCGTACCTGTAGCATAGTAAGGGAAAGTGCCGTATCCGTAGGCCACAGGCTACGGGTACGGGTCCGTATCTGTAGACACTACCGTTAGCATACAACAACAGCTACCCTAGATTGAGAAGTGATAGAATCTACAGTATGTATTGAGCCTTTTTTTTGCAGATAGTCACAAAAATATGACAAAAAATATAGCCATTCACGTTTATTATCTGTGACTATTGTATGTTGTAGCATACACCAACAGCTAGCAGTAACTAGCAGCCTGCAGTATGTGTTTAGCCATATTTTTGTAACTGCTCTTTTCAGAAAAACTTGTTTTTTCAAAGAAAACAGAATGTAAATAAGAGGTTGTGAGCTTTATTTGTCATTAAATAAGTTAGATAAGCACTTTAAGGTATTTGTCAAGCAAGTTTGCAAATATGAAGAAGGAAAATAGCTTAACCTGGAACAAACAAAAGTGTGAAACCATATGTTAAGCAGATTACAAGTGTGGTAAATGCACTAATACATGGATGCTGGAGAAGTCTGCATAATGAACAATATTAACTTATTGTAAATAGTTAAATGGGGAAAAAGGGACATACAGCAAAAAAGAAGTGATTCAAGTTACTCATGCAATTTAAATTCAAGCTGACTGCATCCTCCACTGCTGTGAAAAGCTGCAAATTTTCAATTTTCAAACTTTCAGAAGGCATTTCAGTCCATTAAAAATAAGGAATTTAGTGGTGTCTTCCTTTAAAACACTTGTTTAAAAAACTTTTCAACCATCTCTCTCTTCCTCTACAGGGTCACGGTCTTCACAGGACGTCCCAGTGGTGAATACACTGAGGCCTTCAGCTCCCGGTCAAAATAACTTCATAACTTCTCATTTGCACTCTTTGACTGTTTGTTTGCTGTTAAACTGCGGTTCCCTAAGCTGGTTCTAAGAGGAACCCCGACACACGGAGGTGAACGCCCGGTCACCTCCCTGCTGGAAAACAGATAAACCTCCTATTGACGGATCGTCTGCGCGCCACCGGGTATCAGACAGCGATGAGCTTCATTTGGAAGTCAAAGGATGAAGCTTTGCTGCAGAACAAAGACTTTTTGCAATAGTCGCCATTTGCTGACAGTGAACTGAGCTCTGCTGGACCCGATGAACAGTGACGCTGCTGACGGCACGAAAACACTGAAACAGAATAGTCTAAATGTTGGCTCAAAGTGATATTTACATCCGCGGAACTTTACTCAGTGTGAAGGCAGCATACCCTAAAAGCAAAACACGATCAGAAAGATTACATTAAAAATATTGTGCACTGTTAAGTTTAATTATTAGAGTCGATGTACACTACTGTTCAAAGGTTTGGGGTTTGTTTTCCTTGAAAACTCACACTTTTCTTCATGTGCTAACATAACTGCAGAGGTTTTCTTCTCATCAGTTAACCTTTCAACACAATTAGCTAGGAGATTTCTAAGTGACCCCAAACTTTTGAATGGTAGTGTATATTTTTGTGGCTGGCTTGGGAATATTGTTAAAAACCACAAAGTTCACACATGAAATTGAGCTTCTTGTATTGAATTAATGTAAATACAGTTTGCTGGTAATGTGTCTTTGGTTCTTCACTGCATGGAAGTATTGTATGAATGTGTATATTTAATACTATTTAAAGCACCACTGAGTGCTGCTTAACTATTTAAAATCATTTCAAACAATCATGAGAACAGAGAACTAAAGTCCTGCCTGTGGTTAGTCTGTGGTTCACTAGCTTAAAGCTCAATGTAGTTCCTCATAAAAGCTTCCTGTTATTATTTCTGAAAAATGAAATACGATACACCAGTTTTTCTGTCTGCCGTTTTGGATAAATAGGTATCTGCTGCTTTACATGACAGTGACATCTGAGCGCTTTGAGATTTTAATAAAGACAGGAGGATGTTGTTACCCTGGAAAGCGAACTACACATGATGCTGTGGTAATTACAGATCTGCCAGTCTTCATGTGCTGCTGCTTTTCCACTCACATTAACCAAAAAAATGTAAAACATCAGCTATATTTCATCAAGATTGTCATACGGTGTCTTCAAATACAACTTTTGTGCTCATGATTAGTCTTGCACACCAAATGCTTGGTTTTCAAGTGGTAACATCTGACTGGACTCGCAACACAGACATTACTCTCAGCATCTACAGTCCAACGAGGCAAACCATTTAGCACACTAACGAGCAAGTAGCGCAATTGTAGATGAAGAAAAACCTTATGAAATTACAATTATGACCTTAGCATCCAAAGTTCAACAAAAAACATTTTAAAAACGTCAGTAAACATGTTAAATTTGTGAACTACAACCACATGAGGGGGGCGTTCATATGAGTTGTTGTATACACAAACCAATTTGAAATCAACACAAAGACCTAGCATACCAAGTGTTTGCTAAATAGCTGCTAAACTACTACTAGCACTAACAATAACAGCAAATAATAATGTTGGTTTTACTACTTAATTGGGCACTATAACTGTTTGCAAGAACACTGCAGCCACCCATCAGCAACATGGATGTTACTCTTGGCATCTACAACCCAACGAGGCTGACCATTTAGCTTGCTAATGAGCAAGTAACATAACTGTAGACGAAGAAAAGCCCTGTAACATTACAATGTATGAGCTTAAAATCCAAAGGTCAATTAAAAACATTTTAAAAACGTCAGCAACACAGACGTTACTCTCGGTATCTACAGCCCACCAACGCTAACCATTTAGCACGCTAACAAGCAAGTAACATAACAGTAGATGAAGAAAGACCCTATAAAATTAGAATGTGTGAACTTAGCGTCTAAATAAAAAAATAAAATGAGTGGCTTTTACCATTTTAAAAACATTAGCAAACCCACAAGCACAGTAAACACAACCTAGAAACTAGCAATTGACCTAGCACACCAAGTGTTTGCTAAATAGCTTCTAAACTACTACAACAATAACAGCAAGCAATAATGCTGGTTTCTGCTTAATTTGGCACTATATCTGTTTAATTTTAGTATTTAATCACCTTTTAACTACTAGTGCCAGATATTTCACTCTCTGTACTAGTACCATTTAAAATATACACACATAATGTTAAATTCTGACTGAATTAGTAATCAGTGTTGCTAATGGTATAAGCTATCGCTACGGTGTCCAAGACAAACATTAAAAATAACAATGTTTTAGAAAGTTGTGGGTAACATTTCAGGATAACTTGTTGTTACTCCAAAATACAAACAAACTGCGTCACCTTAAATTCTGTGCACAAACTCCATGTTTTTAAGCTGCTTACCAACTTCTGGTTGTCTAACTATGGTAAATAATCCATACACAACTCTTGGTATGTTTTTTTTCCCTCCATAAACTGCAATAGACCTCTTGCTGCAGCTACACGTGTTAAATGCAATACGTAGTATGTTTAGTTTACCTAAACTTTGGTAGCAAGAGAAAACAATCACATTTTCATCATTTTGCCATTGTGTCAGTATATCTCTATTAGCAGAGACGTTTACATTTGCTTGATATTGCTGGCATCTCCACACTTTTTAGTTCGAAGTCCAAAAAATAAAAGCCTTAAAGGTCACAGCTGCACATTTTGTTGGGATAAAAGTTCAGAATCTAAATATATGCAGCTTGTAGTGATAGAAACATGGAAAAAAGCAACAAATTGTCCTGTTTGAGAGCAGATAACTGACTAAATGACAGACTGTTTCAACACTAAACCTGACCAAAATGCTCAAAATTACTTTACAGTGCAGCAGCAGGTTCACATTTTACCAAAACAACAACAGAAAACACATGAAAGAAACCCTTAAAGAGAAAACATATCATCTAACCAAGGCTGGACCTCAGTTATCTTCATTGTAATGTATGGAAGTAATCTGATTACCAAGATCCCGACCAGAGATGTCTGCATTTGTTTGATTTTGCAGGAATTTTCCATACGTTCTAGTGTCAAGTCAAAAAAATAAAAACCTTCAAAGGTCACAGTTGCTCATTTTGTTGGGTTAAAAGTCCAGAATCTAAATATATGCAGCTTATAATGACAGAAACATGGAAAAAAGCAACAAACTATCCTGTTTAAGAGCTGATAACTGACTAAATGACCAACTGTTTCAGCACTAAACCTGACAAAATGACTACAGTGCAGGAGCATTTGCAAATTGTAGTTAAATAATAACAGAAGCCAAATAAAAGCAACCCTGAAAGAGAAAACATATCGTTTAACCAAGGCTGGACTTCAGTTATCTTCATTGCAATGTATGGAAGCAATTTGATTTCCAAGATCACGACCACAGTTTGTTTTTAATGTACAGCAAATAAAAAAAAACCTCCCCAGTAAAGTTATGCGTCGTGTGTTTTCTAATCAGTCAGACGTGACAGAAAACCTACCCCCTGGATGACTACATTTTTCACTACTATAACTTCAACATTCATCTGTTTGAATAAAGGCTCAGCTGTAGCTTTTGTGTTACGTGAGAAGAATCACAGCTGGTGCTCAGATTCAATCATGTTCATCAGCTGGAGCAAACAGACCGATCGATTGGGCCTCAGCGGCATCAGACGGCCGGATTCATCAAGGTCATCAGAGGAGACGGGAATAATTGATCAGGGTTTCAGTTATCTGTTCCCACAGCATCAGATCGTCTTTAACATTTCTGTGAGAGGAAAACACTGCAGACTGTTAAATAACTTGGCATCCTCTGAGGGTTTCAATGGAATGTAGATTTCTGGGTTCTCTGAGTTGTGTCATTATAGCATAATTTTAAGGTGTTTTATCCAAAAATTCCTTTCATTTTGGACAGGTTTTGTGTTATTTTAGACATTGTCTAAGTTGTTTTGGGTGGACTTTTTTAAAAATATGGACAGGTTCTAAGTAATTTGGGACAAATTTTGTGTCTTTTGGACAAATTCTGTATCCTTTTAGACCCATTTTAAATTGTTGTATTCAGATTTCAGGTCATTTAAAACAGGTTGTAAGTATTTTGGACAAGTTTTGTGTCATTTTGTTCAAGTTTTGTGTCATTTCAGCAGCATTTTAAGGTGTTTTTACTGGGGCTGGACCCAAATATACATATAATATATTCGGTCGTTGTGGTGGTATGCAAATAATGATTTTTAGATCCAAACATTCAGACTCCCCTCACACTGTATCACCCGGACCTACCCATCCTGATGTCGTGCTTCATGTTAGTAAACAGAAGACAAAAGATACCATGCTAATGCTATGCTAACACTGTCAAACTCTGAAGCCAGATCAAACATCTTGTTCTTTTCTTTATTTTCATGATTATTTACATTGTAGATTCTCACTGAATGCATCAAAACTATGAATGAAAACATCTGGAATTATGTAGTAAACAAAAAAAAGTGAAATAAGTCAAGACATGTTTTATATTTTAGATTCTTCAAAATAGCCACCCTTTGCTTTGATTACTGCATTGCACTGGTAGTGAACCAGTTTGGCTACTAAACACAGATTTGAACACGTGTACAGAGACAGAAAACACAACATTTAGCATTAAAAAGTGCTCATTTAAATGCAGAAACTGTGTTTGGTAGTGACAATCTTTAAAACCAGATACTGATTTTCAGACTTTGGAGGGCATGTACTTTATAATGTTGTAAACTAACTACTCACCATGTGACCATGGATGAGCAGGAAGGCAATGTCTCTTCTTGGTAAGATTTCTGAGGGTGTGGCTAAAACCAAGCTCTGCCTACAGACGATCCATCCATCCAGCCATCCATCCATCCATACATTGTCTTCTGGTTATCCAGGGCCAGGTCACGGAGGTAGCAGATGAAGCAGGTCCTTCCAGACGTCCCTCCCCCCGCTTTCCAGCTCTTTCTGGGGGATCTTGAGGCGTTCCCAGGCCAGATGGGATAAATAATCCTTCCAGCAAGTTCTGGGTCAACCCTGGGGTCTCCTCCCATGTGGACATGTTCGAGAAAAGTCCAAAGGAAGTCTCCCCGGAGGCATCCGAATCAGATGTCCAAACCACCTCAACTGCCTCCTTTAGAGGCAGAGAAGTTCCCTCTGGATGTCTGAGCTCCTCACCCTATCTCGAAGGCTGAGCCCAGACACCCTACAGAGGAAGCTCATTTCAGTCGCTTGTATCCGTGATCTTGTTCTTTCGGTCAGTACCCAGAGCTCATGACCATATGTGAGGGTTGGAACGCAGATGGATGGTAAATCAAGAGCTTCGTCTTACGGCTGAGCTCGCTCTTCACCACGCCGGTTTGATATAACGTCCGCATTACTGCTGACACCACACCAATCCTCCTGTCCATCTCACACTTCATTTTCCCATCATGAACAAGGTCCCGAGATACTTGAACTGCTTCACTTGGGTCGGCAACTTCTCCCCAACCCAGAGGGAGCAATCCACGGGTTTCCAGCAGAGAACCATGACCTACAGACTAATACTCTTTGTGTTTCAGTAGTGATGTGAAAACTTGGGACAGGGTTTTTGTTTTTTACAAAAAGACTATTTTTTAAAAAAAATCTACAAAATCAATCTAAATCTTTCACCTTACCTTTCAGACAATTCAGAAATTCCATTGATGACTGTCAACTTTTACTGCATAAACCTGGTGGATTTAACTAAAGTAAAAAAAATAGGATCACAGGTTTTAGTACTTTTTTTCTCGTTTTTTTTTTTTTGTTTTATGTTTTTAATTACGAGCAGTATTCCCTCAAGTAGATTCTTTCAGCTATCTATTTCAACAACATAATGTCAACCATCTATATGTTATTTTTATCTGATATTTTTAAAGCCTTTAAGATCACCAGCAGTTACAACATTATTAGTTGCAGTTTATCTAATCCTTTATTCCCTCTGAGCAAACCTCTGTCCTCATGCTTCAGTCTTTCTTCCTCTGACTGCTGCTGGCTGTGATTCATCACCCAGACGAGTGTTGTAGCCTGATAACCTCAAAGTTTCCTGAGGAGGTGAAACGAGGTTACGGTCTGATTCAGCCTCATCCGGCCGATCACGTGTTTTTTTATCAGCGACTCTCACGTTCACATGATGGACGGTGTGGTAGAAATTATGCACAAAACTTCTGCTGAGGACCAGATAAGACGTGGGGGAAGATCGATGGGATTCACAACAATACGCTGCGTCTCCTCCACCTTTCACATCCGATAATGTCGGTCCACAAAAGCTGTGACCTCGGTTTATTATGCAGAAGGTAGCAGTGTGTTATGTAAGGTCTGCTGGGTGAGAGGAGGACATGCTGCTCTTTGTTTATGTTCCTGTTGTACAAGGATCTGCTCTTGGAGCCGAGTGGTCTTTGGGGCCACAGATAAAGATGGATGACATAATGAGTGTCACCTTGTCAACTGTTGAAATGAAAGCATAAAAAAGAACAAAGTAAAAAAGGATGATGCTTCATTGAGAATTTTAACAGGATTTTTTAAAATTATTATTTCAACTTTAACAGCTCATAGCTTTATTTCAAAGAGAAAACAAGGTTAAGTGGAAAATTATTTCCTCTAAAGTTAATCTGACCTACTGTATTTATGCACAGATGTCCTACCTGTAAATATTTCAGATTTATCTACTTTCACTTTGAACCTCTGACTAAATATATAAATAAAAGTGTCTCAATTGTAAGCAGACAATTTATTTGTTCTGTTTTTCCAGAATTCCACATTTCAACCGCTGTCGTGCTAAATACAAGTTTTTGCAACTTATGAACCCAGATTTTCTCTACATTTATGACTTTTAGCACCCCATATGTCCTGCATAACACTTATTTTTTACCTCCTCAACATCAGCAGGTAGTTTTGTGAAGATCTGTATCATTTTAGCAGCATTTGAAGGTGCTTTATACAAAATTTTGACAGTTTTGGACAAGGTTTATGTCATTTTAGCCACTACCAAAGTTGTTTTGGGTACATTTTAATTGATTTTGGGCAGATTTTAAGTAATTTTAGACAGGTTTTGTGTCCATTTGGACAACTTTTAAGTTGTTTTATACAGATCTTAGATCATTTTGTACAGGTTTTGTATCATTTTGGCCACTACTTGAGTTGTTTTAGGCAGACTAATTCATTTTGGACAACTTCTGGTTAGTCTTCGACATATTTTGTGTCATTTTGTTCAAGGTTTGTGTCACTTTAGCCACTTCTGAAGTTGTTTTAGGCAGATTTTAATTGATTTTGGCCTGAGTTTAAGTCATTCTAAACTTCTTTTGTGTCATTTTGGACAAGTTGTAAGTTGTTTTATACAGATCTTAATTTTGGACAGGTTTTGTATCCTTCTGGTCACTACTTAAGTTGTCTGGTCAGGTTTTAATTCATTTTGGACAGTTTCTATGTAATTCTGGGCACATTTTATGTCATGTTGGACTCAATTTGTGTAATTTTGGCCACATTGTATGTTGTTTTTTGCAGATTTCAGGTCATTGTGCAGAGGTTTTGTATCACATCTGCCATTATTTAAGTTGTTTTTTTTTTTAACCTCCTGAACAGCAACAGGTGTTTTCGTGATCTAGTGGAAGTATTTTGTTTGCCTCCAGCAGAACCAGTATTTAAATGCAATATTTTGCCTCATGACACTTGCTTTTGTTTTGCTCTATACGTAAACTTTGGCTAAACATTGGTTTTGCTTCTGTGCAAATATTTAATTTTACTTCTTGGCAGGCAAAAAAGGCTTCCAGATTCATGAGAATACTGTAAGATCCAGCCGACATGACAGTAAAACAGGTAAAAAAAATACTTTTTCTTGAAGATTTATGAACTCAGTCACAAAGGAAAATTTGTCTTCTCGACTTAAAATTCAAGTTTTTTTCAGATTTTTCTGTCTTTTAAATGTAAGAGTCATTTTGGATGACCAACTAATAACTGTACTTATGTAGCGCCTGTTGAAAACAGAGTTTACAAAGTGCTTTACAGATGAGCTCTGAAAAACAATACCACAACAGAAAGTCAGTGAGGCCGAACAGAAGGAAACACCAGAGATAAACACAACGTCAGTAAATGAATCCAAATGACAAATTATGTATGATTCTAGAACTTCACAGTTAAAAAAGAAATCATTTTAAATATGTGATGGTGTTGGACTATTTCATGGAAACCACACAGGATCTTTTGACACCTCTGTGCTGTCTGAGGCTTTGACTGAAGGTACCCGAGCAGCAGACGTCTCACTGTGAGCGAATCGATCAGAAGCTGCATCCTGCTGATAAACGCAGGTATCTGAGACGCCGAGCGGTTTGTCCAATCAGTCAGCAACACAAACAAACACACAGCTCAGGAATAAACTGCAACTTAGCAAGCAGAGAAGAAGCTGCACTTCAACATCCGAAACATCCACTTTGGTTGAGTCGACACAGACGACATGATTGTTTGCTCGGTATTAAAGTCATTAGGTGAGCTGCATTATGAAGTGAGGTAACCGGTTCAAACATCCACTGTGTTTACTTCAGCTCAGTTTAGCAGAGCTGGGAGGAGCAGCCACGTGTTTTACATAAGCAAAACCTGCAGGAGTTACTGTAAAAACAAGCCGGCGTGCTTCAGGATATTTGCTTAAGGAAAAATATTTTGAATATGAAAAGAGATACTGGATTTACATAAATACAGTGCCTATCATAAGTATTCACCCCCTTGGATGTTTTACCCTTTTATTGCTTTCATAAATCAATCATGGTCAAAAATTTTTTAGCTTTTTTAACAAAAAAAATTTATTGGAAAAAACTCTTTAATGTCAAAGTGAAAACAGATTTCTATAAAGAAATGTTAATGAAAGAAAATTATATAAATGCATAATTATTCACCCCCTTCAAGTCAGTATTTAGTAGATGCACCTTTGGCTGCAATCACAGCAGTGAGTCTGTGTGGATAGGTCTCAATCAGTCTTGCACATCTGCCCACTGCAATTTTGCTCCATTCTTCTTTGCAAACCTGCTCAAGCTCTGTCAGGTTGTGCCGGTATCGGGCATGAACAGCCCTTTTCAAGTCCAGCCACAAATTCTCTATAGGATTGAGGTCTGGGCTTTGACTCGGCCACTCCAGAACATTTACCTGGTTCTTTTTTAACCATTCCTGTGTAGCTTTTGCAGTATGTTTTGGATCATTGTCTTGCTGGAAAATAAATCTTCTCCCAAGACGTAGTTCTCTTGCAGACTGAAAAAGATTGTCCCCCAGGATTTCAGTGTATTTTGCAGCATTCATTCTGCCCTCTATCTTTACAAGCCTTCCAGGTCCAGTTGCTGAGAAACATTCCCACAGCATGATGCTGCCACCACCATGCTTCACAGTGGGGATGGTGTGTTTTTGGTGATGTGCAGTGTTTGGTTTCTGCCAAACATGATGTCTTGTCTGATGGCCAAAAAGCTCAGTTTTGGTCTCATCAGACCAAAGAATCTTCTTCCACTTGACCATGGAGTCTTCCACGTGCTTTTTGGCAAACTCTAGTCCAGATCTAATATGACTTTTCTTCAACAGTGTCTTTCTCATTGCCACTCTCCCATAAAGCTTTGACCGGTGAAGAACCCGGGCAGCAGTTGCTACATGCACAGTCTCTCCCATCTCAGCAGCTGAAGCTTGTAACTCCTTCAGAGTAGTTGTAGGGGTCTTGGTGGCTTCTCTCACTAGTCTCCTACTTGTAGGTCGCTCAGTTTATGAGGGCGGCCTGATCTAGGCAGATTCACACAAGTGCCATATTCCTTCCATTTCTTGATAATTGATTTCACTGAACTCTGGGGGATGTTCAGTGCCTTGGAAATGTTTTGTAACCATCCCCTGAATTGTACTTCTCAATAACCCTTTCCCTGAGTTGCTTAGAGTGTTCTTCTGTCTTCATGGTGTAATGGTAGCCAGGAATACTGATCAACCACTCTCTGGACCCTTCAGACAGCTGTTTTACAACTCAATCACTTGAAACACACCCACACCACTCAGGTGATCTTCATTTCACTAATTGTGAGACTATTGGCAACAATTTGATGGACCTCTATTGAATTAGACCATTAAATTAAAAAGGGGGTGAATAATTATGCAAACAATTATTTTTATTTATATAATTTTCCTTCATTAACATTACTTTATAGAAATCTGTTTTCACTTTGACATTAAAGAGTTTTTTCCATTAATTTTTTTTGTTAAAAAAGCTCAATTTTATTGACCATGATTGATTTATGAAAGCAATAAAAGGGTAAAACATCAAAGGGGGTGAATACTTATGATAGACACTGTAAGTTGGTCATTTATGTTCCGTTAAGATGCAAGTAGGATTTTATTGCTACAAAAAACAGAAAACTTTTTATGGAGCTTTCACCAGTGTTTTGCGGTTTTAACATGTGATTATGCTGTGTAATCTTGATTTTTTTTAGACTTTTGGAGCATTTTTATGTCTTTAATAGACAGCAGACATTGGATTAATGACAGAAAATGAAAAGTACTACAGGTTTGCATTTTCTTGTCCTCTAGAATGTTTGATATAAAACAATCAGAGAACGATGAGTCACCGTGCAGTTGTAAAATGACATTTTTATTTATTTTATAGGCCAAAAAGGCTCAGAAACCACATATTTCATCTTTAGTTAATCTAGAGCAGGGGTGCCAAACTTGCGGTCCAAAACCGGTCCTCCAGAAGGTCCAATCCAGCCTACAGGACGACTTTGTAAAGAATAAAAACTACAGAGAATACAACTGCAGATTGCAAATTTGTAAAACTATAAATTTCTAGATCATAAGTTGTTTTATCATAAAATAAAATATTTGATTGCTCCTTGTTCTTTTGTCATTTTGTGTCTCATTTTTGTAATACTTTGGCTTGTTTTTGTTGTTTATCTTGCATTTTTTTCCTTTTGTTTTTCCTTTTTTCTGGCTTGTGCTTTTTGTCTTATTTTTGTCATTTTGTGTTTCGTTTCATTCATTGTTTTGTGTATCATCTTTGTTGTTTTCTGTGTTTTTTGTAAGCAGACAACAGGCAGTTTTATTTTTTTTAATTTCAAAAGCATTTGATATTTTAAAGCTAACATTAGACAAATCTTCATAAACATCTATTTAATGCTGTAAAATATGTATTTACAAATAAATGCATCAAAAATTGTTCTAAAAATATGTTTTTCATTTGTATAAAATCACCAAAAAATGTTAAAAATGGGTTCTGAAAAACATTTTCTCCAAAGTATTGGATATATCAATCTAAAATTTGACAGCTACCATTTTAAAAATCTGTAGCTTGATTTTTTTTTTTAAAATCTCGAGCAAAAAAAAATAATAATGAAAACTACATTCCATTTTTTTGTCAACAGATTTCTCTAAAATCTAAAACTGGACCTTTAATCCTCCTGTTGTCCTCTTTCACGGGCACTAAAAAATATTGTCTGAAAAAAAATCCAAAAATTCTGCAAAAAAATTCCCCAAATTTATACAAAATTTGCAAAATCTTCAGGAAGAAAATTCCAAAAATTCCTTAAAAGGTTCCCTTAAAAGTTTTGTTAAAAAAAAAAAAATCCCCAAATTTGGCAAGAAATAAAAAAAATTAAAAAGTAAGTTTTTTTAAATGAATAAAAACCTTCCAAAAAAATCCTAAAAATATCTACAATGACTCCATATAGCAAAAGTTCTAATATTTTCTTTAAGAACATTCTGGAAAAAAGTTAATTTTTTTCCCGAATGTTCTTCAACTTTCTTCTTTCCACCAAAAAAATGTTCAAACATTTTCCAAAATGTTGGAAATACCCCCCCCTCCTTACATTTTCAAACTTTAAAACGGGCCAATTTGACCCGCAGGACGACATGAGGGTTAAAACTAATAAATAGAATCTACTGTTGACTTGATTGAGGTGAAAAAACTAAACAAAAACACAGAGCAGAGAGACAGCAGGATAGCAGGTAGTCTGAAAATAATAACAGTGTGACGGTAAAGTGTGATCACGTGTTATTTTCCAGAGCCACATTTAGCCGTGTGTTTATCGCAGCTCTGACAGACCGACCAGAGCGCCAAACTTCCAGAACAACATCCACCTCCACCTCCAAACCCTGCAGAAACATTCACATCTACAAAGGCTTTACACTGAAGCTGTGATTCCAGCCGGTTGTTCAGTAACAGCTCTGTGTTCTCCAGGTTTGGGTTCACTGACTGAGGAGGAACGTTGGAGGCCACTGATTGGTTAGAAACACTCCGAGCGTTCAAAGCCCTTCATTTACTGAGCTGGGCCTTCAGGTGAGCGCAGAGCGAGGAATGATTTACCAGCTGAACAGAGCAAACACACGGCGGGTTCACTCTGAACCTTCAGGCTCAATCATCAAGTGGACGGAACAAAGTTAGAGAACGTCTAAAGCTGCAGCGTTGAGAAAACAAAATGTGACAGCAGGTTTACTTTAGCCCTATTTACAGAGGACTAATGTTACCTGTGGACCCCTAGTAAATTAGAATGATTGTAGAAGTAGACTGTGATATGCAAAGTAAATGTTATTTCTATTTAGTCTTTATGTACACTGTTGTTCACAAGTTTGGGGTCACTTAGAAATGTCCTTATTTTTGAAAGAAAAGCATTTTTTTTTTCAGTGAAGATAACATTAAATGAATGATAAATCCAGTGTAGACATTGTTAATGTGGTAAATGACTATTCTAGCTGTAAACAGCTGATTTTTAATGGAATATCTCCATAGGGGTACAGAGGAACATTTCCAGCAACCATCACTCCTGTGTTCTAATGCTACATTGTGTTAGCTAATGCTGTTGAAAGGCTCATTGATGATTAGAAAACCCTTGTGCAGTTATGTTAGCACATGGATAACAGTGCGAGTTTTCATGGAAAACATGGAATTGTCTGGGTGACCCCAAACTTTTGGACGGTAGTGTAGGTCAACGTTAACTCATTTAGAGCAGTTTTAATTCACACCCCATGACCCCAAACATTTGAACGGTAGTGTCCATCTTGGTTTATTTTGGATATTTTTTTACTTTGTACTCCATTTCCTAAATGTTTGCACCATCTTTGCTGCTGTGACATTTTAAATCTTAGATTAATTTTAATTAATAAAGACTTATCTTAAAAATTCCAACACAAAACACTTATTTTGTGGCTATTTTAGTTCTACTAGAATTGGCAGTCCTGTCATTTCTCTCTCTTTTGTTGCAAGGTTGTTTGTTTTCATGATGATTTCTTGTGTCTCGTTCCCACTTGGCAATTATAAAAACTAATTTGGAGCATTTAGGGTGTAAATTCATGAGGTTCATGTTGCTGCACAGAGTGAAAAACATTTACAGAAAGCTTAAATACATTTTTGCTGGTTTTCAATAACCATTATGCACCAGCTATTATTATTTCCAGGGATAATGTCAGTAAATTCAAGTAAAAACACAGATTCTGCTCATCCAGTGTGAATACGCCTCATTAAACACAAGTGTGGTGTAATTTTTAAATCACATGAGGTAACAATAACTACATTTGTATGGTATCTTTGGATAAAACAAAGCTGCAAAGTCCTTTTTAATAGCACAAATGTGAAATTAGATGAATATAAACACAATTCAACACAGATTAAAAAGATCACAGACATGCAATACAAGCTGGAGAAGTCAAAACAACGTTCTTATGAAGCACCTTTAAGACAACAGGAGCTGCATCGGTGTGTCATCCAGTAAAAAAAAATGCATCACAAGACTAAATACTGCAGTTGAGATCCTGTTTATGTTGGTGAGTGGTTTGCAGCTTAGAAATTTAAGTCTTAAGGTATGAAAACTTTGTCTTTAATGCGTTTCTGGAAACATCTGAGGAGAGAAATAAGCTGCTGAATCTGTCTTTGTTTTCAGACCAACAACAGTTAGTTTGAAAGGTTATCCAAGTTTCGTGAGGCGTCAGATCACACATGATGCTCCTAATTTGCATAAAGCAGCTGAGAACTCAACTTTATGCAAATTAGGAGCAGGAAACACAACATAGTGTCTCTAGAAATGTAGCACGATGCTACCAGAAAACACTGCAGGCTGTGAAACACAGATAATGAATGGAAAACACTGAAATGATAGCATCATCTGACTCTGTGCTGTTGTTGTGTCTCTGCGATGTAATTTTGTGTGTCTTTGTGGTCATTTTCTAGCTCTTTATAGGTGTTCTGTGTGTCTTTGTTTTCTGTCAGTAGCTGTGTTTCCATTACCCTTAGATATGCGCACAATTTAAATAGCTCAATAAAAAACTGGTAATAAAAACACCTGAATTTCGAAAAAGGACTAAAATATCGCTAAAAAGTTTTTACGCTCTCATGAGGTGGTTTTTCAGATGTTTCAATATTGAAAAATATCGCAAAAGCGCAATGGAAACACCTTTCCCGCAATTTTATGTCACTGGACGTGACGTACCTGGTCACATGACCAGTTCTCTCGGAGTAAACAAGGCGCGGTACGTGTGGACAGAAGAGGAGACCGAGACTTTTCTTGCCATTATTCTTGAGAAAAACATCACTGCCATACTAGACAGCAAACAGCAGAGGAATGCAGGGTGTTATAAGGAGATAGAAGCAGAAATGAGGGAGAAAGGGTTCGTCAATCTTCCTGCAATGAAATCTCGCGGGATGATATTTTACGAGAGTTACGATGCTTCTGCCCAGAACAACCTTCAATGGAAACACGTTCAAAGCGCAAATATACTTTGTCGAAATTTTAGAAATATCGCTTTTATTTTGCGAAAAACTGTAATGGAAACCCAACTAATGATCATTTTGGATCTTTATGTCGTCATGTTTCGATCCTTTGTGTCTGTTTAGCCTATTTATTGTTCATGTTTTATTGTGCATTTTGCTTTTAGTTCTATTATTTTTATCTTAGTTTAATTAATTTTTATCTTTTGATCATGTTTTTACTCTTCTGTACAGCACCTTGGTCAACTCTGGTTGTGTCTATGTGTAGCCCTGTTACCTGTCCAGGTGTCTCTACCTTCACCCTCAGTCAGCTGGGACAGACTCCAGCCCTCTGCGACCCTAATGAGGACTAAGTGGTGTATAGACGACGGATGGATTTGTTCCTAGTATCTGGGGCAGCAAGCTGCTCGTCTGGGTCTAATTAGACGCTTCCTCTGAAGAGTCTCACTTGTTTGTCTTGTTAGCAGCTCGTCCTCTGAGGAGAAGACGCCTCCGTTGTCTTATTGAGGTCATTAGAACCAGCAGCTGCTGAAAAGCTAAACTGTGTCAGACTCTTTGTTTTATTTAGTTTGTGGCACAGAATCAGGGCTGGACTGGAGCTAAATTTAGATTAAATGGATTTATTTGTTCTCACCAGACACTGTAGATAGTAGGTCACTCACCGGTTCTCTTCTTCATCACAGTTTTCCTCCAGAACAGGAGCTCACCTGGTCTTTCACTGATTTCTGCACCTGTGAAGACAGGTTGAGGTTGATCAGTAATAAAGTTTGGCATCATTACAGCACAATAAATCTTTAATTTGAATGTTGTACATAATACAGAGAATTGATCTAGTGTAAAAGCATGATTTGTGTTTGCAGCCCTGGTTTAGGCTTCAGTAACAATAAAAAAAACTGTACATTTGTCTTTGTTGTCATTATCTTGGTGGTCATTTTTTGTCTTTGTGCTAATTTTGTGCCTCATTTTTTTGTCCGTTTGTGTCACTTTGTTGCAGTTTTTGTCTCTTTATAGCCACTTTCTGTTTTTTTGTGACCAATTTGCAGCTATTTTGCACATTTTTAATGGCAATTTTGTGTCTGTGGTCTTTTTTTGTCATTTTATGTCTAAAGTCATTTTGTGTCTTCTTGTGGCCATTTCATGTCTCTTTGTCGTCATTATATGTCCTTCGTGAGCATTTTGTATCTATTTGGTCAGTTTGTTTCTCTTTGTATTTATTTTGTCTCTTTGTGGTCATTTTGTGTCACTTTATTGTAATTTTTTGTCTCTTTCTAGCCATTTATGTCTCTACGGTTGTTTCATATCCCCTTATCATTTTCACTCCTTTTGTGGCGGTTTAGTGGGGGGTTTTTAACGACAGTTTTGTCTTTGTGTTTCTGTGGCCATTTTGTGTGTCTTTGTTTTTATTTTGCATCCATTTGTGGTCACTGTGTGTCTCTTTGCAGTCATTATGTGTTTCTTTGTGGTAATTCTGAGCCTCTATGGTCGTTTTTTTGCCTTTTTGTGATTGTTTTGTGTCACTCTGTTGTAATTTTTCGTTTCCTTATAGCCATTTTTGGTGTTTTTATGGTCATTTCTTGTCTCTTCATAGTAATTTTTTGACCATTTAGATATGTAGTTTTTTTGTGCCCCTTTGGTTCTTTTGTGCCTCTTTGTGTTTTTTTTGTGCCCATTAGTGGTCATGTCTTGTCTCTTTATAGTCATTTTGTGTCCTTTAGTGGCCACTTTTCATATTTTTATGGTCATGTTGTGTCTATTTTTGGTCATGTTCCTATCATCATCTCTTTGTATTTATTTGGCGTCCATTTATGATCATTTTAGCCTGTCTGTAGTTGCTTTGTGTCTACATGGTCATCTTGTGCCTCTGTGGTTATTGTGTGTATTTTTGCTGCTGTTTTGTGTCATTTTGTATCTTTTTGTGGTCATTTTATGTCTCTGTTGTCATTTTGTGTGTCTTGTGCATTTTTTGTCTCTCTGTAGCTGTTTTGTCTCTTTTCGTGGCCATTTTCTGTCAATTTGTGATCATTTTGCATCTCTTTTTGGTCTTTTGGTGTATCTTTGCAGTCACTTTGTGTCCCCTTGTAGTTTTGTGCCTCTTTGTGGTAATTTTGTGTCTCGTTATAGTCTTTTTGTCATCATTCTGTATCTATTTGTGGTCATTTTGTCTTTTTACCATCGTTTTGTGTCTTTTGTGTTCATTTGCGGTCATTTTAAGCCTCTTTGTAATCACACTGTAGTCACATTTTGTTTCTTTTTGTGGTTGTTTTGTGTCACTATTGTAATTTTTTGTCTCTTTATAGCAATTTTTGGTGCTTTTGGGATGATTTTGCATGTTTTTGTAGCCATTTTGTGTCTATTTTTGGTCATTTTGGTGTATCATTGCTTTGACCAATCGCACTTTTTGCACTTACTACAGGTTTTTCCTTATGTCTGAATTCTTGCTTGTGTTGTACGTCGCTTTGGACAAAAGTGTCTGCTAAATGAAATTGTAGAATCATTGTGGTCATTTTGTGTCTATGTGGTTGTTTTTTGCCTCTTTGTGGTCATTTTGTGTCTCCTTTGATCTTGAATCTCTTTGCGTTCATTTTGTATCTGTGGACAATTTTAATCTCTTTGTATTTATTTTGTGTCTATATCTGCTCATCTTGTGCCTCTGTGGTGTTTGTGTGCATCTTTGCAGTCATTTTGTGCCTTTTTGTGGTCATTTTTTGTCTCTTTATATTCTCTTTGTGGTCATTTGGAGAGTTTTTGTGGTCATTTTGAATGTCTGATCATTTTGTGCATCTTTGTAATTGTTTGGTGTCTTCTGTGACATTTTGTGTCTTTGCTTTGTCATGTTGTGTCTTTTTGGTTCATTTTGTGTATCTTGTAGTCGTTTGCTGTTGCTTTGAGGTCATTTTGCATCTCTTTGTGGTCATTTTTCCTCTCAGCAGATTTAACTCTTAAGCAGAAAATACACAGCTGTTACTAATGAGGATGCATGTAAAAACCACAGTGGATCATATCTTATTACTTACATCTGCCACTACTGAAAGAAACAAAATTTATCTTCACTGAGGTTCTCCACTGATTTCTCAGCTCTTTGTTTCCTCCAGTCTCCTGCTGCAGCCTCACACAGACACACAAACATGTTTCTGCCGTTTGTGACGAGTCACCATCCGAGTTGTGTCACTGACTTGTCATTTTGTGGCCGCTGAGCGAACACTGTGGTCTTTGTGCGCTCAGGACAAAGCTGGCGCTGTGAGTCAGCCGGAAGACCTTGACCAAGGACACCTGAGCACCAAAACACCTCCCCGCTAGCTTTTCATCGGCGCTGAGCTCATCCTCAGGCGGAGGTAGATGCTGCTATCACACTCGCCGCTGTGTATTTTGGGATGTTGGTTGGAGGTGCAGCACGAAGTGAAACCTCGGTGCCACTTTCCCCGTAGTGAAGCTGTTTGTCCAGACTGTTGACACAGCTGCAGCCAGAAAACACTTCTTCATTCAGGCTGAATCAGAGCCGCATTAGAGAGGCCAGATAACACAAACGCTACACAACACCGCAGCAGCGCAAAACTGTGTTACATAAACGCTACACAACGAGCCTGGAGCGGGAAACACCGGGTTTAGTCTTAAGGTGGAGGTCAGAAAGTACACAAATAGCTACAAGTTCTCAAATTCTTATCTGTGTTTGGATTACAGGCCCAAGAGTCTTTCCCACATAAGGACAGCAGGGAGGTCACTGTGGTCATTTTGTGGATCTTTGTAGTCGGTTTGTATATTTTTGTGTTAATTTTCTGTCCCCCTGTGTCATTTGATATAATTTTTTTAGTCATTTTGTGTCCGTCGTTATTTTATGGCTCTCTGTAGCCGTTTTGTGTCTCTTTGTGCTCGTTTTTGATCTAAGTGTAGTTGTTTTGTGTGTCTTTGTTGTTGCTTCCTGTCGGTCATTTTGAGTCCGTCTGCAGTCATGTTTCATTTCTTTGTGGTTGTTTTGTGTCGGGTTGGGGGGGGGAGTTGCTTCCCCAAGCGAAGGAGTTTAAGTATCTTGGGATCTTGTTCACGAGTGATGGGAAAATGGAGCGAGAGATGGACAGGCGGATTGGTGCGGCGTCAGCAGTAATTCGGGCGTTGTACCGGACCGTCGTGGTGAAGAGGGAGCTGAGCCGTAAAGCGAAGCTCTCGATTTACCAGTCCATCTACATTCCAACCCTCACCTATGGTCATGAGCTTTGGGTACTGACCGAAAGAACAAGATCGCAGATACAAGCGACCGAAATGAGCTTCTTCCATAGGGTGGCTGGGCTCAGCCTTAGAGTTAGGGTGAGGAGCTCAGACATCCGGAGGGAGCTCGGAGTAGAGCCGCTGCTCCTTCGTATCGAAAGGAGCCAGTTGAGGTGGTTTGGCCACCTGATTCGGATGCCTCCAGGAAGACTTCCTTTGGAGGTTTTCTGAGCACGTCCGTCTGGGAGGAGACCCCGGGGTAGAACCAGAACTCGCTGGAGGGATTATATATCTTGTCTGCCCTGGGAACGCCTCGGGATCCCCCAGGAAGAGCTGGAGGGCGTCACTGGGGGGAGGGACGTCTGGAACAACCTGCTTCGCTTGCTGCCTCCGTGACCCGGCCCCGAATAACCGGAAGAAAATGGATGGATGGATGGATGTTTTGCGTCTCTTTGTGGTTGTTTTCTGTCTCTATGGTTATTTTGTGTGTCTTTGTGGTTGTTTTGTGTCTCATTGTGTCTGTTTTAGGTGTCTTTGTGGTTGTTTTTCATCTCTTTGTGGTTGTTTTGTGTATTTGTAGTCATTTTGTTGTGTTTGTAGTCTATTTCTGTGTCTGTGGTTCTTTTTTGTGTTGCTCTACGAACGTTTCGTGTCTCTTTGTTGTCGTTTCGTGTCTCTATGGTCATTTTGCATTGGTTTGTATTATTTTATGGCCCTTTGTTGATATTTTGATGCTCTCTGTGGTCTTTTTTGTGACTTTTACTGATGCATTTTGCAATTTTGAGTCTGTAGAATCTTCCTCGAGGGATGTCACAGTTCTGTTAAACATTCAACATGTTGTTAGAAATGCTGCCAGGCCGTCGTAGCTTTCAGCTGGATTATCGGCAATGAAGTTAATCCTGCAGAAACGAACAAAGCTGTGTGTGTTTCTATACTAAAAAATACAGAAATCCCTCTCATCGTGCTGTGAATGTCTGAAAATAACATATCCAGTTGTTCAGGGAACCCTCCTACTCGTCTGCAGAGAGAAGCCGTTGCAGCTCCTCTGGGGTTCATTAAAGCCCTTGGGAGTCCTCAGAATGAACTGTGGGTCATGTGAAAGTTTTCAGAAATATCTCACTAAATAAAAATAGTTTTTGTGCCGTGAGCCTCTTTTCTTTAAATATTCGTCATGTGGCCGACTGTTTCCCTCCATCTGCAGCCTGGGGGCCTCTGAGAAAACGACTGCCGAAGCCAAAGCAGGGCTTCAGAGGGAAAAGGTGTTGAGAGAAACCTAATCTATGAGCGGCCTGGTGGTGAGGGGAGGCTGGTGGCAATCTGAAGGAGAAGGACCTCCTCACCGCTCACATACCTGACATACCTCACAGGCTGATACCAAACAGATCGCCTAAACAGAGATCCCCGTAAACAAAGACAACTTCTTCTGAGTTTGGTCCAAAAACCAGCATGTACTTAACTAAAGGTGTTACTGTATGCAGACGACAATCACGTGGTAAAAAAGTGCATTTATTAGTGGTGTTAGGTCTCACTGTCATCATTTTGTGCATTTAATTAGCCGTTGTATCTTTCTTTGTCAGTCTCTTTATGGTCCTTTTGTGTTTGATATCATTTTGATCTCTCCTTTTGCATGTTTATAGTTATTTATTGATTATTTTCCAATCAATATTGTTTATTGTGTCTTTTAGTTGCCTTGTTTTTCATTGTGATCACTTTACATTCTTGTCATTATTTCAAGCCTTTGAGGTCATTTTGTGTTTGTTTGTGGTCGTTTTTGTCTATTTGTGCTCAATTCATGTGCAATTATGGTCATTTTGTGTCTCTTTGTGGTCATTTATTCTCTCTCAGGTAAACTTTGTCATTTTGAGGTCATTTTGGGGTTTTTTGTGGTCTTTTTTTGTCTCTTCATGGTCGCTTTTCCCCTCTGGTCATTTTGTGATTTTTGTGGTAATTTTTTGGTCTATTTGTGCTCAATTTTTGTGTAATCATGGTCATCTTTGAAGTCATTTTATGTTTGTTTGTGGTCATTTTTATCTATGTGTGCTCAAGTCATATACAATTATGGTCACTTTTTGTCTCCGTGGTCGTTTTGTGCCTCTTTGTGGTCATTTTTTGTCCATTTAAGGCCATTTTCTTTTGTCGTTTTGAGGTCATTTTGGGTTTTTTGTGGTCATTTTTTTTGTCTCTTTGTGGTCTTTTTGTGTCTCTGTGGTCATTTTTTGTCTATCATAATTTTATGTCTGTCTATTTGTGGTCATTTCACGTTTTTGTCATTTTTTGTTTTTGTGGACAATTTCTAGGTAATTATGGTCATTTTGTGTCTTTGTTGTCATTTTTTGTCTGTTTGTGGTCAATTTCTGTGTCATTATGGTCATTTTGTGGTTTAGTTCGGTCATTTTTTGTATATTTGCTGTCAGTTTGTGTATAATTATGGTCATTTTGTGTATTTTTTTGTTGATTTGTGTCTTTTTGTGATCAGTTTCATCTCTTTGTAGTCAATTTGTGTATATTTATGGTCATTTTATGTCTCTTTGTGTCTCTTAATGGTCAGTTTTTGTCTCTTTGCTGTCACTCTGTGTTTATTTGTGGTCCTTTTTTCTTTGCAATAATCAGAAAACTTAAATAAGCAGATCAGATACATAATGTGAAAGTCATCTGCTTATCTACATGATGAAATCATTCTATTAGTGGAACCAAATCATCTCTTTGCTTTTAGCTTTAGGGTGAAACATGAGCCACTCCTCTGTGTAACACACCTGTGTGGGATGAAACCATGTCACTGTGATAAGACTGAATGATGAAGCATTTTAAACATAACATCTGTGTGTGCAGCTACTCTTTAAAGTCTAATGGTTACTGTGCAGCCGCTGTTTGTTCTTCTTTCAGCCTTTAATGCCACGTTTTCTTTATGTGTCAATAAAGCCGTGGGTTTCTGTGGAGCGTGATTGCAGTAAAGTCTGTGTTACTAATGGCCATTTTGTGTCTATTTATCTTTTTTTTTTTTTTTTAATTGTCTTTGTGGTCATTTGTCAGTTTTTTTTTTGGTGGAAATTCGTCTGTTTGTGGTTAGTTTGTTTCTATTTATGGTCATTTTGTGATCATTTTGGGTCTCTTTTTTGTCAGTTTTTCTCTTGAATTGTTTCTCTGTATGATCATTTTGTGTTCCTTTGTGTTTTGCATTCTATTGTCATTATATTTAGTCTTTGTGGTCATTTTGTGTTTGTTGTTATATGTCTATTAACAATCATTGTACGTCTCTGTGGTGATTTTGTATCTTTTTGTATCTCTGTGGTCATTCTGTATAGGGTTTTTTGGTTGATTTTTGTTTGATCAGTTTATGTTTTGTTGTGGTCATTTTGTTTCTCATTGTGGTCATTTCCTTGTCACTTTTCTCTTAATTTGTGTCTCTATGTGGTCATTTTATGTCTTTGTGATCAATTTGTGTTTCTTTGGGGTTATTTTGTGCCTCTATGGTCATTTTTTGTCTATTTGTGGTCATTTTGTGTATAATTATGGTCACTGAGTCTCTTTGTGGTCATTTTTTGTTTATTTTTGTTGTTATATGTCCATTAACAGTCGTATGCATTTTTGTGGCCATTTTGTGTCTCTGGTCATTTAGCATTTTTTAAATTGCCTCTGGGGTCATTTTATGGGGATTTTTGGTTGTTTTTTTCCTGTTTGTGGCCAGTGTAAGTTTGTTTGTGGTTAATTTGTTTTTATTTATGGTCATTCTGTGTTGATTTTAGTTGTTTTTATATCTATTAATGGTCATTGTGTGTCTGTGTGGTCAATCTGTGTCCATCTGTGATCAGTTTGTCTTTTTGCGGTCCTTTCACATCTCTATCATCATTTTGTAGCTACTTTGTGTTTCTTTGTAGGCCTTTGACTAACCCATTGTTTATTTTAACAAAATAAAGCTGTAATGTGAAAGTCATCTGCTTATCTACACAATGACATTATTCTATTAACAGAAACAAATCATCTCTTTGCTTTTAGCTTTAGGGTGAAACATGAGCCACTCCTCTGTGTAACACACCTGTGTGGGATGAAAACCATGAAGTCACTGTGATAAGACTGAATGATGGAGCATTTTAAACATAACATCTGTGTGTGCAGCTACTCTTTAAAGTCTAATGGTTACTGTGCAGCCGCTGTTTGCTCTTCTTTCAGCCTTTAAAGTGACATTTTCTTCATGTGTCAATAAAGCTGTGGGACTGCAGCTCAGGGAGCGCCTCTCCTTGGGATAAAGTCACTTTGTCACCGTGGACCTCTGGGAGATAACACGCCCCATCACACACCTGGTATCTGAGGCCAGGCCCTGCAGCTGCTGCGTTTCCACGCCACGTTACCATGGACGTGGACTGCAAACACCAAGGTCCACAGGGAGTCGCACTACAAACACACACCTCCTCATGCACCGGCGAACAGGTCAAACACTGAAAAAAGTGGCAGCCATCAGCAGAGGGATCACTCATGAGCATAAAGGAGCCGTTACACTGACTAAACCTGCTTTACTGTGGCTCTAAAGCTCTTCCGTTTAAATCTGGGTCAGTGAAAGTACCTGCAGGAGAAACATTCTGGTGCCTCTGTAACAGCTTCTTTTTACATTATGTAACTTAAATGTGACTCCAGTTGCAGTAAAACAGTGTCGGTTTTCTGTATGAGAGGTGGGACGGAGAAGTTTCAAGTTCTGGGTGTGAAATCACAACAACCCAACCAAAAAACAGTCATTATGCACCCAACACCATATTTACTGCCATTAAAGTTCTAAACATTCAGCATGCGGGAGCCAAATGTTTTGTATGTTCACGATTCTTGACATTAAAATGAAATAATCTAAAGTGTCCTCTGCTGGTAAAGGACTCAATGTGCCATCCACTTGCACAAGAGATTTTAAATTCAATTTTGTCATATGTTTTGCGATTATTTTGCATTTTGTTGTGGTTGTTTTATGCCTCTGTGTCTTTCTGGTCATTTCGTGTCCGTTGTAAATATCTGACAACATTTTTAGTCTGTTTGTGGTCATTTGGAGTTTCTTTGTCGGTCATTTTGTGTCTCAGTCACTTTCTGTCTCTTTGTAGTCCTCTTGCGTCTCTTTGTCGTTTGATTGCTTGACTTAATTTTAAGTAGTTGTCGTCATTTACATCAGATTTTAATCTCCCACATGGCAGCACCAGCACAAAGATGGCAAATCACAATCGATATTAAATGGAAAATGTCCTCCCTGCTTTTCAAATGTTAATCCAGAGGAAGAAAGGGGAAGATAATTGTGAGGATAAAGCACACAATTCATCTAAAAGAAATTGCCAACACAGAGGAGACAGATAGGCCCTCATCAGAGTGTTGATCTGCACGGCTGAATAGAAATTGTTTGATAACTGATGACCTGGTCCTGACTAGGCACATGCTGCCTGTTCGGCTAATTCAGTGCACTTAGCTGGGCCTGTTAAGTGGTGCATGGCAAGAGCGAAAAATAAACACATTACAATGATTTCTTATGATTAATAACAAAAATATGCATCAAATAATACAGCATATTGTTTAAATTAATGTATTTTAAGTTTCAAAGCAAACCCTCTGAGTGAATTATTATATGATATTACTAGAATGTTAGTACTGATTCTTTGATGCATAGGTAAAATTTTATATTGTATTTACTGTTTTTACTTACTTTTAGTCAAATGCATTTTAAATGTAGTCTTGTTCTCTTATTGAAGATGAATAATATGTATTACAATATTATACATCAAAATGTACTGCAGTTTTCAAAAAGCAACGCAAATTTTGATCCTTAAAATGCAGATATTTTATGTTTCGTTTGCACCTTTACGTAACAAATAGATGTAAAATACTGACATTTGCTGGCCAGAGGTGGGAAATGCAGCTCGTCTTTATAACCCGCCCACAAACTATCCTATGCTTCCCATTGGCTCAAAGTTTACAAGACTGCCATTTGATTGGTTGCAATAGTTTCTCTCGGCCAATCAATGTGTTTGTTTATCACCAACGCACAAACGTCAAACCGGAAGATATGAAGTGACGCAACTGGCTAGCAAGGCAGCTAAAACGGTGGCTGTTATAACTCCAGGAGGCAACAGCTTTATTTAAACTTTATTTTTAATAATATGAACACGGACACATAACGAAGCGTCCCGTTCGCTCCCACGATGCTGTGTTTGGGCGTAAATGCCGTGAGGTCGTCGGTGTCTTTACAGAAGGTTGGTGGCTAAGCTAACGGTCCAGAAGCTACTTAGCTTGACCTCACCTTTGGTTTTAACCCGTTATAAAGATTTACAACAAATGCCCTGAGTTATTACTATTATGGTAACAGCGAGGGGTGTTTTGATTACAAGAGTAACGCTACGCAATCACATTTTTAACGATTATATACTTAAATTGGACGTCTAATAAAGATACGTTTACTAAAGCCTACAGGCAAAACATTCAGAGTTATGTTGAACAGCAAACAATAGGGTCATTCCGTGTGGTTTCACCAGATGGTGGTTGCCGCACCATTTTCAAATTAGTTCTAAATTTGTATTCCATTAGATAGTCACAAAAGTACTTTCTATGCAAAATTGTAGGCCTGTAGCTCAAATAGTTTCTGAGTTGTGGGGGTCTGAAATTTTCAGAATTTGGGCTATAAAAAGCCTCGCCAGCGTTTTTTGCATCTTTAAGTGGTTATTTCTCAGCCTCTAGACCTACCAGAGAGCTGTGAGTTGGTAAACAAGGCCTCTGCATGTAGTGCCCCACAAACATCCCCAGGTGTTTCCCTACACTCTGCAGGCCATGGGGACACTCACAGGGGACACACCTGTCGACACTCAACCATGTAGTTGAGAAGTCACCATGATTTGTTTTGGATGTTACCTAAAAGCAATCTCTGTCCACTATTTTCTTCATTAATCGATCAGTTGTTTGGTCAGAAAATGTTGAAAAATATTGATCAGTGTTTCCTAAAGCCAATATTGACAAATGTGTTAATTTATGCACAACCCATTTTTCAGTTTACTGTCACTGAGGCGGAAAGAAACTAGAAAATAGTCAGATTTAAGAACCCTGAGAGAATTTGGACTTGTTTTTTGCCCTTAGAAATATTACACAAACTGATCAAAAAAAAATATTGAAGTAGTTGCAGATTCGTATGGTAGTTTAGAGCTGCATTCGTATAGAGCTGCAATTTACTGTTGCAGCTCTCCGTAAATGTAAACAAACCTATAAATCAAAATTTAATCACATTACTAGAACATAGAGGAAGCTGATGAGGTTCTGACTGTTTAATTGTAAATTTTTAAGGCTAAGTTGCCAACATCTCAGCTGCAATAATTATTTCAAGTTAATAAAAACCATTGTGTGTCCAAACTTTGACTGGTAGTGTCAAAAGTTTGGCATTATACCAAAAACTATACCCAAAAATACATAAATGAGACACAAGACGACAAAAACAAGACAAAACAACAAGAGACATAAAATGACAAAAAGACACAAAGCGACAAAAACGAGACAAAACGACAAAGACAAAGAATGACAAAAACAAGCCACAAAGCAACAAAAATGTGGCACAAAATGAGACAAATTGACAAGTCACAAACGCCACTTTCAGGTCGACGGGTTTTACCTTTCACCTCTCACTTCCTGCTGCTACGAAGTGTGTGTGTACATATACACATATATATATAAAGCACATAAGTGATATACGGCTCAATACACTCAGTGTGCCTCAGCATTGTGTTTTCTCTGTTCCAGCTGTGCGTCCTCTCCCTCTCACACTCTGGACTCCATCGGTTCTGTCGTTGTCCTCAGCAGTTATTGAGGATTCGCCTTCACAGTGGAAACATTCGCTGCCTGTCATCCGGACCAGAACCTCCTCCCCTGACACTGACCGACTCCTCTGACTGTCCCGACACACAGCAGAGATCATCTGATTGGTCTCCTGATCAGGGTCCTCCTCCTGCCCCCACCCACTGCTGCATGAGCGGCTGCCACAACTGCGTCTGGATCGAACACGCCGAGCAGCTGCTAGCGTATTATCACGACGGAGGAGACCGAGCACTCGCCGCCATTGAGGAGAACGTCCTGGACGAGAACCTTAAGACCTACCTAAAGATGGAGATCAGACTCTTAAAGAAGACGTGACGCATCACTGCTGACAGGAACCACTGTTTGAGTGTTTTTATGTCAGAAACCAGAAGCACTTTAGAACAAACTCCATTCATCAGTTCCAGATTTTCACTCCCTCCTCCTCTGAGTCTTCAGAAAACGCAAACTACCAACTAGCAACTTATTATTGCAGCTCTCAGTTACAGTAATACTGCAGCCCATTACACCCATCAGCTACAACATTACAACCAGTAGTGAAGAACATTGATCATATTGGTACCAGGTGGTGTTCTGCTGGAAAACCTTGGATTCTGGCATCCATGTCGATGAGACTTAGACACCCAAATGAACCTCATCCCAGAACAAACGCACTCCTTCATGCAAATGGAAATCCTAAATGTCACCTAAATGCACCCCACCACATCCCACAACAATCAGGAACAACTTGAGGACCATGACGATCACCCAAGATGTTGATTTGACCTCCAAACTTCAAGCATTAACAGGATGCAGTGGAGAAGCTTGATTCCCAGAGCACCCAAAGGACCCAACGTCCTGGTTCCAGACCCTATAGGACGCCTTCAGAGCTCCTCTGGTTCAGGCCAACACAGTATTATTCGGGTGGTCCTGAGTTATAGTTGTGTCTGATTGATGGGAGTAACTGCTAAAGTTCATGATGTTCCTACAAAGTCAAGCAAATAGTCTCTCGTGATTGTTATTGGTAGGAACGAGGCCAAAAACTACAGAACTGGGTTGTTTAAAAGTGCTGTTTTACATTTTAGAAACTCCTGAATTGTCACAATCAGTTTTAGTCTGCAAGTGGTGAAGAATAAAAAAAAAAGAAAATCTGCATCATTCATTTCTCTGTTCGTCATGCAGCACGTTTGCACAGTTTTTTATCATTAGTTTGAAGTATTTGTACATTTTAATGTGTGATTATTTTTCTTCTGTGTATTTAAGAGTAGATTTAAATTATGTTTTGCTTAAATAAATGTTATTTCTATTGAGTTAAAACAACTTCATGATTCAGTTTTTTTTCTGTCGAGAGAACCAGCAAACACCAGTAAATCAAAACAAAACAAAAAAATACAGAATCTTGTGCAAATGGTTGGTTTTATGGTGAAAGCGATTTGGATAAAATATCCCAATTTTAGGCTTAGATTTAGTTCATTTACCTGATAGAGTTGTATATCACAGATCAGTAGTTTAAAGACCGTCGCGTTGAGAATCTGTTTTTACAGGTTCTGGCTCTGATTTTGTCATTTTACTAATTTTATTTTTTTTAAAATCACCTTTTAAACCTGCTGGTTTTGGGGGGTTGAGAGGGTTAAACTGACAAGATAGAAAATGAGCAGATTTAGCTCTACCAGCAAGTAAAATTAAATTCTGCATGCATGTTTGTATTTAATAACACTATGATTAATAGTATAACAAATAGAACAGCTACTTCAATACTTTCAAATTTTTCTGAAAATACACACACTGAAAGGTTTAGAGCAGGGGTCGGCAACCCGCGGCTCTTTCATCCCTCTGTTGTGGCTTCCTGTAACTTTGGAAAATAAATAATCAGCAGGCTATTAAATTTTATTTTAGATTGTTAATTTTTTTTAAATTTAATTCTAAATTTGAAGATTATGGTGATCTTGTAACATCAAAATAAAATGTCTTAATTTTTGTCTGTCAAAATATGTGTACCAGCCGTCAGTCTCCGACACTCGCCGGCCTGCGGGTATTCATTTGGAGTCCTGTTGATCTTTGGATCCCAGTGTTTGCTCTACATTCATTCAGCAGCGGTGGGCCACCATTCCTAAATCCTAGCCGTCGCTCCTTCAAATTTATTTCTTTTTTTTATTGTCGCAAATACACCACTGCCGCACGTCTCCGCCTTCACAGCAGAGTCCTGCACTGTGTCGGGTACTCGTCAGTACTAAGGTAAACTAAGGATAAATGTCTTGCTCAGTATCTACTCTTTGATATGTCAGGGTAATACGACGTTACTCGCGAGAGCACGGCTCGATGTCACGTCCAGCATCCAGGCAGCAGGTCAGAGAGTCAGAGGAGTGTCGTCTTGGAAAATAGGGCAGCGACTTACCAGAGAAAAGTTATTAGCTTAAGATAAATAGATTTTACAAGTTAAATAGACATTCGCAAATTACTGATTTCCAGCTAACATTACATAACATATGAGGTCCAGGAGCAAAAACGACATTAACCAAGTAAGATAAATATTATTGGTAGGTGTTACAGCCCTCACATAGACTGAAAAACACAGGCTCAATAGGGGAGAGAGACCACAGCATATACAGAAGGACGCCACACAAAATATCTCCAATTAAACCCACAGGCTTTATCTGGCCACCCCAAGATAATCAACAAAAATAACACCAACGAAAACAGAAACAAAGGAGGGCTGGAGACCCCGGACAAAAGAACAAAAGTGGGAAGACGCTGGGCCAACCACGCAGTGGGCCGTCGCTCCCATCGTCTCCCCCTAAACTACCTAAAAATAAGAACTAAGGCTGAAATAAACAAAAGACCAAGAACGAGACTGTCGGTGATCTCCAGCCCAAATTAATACAATGAAGAAAACCAACGAAAACCCCAGCACCTAAACATGCACGGGGAAAACCTGCTTGGAGGGAAAAAAACCACGGAGGAAGGAAAACACTCCCGCCTACCTGTCCTGGTGTCTGCTGTGTCGTGCCTCCAATCTCTCCACTCCCTGTCCCTTTTATTCCCTCCTCCTCCTCTCATCACCTGAGTGCCAATTGCACTCAGGTGAGCAGCAGGCAGAAGGAAGAGAGAGAGCCAAACCAGAGAGAAAGAGAGAGAGAGCGAGAGAGCGACTGTGGCACGTAACAGTAGGACACAATTTAAAAAATGAATCTATCTAATTATAGGCTTTGTAATTAATTAATCACGACTGATTAACAAGGGCATAGAGGTAAAAATCACTACATGCAGTGTTGTCTTCATTTTAAATGCCAAAAGGGTTTTGCGGCTCCCGCTGTTTTCTTTTCTGTGGGAAACGGGTCGAAATGGCTCTTTGAGTGTTAAAGGTTGCCGACCCCTGGTTTAGAATGTAGGACTTTTAAAGTGTCTTGGTGGTTTTATTTAAGTTCAATATCTGAGTATGTCTTCCACCACCGCTGCTCTGTCTAAAGCAGGAGGGTCAAACTCATTTTAGTTCAGGTTCCACATTCAGCCCAGTTTCATCTCATGTGATCATTAAAATCACAGAAAAATAACAAATAAATAATAGCAACTCCTAATATTTTCCTTTGTTTTAGTGCAAAAGTACAATTCCAGAAATGTCCACATTTAATTAACTATCTTTTTACAAAACATTATAAACAGCCTGACATTTTTAAAGAAAAATAAGTTCAGTTTCAACAATATTATGCCTCCGTTTATCATTACAACTTCCAGGTCACAGAGTGTCTACAAAAGGCACAAAACATTTAGTCTGAGGGATCTGGAACTGAACGATACACAGGGTGTCCCTGAAGTCCAGACATATAGACAAAAAATATATATCTTCAAGAGCATTATATCCAATATGCTCATTTTTTATGTAATGAATGTAATATATATTTGACAATCAAATAAAAATGTAATATAAAAGCCATATTTAATCTATGGAGGCAAAAAAAATTATAGTTAATGAGATTTGCTATGTGTCCAGACTTCAGGGACATCCTGTAGCGTTTTACTTTATGATCCAAACAACTTGTCACGGTCTAGAAATTATTTTAAATTTATATTTTTACTAATTTACAATCTGCAGTTAATGTCATCTCTGGAACTTTTACACTTTGAGGGCCGGATTGGACCCTCTGGGGGACCAGTTTTGGCCTGTGGACCACATGTTTGAGGATCGATTCAATAACAGTAACAAACCGTTTTAGAACCGTCACTAGGTGGCGCCACATACATGTAAAACTGTGTCTGCTCCTGAGGATGAAACATTCTAACTGATTCTCTTAACCTTTATATTTGACCATTATGCTGATTTATTCAACAAACCAAACCAGCTCCAACTGTGTTTTCATGTTAGAATAAACATATTAATACAGAAACATGGAATAAAACCACATCTGTCTTGATTCCAGTCACTTGTGAACAACTTCTATTTATAAAACCTCTGATGCTCTCCTGACGTAAACGTTTTTAATTGCACTGGAGGCGTGTCGTTCAGTAATAACCTGATGGATCGCGTCAGAAGAAGCTCCTTCATGACATCTCTGAACAGTTTCTGACCCTGATCTCTGCTGAGTCAGCACTCGCCCGGGAACACTGATCACAGCAGACCTGCAGCCGGCAGCAGCTCGGTTATGATTTGATCTGGGTTATACAGCGGATTACAAGTGAGACGTTTCACTGATCACATCCAGAACTGTGAACCTGACGACTGACGTGATGGAAAAGACTCAGGACAGATTACTGTCGGTGCCAAGGCTGCAAAGTGTCACTCTGCAACATGAAGCCGTGTTAATGCACATTCTGAATTTAATTTAACATTACACGTTTATTTCCCTTTTCCTGCCTCAGTCACATTAAAGTGGACAGTTGTTGATGTTGGTGCCATCTAAAGTTTTAATACCAGAGTTAGAATTAGAGAGAATCAATGAGTCTCAGTGTTTTAGGGTTTCACCTAACAATCATTTTTACTTGGTTTTACACTGGTTTTAGACTGACCTGGGACTTGGTTAAAACAGGATTCAGACTGGTTCTTTACAGATTTTACACTGGCTTTGGATTTGTTTTAGACTAGTTTGGACTGGTCTTGTACACTGACAGTCATTAAAAACTTTGAGACCATATTTTTCAACATAATTTTTATTTTGAAGCCCGAAACTGGATTTTCTTCATATGAATCATTTGTTTAGCATATTGGCATACAGAAACAAAAATCTAAAGTTTCAAGAATGATTTCAAAATAAAGAATTTCACAAAAGAAAACGGCACCTGCCAAACACAAAGTCACAACAGTCAATACCGAGTATGGCCTCCATCTGCTTGGATGCAGGCAGCAATCCGTCGGCGCATGCTTTGGACCAGGCTTCTGATTGTGGGTTGGGAACAGCCCATACGCCTGGCTACATCACTGTAGCTCAAACCGGCCTCCACCATACCCAGTGCCCGGAGACGCTGTTCATGTGATAGACGCGGCATGATGCTGTTCACTGGACTAACAATGGTGGCCTTTTTTGGGCCTTTATATAGGCCTTCAAAACCCATTCTCAAACTGTGCAGATACTCACTGAGTATTGCTTGGTGTGTATTTGGTTCACTTTTGCAAAGTGACCAACCCATGTGCAATGAATCATGACAAAATGACAACTCATCATTATCTCCACTACCAGGGCACTAGATCATCAGTAAATCCACAATGAATAATTAAATCCCCCCTACAAGTAGAATTCTGCCTACATTTCTACCTCAAAGTTTCTATTGACTGTCAGTATACTTTGGTTTTGGATAGCTTCTTTACTTGGTGATATGCAGCTTTTTCCACTTGGTTGTGGACTGAATGTGGACGGTTTTAATCTGTTTTAAGCTGTCCTGTCTTTCATTTTAGACAGATTTCAGGCATTAGATTTTAGACCTTTTATACACATTTTTTACATTGTTTTAGACCAGTTTTGGACAGTTTTTTAATGTGGTTTTGGACTCTTCAGGGTGGTTTGATATTAGATTTTAAATTTTGTTTTCAACTTAATTTGGCCTCTGTATTGGACTTGTCTAAGACTAAGTTTTGAGAGGATTAAAATTGTTTTAGAGTGGGTGTTATGGACTATATTAGAATCATTTTACATGTGGTTTTAGATTGGGTTTTGGACTTGGTTTTAGAGTTGTTGCAGACTTAGTCTTAGATTTTGAAGTGTTTCAGACTGGGTTTTTTCCTTGTCTTACACTTCTTTTGGACTTGATTTTATATTTAGTTTCGGCCCGGTTTCACACTGGGTTTGGACTAGTTTTGGACTCTGTTTTAGTATATAATTTGCACATCTGCTGCTGGATAATGAGACTACTTCCTGACATAGAAAAATAGACAGTCAGTGATTGAAACTTTGCACAGTTCTGTAGGTTTTGCTCGTATTTTAACCCTCTGCTTGTTGTGTCTGAACATTCATTCACTCAGAATTCAGATTCGGACACGTATGCCCTTCAGCCGTCCTGCTGTGAGATTAGCTCAGCAGTCATCAGCTGCAGAAACACAAAACGACTCACATCTCTCACTGAAAGGAAACAAACTTAATTCAACATGCCAACATAAGAGAGGTAAATCAAACACGAAGCAAAATGAGACTCAGCGATCAAGAGTTTTTTCCCCAGCTTCACAGAACAGAACCAATGAAACTGATAAATCTGATACTAAAGTTTGACAAGAAAAGTTTCTCTCAAATTACTTAGTAAATGTCAGCATGTGGACCTTGAACTAACTATTTCCAACATTTCTTTTATTGGCAACCCCTAAAAACCAAAGTGCTGTGGTGGCAACTCCCCTTAAATAATACATGATAGTAATTTTTGTTTCATTTTTCTATTTTTTTTGACCAAACAGTCAATTAATCGAAGTAGTAAAAGGGATAAATCAGTAACAGCCATTGTTTTTAAGCATACACACAAGAAATCATTCAGGACAGTTTCTTTCAAAGTATAGCTTAAGATTTTCATAACTCAATCTTTAAAAAGGATTGAATAAAATGAAAATAATTATATTTCCCCTCTATTTTTATATAAAAAATTTAAAAAAGAATTTCTTTGCATCATTATTTCAACTGTCAATAACCTGTTATGTTCTCAGTTAATCAATTAGTTGTTTGGTCCATAGCACGTCAGAAAACGGTGGAAATGCTGATCAGTGCTTCTCAAAAAACACAAATGTCTTGTTTTGTCCACAACTCAAAGATATTCAGTTTCCTGTCTCAGAGGAGGAAAGAAACCTGAAAATATTTACAAAGCCACAATCTAAATTTTTGACAATTTTTGCTTAAAAATTCTTAAACTGATTAGTCAATCATCAAAACAGCTGCAGATTAATACCGTTCAAAAGTTTGAGGCTACTTTAAAATGTGCTTATTTTTTGAAAGAAAAGCAGTTTTGTTCTTTTTTTTAATGAAAATAACAGTAAATGAATGATAAATCCAGTGTAGACATTGTTAATGTGGTAAATGACTATTCTATCTAAAAAAAAAGGCTGATTTTTAATGGAATATCTCCATAGGGGTACAGAGGAACATTTCCAGCATCCATCACTCCTGTGTTCTAATGCTACATTGTGTTAGCTAATGATGTTGAAAGGCTCATTGATGATTAGAAAACCCTTGTTACAGTTATGTTAGCACATGGATGAAAGTGTGAGTTTTCATGGTAAACATGGAATAATCTGGACGACCCCAAACTTGGGAACGGTAGTTTGTATCGACTTAAGAGCACCTCAGAATCTACATGTAGTTTCTTTTTACAAACTAAACTATGAGTATTGTAAACATTTTTTGAACAACTCTGTATAATTTGTACCTGTATAAATCCCCTCTATATTTTATATCTGGTCTGATTTTTGGTTCCTTTAAGCTTAACTACACAGAATCTTTCATAACTTCTCAGCTGCTGTCAATAAAATTAGTTAAACTTTGAAAGTTGATGCCAAACTTAACAAAAAAGAAAAGTAATTTTTAACCTCTACAATTTGATAACAGCTGTTAAGATGTGATCTAAACCTCCAGCTTCTAAATAAACAGTGTTAACAGAAATATGTGGACATTTACTACATATGGAGTCTGATAAGAGCTGCTGCATCATGGGAATTGTAGGACTCAGATTTGGGACATTTTTGATCCACATTAGCGCTAAAAGTCACAATAACTTTGCTGCCAAATCTTGTTTTACTGGTTTAAAGTTAAAGTGCAAGACAGAAGAAAAACACAAAGCAGAATTAACTATGAAGGAAAGCATGTTTGGGATGTTTTTTCATGTGTCCAGTGTGGCCTTAGCATGTAATTTCTAACCACAGGTGTCAGATTAATGCCTCTTACTGCAGGGTTTTAACGTTAAATGTTCCTTAAGATGATCTAAGACCCCTCTACAGGTTGGAGGATGAAGCAGATGGTGAGATGGTTGCACAACAAGCAGGAAGTGGGCCAGTGGGCCTTTCAGGAAGCTTCCTGCTGAATCCATAATCTGCATCCACGTATCCTCATCTGTTTTATCTCCACCTGCCCCATGCTGGCTCAAATCTCTGATTTAATAAGTATTACTGAGAGTCAATTATTTCCCAAAAGGCCGCATAATCCCCGCAAAACAGCGCATAATTCCCGCAAGAATCTCACATTTCCACGAAAAAAAAAGAGAAATATGCTGGTCCCACTTGATTTCACAATTTCCGCATAAAATGAGAAAACTATAACCAATATAAATGGAGTTGTGAGTTTTTATGTGACGCCCGGCCTGACGTCATCAGTTCGTGCATTCACACACACACACTAGAAGCACGAGCTGATGCGGAGTACGGCGCCAGTGTTGCCAACTTAGCGACTTTCTCGCTAAATCTAGCGACTTTCCAAAGCGTCCTAGCGACTTTTTGTCAAAAGCGACTAGCCACAAATCTAGCGAATTTTTCTGCCGTTTTGGAGACTGACAGGAAAACTGGGATCATTCTGCAGTTACTGTCCTCAACAAGCAGCAGGTGCTGCTGTGAGCTTCTCCCCCTCCCAACACACAGGCTGTCAGTCCAGTAACCCCGCAGCAGACCCAGTGTCTGATTAGAGGACACATCCCTCCGCGGCCAGACGGCAGATGAATCGCGCATATTTTTGCATATTTCACAACTATTCGCATACTTTGCAACTTTCCACAATTTCCCCGCACAAAATGGCATAAAAACCCTGCATGTTTATTCGCATAATCAAGGATTTTAGCCCGCGTTTTTCTGGAGGGTCTACTATTTTGACTAAACACTGTTGGAAATCCTGTTCTTAGACCCACATCAAAGAAACACAAACATCTCAGACACTCTTTATCCGTCTATAGTAGAATGATAATGGGGTACAATCAGACCATTCTACATTCTAGCGCTGTGGAGAATGATCTGACTATTGTGACAGCTACAACCACAGTCCTGACAGTCAACAAGCAGAATCACTACGCAATCAGAATTTACACATTTTTAACAAAAGTGTTTCATTGCAGGAACTCAGGCAGGCGTGAGGTGGTGCAAACGTTCACAGGAAAAGTCTTGTAATCAGCCTTTTCATACGTTCTGTTTCCATTGTAGGATCCAACAGCTTTAACTGCTAAAAACAATAACAAATACAGGAGGTCCTCGACTTATGTCGGAGTTCCGTTCCTACACCCACAAGTCGGAACTCCGCCAAAAATGTAAACAAAGTCATTACGTGCATCACGATATTAATCAGTTCTTCGGAAAAGCCATAAATACCGAGGACCAAAGTCATGTTATGGCGCCCTGTGACGACTTATTCGTCCACTCCACTCGCCAGTTAGTTCCACGTAACCAGTTCCGACATAAAGACGAAACGCTGTAGGTCAAGGATAACGTAAACCAAGAACACTCCAGTAGTAGTTACTGCTACTGGATGAGGAAATCGATCAAGAGGGCAGAAAAAAAAAGATGCTCGTCTTTCTGAGTTTAACAAATACGGCTTTTTTTTCCTCTTTTTTTTTTTAGGGCCACTCAGATGTACCAACCCTGTAGTGGGAATCATGAGAGGTTCTAAAGGTACAGCTTCTGTGGTTGGAACATGCACAAAAACAGCTCAATGCTACCAGCCTGAACACTATAAATGTACAGCTGGACGTTGTGACTCAGCTCTTGTACTGGATTGTATTAGATTAAGCAGGTGTTCCAGATAAAGTACTCCGAGTGTGAATCATATTATCCTACTTTTTAAAGCAGTCTAAATGTATCTGATGCTAAAATCTAAATTGTGCTGAGTGACTAGACTCTGCAGTTGTCAGATTAATATAGAAATCAGACTGTGTCAAAATGGAAGCAGAAAGTGCCAAGAAAGTAAAACAGTCAAGTAAAAGTACCTGAAAACTGTACTTGAATAATTAAGTTCCTTTCCACCTCTGAGTGAACTGAACACAGTTTAAGTTTAGACGTCACCCAGACCTCAGACATGTGAAGTGTTGACATTACAAAGGCGGCGTTTCAATAATCTGCTCAGACTATAAGAGGGACTCTGAGCCCCGAGTGGCTTCACAGCAAGCCTAGCATAGAAGTCCACTCATCTGCTAGACAGAGCAGTGCTGCGCTCACTCGTCTGGCTGTCCTTCACCCAAGCAGCCGGTGAGTAAACCCACATCAGCCCACACCGTCTGGATCTATTCTTGCAAACTTTATTCTGGAGCTGTATGGAAGTCAGTTTATTTCACTTGTTTAACTGCAGCAAACTCTAAAAATCCAAGATAAAAACAAACTGTGCTGCAGATTTACAGCTTCAGAGATCATCATGGAGGTTAAACGATAATTTATAGTGTATTTTGTAATGTGATTAAACATGCCAAGTAAGTTACTTATTGAAGTTTCTTGCTGCAGATGATTATATTGATTGTTTGAGCACCTCTGTCCTTTATTTAGATTCAAACAATAGTGTTCAAATCTAACAAATACAGTCTATGACACAGGGGACATAAGAAATCAGTTATTTTTATGATGCATTTATCTGACTGGAAAAGAATTGTAAAATGTGAACACACCCTGGAGGCATTTTTGTGCTTTATTTAAGACATTGATGGTTGTTTACTTTATTTACCAGTTATGCTCATCAATCAGCTGCTTGGTTTGGTTTTTTTTTTAGCATTTGATGATCAATACAAGAAGAATTTCAGCACTGATATTAAAAAAAATCTTTGACTTTTTCAATTTTTTGAAGAAAGCCAACATCTTTTTTTCTTATAAAAACATTTCTTTAAAACAAAAAGCTGGTAAATTCTGGAAAAAATAAGAATCTTTGCAAAGTTTAATTCAGTTTTCCATTCTCAGTATGGCATAAACAATTTAGTAAAGCTGAAATATCAAAGAATAACCCTAAAACCCTAAAAAATATACATTTTACAGATGTTAAGAATTTTTTGAGAGTGCACAAGAAGTATAACTTATCTTTTGGCACGAAAAGACAGCTAGGTGCGGACCAAGCAGTCATTTTTGTAGTCTGCACACATTTTCTTATAATTGTTATTTTGGATGTCTGAATTCTGCGGGTTAAGCTCTGGTCAGGACGGTCATCGTCATCGGGACACGGTGAGCGGATTGATCGTTGAGCCTCTCGCTGCGTCGCTCAGCGTTTCTGCCGTGTTGTCCTTGCTTTAACGAGATTACGTCTGCCTTGAAACTGAGAGGGGAGCACTTATTAACTTGAGCTGGGGATTATGGGAAATTGGGTCATCTTCCTCAGGGACAGGCTGCAGCGAGGTTCGATCACTGGGTGTGTATAACATGACGGTAAATCCTGGATCGTGCTCGTCCAGTCAGTAATCGGATTACGTTCTGTAATGTCACACAGAGGTGACAGGAGCTGCAAGTGACCTGCTGCACGGAACTAGACCAAATTAAAAGAACCTTTACTTGCTTCTAATGTTTTTTTTCTTGTCGTTTCTGTTGTTAAGATTTCATCACGACGACTACACTTCCGAGAGGTGTCTAAAGCCAAAAGCCTGCAACGCACGAATCACAAATAAGAAATGAATCTCGAGCCACCCAAAGCTGAGATCAAGTCGGCCACCCGGGTCAGCGGAGGACCCGCCACCCCACGCAAGGGACCCCCCAAGTTCAAGCAGAGGCAGACCCGCCAGTTCAAGAGCAAGCCTCCGAAGAAGGGAATCCAGGGGTACGTTTACCATTGTTTTATTGCTCAGAAGAGTCAGAACTAGTCGGCAGCAGTGATTCTCTGTGATTCATCTTGAAAAGTCCTCAGTATATCCAGAACTCTGCTGCCCGTCTCCTCACCCACATCACCCCGTCCTCCAAAACCTCCAGTCCATCCAGTTCAAAGTCCTCCTTCTGACCCACTAAGTCCTCCATAGCCAAGACTCTCCATACCTCAGCCAAGTACCTAAACCTGGGGCAACAGATCCTTCTCATATCTGCTCCGACTCCCTGGAACTCCCAACACATCCATGACTGCACCAGCCTGACCACTTTCAAATCACTCCTCAACACCCTTCTGTTCAGAATTGCTCCTAATATACAAAACTAATTTATTTTTATGATGCGTTTTATGACTTGTTTTATGATGTTCCTCTGTTTTAATATTTGCAGATTTGGTGACGACATCCCTGGAATGGAGGGCTTAGGCACAGGTGAGTTCACGATAAGGTTTAAAATATTAGTTTGTCTGCCCAGCAAGGGTTCAAACAACCTCACATGTTTGTCTTATTTCGCAGACATCACCGTCATTTGCCCCTGGGAGGCCTTCAATCACCTGGAGCTGCACGAGCTGGCCCAGTACGGCATCATCTGAGCCTTCGAGCGTCTTCCTGCGATCCCCTGAGGATCCCAGGCGACACTCCTCAAACCACCCGCCTCGGGCTCCGACTCCAAGATTCAAGTGGAACCGCTCCAAACAGACAACCACAACGAACTGTAATGAACACAAAAAATGGAAAAAGAGAAAAAAAAATCTACAAAAAAATCAAAACCCTTCTCTAACTCTGGATTCTTCCTCATCTCACTCACACCATCTGCTGATCGTTAGCATCCGTTGAGTTTCTCTCGACTTCACTGAGTAGCTCTGCGCTGTTGTTTCCTTAAAAACAGCCGCTCTCTCCTCTTTCGCTCTGTCTTCTACCTTCGTTTTCCTTCTTTTCTATCCTCCTCACGGACCAAACACGAAACTTACGCAAGCAAGGCAGCCTCAATTTGAGTTTAAGTGACAAACCCGTGGAGGGGGTGGGTTCCCGCTTCACGAGCTTTGGCGCCTCTTCTCGCCACCTTTGGAGGCTTTCACCATTGACGCCGAATGTTTAAAATAACTAAACCTGAATTCTGTAGAGAGCCGACACCAGCTTGCCATTGCTGAGCGTAACCTTCCAGTGGGTAAATCAGAAATCCCTCTTTTCCCTCTGGTTTTAAACTGCACCCGACTTCACAAGGAAAAATTTTCTACCGTCATTTTTTGTGGAATTCCGCTGGTAGTTGATCAACACGAGGAAATCTGGCGGCACATCAGAAATAAACCACACATAACAAACATCAAGGAAAACCCAAATTATATCATCACAGCTACCGATAGTTTGTGTCGTCATCGGCTTTGCATCTCCTTTGTACTGTTTTAATGTATTCTGTTTATTGCGTGTTTATTTCTCATACTTTCACTTTGCCCTGTGGGTTTATATTTGTGTTTTTAAGCTCCTTATTTTAGTTGTAAAGTTTAGTATATTTTACATTTTCCTCATTGTCCTTCAACCATCTGCCAGTTTGCTTCTGATTTCACCTCCATCATCATCATCATCACCCTGCTGCCCGCCACACTTTCAAAACATTATTATTCTAACGGTGAAGATAAGTTTTACCTGCCGACGTGAAGCTGGTGGAGGCAGAGGGATGAGTTGGATGGATGTTTCAGTTCACGGCCAGAAGAGATGTGTAATGGAGCTTTGTCCTCTCTACAGGACGACGGAACAAAAAATAAAGCATAAAAAGAGGAAAATAAAACAGGAGAGTTTTCATTGTGGTCAGATTGTTCCCTACAGTGTGTAGGTCAAGATCTCAAGCGGTTTTTATCACATGCTCACATATACAAGCTTTGAATAAAGAAAAACCCAGAAATAATGACAAGTGAGGAGACTAAAGTAGAAACACATGCAAGCAGAAAAAAAGGTCAAATAAAGCCCTTTCAATTTAAGCACATTAAATAAATTTCACATGCAAGCTAGTTGAAGCGCTTCATTTAAGCTGCACTTCTTTTAAATTTTTAACAAATGAAAGACGGAACTCTGAACTTGATATATTTTAATCCACTTATAATATTCAAACAATAATTTAAATACAGAATTTTAGGCAGGCCTATATGTGATTACAAACACACAAATGGTAAAAGTGGCTTTGTTTGTGCCGATATGACGATATAAATATCTGAAATGTTATTTTTGACATAAATTATGGATATGAGTAAAAATCAGCTAAGGAGTAATAATGTGTAACAAATCATCTAGACATTCATATTCTTTTATTGATTAATCAAAGGACATTTTATTACACTTTGATGATTGCCTTAACAATAGAAACATATGAAAAGATAGTAAACTAGGCACGTTTTTGACAAATGGCCTATCAAGTTTCCAAAATTACGATTATGTATGTTACTTTTTGACGGACAAAAGTGAACTTTTTTTCCGTCAAAAGTAACATACAAAAGTAACATACATAAGCGTAATTTTGGAAACTTGTCAAAAACGTGCCTAGTTTTCAGCACTTTTCTGGTTTGTTAATAAAAAGGACATGCAATACAAAAAAAATCTCTCAAATTTTAGGGGTGCCAGGATTCAATTTAGGGGTGTTTGAGCACCCCCAAAAATGGTCTAGAAACGCCTATGTATTATACAGCTAAGTATAAAGTCATAAAGTTGATCAAGTGATGTGAAATAGAAATAATAAAATCTTTAATCCATTATTGTTCATGCAGTTCTTGGACAGACAGAAGTTAAATCATAGATGCTAACTAAACAATTTCAGGGTGACCAGAGGGTAAAAGCAGCATCAGTGACTGAAGCTAGAAACATGCAGTGCTGTAATCTAAGTACATTTACTCAAGTACAAATCTGAGGTACTCGCACTTACTTGAGTATTTTCATTTTATGCAGATTTATACTACATTTGTCAAACAGCTCTAATTACTTCTCAGACTATTTTTTATGATCCTCCTGGCTTTTTAAATCAGTGAATCTCCAAACTTCTTAATCACAATTTTTTTTAGCTGTTTTTTTTTAATCTTTTTTTTTACATTTTTACTACCTTTTCCTAAAAACTTCTTGGATTAGCTGTAAAATGGTGTCTTTAAAACAAACGTTGGCCTTTTTGAGATAAATACTTCCTCCAAGACTGCAATACAACAAACATATGATGATATTATTATAGGATATAAGTTAGTGAAAATCAGCTTCACCTTCAACATTAACAGCAGTAAAAAGGAACACGCACATTCATGCAGCTGTAATTTAATTGAAAAAACAACATATCAGTGTAAAGTTGTCAGGGACCAACTGAATGTAGAACAACTATCTTAAGTTTAAACATTTGAAGTACATTTTGCTTATTAAACTTACTAAATTCAAATTTTGAATATGAAATTTGCATGCAAATGAGGTATTGTTACTTTTACTTAAGTATCTGAATGCTTTTCTACTACTTCAAAGAGTTTTTTGTACTTTTAGCAGCAACATCTCAATTTCTTCATCTGCATACGCTTTGCCTCATAATCCATTTTGGCTCTGACTTTTTTTTTTTTACCTTTTTGCAGATGTACTGTTAGATTCACAAAGACACTGATTCCACACAGGTAGGAGGTTTCAAAGTGCAGTTGGGTTTTGGGTCAATAAAGGATAAAAAATAAACAATTAAGACCAAAAAAAGTCACTGGAAAGGGAAATAAATCTGACACATCTGCCAGACTTTCTCATTTAACTTGAGCTGAAAATGTGCAAGCCCCTTAATATAATATGCAGAATTCATAATCTTCAATAGATGAGGTGGGATATTTTTAATTAAAATACATTTTATGTTATATTCTGGGTATGTGTGGTTCAGATGGTGCAAGAGGTTGGTGACTGGAAGCAGAGAAGTGTTCTTTAATTGCATCCAGTTCATATATTTAAACAGAAAGAAGACAAACGTGTTATTACCTGTAGGATACTAAAGTCACAGGTTGGAAAACAGAAAGTGAGTTTTTACTTGCATCTGATGCATGCGAAAAAACGTCCAAATGCAGCAAAACTTGATGAGGACAGAGCATAGTACAAGTGAAGATGTGGCAGAAGAACACGGTGGCAATTCCCAGAAAACCTCAATACTCAGAGAGCTGATGGGGTAACAAGACTCAGGTGAAACTAACGAGGGTGGGGTCAGTGTAAACAAAGCAGATCGAAGTTTAACATAAAACAGGAGAATCTAACAGGAAGCAGAGGAGATGCAGGAAGAAGTAAAACACAAAAACAGCAGAGACGACAACAACATGATTAATAATAATGGTGAAAATTAGAATAAACAGCAGCAAAAACAAAGAGACTCATTGTGGTTTTGAATCAATTTTAATTTTTAAAAAAATGTTGGTTTGATAGTAGTTTTAAGGTTTTAATTATGACAGAATTAAAGTTCAGTTCATGGTTTTATTTCCATTTTACATGAATTCTTTCTCAGCTCAGCAGATCTGCTCCCCTAAAACTACAGAAATACACTGAAAACATCAATAAACACTCAAATACAACAGAATGAGTCCCAAGAAAACAGCTTTTATTAAGAATCTGTCAGAGTTTCACATTTGTAAAGATATTTTAAGACTCCTGACATGCCACTGATCTGGATTTTTAGTATTTTTAAATCAGTCCAATGTTAATCTACAGTAAACTAGAAATGTGATATAATTTGTGCAGTTTTTGATGTGAAATCTGAACATTTTCAGCTTCTCAGACTCATAAACGTTTATTTTTTTAAAAAATCTGTCCAATTAAGCTAACATAAAGACTCACAGTAACATCTGAACCAATCAGCTGTTAGATCAGGTGAGGTTCAGATGTTTCCCATGATGCCCTGGGGCTACACATTCATTCAAGAGAAACCTCATCATTGTGTGTTATGGGTTGTACATTCTACTCACGACTCAGGCACATAAAACGACTTTCACTCACCACAAGGGGGCGCAGCAATGGATGACTTAAACTCTATCTGGCTGTAATTTTTATCTCTAAATTCATCTTCAGTGGTCCCTTACTGATATTCTGCTCTGAAAATGTAAAATTTTGAACATTTGCCTCCATTTTCTTCAATGTTTTTGGCGTTTTTTGAGAAAACAGTGGATCAAAACTGATCCTCTACAGAATTTGTTGATTTTAATTCGTTAAAGATATTTCAAAACATCACTGTTTCGACTTTATGAGTTTTTGTCAACAATGGTCTTTTTTAAGCGTTTGCACTGAATATCAACTAAAAAAATTGAGACATGCGTTCACATGTTTTCACTAAACTTATATATTTAAAAGTATTGCATTCAGCTCGAGGGGGAGCCAAAACCTGTTGGTTTAAATATCAAAAATGCACAATCTAGGCTCATGACTGCAGTAAATTTAGTAATGAGCGATTAATATGTGTGGCTTCTTAAAAAAAATCTAAATTTCTACACTGCTTATATTTTATACTTCGATAATTAAGATAAATCACCCATTTGTCCACATAGCCACTGATGTGTAACAAAAGTTTGCCTCACTGCCACTTGTTGTTGAATCAAATGCCAGTTAATCTATATTTCTTGAAATATACATCAATTAATATATATTTTTCTACACATTGTAATTCAGTTACTACCAGAATGGACAAACATTCTCTAGATTCTAGTTCACACGCTTAGCGATGAGGACCTTACTGTAATTAGTACTGTATGCAGAGTATTTCCTATTCTGACAAATGTTAGATTAAACATCAGCAAAAAAAAGTCGGACAATACACAGAAAACCAGCAGAATGATGTGGAATCTTTTCCTTTTCTGAATTTTCTCACCGATATTTTGACTATTGCAAACATTTTAAGTTGAACCCTCAGAACCCCACAGTTTCTGGAAGCTTTGATGTCTCATTTTTCCTCACTGTGGGCTCGTTTATTTCATCCTGCATGTCTAGGAACATATTCTAAATGTTCAACAAACAAGTGTTACCGATATTGGAAAAACAAAATATTATAGATATTTTACCACTTACACTACCGTTCAGAATTTTATGGATCACTTAGAAAAGTCCTGAGGTAGATAGGCGATAACATTAAATGAATCAGAAATCCAGTGTGGACATCGTTAATTTGCTAAATGACTATTCTAGCTGGAAACGGCTGATTTTTAATGGAATATCTACACAGGGATAGAGAGGAACATTTCCAGCAACCATCACTCCTGTGTTCTAATGCTACATTGTGTTAGCTAATGGTGTTGAAAGGCTCATTGATGATTAGAAAACCCTTGTGCAGTTATGCTAGCACATGAATAAAAGTGGAGTTTTCATGAAAAACATGGCATAGTCTGGGTGACCCCAAATTTTTGAATGGTAGTGTACGTTTTAAATTATTTTCCACATTATTTCCTCTTTGCTCAGGGATTACATGGCCTGTAGTTCAAGAGAAATGGCTAAATCTGTGACAATCACAGTTGTGCTGGATTTTTTTTTCTCTTTAACATATCCTGATGAGATTAAAGCTTATTATTGGCAAATTTATAAATAAGACATGTAAAGTGATTTGTTTTGTTTAATATTACAATTTTAAAAGAACAGATGCATGTTTCACGCTTGTGTCATTTAAAGAGTTAAAAATCCAGCCATTCTTTATGTTTCTACAGTTTCTGGCTCTGATAAATGGTGTACTTCTGACTGCTTTTTAAGAACAATGACAAGCCTTTCAGACATTCTGATGGGTTTTTGGAGTTCAAAGGGTTAAATATCCAAAAATACACCCAGTTTTGCACACATTATGTTATTGCCTCTGGTGGAAAACCAAGTGCCACAACGCTCTAACACACTTCCACATGGTAAATTTTTCATCCTGATCAGTTTCTACTCTGTGTGGACTCTCATGTGTCTCTTCAGATTTGTTTTCCAAACAAATCTTTGTCCACATTCACTGCAAACAAACGGTTCTTCTCCTGTGTGGACTCTCATGTGTGTCGTCAAATGTGCCTTTTGGGTAAACTTTTGTCCACAATCGTCACATCCAAACGGTTTCTCTCCCGTGTGGACTTTCATGTGTCTCTGCAAATGCGCCTTTTGGTTAAATCTTTTGCCACAGTCATCACAGCCGAATGGTTTCTCTCCCGTGTGAACTCTCATGTGTTTCTTCAAGTCCACTCGTTGCGTATATCTTTTACCACAATCTTCACAGGCAAATGGCTTCTCACCTGTGTGGACTCTCAGGTGGGCCGTCAAATGTGCTTTTTGGTTAAATCTTTTACCGCAGTCCTTGCAGGCAAATGGTTTCTCTCCTGTGTGGACTCTCATGTGAGTCTCCAGATCCACTCGTTGTGTGTATCTCTTATCACAAACAGTGCAAGCGTATGGTTTCTCTCCTGTGTGGACTCTTGTGTGTGTCTTCAGATGTGCGCTTTGAGTAAATCTTTTACCACAAATGTCACAGCCAAACGGTTTCTCTCCAGAGTGGACTCTCATGTGTTTTTTAAGGCTACAATGGTGTCTAAATATTTTACCACAAAAATTGCAACCTAGTGGTTTCTCTCCTGTGAAAACTCTCATCTGTTCGTCTACATTTTGCTTGCTGAGAAATTGTTTATCAAGCTCAGTGCAGCTAAAAGTTTTTTTCTCAGTGTTACATCCCACATTACTATTTACAGTAGACTCAGGTGCTTTGGTCTCCTTCCAATCTTTATCACTGTCTTCAGACTCCGTCAAAGGTTCTTGCCACTCTTCTTCATCTTCATCCTCAGGATCATTACAATCATCAATACTGACTTCTATCTCAGAGCGGTCTGAAGTCTTTCCGTCAGTATTTGGTTGTAAACAGCCACTTAGATCTGATTTCCTGGCTGGTTCTGGTCCTCCACAGTCCTCTCCATCAGGTTCTGTTTTAATCTGTTTAGCTGAGCTGCTGGTTGGATGTTCTGCCTTTGATGACTGAGGCTTTTCTTCATCATCTTCACTCTTCACACGAACAGCAGTGAATGAAAACCTGCTGATATCAGTCTCCTGTCCATTAAGCTGCTCTCCCTCCTGACTGCTCCACAGTTCTTCCTGCTCCTCCTTTATGTGGAGGAACTCTGGGTCCTGCTGGTCTGTACAGGGGCTCCAAGGAACTTCCTCTTTAATCACCAACACCTTCTGGACATCTGGAGGCAACACTGAAACACAGAAATACATTATGAGCATCTGTAACTTTACACAGCAGCATAGAACTCAATATACCATTAAAAGGAGCCTATATATTTATCTTAACAAACCTGCAGAACAACACATATGAACATAGTCTGATCGGACCTCAATAGATCAATAAGATGAATTATTTTTACTACAAACAGAAAAGTTAACAAATTTCCAACAACAAAAAAAATTGCAGTAAGATTAAGTTATGGTTAGGTTCAATTTAAGGTCATAAAATTTTCTGTTGAAGTAGCTCCTTGGTTCAGGTGCTGAAAACGAGTTGAGATTTGAAGCCAGTTGATTGGTGGCTTTAAAACTCCAGGAAAGAACAGCAGAATAAAAGTATCTTATATTTGCGAGATTAGAAGTGGTCGTTTTGGAGACTAGCTCCTGACATACTAGTGAATTTTACAGTAGTCATGGACAGAAAGTAGAGAAGAATGAGTGGATGATTTCAGACACAATCCTGGTTTAAAAGGGTTTAACAAGTGGGATGCATCCTCCCTCAGATCACTTACAGCTTCATAGTCCATGTTATATGGAAGTTAAGCTGTAAAAAGAAGCATAAATATAAGATTTCAGGTGGCCAGTGTGAGTTTTATTGTGTCAAACAGAAAGAGAGGTGCTGCAAGTTTTTACAAACTAAACACACTGAAGATGTTTTGTTGTTTCTGTAAATGATGTAGTTAAAAATATTCACTAAATTCTTCTAAACCTTCTTTAAAGCTGCTGATTAAATCCTAAAATCCAAAACTGTTTATTCAGGGCAGGCTGAACTACGAGAGGTGTGTCGCGTTGTAAACCGTCCGGGTGCTGCACTGAACCGTCAACGTAACAGTTCCGCCGTTTTCCACCCAGTTATTACCCTCCTAACGTTATTAATGTGTCTGTTATTTCTCCATCAGTGGTCAGATTGAGGCGAACAGAAGCTCAGCAGCTCGTTTCTTCAGTGAATCGTCTCTTCCAGCCTCCCTTCCTGCCTCCCAGCAGCTAGCAGTTAGCAGTTTTCTCCACATCAGCTGTTCAATCTTCTTACCGGCGGTTTGCTTCAGAAGGACGTCCTGCGGCTGATGGAGGCGTTTCTTCTGCACTTTCTCCTCCAAACACACAATTCCATTCCGCTGTTGCTGGACAGAATCCACTTGGTTCATGGTGTCGCTCTGCTGCTTTTCTTTAAAACTAACCGGAGGCTCAGACGGAGGTGCTGCGCCTGCGCAGAAAGCGTCACATTTCTGACAGGCATCCTCACGGACACCTTTAGTTTCTGTCACCATGGTAACAAACGCAGCTTCCGTGTTTGGCGTTTTCTCTGCAGGAAAACATTAATAATTTTACAAGCAGCAAAAAAAAAGAAAAAGAAAAGAAAGACTTCAATAACGAATAAAATAAAACAATAAGACAATATAAAGTAGTTTTGTCATCTGTTAATACAATCCGAACAGTATTTTTGCAACAAAAAAAAGTAATTTATTGACATTTGTATATTTTAAAAACATGTTCTCTGTCCTTAAAGTAATAAAACTACACTTTTATTGAAAATATAATTTACCAAACCTGCAAATTTAACACAGAAAGTGAAGTTTTGGGAAACTACTGGTAAAACTTAATCATTATTTTTTTTAAATGAATATTAATACATATATACTTATTAGTGCAAAGATAGGCAGCCTTCATTTATTTAACAAATAAGGTAAGTTATGACAGATTTTGTTAAATTCCCAAATAAAAATCTTGGAAATGTGCAACTGTTTCATGAAATGAGTCTTTTTTCCCATTTACATAAATGAGAATATTGATATTTACCACAGAACCAGCAGCTTTTAAAAACAACCAATGAAGTAGAAGCTTATATATAGTGCAACAGCTATATTATTTATATCTGTGCACTGTGTGCTGCTCTTCTTTGTACCGTTTTTTTTTCTGGCTTTGCTGCTATACACTGCAAATTTCCCCACTGCGGGATCAATAAAGGTTTAATCTGTCTGTCTATCTATGGTTTGCTATTACAGGCATAGACTGTATATATAATGGACGTAGCATCTGGCTCCAGAATTGAAGCCAACCCGGAAGTGTCAAAAACTTGCAATATCCCGCCGTCCGCTAGGGTTGGCTCCAAGAAGCTTTTGCTCCATAGACCCCAATTCATTTTTGGAGAAAATAAAATTTGATAGACTGATTTTCTACAGCTCAGGATTTTTTTCCCCGTTAGTTTTCATGGTCAAAATGAGAGATCAGGTGGCCGATCTTAAAATAAATCAATACTGAATTTGAAATAAATCGTTAAAGTTAGTGGAGCCAGGGGGCGTGGCTATACTTGATAGACAGCAACAGAAGCCTCTGTGGTAAAATGTGGGCGGGATAAGAGAGTCTTCAGCCAATCCTGCCCCTCGTTGCTCTCCGGTCCAGCCTGTTTGATGACGCTTTTTACATCACTGGCTCCAAAAAATCCAAAACGGCGACCAGGAAGTAGCAAAATCTGGGCTTCCTTTTCTCAGCGTTGAAACCAACGGGTGACGTCACGGTTAGTTTACGCCTGATTACAGGCTGGGTGTAGCAATCAAACACGTCATTAATGAGTCTTTTTTCCAATTCTTTTGCTTTAAATTGAACATTTTCATGTTTACATGGTAAGCCTGGTTGTGTGAAAGTTTACAGAACGCTACAAGGCTGTGACAGATTTGCTACTGGATTTAGAGTATGTCTTTAAAGTGCTGCTTCAGCTCAATGTTCATTGTGCAACAAATTTAAAAAATCATGAAAGGGCATTATCCCGGGCTGCACAGTGACGTAGTGGTTAGCACTTTCGCCTTGCAGCAAGAAGATCCCTGGTTCGAGTCCTGGCCTGGGCCTGGGATCTTTCTGCATGGAGTTTGCATGTTCTCTCTGTGCATGCGTGGGTTTTCTCCGGGCACTCCGGCTTCCTCCCACAGTCCAAAAATATGCTGAGGTTAATTGATTACTTTAAATTGCCCGTAGGTGTGAATGTGAGTGTGATTGTTCGTCTGTATATGTAGCCCTGCGACAAACTGGCGACCTGTCCAGAGTGTCCCCTGCCTTCGCCCGAGTCAGCTGGGATAGGCTCCTAGTGAGGATAAAGTGGTGTATAGAGAATTGATGGATGGATGGCATTATCCCACAAAACACCATTAAAAGAACATGTACTGCTTCTACACCAGCAGACTGTTGCACCACAATGCTTAACAGTAGAAGCAACAAAAATATTAGTTTGAGTCACTTACTTTAAAGCTTCTTTAGTTTTTTGTCAAAAATATTTTCTGGAGGTGCAATTTTTGTTTGGTTTCGCTCATAACAAATGTCTCTTACACCCCAGTGTCCAAACATCAGTTAGGAGATTATTATAAAACTTCAGATGAATATATTTTATTTAGATATATTTGTGCTGCAGAAGTTTTGTAGTTAATTTGTCCATTCAACCATCTACCTCCTGGATTCATCTTAACAAATGATGCAAACCTTCTGAGACACTTTCTTCCAGGAGGAGGCTTCAGTCCATCACACCAAAAAGACGGTTCCTTTCCATCATTTGCTGGATTCATCAACGAAACTTTGTAACTCCAATATAAATGCTCATCACACCAAATACCAATTCAACATGTTACATGAAATTTTGTTGTCAAAATGGCGACTGGTTGCTAGCGTTGTTTGCTGAGTCAATCCTATGCGGAAAACTGGTAACATTTCAAGTTTTTGAGCAAGTTTTAAATGATTTTGAGTGAACTCAAATTCTGTCACATTTTTCAAGCGACTGTGATCAATCAGATCCGCAAGTTTAACCCGAAACTGGTAGCCAAATCGATCATCATAATCCAAGAACCTTCTTATACTCTACTTCCATGGCTGCCTCCCTTGTGGCCCCACTTACCTCTTCACGTGGGTGCAATGGCTGTCTCCAAAAATCCCGGTCAATCGCTGATCTTCAATGCCGTATCTCTGACCTCCACTGGATCCGAAATGAGGAAAAACTACTGAACTCCGTAGTCAAGCTGGGCGCAGGTTCGCCTGCCGACTCAGCCGAGTTGGACGTCACCATCCCGGCTACCGACGTTGATCCACCGCCCTCGGCAAGTGCTGCCATGGCATCCGTCTTCCAGCTTGCCCCCCGGCCCGGAGGGGCTCCTGCTTCATCCGTGCTGGCTGCCTCGGACGCACCGCCACATCGCCAAGCCGAGGACTGCTGGCTGTTGCTGGGTGCGAAGCCTAAGCTCGTGCCTGCTGCCGCAGTGGTTTCTACTCCAAACCCGAACAACAGAGCATAGAGCTCCACTCCACTGCATGAGTCCTGGTACGTGGCATCTGGCAGAAAGGCCTGTAAAACCAGCCGGCAATCCTCCCATGAACTCCCACTGTCCAACCGGTATGAGGCCCTGAGTCTGGATGACTTTCCGCTGCTGGCCAAACAGTCAGACCTGGTGACTGTTCCTAAGTGGGCTCTCCCAGCTGGTGCTTCCACTTTGGCGGCTCTGGCTGTGAGCCCCTTTCTGCCAGCCCTCAACACGGTTCCAGCTGGTGTTTCCACCCTCACGACTTCAGAGGTCGTCTCCATCTCCGCAACCTCTGAGTGCCCTGAGCTGGGACGCAGGGCATCCCGCCCCGCTGGCTCGTCCGCGCGGCGCAGGCTGCTGAGGGACGCGGTCCGTTGCCATTTGATGGGATCCTCTTCTCGACGCGCTTCTTCCAAGCCGCAACATCTAGAGAGCACCCAGTCCCCATCTGATCCAAGTGAGGTAAAACCGGCTCCCCCTCGTCCCCTGTTCCCTCTGACCACATTAATTTTAGGGGACTCCATCATCAGGAATGTCCGCTATTTTAACACAGTCACTCGCTGCTTTCCTGGTGCTACTGTGGCCGTCATCCTGAATAAACTCCCGGAGCTTTTGCACGCCCTGCCATCCACAGTCACCAGGCTTATTGTCCATGTTGGCTGTAATGACACCTCCCGTAAGCAATCTGTGTTGACAACAGTTGCTTTTAGAGACCTTCTTAACTTTCTGCACACCACAGGATTAGAGGTGTTTGTATCTGGTCCGATCCCAACACTGGCTTGGGGAGTGGAGAGGTTCAGCCGACTTCTCAGCCTCCATGCATGGCTGCTTTCTGCCTGCAGAGACTATGACCTGAGTTTTATCGACAATTTTAATTTATTTTGGAACCGTTATTCATTTTACAAGCAGGACGGAATACACCCCAACCAGCTGGGCAGTAGGATGCTAGCTGCTAATTTTCAGCATACTGTGCAAATTGCCACACGTGCTGCTCACACCTGACGCCTGTTTACATCACACACCCCTTTCCGGACTTCTTCATCCCTGCTCCCTGTGCCAGCCCATAGTCCTGTCCGACTCACCACTGCCCCATGTGAGCTCCATCTGCCATTGACTTATAATATAAAACATAATCAGAAATCTGCCTATGATCACAGAAATATTCCAGTCCTGATCACCACCACCCACAACACAACTGGCTCCACCTGCAGTCTCACCGGTGACATTTGCTACTCATCAATCCCCGTCATCATCACAAACAGAAATAGTATCAGACCCAGTTGCCGCAGCCTCAGAACCATAAACAAGGATAACCTCGCCTTCCCACCATCCATCACAGATCAAAAGACAGCAGTAACTGTAAACATGGCACTTTTAAATACACGCTTTCTTTCCAGCAAAATTTTTATTATTAACGAGTTGATTTTAGATAACAATGTTGACTTCTTGTTTTTAACTGAAACTTGGCTGGGGGCAGATGCATCAGCAAGTCTCGCAGAGGCCTCCCCACCAAATTTTAACTCTGTGTTTTCATTTAGGCATGGTAGGAGAGGTGGTGGCACTGCATCAATCTTCTCTGGTTATTCTCAGTTAAAGAAATTTCATTTGATTAGTACACCACTTTCGAATACCATGCCTTTATTTTTAACAGTCCCTCAATTTTATGAATTACAATATACAGACCACCAAAACAATGTGCTGCTTTTAACAATGAATTTTCTGAGTTTTTAACAATAATTCACAGCACATATGACAGGATCATTATAACCGGTGATTTTAACTTACATATAGACAAGCTGTCAGATCCTATGGCCAAAGATTTTATTGATGTTCTTAACTGCTTCGATTTTAGACAACACGTCACACAGCCAACTCACAACAGGGGACACACTCTGGACCTGGTCATTAGTCACGGTCCTCTGTCCATCAGTGTGTCCTTTGTTGTTGACTTGGCTGTGTCCGACCATTTCTGTGTGTTTTTTGGAGTCACTGGTTTTATCCAACAGGAGGCCCCTGTGAGAACTGTGAGGAAGCGGTATTTGACTTCTGAAGTGGCTGCAAATTTTTTAGACATTTTAGAGAAATATCGTCCTGCTTTTCTACCAGCTCCCTGCGATTTTATTGTTGATTACTTTAACTGTAAACTCAAGTCAAGCCTCGACTCAACTGCTCCCTTTGTAACAAAACAGATATATATAAAAAAACATACCACCATGGAGGACTGAGGAAACAAAAACACTGAAGAGGAAATGCAGAGCAGCAGAGAGAAAATGGAGGAAAAACAAATTGACAGTAAACCATCAAATATTTCATAATCTAGTAAAAACATACAACAGTGCACTTAAGCAAGCCCAAAACAACTACTTCTCAAAACTGATTGCTAGCCACAAAAACAATACAAAATTTATTTTCTCAACCACTGACAAACTACTCAACCCCATTTCCAATAATCCACTTCGGAAGGAAGACAGAGTCGATTAGATCTAGCATTTTATCAAATCTGGTAAACTTGGATACATGCTCATCAGATGTCCACAAAATGAAATATGGTGTGCCTCAAGGTTCAATTTTAGGTCCCATTCTTTTTAATTTATACATGCACCCACTTGGGGATGTCATCAGGAGACACAGAATCAGTTTTCACAGCTACGCTGATGATACTCAAATGTACATTGCCGTGTCTCCTGATGACACAGAGCCAGTCGATGCCAGTCGATGCCCTTTTTAACTGTATCGTAGACATCAAATCTTCGATGGCAGGGAATTTCATGCAGCTCAACCAGGGCAAGACTGAGGTTTTGGTTATCGGCCCTGAAGCCAGGAGAAAGAAACTTTTATCAAAACTGTTTTCACTATCCTTTAAACCTGCTGTTTCTGTAAAAAATCTGAGTGTCATTTTTGACTCTGAGCTTAATTTTATACCTCACATTAAACAAGTAACTAAGACAGGTTTTTACCATTTAAAGAATATGGCCAGAGTCCGCCCATTTCTCTCTCTAGCAAACACAGAGATGTTAATGCATGCTTTTATTTCCAGTAGAATGGACTACTGTAATGCCCTGCTTTCTGGTCTTCCCAAAAAAAACTATCTCTCACCTCCAATTATTGCAGAACTCAGCTGCACGAGTCCTGACGAAGACCAGAAAGCAGGACCACATTACATCAGTTTTAAAATCACTGCATTGGCTCCCTGTGTGCGTCAGGGTAGATTTTAAAATTATGTTAACAGTTTTTAAATGTATTAATGGTCTTGGGCCTTCATATTTATCTGATCTACTTTTATGAACCCTCACAGACCCTCAGGTCCTCTGGCACTGGCCTTTTAAAAATTCCCAAGGTGAACAGAGTGACTCATGGCGAGGCAGCTTTTCAACATTACAGCCCTCGCCTATGGAACAGCCTGCCAGAGGACCTGAGGGCTGTAGAGAACGTAGACACTTTTAAATATAGGCTCAAGACTCACTTTTTTAAACTGGCTTTTACATAATACTTTTACTTTATCCTGATGCCTTGATTTATACTGTTTATTCCCTGGTCTTGATTTTATTTATTTATTTTATTATTTTGTATACTATATTAATATTTTACTATTTCAGTATTTATTTTACTATCTATTTTACTATTAATTTTACTATTTACTTACTATTTTACTATTCTTCATCTTGTAGTATCTATTTTATTTTTTAATTATTAGTTTTACCTGTTATTTTCAACACGTCAATTTTAGATTCCAGTGTTTCCTCAGTGGGGAGCTGTCCACATCTGGGGCTTTGGCAGGGCCTGGGCCTAATGGCCCTGGAGCTAGTTGGCCTGCTGGGGCCTGCTGCTGCCCCGGGTATGGGCGGCTCTCAATGATGTTGTTTCCTCTTTCTGGTGTTTCTGCTCTCAGCCAACCAACCATAATATTTCTGTTGTAGAAGTGTGTGTGAGTGTGCATGACTGTGTGACTGTCTGAGGGCCCTGTCTAACTGTGTATGTGTGTGTGTTGATAGGGAGTATGATGGGGGAAGGAGTTGGGAAGGATGTGGGGCATTGTCTTTTTATTGTTTGTTTTTAACTTAAGCACTTTGTGCTACTTCATGTATGAAAAGTGCTATAGAAATAAACTTTGATTGATTGATATTAACCTGAAGTGTGTTCGTCTCAATACGCAGCATTGACTTACATTTTTCTGGACTATGATCCACTCTGCATGTTTTCTTATACTTCATGCTGTCAATATTAGAATATTTCATGCTTCATATTTTGCATATCTGCATAAACTGTAACGCTCCTTCATTTATAAACAAAGTAATGTTTCATATATGCTTCTCTTACCATTAAATTAGTATTTTATGATATACTTTACTTTTATCTCGTCTTATATTTATTTTCACTGTTATGCACCAACAGTCCAAGTATGTGCAAATTTACTTGGCAATAAAAGACTGCTGGTTTTCATTTCTGATCTGAAGCAAGATTAAAGTAAAATATCTGCTCAAATATAATAGGTCTGGAGACATTTTGTCCGTTTTGATCATTTCCATTGTATCTGTGAACATTTATCGCAATCAAAATATCCCGTCTGTGAATTGAACAGCAGTAATCTATTCTCACGTTTTTATCTTCTCTGGAACCCACAACCTTCTCTGGGCAGTTATTAAGGCACATGGCGCCCCCTGCTGGCCTAATAGAAAACAAAAAAATGAAATAAAACTTCAATAATCCAAAAGGAAATATTACTTAGAAAATATTACTGTAACATGAGAAGAAATGGAGACAAGACAAGCATTTCAGTAGGAATGAAGGTCAGATTTAAATCAGGTACAGTAATTTTTTTAATTGCTCCAATCTGAGAACTTTTTGATGAAACCTCATATTAGTTGACCTCATCTTTCTTTGTGGTTGCTTTCTCTTAGTGTGCTTTCTTGGATATTTAGCAGAAGCAGACTAAACCATTTTGTGTCTTTTGTAGGGAGTAAGCAGAGCCTAAGATACAAACTTAAGTTCCTCAACAAATGCCATTCAGCCATTTTGTTTAATTAAGTTATGACACAAAAACAGACTTTTAAAGAGCCCAGCATCCCCACAACACAATTCCACATTACACATGATTAACCTTAAACAACAAAGCATGCAGTTGTACAGTTTTTTAATCCGAGTGAACCTTCATGTGTTTCTTCAAATGTGCTGTTTGTGTGAATCTTTTCCCACAGTCTTCACAGGCAAATGGTTTCTCTCCTGTGTGGACTCTTATGTGTCTTTGCAAATCCGCTTGCTGTGTGTATTTTTTCCCGCAATCATCACAAGTAAATGGTTTCTCTCCCGTGTGAACTCTCTTGTGTCTCTCCAGATGTGCTTTCTGGTTAAATCTTTTACCGCAGTCATCACAGCTAAATGGTTTCTCCCCCGTGTGAACTTTCATATGTGCCTTCAGAATATTCTTTCTGTGAAAACTTTGTCCACAAACATCACAAGCAAACGGTTTCTCTCCTGTGTGAATCCTAACGTGCGTCTCCAAATCCACTCGTTGCGTATACTTTTTTTCACAAAAAGCACAACTAAATAGTTTCTCTCCTGTGTGCATTCTCATGTGTGTATTCAAATGTGCTTTTTGAGTGAATCTTTTTCCACAATCATTGCAGGAAAACGGTTTTTCACCAGAGTGGACCCTCATGTGCTTTTTAACACTAAACCGATGTCGAAATCTTTTACCACAAAAACTGCAACCAAAGGGTTTCTCTCCGGTGTGAACTCTCATGTGTCTCTGCAGAACTCCCTGTTGACTAAATGTTTGACCACAAGCTCCACAACTAAACGGTTTCTCTCCTGTGTGAATCCTCATGTGGTTCTTAAGCGTACTGTTTCTGCTAAATGTTTGTCCACAGACATCACAGCCAAACGTTTTGTCTCCTGTTTGAGCTGCCAACTGTGAAACTACAGTTTGCTCCCCTAATAAACATTTCTGATCAACCAAACAGATGAAGGGCACTTCTGGTGAAGGATGTGTCGACTGTCTTTCAACAGACGGCTGGCAGATTAATTGTTTAGTACACTTTAAGTCTGTGTTACATCCAACATTATTACTTATGCTTGACTCAGATGCCTTCGTCTCCATCCAGTCGTCGTCACTGTCGTCACTTTCAGGTCCAGATTCTGATAAAGGCTCCTTCCACTGTTCCTCACCCTCATCTTCATCATCATACTCATAATCGTCAATGCTGACTTCTATCTCAGACCAGTCTGAAGACTTTCCATCAGGATTTGGTTGTAAAGGAGTATTTGCATCTGAGTTCTTGGCTGGTTCTGGTCCTCCAAAGTCATCAGTTTCTGTTTTAATCGCTTTAGTTGAACTGCTGGTTGGAGGTTCTGTCTCTCTGTTGTCTTTAGTTTGGCTCTGATGAAGATGTGAGGATTCAGGTTCCTCTTCATCTTCTTCACTCTTCACAGTAACAGCAGCGAATGAGAACCTGGTGATGTCAGTCTCCGCATCGCTGGTCCACAGTTCCTCCGGTTCCTCCTTTATGTGGAAGGGTTCTGGGTCGTCCTGGTCCAGACTGGGGCTCCAAGGAACCTCCTCTTTGATCACCAACAGCTGCTGGACATCTGGGGACAACACTGAAACACACATTATGGACAACTGTAAAAAACCTGGATAAATGAATGGAGAAACACAATGAATGCAGATGATACAACAAGGCAGTTTACGTCCAATGATGCTCTGTTGCCTGAATAACATACTGACTTGGCCAAATTTGATTTCCATTAGGTATCAATGCAGCAAAAGGAAAATATTTAAGTGACTTTGAATGAGGCATTTATTGTTTGGGCACAGATGGCAGGAGCTTCAGTCACAACCCAGAAATCTCTGGACTATATAAACTCCTCTTTGTTACATCCCACTAGCCAAAAATTGGCATATCTTTGAGTTAAAAAGAATAAAAACATTTTAAAGAGTTGATAAAACCCACTTATAAATAAAAGCAACATTTACTTATTAAAATAGTGGCTGGTCTTTGAATATGTATGATTTTAACCATAAACAAACCAAGACGTCTGCCCCTGCTGCTGGTGTCAAAATAAGCATCTAATATCAAATTTCAAGCAATCCCTTAACTCAAATTGTATAGCACTCAGTTTTATCCAGGAAATTATGCAAATCTAAGCTTGAAAATTAGGATATTTCATTAAAAAAATACTTTATTCTATGTGACTGCCTTAAAAAATGAGGCAAAAACAAACTGTTAGCACCAAATCACGTAAAAGAACAAATAAAAAAAAACAACAACTAAAAGAACAGTGTTCTTCAGCTCAAATGAGAAACCATGATTGACAAAGTTCTACCAAAACTGAAAAATAAGGTCTAAATTTAGAGTTTTTGGCTGAACTGCAGGTAGTATTTCTACAGAAAGACACAAGAGGAAAAAAATCTAACCTACTGGATCAACAGAATAAATGCAGCATGGCTCAGAAACAGTGAACAGAGGAGCAAGTTGTTGGAGACACATTCAGCATGGTGAAACATCTTTCTGCTGGTGATGAACAGAGTAGAGAGAACAAGTCTGGAGAGGCTGGAAACATGGAAATATTCAGTCAAAGTGACTCAAAATTTGTCAAAACAAAAGAAACCTGTCCAAAATAATGGAGGAAACTGTCAGAATTGGACCAAGAAAATGGATCCAGTGACTTAAACTTTTCCGATTGACTGAAAATCATCCAAAATGTCCTAAATTTGTCTGAATACCCCCCCCCCAAAAAAAGGTCCAAAATAACTCAAAGTTAGTCCAAAATTGCTCAAAGCTGGTCAAACATGACTAAAACCTGCAAACATATACAAAAGCATTGAGAAAATGTTCTAAAATGGCTTCAAATTTCTCCAAAACAATTGAAAAATGTCCGAAGTAACTTAAACTTCTCTTATTGTCTGAAAAAGATTGTTCAGAATGACTCAAAATATCTCAAAATGAATGAAATCTAAAAATTTCTCCAAAATAATTGAGAAATTTGTCTAAGATGGCTTCAGAATTAGTAAAAAAAAAAAAAAAAAGGCTTAAATTTCTGCAAAATAACAAAAAAAATGTCTAAAATGCTTTTAACATGCCTGATTGTCTCAAAAAAAGAAACGTCTAAAATAATCATGAGAGAAAAATCCAACATTACTGGTTCAATAAAATGAATAAATGCAGCATGGCTCAGAAACAGTGATACATTCAGCATGGTGAAACATCTTTCTACAGATTATAAGCAGATCAGAGAGGAAAAGTCTGGAGAGGAAACATGGAAATAGATCAATATCTACATTATGAGGAGACAAAAATTGCCACAAAGTCACATGGAATGGCAAAAGAAAAGATAGAAATTGCAAAAAATGTGACATAAAACACCAAAATTGAGATGCAAAATAACCACAAAAAATGCAAAAATGCCACAAAAATGCACAAAAAATAGAAGATGCATTCGGCATGGTGAAACATCTTTCTACAGCTGATGAGCAGAGTAGAGTAAAAAATGCTGAGATTGTAGAGGCTGTTAAAATATAAATAGTTTAATATGTATAGTATGCAGAGCCACATTGGTTACAAATATGGACACTTGGAAAAATGCTGTTCATGTTGAATCCAGGCTTTTTTTTTTCCCAATGTTTGTTAAAAAGAACTTTAAACATTCAACTTCTAACTGCATCACTCTTCTTGTTCTGGCAGAATTATTAATAATACAACCTGTCATTGCTCAGCATCAAGCAGTTTTACAGAGTTTTTTAGGTGAGTCTGAAGCAGCAGCGAGTGTGGAGGTGCTCTAACATTCCCCAAAAACCAACCGTGTACACTTACATCTGAGAGGCAGGAAGGGATTATTTTCACAGTAAAAAAGAAAAAAAGAAAAGCAGTATTTAGACGTGTAACCGATACAGAGAGGCGAGTTTTTCAGGCTTTAATCAATAACCTGAGAGGCTTCAGTGTTCTTCTGTTTGGCTCCAGACTGGTTTTACAGCCACAGAAATTCCAGAAGTAAAAGTATTTTCTACAAATTACGTAAAACCAGACACCATAACTGCAAAAAAAAAAAAAAAAAAAATCCAAACAAGTAATTTAGCAAACCAATTCATTTGGCTATTAGCAGCCAAATAATCATCTACTTTTTGAAAATTTTATTCTCTTCAAATGAGGTCTGTTTGATTTTCAGGCACCGAGCATCAAGAGTTAAAAACAAGAAGCTGCAGCTCGAGAAACTGATAAAGGACACATTTTTGCAAGTCACAGCGTCGTGGTTTTGTTTTGTTCACACCTCGAGCAACACAAATAAATGACATCAAAACAGCTTCAGCACACTCAGTTTTAAAATGATTAGAAATGGAACGCCATTAAATAGATTAAGCTTTTTATGTTTTTTTTATTTGAAATTTGTGATGTTTGTTGCATTTACAAATTTAAAATATATAAAAAAATGATTTAATATTAAATGTATTTAAAATAAATCTATTTATATGAAAAATAGATTTATATTGAATTAATGAAAAATAATTTAACATAAAAATAGATAAAAAAATAAAACATTTGATTTATACTAAATACATTTACTGTAAATATTTTATGTTAAATATAGATTTATATCAAATTAATGATAAATGCATTAAGAACATTTCATTACTCAGAGACAAAGCCCACTGGAGACACTAAATCTGATTTGTACAGTTTTTGCATTAATAAAACTGTTTCATTAAAGTTTGCTCATGTGTTTTGGGATGCACAAGAATGTGAGAGAATGCAGCTTTTAAAAATTTAAATTTACACAAACAACGCTGAACAACAGTTCCTCTGATATTGTTGTCATAGTCAGTAATTTCTTTTAAAATCCCTTCTTAAAACTCACTTCTATAGCCTTGTGTTTATGTGAAATTTACTTTTAGTTTCAGTGCTTAATTCTGTATTTATGTCCTGTTTATCTTATATCTTCTCTTTAATTTTATTTTTAGCTGCCTCGTTCATTGGTGTGATGTCATCTTTATTTTTTATTTCTAACTTTTAACCCTCAGTCTTATTCTTTCATTTTTAAACTGCCTACTTCCTTGTTTGATGTGCATGCTAATCTAGTTAATTATTTATTTAACTTTTTATCATTTTTTTTATTTATTTCAATTGATTGCTCGGACTTATCTCCTTATGTTTTGCTTTATATATGCTCTATAAATAAAGTTATTATTAAATCTTGTTATATAAACATAGCCTCATTTTTTAAATTATCTTGGAAAGAACTTATTTTTAAATGTAAAATTAGAATCTTGAAAATTTGAATATGAATGACTCAATATAGCTGAACTGTAGGCGTCACAAACAGATCCTATATTTATTCTCTTTTATTTAAATTTTGCTGGATTTACATGTTGACAAATTAAAGCCTCCATCTATCCACAGATGTGTGCGAAGTTAACCAGAGAGTAAACTGCCACACTTTGCTGTGATTTAACGCTGAATCCACTAAAGCTGAGTGTTAATAATGTTCATTAAACTGGTTATGTTACATCAGAGTTACTACATTTATTAGATAATGTTAAAGCTGACGACAGGCACATTTTGTAAACGGTTTATTAACGTTTTCAGAGTTTTAAACAGGCACCGCCGCGGACACCTACACAGCCTCACTGTCACCAGATAATCTAACACCAGTTTAACTGAAACACCGCTCTGCTGTCCTCTAACGTCTGCCTGTAATTACAGTATTTAAATGAGTCACTAAAATATTCTCCTTCATCTTGAAAGGTGCTGATTAAATCCTAAAATTAAACTGTTTATTCAGGTTGAATTATGAGGGGTGTGTCGCGTTATAAACCGTCCGGGTGCTACACTGAACCGTCCATGTAACAGTTCCGCCGTTTTCCACCCAGTTATTAACCGACTAACGTCATTAATCTGGCTGTTATTTCCCCATCAGTGGTCAGATTGAGGCGAACAAAAGCTCAGCAGCTCGGTTCTTCAGTGAATCGTCTCTTCCAGCCTCCCTCCCTCCCAGCAGCTAGCAGTTAGCAGTTTCCTCCACATCAGCTGTTCAATCTTCTTACCGGCGGTTTGCTTCAAAACGACGTCCTGCGGCTGATGGAGGCGTTTCTTCTGCACTTTCTCCTCCAAACACACACTTCCTGCCCGCTGCTGCTGGACAGAATCCACTTGATTCATGGCGTTGCTCTGGTGTTCTTCTTTAAAACTAACCAGACGCTCAGACGGAGGAGCCGCGCCTGCGCAGTACCCCGACAGGCATCTGCACGGACACCTTTGTTCTACCTGTTTAAACCTGATGCAACAAAACCTGAACAGACACAGTGACAAGAAGACTGAGCAAATGATCAAATACAGATAAATACTGCACAAAAATACAAGCATATCAGCCAATCAATAAAGTCGAATCAGTCAAACATGAGTTAAAGTTTCTCACCTTAGACAATTCTTAAGATAACATAACATAACATAACATAACATAACATAACATAACATAACCCTTTATTCATCCTTCAAAGGCAGAACTTCCCTTGACACAAGAGCTACAACTGAGAAAAATAAACTTAAAACTAGAGTGCAAATATAAAGAATATAATAGGGTAAATTTACAAGTTTTGTTAAATTCTGCAGATGGATCATCATGGATGTTGTAAAGTGAGCAGAGAAGGGTTTAAACATTGTGCAAGAAATAGAAGAGAAATAGACTGATCAGTGGTTCCTTTATGAGTAAATCCTGTGTAATCTAATATTCAAGATTCAAGAACTTTATTGTCATACACACAGCAGAAACACAGTGGTTACCCTGAGACATGAAATTCTTAGTTTGTGAGTTTTCATTCACACAACAAATAAAATGAGATAAGATAAAAGTTAAATAATAAAAAAGTAACAATAACAATTCCATCCATCCATTCTCTATACACCACTTTATCCTCACTAGAGTCACGGGGGGTGCTGGAGTCTATCCCAGCTGACTCTGGTGAAGGCAGGGGACACCTTGGACAGGTCATCAGTCTGTCACAGGGCTACATATACAGACAAACAATCACACTCACATTCACACCTACGGACAATTTAGAGTTATCAATTAACCTCAGCATATTTTTGGACTGTGGGAGGAAGCTGGAGTACCCGGAGAAAACCCACGCATGCTCAGGGAGAACATGCAAACTCCATGCAGAAAGATCCCAGGCCCACCCCGGGATTTGAACCGGGGATCTTTTTCCTGCAAGGCAAAAGTGCTAACCACTACTCCACTGTGCAGCCCACAATAACAATTAAATAGAATAAAATAAAAAATAAAATAAGATTAAAAATAGTTAAAGATAAATTCTATGTGTAAATATTGGCAATATTGCAATACTGTCCTATGTAAACATGCAGGGGATGTGAGCAAAATATTGCTATATACAGTGCCTATCATAAGTATTCACCCCCTTTGATGTTTTACCCTTTTATTGCTTTCATAAATCAATCATGGTCAATAAAATTTAGCTTTTTTTTTTACCAAAAAAATGTATTGGAAAAAACTCTGTAATGTCAAAGTGAAAACAGATTTCTATAAAGTAATGTTAATGAAAGAAAATTATATAAATGAAAATAATTGTTTGTATAATTATTCACCCCCTTCAAGTCAGTATTTAGTAGATGCACCTTTGGCTGCAATCACAGCAGTGAGTCTGTGTGGATAGGTCTCAATCAGTCTTGCACATCTGCCCACTGCAATTTTGCTGCATTCTTCTTTGCAAACCTGCTCAAGCTCTGTCAGGTTGTGCAGGTATCGGGCATGAACAGCCCTTTTCTTTTTTAACCATTCCTGTGTAGCTTTTGCAGTATGTTTTGGATCATTGTCTTGCTGGAAAATAAATCTTCTCCCAAGATGTAGTTCTCTTGCAGACTGAAAAAGATTGTCCCCCAGGATTTCAGTGTATTTTGCAGCATTCATTCTGCCCTCTATCTTTACAAGCCTTCCAGGTCCAGTTGCTGAGAAACATTCCCACAGCATGATGCTGCCACCACCATGCTTCACAGTGGGGATGGTGTGTTTTTGGTGATGTGCAGTGTTTGGTTTCCGCCAAACATGACGTCTTGTCTGATGGCCAAAAAGCTCAATTTTGGTCTCATCAGACCAAAGAATCTTCTTCCACTTGACCATGGAGTCTTCCACGTGCTTTTTGGCAAACTCCAGTCGAGATCTAATATGACTTTTCTTCAACAGTGGCTTTCTCATTGCCACTCTCCCATAAAGCTTTGACCGGTGAAGAACCCGGGCAGCAGTTGCTACATGCACAGTCTCTCCCATCTCAGCAGCTGAAGCTTGTAACTCCTTCAGAGTAGTTGTAGGGGTCTTGGTGGCTTCTCTCACTAGTCTCCTACTCGCACGGTCGCTCAGTTTACGAGGGCGGCCTGATCTAGGCAGATTCACACAAGTGCCATATTCCTTCCATTTCTTGATAATTGATTTCACTGAACTCTGGGGGATGTTCAGTGCCTTGGAAACTTTTTGTAACCATCCCCTGAATTGTACTTCTCAATAACCCTTTCCCTGAGTTGCTTAGAGTGTTCTTCTGTCTTCATGGTGTAATGGTAGCCAGGAATACTGATCAGCCACTCTCTGGACCCTTCAGACAGGTGTTTTACAACTCAATCACTTGAAACACACCCACACCACTCAGGTGATCTTCATTTCACTAATTGTGAGACTATTGGCAACAATTTGATGGACCTCTATTGAATTAGACCATTAAATTAAAAAGGGGGTGAATAATTATGCAAACAATTATTTTTATTTATGTAATTTTCTTTCATTAACATTACTTTATAGAAATCTGTTTTCACTTTGACATTAAAGAGTTTTTTCCAATAAATGTTTGTGTTAAGAGAGCCAAATTTTATTGACCATGATTGATTTATGAAAGCAATAAAAGGGTAAAACATCAAAGGGGGTGAATACTTATGATAGGCACTGTATAAGCTATTGCAGGTGAGTCAGTGATTTAGTAGTCTGATGACCTGCGGACACAACCTGTTCTTTAGTCTGGTGGTCCTTGTGTTCACACTCATGTAGCTTCTGCCAGACAGCAGAAGTGTTGTGGATGTGTGTTGGTGACGTTGTGTGCTCATTGTGACCTGGCTGGTGTAAATGTCGTGAAGTCGGGGGAAGGCTGCTCCACAGATGAATTGTGCTGTCTTAATGACACATTGGAGAGCCTTCCTGTCCTTACTGCCACAGGTTCCTGACCATACGGTGATCGAAGTGGTCAGGACATGCTCCACTGTGCATCTGTAGAAGTTGCTGAGGTGTTTGGGGTGTAATCCAAATTTCCTCAGCTTCCATAGGAAGAAGAGTCTCTGTTGAGCCTTTTGGATAATCTGTTGTGTGTTGTGGGTCCAGGAGAGGTCCTTGCTGATGTGAACACTGAGGAGTTTGAAGATCCTCACCCTCTCCACCTGAGTCCCATTGATATGTAACTGGGTCGTGTTGGTCTCGCCTCGTTCTCGGGTCGATAATCATCTCCTTCGTCTTGTCAGAGTTTAAGGAGAGATTATTATATAACAGCTCTGCCTTCAGTTCGAGTTTTACATTTTTACAAATGATCAGGGCTGTAAATATAATATCTGCCTGCTTAATCCTCATTTGGGGAGCTGGATTCTATTCTAGCTGAGTTTAAAGCCAACTTAGACTCTCTAGGTCTGAGTCTATCCTAGTTGACTGAGGGTGAAGGTAGATTACACCTTGGATAGATCACCAGTCTATCACAGGACTACATATAACATACACAAGACTATTTCTAATCCAGTTTACATCAGTTTTTGTTGTCAGGAAGTTGATAATTCTGCTGCACGCTGTTCGGAGTGTTGATGTTTCATTTGCACATTCTGTCACTCGTTGATCCTGTTGATGTGTGTATGTATATATATATATATATATATATATAAAACCTTAATGCCACCATACTCCTGTCTGAAGTGAACACCACCTATCAACTGAATTATCTTCCTTCTTCAGCTCTTTTTCCAGAAATCTACAACATTCCTCCACTTTACTGAAATATTACACAGACAGCTCAAGAAAAGCTATCACTGTTACTCCTTAATTAAGGTGATAACTGCTTCTATTAGTTAAAAATTTTTTAGGACATAAGATACGATAATCCTTTATTACTCCCCACGTCAAGGAAAATTACAGTGTTATAGCAGCAACATCTTTCAAAGCAGCACTAACCATATGTACAGTAATAATAATAATTCTAAAAACAATATGTACAATACATACAAGAATGAAAAATGAAAAAATGAATCGTATTTCTACACTATAAGTGACATCAGCATAAAGTGCATAAATATTTAAAAAAAAATACATCTTTTAGCTTCACCTTAGATGGTAAACCAGACCACAGACCTGCTCAGCCTCCTGTAAGGACAGATTTTCCTGAACAGACAGACCATATGATGGCCTATCAAAACAATATAATTTACATATTCCGTTTTCAAGCCATGTTAGACAGGTATATACACAAGTAGTGCCATGAAAGATGTTATTTATTTAGGCACAGAAACTATTATTTTCTGGAACTCGGGTATTATTTTGAAACACAAAATATTCTGTCCACTGATAACATCACTACCAAAGGCCCGAAGAAAACCTTTCAGAGTCAGTCTGCAATGATGAAGAAACAGGAACATTTTCAAAGTTCTACCTCATCCTGCTCAACTCCTTTTGACTAATTAAGTCCAGCAGTCAGTGATGTGGAGTGGAACTTCCTGAGTGATGGTTCTCTGTAAACTGGTCTAAAGGTTCCCTGGAGCAGCTTCTGGCTTCATGCCTTTCAAACAAGATTCACCAAAGGGATGAAGGGAAAAATGGTAATGTAATGAATTGTTTGGTGACTCCAAACTAAAAACGACATCACTGAGAGGTAAAGTGAGGGAGGATTGAACTGCTGACTCGCTGCACAAACAACATAGACATTTCCATGTTTCCAACACTGAACAAAGCAGCAAAGCAAGGCAAGATGTTCAGATGCTCAATCTGCAGTTAGATTTAGCAGTCAGCAAAAAAATACGATCTCCCTACTCAGCCCCACTCCATGCAGCTACCACGGTGAACAGCTGAATATAATGCCATTCATTCAATCAGTCAAACCACTGCTCCTTGACCACATACCCCGTGACGTGAGTGAAAAGTGTCAAACCAACAGTTGATGCTAATATAAACATAAAAAACAACATCTCTGCATATGGCACCTACACATTGGTGAAAAAAAATGACATGCATAAATCCTCTCAACAGAGATCTCCATCCACAGTCTGATGAACTTAATGTAGCTACCAGATGTTCTACTGGCATGCTACTGATAGTGTGCTAACTGGTCACTAAAATGAACATGCTTGTTTTGTTTGGGGTTGTTCTACTCCTCTGTTCTGAAACGCTCCAGGAGAAGAAGACACATCACTTCTGGATCAAAGGCACGTCCATCTGAAAGTAGGGTGACAGTGGAAAGAAGAATTATGAGTTCAAAATGTCTCCTTTCTCTTCAGAATTAATAGCATGTAACAATGGCCTCATTAGGCCTATTTAAGGGGGGCTGAATCCCCCCTAAAATAGGCCCCCTAAATAATTTTATATTCATTTAAAAAAGGGTTTTTTTTTACAAAAAAGTGCCGAAAATTTCAATATAATGTGGCCACAATATGAGTTTAAATAAATAATCACATAACCAGTCATTATTAACCTAAATATGATAATAAATCATAGTTTCTCTTCACTTCATAATGGAAGGAGGGGAGTCCGAGTTAGTGCGTCTTTATTCAGTCCATTCCACTTGTTCATATAGAGCACGCCCACATCACTGAAATCCAGTCCACGTTTTCCATGCAACCACTCGGTACCTGGAGCATGTGTATACCGGAGGAGCACATAGAACCGACTAGAGCAGCATTAGGAGAAGAACGTGAGCAAGAATAGATATACGAAATGTTTTCAGAAGAGTAAGTATTGTAGCGGCTGTGGGGGGTGCCACTGGGGTCGCTGCGGCGAGTGACTGTGTTCCAGGTGGGGGGACCGCTAGGCATCATGGGAAGTTATGTGTTCTTTGGGATTGTTTTATGGGGTTATTTGTGTGTTCGAGACGTTCTTTTATTACTGGTTGCTTTTAGTTGTTCCAATTCTACGTTCTGAGTTCATTTTGTGTGTTCATTGTTTTCACATTGTACCGTGACTCAGGGGGGTTGTTGGGGGAGTGACCTCGGCCTGCGAGCCGGTACAGTGTCTGTGAGTTCCTGAGTGCTTATTGTAGTGGTGACAATAGACCTTTTCGCAATGACGTCAGAGTCTGGGACACGTGACCATACCTTCCTTAGCAACGCATGCCACCATTTTAAGAGGGGGCAACAAAGTCATTAGCAACCGCGATTTGACCGCCGAAACCGCGCAGTTTTGACCAGGAGAACAATGTCTGCTGATTATTTCGGAAATCTTGAGCCAAAAGCCAAGGTACGGTATCAAGAAAAATTAGAACTCGTTGGTTTGCAGTCATGTCCGTACCAAATTCCTCTGGTTTCATGGGAAAACGACCCTACTACGTGGCCAGATCTTCAATGGCACTCCATTTACGAGTACCTTATCAACAGCCCAGGCGTCCACACAATGGAGAAGATGAAGACTTATAAAAGCCTGGACTCATACGTTTACTTTGAGGTATGCTTATATTTATATGTTTTTGTGCATACAGGCCAATGTCAGAATGATAAATGACTTGTAAGATACGGCTACACCAGCTCCGCTATGCTAAGCTAATGTTAAGCTAACGGGGTGAGCCATTACACCTTTTAATTTCAAGTGGAAGTAGTGCATGTATATTAGTTAGATGTGCATTATCAAAACTAAGAGTCAGATACCTGTAAATGAGCTCTAACCACCCCAGGCCCAAGGGTATGAGGTGCTAACAATAATGAGGACAATGCTGCTGATTACAGCATAGTAGTTAGCAGAACGAAAGGGAGGAGAGAAGGGAGACTTGCTTGTTCAGTATTGAGTTTAGGAGTGTTTAACAATAGCAATGTGAGTAGAAAGACCCCTGACTTTTTGTGGGAAGCACAGCTAGCACTAGCCTAAGCATCGCGACGTGCATTTCCTTGAAAACGACCTATTCGTGGAGTATATACCGACTTCAAGACATGTTTTGGACAAAATATGTTACTGGCTTGTTTCGTCTGGATGTCCAAGGTTGGATTATGGCCGTTTTTTGTGGAATATTTTCATCTGTGTGTAATAATGAAGGCGGAAATATGAGTCGCGCTGTGTACGTTGAAGCCGTGTATAGAGAACGGATGGATGGATATTCGTTGTTTGTCGGACAAATATGGTTATATCACCCGCTGTGGTAATAATATCTGAAAGTGGTTTATACCGGCGGATTCATGAGAATCTAAGCTTTCCATCGGCGTATAGTGTTTGTATAATCGCGTTTGCAATTTCAGACATTTAGCAAATTGCTTATGCAGATCTCAAACTGTACCGCGGGCGGAACACTGAAGCGCAACGGGTTCAGCTTATTAATTAATAATTTCAGAAAATCAGTTAAGGGGTAATAATTTCATGAAACACAACATACCATTGACGAAATGCTGACTGCAAGCATAGGACCATTTTGACTGTGGGCTCCATGTGGTTCCATTATTGTTAATCCGCCTCAATGCTTTGAGCCATAAAGTCCTTTTCTGGCCCTTTTCAGTCGGAATCCTGTAAAAGGAAATGTTCTTGTTGCTCCATGACTGAGAACTACAGCCAAAAACAGCGCAGGTTTTGGGCATATCTGCTTTTGGTCGTTCAAATCGGGAGGGAAACGTGGGAAAGTAATGGTCGTCAAGGCAAAAGCATACCCCTCTTAAAATGGCGGAATCGCGTTGCTAGGGGCGGTGACCGGCGGTGACGTTCGATGATGACATTTCGGAAAAAGGTCTATAAAGCCCAGGGGCCTCATTTATAAAACATTGCGTAGGATCCATACTAAAGTTTGCGTACGCCGATAATACGAAAAGGGCGTATGCCCCTCGCCCCTGATTTATAAAACTTCGCGTAAGCACAGCTGCATGCTATTTCTTGATAAATCACACACCAGCTGGAAGATTGCACAGGTGGATCCACCTCACATTCCGCCCACAACACACCCACATTTTACCATGAATGGTCAATGCAAAGTAACTCATGAATGTATCTGTATATAAATAAGCTGCTGATCCACGGCATTTTACGAAGCGCCGGCCAGCAGTCTTTTCACTGCTGTGCGTCAGGTTGAATGAATCATGTGTTGACCCAAGCCACCCTGCCACTAAATTTGTTATGATCATGTCCGATGTACAAATAATTTGCACACTGATTGAATGTGCATTTTTTCGGTTCACATAGAGAAATTCATCTTCACTCTGGAGTTGTGGTGTGAAGCATGTGTGCCTGTGTGCCTGTACAGGGCTGATTAATGGTTGGACGCTCATCCCATTCGGCCGCATATGGATAAATAAACAAAATTCTTTACTTTTTTTTGCCTTTTTACTGTGATAGTTGCAGTGAAGAGTGACAGGAAATGGGGAGAAGAGTAGGGGGAAGACATGCATAGAAGTGCCGCAGGCAGGAATCGAACCCGAGCCACTGCGTCGGAGACCACCCCTACAAATGGATGAGCCATACAGGCGCCGGGTGATGAGTAAACAAAATTATTTAATAAAGATCACCGCACCGGCCCCAGATACCGGCCCTTCGGTCAAACGACCGAATGAAATAACGTTCAATCCGCTCCTGTTAATATATGAACATAGTTCTGCAAATACAGTCGTCAGCCGAATGGCGCACTATATGAACATCTACAACAATGAGGGTTTATGATTATCAGGCTCTACAAGTCTAATATGTGATAACAATAAAGGTTTGAGATCAATCTGGTTTCAATTCGCCACTTCATCCTCCGGCACTGCCGTTCCCTCTGTCTCCAAAATGTGCTTAAGCAAGCATCAAAGTTGGCGCACCGGTGCGCACATTCTCACGCCAAGTTTTTTTAGAAATCACAACGAACACAGCGTACGCCACTTTCTACGCAAAGTTTGTGATTTACGCCCTGTTTTGTGCGTAAAGAAGCATCAAGAATCAAGGTTGGTGCACCGGTGCGCACATTCTCACGCCAAGTTTGTTTTTATAAATCACAACCTTTGCGTAGAAAGTGGCGTACGCCACTTTCTAGCCCTGTTTTGTGCGTACGCAAGCTTTATAAATGAGGCCCCAGGTGTGTTAACTGCAAGATCTCTCGTCATTCCTGCCTTAAGTTGCTGCTCAGTGCTACAGTATTCATTACTGCTGATAGTAACAATAAGTTTGTTCCAGCCCCCCAGCTAACAGCAGAAAGTCCCAAGTAATTCATGAACCAAATGCTCCCTGTTTGACAAATAAAAATTTGGCTTGGACACTCTGTAGGAGAGAGCCCTTTGTAAAGGAGGCAGCGTGAGATGCTGCTGTATCTCTGTGCACGTCTTACCTTTGTTGTTTTGCGGTCAAAAGTTACGTTTCAGCTCTAAAAGAACGCTGCTACTTAGCTAGCTAAGTAGTCTGAAATGCACTGTGAAGGTTCTGGTTGTTTATAGATTTAGGTGGGCACTCTTCTTTTTTTTACCATATTACGATAGTGTAAAAGCAGAAATTTCCTGTAATTTCTAAACTGGATTGATTGACAATAATTTGTACAGGGAAAAACTACTGGTATCATCAGAAAAAGTGAGTTCTGCTGGTTGTTCAGATATTTGTCACATTTGGAAGCAACAAGGACTTTGTGAGTTATTGAACTGAGAAGCAAGAGTATGGCAATGGAAAAAGAAATGACTTTAGGGTCACCTAGACAATTTCACGTTTTCCATGAAAACTCACACTTTTTTCACGTGCTAAAATAACTGCACGAGTTTTCAAATGATCAATTAGCCTTTCAACACCATTAGCTAACACCATTGTAGGATCCACCAGTCATGATTACACAAGAACAGGACAAGAACAGATTTAACACCTTCACAGCCGCAGTGGAGACGAGGCTTGCTTTGATCAGGGGAGCATGAGACCAGATCAGACTTTAGAGGATACCTCCACACAGACCTCCAGAATGTAAATTAGGCCTTTCTTAACCAAGAGACTGGTTTAAACCCCCACTCACTATCAGGCCAACAAAGGGACCAAACGGCCACGAATACACAAGGAGCATGCACCAGACCCCTGCTGAGTTAATGATATGCAAAGGCCCACTTTAAAAGACCACATCTGAAAGCATCACTTTTGCTTCATTTCCACCAAGGGAACCGGATGAGAACCATTGGTTCAAGGTAACGACCGGTGCGGGTCTGGCTCAGGTCTCTTGCCGTCGAAATCCCCATTTGCTTTTCCACCGGCTATGAGCCGAGTTGCGGCAGCGTCGTTGTGTCACCGCAAGACGTCAGTACGTCACTGCATGCGTAGCCGTTCCGCAATGGTGGCCAACCGTAAACATTGTGGTGCTGTTCCTGAGTTTTACAGCCTACAATGCGATCCAGACACAAATAATCTGGCTGTTAGTAGCTACTTATCTTTGTCGTAGTCACGGGTAACGGCGATTACGTTTGAGAAGACAGGTAACTGTCAGAGATGTTTTGATTCTTAACAGTGAACGTGTTAGCGTTAGCTACTTAGCCTCAAATACGTTTGCATCCATTACATAGCGGTTAAACAAACGCAATAAATTGATGATAGTATCTATATTTACCTTTATAGATGTTCTTAATTAAGAGACAGACGTCAGCTGTTGTCTGGGAACATCCGTGATCACGCTACTGGTGGGACACAACTGTACTGGATTTCAGCTGAAGGCTGCTGTTCTATGCAAACTGTCATGAGACATTTTTATTGTGATATACCCTTCACTGCTGTTAGCTTTTGTTTCAATAAATTGTTTGAGATGAGGAAATCCCTATTGCATGTTTCTACTTAAATGCCCTACTTTCATGATTTAATATCACCATAGCATTAATTTTTACAATTTTCATAAATTTCACCTAAAGTTGAGTAACTTTTTGTGAGTAGTGCATGTAGACATGTAATGTAAGCACACTTAAATAATACATCTGCTGCAGTAGTGCAGTTTATCTAGCTTGGTGTGACATATGTTGTAAAAAACAACATACGTTGCTGATATGTTTCAGATAGAAATCTGCTTGAAAAGCACAACTGATTATCTGTCAAAATGTGTGTATGTAGAAGTGTGCACTTAACACTGAATAAAATCTCTGTAGATTATAGACAAAACACACATCTTTCATCACAAATATATTTGTATTCACCTTAAGTGCAAGAGTAAAATACCAGTGTACTTAAATAGCTAAGAAGGAAAAGAATTTACAAAAAATTATTTTTCTAAAAAAAAAAAAAAAAAGGCAGGAATAGTGGACAATGCAGTTTATTTCTGTGACAGTCCCTCCAGCACCGACACCATGCATCCCATCAGTCCAGCCAAGGTGCTTGAATTTCCATCCGTCCTCTGGATGTTCTGGAGCAGGGCAGTGGTCAGGTCTCGGTGTCTTCAGATCTGTTCCAAGAACCGTTCCTCTGACGTCTCCAGATACTGCAGCAGATCCACAGTAGCATCCTGCTTCCTTTATCCTGCATAAAGTACCCAAGCAGCATTAGTTGTCAGTAATTATGGGCCACAAGATAACATATTGATCATGTTGATGTCTGCATAGTCTAAAAAGATCTTACTAAATTTAGTCTGTTGAGAGGAGGACGGCGTGGAGGAGCTGCAGGACGGAACCAGTAAGCTGCAGAGTAGTGATCCTGGTAACCTCATCATCCTAGGCCGACAAATAAATAAAATGAACAAGACATGTTGTTGATAGCATCTGCAATTTAAAACCATTTTCTCAATTAATTATTAATTTGTCCGTACGATGTTAGAAAATGTTACAAAAAATGCCTGTAATAATTTCCAGCAGTGCTAAATGCCTTGATATATTTGAGCAACAACTAAAAACCATCAAAGAAAGCTGTGTATAAGAAATGCATGCATTGAATTTCCACATCTGCAAAGCTGGAAAATCACAGAACAATCAGCATTTTACCTTGAAATTATAAAAATAGCTGCACATTACCAGTATTCCTCACTTCATTGTGTTAATTTGATCTTTTGAATAAGTTTTAGACTCGGATTAATAATGTTAAACAGTTTATTAGTTCTTCAAGGGAAATTTATATGATTATCATATAGTTCAGCAATATGATTGATGGGTCATTGTGTAACAACGTGGGAGGTTCTGAATACAGGTCTGGTAATGAAATATTGCTGATGCTTTTCTCAGGTTTTATAAGACGTTTTTCGTAGCTTGTTAGCTTAGCAGCGGCTAACTGGTTAGCAAACAATAGTCGACCTCTGATCACTGATCCTGTGTCCGGACCACGTTAGCTGGCGTAACGTTCATAATATTGATGTGGGAGTGTTGTAGCTAGCGTATTCATAGTCGGCTAAAAGCAGGGTGTTTAAGAAATAAAACTTACCAGGATCAGGATCGGTGGTACAGCGGCCTGCATCAACTCCTGCTCAGCTGTCGCTGGTTGGACCCGGTTGGAATCACGGAATGCAGCAGGTCAAAATGGGGGCTCTTTTTGGCCAAAAACTGCTGCATCCCGGCTGCCTTTTCTGGTCCTTGTAGTAATTTATGAGCTTTTTAGTTGTTGAGGAGTTAGTCAGGTTCCGTCCGTACAGCTGAAGCCATCTCTGGATTGTTTCGAACACTGGTGTGGTCCAAAAGGCTCCCTCTAACTTCCACTGAATTTCATATGAAGACCACAGTTACAGGAAGCTTTGGGTCTCCTCCTCATACCGTTGCTGCTTGGATTTTGCTTCTATATTTACCGTTTTTAAAAACAGAAACACTGAACATTACTGCTGCTCGCTCAGCTGTTTAAAAATGGCGCTTCTGTTTACGCTGTTGACGGTCGGTCACTGTAACAGCCCCAGCCCCTGACGTACTGGGCTCTCACCTCAGTCCACCTCTGGCCCAGCAACGGCTTGGGGCCAGTGCGAGTCCCAGTTTTTGGAGCCCGGAGGCGGCCCACCGCCTGCCGAAAAACAAAAACCCGGGGCTGAATCGGGCGACGACTCCAATCTCAAACCGGAAGTGCCTTGGTCGGAAAGGGGGTTTTGAGTCTTCTTAACCCAGGAGTCCTTGCATAGAGTCCCCCCGTCATCAAATTGATGGCTGCTTTCAGGTGTGGTCTAATTTTCCTCAGAACATCATATTTCAAGCGTAATATTAATCCCAGTGTTACGTTAAAATATTATGTTCTCTTCCTTCCTTTTCCCCTCATTCACATTTAACCCTCTGCATATGTTTTGTGTTGTTGTTGTTTGCCATAATGTGTGTTATTGTTGTTATTGTTTAGTTTAATAAATGTACATAAATATAAGTTCAGTGCCTCAGTTGTTTTGTTCACATTTTGGTCCCTAACTTGTATAGATTCCAGCTACCTCAATTTTATACATAACCTGTCAAGCTAAATAATTCCCGTTATAAGCTCTTCTTGACAGCACAACAAGAAGTGTTTAATGTGCTGATTATCATATTTGTCTAATCCAAATACTTTGCTGGTCAAATATCAGGTAGACTATGTAATAACTCTGCATAAAAAAACCTTAACCTCATTTGAGAAAACATTAATCCTACATTCTATTGGTGGACAAACAGCTATAATTGGTGGAGAAACTATTTAACCCTTAGAAACATATATTAAGAAATTCTACACAATGTAGCATTAGAACACAGGAGTGATGGTTGCTGGAAATGTTCCTCTGTACCCCTATGGAGATATTACAGATATTCCATTAAAAATCAGTCATTTCCAGCTTGAATAATCATGTACCACATTAACAATGTCTGCACTGGAGTTATCATTCATTTAATGTTATCTTCATTAAAAAAAAATGCATATCCCTTTCTTTCCATTGACGCTTCCTTCAATAACAACAAATCATTGTTTCTCAAGATGCGACCACAATACGCAACCTTTCTCAACTTGACGGTGTCCATTAACCTTTAATTCCCGTTCACCATTTCCAAATCCTTTGCATTCTGATCTTTCTTCTCCAGCACCACATCTCAAATGCTTCAAATCTTTTTTTCAGTTCTTTGTTTAATGTCCAAGTTTCCATCCCATACAGAGGCACCAACCAGACCACTAAGTAGATGCTAGCTATGTTGCAAACAGCTGTCTTGTTCAGTCTTTCATGCAGACTAAACATGTACAGCATGAAGGACACTCCTCTGAAGACAAAAATTCATAATCTGGTCATTTAAGAGAGGAGGGATGGATGCCATTTATGCTAATATGCAACATCACCTACCAGGTACTTATAATGCAGTCTTGAGATCCCTCACCTGGCAGTTTCGCATCCATTCACACCTCCAGACATGCTTGGTTTATTACTGGGCCGTGAGTCACATGATTTCACGCGAGCATAAATACCTGGAACTCAACACCAGTCAGTGAGAACTGAAGAAGTTACTTGGATGACGGTGAAACATCTTCAAGAACCAAATGCAACCGTTACACACACTATCTACCATCTCTTTAGTTAAATGTTTGCTCCTAACAGATGCTTGATGGTCTATTTAATGCTCCATAAATGTGGTTGCTGCCAATCTCTATTCAGAACTCCACAATCTGGGCGATTGATATGCTAATGTTTTGACTGTAATCATAATAGAGAGTTTCTCAGTGACAGTGCAGAATGTTTAATGAGGCTGATCTTTAGATTGGTTGAATAGAATTGATTTATTTTTTAGGTTGCATTTACATTCTCAACAACAAAAACAGTGCTATAGTAACAATTTAGAGGCTTTTAAACAATCTTAACCACAAACAAAAATGTATTTCTTTTTCATTAGGATCCGAATTAGCTTCTGTCACAGCAGCTCCTCATCATCCACAAAGAAAAATACATCATTAAACTTCACTTAAGCACAAGCAGGGGTACTATAAGTCCACTGATATGACCCATTTTATTGAGAGACAGTAGCAGGGTTCATGCTGGGTCTAGTCTACTGCAGGTAAATTAACCAACTGGGACAATGTAGAGTAGAGCAGGTTGTAGAGTCACTACAGTGGGATTTGTTTTAATGTTTGCTGCTTTTAAGCATTGTTAGAGCTGTGGTTCTTACCAATATATGATAATTAATCATTCATTACAAGCCCTGCAACTATGCGGTTTCTATTTTGTGTCTCCTCTTCCTGTGACGCTGCAGATTTTGCCGCAATGTAAAATGTTCCTCACAATCATCACACTGAAATAGTTTTTGTCCTGTGTGAAGTCTCACGTGTCTATCAAGATGTGACTTTCGTGTAAAATTTTTACCACATTCGTTACAACAAAACGGCTTTGGTCCTGAGTGGATTGTCATGTGTCTCTTCAGATGTTCCTGTCGAGAAAATCTGGCACCACAATCACCACAGCCAAATGGTTTCTCTCTTTCTGTGTGAATTCTCTTGTGGCGCATAAGATGGCAACTTTGGCTAAATCTTTTCCCACAATCAAAACAAGGAAACGGCTTTGCTCCTGAGTGGCTTGTCATGTGACTGTGTAGATTTTGTCGCGATATAAATTTTTTCCCACAATCATCACAATGAAATGGCTTTGTTCCTGAGTGGATTGTCATGTGTCTGTTCAGAGATACCTGTTGAGTAAATCTGGCGCCACAATCACCACAACCAAATGGTTTCTCTCCGGTGTGACTTCTCATGTGTCTAAAAAGACAATGCTTTAAGCTAAATTTTTTACTGCATGTATCGCAACCAAAGGGTTTCTCTCCTGTGTGAATGGTTATGTGTCTCTTCAGAGCTGCTTTTCGGGGAAATCTTCGACCACAAACGTCACAGCCAAACGGTCTTTCTCCTGTGTGGTCCATCATGTGTCTCTTCAGAGATACATCCCGACTAAATCTTGCACCACAAATATCGCAGCCAAATAGTTTTTCTCCTCTGTGAGCTGACAGGTGCACCTTAAAATCAGAACTACATGCAAATGTTTTTCCACATTCTTTACAGCCAATTACTTTCCGTCCCTTTTTCTTGGAGTTCCCACTTTGCTCCACTCTAAAACATTTCTCATTATCTGAACAGTTGGAAGAGTTTTTTCCTGAATGACATGCCCTGTGTTTAGAAAGACACTGCTTATTGGTAAACTGTTTATCACACTGAGTGCAGCTAAAGGATTTTTTCTTGCCGTTACAACTCACATTACTATTTCTACCTGACTTAGCTGCTCTGGTCTCCTTCCAATCATCTTCACTGTCTTCAGTTTCCGGGTCAGAATCTGACAATGGTTCCTGCCACTCATCCTGCTCCTCCTCTTCATCTGCCTCATCATCACTGACTTCAGTGTCCAAAGAGTCTGAAGATTTTCCATCAGTATTTGGTTGAAAATGAGTCTTTGAATCTGGGTTCCTGGTCGGTTCTGGTCCTCCACAGTCGTCTCCATCAGTGTCTGTTGTCATCTGTTTAGCTGAGCTGTTCCTTTCCTCTCTGTTGTCTTTCATTTGGCTCTGATGAAGCTGTGAAAAGTGAGATTTTGTCTTCATTGTTGTCACTTTTCACAGGAACGAAGTGAATGAAAACCTGCTGATATCAGTCTCTTCTTCCCCAATAACTGCTCTCTGTCCTGACTGGTCCACAGTTCCTCCTGTTCCTCCTTTATAGGGATGAACTCTGGATCCTGCTGGTCCAAACCGGAGCTCTGTTCATGGGGAACCTCTTCTTTAATCACCAGCTACTGCACATCTGCAGGGAACACAGGTAAAATATGGATTAGATATTCACACATAAACCAGTGGTATGTTTATCAGTTCAGTGCAACTCTTCAACAATGTGATATAAATATTAGGATACTGGATAACCTAGATGTAAATTTGGAGGGTAATAATGAGCGGTATACATCCTGCTCATTATTTGAATTCAAATCTGAATACAATTTGATAGAGCATTACCTTACATTTGAGTCACAATCAAAAGTCTAACAGTCTGCATAACATAAACTCTAAACTGCAACTTTTGTGTTTTGCTAATTGCATTGTTTCAAATTGAAATGTTAATTTTAAATCTCTTCATTTTTCAGCACTGGAAAGAGAGACATAACTGGAATAAATTTAAACAGAGTACAAGTCAGAAGTGTACAAACAGAAATTATTGTCAGATTTCTAACAATCCTTGAACTAATCATCTATGATGTGCTTTTCTATCAGAAAAATGATCCAAATCTAAGCTTTAAACCAAGAGATTTTATCATAATCACTTGATTGTACATCACAAATAAAAATTCACCAAAAGTAAATAGTTTGTTTTGACAATATTCTTTAAAAAAGCAAAACCTTCTGCAGTACTCAGCGCATCTATGAAATCACGAATGACTCAGCAGCGACCAACAACCACGTCTCAAAACTTCCAGAACTTTTCGGCTGAACTGCAGGCAGTGTTTACACAGACAAGAGAGAAGTGTGGAAACAAATGAAAAAGGTGAATAGTTCAATATGTTTCCGTTGACATTGATAAAAATGTGTTGATTTCAATTTTTTTTCAATATTTACAATGTAATGTTAGATCCCCGGTAATCCATGATAGTCGTCCGACGTGAAGGAGAGTGGTAAGAGGAAGGGAGGGGGCCTGGCGATGTATGTGAATGAGAGATGGTGTAATGCTGGGCAGATTAGCGTAAAACAGCGGCTCAGCACTAAGGATGTAGAATTACTGGCGGTCAGTCTGCATCCGTTCTATCTGTCTCGGGAGTTTTCACATGTAATAGTTGTTATTGTGTACATCTCTCCCTCGGCTGATGCGGCTGCAGCCTGTGAACTCATCCACAGTGAAGTGTCCCAGCTGCAAACATCTCACCCTCGTTCTCTTATTATCATCTCAGGAGACTTTAATCATGCATCACTCTCTGCCACTCTCCCCACGTTCACTCAGTACGTGACCTGCCAGAGACAGTAAAACCCTGGACCTGCTGTATGCAAAAATCAAAGATGCATACAGCCAAGGGCGTCAGTTTGTTTTTAAAAGTGGGGGGATGGAGACTGGCAAAAGTGACTTTTGAGAAGTGCTTGGGATGATGACTGTAACTGATGTTGCTTTTGGTATGCTACTATGAAATGCATAACAGTTATTTCATGTTTTAAGTAATTTTCATGTATTGAATAAAACCCGCTTGAGAGCTGTGCCGACACTTTTCCATGAATTACAAACCCCTAACGATGTTGAACTTCATGTTGAAATCAGCATGTCAAATAGACCACCTACATCCCCACCGTCCCCCCCTAAACTGACACCTATGCATACAGCTCCTCCCCCCTCCCCCGCTGGGCCGCTCTGATCACAACCTGGTGAGGCTGCAGCCCATTTACATACCGATGGTGAAGAAACAACCCCCCACCATAAGGTATGTGAAGAAGTGGTCTGACGAGGCCACTGAGGCGCTGCAGGACTGTTTTGAGACCACAGACTGGGATGTGCTATGTGGTCCACACGGGGAGGACATCGATGCACTGACAGACACTATCACGGACTACATTAACTTCTGTGCAGAGAACATCGTACCGATCAGGAAAGTGCGGTATTTCTCTAGCAGCAAAGCCTGGGTGACCCCAGAACTGAAGGCCCTGCTGAAGGAGAAGAGGAGGTTTTTGGATCTGGGGACAAAGAGGAGCTGAGGAGGGTGCAGAAGAAGATAAAGAAGAAGATCAAGGCGGACAAGGCCAGCTACAGGACCAAGATGGAATCTCACCTGAAGAACAATAACACAAGGGAGGTCTGGAGAGACCTGAGATCCATCTCTGGTTACAGCAGAGGCCATGAGAGAGGAGCTGCAGCAGGAGATCTGGAGTGGGCCAATGAGCTGAATCTGTTCTTTAACAGGTTTGACTCTGCTCCCACTCCTCCCCCCTCTCATCAAAGCACTGACCAGCCAGTTCCTCCTTCACACCTCAGCTCTATACCACCAAAAGCACCTCTCCTCCTCCCCCCATCCTCCACCACCTCTGGACTTCAAACAGCCCCATCACCTCTCCTTTTCTCACCCCCCACCACCAATATACTTTTTCAGCTGAGTGGCAGCCATAGCCAACAAATGGACTCAACAAAGTTTGCCACTCACCATGGCGCTGAGCTACTTACTGACCCGGAAGTGTGACGTCAGTGAAAACTATCTATACAAGCATCTCCCAGAATGATAAAGACAGTGTCTGAACAGGCAACATGATTTGCCTGTGGAGGATCCAAAAGCCAATAGAGAATCTCTCCCTGAACAAAGAAGTCAGGTCGCTTTTATACCTTCTGGTAAAGGATAGAATTACAACATGTGGTTCATGTCAGAAGACCCCTTACTCAAAACAAAACCACCCTTGAATAGAACCCCTCAGCTCTGAAATCCCCAAAGGAACACATCCATCTTCTAGCTAGACATGGGTGCCCCACGGCACTTTACGATCTCCCACACACAGAAGAACCTTTAACATAAACCTTCCCAGACAGAAACACACATTCCAATGATATGGGTAAAATTAGTCGCACGTGTAGTTCAGGTTCCATCTGTGGTAAGAGACAAAGAACCACACCAGAGCAGACACTACATATAACAAGCAACTCATATCAGATACAAGAAAAAAAAAACAGATTCCATTTTACTAACTTTTTAAGTAATACATATCTCAGATCGGATACTACACATCCCTACCTGATCCAGGAGAATCCGTCACTAAAACCCAGTACCAGATCCGAGTCCACAGTAAAGTCCTCCTTTCCTCCAGGGAGAGATGAAAATCCCAACTCCAGATATGCTCTGCAATAATTCGTCTTCTGTTTGGGTTAAAGAAAATATTCCATTAGTCCTTCAGTGTAGTTTTGCAGCCTAGTTGGAGCTAATAATCCAACTTCAGCGATGTCCAGTAAAAACTGTCTGTAAAGGCACTTCTCCCCGTTTGTATTCTCGTTTCCCACAGAGCCCACATCTGCCTCCCTGATAAATTACTTACATTTTGTTGTCTCTTTTTGCTGCTAAATGCTGCCAGAGTTCTTTTTTGGTTGTTTCTAGGATCTCTTGTTTCTGTGTTAGCTGGCCGCAACACGAACAGCCGTTAGTCCTCTGATGCTGCTTTCACTTGCACTCGGACACTTCAGTTGCATTCGCGGAAATTGGACAACAGAATTTCATGAGGGTTTCAGAAATTACACCATTTTTTTAAACGTCAGAAATAGTAAAACATATAGAATGATTGGATTTTCAACGTTCTGACCGTCCGTTAACTATTAATCTGTCGTTCTGTCAGTAAAATGACTCCAATCTAAGCTTTTCACAAATGGATCAACTTTATTCTATATGCCTCAAATCAAAATTCACGAAAAATAAATCATTTTTTACTCCAACAAGATTCTGTAAAAAACAAAAAATTCTGTGCCTTTTCACACAACTGTGAAGCCATTTGTGACTCAGCTGTGATCAAAAATCCCGTGACAAAAATTCAAGAACTTTTTTAGCTGAAATGCAGGAAGTGTTTCCGAAGAGCAGATAAGAGACAGAGATAAGAGAACAGAAACACACTAAAAATGTAAAAAGTATGGAGATCCATGTTTTTCCCCCTCGGTATCAGTGACAAGGGTTCATGTTCTTGAAAATATGGTGTACGTGCTTTTCAATTTTTGAAAAACAGATAAAGAAACTTGCTGATGGAATTAAAACTGTCTCATATTGTATGAAGACGTCTCTGAGTACTCTCTCCTTCTTTATGGTTTTTCTGTTTCCTTAGAGGTGCAGGACTTTCTATCGCAGTGAAAACTGAATCCACAGTGAGAAAAAATGTGACAAGAGATAAAAGACTGTCCGTATTTTATGCCATATGCTGAATTTCCTTCAGGTTTTACATATGCTATGACAGCATACTGAATTTACAAACGTAATGACAGCATACTTTCCCCCGTCCCAACTCGTGCACTTTTCCACCTCATCAATCAAAGAATTATTACATCCCATCAGATTATATCATAAAAAAATCATAAAATAGAAGAATCATAGTGTATAATTTAACTTAATCAAAAAAGTTAACAGGTATCAGTAATAAAATCATTGAGTTGTAATATTTGTAACATAGAGTCCCTTCATTCCGCTTGTTTTTCTGCCAGAGTCCTGCCTGAGTGGCTGTTTCTGGGATCTCATATTTCCACTCTTCTTGATTTTACATCCATCCATCCATCCATCCATCCGTCGTCTTCCTCTAATCCAGGACCGGGTCGTGGGGGCAGCAGATGAAGCAGCTCCCCTCAGCTCGTCCTGGGGAATCCCGAGGTGTTCCCAGGTAAAAGCTTGGACAAGTCTGGACAACTTGCAAGTCATTTTGGACACATTTAGAGGCATTTTGACCATTTTGAAGTTATTCAAACAAGGTTTTTAGTTTATTTTTAACACAAATTGTCATGTAAAGTCAGAATTACAATGGTGAAAATGTAGAAATGTCTTGTAATTTCAAAACTGGATTAATCAACAATAATTTTTTACAGGGAAAAACTACTGGTATCATCAGAAAAAGTGAGTTCTGCTTGTTGTTTTTTTTTTTTTTTTTTAAATATTTGGTATATTTGGAAGCAACAAGGACTTTGTGAGTTATTGAACTGAGAAGCAAGAGTATGGAAATGGAAGAAGAAATGAATTTGGGGTCACCCAGACAGTGTCATGATTCTCATGAAAACTCCCATTTTTATCCATGTGCGACGTAACTGCACAAGGGTTTTCTAATCATCAATGAGCCTTTCAGCACCATTAGCTAACACAATGTAGCATTAGAACACAGGAGTGATGGTTGCTGGAAATGTTGCTCTGTACCCCTATGGAGATATTCTATTAAAATCAGCCGTTTATAGCTAGAATAGTCATTTACCACATTAACAACATCTAGACTGGACTTATCATTCATTTAATATTATCTTTATTGACAAAAAAATGCCTACTTCTTTCTTTGCATTAATGCTGCCTTCAATAACAACATTTCATTGTTTTTCAAGATGTGACAATAAAATGCAACCTTTCTCAACTTGATGGTGTCCATTAATCTGAACTTCTCATTCATCACTTCTAAAATCTTTGCATTCTGATCTTTCTCGTCCAACTGATGTTTAACTTTCTTCGGCAGCGCCACATCTCAAATGCTTCTAATCTTTTTTTCTCAGTTTGTTGTTCAATGTCCAACTTTCCATTCCATACAGAAGTACCAACCAGACTGCTAAGTAGATGCTAGTTATGCAGCGAACAGCTGTCTTGTTCAGTCTTTCATGCAGACTAAAAATCTAAAGAATAAAGGACACTCCTCTGAAGACAAAAATTCACATTCTGGTTATTGAAGATAGGAGTGGTGGACACTATTTATGCTAATATGCAACACCACCTACCAGGTACTTATAATGCAGTCTTGAGATCCCTCACCTGGCAGTTTCGCATCCATTCACACCTCCAGACATGCTTGGTTTATTACTGGGCCGTTAGTCATGCGATTTCATGTGAGCATAAATACCTGGAACTCAACACCAGTCGGTGAGAAATGAAGAAGTTACTTGGATAACGGTGAAACATCTTCAAGAACCAAATGCAACCGTTACACACACTATCTACCATCTCTTTAGTTAAGTGTTTGCTGCTTTAACAGATGCTTGATGGTCTATTTAAAGCTCCATAAATGTGGTTGCTGCCAATCTCTATCATTCAGAAATCCAAAATCTGGGCTATTGATACACTAACCTTTGACTGTAATCATGATCGAGATTTTCTCATTGACAGTGCAGAATGTTAAATGAGGCTGATCTTTAGATTGGTTGAATAGAACTGATTTATTTTTTAGGTTGCACTTACATTCTCAACAACAAACAGTGCTATATGAACAGTTTATTGACTTTTAAACAACCTTAACCAACTGTAGGTGCCATATGCGTAAATGTCGTATTGGCATCAGCTGTTTGTCACCTTTCACTCACGTCACGGGGGTGTGGTCGGAAGTGCAGTGATTTGTTTGAGTGGCATGATATTCACCTGTTCACCGCGGCGACTGCATGGAGAGGGGGTGAGTAGGGAGGTCAAATTTTTTTGTTGACCGCCCAGCTACAAATTGAGCTTTTGAACATCTTGCCTTGTTTTGCCCTGTTTTACTGGTTTGTTCGGTGATTTTTTTGAATAAATACGACAGTCGGAAACTCAGAAACGGCTATGTTTTTTGTGCAGCGAGTCAGCAGTACAATACTCCCTAACTTAGTCTCTCAGTGACTCATTTTTGGTTTGGAGTCACGAAACCAATAACAAAAATATATTTCTTATTCATTAGGATCCGAATTAGCTTTGGTCAAAGCGACTACTCATCATCCACAAAGAAAAATATATCATTAAACTTCACATAAGCACAAGCAGGGGTAGTATAAGTCCACTGATATGGCACATTTTATTGAGCGACAGCAGCAGGGTTCATTTTGGGTCCAGACTACTGCAGGAAAATTAAACAACAGGGACGATGTAGAGTAGAGCAGGTTGTAGAGCCACTACAGTGGACTTTGTTTTAATGTATGCTGCTTTTAAGCATTTAATCTTGAAGCTTTCAATCATTCACTACAAGCCCTGCAGCTATGCATTTTCTATTTTGTGTATCGTCTTCATGTGACTCAGTAGATTTCCCAGTCGTGTAATTTTTTTGCTGCAATCATCACATTGAAATGGTTTCTCTCCTGTGTGAACTCTCATGTGTCTGTCAAGATGTGGCTTTAGCTTAAAACTTTGACCACACTCGTCACAAGCAAACGGTCTCTCTCCTTCGGTGAATCTTTTCTTATTTCCTGTGTGAACTCTCTTGTGACTTGTAAGATGTGTACTTCGGTTAAATCTTTTACCGCAATCAACACAACGAAATGGCTTTGCTCCTGAGTGGATTGTCATGTGTCTGTTCAGAGATCCCTGTCGAGAAAATCTGGCACCACAATCACCACAACCAAATGGTTTCTCTCCAGTGTGGCCTCTCTTGTGTGCCGTAAGATCAGGCTTACGTCTAAATTTTCTACCACACGTATCACAACCAAATGGTTTCTCTCCTGTGTGAATAGTCATGTGTGTCTTAAGGTCTGCTTTAACAAGAAATCTTTGACCACAAACGTCACAGCCAAACGGTCTTTCTCCTGTGTGGTCCATCATGTGTCTCTTCAGAGATACATCCCGACTAAATCTTGCACCACAAATATCGCAGCCAAATAGTTTTTCTCCTCTGTGAGCTGACAGGTGCACCTTAAAATTAGAACTACATGAAAATGTTTTACCACATTCTTTACAGGCAATTACTTTCCGTCCCTTTTTCTTGGAGTTCCCATTTTGCTCCACTCTAAAACATTTCTCATTATCTGAACAGTTGGAAGAGCTTTTTCCTGAATGACATGCCTTGTGTTTAGAAAGAGACTGTTTGTTGGTAAAGTGTTTATCACACTCAGAGCAGCTAAAGGATTTTTTCTTAGTGTTACAACTCACATTATTACTTCCACCTGACATAGCTCCTCTGGTCTCCTTCCAATCATCTTCACTGTCTTCAGTTTCAGGGTCAGAATCTGACAATGGTTCCTGCCACTCATCCTGCTCCTCCTCTTCATCTTCCTCATCATCACTGACTTCAGTTTCAGATGAGTCTGAAGATTTTCCATCAGCATTTGGTTGAAAATGAGTCTTTGAATCTGGGTTCCTGGTCGGTTCTGGTCCTCCACAGTCGTCTCCATCAGTGTCTGTTGTCATCTGTTTAGCTGAGCTGTTTCTTTCCTCTCTGTTTTCTTTCATTTGGCTCTGATGAAGCTGTGAAGACTGAGATTTTGTCTTCATTGCTGTCACTTTTCACAGGAATGAAGTGAATGAAAACCTGCTGATATCAGTCTCTTCTTCCCCAATAACTGCTCTCTGTCTTGACTGGTCCACAGTTCTTCCTGTTCCTCCTTTATGGGGATGAACTCTGGATCCTGCTGGTCCAAACTGGAGCTCTGTTCATGGGGAACCTCTTCTTTAATCACCAGCTGCTGCACATCTGCAGGGAACACAGGTACAATATGGATTAGATATTCACTCATAAACCAGTGGTATGGTAATGAGTTCAGTGCAACTCTTAAAAAACGACATATAAATATTAGGTAACCTCATTGTAAATTTGGAGGGTAATGATGAGCAGTATACATCCTGCTCATTATTTGAATCCAAATCTAAATAAAATTTGATGGAACATCACCTTGCATGTGAGTCTTAAGTTTAAAACCAAGAAGTTTCATCATAATCGCTTTATTCTATGTCTCAAATAAAATGTTACCAAAAACATACTTTGCTCTGGAAATATTCCATAAAAAAATAAAATTTCTGCAGTTCTCGGCACATCTATGACACCATGAGTGACTCAGCAGCGACCAACAATCACGTCTCAAAACTTCAGGAACTTTTTGGCTGAACTGCAGGTAGTGTTTACACAGAAGAGAGAGGAGAGAAGTATGGAAACAAATGAAAAAGGGAAGCGGTTCAAGATCTTTATATTGACACTGACATTTGTAAAATTGTGTTGATTTCAATGTTTTTCTATTTGTGGAATGTAAAGTTAGATCTCTGGTAATCCATGGTACAGGATTAGTGGTCCAACTTTTACGAATCATGACTTCACCTAACTTTTTACTACATCAATAAATATTCAACCTCAAATTAAAGTTAGAAATCCGGACATTTTTTTTGTGCAAATTTGTCGTACGGGCAAAGCAACAGCTTTGAAATGATTGTAACAGCTGAGTTCAAAACTAGTGGTGCTTTAGGAATTTGGATAATAACTGAGCTGAGCATTTATGTTAGATTCATCCCAACCTGATCCAGGAGAATCCGTCACTAAAACCCAGTACCAGATCTGAGTCCACAGTAAAGTCCTCCTTTCCTCCAGGGAGAGATGAAAATCCCAACTCCAGATATGCTCTGCAATAATTCGTCTTCTGTTTGGGTTAAAGAAAATATTCCGTTAGTCCTTCAGTGTAGTTTTGCAGCCTAGTTGGAGCTAATAATCAAACTCCAGCGATGTCCAGTAAAAACTGTCTGTAAAGGCACTTCCCCTCGTTTGTATTCTAGTTTCCCACAGAGCTCACTCCTCCCTCAACTCCTTCACACACTTGCCCTCTGTTCACTAGAATAACTCATAATTTTCAACACAGAGATTTTGCATAGTCTGTCTTACAACTTGTCTTTTACAGTTTTCAGGGGAAACAGAACAGTCAGATCACAGAACAGTGATTTGTGAAAACAGTTTCATAGATCACTGGTCAGACTTTCCATTTCTAAATCACTTTAAATCAACGTTCCATCAAGATAGTTAACTTAAAATCAAGCATTCACTCAACAGAAGATAAAACACTTACACTTTGTCTCTTATGCTGCTAAATTAGTGCCAGAGTTCTTTTTTGGTTGTTTCTAGGATCCCTCGTTTCTGTACTGATTACAATCAACTGGCTGCTACACTAACAGACGTTAGTCCTCTGATGCTGCTTTCACTTGCACTCGGACACTTCAGTTGCATTCACAGAAAGTTGGACAACAGATTTTCATGAGGGTGTTAGAAATTACACCCTTTTTAAAAGTCAGGAACTGTAAAAACAGGTAGAATAATTGGACTTTCAACTTTCTCATCGCCCGTTAACTATTAATCTGTCGTTCTGTCAGCAAAATGACTCCAATGTAAGCTTTTCACGAATTAATCAACTTTATTCTGTATGTCTCAAAGGAAAATTCATGAAAAATAAATTATTTACTCCAATCAGATTCTGTAAAAAGCAAAAACTTCTGTGCCTTTTTACACAACTGTGAAGCCATTTGTGACTCAGCTGTGATCAACAATCACGACAAAAATTCAGGGACTTTTTTAGCTGAAATGCAGGAAGTGTTTCCAAAGAGCAGATAAGAGATGGAGATAAGAGAACAGAAACACACTAAAATTGTTGAAGGGTCTAAGCCAATGCTTGAAGCCACTGAGAACTTCCAACCAGGAATCAAAAATGTAATTGACACGCTTACTAACCATACTGATGAATGTAAGTGCAGCTCTTTCCGCTTCTACTTTTATTTTTACTGAGGAAGCAGTACTTGACCTGTTACTTGTGTAACTTTTGTTTGAATATTTACCCACACTGTCATTGGGTTCAATATCATCCTGTTCAACACCAACACCATTATTATTTCCAGTTTCAGACACACTTTTTTTGTTAGATTTTACCCACTCTCCAGCACTGTAAACAAATTCATCGTTAAACATTATTTTAGCCTTCATCCATGTTTCATGTCTTTTTCCTTCTGGTGGTACCAACCCCATTAAAGAATCGTGCATACACTTTGTTTCACCACATAACTCATAAAACTCATTCAGAGGTTTTCATATCCCATCAGTTTCACCACTTTGCATTAAATCTTGTAGATTTTTTCTTAAAGCGGTTTGCTTTGTTCAGCTTAGTTTTTCTACCACCTTGCAGTCGATCTATCTTGTCAGTAAGTCCTTCAGCAGTCAGTTTAACCACCCTCTTTCTCGTCTGTGTATCACTACAGCTGGCTTACCAGCTGCAGGGTTGGGGATGAATGTTCCATTCACAGTCATAGCGCCACCTGCTGGCAACAGGAAATGACATGTCTTTCACATTGCTGTACTATTGTGTTTTGACTATATTAACCTCAAATATGGTTACAGGTGCCTTAAGACGTTGATGATGATCCCAGGAGAAAACCCCAACCCTAACAAATTTCGATTTCTCGCCATAACTGCAGAAGTGTTTATATGTCAGCTGGACATGATCCAATCTGGCCCAAACTTCCATCCAGGTCTGAAGACATCTACACTCATAAATGTAGTTGTAGACATAGCACTACCTATTGGTAACAGGATTTTGTAGCCATTATATTTGCACGTACCATTGCAGGAAACTTTGTGATATACAGGGTGACCCAAAAGTTTGGAAACAAATGAAAAGTCTATAATCCAACTAATATATGTTATTTCAATAAATCAGTGCCACAAACAAACATATTTCGACATGTTCATGTTTGTTTCTTATACAAAGACGTGAACGTTTCCACCACCTGGTTACACTGGTATCTTCTGGAATGTACCTTCATTTATACTTATGAAGGTTCCTCAAACTGGCCAGTAAATGTTGCCTCACAGTACTTTTGATGTGTAAAAAAATTAAAACTGTCAGATACTTTACCATCAAGAGTTCTGAAATCTGACACTGATGCAGACCTGCCAACCTTGGCAAAATATTTTGCGTACCACTTAATCTCACACACACACGCGTGCGCACAGCACGCGCTCATGTCGATAGGAAGAAAACTCTCGGTGCTTATTTTCCTGATATGACATCGTATTTTCAAGGTGAAAGTAACGTTATTAACAGTATATATTTGTCAAAAGACACACACGCACACACACACAGCTCGCGCTCATGTCGATAGGAAAAAAAACTCTTGGTGCTTATTTCCCCGATCGTATTTTCATATTTTCAACTTGAAAGTAACGTTATTAAAAGTACATATTTGCCAAAAGACACACACGTACACTCACGCGTGCACACACACACACACACACACACACACACACACCATTTTACCATTTTAACCGCCAGCTGCTGCGGGTGGGGGCACAGGGAACGGGGAGAGAGGCAGAGGACAGGAGAGAGCGGGCCAACAAGGGTTCTGCAGACTCGTTATTCTCCGCTACTCTATGATGATTGGTTGAAATTGCACCACTACACTGCTGCATCCTGTTGTCAGGCATGAGTATTGCACGTCCACATTTCTAACAGCACTCACAGATGTCTGCAGCTTTTTGAGTAGTTTAATGAGGCGGAGCGTACCTGCTACGCAAAATGCATACAGGTTGGCAGGTCTGCTGATAGCCTGCATTTTGAAGTTATGCTCCAGCATACCTGGACCTTATGGTTCTATTAATTTTCTTCCGATTTATTGCACTCGCCAAATACTATGCTTTTAAGTTATTTTATTATGGTATAACAAAAATGGGTAAAATAAGAGTGAATTCATGCACCCCCAACTGAAATAGACACTGCAGTTAAACTTTGTTTCCAAACTTTTGGGTCACCTTGTAATCCTTGATACTGGTCAGCTTCGTCTCATCTCCTTCAAATTTCTGTCACACCCCGACATAATGCTGCTTGCAGCTTTAATTATCCATGTTTACTCCTTTAATTCTTCAATAAACAACAAAAGATAGAAAAAAACATTGTGTCAAAATTTCCTTTTGACATGAATGAATGCTTGAAGCCCCTGAGGTGCTTCACCAGGACTTAAAAAGTTGACGTGTCGACAAACTTTACCGCATGTGATGAAGAGAGCCCGAGACAAATGCTTGTGTTCCAATAATCTGTGCATTTACTGTTCAAAACAATTGTAGTTCAACATTCTTCATCTAAAACAAACAATTCATCACTACCAGCTTTTTCAGCGGTCAAACCTGTTTTACCTTAGGGGCAGAACACCTGCCCAGACAAAGAATGCTTCCTACTTACAACGTAGTGCGCTCATTGGCTTCTATAAGGTCAATTCATCATGTAGCCTCATGTAGTCATTAAATACACTAAAGTCATGAGTGAACAGAGTGCAAACTGAAGGTTACATTTAACCTGATGGAGGCATCATGAGGACAGCAGGTCTGTGGAGCACTGAGCTGTTCTCACCACTGAGGGGCAGGAGTTAGCAACAGATGTCCCATGAATTGGAAGGAAAAAGTTCAAATGAAGCTCTGTTAAGTCCCAAAGAACAATAATGCAATGCTACAGGTATACAGGCCTAAACCCAAATATATCATTTTATTGTTGTTGTTACCATTTAGTCGACAGTTAAGGAAACACCAACGTCAACGTCTTGCCCGATGAACTGCATTTGTTTGTTCAGCCAGACACCGAGTCTGAAAGTGAAATTCAAGAGTTAACATGAGTTGGTGATACTGAAGGAGACAGAGCTGAACTGACCAGATCATGAATTAATTATCAGGAAGTGCAGCTTACCTCCAGCCCAATTTAACCTGGATCTCAGCCCAGAGAAGCTTCAGGGCATTTATACAGCATCAAATCAGATTCAAACATATGCAAAAGTTTCAGGCTTTGACAGAGGAAGACTCACAAAATGACTATGATAAAATCAGTTTCCTTTAATAAACAATCTAAAAAGAAGAGTCAGAAATGTACTACAAAAAGGTATCTAAATCCCATGACAGTTTTCCTTCTCAAACAGAAGATTTTTCATCAATAGAGCTGAACAAACAAACTTGATAGCATATAAAAGTAAAGATGAAGAATACAGGTTGGAGTAAGGGGATTAGTGCCAATATCATTTAAATGTTAAATGATTAAAAACTGCATCATCTTACAATAATCAAATAAATCAAATTTAAGAGTAGACTTTTTGCTTGGACTGACAGAACCGATACTGAAACTTCAGGCCCCATAAGAGTACGGTTGAAAAAAGACAATTATTAATGAGATTCAGTCTGAATCTTCATTGGCATGGAAGATTTAAAATTTATGCTTCTTCAGACTATTTTTGTATCTTCTCTTTGCTGAAAGAGTTGTGTTGCTCTACTATTTCCCCAAAGACGTTCTTTTGGATTCAAGATAGGTGACATATTTATCAAAACCACAGTTTTCACTTTTTTGTACTTTAGAAACTCTCATGTTTTTGTACTTTGGACTGTTCTGCTAAATTTCTCCAGCCTAGGAGTCGGCTTGTCCGCCAGTGTTTTGGTTCATCCACAGATTTTTCAAGGTACATCTATAAATTTCATCTCCTCAACACGTTTTGTACTCATGCAGCCCCATATCATCCCTCACCATCAGGACTATGCTTTCACTGTGGTCTGGACCACATCTGAGCCAAACAAACTCTGTAACTGTGCTTCTATTGATTTGTCGTTGATTGTACTTGTCTTCCTACGCCTTTTCCAATCATTGTGAAGTCGGAGTACTTCATTTAGTTTCAGTGATCACACATGTGTTAACTTTTGCTGCTTCTACTTTCAATATGGCCTTTTTAAACAATCTGATTTGGGGTGTTTATAAGAGGAAATGCTCTCCTGTTTAATTTAAAAATAATGCAACTAGGAAGTGAATTTCAGTTGTTTAACATTTAAATAATCCTGCACAGGGGTGTACTCACTTCTGCTGTATGCTGTGACATGAGTATCTATGTGTTTTATGTGTAAAATTTTTTGTAAACAAATCTCGTTCTGATACAAGTGTGCGAAAGAGGAGTATAAAATTGAAGTACAATGAAACAAAGCAATATTGTGGTTCGTAACATAGTCTACATAATTCATCTTTCAAAACAAACCCCGAAACTGTGCAGTTTCTATTCTTTGTGGACTTTCATGTGCCTCGTCAGACTTCCCTGTCGTGAAAATTTTGCATCACAAACTTTACAGCAAAATGGTTTCTCTCCTGTGTGAATGCTCATGTGCGTTTTGAGATGTGTCTTCCGCTTAAAATATTTCCCACAGTCATTACATTTAAATGGTCTCTTTCCGGTGGCAACTTTTTTCTTACTTTCTGTGTGAACTAACATGTGTCTCTTAAGACCCGTCTTTCTGTGAAATCTTTTCCCACAGTCATCACAAACAAATGGTTTCTCTCCAGTGTGGAGTCTCATGTGTCTCAGCAGAGTTCCCTGCCGACTAAATCTTTCACCACAATCACCGCATATAAATGGTTTCTCTCCTGTGTGGACTGTCCTGTGTGCTTGAAGATCATGCAGAAGTCTAAATTTCCTGCCACAAGTTTCACAACCAAACGGCTTCTTTCCAGTATGAATTGTCATGTGTGCGTTCAGCATTCCCTTTAGGCTAAATTTTTTACTGCAAACATCACAGCCAAACGGTTTCTCTCCTGTGTGAACTGCCATGTGTGCCTTCAGGGCTCCCTTTTGGGAAAATCTTTTGCCACAAACATCACAGCCAAATGGCTTCTCTCCTGTGTGAACTCTCAAGTGCAACTTAAGATTAGATTGACGTCTAAATCTATTACCACATTCATCACATGCTACCGGTTTCTCTTTATCCCTTTTTTTGTCTCTCATGTGTGAATCTACATTTCGTTTCATTCTTTTCTTATGACCCAAACAGCTGGACGCCCTTGTGTCTGAATGGCATTTCATGTGTCTCTCAAAAGACCTCTTGTAGACAAATTGTTTATCACACTCAGAGCAGCTAAATGAATTTTTCTCAGTGTTACATCCAGCAGTAAGTTGTACATCTGATTTAGGTGCCCCCGTCTCCTCCCATTTACTGTCACTGTCTTCAGTTTCAGGTCCAGAATCTGACAAAGTTTCCCGCCACTCATCCTCCTCCTCATCATCACTGACTTCAGTCTCAGAAAAATCTGAAGTGTTCTCATCAGTATTTGGTTGAAGATGACTATATGAATTTGGTTTGCCAGTTGGTTCTGGTTGTCCACAGTCGTCTCCATCAGTTTTCCTCTGATTATCTGAGCTGCTGGTCGGAGGATCTTGCTCTTTGTCGTCTTCAGTTTGGTCGTGATGAAGCTGTGAGGACCGAGGTTTCTCTTCATCATCTTCATTCTTCAAAGAGACATCAGGTTGTTGTTCCTCCTGACTGGGTGACAGTTTCTCCTGTTCCTCCTTTATGCTAACAGCCTCCTCCTGTCCATTAAGCTGTGGACTCGTCCACAGTTTCTCCTGTTCCTCCTTTATGTTATTAGTCTGCTCCTGTTCCTCCTTTATTTTATTAGCTTCCTTCTGCCAGTTAAGCTGCCCTCCTTCTGGTCTGGTCCACAGTTCCTTCTGTTCATCCTTCATTTTTTCAGCCTCCTCCTGTCCATTAGGCTGCTCTCCCTCTGGACCGATACATAGTGCCTCCTGTTCCTCCTTCATTTTTTCAGCCTCCTCCTGCCCATTAAGCTGTGGACTGGTCCACAGTTCCTCCTGTTCTTCCTGTTCCTCCTTTATGTGGAAGGGCTGTGGGTTCTGCTGGTCCACAGTGAGGCCCAATTCATGGGAAACTTCTTCTCTGATCAACATCATCAACTGCTGGACATCTGCAGGGAACAGTGAAACACACACATTTACACTATGGACGACTGCGACTTTCTATGCACATAGACAGCACAAGTATGATTACTTTATGTCTGTGAGTTCAAAGATGATTCAGCGCAGACACTCAGCTCAAAAAAGCTGTTGGCATAAATTTTCTGATTATTAAGATTAGGAACACAAGATCATTAACAACTATAGTGATGTACACCATGGCAATTGACATTTGATTTGAACCTTGCATAATTTATTCTGACAAATATTTAGAATAAAAGACCGTTTCAATGAAAAAAATAACTAACAGGGTTTAAGGATCTTTGTCAATAGCTACAATAAGAGCCCTTGTTGAATGGAACAGCAGCTGCTTTAGACTTGGCAAAAGAGTTATCAATGGAAATCGGAGTTTTTTATTCTGCCACACATACAGGACATAGGTGGGATGGAACTGCTGTGTCTCTCAGAACCTGATGCAAACATGCAAGGCACAGTAGAAAAACAAAAAGGACAAAAACACGAAGAAACAAGCAGTGCAATGCAATGGATAGTGCAATAAAGTATTAAAATACTGCTTGGCTGGTGTGCCAGTAGATAGATATTTACAGATGACAGTACAGTATATTTACAGAAAAAAAGAAAAAGCAGTGCCATATACCATAATTGGTGCAGCATAAAAAACATCTGAAACAAACTGCCAGAATCACACAAGATATTCTGAACAAAAACAAAGTAAGAAATATGACGTGGACACGCATGGCCGATTGACTGGAATCCAAAAGAAAATCTTTGGCATATTTTAGAGAGGCCTGGTAGATCGACACAACCCCTCCAGCAGAAAGCAGCTGAAAAAAACAAAACTCTCTAAAGAATGACAGAACATCTCTGCAGAAATCTGGAATCTTTCATGCTGAGGGGCTCAAGTATGTCCTCAAAAATAAATGTAGACATAAGAAAAAAGATTTTAATCTCAACAATGATTGTCTCTAGTAAATCTAAGCTTTCTTTTTAGTGTTTGTTTTTCTTAAATCAGACTTTGAAAGGAAAAATCTGCATTTTTTTGGCACCATCAACAACAAAACAAAAAGATTACAACAATCAGATCAACAAATGGATCCTAAAGTCAAACGGAGCATTAAATTACAGACTGTGGTTTAAAGAAATTAATTCCTCGTCCTTCTCTGTTCATGGAATCTCTTCATCTTTTTACAAACAAACCTTCACTCATTAATGACCCCTAACCAAGAAGAATCCAAAGAGCAGCACTAAATTATCCTGAATCTGAGAAACTGTGGCACCAACATCTCAGTTTGACACTGATCAAGGCTGATCTCCATGGAGACCAAGGAGGACGAAACTTTTACAGCTAGACAAAGAGGAAAAATTATATTACTATCAGAATTATTCCATTAATCCCTGAGGGGAAATTCTGTTGTTACAGCAGACAAATCACATTTCCCACCACCATAAATACAGATAAATAAGCAAAAACATACGCAGAAAGTAAATATAAACAAGAAAAAAATATATAAAATTCAAGTGTAACATACATTATAAATTGTAATTTATCTGCCTCTTACCTACAGTTCCATGTCAGTCAGATGCTGTTTATTGTTCTCATTTATTAGTCAGGATGCCTGGAAACCTTTCTTAGTTAATAAAGTTAATAAAACTAGAAGTTTTTGATTCTGCTCTTCAGTGTTTTGGTTTTTCACCCTCCCAGGAGTTAGCCACAGTTAGCACTTAAGCATCAACATTTAAATCTTCTTACCGGCGGTTTGCTTCAGAACGACGTCCTGCGGCTGATAGAGGCGTTTCTTCTGCACTTTCTTCTCCAAACACACACTTCCAGCTCGCTGCTGTTGGATGGAATAGTTCAGCGTTGATTTTTCTGCTTCTCTTCTGTAAATCTAAGAACTGGAGGATCGGAGAAACCTCGCCTGCGTAGAATCTATCACCGCGGGTCGCCTCCCAGTGCATGCCGGTTATATTTCTGTCGGTTCTGGTGGTGGATGTGTTATATTGGCTGACAGAAACTCAAACACAGAGACTGGTTTGTGTTTAAAAAATATTTATTCCCGTGTTTATTGATTTTTAATCAGGCACCTACACGGACACCCTCAATAGCGTTTTCCCTGTTGAAATAACAGTACGTAACTCTTTCACATTAAGTCCCAAAAACACACAGAAATAATCATTTAATAATAAACATAATATTGCTTTTTATTTTGTAAATCTACCTGAATAATTTAATACAAGAACATTACGGTTTTAAACCAACTATCAATTATAAACAAAATACAAACTTACCCAACTAAAATAAATAAATTCATACATTATATATTCATTACATTTCAACATTATATTTGTATGAGGAGTAAGCCTAAAGAGCAGGTAGGCTGGTTAGATTATTATTATTACTATTATTATTTTATTTTATGTTTGTTGTTGTTTTTTTGTTTTTTTTTGCTGTGTATGTTCCAAGTGAGTAACTGTGGTGCAGCAAGATGTCCTTAAATGATTTCAAAAATACATACATGTACATACATGCATACATATCATTATTATTAGAGCATATTTTCTACATTGTAAGTTTCTGTAGAAGTCAGGGGAGCTTTTATTTTTACTGTTTAATTGAAATATATCTTCAACAAAATTATATGAGTTAAAATTACACAGAAACTGTGTGTGACAAAATATATGAAACCAATTATGTGCAAAAAATACTGTTGAGGATTATATATACAAATAAAATGAGATAAATGATAATTCTAACACAGGAAAAGTTTTTGAAGGTTCATTGTTTAGATATGAGAGTTCAAACTCCTCTAAGAAAATGGGAATTAAAGGTTTGATGAAGGAAAATATGTGGATTTAGTATTTTGCTGATAATAACAATACTTTTATCAGAAAACAGATGAAGAAGTTCTGTGTGTCTGATAGATGTAGAAGAAGCTGCTGCTGGGGTGGAATGAAGGTTGGAGGTGGAGTCAGCATTAAACTGTCACTTTGACATGATGCAGAACAGAGAAACCACTTTGGTTCTCAGGGGAAAAAGCTCTAAACATGACAAAAAGATTTACAACAAAGAACTAATGGGACCAATAAATGGAGTCACTGAGTCAAACTGCGTTGTTAAGCTGAGTTTCATGCTGCAGACTGATGAGAGTTCATTCAGACTGTTGTATTAAAGATACTGTGAAAGTTTTAAATCTTCATCTCTTTGCCAACAAACCTTCCCCCACTAACGACCCCACAGAGGAACTCAGGAGATAAGAAGCAGCTAGAAACTGTCTAAGGAACAACTGGAGGTCTGGAATCCAGCTTTGCTCTCCTTCAGTGCAGATTTCAATCAGGACTAAATAACTGGAAGTTCTTACCACACTCAATAAAACGTTTCCTCATCAGATATCCAAAACTGCATCTTAGAATCACAGAGTCAGAGGTTGTTATGTGGCATCCAGCGACACCAAACAAACTAACGAGGGCCCGTTTCGACCGTCTGACGTCTTCAGCGTATGATCAATACATAAAAAATATTAACCATTTAAATCCCAAAACACACCAGCTGGTTGAATGACATGATATCTTTTTTAAAATCATCAAATGTCACCATTCATCAGAGCCAAAAGCTGTACAAAAAGAAAGAAGCGACAGATTTTAAACTTTCTCATAGTCATTGAACAAATCATCTCCAACATTCCATCTGGAAAATTACCCAAATCTAAGCATCAAAATCGTGATATCTGATCAACACCACTTCAATCTACAAGTCCTACAAATAAACCATTTGTGCTAAACAGATTCTACTAAAAAATACAACACCAAGAGCGAGACAGAAGAAAATCCAACATTACTGGATGAATAAAATAAATGCAGCATGGCTCAGAAACAGTAAACAGGAGTAAGTTGGAAGCATGATTATGTTGAGGATTTAATCACAAATGGTTGAAATTTCTCCAAAATAAGTAAAAAATTGTCCAAAATGACTTCAACTTGTTTGAATGCCTAAAAAGAAAAATACCAAAACTAGTCAAAATTTGTCCAAAGTAACTTAAACTTAAATATTTGAAAGAACTGTCTGAAATGATTCAAGATTTGACTGAAACCTGGAAACTTGTTCAAAAATAATTGTGAAAAATGGTCAAAAATGGCTCACATTTCTCCAAAATAATTGAAAAATGGTCCAAAACTATTCAATATTTGTCCAAAATGATCATGAGAAGAAAATCCAATCTACTGGATCAATAAAATAAAGTCAGCATGGCTCAGAAAGAGAGAACACAGGAGCAAGTTGTTGGAGACACATTCAGCATGGTGACACATCTTTCTACAGATGATGAACAGAGTAGAGAGAAAAAGTCTGGAAATATGGAAATAGTTCAGTATTGACAGTATATAGAAACACCACTATTTTTCCCATGTTTTTTCTACTGTGGTTGATAGCATCTTTTTAATTTTTGTGAAATTAATAATGAAAGAAATTCAGCTTTAGTCTTTTTAAGATTTATGTCATTGTAACTCTGTCAGACTGACAGAAGGCATTTCTAAATTATTTCTCCTTCTTCTTGGTTGTTCTGTTTCCATAGAGGCTCAGGACTTTATACTGCAGTGAAAAATGAACCCACAGTGAGGAAAAAATGTGACAAAAAGACTTTGAGTTCAGGTGGTACTCTGAGATTTTCACTAGCTCAACCTACACTCAGTTTTAAAGTATCAACCGTTGCTTCTGTGCATGCATCATCTTTTGTTTTGTGGGAATTTTAGACTTCATTTACCTAAATTTTCTTCTTTTTAAGTCAAAAAAAGGAGAAGACTGACAGGTCCAAATTAGCAACAAAACTTATCTCCACACACACACACCGTATTTCATCCATGAATTTATAGTGATGTAGTGAAGTTTATACAGCATCCACACCTTCAGCATCAACATCGTAATCAAACATAATATGACAGATTTAAACGCTTAATCGAGAAAGAATCCCATATCCGCTTAGATAAATTTACAGTCTTTTTTAATACACAATTGGAAAATTACAGCCAGAAATTGCACTTTAAAAAGATCTCTGTACAAATACAACCCAGTATTTCAGACGACTGGAAAAGCAAGCACAAAGGAAAGGCTACAGACTCAGATTAAAACTCAGAGGCAGACATGAGCAGTTATTCTTCAACGACTATTCCAATGTAGTCTCAATAATATAACAGGAGTGCATAATTATGCACAGCACCATTTTTACCTAAATACCAAGTTTGCATGCTGACATATTGACTGTGCAAACAGCTGCTTTTCTTTTTGTTCAGCATCTTCCTGTTTAAACTACAGAAACCGAACGAATTGCACCAATTTAAAGCTCAAGAATATCAGTTGTGGTAGAAAACTTAATGTTATTTCATGATTAACTGTATGTTTATTGTGGAACAGTGTTTAAACTTGTGAAACACTCTCTCTATGGTAAATTAAATATGCAAAAGAGAGACATCAGTTTAAAATGAAAGATTAAAAGTTTGTTTCTTAACCCGTGTGAACTGCCATGTGTCTTTTAAGATGGGCCTTACGGGTAAATGTTTTACCACAGTCGTCACAACTAAATGGTCTTTCTCCTGAGTGGACAGTCATGTGTCTCAGCAGAGTTCCCTGTTGGCTAAATGTTTCCCCACAATCACCGCAAACAAATGGTTTCTCCCCTGTGTGAACTCTTGTATGTACTAGAAGGTCATGTGGAAATCTAAATCTTTTCCCGCACGTGTTGCAACCAAATGGTTTCTCTCCCGTATGAACGGTCACATGTCTCTTCAGATTCTTCTGATCTAAAAATCTTTTCCCACAATCATCACAGCTGAACGGTTTCTCTTCCATGTGGGCCGACATGTGTGCTTTAAGGTCCCACTGACGGCTAAATCTTTTCCCACAAACATAACAGCTGAATGGTTTCTCTCCTGTGTGAACCGTCATGTGCGTTTTCAACGTTCCCTGTTGGCTAAACCTTTTACCACAGACATCACAGCCAAATCGTTTCTCTCCCGTGTGAATGGTCATGTGTTTCTTCAGCGATCCCTGTTCTATGAATCTTCTACCACATTCACTACAGCCGAATGGTTTCTCTCCTGTGTGCTCTGTCATGTGTAACTTCAGTTCACAATGATATCTAAACCTTTTATTACATTCATTACAGCCAAATAGTTTCTCTCGCTGGAGGACTCTCATCTGTGAGTCTACGTTTTGTTTCACTCCAAAATATTGCTCATTACCTAAACTGCTAGAAAACATTTTTTCTGTGTGACACGCCATGTGTCTCTGAAGTGACTGTTTATAGACGAACTGTTTATCACACTCAGAGCAGCTAAAGGGTTTTTTCTGAGGACTACATCTCACATCACTATTTACAGCTGATTCAGGTGTTCTGGTCTCTCTCCAGTCATTGTCTCTGCTTTCAGTTTCAGGTCCAGAGTCTGACAAAGGTTCCTGCCACTCATCCTCATCTTCCTCTACATCTTCCTCAGCGTAGCCATCAATACTGACTTCGATCTCAGTCCAGTCTGAAGACTTTCCATCAGTGTTTGGCTGTAAATTATTGTTTGGATCTGCTTCTGGTCCTCCACAGTCCTCTCTATTAGTTTCTGTTTTCATCTGTTTAGTTGAGCTGCTGGTTTCCTCTCTGTTGTCTTTACTTTGGCTCTGATGAAGCTGTGAGGACTGTGGTTCCTCTTCATCATCTTCATTCTTTACAGGAACAGCAATGAATGGAAACCTGCTGATATACAAGTCCTCCTGACTGGTCCACAGTTTCTCCTGTTCCTCTGTTATGTGGAGAGGCTCTGAGTTTTGCTGGTCCAGACTGGAGCTCCATTCATAGGGGACTTCTTCTTTAATCACCAACACCTTCTGGACATCTGCAGGCAAAACTGAAACACACAAGTACATGATAGACAACAGTCACTTCATATTCACACAGATAAAACAGATATTTTGCATTAGTGAGTGACTTTGTGTAGCTCTGCTAACTATCTAAATATTCCAAAACACATTGTTGGTAGATTTTTTCTGAGAAATATTAAAACAGTAAATGAGAATTAATGATGATTAACAAGTCGACATTCTCTTAGTAGCCATCAGGGTAGATAGAGCATCAAAGTCTTTTAATCTCACACAGTTGTGGTTAGATTTTGGTACTAAATTTTAAGTTTTTGTAGAGCTGGTTAATGCAAAAAAAAGAAGAAGAAGAAGAAGAAGAAGAAGCTTAGCTCGATCAAACCTGCATCTTCGTGCACCTTTCAGCTCAGCAGATTGACTTGAGAATTTGTGTTTAAAAAAAAATGGAGATTGAACTATAAACAGAGTTCACGTCTCACCTGTATGGTGCTTTAATACTCTAGCCTGTCACAACAAACTGATTCTGGTGTCTGATAACTTTTTAATAAATCTGTTTATGTGTAACCAGGTGTACTTTAGAGTAGACTGGGTTCTGTTAGGAACATGGACCAACATCATTTGCAATGATGCTGCTTTATTCAGCGAGGAGACAATCAGAAAAATCCTCCAGTCAATCACAAGCATTAAAATGTTCCCTTATACAAATAACACGAATAATTAAAAATTTGACTTTCGAATGTGGTTGTTAAATGTGGAAAAATGCTCATGTGGAACCCAGTAGCAAAAAGAGGAGACACTTTATGTCTTGACTCTGATAATTACGTTAGCTTTGTGTAACTATAACACGCTGCTGTAAACTGTCCCTGTTCAGATCTTTGACACTTCCTGTCCAGGCGCAGTTGTCATGGCAACATGATCATTTTTTAGCATCAAACTGTAGAGATTTCTGCGGCAAATCAACGTTCTACAACTGTTTTAGTCCGCAGCAGTTGTGTCTCATCTTGTAGGTCGAGTTAAAGGTAACTATTCGTCCTTTTAACCAACAGATTCTGTTTCTGTCTGAACCGTAAACAAACATTAGCATTAGCAGCTAGCAGTTAGCAGTTTCCTCCACATCAGTTGTTCAATCTTCTTACCGGCGGTTTGCTTCAGAACGACGTCCTGCGGCTGATGGGGGCGTTTCTTCTGGACTTTTTCCTCCAAACACACACTTCCAGTCCGCTGCTGCTGGACAGAATCCACTTGGTTCATGGTGTCGCTCTGCTGCTCTTCTTTAAAACTAACCGGAGGTTCAGACGGACGGAGCCGCGCCTGCGCAGAACGCGTCACATTTCTGACAGGCATCTGCACGGACACCTTTATTGTAGTTTTTTAAATTTTGCTTTAATTAACAAAACCTGAAAAGACACAGTAATTTAAAAATGATAAAACACTGAGTAAAAAGTTCAATTGAGATAAATAAACAGCAAATAAAACAAATAAATTAGTCAATAAATAAACTCTTAGAAGTTTATTCAGTCAAACAGTAGTTAAAGTTTCTCATTGAATCGTTTCTTTTCTTCTTTCTTGTTAATTTAGCTGCTTAAAGTCATCATTTACTTGATTAGTGACATCTATGTAATCTAACAGCTTCATTTATAATTTCACACACTTTTACATGTAATAAGAGCTTTAAACCTCCATAAAGAAGATTAAGTCTAGTTTTATTTTTATCAATAATAATGTTGTTTATTAATTTTATTATTTATTTATACCTGTTAATATTATTTTTCCTATTTTTGCTGAGTTGAACCAACTCTAGACACATGCTGTGAGAAATAACAACAACAACAACAACAATAATAAACAACAACATAATAATAATAATAATAATAGTAATAACAATGCCATAAATAAATAAAGTGTAATCAAAGAAAACAGTCAAGAAGAAATAGAGGTTACCAGCTGTGATAAAGTTTGTGCTTTTTCTTGTGAATTTAAATGATTAAGCAGCTCGAGATAATATTTGGTGTTTTTTAAATTTATTTTTCTGCATTTTGTAACTATTTTTTGTAATGTATGTTGACAAAAGTGTTACACAGATATAAATTAATTCAGAACCAGGATGTTAAAATGATCGTAGCTGTGGAAATATGTTTGTGTTTTGATTTATTTTGCAAATTATTGACTGAGTACATCAAGAGACATTCACTGTAGCTGAGCTGGAAAAATATTTAAGGACTGGATAGCTATTTTTAGAGGTGGAAGAAAAAAATCGCAATAAAGGAATTAGTGTTGGTAAAGTTGTGCGTTTAAATAAAAATATCATTTAAAGATTAAAACAAATAATATTATAAATACGGTTATAAAATTTAACTTGAACACAAGAAAAAATCAGATAACTGACAATTACGGAGGCTGTGGTTACCATGGTGACGGCCTGTTAAGTGTCCGTGTAGATGCCTGATTAAAACACGTCAATGATATTTATAAAAACAGGGCGGGCTGACTGTTTAAATCAGCTCCTTTAATACCTCAACGATCAACTCTGACAGAAATGGAAGCGTCGATGATCGATTATTTTCGGACCTGATTAGTCCGTGAAGGAGCCTCCGGTTAGTTTTAAAGAAGAGCAGCAGAGCGACATCATGAACCAAGTGGATTCTGTCCAGCAGCAGCGGACTGGAAGTGTGTGTTTGGAGGAAAAAGTCCAGAAGAAACGCCTCCATCAGCCGCAGGACGTCGTTCTGAAGCAAACCGCCGGTAAGAAGATTTAACAGCTGATGTGGAGGAAACTGCTAACTGCTAGCTGCTGGGAGGCAGGAAGGGAGGCTGGAAGAGACGATTCACTGAAGAACCGAGCTGCTGAGCTTCTATTCTCCTCAGTCTGACCACTGATGGAGAAATAACAGCCACATTAATGACGTTAGTCGGTTAGTAACTGGGTGGAAAACGGCGGAACTTAACGGTGACGGTTCAGTGCAGCACCCGGACGGTTTACAGCGAGACACGTCACGGTAATTTATCTTTAAAAAAAATTGCCTTTGTGTTTTCACAAATTTCCTTACATTCTTCTTGCAACGCTATTAATATAGCTCATAATAAAACCTCAATTTAGCCAAATGTTTGCAATTTTAAAGATAAACTACAAGACAGCTGTGATGTGTCCGCGCTGTAATCCGTCCGGGTGCTACACTGGACCCTCGTAGGTGGTTTCCGACTTTTTTTTCAGTTCGCAAAACCAAACAATATACTATATACTATATACTAAACACAAAATAATACACACACAAGTCAAATTAGAAAAACGAAGCTTGCTCAGAGGAAATTCTTGGATTTGTTGTGTTGTCATGTATTTTTTGTGGAAGTTTAGGTCAAAATTAGTCATCAACATTAGTCTTGACAATTAAAAACACTGCACTAATTTCCATAAATAAAAATGCTATCCTGGTCTCAATATTTAAATTAGTTGGGTTCATTTACATTATTAATATTACTACAAAGTCTTATCCTCAATATTTACATTTTTTGGGATGTGACTCTACATCTTCTGATGTATGAGGGTATTATTGTTGCAAAACTATTTGTCAATGCGAATCGAGAGTTGTCTGTCTGTATTTCAATCCATGTGTCCGAAGTGAGATTTGTCTACGTGTAAAAGAATTTGTCTATGTGAACTGAGATTTGTCAATGTGAACCAGAATCTTCAAAAGTCGTCTGAAAATTTGTCCGTCTGTAAATATGTTTTCAAATGTGTAAAAAATCTGCCAATCTGTATTAAAATTTGTACATGTAATAAGATTTGTCCATGCGTACAAAGAGTTGTCCATGCGTAAAAGGAGTTGTCTATGTGTACAAAGACATTCGTAGTTGAAAAATTTACGTATCCCACTACACGTAAGCAGAAAATACAGACAAATCACTAGTTACGAGTCGTTCGGTTTCACAATTGGCTGATTTATTTTCACGTGACTTTTGCTACACTTCTGCCGTGAGTGAGATTTGTATCTGAAAAATGTTTAGGTTTTAGCTCCCTGACCTCAGCCTCACAGGCTCGTCCATGGTGGCTGCCTTCTGCTCTGCTGCCCTGTACCTCGGCAGTTCCCGTTATCTGCAAGCCATCAGGGAGCGCTATGCCTCAGACTTTGAGCGATCGCGACATTGTTTGGCAGGGTATCTTCATGAAAGAGTTTGCTCAGCGACCTATACACTCAGCAAATGTAAGTTGTTCACATGTACCTGCAGTATTATATTTTTAGAAGGCTCAGCAATAGCCTGCCTAAACATACAAACTGCAAAAACATTAATATGTACTCACTATGTGCGATCGGGGCTCCATCTTGTCCACACCCTGCCCGGCTGGGTGTGTACATGCTATACCTTCTAAAAATATAATATTGCAGGTACATGTGAACAACTTACATTTGCTGAGTTTATAGATCGCTAAGCAAACTCTTTCATGAAGACACCCTGCCAAACAATGTCGCGAATGCTCAAAGACTCTGAGGCATAGTGCCGTCTGATGGCTTGCAGACGACGTAAACTGCTGAGGTACAGGGCAGCAGAGCGGAAGGCAGCCACCATGGACGAGCCTGTGAGGCTGAGATCAGGGAGTTAAAACCAAAATTTTTTCAGATATGAATCTCACTCACGGCAGAAGTGCAGCAAAAGTCACATGAAAATAAAACAGCCAATTGTGAAACCGAACGACTCGTAACTGGTGATTTGTTTGTATTTTCTGCTGATGTGTAGTGGGATATGTAAATTTTTCAACTACGAATGTCTTTGTACGCATTGACAACTCCTTTTACGCATGGACAACTCTTTGTACGCATGGACAAATCTTATTACATGTACAAATTTTAATACAGATTGGCAGATTTTTTACACATTTGAAAACATATTTACAGACGGACAAATTTTCAGACGACTTTTGAAGATTCCGGTTCGCATTGACAAATCTCGGTTCACATAGACAAATTCTTTAACACATCGACAAATCTTACTTCGGACACATGGATTGAAATACAGACAGACAACTCGCGATTCGCATTCATAAGTAGTTTGCTACAATAATACCCACATACTGATGCCTCATCGCAACCGAAGTAATTTAAAAGTTAAGGCTAAGACTTCGCAGTCTTAGTCCTTAGTTGCAATTGTTCATCCTGTACATGTGTGTTCCAGTGTCTCCTGCAGATGTGCAGCAGCTGTTGGTTATTAAAGAAGAGGTTCCTGATGAATGGAGCCCCAGTTTGGACCAGCAGGACCAAGAATTTATCCACATAAAGGAGGAACAGGAGGAACTGTGGACCAGGCAGGAGGAGACTGTTCTCACCAGGTTACCATTCACTGTTGTTCCTGTGAAAAATTATGAGGATGATGATGATGAGAAACCTCAGTCTTCACAGCTTCATCAGAGCCAAAGTGAAGACAACAGGGAGAAAACTAACAACTCAGCTGAACAGATGAAAACAGACACTGATGGAGATAACTGTGAAGGACCAGAACCAGCAGAAAGCCAAGATTTAAATTGTAATTTACAACCAAATATCGAAGGAAAGGCTTCAGACTCTTCTGAGACTGATGTTAGTGATGATGATGGTGATGATGATGAGTGGCAGGAACCTTTGTCAGATCCTGGACCTGAAACTGAAGACAGAAAAACATTTGGCTGCTCTGAGTGTGATAAACACTTTCTCCACAAGCAGTCTCTTCAGAGACACATGACGTGCCATTCAGGAAATTCAGGAAGTTCAGTTCATAAGAAATGTTTTAGAGTGAAGCTAAATGTAGAAATACAGAGAAGAGTTCACCGAGCAGAGAAATCATTTGGCTGTGATGTTTGTGGACAAACGTTTAACCGAAAAACAAATCTCGAGACACACTTGAGAGTCCACACAGGAGAAAAACCTTTTCACTGTGATGTTTGTGGTGAACGATTTAGACATCAGAATAGTTTTAAAGCACACATGAGAGTCCACACAGGAGAGAAACCATTTGGTTGTGACATGTGTGGGAAAAGATTTAGACAGCTTTATAATTTTAAGAGACATGTGAGAGTCCACTCTGGAGAAAAACCTTTTAATTGTGCTGTGTGTAATAAAATATCTACACAAGAAGGAGATGTGGAAACACAAGAGTGTGTCCACACAAGAGAGAAACTATTTGGCTGTGATGTCTGTGGGAAAAGATTTAGGCAGCAGTACAATCTTAAGACTCACATTAGAATACACACGGGAGAAAAACTTTTTAATTGCCATGTTTGTGGTAAAACATTTAGCAGAAAATTACATCTTAAGACACACATACGAGCTCACACGGGAGAGAAACCATTTGGTTGTGATTTTTGTGGGAAACAGTTTATCCATCCACACAATATTAAAAGACACATGAGAATTCACACCGAAGAGAAACTATTTAGTTGTGATATTTGTGGGAAAAGATACACACAGCAAGGGGATCTTAAAACACACATGTCAGTTCACACAGGAGAGAAACCATTCAGCTGTGATGTCTGTAGTAAAACGTTTAGACATCAAGGAAGTCTGAAGAGACACACGAGAGTCCACACAGGAGAGAAACCATTTATTTGCAATAACTGTGGGAAAAGTTTTAGACGTAAGTGTAATCTTAAAACTCACTTGACAGTTCACACAGGAGAGAAACCATTTGTGTGTGATGATTGTGGTGAAAATTTAGACATCAGGGAAGTCTGCAGAGACACATGAAAGTCCACAGGAGAGAAACCACTCAGCTGCAATGATTGTTGTAAAAGATTTATTCAAAAGAGCAAAAAAAAAAAAAAAGCGTCTGAAGGCACACACGAGAGTCTACAGGGTTTGTTGTGAGAAATGAATTGTGTGGACGTATGTTGGTAAGAACCACATTGGTTTTCATCCTCTTGTGCATTTTGAAATCTTTCTTGTGTGTATTTAAAAAAAATTAAAACACTTAAAGAGAGACGTTAATGTATTTTAAGTACCTTTGGGGGAAAAAATAGATGTCACTCTGTTGAAAAGAGGGCTTCATTTTATATAATAACTGTACATAATGTAATTATAAAGTAAAATTTAATACTGTAAATAATGTAATAAAATGATGGTTGAATAATGTTATAAGTTTTGCACACGATGTAACAAGTTACGACCTTTGAGTTCTCACATTATGAGTTTAACGGTGCCAGTTATTGTCATAGCACAATAAAATTTAATGCAGTAAGTCCAAATATGTGTTTTATTTCCATTCAATGTTTGATTCAGTTTGTTTTGAAGACAACAGAAGTCTGCTGTCGGTCATTCTTGTGCTTTAGGTTTCTTGAAAATGCTTCTTACTTTGTGGCACAAAAAGAAAGCCATTAAAACCAGTGTTTACAAGAAAACTGCAGGTCTGGGAAGGTTTGTTGCACAATTATAGCAAACTAATAACGAACACTTGGGATGTCACACAGTAAGATAGTGTCTTATTGTGTCACAAAGAAGATTCAATAAAAGCAGTTAATAGTCTTAAAAAATCACCATAATATCTCTAAGTTAATCCAGTTATTCTTTCACGATAGATTTTTCTTTGTCCACAGATTCACATATTCATCATTAAAATTTCTCTGATACGACCACCTTCTGGCCTGTGGGGTCTGAAATCGAGTACAGGTGGAATATTAGACAGCAGCGTTGATCGAGTCTCTGTTGGCCGATGATCAAACGGCAGCAGGTTGTTGTTGCTGCCGTTTGATCGTCCGTTATCTTAAAATTCGCTTTCATCTTTGCTGCTTTGAAGTGTTTAAATTGTTTTCTTTCTTCTACGCTATTCTGAGTCATTGCTTTTGTCAGTTAAATATGGTTCGTATTCAATTCACAACACGGCGTCATGCACCAGGAGTGTACAGAAAACACACGTCATAAATTAAAAGATGTGTAACACACAAGAGTACTACACAAAAAGGGTGATGCTATGACTGAGTTCCATATTTATTATATGCTCACATTTATCTGTCCTGGTCTTGAGTCTGTGCTGCGCTGAGCTGTTTTCACCACTTAAAGGCAGCAGTGAGCAGCAAAGCATCACGACCTTTAAAGCTGAGTCACATGTTGACTTTTTGTTCCATGATTAGAAATGCTGCTCAATGATTGATCTTTTTTTGGTGTGGAATAAAAGATTTTGCACCAAGTGTGATGGTTTAACCGTCAGAAACCCCAAAACCTGCTGGTGGGTTTGAAAGGCACCACCAAAAAAGCACCTTTTATCAGAGCCAGAAACTGGAAAAAAAACAGTATTCTGGGATTTTCAAAATGAACATATCATGCTTGAGATGTCAACATGAGACAATTAACCAAATATAAGCTTTAAATTGTGAAATTTTGTCAAAAATCCCTTTATTCTGTGTTTTATTTTTTAAATGCCAAATATCGACCAGATTCAGTAAAAAAGAAACATTTTGCGCTCCTTGATGCAAACATGAAGCCACATTTTATGAACAGTTGTTCATTCTTTCACAGTGTGTAGCTATAGAAACCACATCCCTGTACCGCAGTTATAAATCTGCTTATTTTAATATTTTAATTTTAATATTTATAATAAAATATTAGATAATATTTTTAGTATTATATTGTAATATTTTAGTTTTTGAATGGTAGACTACTATAACACTTTAACTTAAGTTTTTCTGGCCTGCTTGATGCCAGAGTATCTTTTTCTTTCATTCATTCAACAATCATAGGGGAAAAAACTTCATGAAAAGATTGTACTCAGCATTACAGAAGTGATTTTTTTATTTCAGTGACGGAAGCATTGCACAAATATTGAGCAAAGTTTCAAAAATGAAATGTGTAAAGAGGTCATCACTCACGTTGTTCTTCCTCGTCTGCATGTTTGTTTTTTACAGTGTGTTTGGTTTCTCTAAACTTGCAGCCCTTTTCCAAACTTCAGAAGATTTAACAAACAACTTACCACAGTTGACCAGAAGCAGGTCAGCTGTTGTAAAATACACCGTGTGTTTAAACAGATCATGCAAACAGATCATCATTTCATCAGTTCATGTCCATCTGAGCAGGGGCGGATTCAGATTAATTTTAGTTGGGGGGGAACAGGGGGATACAACAGATATTTTGGGGGGCCAACAAGAAGCTGTGAGAAAAATATGAAAGCGGCAACCGACCTCTCACTTTTACAAAGTATTTTTCATGGTTTTTTTGGCTCTTTAACCCAACAGGAAAGCTGTATATGACCTTTTCATGTTGGACTGTTAACATTAAAGTTATGATGGACTTGTTTCCTTGTTTATGTGAATTACAGCATCATCAGCTGAAACATCTGCCTGTATAATGTAAACCAGTAAGCTCAATGACAGAATCCTGAGGGCAGTTAAGTGACAAATATTGTGCAAGAACAGCACTAAATACAACCCTGTCAATTTCCACATCTTAGAATGTTTACTGACAATTATCACAACCTAAAATAAGAAATAATATTCTGTACTTTTAGCAACTAGTTCTCAGCTGTAAACCAGAAACATCACAGGGTTCTGTATACTAATCAGTCTAAATTCAAAATGAGTACTGCCCAATACACAGTGAACAACAACAATCTTGTACCCTTGATCTGTGGTAAAATAATCTGAAATGTTCTGTGCAGGAAATGTAAATTTTGAAAATACAGTAAAATACAAATAAGTAGCACTCTGTACATTTAACAGTAAACCTGAGAACAATAATAAACAGTAACAATACTCCATATTCTTAAATCATTTAATAGTGCACAGCTCAGCAAACATCATAGTGTTCTGCATAGAAATCACAAAAAGCTGCTCTCAGTAATCTTCACAGTGAGCAGATGTTCTTGTGTTGCAGGTCCATGGTCCAGATGTGGACATCGAACAGGCCAGGGGGGTCTGGTACTGTGGACGTCCGAGAGCACCTCCTCTTTTTGCATTCTTCATATAGGATGGAAAATAAGTAACGTAATGTCAAAACAATCCATGTGACTCTAAAACTCAACGGCTTTACAAACTCTAAGATTAAACTCTCCATCAAGGATCCAAAGAAGTTGGACTTCTACATGAGAGCCTTAATTATTCTTCATCTACTTCCTGAAAAGTTTGGTCAATAAAAAAAGACAAAAACTAATATTTCAGCTGAACTAAAGACAGACTTTGTGATTTTTTCTGCTCAGATGTTGTGTTGTTGTAAAACTTACTCTTTCAAATAATAGCCTCCTAACCCGCTGGAAACGCGCTTGTCCTGTTTTTGCTCTCTGTGCCCTAGGACAGCCGGGTTGTAATGTTTTTTGAGCATACAGCACCATACTATGACGTTTTTACAGTGAGGGTTCTACTATGGAACCAGTTTGACATGTTCAGGTGTTCTTTGTGTGAAAACTCAGAGGTTTCAGGGTATCAGAAGGTGGTTTTCAACTTTCTTTAACTTTCTGCTTCAACTTTAAAACTAAATTTACTTCACTAAGCCAGCCCTCTGGACTTCCAGTAAGCTGTGTTCTATTGGCTGTCCAGGTGGCTGCTTGGTGTCATCAGGAAACACCTGAGGCAGCTCAGTGTCTTCCTGCTTTATGTCTGCAGTCAAACATTTCCTCTGCTTCTCTTCACGGGAACTGGGTTTGGCTCCGTTGCTTTAGTTTGTTATTTAGGCGTTGGCTTGCAGCTTCCAGCAGTAAAATCCTCTTTAATGTGTTTCTTGGTGTGTTTTAGGGCTTTGTACTGGTTAGTTGTCTTGGTAAATGTGGTTCTTGCCACAGTTAGCACATGGTGCTAATGTGTGCAGTGATTAGTGGATTTAGTGCAGCTGAGTTGTGTCTTTATCTTGGCTGTAGTGAGTCTTTAGAGGTTTTTGGTCAGACACATTCTGTATTCTTGTTTGTGAACCAATGTTGGTTGTCCAGAAGGTGAGAGTTCCTGTCTGATTCTCTGTTTATAAGAGCTTCTCTTGGTAGGCTGCAGGAGACTTTAAGCGTTTGGGTTGTGCTAGTTTGGTTTTTTTGTCGCGGTTTTCATTCTGGACGACTATCTTGACGACCCGCTCCATGGTGGTTTAGTGAGGTTTTCTGGAAGCAGTTTCTACAAAACAAAACCTGCAGCATGAAGGAGGACTGAGAGGTTTTAGGAAGTTGTGGAGGACGGGGCAGGACTTTTAAAGAGGCACAAACATTGGTCAGCAGAGAGTGGAAGGAATCTGAAGCTTCAAGGATGTAGGAAACTAGAGGAAGCCCTCAAGTAGATGGGCAGGAACCCACCCATCTACTGGTTGAGTTTTAGTAGATGGCATTAAATACTTGCATATGACTCTATCAATTTTGATCATTGTACGTATCTCCCTTCCTACTTGATCTGCTGACCTGTAACTCCACAACTGAGCAGGGGACCTTAGACTGATTTTCAGTGCCAAGTTTGATTATCCTGACTTCAGCACTTGCAGAGATATCGGACCGGACATACATACATACTTACCCAGTCAGATACCGCACTGAATGCAGCAACCCCGCTGAAGTACGTCAGGCGTGGTTAATAAAGTTGAATTGATAAACTGAATAATTGACTAACTCATGATTGTGACAACAGAAGTATTTTTATTGTGATTTAACTGTTTGTTTCATTTTTAAGATTGGGGGTAAAATCTTGATAGAAAAAAGATTAAAGAAATAAACTAAATTTGAAAAAGCAATTAAATCAAAGGAGAAAAAAAACATTTAATACAATAAAATTTTTAAAAAGAAAATTAAACATTGAATACAATTAAATTATATTAAACTATTTAATTAGATAATTAAACAGAAGATACAAAACATGTAATTATGAAATTAGACATTTTTAAACAAATATTAACATTAAAGATTAAATATTTAGATACTTAAACATTTAAAAATACAATTAAAACAGATATATGAAACATTTAAAAAAACATTTAATTAAGAAAATTAAATGTTTGATTAGAAAATTAAATCTTAAAGACAAGAAAACTTTAAATAGGAATTAAACTGAAAATACAATGAAGCATTTTAAAAAATTAAACATTTAAAGGTGATAAAACATTTACAAAGAAAAACCTTCAAGATTTTATATAAAAATTAAAATTGGGAAGAAAATGAATTTTTCAAAAAAGCCGATAAACACATTTGAAAAAACAAACTTTAAAAAGACAAAACATTTCAAAATCAAATCAGACATTAGAAAAGAATAAAAGGTGAGAAAAAGAGCAAACTAAAGCATTTTAAGAAGAATCAAACTAAAGACAAAACATTTGAAAAGACACGCAGTTAGACTTTAGAAGATCAAATTAAACAGAAGAGACGATAAAACGATCAAAAAGAGAAAAAACAGATAAAGGTCTTAAAGTGTTTTCTAGTCTGAAATGAAAAGTTGTTTCTTCAAACAATTGTTCTTTCTATGTTCTTGGTTTGACTGTGAACAGATTTACTAAGAGCTCATTTCAGAAAACTGCTTTCCAGATAAAGTCTACTAGTAGTTGAAGGCATCGATCAAACTAATGTTACCTTCTGATCTCCACAAACTTTACTGTTCAGTGAAGAGAATCAAAGGCGGTGAAGGTGAAGGTCTGAGAAGAACTCAGATGGATGGTCTAAATGTGAAATCAAGACTCATGGTCACAAGTTTTAAGGCTTCTGTGAACCACAAAGTTCAAACTAACAGAAAAGTGCTGAGAAACTTTTAAAACTTCAGTCCTCAGACTGTGGAAAGGTTCAAACTAACAGTGAGCTGCTCAGGAACTTAGAAAATCTCAGTCCTTGAAATGTCTGAAAGTTAAATCGAACAGAGATCTACTGTGGGACTTAGAAAATTTCAGTCCTCAGACTGTTGAAAGCTCAGGTCCTGAGGACTCAGGAGGTGTGGAGGCTTTGGAAAGTCTTGGAACTGAGGGTTCAACCCTCCAGCACAAAGGCTGAAGTCCAACCGCCTGAGAAAAATGGTCGAGACGAGACTCGAGTTAAAAAAAAAAAAAACGATAAAAAATAGATGATAAATGCACAAAAAAAGAAGACTTAGTGTCTGAGTGGATAGCTTAAGGGGATAAGAAGAGAGGCTACTAAGTGGAAGGTAGCAGGTTCAAGACCCACCACTGGTACTTTTCTTTCTTTGTTTGTCTAAGTTTTTCAAAAAATATATGAAGGGTCTGGTCTTGAACCAGCAACCTACAGCTCCATAGGCAAACCCTTAACTCACAGAGCTACAGATCAGCTAAAATGAAATAATTTCGTTGTCCCTTTGTCATCGTAGTTTCCAAGTGATCACTTGGGTGGAGTCAGGGCAGAGGGGAGGTGGGTGGTGGCCTTCCCCTCCACCTCCCCCACCTGCCACCCCACTGCCCCCTCTACTCCCCTCTACTCCCCCACCGCCCACCACACCTTCTCCCGCCCGACGAGTTTTTAGAAAATCCAAGTCTTGACGAGTTTTCCCGAGTTTCTGAAGTTTCCACCAGGTCAGAGGCAGAACAAGTTGTCATGAAGAGGTGTTGAAGTCGGCAAGGATGGAGTGACTTTATATTTTTTTGTCATATTTTAAATATGACAAAAAAAATATAAAAATAAAGCGTCTTGAGACAATTTGACCTGTAGTTGGCGTTATATAAATAAAATTATCTTGTAATGTTGGAGGAATTTAGCATATATGTTGGAAAACACATTTTCTTTTGTCCATTGTTTTCTTCAGTAATTAATTTCTTGTTTTGGTTTATAAAATGTCAAACCCCAAATATATTCAGTTTACTGTCATAAAAACCAACAAAGATTTACATTCATGATGCAGGAATCAGCCAGTATTTCACTTTTTATCTTAGTTTGGTCAGAAAGATAGTTCATAATGTGTGAATTGCTGCAGCTTGTGAGCCGTAGAAGGTTTTAATCTTTTGGGGCCGAGTGTCAGAAAACATTTAGAAACCAACATCAACAAAACACTCAACAAAGATTTGAAATCATTAAAGGGAAATCCCAACTTTTTTCATGAAAATGTCTAATAAGGACATTTTATTTCCAACGGAAGTTGTGTGATATTCATCCTCTGGAGCTTCTCTTCACATCGTCTTCCACTGGACTGGTTTGGTCGGAGCATGTGCAACAAACATGTGAAAAACTGCACTTAAATATCAATGGATGACAATGAAGTTTAATCTCTCCATAAATGAGACTGAGTCTGGATGTGCTGCTCTGTCATTAACTCCTAAGTTTAGGGAAAGTTCAAACAAAAGAGGACAGTTCAGACAAGACTTGAGAATGAGCTTATTTTGAACAAACATCTCACACTTTCTGAGCTTCAGCACCTCTAGCAAGAGATTTTAACAACAAGCAACTCAAGAGATCCAGAAGTTGGAGAGAGTTAGCTTTAGCTGAGCCTAAGAACATGTGGAACGTTAGCCGACCAATAGATATATACAAACACTAGATGTCTCAAGGCGGAGTCGGCAGCGTCGTCACTTGGCGGCCATCTTTGGACAGGGGACTGCTCTGGCGCGCTGTACTGTAGTCAATGGTAAGGTGGATGATTTCCTCACTTTAACACTCATAACTCGCTCAATTCTTGATTGATTTACAAACGGTTTAGTTTATTACAAACCTTATTAACGTGGCTATGATTCTGGCTAAATGTTGAAATCGCAGCTTTTCGTTTTGAAAAATGCGGCATAGTTGTGTGTCTTTTCTGCCTGGCTACTCAAGGCTGAGAACACGATCTGATTTTCAATTATTAGGTTTTCCTGATACCAACGTTTTTTGAGAACCTATTCCTTAGGCGAAATTACATTCTTTGTGGTTGTGGTTGTATTTATTTGCTTGTTAAGAGACTTTGATTGAGACCTTAGACTTATTGTTTGTATATATCTATGCCTGGATTAGTTAGCCTGCAGCAGAGATGCATTGTGGGTAATGTAGTCCCGGAGGACTTTCGCTGATGTTAGGAAGGCGGTGCTGGACAGGACGGGCCTCTCGCCTGAGGACCACCGGCGCCGTTTCCGGGGTGCTCGGCTGGGGCGGGCGACCGCCCGTTTGTGTTTGCCCAGCAGGTGAAGGACGCAGCAACCAGGTGGAGGAGAGTCGGCTTCTGGAGAAGATAGTGGTGGAGCAGTTCATCGAGGGGTTGCCAGGGGAGACGAGCAACTGGGTGAGGTATCATCGCCCGGCCGATCTGAGGGCAGCAGTGACGCTGGCCGAGGATCACCTGGCGGTCCAGTCGGGAGGCCAAGGACGGGCACCTCCCGGGATGCGACCGACACCAGCGCCACGCAGGAAAACCCTGGCTGCGCTGCGCTGACATCGCGCCACGTTCACCGACGCCTCCGGTTCCGGCGCCCCGTACTAACCTCTCTTTTGCTTCTCTTCCACACCAGGCTCCGGCTGCTGCTGACGCTGTTTCCAACCCACGGGGGCTCCTCAAACGTCAGGACAGGAGTGCTGGCGGTGTGGGCAGCCTGGCCACTTCCGACGGGAGTGTCCGCTCATGGAGGTCGGCCAGGTGGTTCGGGTTGCCGGCACGCCAGCACCCTCTCCCGGTCCGGGAGGGACATACAGCGTTCCGGTAAGGATCCAGGGGGGTGTACATCGGGCTATGGTGGATTCGGGCTGTGGACAGTCCCTGATTCACCAAAACCTGGTTCGACCCGGGGCATTGGTGGAGGCATCCTGGGTGAGGATAAGGTGTGTAATGGGGATGTTCACAATATCCTGTTGTGCAGTGGAAGTTAGATTCAAGGGAAAAAAGCATATTATAAGGCCGCGGTTAGCTCCCGCCTTACGCACCCCCTTATTTTGGGTACGGATTGGCCTGGGTTCCAGGGGGCAGTGGGGAAATGTGTGGGAGTGCGTTCACGAGCGTAGGGACGTGTGATATGTGTGCTGTGCTCAGTGGTTGATGCGAGGTTGTCCGACACTGCAGACGGGAGGGGGATCCCGAGGGGCCTCGTCAGGAGCTCCGCGGGTTCCTGTCATACACCCCATGGAAGATTTTCCTCTGGAACAGTCTCGGGATGATACACTGCGCTCAGCTTTCGACCAAGCTGATAAAGATTGATGGTCAGTTGGTGCACCCGGGCACAGCACCTGCATATCCACATTTTCATTAATCAGAGACAGATTACACAGAGTGACTCGTGACACTCAGACGCAGAATATAGCCACCCAATTGTTGGTGCCAAGGGGCCGCCGGGAAACTGTTTTCCAGGCGGCACATTTCAACCCAATGGCTGGTCACATGGGGTATGAAAAAACACTCGACCGGGTCATGGCCCGATTCTATTGGCCTGGCATTCGGGAAGACGTACGCCGGTGGTGTGCGTCTTGTCCTGAATGCCAGTTGGTTAACCAACCGGCCATCCCACGGGCCTTTGCACCCATTACCACTGATAGAGGTTCCATTTGAAAGAATTGGCATGGACCTCATCGGGCCATTTCACCGGAGCGCACGAGGATATCGGTTTGTGTTGGTCCTAGTGGATTACGCAACACGATATCCTGAAGCAGTGCCATTGCGCACCATCTCTGCAAAGAGTGTTGCTCAAGCACTGTTTCAGGTCATCTCCCGAGTTGGAATCCCCAAAGAGATTCTGACTGACCAGGGCACCTCGTTTATGTCACGAACACTTCGGGAACTTTACGAATTATTGGGCATCAAGTCTATTCGGACTAGTGTGTACCACCCACAGACTGATGGTCTGGTGGAACGTCTGAATAAGACCTTGAAGAACATGATTCGTAAGTTCATTCACAAGGAGAGTAGCAATTGGGACAAATGGCTGGACCCTCTGTTGTTTGCAGTGCGGGAGGTGCCCCAGGCCTCCACGGGATTTTCTCCCTTTGAACTGTTGTTCGGCAGAAAGCCACGTGGGGTTTTGAACCTGGTTAAAGAGAACTGGGAGGAAGGTCCAAGCCCAAGTAAGAATGAAATTCAGTACGTCCTGGACCTTAGAGCAAAACTCCAATCACTGGGCAGCTTTCACGTGAGAATTTGCTCAAGGCCCAGGAACGACAACAACGCCTGTACAAACAGAGGGGCAAAGCTCAGACAATTTTCACCGGGAGACAAAGTGCTTGTATTACTTCCATCTTCTAGCTCGAAATTACTCGCCAAGTGGCAAGGACCCTTCGTGGTCACACGACGAGTAGGGGAGGTGGATTATGAGGTGGCACGCTCTGACAGGGGAGAAGCAGCACAGATTTACCACCTCAACTCCTAAAGCATGGAGAGAGGCGGAGTCGGCTTCTTTGGTGACTGTGGTTGAAGAGAGGACGAGTTGGGGCAGAGGTTCAAAGCCGGGCAGTTCCACCTCACTCCCTTTGAAACACCTCTCGCAGTCCCAAGAACTGACATTGCCATGTTGCAGGAGCAGTTTGCTGACGTGTTTTCTCCCCTGCCAGGGCGTACAGACTCATACAGCACACATCGAGACCCCCGAGGCGTGAGGGTTTTTTCACGACCTTACAGACTGCCTGAACATAAAAGAAAATTAGTTCAGAAGGAATTGAAAGCAATGCTAGAGATGGGAGTGATAGAAGAGTCAAACAGTGCCTGGTATAGCCCATTGTTCTTGTTGTCAAGAAGGATGGGTCTATACGGTTCTGTGTAGACTACCGCAGGGTGAATGACGTGTCACGGTTTGATGCCTATCCCATGCCCAGGGTCGACGAGCTCCTGGATCGGCTGGGCACTGCGCGTTTTATCACCACACTGGATTTGACCAAGGGCTACTGGCAGATTCCCCTGTCACCGGAGTCCAAGGAAAAAACGGCCTTCTCCACTCCGTACGGTTTGTACCAATTCGTGACACTTCCGTTCGGGTTGTTCGGAGCCCCAGCCACATTCCAACGTCTCATGGACAAGGTTCTGCGGCCGCACGCAGCATATGCAGCCGCCTACCTGGATGATGTTATCATCCATAGTAATAGCTGGGCGGCGCATGTGCGGCAGGTGGCCGCGGTGCTGGAGTCCCTGAGACAGGCGGGGCTGACGGCCAACCCGACGAAGTGCGCGGTTGGATGGAGGGAGGTACGGTATCTGGATCACCACTTGGGCGGCGGGCAGTGCGCCCACAGGTGGACAGACAGCAGCAATCGCAGCTGTCCGCAGCCCAAGTCCAAAAAAGAGGTACGGCGGTTCCTGGGGCTGGCAGGCTACTATCAGCGTTCATCCCTAAATTCTCGGACCTGGCCAGCCCCTTGACCGACCTGACTCGGAAGAGTGCTTCAGATCCGGTCCAGTGGACGGAGCAGTGCCAGCGGGCGTTTGAGGGATAAAGCAGGCCCTCTGTGGGGAGCCACTCCTCTACACACCTAACTTCTCTCTCCCTTTTTTCCTGCAGACTGATGCGTCGAACAGAGGGCTGGGGCCGTTTTGTCCCAGCAGGTGCAGGGCGTCGACCGCCCTGTAGTTTACATCAGCCGCAAGTTGTCTGAGAGGGAGGCTCGCTACAGCACGGTAGAGAAAGAGTGCCTGGCAATCAGGTGGGCGGTCGGGGCCCTGCGCTACTACCTCCTGGGACGCCCATTCACCCTCTGTTCGGACCACGCCCCTCTCCAATGGCTCCATCGCATGAAGGATGCCAACGCCCGAATCACACGGTGGTATCTAGCTCTACAGCCTTTTAAGTTCACAGTGATTCATAGGCCGGGGCGCAGATGGCCATGGCTGACTTCCTCTCCCGCTCCTTGGAGCCAGTGGGGGAGTTGGTTAGGCCGGATGGCTCCCCGGCCTAAGTCGGGCGGTGGGGATATGTGGCGACGGGCGTGGGAGAGCTCAGCTGCAGGAGAGAGAGGTGTGGAGGGGTGCGTGGAGGCAGCGTCAAGGTAATTGACACAGGTGGTGGTAATCGGCTGACCTGATTATCTCCGCAGTAGCAGCCGGAGCGGAGGATAAAAAGTCGGGCGGACAGAGAAGAGGAGAGTTGAGAGGAGCAGCGGAGAGACAGCGGAGGCTGCATGAACTGAGAGACAGCGGAGACTGCGTAAACTGAGAGACAGTGGAGGCAGCGGGAACTGAGAGGCAGCGGAGGCTGCGTACCGGACTGTGGCGAACATTAAGTAGTGAAGTAATAAACAATATTCCCTCGACAACCAGGGCGTGTGTGTGTATTGAGTGGACCCACGGACAGCGAACCTGTCACACACGTAACAGCATAACTCACCTTTGAACGCTCATAACTGGTGAAAGATGAAATATTCCACAAGACACGGCCATAATCCAAGCATGGGCATCCAGACAAAACTAGCAAGTAAAATATTTGTCCAAAACATGTCTTGAAATCAGTAAATAATCCACAAATAGCTCGATTTTCTGCACACGCACGTCACGATGCGCGCTCCTTACTCTCTAAATTTCTCTTCATATCTTTATATAAGCTTATGTGGCATATTATTTTTACCGAAATACTGCTCAAAATGGCGGCTGAAGTCTAACCCTTTGATTCACATCGCATTTCAACCAATCAAGTGACTCTGTGGGCCTTCCTGAGCTCACAGCCAACTGTCGTCGCTGGTGACAAAATTGGACGGGACTTGTTTCCCTAGTAACCGCGAGCAAATCACGTCAGAGGAAACTTTTGACTGACAGGCCTTGTAGCCAATGAGCCTGCTGAATAGCAGGCTCATTGAAACAGCCTGGCTTAGCAAAGTTCTGTGAATTTTCAGACCTCTCCCCCCCTCCCCTGCTACCTTGTGTGTCTGCAGCTGAGGAGACAGAGTCTCCCACTGGAGTGCTCCTCATTGCAGCTGATTATTCAGTGTTTTTGAGTTGCTTATGAGTTTTTGGAGTGAAAATAACTTCAAATGGACTGTAAAACAAAAATATACCATTGTGCCCAGGGTGTACAGAATGTACGCTTGTGCATATCTCTACAAATACATGTATGAAACATTCATTTCTTGTAGTATTGCTCTGAATTTTGACCTGAACTATGTAAGACCCCAGGCTGTTGCACTATTGTGTTTTCAAGGTCTCACAGTGCTGCCACACTTATTTTCAGGTGTTTTATTAGGGAAAAAATTTAGGCGAGAAAAAATTAATCCTAATTCAGTGTCTTCCAACATAAATACTCTGTGCCAGTAGCACTTAGAATAATTCTGACTACAATGGGTGAAAATTCAGGTTGTCAGCTTTCAAATGAGACCATAACGATGCATGTACTCCAAACAGTTCAAGAACAGCATTTAATTTACTTTGCATACATCTTCAATAGAAATTTCGGGCGGAAATTGCCTCTTACTTTATAGGGCTAGCAGACAATTATCATGCCCAAGATTTAGAATTACATAAATTCAAAATCTTAACATGATACTGTGCAGCTAGTTAGAGATATTGGTCATCAACCTTTAATCTTGTTTTTTAATAAGGCTAGATTAACTTAAAAATTGCCCACTCCATTGTTGTAACTTCAGTTGGGTATAGGAAGCTGCAAAAATCCTGGAAAATGATTTATTGAAAAGAGTGGGAACCCTGTTATTATTTTTCTTTATTCATTATTTATTTTTTGTTCAAATGTCATTATTTGTTTTTCATTTTAGCATTACTTTTTTGTTATTTATTCATCATCATTTATTTATTTTGTCTATTTGAATATTGTAAATATTAAAGATTGACAGTATAATATCTGTGTGTTTATAGCTATTTCTTTATTACCCATCTACTTAATATAATTTTTATATGAATTCAATGGTTTTAATTATTCTTAAGTAAGCAGTAAAAGAAGTACATCTCTGACGTTTATAACAAACCAAGCTGTTCTAAAATCGGTTGAAAATTGAGCAATCTACAGTGATTTTAAAATCCATGCTCCACTGACTTTAATGTTATGAGTGATCGAGCAGCCCTGTCCCAAGATGGCGCCATGTGGCGACGTGGCTCCCCATAGGCTAAAAGCGCTCACGAGCCATCTAGTGTTTGTATATATCTATGAGCCAACCTAGCAGGAGCGCTAATGAGGTCTGCTCTAGTAGGGATTATTACTGTCACACAAGTCGCTTTTAAAATAAATCCTGTCCGAGACACAGAGCTGTAGCTCTGTTTCGGTGTGAGGTCTAATGTTTCTCTGTGTGACTGTGTCTGACTTCCTCTAATAAATTCCTCCTGTTCACTGAGAGCTGCAGACAGATATATTTCTATCTACTGATTCATATCCATGCACACTAGTCTGGTCCAATGCAGTCTCCATGATGACGTTTCACGAGTACGTGAGAACGCAGGTACGGAGAGTTATGTACTGAGAAACGGCCATAGTCTTCTTACTTCTTGCATCAGGAAACGTCTTCAAAGCTTCTTCAAATCCACACGAAATACAATCAAAAGATCAAACTAACATCATTGGTGCATTCAGGTGCAGTCGGACAACGAAGTTGCATTCAGTAGCATCGGAAATTGGAGTATCATCCATCCATCCATCCATTCTCTATACACCGCTTTATCCTCACTAGGGTCACGGGGGGTGCTGGAGCTTATCCCAGCTGACTCGGGCGAAGGCAGGGGACACCCTGGACAGGTTGCCAGTCTGTCGCAGGGCAAATTGGAGTATCAGTAATGTAAATTTCCAACAAAAATTTTTTGGGGGGCAGACGGGGTGGCCAATCAGATCATTGGAGGGGGGAGACTGCCCCCCGTGCCCCCATGGAAGATCCGCCACTGCATCTGAGTTTAATCACAGTTGGTTTTTTTGTCAGAAAGGTAAAGCTCTGTTTGCAGTGACTGGTTCTGTTACATTTTATAACTCAGTTTTCACTCTGGGCTGCTTCAGGCTCCACAGGTGTTCCTAATAAAGTGCACTCTGAGGTTAGATTTTAGCGCTGCACGTCAGCGGCTGCAGTATGGAGCTATAACGCCCTGCTGACAGACATGTTGGCAGCACTGCTCGGCTTGAAACTCAACCCCCACCCTGAGAACATCTGGCTCTCATGTACCATTCAGACGTGGTAAAGAAAGACAATGAAGTCACGTTTACAACACTTTCCCAGTCAATAACGATAACAGATTATTTTCAGAATCAAATAAAAACATTTTTTTTAATTATATATATTTTCTAAAGCCTGATTTTTACTTGGAAACTGTCAGATCTGCTCTACAATTTGTAACTTGTGGATCTAAACACGGTTTGGATATCCACACGTGACTCCAAACACCCAAACTGTAAAGCTCCTTTTGATGAGATTTGCATGTTTCTGAAGTTTAACCTCCAGCTGAAAGAGTCATCAGACTCTGATAAAAACAAAAGCTCATTTTTCGTCAATCTGAATGATGTGACAGAAGTGCATTGTTCTGCTAAATGTTAATACTAGCATGCTAATATGCTCACAGTGACACTACTTACAGTGATTTAATGTTTTCTGTGTTTAGCATCCTAGTTTAGCATGTTAGCATGCTAGCACTTGCTAATTACCACATGTAGCAGACACTGATGGAAATATTTTGCACCTTTAAGGAATAGACCTTTTCGCAGTGACGTCAGAGTCTGGGACACGTGACCATACCTTCCTTAGCAACGCACGCCGCCATTTTAAGAGGGGGCAACAAAGTCATTAGCAACCGTGATTTGACCGCCGAAACCACGCGGTTTTGACCCAGAGAAAAACGTCTGGTGATTATTTTGGAAATCTTGAGCCAAAAGCCAAGCTACGGTATAAAGAAAAAATAGAACTGGTTGGTTTGCAGTCATGTCCGTACCAAATTGCACTGGGATCATGGGAAAACGACCCTACTACGTGTCCAGATCTTCAGTGGCACTCCATTTACGAGTACCTTATCAACAGCCCAGGCATCCACACAATGGAGAAGATGAAGACTTATAAAAGCCTGGACTCATACGTTTTCTTTGAGGTATGCTTATATTTATACGTTTTTGTGCATACAGGTCAATGTCAGAATGATAAATGCCTTGTAAGATACGGCTACACCAGCTCCGCTATGCTAAGCTAATGTTAAGCTAACGGGGGGAGCCATTACACCTTTTAATTTCAAGTGGAAGTAGTGTATGTATATTAGTTAGATGTGCATTATCAAAACTAAGAGTCAGATACCTGTAAATGAGCTCTACCCACCCAGGCCCAAGGGTATGAGGTGCTAACAATAATGAGGACAATGCTTCTGATTACAGCATAGTAGTTAGCAGAACGAAAGGGAGGAGAGAAGGTTTAAAAATAGCAGTGTGAGTAGAAAGACCCCTGACTTTTTGTGGGAAGCACAGCTAGCACTAGCCTAAGCTAAGTAGCTAGCCCTCAACATTTCAGATAATTATAGACATCATAAGCTGCAGTCAATTCCAGCCACTTTCAGTACAAAAAAATCGCTAATATTCTATTTGTAAATAAAAATATGACGAGAAATACAGGGAATATTGGACGCGCATCGCGAGGTGCATTTCCTTGAAAACGACCTATTCGTGGAGTATATACCGACTTCAAGACATGTTTTGGACAAAATATGTTACTGGCTTGTTTCGTCTGATGTCCAAGGTTGGATTATGGCCGTTTTTTGTGGAATATTTTCATCTGTGTGTAATAATGAATCCGGAAATGTGAGTCGCGCTGTGTATGTTGAAGCCGGGTATAGAGAACGGATGGATGGATATTCGTTGTTTGTCGGACAAATGTGGTTATATTACCCGCTGTGGTAATCACATCTGAAAGTGGTTTATACCGGCGGATTCATGAGAATCTAAGCTTTCCATCGGCGTATAGTGTTTGTATAATCGCGTTTGCAGTTTCAGACATTTAGCAAATTGCTTATGCAGATTTCAAAGTGTACCGCGGGCGGGACACTGAAGCACAACTGGTTCAGCTTATTAATTAATAATTTCAGAAAATCAGTTAAGGGGTAATAATTTCATGAAACACAACATACCATTGACGAAATGCTGACTGCAAACATAGGACCATTTTGACTGTGGGCTCCATGTGGTTCCATTATTGTTAATCCGCCTCAATGCTGTGAGCCATAAACTCCTTTTCTGGCCCTTTTCAGTCGGAATCCTGTAAAAGGAAATGTTCTTGTTGCTCCATGACTGAGAACTACAGCCAAAAACAGCGTAGGTTTTGGGCATATCTGCTTTTGGTCGTTCAAATCGGGAGGGAAACGTGGGAAAGTAATGGTCATCAAGGCAAAGCATACCCCTCTTAAAATGGCGGAATCGCGTTGCTCGGGCCGGTGACCGGCGGTGACGTTCGATGATGACGTTTCGGAAAAAGGTCTATTTGGTTTATGAATTTGTTGAAGGTTTGACCGAATACTGTCACAAAAACAAAACTATTTCTGAAGCTTAAAATGGTAAACATTGATATCCACTCGCGACTCCAAATAATCAGACTGTAACGCTTCTTTTGAGTAGATTTTTACATTTCTGAAGTTTCAAACTCCAGTCCAGAATCATCAAACTCTGATTAAGAAAGAAGCATTATTTTCCTCAAACAGTCTAAATGCTAAAATGCTACAAAAGGCAGTCATGATTTACTGTTTACTTTGCTTAGCATCTTAATTTATCATGTTAGCATGCTAGCAATTGCTAATTACCACATGGTAGCAAATGCTGATGGAATAATGGAATGTTGTGCATCTTTAGGGAATTTGGTTTATGAATTTGTTGAAGGTTCAACCCAATAATGACACAAAAACAAAACTACTTCAGACACTTAAAACAGAAAATATTTTTTTGCCAATCCGTTCAATAGCTGCTGAGACTTTGACCTGTTGTTGACTTCAGATGAAACTACGTCTATACAATGCTAGTTAGCGGTAGAGTTTCAATGCCGGATCATGTTAGAGTTGGAGCTAATAGATATTCAACCGTTTATTTTAGCAAATTACAGCAACATTTAGTGTCAAGCAAGGGCGTCAGTTTGTTTTTAAAAGTGGGGGGGATGGAGACCACAGCACTTTGAGAAAATGTCGAAGAACGGCGGCAAAATACCACAAGCTGGGCTCAAACTCACAACCACCGCACCAAAGGCAGAGGCTCAGGCTGTTGAGCTATGGGTACGTGCGAGTAGAGGGGTCTGTGGGCCGCTATAGTACTAATTCTCCTGGGCCGAAATTTTGCCCCTGCACGCCTCTGGTCGGAGCTTCTACTTGGCACAGGCGCAAATTTAGCATCTGCACGTTTTTTTTGTTTGTTTTTTGTTTATAACCTCACGAAGGTGTGCTGCGTGTCTGTGCAACTCTCGGCCGAGCGCGGATGGTGCGTTCAGGAGCGTCGGAATTTCTATACTACTGAAAATAACTGGGTTTACAACGGCTTACATGTGAAGAATTTGAATGTGTTGGAGACAAAATGACCCCTGACAAAAAGTGGGGGGGACACGTCCCCACTGTCCCCTCCTAAACTGATGCCTATGGTGTCAAGCCTTATGAGTATTGATCCGCTGAAGATCTTGAATATCTAAAGTTTCTGAGTGGCCCATTTGGCTGCATAAAGAGCTAGCCAAACAAAGCTACGTTGTGATTCTACAAGTCCAGAACAGTTTATCCTAACAAGAAACATTCTTCAATTACGGCTTTTTTGAAAACGTCTTTCCTTTTCAAGGAGTCTTAAGATGATAAAGAAAAATGGAGGAAACTAAAGGGTTCATCTGCAGAGAGTTTCAGCTCATCCTGGACTTTGAGGACTTTTGTCATTGATACAGTTTGTTAAAAGAAAAATAGACTTGTTTCCTTTATTTGCTGACCACTTTGTGTTCCAGATTAAAGACTGACCTGTGATCTGAGAGTGTTTGTCAGCTGTAATTATAGACGAGGCGTTAGAACACAGCTGCCATCCCAATATATTTTCCCAGCGAGGTGGCACAAAGTCAAGGGTCGAGTTTCAAGTTTAGCCAACTCTTTATCACACAGAAACTCTTCCACAAATGGCAGAAAAATCAGCTTTCATGAGATGTTCATTGAAAGAACCTATCAACTTAAATGAGCAAATAACCTGCCAGCATGTATTTTTTAATTAACAACTCTAGATTTTAAACTGTGAATTTATTTGTGGACATATTTCAAGACTTTTGCAAGTTTCTTCAATTTTTCGTCTGCAGCTACAGACTGAAAGACTCACAAGGCTGCAAGTAAATAAGTGAAATATTACCAAATACCGCAAAACAAATGTATTAAAAAATTATAAAAAAAGGAAGTCTGCTCACAGAGAATCCATGAAATCCTTGGATAGTTTGGATTTTAATGTATATTTTGTACTATCATTACTTTGGTTATTAGTTAGACTCTCCAAAACTAATAATACTGTATGTACGGTTTTAGCCTTAACATTTACTATAGTCACGTTATTCTTCATAATACAACAAGGTTTTAGACTAAACAAAAGTAGTCAGGTTCATTTCATCTTGATTAATACTGTAGGGGTTAGCCTTAATGAAATTAGTCAAGATAATACTGCAGTGTTAGCCTTAAGACTTAGCCAGGTTAGTCTCCATAATTATTAATAAAGTCTTAGACTTAATAAAATTAGTCAGGTTAATCTCTTAATTAAAAAATACTATGGGAGTCTTAGCCGTATTATTTATTCAGTCAGGTTAATCTCTACCTTTAATAATACTTTAGGGTCTTAGCCTTGATATTTACTACTGACAGGTCATCACTCATAGCTAAAACCAGTGTAGAGACTTAACCTTAGTATTTACTATGGTCAGGTTAATCTCCATAATTAATAGCATTTCAAGGTCTTAGCTTTAATATTTGAAATGGTTTCATTCATCTCTATCATTAAATATGTTGTAGCATCTTAGCCTGAATTTCAATTTAGTCTGGTTAATCTCATAATTAATAACACTGTAGGGTCTTAGCTTTAATATTTAATTAGGCTAATCTCCATAGTTAATAACATTGTAGAGTCTTAATCTTAATATTTAGCCAGGTAAATCTCATAATTATTATTACTGTAGGTGTTAGCCTTAATAGTGAAATTAGGCTAATCTCTATATTTCATAACATTGTCTGACCTTAGTCTTAATGTTTGAATTAATCAGGTTAAACCCCACAATTCATGTCTTAGCCTTAAAATTTAATTTAGTTGGGTTAATTTCCATAACTAATAATAATACTGTAGGGTCTTAGCCTTGACATTTACTATAGTCATGTTATTCTGCATAATACTTTGGGGTCTTAGACTAAAATTAGTCAGGCTTACCTCATCTTGATTAATACTGTAGGGGTTAGCCTTAAGAAAATTAGTCGAGATAATACTGCAGTGTTAGCCTTTATATTTAGCCAAGTTAATCTCCATAATTAACAATGTTATGTCTTAGACTTAATAAAATTAGTCACGTTAATCTCTTAATTAAAAAATACTGTGGGGGTTTTACCCTTAATATTTATTTAGTCAGGTTAATCTCCATATTTATGAATGCTATAGGGCCTTAGCCTTAATATCTACTATCGTAAGGCCATTCTCCATAGATAAAATCAGTGTGGGGGCTTAGCCTTACTATTTACTACAATCAGGTTAATCTTCATAATCAGTAAGACTTACATTTAGCCTTAAAGTTTAATCAGGTTAATCTCCACAATTAATACTGTAAGGTCTTAGCATAAATATTCACTTAGGTTAATCTTGTAATTAATAATTCTGTAGGGTGTTAGCATTAGGATTGACATCAGGTTAATCTCTGTATTTCATAACATTGTAGGGTCTTAGCCTCAGTGTTTGAATTAATCAGGTTAAACCCCACAATTCATGTCTTAGCCTTAATATTAAATTTAGTTGGGTAAATCTCCATAACTAACAATACGGTAGGGTCTTAGTCTTTATATTTAGTCAGATTCATCTCTAGATTTCATAACTTGTAGGGGTATAGTGCAAATGTTTAAATTAGTTAGGTTAACACCATAAGGTCTGAGCCTTGACAATTAATCAGGTTAAGCACCATAATTGATAATACTGCAGAGTCTTAGCCTTTTTGTTATATTTGGTTAGATGAATTTCCATAATAAATAAGATTGTAGGGGTTTAGCCTCAAGAAGTAATCAGGTGTTATGTGCTTGGAGCACATAATTTTGTTTCCCTTTATTTTTTGTCTAGTTTTTCTTTAAATAAATATCTTTCTTTTCTGTTTGGGATATTTCTTTTCTGATGTTTTTGTGTTAAGTAATTAAGTAGTTTTTTTTCTTTATTGATTAGCAGGCGGCCCTTTAAAAGGCTGTTCGGAGGCCTTGCGCTAGAGCAGTGGTTCTCAACCCTGTTCCTCAGGACCCACTGTCCTGCATGTTTTAGATGCTTCCCTGCTCCAACACACCTGATTGAAATGATCAGCTCGTCATCAAGCCTCTGCAGAAGCCTGATGACGAGATGATCATTTGAATCAGGTGTGCTGGAGCAGGGAAGCATCTAAAACATGCAGGACATGGGGTCCTGAGGAACAGGGTTGAGAACCACTGCGCGAGAGGACTCTCTCATTCTCTCCTCCTCACTGCAGCTGTGCGGAGCTCGTCACTCAGTGTGTTCCTCGCCCTGAAGATCTGGCCGCATGGCTCCCACTCCTGGGCCATCTTTCGTTTGCTACTTTGGGTTTTTCTTGATTTTGGGGCACGGGTGGTAAGGGATCTTAGTCTTCTGTTCTGGACAATACAATATCTAATATTTACTAACAAAACCATATTTCAACAGAACGAAGAAGCAAAAAGAAGCAGTTTAAAACTTTACAATAAAGTTATTGTTTGATCCCTTATCTGGTCTCCTGTCATGTCAGTATAGAGTGGAATAGGCCAGAAGAAGATACTAGAGAAAAGGAGAGTGGGTTTAGTGTGAGTTTAGACTCTGGAGAGAGTCTCAGTTCATTCTGGTGGGTGCCATCACTGCTCAACAGTGGAACTCGACAGGAGCTGGGGAGACCTGATCAACATGCAAGTGTGGAGGACCCTGAAGCCCAGATCAGCTATCATGGCAAGGCAGGGCCAGGCTGACAGGGTGCCCTCCCCCCCAGGCCGCAGGAGCCACGGGGCGGCACCCCCAGAGAGCAACCGGGGCCACTGTGTACCACACGGACCCCGAGGACAAGAGGGAGCAGCTACCGACACCCCCAGCACGCCAGAACCGACCCAGACAGCCCGGGGCAAGAGGACCCACCCGCCACCCATGCCCCAACCCCGCCCACCCCAGCCCCCACCAGCACCCCGCACCCCACTCCACCTCCAAAGGGGCCGATGGCCCCATGCAGCCAGGAAACCAGACACAGTGGCAGAGCGCCCCACCGAAGGGATGGTAACCAGCCCACCTCCGGGGAGGCCGCCACCGGAGGCCGGCCAGAGGGAAGCAAAGCCGGGTCCCAATACGAGTCCAGAGGGCAAAAATGGACAGAGTGGTGGGGCCCGGCGACGCCAACGGGGAGGCACCCCGCATACCCCCCCACACCAGACCCCGGGCAAGCACAGCACACCCAAGGCCCCCACATCCCAAAACGCAAACCGACCCCCCCACCAGGACAGAGCCACCACACGCCACAGCGCCCCCCAGGACAGCCAATCCAGACCCCACAGCCCACCAAAAGCCACCGCACCAGCCGAGACCCATCGGACACGCAGGAGAACACCCACAGGCCACAACCCCCCGGCCCCGGGGACCCCCAGTCACAGCGGCACGGATGATGGTACACCCCGCCGCCCGATAGCCGTAAAGCTCCACAATTCATGTCTTAGCCTTAATATTTAATTTGGTTGTTAATTTCCATAATTATGAATCCTTTATTGTCTTAGCCTTAATATTCACTATCATCCACTCTTTATACACTGCTTTATCCTCACTAGGGTCGTGAGGGGTGCTGGAGCCTATCCCAGCTGACTCGGGTGAAGGCAGGGGACACCCTGGACAGGTCGCCAGTCTGTCACAGGGCTACATATACAGACACACAAACACACTTGCATTTACACCTACGGGCAATTTTGAGTAATCAATTAACCTCAGCATATTTTTGGACTGTGGGAGGAAGCCGGAGTACCCGGAGAAAACCCACGCATGCACAGGGAGAACATGCAAACTCCATGCAGAAAGATCCCAGGCTCAGGCCGGGACTCAAACCAGGGATCTTTTTGCTGCAAGGTGAAAGTGCTAACCACTACGCCACTGAATATTCACCACAGTTGGGTAAATTGGTATGCTATATAACCTTTTAGGACTATTCAGTTGAACTCTCACCATAAATACCACTGTCGTGCCTTAGCCTTAATGTTTAAGCTTGTGAGGTTAATTTGTAACAGCTGTTTATGTGCTGTATAAATAACTGAATTCTGCCTCTATAATTATCCATCTCCTTCCAGGAACCGTCCAGCTGAATTTACACTTGCGGAAGTTACACAAACATTAAAATTAAAGTGTGTAAAAGAGTCACAAACCCACAGAGATAAAATCACAGTTTTCTTTTAATACATAATTTGAAAATCAGAGTCAGAAATTGCACTATAAAAAGGCCCCCCCCCCCCTTCCCCTGATAAAGTCTGTTTAAACGCCACCCAGTGTTTCAGATGACTGGATCACTGTCAGGATATGATTCGATACACCACAAAAAGTTAGTTTAAATATTCCCTGATTTGCTGCGTGTCTTTATTTGGTTTGTTTGGTTCGTCGTCACACGATAAAAAAATGTTCAACGCCCCGTGTTCTGGAGGATTCGACAGTAAATCTCAGTGACTCATCGTCGTGGCGGCTCAGAGGAGTCCAGGTGTGGCGGTGGATTCAAACGGAGGGCCGCCGGTGTTTGCTTGCGTTGCCTTGGAAACCGCCGATTCACATTAAAGGCACTGAAAAGTCCAGTAGAGCCCACACAGTGTCGGGATGGTCACAGTGTGGCAACTTGTAAAAACAGAAAACAAACATGTGCTTCGACAGACAATAATAAGTTAAGTCCCTTAAAGTAAAGACAAATATTCCCCACCGCCGACTTTTAAAGTCACAGTCGGCGTTTCTTCCCCCTTCCACAGTAAATCAGACAGAAAACATGAGTCAGAATAGAACTCGGCCACTGCCAGCAGTGCTCTGACCGTCTATTTAGGGTCTATTCAGGGTGGCGACGCAGGATATTTTAAGCGAGCGGCCAACTCAATTACAGTCTTGTCCCTTGTCAGCGCACCGAGTTGCACAATTACAGAAAAGAACCAGAAGGCTGATTGTACGAGACGCCCCAAAGTCCGGCAGTAAACATGATCCTGGTGATTTGTAGGCTTTAACTGTGGGTGAAAGGAAACGAGACCAGCAGCAGAGTTCGAAGTCTGTCTGCTGAGGTGACAAATAACATCTTTATAGTGGGAAATTTCCACTTTAACACCAACTGTTCAAACAAAAGGCTCAATGAGAAACGACAGAACAGTTTCAGTTCTGAGCTGCAATGCTTCATGAAATGCAACTTTAATTAAAATTAAGTTTCACTGTGTTTATCTAAATGTTTTAACAGTTTTTCATTTTGCTCTCCCTTTAAAATCAAAGTATTCCTCACTTTCATCATTATTGTTATATGATAGTTACAGTTTTAAACGGAGCACCACCTTCTTCCTCTTTGATAACTGTCCAGATATTTTGGATTTTTGGCACTTGAGCAACACGTTCTCAGTCAACAACAAAGAGAATTTTCGTGAATGTGCAGTTTTCTTTGGAAACTACAATTTGCAACTTGTGGGTCTGAACACGGTTTGGATATCCACAAGGGACTCAAAAAAAAAAAACAGATTGTAAAGCTCCTTCTGATTAGAAAGATTATGGATTTTGCATTTTTGTGAAGTTTGAGCCTCCAGTTGAAAGAATCATCAGACTCTGATTAAGACAAACGCTCATTTTCCTTCAACCGTCTGAATGATGAAACAAAAGTGCACTGTGTTGAGCTAAATGCTAATGTTAGAATGCTAATATTGCAACAATGACAGCCCCAATAATCTGCGATGTACTATTTACTTTGCTTTAGCATGTTCCCATGCTAGCACTTGCCAAATGCCACACAGTAGTAGAGGCTGATGGGAATTTGGTTTATGAATATGTTGAAGGTTTGACCCAATAATGGCACAAAACGAAACTTTTTCAGATGCTAAAAATGGAAAACAAACATTGTTTGTCAAGACTTTGGCCTGTTGACACGAGATTAAACTGCATCTACACAATGCTAGTTAGCGGTGAGCTCTCTACGCTGGATCATGTTGCTAATAAGTATCAACAGTTTCTTTTACCAAAAGTATGGCATCAGTATAAATCAAGCTTTATAAGTATTCATCCTCTGAGGATCATGAATATCTGAACTTACTAAATGGGTTGTTTGACTGTACAAAGAGCTAGCCAAATAAAGCTACGTTGAGATTCTACATCTCCAAAACAGTTTATGCTAACAAGAAACATACTTCGATTATGTCTTCTTTCAAGGTGCAAAAAAATAGCTTCATTACCTGCAACAATGATCAACTATTTGGTGCAAATCACAACCTAACGTACCGAAATATTTAAGATAACCGATGTTCAACCGATGATCAGCTTGGTTGATTATCAAATCTGATATCTAGCATTTTTACGATTACCATTACAAAGAAAGTATTGGAAAGTTATTTTCTAATCGTACACGTAGAACAAAAGCAACCCTTTGCGTTGGGATCTACATTTTGACACCTGAACTTTCATTTTTTGCTGTAGATGCTTCCAAATATCAATCATCTCCTTGTCTCCCTGATTACTGGTAATCCGTATCGGCCATTTGCTGACCTCTAATGTAGAACAGGATCCAGGAGTTGATTTCACTACGTCAGTAACAAATTGCTGATTCTGAAGCTTTTTTCTAATGAAATTGAATTGCACTTCGGATTCAGAGGATGAATCCTAGAATTTTGATGTTCTGACTTTCCTGTAGTGTTATTTAATTATATGCGATGAATGCCAGATGCAGCTGGAATGGGTTTAATGGGCTTTCTTTTTCCCCTCACCATTTTGGCTCAATTTTGTTTGGACATCTGAACCTACAAATCACCAAAAACACGCCCTCCAGGATAAATAAGTATTATTTTCAAAAGTTAAAACAAAAAGTTTAATAAAAAAAAATAAACCTCCATCCTGAACAATCACAGCAGCTGTCATTTAAAACAAAAAAAAACCAACTCCAGTTTCCTTCATGAAAAGAAAACTTCTGCTACTTTTTCTTTGAGCTCAGTTCAGACATTCCCATCTGCTCGTGGACGACTCGGTTCCGGTCGAACCTCGTTTATGGGCGCATGTAGAGCCGGATGAGTCCCGCCTGGTGCAGCTGCTGCCACAGACTCATCTCCAACCGAAAGTCGTGGTTGAGGTAGAAGCCCACCTTGTGATATGTGCTGTCGAAGTAGTGGTTAGAGTAGTTATTGTAGTCGGGCGTCATGAAGCCGTATGCGCTCACCTTCAGCAAAACAGAGGAAAAAAAGTCACGATTAAAACCAGCCTTCACCAGATCAGCTCTGTTTCTTCATGTTTTGACTTGAGCCCCTTATTTTCATCCCTCTGCAGACAGCATGAATAACAGGTTTTGACAGTGATGACATGAGGAGGGAATCATCAGGACGAAGGCGTATTTCTGGAGAAGTGTGTTGAGTCACTGCTGCTACGAGGAAACATTCTCACGCTATCAGCCGAGTGGAGCCTTGTCTGATTGTGGATGAGCAGCTGAGTGACGGTAACGTGCAGCGCTATAATGATACCTGGTCACAGGTGTGCATAGCAGCCAGCAGCATCACGGACCCCGTAGATGGACGGTACATGTTGTAGATCCTCTGAAGGGTTCGCGGTCGAAGGAACCTGGAACGAGCACAGATAAAAGTGACGCAGGAACAGAGGATGTTGCTCAGCAGCTCACTCTGCTTTCAATCCTTTAATCTCATTTCCAGCTTTTTGAAATGTGAACTCTCACCTGTTTCTGAGATAACGGACGAAATCAGGGTGATACATCTTAAGCTTCGCCGCCGACACGTCCTTCCCGAACAAATCCGTCGGCCTTCAGATTGAAATTAGTGGAATTAAGTGTAACAAGTAACATTTGGAGATTAGAAAGCCGAAAATCTAATTGCTGGAGAACAGTGAGTCCTTCCTCCAGAAGGCCATGAAGTCAGTGGACATAAGTGGCAAAGATTAGGCTTCATTAGACTAAACTAACCACAGGAAGGAACACAAACATCGACTGCCAGGAAACTTCTCACAGCTGGTTTAGCTGTGACAAGAAAATCACCTTTTTCCTTCCGCTCCACTACAGTTCAGAGGGAATCAACACACTTTCTAGTCACTATATTCAACTCACAGCTTTTGACAGAATGGATAATTTAACAAGCTTTTAAAATACAACACACACGCACAGATTAAACCTCACAACCTTGTTGGCTTATTTCAGAAATTGGTGTGTAGTAGAACTCACGTTTCAGATTACTGCTCCACCAAATAGTGATTTTTTTTTAATTAAAAAAAAATCTCAGCTTACACACGTGGACAAAATTGTTGGTACCCCTCAGTTAAAGAAGGAAAAACCCACAATTCTCACTGAAATCACTTGAAACTCACAAAAGTAACAATAAATAAAAATTTATTGAAAATTAAATAATCAAAATCAGCCATCACTTTTGAATTGTTGATTAACATAATTATTTTAAAAAACAAACTAATGAAATAGGGCTGGACAAAAATGATGGTACCCATAACTTAATATTTTGTTGCACAACCTTTTGAGGCAATCACTGCAATTAAACGATTTCTGTATTTGTCAATGAGCGTTCTGCAGCTGTCAACAGGTATTTTGGCCCACTCCTCATGAGCAAACAGCTCCAGTTGTCTCAGGTTTGATGGGTGTCTTCTCCAAATGGCATGTTTCAGCTCCTTCCACATATGTTCAATGGGATTCAGATCTGGGCTCATAGAAGGCCACTTTAGAATAGTCCAACGCTTTTCTCTCAGCCATTCTTGGGTGTTTTTGGCTGTGTGTTTTGGATCGTTGTCCTGTTGGAAGACCCATGACCTGCGACTGAGACCAAGCTTTCTGACACTAGGCAGCACATTTCTCTCCAGAATGCCTTGATAGTCTTCAGATTTCATCGTACCTTGCACACTTTCAAGACACCCTGTGCCAGATGCAGCAAAGCAGCCCCAAAACATTACTGAGCCTCCTCCATGTTTCACCGTAGGGACAGTGTTCTTTTCTTCGTATGCTTGGTTTTTGAGTCTATGAACATAGAGTTGATGTGCCTTACCAAAAAGCTCCAGTTTGGTCTCGTCTGTCCAAAGGACATTCTCCCAGAAGCTTTGTGGCTTGTCAACATGCATTTTTGCAAATTCCAGTCTGGCTTTTTTATGAGTTTTTTTCAGCAGTGGTGTCCTCCTTGGTCGTCTCCCATGAAGTCCACTTTGGCTCAAACAACGACGAATGGTGCGATCTGACACTGATGTACCTTGGCCTTGGAGTTCACCTTTAATTTCTTTGGAGGTTGCTCTGGGCTCTTTGGATACAATTCCAACGATCCGTCTCTTCAATTTGTCATCAATTTTCCTCTTGCGGCCACGTCCAGGGAGGTTGGCTACTGTCCCGTGGGTCTTGAACTTCTGAATAATATGAGCCACTGTTGTCACAGGAACTTCAAGCTGTTTAGAGATGGTCTTATAGCCTTTACCTTTAAGATGTTTGTCTATCATTTTTTTCGGATGTCCTGGGACAATTCTCTCCTTCGCTTTCTGTTGTCCATGTTCAGTGTGGTACACACCTTTTCACCAAACAGCAGGGTGACTACTTGTCTCCCTTTAAATAGGCAGACTGACTGATTATGAGTTTGGAAACACCTGTGATGGCAATTAAATGACACACCTGAGTTAATCATGTCACTCTGGTCAAATAGTTTTCAATCTTTTATAGAGGTACCATCATTTTTGTCCAGGCCTGTTTCATTAGTTTGTTTTTTTAAATAATTATGTTAATCAACAATTCAAAAGTAATGGCTGTTTTTGATTATTTAATTTTCAATACATTTTTATTTGTTACTTTTGTGAGTTTCAAGTGATTTCAGTGAGAATTGTGGGTTTTTCCTTCTTTAACTGAGGGGTACCAACAATTTTGTCCACGTGTGTATTATCATCTATCAGCAAAAATCAAAGATTAGACAGAAAGTGAAAACACATACGTGGACCAGAACTTAGTTTCTTCTTGTTTCCTCTCCCATTATTAATGTTTGGCACCCACTATTAACGATCTAATGGTGTTTTTACTCGGCCAAGGAATAGCAGAGTTATGTGACAATCTGAATTTTACGTTTGTACTTTTCATGTTTGCATTTGTACTTCTTTTGCATTTCAACTTGTTGGTGCACAGTGATGAAGGTCGGATGTCGGTGCATGAAACAGTCTACTTGACTTAAAGTACAGAAAAGCACGGAAGGTGAAAGTGAGGAATTCATCCTCTGGGATCATGAATGTCCAGATTTGACTAATCTTGTCCACTACATGTAGAGATATCTCGCTAAAGTGTTGGACACGAACACATAGAAGAACCTTGTTTGTGCTAAACTAAGATTCTAAGCAAAATAACAATAAATCACAGATTGTTGGGGCTGTCATTGTTAGCATATTAGCATGCTAACATTAACATGTAGCTCAAAACAGTACATCTCTGTCACATCATTCAGACTGTCTGAAAAGAAATTAGCTTATGTCTTTATCAGTCTGATGAGTCTTTCAATTAGAGGTTAAAACTTCAGAAACATGCAACATCAGTGCAAATCTAATCAAAATGAGCTTTACAGGAATTTACTTTTTGGCCCTTTCAGGTCCCTTCGCCGTCATTGTGTGCGTCGCCGCCGCCTTCATCAACAGATAATCCCGGTCGTGATCCGGCAGGAAGACGTATCGTGTTTCCTGTTGGGGAGCAGCAGAGCGTGACGTGACTCAGGCCGGATTCTCCCACGTCTCTGTTTTAGCATTTAATCAGGAAGACCTTTAGAGTTTGTCCTCACCTCAGACACAGGCGGCCCTTTGTAGCCGGCGCCACCATAGCTCCTCATGGAGTTCATTAAAGTGTTGGAGGAGAAGGTGTAGTGGGTGGTCCGGGACCCCACGTCCTCCTCGAAGCCCTTAGTGATCGCCCCGTTGGTTCTGGAGATCAGGAGGATCCACAAACACACATGAGCACAAAGATCTGATCTTTTATTCCATCAGTGAAGACAACAGAGGCTCGGTTTCCCTGCAGAGCTGCCAGAACTCAGCAGCTGTTCAGAGCACGTCATCCCCAGAACAGCTGAGAATGTGAACTCACTTCAGCTTCTTCTGGTCAAATTCTTCTTAGGAATTGTTAAGGTCTTTCTCTGGTTGCCTATTAAACCCCTAAAATCTCATCTCAGTGTATCATATTTAGTTTGTTCCCCATGCAAACATTCCCTTCCTGCCTGAAAATGGTCCCCATGTAACTCTACACTGCTGCCTCTTCTAGAATCTGCAGATCTATGAGGTCTCCAACTCTTTTTAAACCCATCTCTTCATGTTCTCACCAATGATTCTGCTCAAACACTGTAAAACTATTCTACAGCACACAATAGCCATATTTCCATGCTTTTCCAAGGGAATTAAAAGAAAATTTTTTGATTTGATTTTTCTCCATTAACTCCTTTGGAGCAAATAAACTCAGCTGTCATCAAATGATGGCGCTATACACTAAACAGTCATAATAAACAGAGTAGAAGAAGTCAGAAGTCAGTCCGCCATCTCCACAGGTGTAACCAACACTGGAATAAAACTGGACTTTCTACATATTTTAGATATTTTATTTGCCTCCTCTTTGCTCTATGGAAACACTGCCTGCAGTTCAATCGAAAAAGTGTTGAGAGACTGAGAAACACTGAATTTTTGGTTGTTTTTGTACAGAATCTGATGCAAATGTCTATTTTGGGTGATTTTTTTGACAAGTCTCATTAAAAAACACCAAAAATAAATGTTCTGGATCAGATTCTGTAAAAAACGCAAATATTCTGCACTCTTCAGCACAACCAAGAAGTCATAAATGAATCAACTATTACCAACAGTCATGTGACAAAAATTCTGAGCGTTTTAGGTTGAACTGCAGGCAGTGTTCGAGGGTTAATCAAGAATGAACCAAGAATGAAATGTTTTTTTTTATTTTATGAGACACAGACAGCTGACGAGACAGTAGGAAGAGAGCATGACATAAAATAAACCAAATCTAAGATTAAAATCAACAAAGTTTATAAAAGCAAACATTTTGCACTAGATTCTGTAAAAAGCATAATTATTCTGCACTCTTCAGGTTTAGGTTGAACTGCAGGCAGTGTTACTTTCACATTTTAAAGCGTTTTTTGGTCTTTAAAGGATAAGGACATCTAAAGTGAAACAGTAGAATGAGGGGGTGGCATAAAAATGAATTAATCTAAGATTAAAATCAACAAAATTACCAAAAACAAAAGTTTTGTACTGGACTGACATATCCTGCACTTGTCAGGTTTAGGTTGAACTGCAGGCATCGTTAGTAAAACCTTTTTCCTTTAAGCGATAAGGACATCTGTAGAGAGACAGCAGAGTAACAACGTGAGCATTTGTATGTGTTGAAACTCATTAACTGCCACTTTGCACATCTGTAACTTTCACAGCCTCCACAAAGACTTGAGGAAACCCTGCAGACATGTTACCACTGTTGAACCAATGATGCTGGTTTGACCACCAAGGCGGCCTTTCGCTCCACTAAAGAAACTCCACGTGCAGATTAAATCTACCTGAAGACGTAGTGATGACTGTCGATCTCCTTCCCTTTCTTGGAGTCCTTCAGGATGCCTCCGTTTCCCACCACAGCACAACGGCTGCACTCTGTCTTGCTGTTGCGATTCCTCCAGTCGTCCAGCAGCTGCCAGTTAGCAGAAGAGTTGAGGACAGACAGAGTGTCCTGCAGCGCTGTCGACACGGAAAAACAGAATTTATCTGGATGTGTTTTATATGTGATTCAAACACATTTGTTTTGTGTGCCTGTGCAATCACTTCCACCCACAGATTCAGGTATTTTAAATCGGTCTGATGGAAAGATAATCCCCAAGGCAACGCAGGAAGCTGCTCTTATCTTTGCTCGATAAGCATCTTCACTGTGATGAGACTTGTATTCACTCAAATTAGTCAAAACACTCAGCGTCTGGATGTCGGGATGCTGTGCAACAGTTTCAGGTGCAGGTTGAAGGACTTTCCTCGGTTCTTCTGTGGACTTACACTACCGTGGGTCACTTAGAAATGTCCTTATTTTGAAAGAAAAGCTTTTTTTCAATGGAGATAACATTAAATGAATCATAAATACAGTCTAGACATGGAAACGGCTGATTTTTTACTGGAATATCTCCATAGGGGTACAGAGGAACATTTCCAGCAACCATCACTCCTTTGTTCTAATGCTACATTGTGTTAGCTAATGGTGTTGAAAGGCTCATTGATGATTAGAAAACCCTTGTGCAGTTATGTTAGCACATGGATAAAAGTGAGAGTTTTCATGGAAAACATGGAATTGTCTGGCATGCAAACTAACAGAAGACGTAGTCATACAGCGGTTCGATAACGTACTTTGAATGACATTTTCATTTCAGGCAAATGATGCATGAGGAAAACACCAGAAGATTACAGTATACATTCAAACTACTGAGAACGGTGATGCAAGCAGTAATTCTTTGAAACTAGCCAACACATTCAGCACATTATTCGACGATGAACTGTTTTGCTACATTTCTAGATCCAGACTCAACCATTTTTGAGCCAAAAACAACTCGCTCACTACAAAGGAACACAAAAGTTAAATTTGACTGGCTTAGTTGGGCATAAACATTTCCAGGAGCCACATGTTGCTGGCCTCCTAACTGGTACTAGCAGTTAAAAAAAATCCATAAAACATAGATGTACAGTGAAATGTTGGAGTTAAACAACCACTAAATATGTCCCTGACATGGAGGGTTGAATATTTTCATTTCTAGGTTTCTATGTGAACGCTTGATGGAACTGTGCCATTAAGGAGTTGATGAAATCTGAGATAAAGTGGGTGCACAATTTAAAAACAAGAATGTGAAGAATGGAAATAGAGAATGTGTGTCAAATGGGGGAAAATGACTAAAATACATGCATGGCAAAAAGAAAAGTAGAAAAATAGGAGACTTTTTATGCTAAAATTAAAAGAAAAATAGGATGTAAGAACATGGGAATAAGGAAATTTAAAAATACATATATATATAAAAATGTGTCCAGAATTAAAATCTCACTCTGGTAGTCGATCACCTCCCAGCCGTGGGTTCCTGGGTATTGGCTCAGGCGCTTGTGCTGCTCAGGAGTCACATGTTTGGCCCACTGCAGGACTGGAATGTGTTCCAGGAAACGCTCACCAAATGCCGTTTCTTTGACCCGACTCCTGATAGTGTCTTTGCAGCCCTGCAGGGAGCAAATAACACAGCCGACGGTTATCGAAACATAGACTGGCGTCCACAGATACTTGTAGTTATGGAGTCTATGAGCGTCGTTGGTTCTTCAGCATTAACCTCCAGGCTCTCACCAGATGCAATTATCCGAAAATTAACTACACAGCGCTGACAACACAGAGGACGCTGGAGGATTCATACATGGAGACGCATAATGAAATGTACATAAACACTTTGCTGATGCATAAAACCACAAGCAGGCAGACAAAGCAGTATGAAAAGGTTCAGGTGTAATACAATGCCATTAATAAATACTCTCAGATCCTTTAGTTTGGTAAAACACTGAAAAAAGAAAACAATCACTGCAGAAAAATAAAGTTAACCACTAGTCTTTGAATACTACTATTTGGCCTGTGAATACTTGTGAAAACAGTAGAAATGCTAGTCTAATGACTAGCTTAGCATACAAATCCTAAGTCATAAATATAAGTAGACAGATTATGAATTTTCTCCTCCTTTGGAATGCTAGTAGTGTTGCCACCTTTCAGAAACGAAAATAAAGGACGCCCACCACGACTCCTCAGGGCCACAGTTGAGTAAAATTGAAAAGATATTCACAGATTCAGACTTCCGGCATCAATAACTCATTAGATATACATTGTTAAAACATAAACGATGCCTCTTTCCCATCGTTGTAAGGCACACAATGTGCTAGAAGCCCAGTTTTATCAAAAGTAGCGGTCTTTCAAGCTGCAGGAATAACACTGGTGTCAACTGGAGTCAGTTGAAGGCTGCAGTGATTCTGGTGACAGTACAGTGTATCAGAGTGAGGTTATTGAATATTTGGGTCTCTCTTCGCTGCTGAAGCGGTTTTGCAATTTGCAGACCGTACCTGTTCCCTCCATAGACACCAACATTATTTCTGCAACTTGAAAGACAGCTACTTTTGATAAAATTTGGCTTGTAGCACATTGTGTGCCTTACAACGATGGGAAAGAGGCATCGTTTATGTTTTGACAACCTACATTTAATGAGTTATTGATGCTGGAAGTCTGAATCTGTGAATATCTTTCCAACTTTACCAAACACGGGGACACAACCACCCAAGGAGTGGTTTATTTAATTTTGAAAAAAGCATTTAGTCATACTTAAAGCTTTAAGTGCTTTATTAACACAAAACTAAGAGTTTGATATCGTTTTATGATCACAGGTTCTGTCTAAAAAGATGTAGCATAATTTTAAACAGTGAAACCAAACTAATAAAATGTAATGGCCAACCAGTCTACAATACTGGATTCTGCAAAAACTGAATGCAGAATACCGGACAAAGAAATTCTCTACAGATATTTTTCCCATCTAAATCTTTTAACACAATGAATGTATTAACTTATTTATGTGTGTATGAATGTATTTACTGACTTATTTATTGAGTACCGTTAACATATCAGAGTTCTGAGTGAGTTTTTCTTTAGATAGGCAAAGGCCATTTATTGATCACATATAGGCTATTAAATAAATGATATAAAAAAACCCAAAAGCATTTAAAATACTATTAAACAACTTAGGCATTTATTGAGTCACTAAAATACTGTAGAGTCTACGGCCACATTAGTCTGACTATAATCATCCTCTGGTAAATTCACAACCATGTACTGATGTCTCTTACCAAAGGGACTTCAGGAGATGATTAGATGATGATAAACTGTGACCTGCTGGTTTGGTTCTCTCTGTTCTCATGTTTCTTATATGTTGGTCTCCTGATGCTGCCTTACTTCAGTCTATGAGCCACAGAAAACACAGTTTGCCCTGTACCTATTGCCAGGAGTTCCAGTCTTCCAGTCTGTGCTTTTGAAAACGTTTTTGCTTCTTTGGATGTGGTGGAGTTTCGGGTGTAGACATTTTTAAACACGCGGGAGCAGCAGCGTCTGTAACCAGGAAACCCGCGACAGGACCGGGAAACAGAGAAGTGTATCCGCTGGACCTCGCATCGGGTCCTCGCTACATAGGTCTAAGGAAGACGAAACTGGCTGCCCTTAATATTCCTGTGTTTTATTTTGTTTATTATGCAGTTTTGATGCGTGTGTGACAGACGTGTATGGGACATTTATGAAAATACGGAACAATTTGTATTGAATCAATACGGGACGCTAAAATTAATTGTCAAATAAAGGACGATTCCGTATTTTAAGGGACGGGTGCAACCCTAAATGCTAGTCGCAAGCTTCGAAAAGCTAGTTCCAACCTTACAAATACTAGTGGCTAGCCTTAAAATACTAGCTTCTAGTGTGGAAATGTTCATGACTAGCCTTTGAATGCTAGTCATTAAATCAGGAATGCTAGTTGCTCACCTTGAATGCTAGTGGCTACCTCAAAAATGATAACGACAATTCAAGATCTGCTAGTTTCAAAGCTAGGTTTGTTAATGAGGAATTAAGTTACTAACATAAAGATGCTAATCACTAGCATAAGAGGCAAGTGAATAGCAAAGGAACACTAGTGACTAGCTTAGAAATGCTAATCATTTGCTTGGTAACGCTTGGGATGTCTATAAGCGGAATGCTCATCACCAGATTAGAAATGATAGGTGCTACCTCAGGAAAGCCTAGAAAAAGCTAGGCTAGGAATGTTACCTAGGGATGCTAGTCATTAGCCTACAAAATGGCCTTCACTAGCCTAGGAATGCTTATGACTAAACTTGGGATGCTAGTGGCTACCTCAAGATGCAAGTGGCAAGCCTAGAAATGCTAATTTGAAAGCTAGAAATGCTAGTGGCAGGATAGGAATGCAAGTCACCAGCCATGGCATGCTTGCCACTAGCATAAAGAGACAAATGAATAGCACAAGGATGCTAGAAATGCTAGTCCTTTGCCGGAGACTGCATTGCTAACCTTGCGATGAGCACTACATTGACAATGCTAGTAGCTAGCCTAGAAATGCTAGTCTAGCCTAGGAATGTATTCACAAGTCTAGAGATGCTACGACTGGCCTGAGAAAGGTATCACAACACAAGCCTAGGAAAGTAAGATGCTAGCCTAGGAATTCTAGATGGGTAACCTTAGTGACTACATGCCGGTCACTAACCTACACATATTGCTGTTTAAAAGCTGTGCATGAATAAAACCTTATTATTACTAAGTACAGTGTGCATAGCAGGAAATCCCATGAAAACTGTGATTTGTGATGTGAAGTACTTACAGAAATAAAACCTTCTGATTTCTAAAACGTCAGAGTCCCAGAGGTGTAACTGAGTAATGTTTTCCTTCTTGTGTTTAATCACCCTCCCTCCGTTGCTCTTGGAAACTTTGTGATTCATGTTCAGGAGTGGAGAACACCGAGTCCAGCAAACATGATCCACTTCCTCCTAATCATTTACTGGTGAACAGACTCGGCCAGTTGACTGTGGAAGCATCTCGAGGAAACCAGACCAGTGTGACCACCTGAACTTGATGATTTGAAGATCATTAACCACATAACCAGGACTTTCACTTCTGCTGCTTTGTGCTTTCACCCTTGTGTCTGGACGCATTAAAAAATGTTTACATTCAGTTTGAATGCAGCCAGCATCAATTTTTAACGTGACCTATTGTAGAAGATGAAATCTTTATTAACAGAGTGAGGAAGTGTTATTAATTAACAAATCTGGTGAGCTATGAGGGTGTTTTTTATGCTGACTGTCAGATCTTGAGAGTACAACACCAATCACAGTGTTATTTAGCAGTTTTATGGTTCTGTTTAGTGGGTCGGGTCCACAGTGACTTGACAGTTGTTGTTATAACTTAACCAGAAGCAATTTAGCCATATGTTAATTTACAGCAGACTTCGGGACGCACACTCAGTTTCTTCAGGATTGTCTCATGTTCGTTGACGGCTGCAGCTAGAACTCACCGTTTCTGGATTGATGTAGTCGTTCATGTAAGCATCTCCAACAAAGGCGGGCTCTGTGGGTCTGGGAGGCGTTGCAGGCCGAACTGTTGGGCCTCTGGTGCTGTTGGACTTTGAGAGATCCAGGGCATCGTTTTGTGCTTGTGCTTGCAGTTTAACAGTAGCGGCAGCAGCTGTGCGAGTCTTTAAAGCTGGATTCAGAGTGGGTCTGTCTGGGTGGGGGTCGGTGCCGGCTGGCTCCACAGGTTTTCGAGTTCGGTCTGTCAGGAGGCTCCAAGGAGTCTCTGTGGAAACAGAACAGTGGCAATGAGTCCAGTGGGTCAGTACTGAAATACATAATCTGAAAACCTCTCTTTTCCATCATGTGATGTCATGTGGTCAGTTGCAGTCCTTAAAGGAAGCCTTCAGCATTTTGGGAAATGAGAACATCGAATCCCAGCCGTGGAAGAACACCATGTAAACATTATTATTACAACTTCTGCTTATAAAATCAAACTTAAATACTGGCTGAAGAATATTTCCAGTTATTTCAACTTGCTGTGTTTCCATTACTGTGTCTATCGTGCAATCAGTTGAGTTTTTGTAAAGGAAACAGAAATTAGCCTCCTAAAACAAGACAATTTTCCTCATACATCAGGATCCATGTGGGAAAGTTGACCTAATAACCAACACGTTTGTCTGTTTATTTGTCACATGCTCAAACAGAACAGGCAGTGAAATGCAAAGTGACTGTTCCACAAAGCTGCAAAGAACAAATATGATAAGCATTGCTTAAAACAGAAAAACTCCAAAGTCTATAGGGGTCTGTATCTAACAAAGACAATGCAAAACAACATCAAGAGAAGCAAAATGACTTCAAAGTGACACAAAACTACACTGAAGTTATACAAAACACCAAAGGAACACAAAATGACAAAACAACGCAAAGCGTCACTAAAGAAACACAAAAGGACACAAAGGTAACACAAAAGGACTCAAAATGGCACAAAAGTGACACAAAATGCAAAAATAAACATGCAAAATGACACCAAAATGATGTGAAACACAAAATGACACAAGAGCAAATAACAGCAAAAGGATGCTAATGGATGTAAAAAACAAAAAACAACAAAACAGACACACAAAAGAGATGCAAAAACAGATGAAGATGAAAAATGACATTGAAGAGTCACAGACTGACAAAGGAAAATAAATGACACAGAAGTGATGCAAAATGCCCCAAAAATATGTAAAATAACACCAAAGAGATACAAAACTGCTACACAAAACAACACCAAAGGAACACAGAATGATAGAGTAATGCAAAACAACACTAAGGAAACATAACATGACACTAAAATGATGCAAATGACACCAAAGGTGCAAAATCACACCAAAACGATGCTAAAACATTAAAGAGACACAAAAAAACCCACCAAAAAGATGAAATATGACACCACAGAGACAAAGTGCCAAAAAAATTACACCCCTGACACAAAATGACAACAAAGACACACAAAATAACAGCAAAAGGACACTAAAGTTGGTGCAAAAATACATGACAAAAGATGCAAAATGACACCAGTGTGACCTGAAAGAGACACCAACCAAAGGACATTTAAGAACAACTGGAGCTGAACCAAATGCAACCAATGAGACGGAAAAGCACGACAACTGAGAGACAAATCGGAGTAAATTTAATAAAATAATAAATTAAAAAAAATGGATGTTAAACTCTGTTTGGATCAAATGACAAATGAAGAGCAGCGACTTAGACGTTTTTAAAGTCTACGGAGTCAATAAAGACTTGACAGACGTGAAAGTAAATAACTTAAGTCAGGTTTGTGTCACCAGATCCGTCTGTTTATTTCTTGTTTTGGTTGTTTTTATGCAGATGTTGAAGTTTGTTTGCATTGAGCCACGCTGTCTGCTGTGAAAAGATAAAAAACATTTTTATGGTGACTTCTTCTCAGAAAAGTGTCGACAGAGTTTCTGCGGATCGAAGCCAAAACCTTGGCTTGAGAACAGCAGTTTGATTTTCTGGTCATTTGGGAGAACGACGCCTTTAATTAAGCTTCCCACATAATGATACGGTAATTATGTGTGAGAACACGGATGACCTGATTAATTAAATCCATAAACCCATGACTCAGCTTGTTGCCTTTTTTTCATATAAATTAAGATTTAAAGTCACAGTAAACGCTTCCTCCTCCTCTGGTTTTAAGAGAGGGAACATTACAGAACGAGGTTTGTGATTTTACATGAGATCGTTTCATATTTGTGTCGTTTCCACTTTTCCTTCACAGAAGAGAGGAAGGAGAAGTTAGTTACTTCCAAAACCAGAATCATGTTTTGATGACGGTCACGAGGCTGAATTTGGGTTTATTCCAGAAAAAAAGGAAGCAGCTAATGATCAGTTTCATTTTCTGTAAAACAACAAAGTAAATCCTTTTAGCCGAGAAAATATGATCAGAAAACAGAGAAAACGCCCTGTTACAGTGAAAAAAAATAGGTCAAAAACCCTAAAATATTTTAATTATAATGATGTGAAGCTGAAAGAAAGACATGTGAGAAGCTGGAAGGAGTCAATGATTGCAGGTTCTTTGATAAATTACATAAAATATGAAGTATTTTTGAAAAATAAAACTACCTTAACATCCACTTATTGGCTTTTCCACATCAAAGAGGGAAAAAACAACACAGAAGGCACAAAAAATAGACAGAACGAGACCAGGGGGACACAAACGACACAAAATGATACCAAGTAGGTGGAAAATGGCACCAAAGGCAAACAAAACTACACCAAAGTGACGCAAAATCACCTCGCAGACACACAAAATGACATTAAAGAGACACAAGATCAACAAAATGACACAAAAGAGATGAAAAATGGCACCAAAGAGAGAGAAAAACCACACCAAATAGACATCATCAATCCAAACAGACAACATGACACCAAGCACATGCAAAATTACACCAAAAAGAAACAAGCGGTCAAACAGATGCAAAATTACACCAAAGAGATGCAAAACGACACCACAGGCACAGAAAATACACAAAATGACACTGAAGAGACAGAAAATGGCACAGAAGAGATGCAAAATGACAACAAAAAGACTTAAATTACAAGACAAGAAGTTTATTACACCAAAAAGAAGCAACATGACACCAAAGAGATGGAAAATGGCTTCAAATAGATGCAAAATAACACCAGAAAGACAAAATGACAGCAAAGAGACACAAAATCCACAAAAATGACAGCAGAAAGATGGAAAATGGCACCAAAGACGCACGAAGGAGAAACAAAATGACTGAAGAAATGCAAAATCCACAAAATGACAAAAGAGATGGAAAATGGCATCAAACTGACATAAAATGAGCATAAAGACACAAACTGACACCAAAGAGGTGTAAAATAACACTAAAGCGACACAAAATAACATTTACGAGACACCAAATACACACACAGTAACAAAAAAACCCACCAGAAACACAAAATGACACCAAAGAGATGCAAAACGATGCTAAAGTGGTGCAAATAACACAAAAGAAGCAGAACAACACTAAAAAGTCACAGAATGATATCAAAGGAAGATAAAAGAACAGAGACACAAACGCCAAAAACCACGTTCCCTAAACGCCCCACACTACAGGCAGCGGATCTCAGACAGACGTGTGACCAGAAATGATTTTCAAAAGAGTAAACGCGGGCGTTCTAATGTCAGATCTGTCCCAGATGAAACCAAAGGAGTTTTTCTTCATGCAGTCTTTCCCTCATGTAGGTTCGCTTCACATTTCATGAGAAAACCACACTTTTAAGTTCCACCACTGTGGTGAAGGCAGTAGCTGGGTGTGCCGGTTAGAGAGACACCAACACAGATTAATGACCATCAAGACCATGAGACCAGATGAATGTTTAACTTACGCTCTGAAAAAGGTTGTAAAAGCAGTCTGGAGTCCTGCAAAATGGGTTAGGATACTGAAGAGATGCAAAAAAAAAGAAGAAAGAGACACAAAACAACACAGAAGAGACACTAAATGACACTCAAGACATGAAAAACACATAAAACTACATTAAAATGACAGAACATCACCTGCGAGACACAAAATGACACCAAAGAAACAAAGAGACACAAAATGACACCAAAGAGATTCAAAACTACCAGACACACAAACTGGAAGCAAAAGAGATGCAAAATAAAACCAAAGAAACAATAAAGAGACACAAAGTGACACTAAAGAGACAGAAAATGACACCAAAGAGACACAAAACAACTCAAAAAGAGACACAAAACATCACCCAATAGACACAAAATGACATCAAGGAGATGCAAAATTACCAAAGAGAGACAAAATGGAAGCAAAGAGACGCAAAATAACACTAAAGAGACACAAAGTGACGGTAAAGAGATACAAACGACACTCAAGACCAAAAAGGACACCAAAGACAAAAAATTACACCAAAGAGACAAAAATTACATTAAAGAGACACAAAATGACACCAAAGAGACACAAAATTAAACAAAATTTCACTAAAAAGATACAGAACATCACCCAAGAGACACAAAACGCCAAGGAAATGCAAAATGACACTAAAGAGACACAAAACTACACCAGAAGAGACATGAAATGACACCAGAGACACAACATGACACTAAAGAGACAAAACGACACAAAACTACACAAAATGATGTCGAAGTGACAAAATGATGTGAAAGAGACACAAAAATTAGACAAAACAACACAAACAAGAAACACGACACCAAAGAAACACAAAACTACACAGAATGTCCCTAAACACCACATAGAACTGATCCATCTTCAGGAGTCTGACATTCTGTCCTCACATTTTGCGGTTTATTTTATTTTCTCCGCGTTTTCATGTTTCCAGTCTTCCGTGTGTTTACAACACGCTACACGTATGACCTCGCTGCTCTTCCGGGACTCTGCTTTCCATGGTCACGCGGGGCTTTTAATGCATCCTTTCAGAGAACCTAAACCTTGGTGCCGCTGCCGTCCCAACAAAGGCCACATCTGAGCAGCGTGTGTGAGAAACCACCTGCAGCGAAACAACTCGGGGGAGTTTGTTCATCGGAGCGGCGGCAGCGCTGTGTGGCCGCTTTGTCCACACCACAATCACAACTGGAGGAGGAGGAGAAGAGCTGCTACACAGCTCTGAGTTTAACCCCCCAACCCCGCTGACCTGGATTCAGGCCTGACGTCGCCGTGCTCTGTTTGGTTCCTTTAGTATTAGTTCAGGGATGGTTGGAAAATTTTAAATCCGATGATTGTTTCATTTTGGGCAGCGTCTTGCGCTAACTGGTGTAAATTTGGTGATTTTTAAAAGATGTGATGCATTTGAAACTGACGTATTTATGTCTAGTTCACAGATTGTTGGAAATCTGAAAATCCTACGATTCTTTCTGGGTTTTGCTTTTATTGTTTGGTCGTTTCCTGCCTCTTAAAGACTCAATTTACGTTGTTTTGAGTCTCGCTTTGGTTGTTTAATGCATCTTTGGGAGGGTTTTGTCATTTCACGTTTCCCGTTGGTCATTTTTTCTTCACATAATCTAGATATTCAAATGTTTTCATGTTTTCTCTCCAGACTTTTCCTCTCTTCTCCACTCATCAGTAGAAAGATGTTTCACCATGCTGAATGGATCTTCTAACCATGTATAGCTCAAGGACCGTTGGAAATTTGAGAATCCTACAATTCTTTCTGGTTTCTTGTAGTTTCTTCCTCTGATAAATAATGAGTTTTACAACAAAACACTCCTTTAAAATGATGAGTTTTGTGGTTCAGAGGGCTAAACAGTGCATTCAGGAGCAAATAAGCGTTTGTAATAAACAGTTTTGCTAATTTAATAAGCATTCTGTTGGCAGCTGAAATGCTTTGGCAGCATTTCGCTCTAATAATTGGTGTAATTTGGTGATTTTTTTAAAAGGTAGGATGACTTTAAAACTCAGTAATATATGCAGAGTTCAAGGACTGTTGGAAATTTCAAGATCCTATGATTGTTTATTAGTGTCCGAGCACCGACAGTCGGTGCAAGGGCACCGACTGTCCAAGGCACCAGCGGTGTCTAGGACCCTATTGAAACCCTAGGGTTTTTTTTGTTTTTTTTCTCCCGGCAAATGAATTGGCTTTTTGGCGGCCTTATCATACTCCAAAATGCGTGCAATTTGGCATGCACATCAGGACTGGCGAAAAATTTGATATTTTATGGGAGTTGCGAATGCGCGTGGCAAAATGGCTCTATAGCGCCACCTGCAAACTTGAAAAGTAGTCATTAGGCCAACTACCACAATGTTTCATTTACAGCTACAATATTTGGTGGGCATATGCAGAACATCAGGACACACCAAAAAGTCAATTACAGCCACGCCCTAAACCCAACAGGAAGTCGGCCATCTTCAATTTGCTGTAGATTTTTCAAAATTAATTTCTCCCGGCCAAATGAATTGCGATTTTGGCGCCCTTATGTCCCAAAACGCGTGAAATTTGGCGTGCACATCAGGACTGGCGAAAAATTTGATATTTTATGGGAGTTGCGCATGTGTGTGGCAAAATGGCTCTATAGCGCCACCTGCAAAATTGAAAAGTGGTCATTAGGCCAACTGCCACAACGTTTCATTTACAGCTACAATATTTGGTGGGCATATGCACCACATCAGGACACACCAAAAAGTCAATCACAGCCATGCCCTAAACCCAACAGGAAGTCGGCCATCTTGAATTTGCTGTAAATTTCTCAAAATTAATAGCTCCTAGGGGGTAAGTCTGAGAGAACTGAAATTGGGCCAGTACATGCACCAGACCTTCCTGATGAAAAGTTATCAAAAACTCGGCCAGAAGCCAAAAGGTGTGGCCATGGCGGAGCCTCAAAATACTGATCCTTCGCCATGAAACAGGAAGTCATAGCGCCACCTTGTGGTTTCAGGAAATAGACATATTTTACACTTTCATGCCATATTGTTACCCGGTTGATCATATTCACTTCAAATGTGGTGACAACAGGCTGAACACATTGATGATGCATCCCAGTGAAAATGGTGACTTGTCATCAAAGGGCGTGTCTGTGGCGGCCAAAACAATTTCGATGTTTCGCCATGAAAATTTAACGATTCATATCTCAGCTGAACAAGATCCTATCTGCCCCAAACTTCACATGATGGACACCAGGTCCAGTCTGAACACATCCACACTCATTAATTCCGCAAAGGTCATAGCGCCACCTGTTGGTAATAGTAAGTTTAAGGCCTTATATTTTCAGGTACAATGGCCCCAAACGTGGTGATATCATGCTGGAAATTGGTCAGTCAAGTCTTCACCTCTTGACAATCCCACATTGTGAAAGGTGTGACATTTCATGCAACGCTGTTGCCGTAGCAACCAAATATCGCCAGGCAAAACAAAGTGCTGTTTGACAGGTTAGGAATACTCCAATGCTCACTAAAATTACCACACACATCACCATTGACCCAAGGAACAACACTGTATGCATCTCGGCACTGCACATGCTATAGCGCCCCCTACAGTATTTTTAACAAACAGCCCCCCAGCACGTTTCACCTACATCCATGAAATTTGGGAGGCTTATAGAGCACTTCAGGACCCACAAAAAAGCCTCTTGAAGCCATGTCCTAAACCCAACAGGAAGTCGGCCATCTTGGATTAATTGTGAGATTTTTTATGATTTTTCTCATTTTTGAGAGTTAATACCTCCTAGGGGATAACTCCAGGAGACCTGAAATTTTGTCAGTCCACACAGCAGGACTTGGTGATGAAAAGTTATCAAAAGTTTAACCAGAAGCCAAATGGCGTGGCCATGGCGACCATCAGCGTTTTGATGCTTCGCCATGAAACATCAACTGCTGTATAACTCTCCTCTGCATGCTCCAATCTGCCTCAAACTTTCCATGTGTGATCACAATCCAATCCTGATCACATCTACAGGCCAACAGACACTCTCAGTCGCAGCGCCACCTGTTGGATGGACAGTAAATGCTGTATAACTGGCCTCTACATGATCAAATCAGCCTGAAACTTTACATGAGTGATCAGAGTCCAGCCCTCATCACATCCACTGTTTGAAATACACTCTGAGTTACAGCGCCACCTGGTGGTGGATGGGCAGGAAACGCTGTGTAACTAGTCTGAACATGCTCCAATCTGGCTGAAATTTTACGTGTGATTAAACTCTGGTCCAGATGTGATTCAGAGGCCGACACACATTTTCAGTCACAGCGCCACCTGGTGGACGTGCATGGATTCGCCGACCAGCGTGGATGCGAGGACCCGTCCATCGCTGCTTGCAGCTTTAATTGTTATTTGCAGTTTCTTCCTTTGATAAATGGTGTAATTTTTGGTAAGTTTTACAACAAACATGTCTTCTAAGTGGTGGTTTTGTGGTTCAGAGGGTTAAAGAGTGCGTTCAGGAGCAAATAAACAGTTTGTAATAAACATTTCTGCTAGCTTAATAAGCATTCTGGGTTTTTTGCGATGGCAGCTGGAATATTTTCTAATAATTGGTGTAATTTTGGTGATTTCTTAAAAGATTCTATGCTTTTGAAACTCAGTAATATATGCCTAGTTTAAGGACCGTTGGAAAGGTGAAACTCCTATGATTTTGTGTTGTTTTTTGTTTGTTATTGTTTTGTTCTTTTGTGTCTCAGAGATTCATTTTCTGTTTTTTTTTTTTTTGGGGGGGGGGTCCGTTTCATGTGCCTTTGGGAGGATTCTTTCTGGTACATGAAAACACAGACTTCTGCTGTGAGTTTCTTAATAAAACGTGCTTTTTAAATGCTGCTTTTTGTATTAGATTCCTTTAGAGTGCCTCTGAATCTCTGGACCAGATGTTGATGTGAATTAAACGTGAATAAAGTCGCCAAAAGCGTCTCTGAACTCGTGAACTGACCTGCTGGTGGTCTGCATGAAGCCGTGGAAGTGCCTGAGCGGCGTCATGGACCAGCTGAAGTTCCACTCCAGGTTGAAACACAGGATGTAGACGCCGAGCAGCGAGCCGACGGTCAACACGCCGAGCAGCAGCCTCCTGCGCAGCGCCATCCCCACGAGTTCCAGCTGCCCTCCGCTCCGCCCGCAGGAACATGAGGAGGCGGAGGACGGACGCTGAGGGAGGATGCTGTCCCGCTCAGGACGCCGCTGGGGTTTCTCTCTCTGCTAATCAACCCACAGCAGGATCTGGGACGTCTCTCAACACGGCTGCAGACAGAAAAGCGAGAGGGCAAAGACTCAGGAGGTGGAAACTTTATCTGCGAGCCAAATAATCCCTTTTTAATGAAACCTCGAGCACACAGAGTCGGGTCACAATCTACTTTTTCAGCCTCACAAAAGAGGAACCAGCACAGAAAGACTGACGTCAGCCGACAACCGAACGGAGGAAGCTCTCAGGAAGGAAACTTCTTGTCCGCGTGTGGCGTTCGAGTCCCTAAAGTCCCACTGGCAGTTGGAGGCATTATCATAGTGTGGGAGCACCGCCCACCTCCACTTCACACCTCTTTGTAAGCACAGTAATAAACGGAGCCCGAAGCAAGGCGCTGAACTCTAACCCCCTGAACTTCTCCTCAGGCTCCAGCTGCTTCTTCCCTCAAATCAGAAAAAGTTGGAGAAGGTAAAGAAGCAGCATAACGGCCCAGATGATTGTGTGAGGAGGTGGTCCTGTCTGAGGCTAAACGGGGAATGGAAAGAATGTGTGGCAGAGATCCAGAGATAATCTCAACTTTCCCAAACAAACAGGCAGTAAAACAAGTTTTCTGCTCTTTAAAAAACACCGCAAACACAACTCAATGTCTAAAACAAAGATTCACAGCAGAATATTACAGAAAAAGGAGACAAATAATGCCTCCAGCTCCTCCTCTGAGCCTCTACTGGGGCAGAAATGTTTCTAAAAACGAGCCTAAAGAGAGAAAAGTGGAGCTGCTCTCACCGGTTTCCTCCTCAGTGTTCCTGCCGCTGATCATCTGCTGTGTAGCTGCCGCTCCGCCAGCCTCAGCGCGGATGGGCGGCACCGTTGTGAAATGAGCAACAGCTGCTGGCAATTGGTCAACTCCCTCCTTTGACTCCCCCCAGAGGAGGGGGGAGGCTCAGCAGTCAGACAGTCGGTCAGCTGGGCCCTCTGGCTTCAGTTTCCTCCCTGAAAAGAAAGGAAATCCACCCTGAAAGAGGAGACGCTTAGGAGGAGGAAGAAGAAGAAGAAGAAGAGCTGGATGTGATTCCAGATGTAGAGACTAAAAGGAGACATCTTTAATCCTCCTGTTGTCTTCATTTACAGGCACCAAAAATATCGTTTCCTTGTTTGAAAAAATCCAAAAATTCTGCAAAAAAATTCCCCAAATTTCTGAAAATTTGCAAAACTTTCAGGAAGAAAATTCCAATAATTCCTAAAAAGTTTCTTTTAAAGTTTTTTTTTAAAAAGAAATCATTTGGCAAGAAAATATTTGTAAATATTTTCAAAAAATGAGTAAAGATCTTCCAAAAAAAAAAAAAATCCTAAAAATATCTAAAGTGATTCCATCAGTAAAACTGATACAAATGCAGCAAAATTCACTGGATTTTGGTTGATTTTTTGTGTGAATGTTCTTAAGAAACATTTTTATCATTTTTTTATTTAATCAAAAATGTTCAAAGATTTCCCAAAAATAATTTCTACATTTTCAAACTTTAACCTCTTCAGACCTGCCGTCCACATGTGGACGTTTTTGTTTATTTGTTGTTTTTTTTTTAACCAAAAGAGCGTATTGCTAATACTAATAATAGTACTAATATTACTACTTCTATTACTAATAATAATAGCAATAACAATAACAATGTAAATCTAGTAAAATATAATGTAAATGTAATAAACAATCTTTAAGTATTAGATATTGTCCAGTTATTATATTTATTGGTTACTCCTTATCCCAAATAACTAGAAAAAACTAAAATGCAAGCCCAACCAACACTCAGGTCTTAGGAGGTTAAAACAGGTTTATTTGACCCGCAGGACAACACGAGGGTTAACAAACGACTGAACAACTAATTGATTTTCAGGCTGTTGATGCTCCAGAAAATGATGTAAATCTGTTTGTTTGCATTTTGACATACTGAGTTCACCTAAAAAGGAAACTTCAAACATAAGTTAAATTTTTCCCAAAAAATACTTCATTAAAAATGAAAAAAAATTGATTTTATATTAAAATTTCATTTTTTGTTTTAAATCTATTTTGCAATGAATGTTGAACCAAAGTTTGAGTTTTAAACTCATATTACAAATCAAATACCAAAGTTCATATAAAATGCAAAATTCAAAAATAAATACATTTTTTTCAGAAAGTTTTTGACTTTTGCCAAAAAATAACTAATGAAAGATGAAAAAATAAAACAATAAGATTGCATATCAGGACAGAAAGAGTTCATTTAAAATTTTAATTAAAAAATAAATTATTTTTTTCAGATTTGCTTGATTATATTTTTGATGTTTTTTTTAAAAAAAGAAATACCAAATTAAAGATGATTTTAAATTAAAATGAACTTTTTTCATGCGTTTTAATCTATTTTACAGTAAATATTGACTAAAGTTTGACTTTTTAAACTCATATTACAAATAAAATCCTAAAGAGTTCATCTAAAAGGAAAAATGTAAAAAAAATAAAATAAAATTCAAAGTTGTTGACTTTTTCCAAAAGAGAAGTCATTGAAGATGAAAAACTTAAATAGTTCTGCATTTTGAACTATCAAGTTCATCTAAAAGGAACAATTCAAAAAAACATTTTTATATTTTTCACATTTCCAAGTTTGCTTGAAAAAGTTTTTGAATTTTTCCAAAAAAAGACCTAATTAAAGGCAAGTTTTACTTTAGATCACAGTTTGTTTGTTCATACAGAGTGAAGAAGAAGAAGAAGAAGAAGAAGAAACTGAAAACACAGTTTGAGACTTTTGGTAAATGATGGTTATTTTATAAAACCCAAATTAAACGGTATAATTACAAACAGCCGGTGATTCGCTCCGGACTCCAAGCAGCTCTTTTGGCTCCTAACGAGGATTCCAGAGCCGAGGCGTCTTCAGAGTAACGGAGGGCGGAGGCCAGAAACAAGCAAACAATTGTTCAGACAGAAACAACAGAGGAGCACAGAGCAGTCATCGCTTCTTATTGTGTAGTCACTGAAAAGATTCTTCACAGTTTGCTCGAAATGTTGCCGTGAAAAAAACAAAACAACAAAACAGGAAAAACAGAAACAGGAGAAAACGGTGCATTCAGGAGCACATAAACAGTTTGTAATAAACATTTCTGCTTGTTCAAGAAGATGATAAATGGTGTCATTTTTGGTGAGTTTCACAACAAAACGCATCTTTTAAATGGTGGTTTTAGTGTTTCAGAGGGTTAAACGGTGCGTTCAAGAGCAAATAAACTGTCTGTAATAATTATTTCTGCCAGCTAAATAAGCTGTTTTGTTTTTTTTCCCCCCAATGGTAGCTGGACTAATATCTAATAATTTTTGTACTTTTGGTGACTTTTTGAAAAGCTAACATGCCTTTGAAACTTACTGATATATGCCTTGTTCAAGGACTGTTGGAAATGTGAAAATTCTACAATTCTTAATGGAGTTTTTATTGCATTTTTTCCCCCTTCTTTCAGTGGTGTTATTTTTGGTGAGTTTCACAACAAAACATGTCTTTTAAATGGTGGTTTTTGTCGTTCAGAGGGTTAAACGGTACGTTCAGGAGCAAATAACTAGTTTGTAATAAACAGTTTTGCTCGCTTAAAAAGTATTCTGTGTTTTGTTGTGATGGCAGCTGGAATAATTTCTAATAATTGGTGTAATTTTGGCGAGTTTTAAAAAAGATACGACTTTGAAACCAACATATGTTTAGTTCAAGGACTGTTGCAAAAGTGAAAATCTGATGATTCTTTGGGTTTGGCAGCTTCTTGCTCTAATAATTGGTGTAAGTTTGGTGATTTTTAAAAGACTCAGTGCCTTTGAAACTCACTAACACGTCTAGTTCAAGGACTGTTAGAAAGTTCAAGTTTTGTGTTTTTGCAGCTTTTTCCTCTGATAAACAGCATCATTTTTGGTGAGTTTTGTTGTTCAGAGGGTGAAACGGTGCGTTCAGGAGCAAATAAACTGTTTACACTAAATATTTCTGCTAGTATTCTGTGTTTGTTTGTGATGGCAGCTGGAGTAGCATCAAATCATTGGTGTAACTGATTTTTAAAAAGGATACGATGCCACTGAAACTCACTAATATATGCCTCGTTCAAGGACGATTAGAAATGTCAAAATTCTACAATTCTTTCTGTTGCTTTGGCAGTTTCTTCCTTCTTTCAATGTGTCATTTTTGGACAGTTTTACAACAAAACACGTCTTTTAAATGGTGGTTTTGTGGATCAGAGGGTTAAACGGTGCGTTCAGGAGCAAATAAATAGTTTGTAATAAACATTTCTGCTAGCTTGATGAGTATTCTGTGTTTGTTTGTGTGTCTGAATGTGAATAATTTCATTTTGGAGTCATTCTGGTGGCTGTTTTTAAGATAACGAGCCTTTCAGTGAGCGCCAGCAGCTGGATGGTTTGTGGTGAGTCCAGGGTCACTTCGGGTCACAATGGGAGGAACGGCATCGCACAAACACACAAAGGAAAGGCTCACTGGCACTCACTGGCAGGACGGCCATGCACGAGGAATGCCAGCTCACATCGCCGGGCCGATCCCTCGTCTGCTGTGACTCACAGCGCAGCCGTGACTCAGCAGCTGCTGAGGTTTGCTTTAAAGGAGTTTTTACTGAATTCATGTTTAGAAAGTGGCTCAAACTGACAGTAGATCACGTTCAACACATCACACCTCCATGTTTAGAGTTAATCTGAAGTTCACAGAAAAAGTAGAATTAAAAGAAAACTAAGGATGAGTTTGACTTCCTAAAAATTAATTCTAAATGAACACTAACAGATTTTCAGGCTGTTGATGAAATGTCTGAAATCTGTGTCTGCATTTTGAAACATCAGGACAGAAAAAAATTCATCTAAAAGGCAAAATTAAAAAATGATTTTACTTTTTTTGTGTGTTTGCTTGATAAAGTTTGGACTTTTCAAAAAAAAGAACAAATTAATGATGAAAAAGTGAGTAATTTTAAATTAAAAAGACAGTTTTATTATTTATTATAGTCAATATTGAATCACAGTTTGACTTTTTAAACTCGTACTCAAACCAAACTGAGTTCATCTAAAAGGCAAAATTCCAAAAATAAATTCTTGTTTTTTCATGTTTGCTTGTTAAAATTTTGGACTTTTCCAAAAACAAACCCAATTAAAGATGAAAAAATAGATTTTAAATTAAAATAATAGTTTTATCATGCGTATTAAATTTATTTTACAGTAAATATTGAACAAATCACACAGAAGATCAGATTCCACATTAATCCAAGTTTGTGTTTTGATGCATTGCAGCAGAAAAGGGGAATGGAAATGGCAAAATTAAAAAAATAAAACAAAGTATGTGTTGTTTGACCTTCTAAAAATGAACTAATAAGCCAACAAACAACAACAACAGATTTTCCGGCTGTTGATGCTCCTTAAAATGCTGTGAATCTGTTTGTTTGCATTTTAAATTCATCTAAAAAGGCAAAATTCAAAAAATATTTCTATTTTTGACTTTCTTCAAAAAAAAGACTTAATTAAACCTAAAATTAATTTCTTTATGTGTTTTATATCTATTTTAAAGTGAACGCTGAACCAAAGCTTGACTTTTTAAACTCATTACAAATAAAATTCCACATTAATCCACATTTGTGTGCTTTTCTCCTGAAATTTTTACGCCCAATTAATGTAGTTTTTGACATTTTCCATTGTGGTCATTGTGTTTGTTTTTAATGGTCATTGTGTTTGTTTTTAATGGTCATTTTGTGGTCATTTGTTTGTTTTTATGGTCATCTTGTGTTTCTGGATTTTGTTGTAATTTTCTGTCTCGTGTGGTCATTTTGTTTGTTTTTATGGTCATTTTGTGTTGCTTCTGTCTCTTTCGTGGTCATTTTGTGTCTTTGTGTGGTCATTATGCGTTCTTTTTGGCTCTTTGTTGACTGTTTAAATCATGCACATCTCTCTTAGTTTGCGTTGTTTGTGTTCAGTGTGTGTCCCTTTCTCGTCGTGTTGTGTTACCTTTGCATCCTCTAAATAAACTGGTCTCTCTATGCAGTCATGTTGTGTCCGTTTGTGGCTTTTTACATGAGTTTGTGTGCATTTTGTTTGTCCATTCGGTCTCTTTTCTCATCAAGTTGTGTGTCTTTATGATTGGTTTGTGTCTGTCTTTTTCTGGTTATTTTGTGTCTACTTGTGATCAATGCGCATTCTTTTCTAGTCAGTTTTTTGCAGTCATTTAGGGAGTCCTTGTTGAGTTTCTTTGCCGATAGAAGTTGTGAAGCTTCAGTGTAAAAGTGTGAGACACTACTAAAGAGGGCAAGTTTCACACAGGAAGGGCGGGGAGAACTGAGAAAACCACAAACATACAAGATGCAAAGTTTCCGTCAGTGAAACCACAGCAGCACGATGATCAACGTTCAGCGTTAAAAATCCAACAGAGTCGAGTAAAATTAAATTCAGAAGAGCCTGAGATCATATAGTCTAACTGCTCTGATTCAAATTTAGATTTTTGCTAGCTTCATTTTTCAGATCACTACAGTTTGTTAGAAAATTAAAGTATCAGACACAAGGACGCCTCATTTCTCAGTCTGCAGCACGACTTCCTGCCCCCTCTAACCCACAATCCTTTGCTTAGCCGAGAAGACGCCACATAAACCAAGCTTCAGCTGCAGAGATAAGAGCTCAGTGTCGCTGCAGACGGATGGAAAAAGACAAAAAAAAAACTTCTACAGCCGTGTCGCCCACAGCGCCACCTTCTGTTTATTCACTTCAGAGCAGCCAAGGCAAACAAGACTAATTCACATTTTCTTTTTCTTAAAAATGTTCCAAAACTTTACATTCGGTCGACGGTTAAATGGAACTAACCAAACTAAAGCTGCTCTACTTACGAGTTTACGTTTCACTCGTCGTGGCTTGGACGACTTCCGTGTCAGAAAAACCTGACGTACAGCTTTTAGAACATCTAAAAATGGCACAGTTGTAACGTCCAACCACAACAGAAAGGACAAAAACAATAAAAAAAACAACAAAAACTACTTCACATCCTGGACCTTCCCGTGGCGCCGTGAAGGTGGAGAGCTACAATAAATAAAGGAGACAGAATAAATAGGCTGTGACAGGGAGGTCTAATCCGGAGGCCTTTACAGTCACATCACACTGTGCTCTTTCACATGGCGTTGTACCTAAATAACAGGCCTTACTTCGGGGTTTAGAGTTTCTCCGAGCAGCACCAACTCTGGTTACAGCCGCCCAGTCCAGCTATGGACCGGCTCTCGCTGAAATCTTATCCACAAAGACTTTCTGTGTCTGCGAGACGGGCTTCCACATGTCTTCATTAAGGGCTGAGGGATGAAAAAAATAAACGGCGGCAGCTCCTGGGAGTTGGTGAATGTGTGCGACTCGTCTCTTTGGATGCGTTCGGTCCCTCCGGTCACATGCCCGGTGCCCCCTTTGACCCACCCGCCGCCCCGCTCCGTCCCGGCTCTGCTTTCCTAATCCTATAAACATTTCTACACATTCCTGCCCCCCCCCTCCTTCTACCTCTTTTTCTTCCCTACATTCAGAAAAAACTTCTCAAAGCCACTCTGCAATCATCTGACCTCAGACGTCCCATTTTTCTTCTTTCGTTTTCCTTTCAAGCTCCAAACTCGCTCTTTCTAGAAACACTCTAAATCAACCTGGTAACCGGCGTTAGTGCTTCTAACCGCCATGTTAGACTTTGGTTTTGCTCAGAGCGGGCCGCGGGGCAGCGAGGGCTGTTTATGGTTCTGGATCCAGCAATTAGCGCTCGCCTCCAGGGGGCACCGGGACAGGAACGCATGACTCAACAGATAGAGGCGCTCCGTGACTTGTTTGGGGCTCTGATGCTCCGAGTGTCGGGTCCTGCAGGGAGAACCCCCCCCCCCCCCCCCACCGGCAGCAGGTCCGGGCTGGTCGGGAACATCTGGAAGTGTTCTGTGTGGCAGCTCTGTGGGGAACACATTCCTGCCTCCGGAGTGGGAGGGAAGAGGACGGGGTACAGCAGCACTGAACGACCAGAAACCCTCCTTCAGGAAGGAGCAGACAGGCCGGTCCGTCTGAGGCCTCTCATCTGGGGGGGAGGCGGCTACACAGCCAGGCCCAGTTTGTTCCTTCGTTTCCCCCATTTTGTCATGTTTGTCAGATGAGGTGGCTCAGCCTCAACCTTCTGAAGCTCCACAGGTTCAGTCTTACTGGCAGGAACGACATCCAGAGGAGGGGTGGGGGGGTGGGGGGGAAGGGTGACACAATGAGCACAAAGCAGCTCACAGCGGCAGGAAGGTGAGGAGAGTGAAGAGGTGGGGAGGAGGTCCACGGAGACGAAAACCCGGCCGTCCTGTCAGTCACTTCTCCAGCAGCTGCTTCCTCTGCTGCTCCCACAAGGCCTCCAGGTGGTCCGCCCGCTTCAGAGCAGCCTATCAGAGCAGAGCACGGAGTTTAAAGCGGCTGTCAATCATCTCAGAGTCAGAAAACTTTATTTGCCCCCGGGGGGAAAGTAAAAAGGCACGCAGAGCAGGCGGTGCAAAAATGACGTAAGAAAACAGAGACAGGCAACATAAATAAAACAAATAGGGATAAATATATATATATATATATGCAAATGTAGAAAAGGTAATATAATAAGAATAAAAAGAAAGAAAAAATAAAAATAACTTATTAGCATACTAGTGCCAACACTAATGAACAATGCAGGTGGAATCCAGTGAAGTTTGCTGGATTTTGGTTGATTTTTTGCGAATGTTCTTAAAGAAAACACTTTCAACATTTATTTTTTTTCCCACCAAAAAATGTTCAAAAAATTAACAAAAATGCTGAAAATGTTTCACTGTGAAAATCTATTTTTTTCCCACATTCTCAAACTTTAAAATGGGTTAATCTGACCCGCAGGACGTCACAAGGGTTAAACTTAATGAGTTTTCTTGTAAAGTTCAATTCAAAACAAGATAATTTCAAGATTGTTTGACTGAACAAGACGTTTAAGATGCTTTGTCTTAAAACAAGTCCCTCCATCGGCTGAAATGTCACTTTTTAAGTGAATTTATCTTAAATGAAGTGGGATGAGGCATTTTGACTACAAATCAGACAAACACACTTGGTCAGATTTAGAGTTTTTTGCAGTGGATGTGAGCGACTGCAGCCGGCCACTCACCTCGTGCTGCTTCCGGAGCTTATTGACGGTTTCCTCCTTCTTCAAGATGGCTGACTTCACCCTGAAAGTTCACAGAAAAGACGACGTCAAAGAGCTGAGATTTGTTGGTTTCACACAATTCATGCTGTTCCAAAAATCTAAACTAAGAAATCCCTAAAACAACACCAAAGATCCGAGCCAGAAACTGTAAAAATACAAAGAATTGCTGGTTTTTCTTCCTGAAGGTCCTTTAACGACTAAAATGTAGCTCTGTTGGAAAAATTCAAGCTTAAAACTTAAACTACATTTACTCAAAATCACTTTATTCCACATTATTTAACAATTCCTCCAAAACAAACTACCAACAAAACAAAAATATCCCTAAAACGACACCATAAATCAGAGACAGAAACTGTAAAAATAAAAAGAATTGTTTGGATTTTCTTGCTGAAGGTCCTTTAACAGCTAAAATGTAGTTCTGATGGTAAAGTTCAAGTTTAAAACTGAAACCATGTTTACTCAAAATCATTCCTCACATTTAATAATTCTCCCAAGACTCCGCTGTTGTCCACAAAAACTAAGAATTCTACACCGTTCAGCTGAACTGCAGGCAGTGTAGAGGAGACAAGTGCAGAAACAAATGAAAAATCTAATTTGAACTTTTTGGTGTTAATTCTAAGCAGTATGTGTGGAGAAAAGCAGGCACTGCTCATTTGTAATTGGTTCTTTAATAATGTGTGAGTAGAAGCTTGAATCAAGACAATTTTGACGTTTTCTTTTAAAAATGACTCAAACCGATTATTAAAACAGTTAATCGATCAGTCGCTCAGCTCGATATTCAACCATAACCTATGGAACAAACACACTGTGGTGTCTTAACTACAACATCCAGTTCAGGAGTTTGAGAAGTTTCAGAGACGTGTTGAACTTTATGCTGACATTAACCAGGTCTTCTTCAGAATTCGCTCTGAGCTTCCTCGTGTTTCTGCTCTTACAAACTGGCCGACGCCCAGCGGGGGGCTTAAGTTTCCGCCTTTTATTAGGTTTAAGCTGCACTTTTAAATTGTGTGCCAACATTCCTTTCTTGCACCTTCAACAGAGCCGATCAGCGAGCAGCCAGCTGGCCTCCAACAAAGCTTATTAAATGCTGGGAGGCTGCCGCTGACCTAAATCCACCCAGAGGGGTCCGGATTGTTTGGAGATGCTGAATTATGCAGAGTTTAAGGAAGATTTGGCTTCAGTACCTTCAGACTCGTGCGGTGATCACCTGAGTTCAGAGGGAACCTTATCATGTTCGTCTTCAGTGGAGATAAACATGTAAGATCTGCTTCTACAGTTGAAGCTGCTTTGGTCACACTTCATGTCCGTGTAGATTCTGTCATCTAGGTCAACATCGGAGCTTCTCTGGATTTCTCTTGGAGAAACCAATAACCTGTACAGGTTCCTGAAGACACCTTCTTCAAGAACCTCCAAGAGACGTCCAGTTAATTTCTACTGAAATGTATATAAAACAGCTTCTCTTCCAGGTCCTGGAAAAGGCTTCTTCAAGAACCTGTACATTTCATTAGAAATCAATTACACTTCTCTTGCAGGTTCTTGAAGAAACCTTCATCAAGAACCTCCAAAAGAAGTCCAGTTGACTCCTACTGAAATGTACAGGTTCTCGAAGAAACTTTCTTCAAGAACTTCCAGGAGTAATCCAGCTTATTTCTATTGAAATGTATATATATAATAGAGCTTCTCTTGTAGGTTCTGGAAAAAGGTTTCTTCAAGAACCTGTACATTTCATTAGAAATCAACTGGACTTCTCTTGGAGGTTCTTGAATAAGGCTTCTTCAAGAGCCTCCAAGAGAAGTCCAGCTGATTTCTACTGAGGCTCCTAGGATTTGGACACACTTGAAAGTTCATTTTGTCCTTTTCCAAAGCAGCTACACCTGCGTTTTTAACCCAGTTTGTCGTGCTGAAAACTGTGCCACCAAACAGAATAAATGTCTCTTCAGTCTTACCGCTGGTGGACTTCAGCCAGCTCCTCCTCCTTCTCCCTGGTGACCCTCTCCACCTCCAGCCTCAGCCTCGCTCGGACCTCCGACACCTCCACCTTCATCCTCCGGTTCTCCTCCTCTGTCACCACCAGGCGGTCAGCGAACTCCTGCCGGATCACCTCGGCCAGGCTGCGGCGCTCGTCGGCCAGCTTGTCCTTGGTCTGTCGGACAAATTCAAATGGAATCTGAATTTAAGAGCGTTGGTTTTCCATCTTTTAAAAAAAACACTGCAGCTGAAATAAGCCTGAGATGTTTAGTGGTTCACAAAGCGGTCGAAGTGGTCAAAGGAAAATATCCACTGTTGAAATATTTCAATACTTTTCACCACTTTCTGACATTTTACAGATTAAACAACTATCCAGATAATCAATAAATAACTTACAATCAAAGTCATTCTTTGTTGCAGCCTTAAATTAACTTCCATTAAACAAAACTCTGCTGGATGAAGCTATGGGAATTGTTTTCTTCCTACCTGAGTGACGTCTTCGATCTCCTGCTCCTTCTGCCTGAGCAGAGCCTGAAGTCGGATCATTTCTCCCTCCGTCTCCATCTGCTGCTTCCTCAGCTCCTGTTGTTTCTCCACCGCCGTCCTCTCAGAGCGCTCCAGCTCCCTCAGCTCCGACTCGTACTTTTCTCTGACTCGCTTCACCCTGTAAAAACCGAGAACACAGCAGGTTGATGCAACTTCATTTTTGGTACAGCTGCTACAAAAAAAAAAAAAAACAAACAGCAGGAATGTCCCAAAAATGTATGTGCCTGAAGTTGACTAATCTTGACTATTTTTCCTGCAAGAGTTGCGACTGTAGACATTTAAAGTTCACGTGTTTTTACTAGAAATGCACAATGATTTCTATCACCTAAAACAGGCTTTACAATGAAATATCCGCTAATGAAGGCTAAAAGTTGTGTCTGAAAATGTCACAAACAAAAACACGTGTTCATCCATAAACTGTGCATCCCTTGGTGGACTTCATGAACAGATATTCTTGAGTTTCACGTTGAATAGAATTAACCTTTAAAGCTGTTAAACAAAACATTATCCATCTGCTACACAGAAATGGGATACAGGGGGTCCTCGGTTTACGACGTCTTCGACTTACGGCACTTTGTCGTTACGTGGAACTAGTTGACGAGTGCAGCGGATGAATACGCCGTTATGAGGCGCTATAAGACGGCTTTGTTTGCATCCTGCTGTTGTACACCACCTTAGATTCTGCTACATTCACTAACTTTTTGTCTTCATTATGATTCCCAAGTCTAAGTCAGACTCTTCTGATGCTTCGAAGCAAAGTCATCTCCATGGAGGTGAAATTAGATCTAATAAAAGGCTCAGAACAGGGAGAAACACCGACAAGCATCGGTCGGACACTTGATCTAAGTCAGCAGGTCAAGTTGTAAAAACAGTGCAACATATTCCGTTATTCTGTTGTTGTATTCAAAATCGACTTACGCCAATCCATGGGAAGAAACTCTTAAATTTTCAGGAATTGTTTTCAGTCAGTAAAGCTGCATTTTTATTTTTTGTGGTGGAGTCGACCATCGTTCATGCCGTATGAAGCTGAAGATGCCGAAAAAACAACCCAGCTGAAGAGTCGTGTGAATGAAAGGTTCGTTAAATCAGAATTTATTGAGAAAAGAAGTGGGTAGGGTTTGAATCTGTTGCTTCCTTCTCCTGTTAAATCTTTTTAGATGAAATCAAAACACAATTTTCTGGAAAATTGGGGAAGGTTTCTTGGAGTTTTCAGTTTTCCTGAACTGAAATTAAAATATGTTCTAGAAACACAACAAGTATTTGCAGAAAAAGATGAAAGCAGTGGTACTTTGTGCATCTTCTTCTAGGGCTTTAAGGCTTCATTTAGGTGAATTATGAAGAAGTTGTCCTGTTTGATATTTTACTACTTGAGGGAAAAATGGCTCAGTCTTTTCTATGGACAATTAAAAATGATTAAACATCAAAAATAAACGACAAAAATATGAACTGATGGATTTCTTCTTCTTCTCTGATGGACCAAACCTTCGTTAATATTGAACTTCGAGTCTTGTGCAGCTGTCAGACACTATTCTTATGATTATTTTTTTGTGTTTAACCTCAGCTTCAGGTGAACACACACCTGCTGTCAGCCACCCTCTCACACTCCTCCTTGTCCTTGCTGGTCTCCTCCTCCAGCGTCCAGATGGCCAGTTCGATCTCTTTGTCACGTTCTCGTCGCAGCCCTTCTTTCAGTTCTCGCTCGCGGCTCAGCAGCCAGGCTTCCTGCAGGACATCACATGTGATTTAAGCCCATAAAGCAGAAATAAAACACCCCTAGGTTCACAAAAATGCGTCTTTAGGTCCTCTACAGTTAATTATTTACCGTCATTGCTGCACAATAAAAGTTACTTCTTCACTGGCTGACATGCTTCCTACAAATCCACTGTTCTTCTCAGAGTCATTCACACCCTGAAGGTTTGATCTGAGTGACTTTTTTATATTAAATTATAGAAAATGCTTCATTAGAATTTTAAGCACTTAATCAAGCACAAGCTGCTTAATGTAACATTATTTCCCATAATGTGCATCTTCAACAATCAACAATATACTTATTAACAGTTTGTGTGTGCAGGTACATTTATGCACGGCAGGATTCATTACAAAACTTACTCAGCTGTGCAAATATTACTATCCATAATATGACACAAGCATATTAAACAGAGAATCATGCATGAAGGAAAGAAAAAGGAAAAAAGAAGGCTAACAAACAACTTCTCAGACATGTAAATGTGTTCCAGTACTTCACACAGAACAGGATCTAGTCTTGTTATTCCTTTCATTCTGGTAATTCCCCGAGGCTTACAGATATTTATTCTACCTCACCACCACCATCTGTCAAATTGATGGATTCACAAAAGCAATTGTCGGAGAGCTTCCGGTGCAGCGAACAAGATGGACGCTTAGAAACGTTGCTCTGAAATTAGCCTTTTAAACCCCCCAAACTCGAGGGCTTTCTACTAAAACTCGCACTGAAAACACATCGAAGATGAACGGGGATAGATTACTGAGGTCCGGGACGAAGGACAAGAAAACTGATATGAGTTTTAACAAAGAAGCCAGCCATGCTAGCCTAGCTAGCTCGGACGATAGCAACGACCCCGAAGAAGCTAACTTAGTAGCCACAAGTAGCACAATCCGCTCTGTGGTAAGCGAAGTTATGGCTAAGGGGCTGGACGAACTAAAATCACAAATGAAGAAGATTCTTTCCGACTTTCAGGAGATAATCAAAGACGACATGAAGGCCCAAATGGACGAATTAAGCACTTCTATCAACCAGAAAATACAAACTGCCACCGGTCAGATTGAGGAGGTTACGCAACGCCTAGAGGAGATCGAGAAAAATGAGACCGGGAGAGAAAAATGGGACCTGGCCGTGAAGGACGTTCTGCTAGACCTTATGAATAACCAGCGTATACTACAGAACAAGTTGTCGGACCAGGAAAGCCGGTCGCGCCGCAACAACATCCGGCTACACGGGGTACCAGAGAGCGGGATCCCCGAGGGCTCCTCCGTTACATCGTTCGTTGAGAAGTTAATAATGACTGAGCTAGGCGACAGTCTGAATATCCAACGGGGAGCAGGCCTTGGAAACGAGCGGGCGCACCGAGTATTGGGACCCCGACCGCCCAAGGAGGCATCACCACGCTCCATTGTGGTCCGCTTTTTGAAGTTCACTACAAAAGAAAATGTTCTCAAAGCAGCATGGAAAAAACAGGTGCATGTGCAGAACAAGCGTATTTTCTTTGACCACGATTATGCAGCAGACACACTGCAGAAAAAAAAAAGAATACACCCCGATTAAGAAAGTGCTGAAAGAGAACCACATCTGCTTCCAAACACCGTTGACTAAGATGCGAATACACTTCCACAACGGGACAGTCACCTGCAACGACGCTGAAGCTGCTGCAGAGATAGAGAAACGAGGCTTCCCGGTAGGACCAATACGAACGAAAAGGCCGGCTGAACACAACGCGGAGACCCTATCTCAGCTCCTACCGTGGCGTGTGGCAGGAGGGACCCGCCAGTCCCGCAACGACTACCAGGAGACCATCAGAGAGCGTCTGCAGGAGTTTAGAAGAGTCGACCGAGAGGACACCGCAATGGAAGATTGAAGTGCTGTTTTTTTTGTTTTTTTTCTCGACGGGAAAGTTTTGGTTTATTTTTTCTCTCTCCTATGTCCTTACTGGATACGTGAGTATAGAACTGTTTCTTAATAAGGGCTATGAATCACGATCAATCAGAAAATACCCTACCATAATATTGATCTGTTATTAGTAAGTTTCCCGTGACGTTAAGAATTTAGTAAACAAGGCTGTTGCAGAGCGTTTTCCATCAGCCACCCATTTTCTGGGATATTTACCCAGTTTCTGTCTTACTTAGAGTAAGCTGCGGAGGGGCCCCACCTGGTGGCCGCACCCCCTCTTTCTTTTTATATAGAGGAGTGAGTTTTTCCTCTCTGTTGGAAGTAATGCTCAGTTCTGAGACATTTGTTGGTTCTTATTGTTATGGACACAAACATTTTGAGTTTCATTTTCTTTTTATGTTAAAGGGCAAAATAGTACACGTAACAGGTACCAAAGACACACTTACAGGAAAATGTTTCAGTACTATAATTTTTTGTCATTAAATGCAAATGGTTTAAACAGTCCCATAAAACGAAGCAAGATGACAGCAAAACTGAGAAGGGAGAAAGTTCATATCGCTTTTTGGCAAGAAACCCATTTGTCACATACTGAACATGAGAAGCTCAAAAAGTTTGGTTTTCGTAATACCTTCTATTCGTCACATAAATCAGGTAATAAGAGAGGTGTTGCCATATTAATTTCAAATAAAGTTAACTTTGAATTAATTTCTGAAATCCAAGATAAAAAAGGTAGATTTACGCTTGTCAAGGGTAAAATAGAGGGTAAACAAATAACTTTATTCAATATATATGCTCCTCCGGGAAGTCCAATCTCCTTTTTTAAAAAGGTTTTTGACTTATTAGCTTTAGAGAGGTGTGGCACTATGATATGCGCAGGGGACTTTAACTTACTGATGAATCCTATTCTCGACACAACCAATCAAAAAAGGAAAAAGAACCCCACTGAAATTTGGGTAAATAAGACCATCGGGCTTCTGGGTCTGACGGATGTATGGCGAGACTTGCATGGCCGAGAGAAAGACTACACTTTTTACTCAGCTCGCCATAATATCCACTCGAGAATTGATTACTATTTAATGTTTAAAAGTGAGCTTTACAGAGTGAAATACTGTAAAATTGAACAAAGGGATCTCTCTGACCATGCAGGTCTCTTTTTAAAATTACATTTGGACGAAGGCACAAAGAAAACAAACTGGAGATTGAACATTGGTATGTTAAACAATGAGGCAAATAAAAAAAACTATAATAGATGAATACAAGGATTTTCTATCCACAAATGACAATGGGGAAGTCAATGCATCCATTTTATGGGACACAGCTAAGGCGTATCTTCGGGGCAAGCTTATAGCTCAAGCTGCATTCCAAAAAAAAACAAAATCTGAACGTCTCAACAATTTGGAAAATAGGCTCAAAACTCTAGAAAAATTACATAGCCAAAAGAAAGATCCTTTACTGCTTACCCAAATGCGACCCATCAAACAGGAGATAGATAAAATTTACGGTGAAAACATAGAGAAAAATATAAGGTACATGAAGCAGAGGTATTATGAGGCCGGGCCGAAGGCCGCAAAAGTATTAGCATGGAGACTCCGTAAACAACAAGAAGAGAGAGCAATTCATAAAATCAGGGATCCAATTACAAATAAGCTGAGAACCAAATTAAACAACATCCATAATTCATTCGAAAAATATTATAAGTTACTCTACACACAAAAAGGGGAAGCCAACAATGACAAAACTGATCAATTTTTGAATTCATTAGATCTTCCATCCCTTGGTAAGAATCATAATGACATCCTTACGGCTGAAATTTCAGACATGGAAATTAATAAATCAATCTCGGCCCTAAAAACAAGCAAATCTCCTGGGACGGATGGATATCCAGCAGAGTGGTACAAGGTGATGAGAGAACCACTTCTCCCTCTGCTGAAAGAGTGTTTTAACAATATCATGAGGGGTGGAACTCCTCCACCCTCATGGAAGGAGGCATTTATTTCGGTAATCCACAAAGAAGGCAAAAACAAATTAGACTGTAAATCTTATAGACCTATTAGTGTTCTAACGTTGACTATAAACTTTTTGCTTCCATTCTGACTAGGAGAATGGAAGAGGCCATGTCATTTCTCATAGATGAAGACCAAACCGGTTTTATTAAAGATCGTCAAACACATGACAATATACGTCGAACCATTCATATTGTTGACCATATCTCCAAAACAAAATCCAGTGCCGTCCTTCTCAGTTTAGACGCAGAGAAGGCCTTCGACTCGGTTAGTTGGCAGTTTCTGTACCAAACAATGGGTCGTTTTGGTTTCTCAGAACAGTTCATACAGTGTATTGGGGCATTGTACATATCTCCAACTGCAATGATTAAAATAAATGGTAGCTTGTCTAGCCCAATAAAACTTCAAAGAGGTTGTCGGCAGGGTTGTCCCCTTAGCCCATTTTTGTTTAATTTGTTTATTGAGCCCTTGGCTCAAATGATCAGACAGGAAAACAATATTAAAGGTATAACTATACATGGCACTGAGTATAAAATTGGCTTGTACGCCGATGATGTATTGGTTACCCTCCTAAACCCAGGCTCTAGCGTACCTTTGCTTATGAATGCCCTTGATATGTTCGGCTCTCTTTCTGGATACTCTTTCAACGCCAATAAGACCCAAGCACTTTTATTCAATTTTGTCCCCCCCCCCCCAGAAATGGTAAAGAAATATGATTTTAACTGGAACCTGTCCCATATCCAATATCTGGGGGTGTTCATACCAAAGGAGCTTTCTTCTCTTTTTACTATTAACTATGAAAATATCACAAGGAAAATAAATAAGGATATGGACGGGTGGGCTCTGCTTCCCCTGGACATTGGTGACAGGATTAGGTCAATTAAAATGGTTATTTTACCTAAACTGTTGTATCTATTCAATGCGCTACCTGTTGAGATACCTTTGAAACAATTCAGAGATTGGGACAAATCCATCTCTAGGTTTGTGTGGAAATCAAAGAAACCACGAATTAAATACAGCATCTTCCAGTTGCCGAGGGACAGGGGGGGCATGGCTTTACCTTGTCTTAGACACTATTATATTGCTTCCCAGTTAAGACCACTTATCCTATGGTGTGATGAGTCTTATGAGGCTAAATGGAAAGGTTTGGAACTTTCCCTAACTGAAATGCCCTTACAGTCAGTACTTGGGTGTGTAAATTGCGCCAAATCAATTCTACAATCTGGGAATTTCTGTTTGAGTACTTCTATCCGAATATGGCTACAAGTTATCAAGATGTTTGGCCTCCATGGGCAGGTCAGAATACTGAGCTGGCCTGTGCGTGATCCGCACTTTCAACCAGCAGTACATGATGCCAGATTTAAACAATGGTCACACTTGGGTATAACAACATTTGGTAGTATAATATCAAAAGGTCAAATAGACAGCTTTCAAAATCTCTCGCTTAAATTTGGACTTGAAAAACATGATTTCTTCAGGTACCTCCAACTCAGATTTTATTTTGTTAAGGAAATACAAGGAGCCCTGACTAAAACCCCCTCTAACCTTGTTCAAATTTTTCTGGATGTCTATAAAGGATCTAGTAACAAAAAAATTGTTGGTAAAATATATAAGGTTTTAAACTTGCTTGATAATAAAATGTACCTCCATGTGAAAAAACAATGGGAGAAAGATCTGAAAGTTGATATACCAGAAGAGCATTGGTTGGAGGGATGGAAATCTCAGAGCCGTACCACTAACTCGCCTACCTGGAGAGACTTTTGTTGGAAAAGCCTGACTCGTTTTTTTATGACTCCTGTACGAAAATCTAAACTTCTGGCCATCCAGTTTCCCTGCTGGAGAGAGTGCGGATCTGCCCAGGCGAATCAGGTCCATATATTTTGGTCACGCCCAGGTATAACTGACTTTTGGAAGAAGGTGATAAATCTAATGTATTCTGTGATTGGTATTCGATTGGAATTTTCTTTTTCTGTGTTGTTTCTTTGTATACCCCCTGAGGAAATCAGTCAAAGGGATGCATACTTATTCAGGATAATTCTTGTTGCTGCAAAAAAGCAATCACAAAATGTTGGCTCAAAAGAGACACTCCCTCAATAGCCCTTCTGATTCAAACTGTCAAAGACATAAGAACAATGGAGTTCATGACCTTCAGCCTCCGCCTACAACAACACAAGACAGGAAAATATTGGGGAAAATGGGACAGTTATATACACAACATTCCGATAAAGACATTGACAAGATGTGAATGTGTACCTGCGAATTGTTTTGCTATTTATGTTTCCTTTACATTGTGAATGCCCAATTTTTTAAATTATTATTATTATTTTTTTTTATTTTATTTTCTGTCTAAAATAAAAAATAAAGTTTAAAAAAAACAAAAGCAATTGTCAAACAAATCCTGTCTCTGTTTTCATACGTGCCACTCTCTCTAGAGGAAAGGTTGGTAACGTTTGCCTCACCCAACTGCACTCAACTTGCAAAGCAGGTTTTTTTTTCCCCAAAAGAGCGCAAATAGTTTTTTAGCCTGCAGGAGGCTCTAATCTACTGCTATACGCTCACTCTTAATGCATTTATGCTGCTTTGGATAAAGTCCCAAAATGGATAGTTTCATAAATATTATTTTCTATTGTTTGTTTAACCTCAGGACAAACCCACATACAATGACACAAGCTTCCCTTTGTGTCATTCCATTTATACGTACATGAGTGACATGGATGCAGGATGTTAGATTCCGGAGATCCGTGAAAACAGACTCAACTGTAATCTCTTCTGCTGTCATGTTAATTATTGATTTTTGACTTTCAACCAGCTCCATAAATTTGTCTGCAGGTTCCAAGAAAAGAGGAGAAAGTCCACCTGAGAGCCTTTTTGTCTCTGGAAAGTTGGATTTTATGCTTCAGGAGGTTAAAGTTTAAAAAAAAAAAAAGTCTGAACACCGTTAAAGAAAAGGCTTTCCTCAGCTTCTGTTGACAATAAAAGCTGAGACATTTGTGCTTGTACTCTGAGAACCTGAACTTTGCCATTTTGCATATTTCACATGATATTAAATTCACCAATGATTTAGCAAAGTGCTTGTGCGTGGGTTTGGTTTGTTTTTTAGGTGTAACAATGACAGCATCTTTCCATGACGGCGCTGGAAACCTGCCACCTTCCTGTAATGCTACAAAAAGGCTGTTTTTTGGCAGAGAAGCTCAGTTCCTGGTCTTTTCTTGTTCTTATGAATGACTACACAAAGAAAACTGGAGCTGACCCAGATGCCTACACGTCTAAAAACACAACTCTTTATATTTACAGAGCATTCAGCGGTTTATTGTTCACAAAGAAGAACAGGTGACAACATACACGGCACAAAACAAAAAGGTCCGTGCTCACACACCTCTTTCTTCTTGTAGTTTTCTTCCCACGCCTGCTTCTCGACGTCCAGACGTTCTCGGAGCGCCTTCATCTCCACCTGGTCACACAAACGACACTCATGGTGAGCTTCAGACTCCTCCTAAACCTGGAGCTACTCTGCTGTGTTCACATCCATCACCTGGTGCCTCCTCTCCTGCTCCTCTCGGGTTTTGTCCAGCTCTTCTCTCAGAGCTCGTCCTGCCAAAGAGCTGTTCTCCTCCAGCTGCCTCCTCAGATCCTCCAGCTCGACGCGCTGCCTGTAACACAAAACACACAAATCAACAGTCAAACAAACAGCCCTTCTATTGTTATTGAGGATCTTTAAGCAACACTGGAGCTACAACCATGTGGATTTAGTCAGTATGATCAACGTGGAATGAAATTTGAACAAACAACAAGCTGCTATTGTGAAGGCTTTTAGTTTACACGGAATCAAGCTGTTTGTGTTTCTTTTAATGGCACTTAATATTCACTTGAGTAGCTGTAAAAACATTTCTCATTTTGTATTCCCTGCCAGAGAGACAGATTTCCAAACCCTGTTGTACTTTTTATTCCCAATATTTAACCTGTTATTGACAAATTTCATCATTTAGTTTCCGTCATTTCTGCCACTTGTCCTTGGTCTGTGGGACAAATTCAAACAGAATCTGTATTTCTGAGTGCCTGCTTTCCATCTTTTAGAACAAACCCTGGGATGTTCTGTGGTGACGAAGAGGCCGAAGCAACAAAGCAGTCAGAGAAAAATTTACGCTGTTGAGATGTTTCAACATTTTTCACCGTTTGACATTTTATAGAGCAAACAACTAATCAGATAATTAAAAACATATCTACAATGAAAATAATACTTTCCACCTTAAAAGCCGATAAATTAATAAACAATGGAAGAAATATTTTACATCATTTAAGCTCGTAAAATGTGAATTTTTCTGGTTTCTTACTGAATAGTTTAGACAAAACATGACATTTGAGGAAATATTTTAACCTTTTTCTGACATTTTTTAAACTAAAAAAAACTAATCAGATGATCAGTTTTTTTAAAAATGCAATAAAAAGAATTGTTAGTTGCAGCTCTAAAATCGATCAATTTTTTCTACATTGTACATCATTTAAGCTGCTTCATTGTGAATATTTTCTGGTTTATTTCCTCCTCTATGTCAGTAAACGGAATACCTTTGGACAGAACGTGATGTGTGGCAGTTATTTAGTAGTAATTTTCTTATTTTAGTCCCTTGTGTTACCTTTAAGCATCTTATCGACTTGTTTCTCTTTACATTTTATTTTATCCAGATGTATATTCACCATGCCTTATACATTGTCTTTATTATATCTTTATTTGTACTTGTGTAAATCTGGTTTTGCTTCTTTTTTGCTCTTATCTGTATCCAGCTGCTGCAACATTAACACTAAACGTCACTGGTGAGGGATCAATACAGTTTATCTTGTCAAATTTAGCTGTTTTGGGGTGTGGAAATCTGTTTGTAACATGTTTAAATTACTTGCACAGCATATTGAACTGCATTCTTTTGTTTGCAAGGATAAAGTTTGATTGATTGATTGTGATGATGAGCAGATCATCTACAGAAGCAGGAGGGAGGAGCTTCATCTCGTCTCTAAGAAGCTTTTCTAAGCTGCACTTTGAATTCTCACGGCAGCGTCACTGAACTGAAACCAGCCACAACACCGGACCGGATTTTTCCACTGATTTAGCTTCTAATTCTGAGGACACAGTATCGGAGTCTCAGGTGTCTCTCCAGGTCTGAGCTCACCTGGCGGCCAGCTGGGCCAGCCTCTCCTTCTCGTCGGACACCTCCTTGTAGAGTCGCCTCCTCTGCTGCTGCAGCGATAACTCCTCCTCCTGAAGCTGCTTCTCGTATCTGACGGACACACGAACATGACTGATTGTGTTGGAGAACAGGCCGCTGCTGTTCACATAAACAGCATTTATTAAACACTGATGGTGTCTCATTAAGCTGCTGCAAACATCTGGGAGACTCGTTAATTGTGACAGTGTGGCTGCAGGTGGAGTCAGATTGTTCTTTCTCTGTCACCATGATGTCAACACTTTCACAAACGGTCAGAAATAAACTGCTGAGACTGAAGCCACCTTCACGCTTTTGATGCATTAAATTCACCACAGACGGCTTAACTTTCTCTTTATCTGAATCTGTAATTGTTTTGATAATTGTTTACCCAGGTTGAGTATTTTCTTTAGGAAAGCAAAGTCCAAATTCTGTGTTTAAAGCTTCTTACATGTAAATATGTTCTGGTTTCTTTTCTCCTGTATGATGGGAATCTGAACAAAACAAGACATATGAGGACAACTTCTCTGGCTTTGGGAAACACTGATGGACATTTTTCACCATTTTATCGACCAAACAACTATTAGATAAATCAAGACGATAACCAGCATAAATTAAAACAGTCCTTCATGTATTCATTTGTGCATTTTTCCACATAGCCTTTAGAGAACATACACTTAACACAGAAAGTCTGACATTAAAACTTATATAATGTGGGTGTACGGGGTTGTGGTCTTGTGCAGAAGGCCCGTTCTAAATGAATGAACCGGTACCTCTGCTTGGCCTGCTCCCTCTCTCTCTGGCACTGCTCCTCCTTCTCCTTCTCCAGCTGCTGTCGGAGCTCCTCACACTGCCGGACGTATCGCTGGGCGGCCCGGTCGTCCGCCTGCAGCAGCTCCGCCTCGTGGAGCGTTCGCAGCTTCTTCAGCTCCTGTTTGTGCTTCGATATCAGCTTCTGGATCTCTGGCTCCAGACCTGAAGGGGGGAGGAGGAGGAACAGACCAGGGTTCATGCTCTGGGGCTGGTCACGGCCTGCACAACCTTTACGGCTCACAAGGGACTATTTGCCAGGAGGAAAGAAAGTGATGCATGTTTTCTTTACAATTCAGGACACTCTTGCCTCAAACTCCAGTAAGGCAGTTCTATTTTAAAACCACATACTGGTGACAACTGAAGCAAACATGCCAGAGAAGCAACCAAGTAAAGAAACACAAACACAGGTTCAGGCTGTGAGTGTACAAACGGCTCATCAGAACTTCCTGACAGCTGACTGACATCTCATGGAACCAGCTCATCACAACAAACTGTGGAACAACGATGTCAGTGAACAGCAGCTCTTTGTTTATTTACCCATAATAAGCAAAAATACGCAACAAAAACCCCTAAAAAAAACCCAAACTATATTTACTGTAGCATCTGTTGAGTTTACATTACTCGGTGTGTTTTACAAGTTCAGTGTCCAAAAAAGCAAAAGTTTCCTGCATCCACACTACCGTTCAACAGTTTGGGGTCACTTAGAAATGTCCTTAATTTTGAAAGAAAAGCTGTTTTTTTTCAGTGAAGCTAACATTAAATGAATGATAAATACAGTGTAGACATTGTTAATGTGGTAAATGACTATTCTAGCTGGAAACAGCTGATTTTTAATGGAATATCTCCATAGGGGTACAGAGGAACATTTCCAGCAACCATCACTCCTGTGTTCTAATGCTACATTGTGTTAGCTAATGGTGATGAAAGGCTCATTGATGGTTAGAAAACCCTTGTGCAGTTATGTTAGCACATGGATAAAAGTGTGAGTTTTACTGGAAAACATGGCATATTCTGGGTGGCCCCAAACCTTTGAACAGTCCTGTAATAGAGACCATGGGATCTGGAGGCTGCTGCTATGTTCAGCTGCTGGAAAGTCAGTATGAAAAAAGCTGGAGCTAAAACATTCAAATACATGTTGTAGAAAAAAAACAATAGGCTGATATTTTTGTCATTTCACAAAGAAAATATCTTTTAGGTTTTGCTGTCTTATAAAGCCATACATTGCATGGCATCTAGAATGAAGTGCAACGTTCAAAGCAGAGCGTGGCGTTCTCACTGAAAACTCTGGTTCACACGGTGACGGCGGCTGCTGCATTTTAGGAAAATTCCACTCTGGAGGCTGTGCTCAAAAGTTTCAGTTTTAGGTCGTCTAAACCGGGCCTAAGTCCTCTGGGACAGACTCCAGCCCCCCACCACCCTAATGAGGACAAAGCGGTGTGTAGATGATGGATGTTTCTCAGGGAACATGTGAAGCCGTGGCTCAAAAGTGACCAACAGTCACATCACACCAAGTTAGCGCTTCTTCATTTCTTGTACAACAAATAATCAAAGAAATTCCACTTTCATTTTTTCCGTTTATGATTTCTGACAATGGAACCGTGTCATACTACAATAAAGACCTACAGCGATCCCTGGTTTATCACAGGGGTTCGGTTCTAGAACAATCCCCAAAGTAGCGACCTCATATATTTTATTATTTATATATATTTTAAGGCTTTATAAAACCTCTCCACACTCTTATAAACACATCATATGCTCCTAAACATGACGTGCTGCTATCGATTTGAAATGGACCAGGCGAGATGCTGAACGCTGCTACAGGAGGCTGATGACACGGTCACTGAGCCAATCAGAGCCCAGCACTGGACACTACGCAGTTTATTTCAATTTAACATTCTTTAATCACCCGTTTTATATTTTTATATTATTTCCTAGTTTTTAGGCTATAAAATGCTTATTTTACCGCAAAAATAATTAAAACAATAAACATAAAAATACCTATATACCACTAAATCCCGCAATTTAGCAAAAAAATCGTCGATAAAAAAGTTTGACGTGCAATTTAAAAAACTCCTGTTGTTGTGAAAAATGAGCCCACGAGACCAAACAACATCCAGGAGCTGTGGTTAAGACCAGCTGCTTGTTAAATATTTGCAGATTCGCTTCATCTCAACTAACCTTTACAGTTCTAGAGTAACATCTGCTACACTGACATTATCTGTGACACCCGGACACGAGGATGTTCAGACGTGAACAAAAGCATCACTGATAGAAGACATAAAAACTCAGGGAGTGTTCCTCATCCTGTTCTAATGTCCTTATTTGCTTTAACAGAGCTTCAGTAAAGACGCTTTTATGTCAGGTTTCAGACCTTTGACTGTGATCTCTTTGATCTTCTTGGTTTTCTCGTCAATCCATTTCTCCCGGCGGATCTTCTCCGTGGCACTCATCAGGTCCTTTAACTTCTTGATCTCCTGTGGAGGGAGTCAGGAGGAGAAAGGGTGAATCATGGCGTCGCAGTGAAGTGATGTTAAAGTGATGAGGACCTTTATTACAGCAGCAGGGAAGCGTTTGCCTTAGTAAACAAAGGGCGGCTACTTTTAGGTCACTTTTTACAACAACTGCAGTGATGAATGAATGAGAAAATGAACAAAATGTAAATGTAGAAATAAATGATATAAAGACTGAGGAGACTCACATGCAGACAGACTGTCCAAGAGCAGTGATGAGGGACAGACAAATGAAATGAAAACGATGGTAGGATGAGGGAGATGATTGTGCCAAAGATGACCAAGTTAGAGGAGGAAAATAAGAGTTACCTCGCACAAGGGACCGAGAATTTGCCACACCTGAAGGTTGGAAAAAACAAACATAAAGACGAGGATGGAGAGCGAAGAGGAAGGAGGGAGGGGAAAAAAGAGAGAAAGACAGTTAAACAAAAGCAGCACTGCTAGAAAGATACAGATACAGTCACAGGGAAGCAGAGCAGCAGCAGCTATCGGCAGCGAAAACTCAGAAGTGAATGTGTGGAAAATTTGAATCAGGTGGAGTTTGTCTGAGCCGTCTCACCATTTCATGCTGCTCCTGCATCTGTGCGATCTTCTTGGTGTACTTCTGGTCCACCTGCTTCAGTTCTCCCACCACTCCTTCACAGCGCTCGCTCAGAGCCTTTTTATCGTTGATGAGCTGAACACAGAGCAGATTTTAGACCAGAGAAAGAAAGACAGAACATATTTTAGAGCAGGGAAACAGACCTAGAACATATTTCAGATCAGAAAGAGAAGGACGACACAATATTTAGACCACAGAAAAAGAGGTAAAACATCTTTTAAGACCAGAGAAGAAGACGCAAAACATATTTAGACCAAAGAAAAAGATGAAAGAATATATTTTAAACTACAGAAACATAATGCATTTTAGACCACAGACAGAAAGATGACATTATTTAGATCAGACAAGGAGAGCAACAACATATTTTATACCAGAAAAAAGGGGGACATTTTACTAATTTCTAATTTGACAGTTGCCTTGTTTAGACCCTCCAGAAAAACGCGGGCAAAAATCCTTGATTATGTGAATAAATATGGGGGGTTTTATGCCATTTTATGCGGGGAAATTGCGGAAAGTAGCAAAGTATGCGAATAGTTGTGAAATATGCAAAAATATGCGCGATTCACCTGCCGTCTGGCCACAGAGGGATGTGTCCTCTAATCAGACACTGGGTCTGCTGCGGGGTTACTGGACTGACAGCCTGTGTGTTGGGAGGGGGAGAAGCTCACAGCAGCACCTGCTGCTTGTTGTGGACAGCAAATGCAGAATGATCCCAGTTTTCCTGTCAGTCTCCAATTTGTGGCTAGTCGCTTTTGACAAAAAAGTCGCTAGGACGCTTTGGAAAGTCGCTAGATTTAGCGAGAAAGTCGCCAAGTTGGCAACACTGGCACCGCACTCCACATCAGCTCGTGCTTCTAGTGTGTGTGTGTGAATGCACGAACTGATGACGTCAGGCCGGGCGTCACATAAAAACTCACAACTCCATTTATATTGGTTATAGTTTTCTCATTTTATGCCGAAATTGTGAAATCAAGCGGGACCAGCATATTTCTCTTTTTTTTCGTGGAATTGTGAGATTCTTGCAGGAATTATGCGTCGTTTTGCGGGGATTATGCGGCCTTTTGGGAAATAATTGATCCCCGCATAATCAGCAGCATTTTGGCGATTAATGCGGGAATTCATGCGATCACATAATCGCGTTTTTCTGAAGGGTCTACTTGTTGTGCAGTTTTCAGAGAGTGCTTTACAAAGTAGTACTAATGAATATGAAAGCTTTGGTCAGAACCCACTAATCGCCACTGAAGACTCTGCCATGGTGACCAGCTACAGGCTAAACCCCCACAATGCTCTCTGCTTGCCAACACACTACAGTAATGAACACAAACTATCAGCAGTCTTTCATGTCATTAAACAGTAAGAGGCTCCACCTGGTGGTGCAGGGAGGTACTACAGCTGATCTCCAACATATTTTCTGACGTCGGACGTCTCATCTTTTACCATACTGGTTAGAATATTTTTAATAACGATCCATCCCTGATGCGTACCTGATCGATGAAGGTGAGGTGTCTCTGGATGGTGGCTTCATATTGTTCCTTCTGGAGCTGGAAGTTCCTGCTCAGCTCCTTCTCGGTCTCCTTCACATGTCTGACGGTCAGCTCCCTCTGCTGGGCCTGACGGACAGAAAACAGAGCCGTGAGCGTCGTATTCTGCAGCCAACGGGATGAAAAACAGCAATATGTGTGCGTCTTTCCCACCAGTGCCATCTGCAGCATGTTGACGGTGCGTTTTTTCTCCTCCAGCTCCATTTTGATTCTCATCATGGAGCCGGTGACTTCGGCGGCGGTGGCTGACGCCTGCTCCACGCCGACTAGCTCCTCCTCGGACAGGACAGCCTGAAAACACACAGGAGCCATCGGTTAATCTGAAAACTCAACAGCAGTAACAGGATTAACACAGGCTACATCCACACTAATACGCTTCCATTTTAAAACATGACTTTGCTATGTTTATGCCTAGCGACCGCACAGCCGCAAAGATTTAGGACCTTAAATGAGAGGCTTTTGGAAATGTTGCTGACCCCACTTTCATTCCAGGTGTTGCTGAGCTTGTTGTCTCCACTAGCAGCTGCTGTGCACTTAAGGAAATGTCTGGTCTTACTTTTCGTCATTGCTGTTCGATCTCTGCAGTATTTTCTAACTTTCTGTTTCGTGCTGACACCAGCATGCCTAGTGCAGCTCAATGACCATCAAACATCTCTCCACAACTTTCATTTAAATATTTCCTGGTTTGGCTAAAAGATCCTCATTACTTCAAGGAACAAAACACAATATTGACTTCAAGATATCTGAATCAATAAAGACAGCTGCTTGTTTGGAGCTAAAGCTAAGTGTCGGTTTGCTACGTGAGAAGTCCAGCAGTATCTGACCTCTCTGTGCGATCCGGAGGTGACTGAGCGAGGCCTCTCCTGCTCAGACTTCTCCATCTCATCCAGGAAGCTCATGATGCTCTGCAGCTTGGCCTCGGAGAGCAGAGCGCCCCCGTCTGGCAGCGCCGGATGGTGGCTCAGCTGGCCGTGACGCTCCAGGTTGTCGGTGGTCAGAGAGTTGGATTCCCCGTCCTTCAGGAGACGCAGATTATAACCATGAAATCAAAAAAATAACATCAAACACAAAGGCTGAATGACTAAGAAGGACTCCTGACCTCGTCTATCCAGGCGTACTTTTCTTTGCGGTAACACTTTGGCTCCGACAGCCTCTCCGGTTCCTCCTCCAGCAGCTTCAGGGTGTCCAGCAGCTCGTTCAGGGTGGTTTTGGACTGAGCCCTGCTGGACAGAGCGCCCTGCCGCTGGTCCTCCACGCTCACAGACCTCTGCAGGATCTCCTGGAGCACAGAGGTCACAAACCTGCTTAAAATTTGACTTCAGGGTAGTTCCATCCCCCCAAAAATGGAGGGAGGAGCTCATGTTCCACTGTCGTAGAGCCTCTCTCTGTTTGTCAGTTTTCTAGTGATTGCACTCTCTCTTAATCCCTGTCCATTCCTGCAGATCATATGCATACATCTTCCTCTTCCTTTCTTTCCATTAATGCTGTCTTCAATAACAACAGTTCATTGTCTCTCAAGATGTTCTCATTCACCATTTCCAAAACCTTTGCATTCGGATATTTGTTGTCCAACTGATGCTTAATGTTCTCCTCCAGCCCCACACCTCAGATGCTTCTAGTCTTTTTGCCAGTTCTTTGTTCAACGTCCACGTTTCCACTTCATACAGAAGCACTGACCAGATACAGCACATAACCATTCACTTCCTTGTTGTTATTCCAGTTTTATTTTATTCCAGAAACTTCTGAAGTTTTGTGAAACTCTCACTACAAACAAGACAACATTTAGAACTGAAAGAATACGGATGACTGGAGCTGGCACGTCAACTAGAAGCTGTGATAAATAAAAAGCAAATGAGACAGAATGGAGAAAGAAACAGTACAGAAAGACACACATGAATCTAATGGGGAGGCTAAGGACATGCCTGTGCACCAATTAGAGAGCCGAGTTAAAGGCGGTCCCACTCCATCAGTTTTGACCAGTGACATTGTTCCACATTCCATAAAAAGACTCCGTATACTGTGAACTTGATCCATTACTGGGAAGACACCTTTGTTAACTGTAGTCCTCTGAACAGTAACGGTCCTTGATATCAAGCTACCTGGCACATCAGAATGAACAACGTCAACTGAGAGAAGTTGCCTGTCTGCAATCTCAAAAAAACGAACACGCTCAACAATTACTACAAACATTTCACAATGATTATTATGACGATAATTATGAATGAGTGCAGTTCTTTACCTGTGAACTCTGGGAGCCTCGGCAGTTGGACAAAGCTGGAGAAACAGCTCTGAAGCTCAGCTCGCCTAAATCAGCCATGACATTTAAATTGGAGTCTGTGGAAACACGTGTTCAGATTTAAACATGACTCAGCAGCTTTAAGTGGACATGAAGATGTGTTTGATGCTTTAATGCAGACACACAGTACAGACCTGTGTTCTTTGTCTTCACGTCGGTCGGTGACATCAGGCTGTTGTTGCTCGGTGAAGTCGGACTTTTGTTGCTCAGAGAAATCTTGAGCAGCTTCTTCCGTCCCACCACTGCAGCTGGCCTCAGGTTTTCCAGATCCACCTCGGCTGGATGATGAACTTCTGCAGCCCGAGTTGCTCTTTTCTGCTGCAGCTGCAACGCACCACCAGAGGGCGATAAAGGACAAGACATCAGCATCACCATAAAGCAGCTCCAGCTCAGACACAGAGATTGGAGACTAAAAAAAGCTCGTACATCAGATGTGTTGACCTGAGCAGCAGCAAGCCGAGCCAGACGAGCCTTCTCTTTACGGATCACTTTCCTGTCGCTCTCCTGATGCTGCTGCTCCACACAAACTTCCTCCTCCGCTCTGACCTGCTGCTCCTGCAAGGGAAAGTAAAAGAGGGTTTTAAAAGTATCAGGAGAAAGACAAGAGCTAAAGCAGTGAAACTAGAAGGTAAAGATCTATTTACCTGTGAACACTGGGAGCCTCTGTGGCTGGACAAAGCTGGAGAAATGGCTCTGAAGCTCAGCTCCACGAGGTCGACCACAACATTCAAATTAGAGTCTGTGGAAACACATAATTAATCAATACACTGATCAGAATCATGCTACATGTGTCCCTCTACTGGCAGCTATTAGAGGATATGGAGATGTTTTAGGTGTAATGTAGGAAGTTGTAATGAAGCCTGCGTGAGCACATAGTGTTGAATACAAACCTTTTCTACATTATGACACTATTTATGTGCAGTAGAGCTGCAACAGATGACTATTTTCACTGTCAATTAATCTGTCATTTATATTCTCATTAGTTTACTCAGTTGTTTGGTCTATAAAATGCCAGAAAATGCAAAAAAAAAGTCAACCAGTGTCTCACACAGCCCAAAGATCTTCACTTTACTGTCATAGAAGAATACAGAAAGCAGAAAATGTTCATGTTTTAAAAGCTCCAATCACAGATATTTGGCCACAAATTCAAAAGTTGACAACTAATTGATAAATAGTTGCACCAGAAAAAAGAAAAAAAAAAAAAACTTATTTGAGAATGTCTACAAATCCCTTTCCATCTAATCGTTCTTAGAGAATCCATAATATGAGGCACTGTATCTTCAAACAAGTAAAAATCAAACTTGTGTGTGAGGTTCAAACAGATGAACAGACCTGTGTTCTTAGTCTTGACGTCTGTCGGTGACATCGGGCTGTTGTTGCTCGGTGAGGCCGGGCTTTTGTTGGTCGCTGATATCTTTGGCGGTTTCCTCCGTCCCACCACACCAGCCTGCCTCAGACATTCCAGCTCCACCTCGGCTGCATGTTGAACCTCTGCTGCCCGCTGAGCTCTTTTCTGCTGCAGCTCCTAGAAGACACCACCAGAGGGCGAGCAATGAACCAAAGAAGGCATCCACACAGGGGCTTGGACCAAACAATGTTAGAATGTTCACATGAACTACATTTTCTTGTATATGTTGGGGTCACAGAGTTTATGTGACATTTAACTGACAAAGTAGATTTGGATTCAAACTGCATCCAAAACCTGGAGTTAATCAGTGTTTAGCTTCAGAAGAGTTTTCTGTCTTCTCGTCTTTTCATGTCAGTCCAGAAAGTTTCTGGAACTGTTTGAGTCACTGAAACTTCTAAAAGTAGGCCTGTTCTACAGACTGGGCATGACTACAAAGACGTGATTTCAACCAAAGAAGGAGAGCTGCATTATGGGAAGTACAGAATCCAGTGTCACACATATTAAGGACTAACAGTGACTCTATCTGAGCCTCTGCTGCATCAGTTCATCAGAACCGTCTCTTATAAGTCTCCAGTCTTTAGGTCATTACAGTAATAAATTGAACTCTCAGGCGTATCACAGTTGGGCACCTGGATGGCAGCGAGGCGGGCCAGTCGAGCTTTCTCCTCACGAATCCGTTTTCTGTCTTCGTCCTTCTTCTGCTGCTGCTCCAAGCGACCGTCCTCCTCTGTTCTCTCCTCCCACTCCTACAAAGGGAGACACGGACAATAGAAATATAAACTGGTGAAGACGATGGAGAATGAAAGGTAAGGAGCAAACAGCCTGGAGGAAGGCAGATACCTTTCTTTTTTTGAGCGTGGCCTGGCTGGTGTGATGTCTCGTGGCTCGGCGTCTGTACCAGCGCTGAATAGTGACTGCTGCCTGGTTCACCTGCTGAATGAACCTTCAGACAGAAAAGAGAAGCGCTGTGAGCCACACAACAGAACACTAAACACAGCAGAACTGTAGAAACAGTGCTGTGTGTTTGTGACCTTTCAGCCTCCTCCTCTGTCACCTCCCTCCTCCGGGACAGAACCGGGCTGCCTCGCTGAGCCGACACTGGAGACCTGTTGTTGGAGGTGGAGGACGCCGAGGAGAAATTCTTCTGGGACTTAGTGAGGGATCCATTTTCTAGGGACACCTCATCGTTTGCTGTGGCCTTCAGGATGTTACTGAAAGAAGAACATCATGGGAAAAATCAGAGAAACTTCAAGCATGACACCCAGATTTGATTGGGAAGTTGTTTTTATGCACATGAAAACATTTTAAATCTCCTTAACTTGAATTCTAGAGGTGCATTTGAAATTCATGCCACTTTAAAAAAAAAAAAAAGCATCAAAAGTACACCATTATCAGAGTCAGAAACTGTAAAAACAGAAATTATTGCTTAATTTTCAACTTTCCATGTTGAAACTAATCCCTGACTGTGCAGTTTCTTCTGGAAAAGGATCCAAATCTGAGTTGTTTTTTGGCCTTTTAAGCCTTTACTTTATAGGACAGTGGAGAGAGAGAGAGAGGAAACATTGGTAGAAGAGTGGGGGAACGACATGCAGTAAATGTTCATGGGTTGGAAACAAACCAATGGCTGCTGCTTTGGGGACGACAGTGCATGTTTGTGGGTCGCCTGCTCAGCCAGCTGGGAGAACCAAAACTACTTTATTTTACATGGCACAGTTTAAAACTATCCAAAAATACATATTCTGTAAAAAATAAAATTGATCAGAGCGACTGAGAAGCCATGACGGACTCAGCTTTTGGACTGTTGGGCTGAACTGCAGGCAGTGTTTGCACAGAGTAGAGAGGGAAATCAAACATACTGGATCATTCAAATAAACACACCATGGCTCAGAAACAGGAAGCAGAGGACATGGTTGTTGTCTGGACAGGTTGTAAAAACTGAAGTAATATCCAGGGGATGGGATCAGCAAGTTCTGATTCTAGCGGAAAGTTGTTGACGCGCACGGGGGGGGGGGCAGCGACTTCCAATCGCTGGGCCGTTTACAATCGTCGTTAACAAGCTATCGTTAACGTCGTTACCATCGCGTGGGAGTATCAGCGACAATAAAGTGTTCAAACTTGTGAAATCAGCGTTCAAATAAATGAAATCGGCGGAAATCCGTGGATCCGCGGTAAATTCCCATCCCTGAAAAAAAGCGGAATTCCGCAAATTCGCGGAAAAATCACATCCCTGAATATCTATACCCCAGTTTTACCCCCAGTGTAGGTAACACCTGGGGGCATTTGGCAAAGTAATGTACATGCTAACTGCAGTTTCTTTAACTTTTGTAAAGCAAATAATCTAAGAAATTCACCTTTCATTTGTCTTCTGTTATAATTTATGGCAGTCTAACTGTGTCATACTGCATTATGACAACATTGTATGACTACAACATTTCTGAGTTCTCTCTCCTTCTTCATGGTTGTTCTGTTTCCATAGAGGCGCAGGACTTTAGATTGCAGTGAAAAATGAACCCACAGTGAGTAAAAACATCACAGGCGTGAACTGAAGATGAACTGACATTGAGTGCAGGCTGGTATCAGTTGTGATGTAATAATAAACAGGATTTATCACTGAACCCGTGCCATGTGATTGCGATAATTACAGGACGTACTTGAAGGACGGCTTCTGGTTGGAGCTCTTCGGTGTGAGCGGCTTCTCAGAATAGTTGTTGTGTAAGATGGTGGTGACAGAGTTCCCCACAGCTCCCTTGTTGCTCCTAAAAAACAGAAAGAGGAACAATGAGACTCTCCAGTGGGCAGATATGAATCATAAACTGGGCTAAAGATGCTGAAAACATCACAGCTGCTTTCCTTCACTTCACCTCCTCCAGGCGTTACAGTAACTGAAATCTGAACACGCTTTGACACAGATTCTTACCGTGTTACAAACTCGGCCCACGCAGATTTTTCTCACTATTTTCATGGAGGAGAGACATTTGAAGTGTGTGGGTGGAAATTCCTGAAGCTACTATCAGCTGCTGTGATCAACAGGTATGAAACACGAGGAGCAGCTGGAGACAGAATGCAGCAGTGCCGGTAGTCGCCTGGACTATTGTGTTGTTTGTGTGCGGATGAGAGACGCTGCCCACCTGTTGTTGGCGGTGAAGGTGGCGGCCAGAGCAATGCCAGGTTCCCTCTTCTTCAGGCCGGTGGGGGAGTCGACGCTGCCGGTACTGCGGGAGCTGGAGTGGAGGGGGAAGGCTCTGGGCTGGTCGTCCTGAACACAGGACAACAAACACTCATATTACTGGTGTGAAACCTGACACCTTATAGTTGATTTTAGAATAGAATGCCTTTATTATCATTACACAACCAGACAGAGAGCTGCCCCTTAGAAGTGCAAACACATAAATACTACACAGCAAACAGTCTGCATTCATTCAGTACCAATACTGCACCAGTAAAATGCACTACAGTGTGTTGGATTCAGAGGTTGGATTCATGTGGGAGCTCAGGGCGGTTCAGGCTTTAGGGATGAAGCTGTTCTTCAGTCTATGGTACGGGGAGGCTAGAAATGCCTTTTGGAACAAAAAAAACACCCAGTTTAAATCAATCTCTAATGCAGAACAAGAAGACATCCTAGCTTTCTCTTTCTGTGCGATTTTGCTTCATAGGGCCACCGGCATTTTATGAAATACCACAATTCTGCTCAAAATTGTTATTTTTCTAGACAACGATCAATATACATCCTTGTATGTCTGACACATGAAAGGCTACGCTCATCCAGCCATAGACTATAGACTGTATATATAGTGGACGTAGCATCTGGCTCCAAAATTGAAGCCAACCCGGAAGTGTCAAAAACTTGCAATATCACGCCGTCCGCTAGGGTTGGCTCCAAAAAGCTTTTGCTCCATAGACCCCAATTCATCACCGGAAAAAATAAAATTTGATAGACTGATTTTCTACAGCTCAGGATTTTTTTTCCCGTTAGTTTTCATGGTCAAAATGAGAGATCAGGTGGCCGATCTTAAAATAAATCAATACTGAATTTTAAATAAATCGTTAAAGTTGGCGGAGCCAGGGGGCGTGGCTATACTTGATAGACAGTCTTGTCTGGAATGATTGACAGATCCTTTAGGGCAGAGAAGCCTCTGCGGTAAAATGTGGGTGGGATAAGAGAGTCTTCAGCTCTCAGTCTGGCCCGTGCATAGACTGGTCCTGCCCCTAGCTGCTCTCTGGTCCAGCCTGTTTGATGACGCTTTTTACGTCACTGGCTCCAAAAAATCCAAAATGGCGACCAGGAAGTAGCAAAATCCGGGCTTCATTTTCTCGGCGTTGAAACCAGCGGGTGACATCACGGTTAGTTCACACCTGGCTGAGACCTAATGTAAGGGGAGCTGCTCCATCAGTGTCCCTGTAGACCTGTCCTTGGTCCTCACACAACCTGAAGTTTGTCACCAAACTGTTCAGGAGGAAGCATCTTCTGCTTTCGTCCTTCAGCGTTGAACATCCTGAAGACATGGCTTGTTCTGGCTCGTGATACTGACGTATCTCTGGCAACTTCTGCCTTCAGTTTGGTTTTGATCACTGGCCTAGAAACGCTATATACGTTTCATGAAACCCGGTCATCATTATAGGTCTTTATCCTCACCTAAGTTCCTTAATTTCGTAACGTCTCTTTCTAAAACTTTTCAACCAGAGGAAAAGCTTCTGAAATAACAGTGTCATAGACATTATCTCTAACCCTAGCCCTGCCCAAATTACCTGAAAATAAAGCAAAAACCAACATGCAAGGTGTCCAAGAATAAATAAAATGAAGCACTTCAATTCACCTTTTGAAAAAAAAAAAAAGTCATAAAGAGCACAGATTTGAGGTAGAATACCCTACATTACTACTAATTTTTGTCTGTCAATCATGCTGCAAAGTCAGTATGTTGTGTGATCTGCCTGGATACAGAAACATAGCAGCTGGTTTATCATATGACAAAATGTTTAAAATGCTGGCTAAACTTACAACAATGCAAGCAACACAATACACGGAGAATTCTGGTTTTTGTGAGTGGTCATATGGTAATTTATTATTGTTTCTGGCCTATCAAGTGGCAAGTTTTCCTGAGAATCTTCTGGACAAACCACCAGTCTGATGAGCGACTGATGGTCAGCCTCCATGATTCTGATGATAAACTCTCATTGTGCGATTTAAAATGCACATATACGCCAGTAGCCAAAAGAAGCCGACTCTGTATACAAAATAAAGGTAAACAGTTGAGTTTTTATGGATACGTGGTTAATTTGAACTCATTACCGGCCTTTTGTAGAATTATAGCCCTCCCCTACTATTGGTTCAGGATTTGATGCCCCTGTAGCGCCTAGCAGAGGGAAACGGGTTGAACGGTGGAAAACCAGGACGTGAACCGGCAGCAGGAGGTCTCGATGTCTGTCAGGGAGGGGAGAGGTCAACCAACAATCTGCTGAGCTGCTTTAACGACCCTCTGAAGCCTTGCTGCAGCTAGACTTTGTATTATGGTAATGTTTGGAGCAAAAGGAGGTAACACGGGGAAAAACTGGGATTATTTTTAATACTTGTGATATTGACTACAGCTTAGTGCAGCTCGTACCCCTGAGATGTTACCATGAGACCAAATCCTTAGTGGCTGCACAATCTGCAGCGTATGAAGAAATCATCAAAAGACTTCCAGGATAAAACCAGTATTTTTGGCAGCAGGAGGAACAGACTCTCGGTGGACACTCCCACGTTTTTACAGCTTCAAACCAGTCAAACCCAGAGGTCTAACTTATTTACTGAATGTTTCCTCTGAGTTTGCTTCAGACTAACTGACAAACATCAAAGAAGTCATCAGAGTGGCTGCATTTGTGTGAACTGGTGGACAAGAGTTGAGTGTAAACTCAGCAGTTTGTGTGTCACAGATCTCAGCTCCAACATGTCAGATCATGTAAAAACAGCAGCTACCTTTGTGATCACCAACTGATAGAATTCTGTTTGCAAGTGTTCTGCTCCCAGCCTGTTCACCAACAAATAACCAGATAATCAAATAATAAAACATTCACAGATCATCTACAGATAACGTACTGGTTATTATTTCCAAGGAACCGATTTATGACTTGGACAGAAGGTACAACATCTGCTTTACTGCGGCGCTGTTGGGGTGTATATTAAAGTCTATCGGAGTGCAGCTGATGGTAAATACCAGGATGTTCCACGTGGTTCTGTCCGGTGACGTCTTGCTGAGACTCGCCAGCTTCTTGCGTCCATCTGAGCTGCTGTCAAACAGAGCCAAGTAGTCCTCGCTCTGGTCCTGACTGGAGAAAACAGAAACAAGACAGTCACCTCAAAGCAAACTATAGCATGGACAGACAGCAGAGGAGTGGGACAAAAACTGACCATTTAACGCAGGGAAGTCAAACGTACGGCCGACTTTGCAAAGAGTAAAAATACAGACATCAACTGCAAATTCTAAATTTTTCAAACTGTAAATTTTAAGCAGTTTCTAGATCTTGACGAGTTGTTTTGATCATTAAGTAAAATACTTTATCGTTCAGTTCCACATAACTGAAACTCAGTGTTTTGTGTCTTTGGAAACACTCTGATCTGTTGTAATGTTTAAATGAGAAACTGAGGCATAATGTTGCTGAAATTTAACTTTTTATTAAGAAACTTCAGGTTGTTCATAACATTTTGTAAAAAGATAATTCAATTGAGTTGTGGTTATCTATCGGCTGCTATGTTGTGATGTAACTGGACTGAACGTGGCCCCTGAATTAAAATGAGTTTGACACCGCTGCTTTAACATGAAAGCTGTAAGCTATTAAAACCCTTAAAATGTCAGAAAATGAGTAATAATCCGTTTAAAATGACTTTCTTTGTTCAAAACAACTAAAAAATGGTCCAAAAGAACTTAAAACTAGGGCTGGCTTGAATAGTGGTTTCTGGCCTTCGATTATTCAGGCCCTATTAAAGACGAATATCTGAATATTCGTTCCGCCCTGTAACGTCCGACGGGGACGCTTCGTTTATGCAACGAAGTGAAGCGTGACGTCAGAGTCGGCAGCCACCCAGCCATTTGGGTGGTGGTAACAAACATGAATGGAGGAGCCGAGATGAGCCGAAGAACACGGGGGGATGAGCCGAAATAGGCCGAAGGCAAAGGGAAGAGACGAGCTCCGAATATTTTCGTCTGGGGGGAGGAGGGGGTGATCACATAGACATATGTGTATATGTTTATGTGATCACACGACGAGATGAGCAGATATGAGCCGATGTGGGCCGAAGGCAGAGGGAAGACAGTAACGCCGCATATTCTTTCCGCCCGGTAACGTCCGACCGGGGAGGGAATATTCGGATACCAAAATTAATATCCGGATACCGCCGTAGCGGACGAATATTCGGGTCCACCCCTACTTAAAACCTGTCCAAAACAAGACTTTGTTCAAAATAAGTCAGAAATCCTCCAAATTCACTTAAAATCAGTCCTAATTACAAAAATAATTCCAAAAGGACTCAAATTTGGCCCAAAACTACACAATACTAACGTAAAAACTGTGCAAAATGACTTAAAAATGCCCAAATGAATGAATACATCCATTTTGGTTTGTCTAAACATCTAAAAACTGGAACCTTGTCTGGTCAAACTTTCCACAACCAGATTCTACTGATGTTAGAGCCTCAGCAGTTGGTGAAATGCCAACCAAAGACTGCATTTTAGTAGAAATATGGGTCCATCCATAGATATACATTCATAGGAACTTTATGGAGACACTATACCATCCCCAAATAAACAATGTTGACTTTATTTTCATTTGCTAAGATCGGGAATTACTCAATATTGTCATTTTAGACGACTGATGTGTTCCTGGAAAGGTTTCAGGTCATTTTGAAACAGGGTTTTAACTTATTTTGGATATTTTGGGCTAATTTTGGACATGTTTCAAGTCATTTTGTCAAATTTCAACTATTTCTATGCAATTTTCACAAATTTTGGACAGCTCTTCAGTTATTCTGTTGAGTTTTGACCCACAGGTTTCAAATCTGTCACTAAAGTGGATGAAAGTAGCTCAGTTTTCTCACAGCAAGACGCTTAGCGACGCACGGCACACAATTAAAAAACTCCACACAAAGCAGAACCTCCAGTTGTGGCATGTAGTGGCAGCTTTTGGGAGTAAATGTTGTAATGACAGCTGCAGGAACCGGTCCCCTCCTCTGACGGCCCTGAAGCTCTGGAATCCAGCAGCTGACTCTGGCTGAGGGGAACTCCGTGACGGATTCCGTGTAAATGCACGCATATGTTGATCCCGGCGGCCCGTCGCTGGGCCTCCAAATAGCCTTTTGCTCCATGATGAGCACAGATGTAGGGTGACCTGCTGCCTGGCCGGGCCACTGCTGGTATCTGTGGAGGGCGTCTCTGTCTGTGTAAGTGTATACATGAGAGTGTGTGTCTTTGGAGGGGGGAGTGAAGCCAGCTGGCTCAATGAAAAGCAACGTGACAGCACTATTCAGGCAGCACATTCCTCCACTTTCTGCTGCACAACTGAGTGACGCTCAGAGGGGAGGAAGCGGTGGAGAGGGGTGCTGACTGACCTGATGACAGGACTAAAGGACTGCAGGGGACTCAGGGGGGCACTGGGGGTATTTAGAGTGTCTTTAAATTTAAAGCCCCTCAGTTTTGCATCCTCAGGAGGCAGAATGAGGAGGGGGACGGAGGCAGCTGCCGGACAATAGAAGCAGAGCGTGCACACACACTTCTCTTTTCACCGGCTCCTGGTGCTGGGGGTAACCTGACCCCAGAGGCCCCGGCCCTCCCCCTCCAACACGGGACAAAGCCGGTCCCTGCACCCCGTGGCCCCAGCAGCAGCCACCCGGCTTCCCTCCACTCTTTATCAGGATTTATGCAGGAGCCGCCGCGCCACAGTTCCCATTGTCTGAGTCGCCGGAGCTGCAGGGCTGCCAGCTGTTGCTCGCTGAAGAGAGGCGCTGTGGTTTAAAGAAAGCTGGAGCTGCAGGGACGGTCCGCCAGTAACACGAGCGGCGCCGCTTCATTATCTGAGAACGGACGCATTCTTTTCTGACACTTCCAAAAACACGTCCTTCATATCTTGGGAGCGTGTGCGTTACTGTAAAGGTCACTTAATGATCTAACTGAGAACCAAAGAGCAAGTTCTGCCTGAGGCTTCGCAGGGCTCACGTGTCAGCACATTCTGTTCCGTATACACATTAACGCGTCAATGTCAGCGATAAGAAATGAGGGAGATAGGTTGGAGGCAGAGAATTAAGTCAAAGTCAATCTAATTTATGCAGTGTATGAGCTGGACCAAAGCGCACATGAGGACTAAAAGACAAATCAAATAGAAGAAATCAAATATTAAGAGGAACAACAGCAATAAGAGGTGAAGTCAGGGTGTCAGGCTGAATCAAAGAGAGTCTTAAGCAGAGATTTAAAAGTTTCTAAGCAGCTCCACTGCCTGTATTTTTTTACATCCCCTCTAACTGGACAGAGATGCTGGAACTGTAAGGTGGTGCTAATCTGTTTAAAACAAACAATAAAATCTGAAAATCAATCCTGAAACGAACAAGGAGCCAGCGGATGGAGGACAGTCTTGACTTGAAATGATTTCTTCTAAGAATCACAATAGTCTGAACACATGGTGATACAGGCATGAACAACTTCTTTAGCTCTCTAGGAGGAAGTCAGGGCTTTATGTTGGCTAAAAGTCTGAAAAAAAAGCTGGTTTTGATGACTGAAGCTGATCTGGCTGTTGAATCTGAGTTGTTACCGGATCAGGAAGAGTGTGAGAGAGTGTGTGTGTGTGTGTGTGTGTGTACCTTAAGCTGATGTTGGCCTGCTGGTTGACCTGAGTGGTGCTGTTGGAGCGCCTCAGGTTCTTGATGGAGCGGGAGCTACCAAAGCTGGCGTCGCCCTGTGGATTTAAATTTAAATGCAGATGAATTAGAAGACTAGTTTGGAAAGAGGATTCTGAAACAGGCCGTTGAGAGGACAGTGCTGCTTCTCTTATTCGGGCATCTTGATGCGATTATCTTCTAAAGAATCAGCCGTTACTCACCAGCGTGTTGCGTTTCCCTCTGCTGTCTCCCGCCACAGAGACCGACACCGACCGAGAGAAGTACTTCCCTGGCGAGGCGCTGCTCGGCCGCTTGGACATGGAGAGCTGGGAGCCTGATAAGCTGAGGTCCAGGGCATCTCCTGACACTCCTGTGGGGATGGATGAAGGGCTGCGTGTCGTATGCATCCTTTGAAAGCCTGGAATAGAGCAAATGAGATATTAGAAAGACGCAGTCAGCCACACAAGCTACTTCCCTGGAGACTCAGTGGGTACAACCACAACAGCAGAGGAAATAACAGCCACTTTCCCCTGACTGTTTAGTCTCCCACGGTAACCAACAACAAAAGCTGCCACTATTTTTACAGCAGCTGGAAAAGTCTGACAGCGCCGAGAGAGATGTACAAATTGACTGCTGCTAAATGTTTATTATGCTAGCTACAAATCAAGCTAGTTACAGCACACAAGAGAAGTGAGTAAAATCCTGTGCAACATGTCAGCTGATTCTAAATTGTATAAACTCTCAATAAATGCATCATTTCTAGGTTGAACAGTAGAGTTTTTACTCTGAGGACCAATCAAAAACAAATACTTTAGGGAGACAACACTGAAAATACAAGAACCAACAGCAGCAAACCTCTGAGCACTGAAGCAAAAAGGAGCTCATCTGTGATTTCCAATAAACCAAACTGCATAAACATAGTTAGAAAATGAGCTGTGAACCACAGAACTTTCTCTGTTTGGGACCTATGGGCTGTGTCTACAATAGAATCACCTTTATTGTCATTGTACACAAAAAACAACAAATTTGGTGGGTGCATCTCACCATAGTGCACTTAAAAAACACAAATATACAATAGGCATTAAACAACATAATGAAAAGTAACACTACTTGCATGTCTGCATCATGGCTCCATTTGATGAAGAAATGCTAGAATTTTTTAAAAATCTGACTGTGAGGTCAACAAAAATACGCAAAAGGAAACAGGAAGGTCAGTGCACACGTTTAAAGAAAAAATCTGTGTAAGAGTTGCAGCAGTAATGAAGAGGTAGAGAAGGAACCAAAGTACCACTAATCAGGGCTTCCTCCTGAAATGACTCCGCAGACGGTGAACTACTTTCACACTGTAGCTGTAAAAACAAGTTGGCAGCTGCTTGAAACTTGGCACAGGAGTTATCGATGGAAATCAGAGTTTCTGTGACACAGGTGGGAGCCAAGAATAGAGCTGCACTTGCTGTTTGGCACAAAAGTGCAAAATGATACCTTTCTTTAAAAATGTTTATTTTTAAAAACATGAAAAGAAAACTGATGAGTATGGGAGCACATTTACCAAGATAAATTTGTTGGTCTCAGATGAGTCCAGGACATTTGGTGTTAATCTGGTCAGAACTACCACAGTGAACGCACAGATGCATGTTGTGTGTGGCTATTTTGAGTCTCTTTGTGGCCATTTTGTGCCTTTTTTTGTGGTCGTTTCCATCAGTTTGTGACCCTTTGGTCTAGGGTTAGCCTACCACAGTGGACACATAGTTGTGACAGTGAAGCACAGAGGTGGAAGTGTGATGGAGTGGAGCTGCATGAGTGGAAAAGGTGTTGAGGAGATGCCATGATAATGTTCACTTTGTAAAAGCTTGGGAGAGGAAGAATGTTAACATGATAACCATCCGAAGCACACTGTCAAAATCACACCAGTTTTTAACCGTCGTGTCGTCCTGCGGGTCAAACTGACCCGTTTTAAAATATGGGAAAAAAATATTTTCCACAGTGAAACTTCTGATGTCCACATTTTCAACATTTTGGGGAAGTTTTTGAACATTTTTTGGTGGAAAAAAGAAATGTTAAAAAAATGTTTCTTAACATGAAAAAAAAAAAAAATCTACCAAAATCCAGCGAAATGGATTTTGGTTGATTTTTTGTGAATGTTCTTAAGAAAATTTTGGAAGGTTTATCAATATATATGTAATCACTTTAGACATTTTTAGGATTTCTTTTGGAAGATTTTTACAAATATTTTGAAAATATTTACAAAAATTTTGTTGCCTAATTTGAGGAATTTTTAAAAATAACACTTAAAGGGAAACTTCTCAGGAATTATTGGAATTTTCTTCCTGAAGGTTTTAAACATTTTTTTTTTTAGAAATTTAAGGAATGTTTTTTTTTTGCAGAATTTTGTATTTTTTTCAGACAAGGAAACAATATTCTTTATTGTGCCGAATGAAGAGAACAGGAGGATTAAAAGAAGGAAAACTGCAACAAGTATGTCGATGGAGTCCAGCATGTTTGGCTTTAATCTGGTCAAGACTACCACAGTAATCGCATAGTCCTGACAGTGAAGCATAGAGGCATTTTGTGTGGAGATGATTTGGGTCTCTTTGTGTTCATTTTGTGTCTGTTTTCATCAATTTATGGCCATTTTGTCTCTCCTGCCCAGGACTACAACAGTGAACGCATAGTCCGAACAGCGAAGCACAAAAGAAAAAGGTGTTGAGGAGATGATATTTACAGATGGACAAGATAACTCCCACTTTGCTAAAGCTTGGGAGAAGAAGAATATTAGCATGACAACCATCCGAAGCACACTGCCAAAATCACACTAGAGTTTTTAAAAGGAAGGAAAACTACAACCTGGCCAAGTATGTCGCTTGACTCGAAAAGTAGAGCAAAACAACCCCTACAGCAAAGAGCAGCTGAAAAAATAGAGTCTGTAAAGAATGGCAGAAGATCTGTCCAGAAATCTGATATGTGGCATGATGAAGAGAACTGTTTGCCATCAGAAATAAAAATGGACAAACGAAGCACTGAAAATATAAGGGTTGAATCCAAGTAATGAAGGTATACTGAGTCTCAGTGCATTAATTACCTACTGTGGGGTCTGTAATTCTAATTTAGCGAATCTAAACTGTGTATAATTTTACTATTAAGGCTGTACATAAAATGTAGTTAGCATTCTTGCTAAAGTGCAACACAAAACTATGTTTAACAGTCAGCTTACTCCAGCTAGTTACACTTTGACAGGTGTATGTTTGTTAGCTCCGTTAGCTAACGTTACAATCTTCCTATCACAAAAAGCAAGCAAACAAACCCGATACTAGTAAATAACAGATTAGTAATCGGTAGCTAGCAAATTGGTAACTTCTCGGTAAGCTAACACCCGTTATACCGTCAATAACGGTGAACGTAGACCGAAGCTTTGCATCGTTACCTTGTTGACTGGGACGAATTAATCCCAGCTGCTTCAATTTTTTTATATATATTTTGCACCTTAACACCGCTAAAACACGAGAAGTTATTGATTTACTTCCTCGTTTCAAGTGTCAAACTTAAGCTAACGGTTATATTCTGGTCGTCAGTCACGCCGAAAGTAAAAAATAAAAAATAAAAAAATGAAGTCTGGTGTATTCAGAGCATTTCTAGCTAACAGTTATAAAACACATCAACGCCCCCTTAACATAAAGAAAAAAGAAAAACAGGAGCTACTTACTTCAAAAGCTGGATGCCACCATAGCTGAGAAGCTCCGGTTGTGTTTTAATTCCCGTTAAATCCTCAGATGAGCGGTGAAAGTGTCCGCTGACTGTCGGGACTAATACTGGGATAAATAACACCATCTCTGTGGTAACACACGCACAGGCTCCGCCCTTCTGCATCTCGGATTGGAGGACACCCAGCAACGTCTCTTCATTCTTTCACCCGATTGGATGAGGGGAGCCGTCCGTTTACGGAGCGGATTCAAAGAGGAGTGTCGCAGCAACGGTTTGGTTGACTTTGCAAAGAGATGACAAATTGACATTTTTCCAACTTTTCCAGTGTTGGGAAATACTTCCAAAGAAAACAGTATTCCAGTTTGTTCATTTTTATTTCTTCCTTGACATCTTCTCAACAGACCGGGCATAATATAAGACATCTTACTAATTTAACTGTTTACATAGTTACATCACATTCAACCAGAATCTGTCCTCTCATATGGAATGAATTAATTCTTCACTGTTAATCTTAATCCAGATGTTCCAGAAATAACTCAGCTCAGAGTCTTAAGGATCTGGAAACACTGGAGGCTCAGGCTAGCCTCGGAATCTTTACATTTTAACATGACAATTGCAGCATTTTCAACTTATTTTAGAATAAAATAATATAAATTGAGAGACACTAGTAAAGCAAAGCCCTTAGCTCATGGTACACCATAATATAGTGAGAGCAGAATAGCTAAAACTAGAGCTGTGTGCCTTGGGATTTGTTGTATTTATGATGATTTGCAGTTATAATTATATATAGAGGTGTGCGTTGGAAATACTTGGGAGACTGAGCCTTTAAATAGTCTGGAATTAGAGATGCAGGTAAGTTCACCCATATATCACAATAAATCAAAGTAAATAAGTAGTGATAATGAGAGCAGACAAAAAACAGAAAATTTTGTGCATTTTTAAGCTAATGATAGCTTGTCGAAGCACAGCAGCTTACAATAAAAGCAATAAAATGTGTTTTTGTTGCTACTTGGCTACCTGTTGTCATAGTTTTATTGACTAGAGAAAACAAATCTTCACAACAAAATGCTAAGAAAAATATTTTAGAAAACAGATAAGACTTTTCAAAGTGTCCCCATGTTTTTAATCAACTATTTAACATTATTTTCAAGTGATTCAACACATGATTGGAATGATAATAATAGATCACAGCTATTTCTTTGAAGTATTCGTACTTATGTAAACAAAAGGGTTTTTGATCGAGGGCTTTTTAGAAAACATTCAGGGCCGAACGGCGGAAAGGCACATTGGAACGCAATCCATCATATCACATGAAATTAATTATGCGATTACTGACAGTCAGTCTTAATGCAGATGTTCCAGAAATACTTGAGCTCTCGGCACAAACACTTTATCTCCTCTTAAACTCCACAGCTGCCCTCCACACGTCAGCGCCTCGACCCAGGGTGATCTCCTCGGGTAAGTCCTCGAGCCCCAGCAGAGGAGGAAGGTCTTTCTGCTCCAAATGGCTCTCCAAGGTGGACCTGATGCTGCAGACAGAGACAGCAGGGAGGGAGGACACCAACAAAACAACTGTTAGCGCTGCGGCCATTGTTTTCTCTGCCCAGCTGCTGCTTCAATGGGAGCGACCTGTGGCCGAGGGGGATACAACTAAAGCCACTTTCTCCTGACAGATGGCCGCCTGAAGGGGTCACGCTCTGCTCCTGGGAGTCAAAAGGCTCCAAATCCCCAGGGACAGACCTCCACACTTACTCTGTTTAAAGCTGCCCAGAATCAATGGATTCCTATAGACCAGGGTGGTAATCTGTCAACTGAATGGGCACACTTCTTTTAAGGAATATCTGTAAAAACACCCCGAGGCCAAACTAGAGAATGAATGTCAATAATGGGCCTGCTCTGGGCTTGTTTTACCATTTGTTGTAACCTCCAACTGAACTCACAAATGGTAAAATCACAACAGAGAGGTGGATGCAGATGCTTACTCCCAGTGTGGTTGGTAGGCCTGGTCGGGGACGGCGTTACTCGTCTTCAGCAGCAGAATTTCGTGCAGCTCCAAACAGAAAGTGTCGACATCCGTGACGGCGAGGAAAGCCTTCAGCGCCTTCCTCTCCTCCTCCGACAGCTTCTCCTGGAACTTAGAGGGCAGCTTCTGAAACGGATCCTGCAACAAAACCACCAACCAAGTGTAAAAAATGCGTGAAGCTTTCTAAATCTTCATAGCTGCAGCTTCTGGAGAAAGAATTCCTGACGTTCAGGTTTTATTGGGGTCAAACTCTGAGCTCCTGCCACACTTTCAACGGACCACAGCCGAGAAAATTTAACTCTCTGCGGTTTGGTTTGAGGTCAGCCGGTAGCCATGGCGAGGTCATGAGAGGTCACGAGTGGAAGCGCTGATTTAAATTAGGCGGTCACCGTGGCAGAGATTCCTTCACGGATTTCTGGAGAGCGCTGGCTGGTTTCCAAACCCTGCTGTGATTCTGTGTTCTGTTCACCACCACATTCAGTAAATTCCTGGAGTTTAACATTTTATTGGTACTTACTTGCTTCTTGTGCAGCATCAGTTCAGATTTCCAACAAGTCAGGAGCTGCCAGGTGAATATGCTGTGCTCCAGTTTGCTCTCTCCGAGACCCTGAAGTGAAACAGTTTCATGTTAAATAGGCTCATAGTGGTGGGTTTTTATTCTTACAGTTCAGCCCCTTGGTTACAGCTCATGTATACTTCAGATTTTAGTTGACTATTTGGAATGCAGACTGTACAGTTTTAAGTGTTTTTGCAGTATTTTTTCTGCTGCAGTCATTGATGTTCATACATTTGAAGAGTTTATTTGCAAAAACAGGTAACTCCGTTTTCAGAAAACTCATTATTTATTGTTTACTTGAGATAATAATAATTACACAAATAATTTCTTTTTCCTCTATTTTGTCATGTATTTTTCTACAGAGTCAAACCCACTCAACTTCAGTTTGACTGATATTATCTCAAGTAAACAATAAAAAAAAAAGTTTTCTGAAAATCTATCAAAACGGAGTGATCTGTTTTTTCAAATGAACTCTTCATTTGTTCATACTGCAGACGTCTGAAACAAGGCAGTCATTTGTATGTGTGCTGTTAAGAACAATTCATTACTGCAGTATTTGATTTATCAGAGATCCAGTGGACTTCCTGAGTGTACTGTTAAATGTTTCACAGAGGCGTGACCACAGAAAAATACTCCACGCCCTGTTGTTAACATCGATGGCTGTCAGATAGTTTGGGCAGATGGAAATAAATCAAAATGAGAAGAGATATTACCGGAAAAATACAGTTTTTTATACCGGGTCAATTTCAAGATTTAGGGTTATTATGCTTCCAGAACATTTCGTCTTTCAGACTAGTGGAAAGAAAACATCCAAAAAAAGACATTTAGGTGTTTAGTTTACTGCACTTTGTCTCTTTGTCTCAAAATTTTAAAAAATAAATAAATCTCCTACGCTGACTCACATATCTCAACTAATGTCTATATTCTGAAGGTTAATACTGAGAGGTTTCTTCAGATATCATTCACAGTCTGATTTATAGACATTTTCAGACACTGTTGGCAGTATGTTCTGATTTATGGAGCGAAAAAAAGAGACATCCAGAATGCCCTCTGTATAAACCTTTTACTCTAACGTCGACAAAATGGAACTAGAATTTAGATTTTATTGGTTTTATCCAATGTTAAGACTTCTGTTCTGGTAATGTATGTAAAGTAGGACATTTTTAGATATATAATGCTTCACATGCATATTAAAAAATACATTTTCAAAAAACCGTTAATATAAAAAATTAAATAATTGTCTTCTTTGGAGGTTTCCATGTGAGATCTAAAGATGTGATGTGTTTCCAGACTGTTTCTTGTAAAGTTTTTACATATTTGAGCAATTCTTTATGAAGAAAGTTCCCTGAGATTAATAAAGTAATTCTGACAATAAACCAACTAAACTAGACCGATAAAGTACATCATTTCTGCTTGTTTTGGAAGTCAGTTTTCATATTTGAAAGAACTTCCTGCACACTAAAGGCTGTTTACAGTGTTACATTCCAAATATGAGATAAACGTTTACTACGTGATGTGTTTTAAAGACTTAAAACATGGAAACTGTTGCTGATATTCCATTTTAAAAGCTGACAAAGATCCGATTATGGCAAAATGAACATTTCTGTTTTGCTAATTTCCAGAGAACACACTTGTGTCAATAAAGTAATCTATAGCCGGTGCTTTCATGAACAGAAAAACAACAATAAAGGGTGTTGTAACCAGTAGAAAATGAGATTAATATGATCTCATTTTTCTGCATGGAGGTCCTGTAACCTGGAGGTTTCTACCTTTGCCACAGTGCTGGAGATCTGCGGCCCCATCTGCAGAGAATCAGTCAGAAACGACAGCAGCTGACTCTGAGGATTTCCACCCGTTTTGCCGAGGAAGCGGAGGCCGATCTCCACCACGTAAACAGCGTCGCAAACGTCGGTGAAGGATCTCAGTACGGTCCTCATGGCGCCGCCCACCGAACCCTTCAGAGGCTCCTGTGACACAGAGAAACCGTTGAAAGGAGAGGACGGGAGGAATGTGACCTCTAACAAAGTGTGAACATTCTTCAGCTGGCATCAGTCAGTTCCACATGAAAACACTAGAACATGGTTTCACCTGATGGATCTTTTCTCTGACTTCTGTTAGAACCACAGAGAAGTCCTGCAGGTATCTGTTCAGGTACCTCGATGTGTCCTGATAACAAAGAGAATCCATTCAGCAGAGGGTTTGGTGAATCTACATTCAGCTGTGAGATTAGTTTGGATTCTTACCGCCTGGATGAGAGGTTTTCCGGCCAGGAAGCGGCGGCTCAGCTGGGTTTGGATGCCTCTCAGGTCGTAGCTGCTGTCGGTCTCGCCACCTTTCTTTAAGGTGTAGTGGCAGTGGGCCAGAACCAGCGGCAGCAGCTCCCTCTCCGGGTGGCACAGAGCCAGCTGGGTCTCTGAAACCCTCTCTAAAGGAACGCTGTACTCACTGAGGAGAGAACACAGCAGAACATCCATGACGGACTGTAGAGGACTCCCAAACATACACAGTTTCTACGACATGAATGTAAATCAGAAGGCGATACTTTGAGATCGGATAGTGTAACTCCAGACCGTTATCATTTTATTCTTTGTGTAGATGATCACAGATTAGGCAAGATAAGTTAAGACAAGACAAGACAAGTTAAGATACAACAATAAAAGACAAGTTAAGATACAACAATAAAAGACAAGTTAAGATACAACAAGAAAAGACAAGTTAAGATACGCCAAGAAAAGACAAGTTAAGATACAACAATAAAAGACAAGTTAAGATACAACAATAAAAGACAAGTTAAGATACAACAAGAAAAGACAAGTTAAGATACAACAATAAAAGACAAGCCAAGACAAGACAAGTTAAGATTAGACTAGACAAGACAAGATAAAACTTTACTAATCCCAAAGAAAATTCTTGGGCCAGATATTGCTCAGAAAAAACAAAAAAAATTACATAACATAAGAAAAGCAGTGCCTAAAAAATAGAAAAGACAACAGTAGTACGGTTTTAACATGTCATTTTAAAGGTCCGGTATGTTTCAGGTAATTCCTTGGAAGTTCTCTTTAAAATTTGCTAAAAAATAGCCATAAATCACTGAGATATTTTCAAAAATGGGCTCCAAATTTGGTTTTAACTACAACAGAAATGATAAGTGGTATTTGTTGACCATTCTCATCACCAATCCATACCACAATATCTGAATAAAATCATATATATTTGATATCAAAAAATATTGATTAGATTATTTAATAGTTTGACATTTAACATTTTATTATTTGGCAGAATTTACAGTGTATGGAGCTTTGTGTTAGTTTTATTTTAGGTGGGATCAAACGATAGACGGTCCACACTGATATGGAGCCTTTTTAAGCTGAGCGAGGTTCTGTAAAGAAAACTTTGGAAGAAAAAGAAGTAAACTGTATTTTGGGACAGACTAAAAGTGGACTGACCTGCCCTCCTGGCGTCTCGCTGTCCTTGCTTCTCTCACCAGACTGTTGTGAGTCTCGGACAGAAAGTCGACCAGAGTTCGGAGAATCGATCCCGGTCCACGTCGGCTCGGAGTCAGAAACTCTCCGGAGCTTTCGGACGTCACCTCCTTCTCACACAAGTTCATGTCCACACCCAAATCTGCTGCTGCAAGAAACATAATTATAAAAGAAGGTGAATGACAACACTGTTTATGAAATAATCTTTAATCCAACATGTAAGCCTCCTTATTTTCCTTTAAAGTAAAAAATACACAGAATTAGGCTTCACTTTTTTCTAAAATAAGACAAAAAAACATGCAATCTTTTCACGTTTTCACTAAATATTTTGACACCAAACACTGAAGACGACACATCATTTACATTAAACACGGACGTCAAACCGGCTGAGTGCTTCTAAACTGTGATTTTTTTAACACAGAATATCCTTTTAAAACACTTTACTGGGCTAGAAAATGTTGCTACACATCATTCCTCATATGTGTGCTTTATTCATAAAATAAATGTGCAGTTCTAGGAAACAATTCCTCTTAGATTTATTTTTACAAGAACTGTGTTTCAAATGATTGTAAATAAGAGCCTAAGTGTAATGTTTCCACTCTGACAGTAAATATTAAAACACCAAACGCTCCAGATGTCGGACTGTTGATAATAAACATGAGGAACTTGATTTTAAACACTGAGTATCGTGTTTTGTTGTCATAATAAATCATAAAAATGAAGCCAACTTGCATTCAAGCAGCTGCATGTTCAGTTTAAAGTCCTACTGTAGGAATAGATGCCAAATGAAGTCAATTACCTCTTTTAAATCACTTTTAAAATCATATTTCTGGTGCATAGAGCGCTCAGAATGAGTAAATAACTACTTTACACTGAATGTAAATAGAACAAGAGTTAACAGTAACTTTCCCTCAGAAAAACGCCTCAAACAAAGCTGTGACTTTTAGCAGCTGTAATATTCATATTATTCTAGTAGGAACAGTGTTTAATCATAACGTGCTTACAGTTGTTTGCCACCTCTGCTCTCAGACAGTTCCACACTTTGATGAATCTGTCGACTCTCTCAGCCAGAATCTTCTTCTGGTATCCTTTAGAGGAGGAGAATAAAATTCAGTTTGTGCTGCTGCTGCCGGTGTTAAATTAAAGACCACAGATCAGATGGGTGACGTACCTGCTGGTATCTGCTGTAACATCTGAGCGATCGTCTGTTGGGTGGATTCTGAAGTCAGAGGAAACACTCTGAGCAGGTCCGACTGTAGAGCAGCCAGCTCAGGTAGGTGGTGCAGCTGTCGCACACAGTGGATCTGAGATAAACAATAAAACATGCACGACAAGATTTAAAATCCACATGAAGCCAGAGTTTACAACAACGGAATCACACGAGGAATTTAATATTTAATCATTTAAAAGCTTGAAAATGTTTTGTTGCTTTGACTCTTGTGGTGAAAAATGAAGCAGCGCACAGTGGGAAGACAGAAAATTCAAGAAACTACTGTTTTGCTGCTCTAAATAATTCAGTTAAACGTTATTGAGATTGAACCAGTTCACAACACGAGCTTCCAGCTGCACACATCATTGTAAAAACACAAAATTAGACAAAAAATGTGTCCACAATGACATAAATCTAGTCAACAATTACCCAAAAACAGTCCAAAATCTTCTCTAAAATTCCTAAAATGTGTCTAAATTGTGTCTGAAGTTAGGTGAAATCCATCTAAAATGACTGAAGTTTATCCAGAATTGATCCAAAATGACAGAAAAAAAGTCTAAAATGACTCAAACGTGTCCAAAATAAAGTCCAATTGTATCCTTAATGACTATTATGTTCTCAAAATGACTCAGAATTAGTTTAAAATCTCATCTTGTCAAAAAATTCATTAAAAAAATTCCTAAAATGTGTTAAAAATTTGGTGAAATCCGTATAAAATGGCTCAAGTTTATCCAAAATGAGTCCAAAATGACTGAGTGGATGACCAGGTGGTCTCGTTTACCTGGGGACCACACGGCACCAGGATGCATTATGGGAACAAGGCAAGCCGGCAGAGGCAGTGTGATGCTTTGTGAAACCTTTGGTCCTATGTGCCGCCTAGCTCAGCATTGCTGCACACCATCTACACCCTTTTATGGAAGCGGTTCTTCATTTAACCCGTCTAGAAACACATAACTAACTCCCTGGTAAAGCTGGTCTTTGTTTCTGGTCATATCTCTTTGTCCTCCTTACTTCATGTCTTTATCTTCAGTAATGCTAATAAAAAAGGGAATACCAGAAAACTAACACCCTCAGACACTCAGGACTCGTGACATGTGGTGCCTGATTATAACAGATGATCGATACCTTTTTCATGAACAGGCTGAGCAGCGGTAAAGATCTTCCTCTCTGCGTTTCTGCCACCAGCTGAGAGAATCGTTCCACCGTCATCGTCTCCGGCAGCGTCCAGAAGGAGGATCGATGCGTCGGACAGTCGGAGGGAAGCGGCAGCATGCTTCCAGGATCCCTGAACAGCAGAGTCATCAGAGGGCTTCCAGAGAGTCCACCGTCAGCAGAGATTCTGTCCTGAGCTTCAGACAGATTCTTCTGCAGATTCTGAAAACAGGCAGAGAAAATAGTATTTCATTTATATGTAAAACTTGTCAATATATGCGCAACATGTCATCTTTTGGGTGCAGTTTTTCTTATTCACGTGTAACAGATTTATACAATACTTCAATTTCATGTGTCATGTTAATTGCAATATTTCTTTATCTTGTGTAATATTTCAATTTCATGGTCATGTGTAAGCAATATATCTTTCTTTATTATGTATGTTATTACTTCACTACCTTAGAATCATGGCCAGTTACACTTATTACTTTTCTATTTTAGTCTTAATTTGGCTTCCTTATTTTTTTTTTAATTTTCCTAGTTATTATCATGCTTATATTTTATTGCTTTACTAGTAAACACGTGATGTATTTTGTTTTTCTGAGCGATTTCCAGCAACAGAATTTCCTTCAGGACTGCTAAAGTTTTGTCTCGTCTCAGTTACAGACTTTTAAATCCGTCCTCCTCCTTACCTGAAGAACTGGGTTGATGCCAGAATCACAGACGAGCTTCTCCCACTGCTGCCGTCCTTGTCTGGAGGACAGATCAGCTCCTCCACCGCGGGAACCTTCATCAACATTCAGCACAGTTAGTGTTTTTACCAGCAGAGGCAGAGACGTAAAGGTCATAAAGTCAGTGATACCTGTGGAGAATCTGGTCAGAATCAGATGGACGGTAACCGCCGTGTCGTCCATGTTCTTATCCAGAGTCTGACCCAGAACCTTCAGGTCCTTTTCAAGGTGGCTCCACAGGAAGGCGAGGACGTTGTTCGGTCTGGGATGGATCATGTCCTCAACGCTCTACAACCAAACAAACAACAACACAGGTGAACTGTCTGTGGATGCTCTTATTGAAAACATCAGATTCAGATGGAAGTGGAGTCTCACTCTCTGATTCCTGACGGCGCCCTGAAGCATGGTGAGGTGAGTTAGCAGCCTCAGGATGCAGGACTGAGCGTAAGTCATCTGTCTGTCAGGAGCTTCAGACCTCTGCTGAGCTTCTCCGAGGACGTGTCCGGTCCGAGTCTGATCTCTGACATTTTAAACACATTAAACACAGACGTTTGACTGAATGGCACCTAGATGCTCCACTGAACTGATTCATTAACTTTTATTTAACCAGGCTGAGATTAAGAAGCTCTTTTTCAAGGGCCAAGACAGACAGCAGCAAATACAAGACAGTTACATAATTACCCAGATAAAACACTATTCGCTATTAAAACACATTCTGAACACATTTTTGGTGTTTTAGATCATCTCTGGAGAAATTCTGACTGATTCTGGATCATTTTCATGTCATTTTAGACTCTTTTCATGTCATTCTGAACACATTTTTGTAGTTTTAGATCATTTCGGGAAAATGTTCTGTAATTCTGGATCATTTTTGACACATTGTGAATCACTTTGGATCAGTTTTGAAGCATCTTGGACCATGAGGGTTTGGAAGCAGAGTGGTCTGACCTGCTTTCTGTAGGTTTTGAGAAAAATTGGTTCAAACTGTTGTGTTTCCCAGAATGGTCTAACATTCTACTGTAACTCCATATTTGGGTTGTGGGTTAAACCAATCCGACACTAAAATCTAGACCACAAAATATTACAGAAATTAAATCAAATTTATGATTTTTGTGGGTTAGATCACTCTGCTTCTAACCCTCTCATGTCATTCTGCAAGTTTTCAGTCATTTTTAATATTTTTCAGTTAATTTTGAACAAATTTAACTAAATTTGGACAATTTATGAGTCATTTTGTCCATTTTTAACCCATTGTAGTCAATGTGGGAAAATTGTGCACATTTCTGAGAACTATAGTATAATTCTGTCTATAGTTTCTGCAATTCCGGATCATTTTCAAGTCATTTTAGACCAATTTTGAGTCAGTTTGGAGGATTTTTAAAACATCTTGAACAAATTCAGTGTCATTCTGTAAATTTTCAGTCATTTTGGATAATTTTTAATCAATTGAGACAAATTCTGACTGATGTTGGATAATTTTTCAGTCATTTTAAACTCCTTTCATGTCTTTTTCAACAAATTTTTGTGGTTTTTGATCATTTCTGGGAAATTTTCTGTAACTCTGGATCATTTTCTAGTCATTTTGGACAATCTGAAATCCTTTTGGTCAATGTGAGAAGATTTTTGTCATTTCTGAGAACTTTTCTGTAATTCTATAGAAGTTTTCTGTAATTCCGGATCATTTTCAAGTCATTTTTGACTAATTTTGAGTCATTTTGGATGTATTTTTTTAACCACCATGGACAATACGGGTTTGGAAGCAGAGTGGTCTGACCTGCTTTCTGTAGTTTTTGAGAAAAATGGGTTCAAAGTTTTGTGTTTTCAAGAGTGGTCTAACATTCCAAGTGCCATTGTAACATTATATTTAGGTTGTGGGTTAAACCACTCTGCCACTAAAATCCAGATTATTATCCAAATTATTACAGAAATGATATAAAACTCAGTTCTGATTTTATGGGGGTTACACCACTCTGCTTTTAACCCCTTCAAATGATCTTGTGAATGTAAAGAGTAAAGATCAGCACTTTGCTGTGGCTAAAACAGAGTATAATTATGTACTAAATAAATAAACTAAACTGATATTACCTCTGGGGTGTCTGCTGAGTAAACCCGGCCACCGGAGTGTGTCTCTCTCCACCAATCGGAAGCCCACAGTCTGGACATGTGGATCGAACCATCGGTTTTCCACACTGTCCAACAACAAATAGCGCATTAATACACGTTTACAAATGTTATTCTCAGTGTGATGTAGAAAAAATGGACATACCTCTCCCACAAAGCACACATGTCCTTTGGCACAGGCTGAAAATGATGCAAAGACGTTACATTTAGTCAAAGGCCCAAACGCAACACAAATAAAAAGCTTTAGAATGTAAAATACTTACTGTACTGTACAAGTTTCCCCTCTTTTAACCACTGCCTGGCCTCGGATGAATGATCGTCGGGCATCGTTGGCAGAAAGGAGTTCTGGGAGGAAAAAGGACATTTAATGTCTTTCAAACAATATTTTATTAATTAATAAATTAACACTTCTTAAAATCCATTTTTATAGTCTTGCTTGAACACAGTATTGTTTATTTTATTTTATTCTAAAACCGTATTTCACACTATGGTGGGTAAATGTTGCAATTAAATATTAATAGAAACCTCAGGAGTGTCCAGAAAAAGTTTCTGAAGCTCCAGAAAAAAAGGAACTCCAGAGGAAGAATTACAGTCTAAATAAATAAGCCCAGTGTTTGTGTAATATCTCTCATTGCTTAGAAGGAGACAAACGTTCTGCAGGTTTGAGATCTTCAGGACTTTTTACGGATCTGTTGAGCTTTAAAAACCAGACTGTACATCTTGGCGTCCTCTATCATGCGTAAACTAACATTCATGTGTAAAATGAGCGGACTCATTGTCTTACTGTGACGTTCTCCGTCTGGAAGGCGATCTGACGAAGAGGAAGCAGCAGATTGTTTCCAGCGAGCAGCACCGATACCAGATGGACCAGCAGCTCCAGGAGCGTTTGTCTCTGAGCCGACAGATTTGGGTCGATTTGGAGACGAGAGTTCGGTCCGCCGATGCGATTCTTCAGAAGCGAAGAGCAAAACTCCCTGAACTCCCTCGGCTGGACGTTTCTGAGGAGATCTTCTAGTCTCAATGTCTCCTGGAAGCAAAATTTGCAGCAAATTTACTAAAACTATCTGCCAGAAACCCAAGATTATTTTAAAAAGTAGTAACTGCCACTAAAATATAGATGATCTCATTCAATATAACTAAAGCACAGTCGTATATTTAAATGTATTTAATAAAAAATGACTTTATCAATAATAAATGACTGCGCTCTTTGGAATAAAACTGAAAAAATAATGTTTTAGTTTGTGTTAAAGCCAGAAAGAATGACTAACATTCCATTCTAACAGCATTAAATTAATATTTTATGACATTTATCTGCTGCTCAGTTCAGAAAAGAGTCTTTTAAAGTCAAACCTTTATTTTCTGTGCTGCTATTTACTTTGGAAATGATGAAAAAACTTTAATTTAACCTAATATTAAGAGATATCTAAGCTTAAACTGAGCTAAATCAGGCTGACATGTTGACATTTTAAGACATTAAGTGCATGTTTTTAGTCATTTAGTGGCAGCTATGAGGCAGAGCCCAAACATATATGAAAATACATTTACTTTAATCACGACATAACCTAAAACACATTTCAGTTTTCAATTGAGGCGCTCACCTGTGCAGACGGACGCAGGCTGAGGTCAGGTGACTTGTAGCGGCAGGTGACGTGTCTGAACATCGCCATGGCAACCAGGCTGATCTGAGAACCTCTCAGCTTCTGCAGAGAAAACACAAAACAAATATGACATGAGAGTGAATAAAAAACAAAGACAGATGTTCACTCGAGCTAAGATATCTAAACGTGCTTAAGAAGAAGTTCTATTATCTTATTAGGATCTAAATTTTAGATTTATTTCCTCGCTGTCTGACATGAAATCACACAATCCACAAAAATAAAAGCATGACTAACCACAAATTCTGCTGATTGATCAAATATTGATACAAAACAGTTGAATTAATAACAAAACATCATGCAAACATTATAAATATTTTCATTATTTCCGATATCTTCCATGAGAAAATATTCTTCTTTAGCTGAGGCTATAATTCAAAAGATGATACAAACCAGACTGCATTTTATTCTATATTTAATTGAAGTAACAAAGAACATCAGTGGAAACATCAAACTCGTTTGCTGCTTTCATATCCAACGGTAAAATCTCAGGTTCTGTTTTGGAGGATTCAATTTCAGCTCATTTTAATTAAATCGACTTCATTCCAGATCTCAATTTACCGTTTTTCTTTAAAATTAAATCTGTAATGAAACCAGTATTAGCTTTTTATTTCACCTTCAAATGACTTTACAGGTGAAGTGTTGATAAAAATACTTGGAAATGTCCTCATGTTAGTAAACAGAGATGCCAATAATACTGACCCTGTATTATATCTAGTTTACTTATTAACATTTTCTGGATGTTTTTGTATAGTTTATATCATTTGTTTTTGTTGTAAAGTTTCATTTACTATCAAAATAGCTGCCATTGGTTAATCCACTAACTGATTTTGCTGTATTTGTGTAAACTGTCGGATATTTTTAATTCATAAGAAGTTCATAGAATGTTTTCTCTGCAATAAATGAATTTAATTAAAGCTGTCAGATGAATGTAGTGGTGGAACAACCACAGTATTTCCTTGTTAGCTGCAGTGAAGTGGAAAAACAAGAAGAGTCCGGTAATAATTTATTTGTACTTCAGTCTCAGTTACCTCTAGTGGTCATCAACAGATATGACAGCATCTAGGAACTGCTGAGGAACTTTTTTCTTAACATAAATGATGTGAACGTCAGATCTTCATGAGCTCTGGAGTGTCTGACCTGCAGTTCTGCCAGGAAGTCGTGGGATCTGTTCTCCAGTAGAGCCCGAGCCACGGCGTCCCTCATGGTTCTGTAAGACGCCCCACAGCAGAGGAACTGATCCACGTTGGTCGGAATCATCCTCTTTGAGAAGGAAGAACGTTGTAGAGTTGGTTTTTAAATAAAAAAGAGACTTAAAAAGCTGCAGTTAGTAAAATGTTAGTAACTGCAGTTTGTTCATGAACACATAAAACACTAAATTATTGTTTTTTAAATTTCAAAATGCTGAAGATGTCTCACTCCAAGTTATTTATCTGCTCTGTTTCTGTTCTTCCTGCTCCATGAGATGCTCAGACGTGCTTTTATTATTGCAAAGCACTGTAAAATGAAAGTTTATTATCATTAGTGTCTTTGAAATGAGAAGTAAGATCCATGTTTTGGTCGCATTATTAACCAGTTAGACAGTTGATAAGTAGCTGACAGCTCTAGATTCTACTTTGTACTCAAAAAAAATCTTCATTTCTGTGAATTTATGTGAATTTATCTGACACTTGTTTAGGTAAAAAATGACCAAAAATCTGACTAATTTTAAAAATATTTTCTTAGTTTTGTATGATAGTAAATTAAATATCTTTGGGTGTATACACAGTTCATAGTCCACTGGTAAATCCATTAATCCAGACAATTCATAAAAATGTATAATAACAGAATAAATCCAAGTTGCAGCTCTAAAGATGAGCATTTAGTTTATTAAAATAGTGAAACCAAGCCAAGAACTGTTTAATGTAGAAAAACCTCCACAACAACAGAAACTTTCTTGCTATCGGAACACATCAGAAACAGTGATGCAGCTTTTCCATGACAAAGTCTTTGCTTTCAAATTTAACACAAAATTAAGTTACTTTTTACTCTTAATGGGCAAAAATGTATCTGTGCTGCAGCAACTGCAAGCAAAACTTTAGAGGAAAACTCTCACATTTCTTTTTCCTCGCTGTGTTTTTCCATGTTTTTACCTGAAGTCGCAGCAGCTCTGGAGGGAAGATCCAGCAGCAGGCCGGTCTGTTCATCATTGACAGGATGCAGTCGATACCTGAGCGTCTGTGAAGCGCTCTCAGCAGGTAAACCCTAAACCAGTCGTTTCCACTGTACTCACACACAGCCTTCACCTGCTGCAGGAACCGGTCAGCCTCCACCGCTGCACCTTTGAACACATTTCACACAGAAACAAATAGAAACTTTGACTGAATTCCACCTAATGGAACTTCATAATGTAGACTTAGACACTAAATGTGTGCAGCAACGATAAAGTGGTGCTTGAACTCAAACACACCTTCAGCTGTTTCCTGCAGCAGCTTGGCAGCAGAGTTCAGACATATTCTCAGTCTGGCTGTGTTGAGCAGGAACTCTGCCGGATCCTCTCGTCTGTCTGGAGTCTGCTTCCTGGCGATCCGGCTCAGGAAACTGATTTCTGTTTGCTGTTCTCCGCTCTTCTCATCTTCTCTCGCTTTTGAGCACAGCAGAGAGTCCTGGAGAAAAATACAGAATGAGTTTGGGTGCCAAGAGGTGATATTTTAATTGGTTGGTTGGTCGATGGGTTGGTTGGTTAGATAGTTGGTTGTTTGGTTAGTCGGTTGGTTAGTTGGTCAGCTGGTTGGTTGGTTAGTCAGACGGCTGGTTGGTTGGTTAACTGGTCGGTTGGTTAGTTGTTTGGTTGGTTAGTCGGTCAGCTGGTTGGTCAGTTGGTTGGTTCTGAAAGCAGTGACAGCCATTTCTTTGGATAAATAAACTGTCAGCTAAAAAATAAATAAATCCTTCAGCTGTTTTCTGCTAAATGCAGGTAAAAACTAACATGACATTGACTTAAAATAAAAAGAGAAGATCTTAATGTAGATGGGGTGTAGAAGTTGTTATGGTTCACCTGGAAGCAGCTGACAAACAGCAGGTAGAGTTCAGTGTGGTCCTCTTTGTCTAGAAGGTTCTCCTGCAGATTCTTCAGGTAGGTCTGAATGTGAGCCTTCGCCTGGTCAAAACTGAGAGATACAGGACACTTAACCATCACACAGATCACATAAAAGTGTCTTACTGTCAGGGGTTCTGTTATTTCCACTGTCATCTATCTATCTATAGTCATTCATCTTTATAAAAAAAATCACTAAAAGGAAACCAAAAACAATCAGCAGTTTCTCAACTTTACAACAGTTCTTAAACTAATCCGTAGCCTCTGTACTGTGCAGTAGTTACTGGGAGTTGGGGTTTGGTTTCAGCATTACATTGCCATGTGATTATTTTGAGCTTAAATTTGAATAATATAGAGTTTATTTTGAAGGTTCTGCATCATCTGAAGATTGTATCACTGGATTATATAGATTATTTTGAATGAGTGTGTGAGCTGTCTACAAATAACTACAGTATGCATTACATAATTCTATGAACCAAATATGAGCTTAAAATATAAAATAAAATATTTAAAGTAATAATCTGAAATGGACCCATATTAAACTTGTATTTTGTCAGTGTGGTAGTGTCACCTGTACTGCAGCAGCAGCTTGGGGAGCACAGATCGAACCACCGGACTGTTATCGACACACTCCAGGAAGGGAGTCAGCTCTCTGGTTCTGTAAACGTCTCCTGTATCAAAACAAACAACAACAACAAGACGTAAATCCTTTTTTTCTCATCAGTTATTATCACTGACCAACGGTGTGTCACTGACCGTTAGCAGACACCAGTAAAGAGAACAGCAGCTCCACTACTCCCTCTTCAGGCGTCCGGCCCTCCGACAGGCAGAACCTGGACACCACCTCCAGGAAGAAGGAGTTACAGCAGTGTCTGACGGCGGCCTGCTGCTGCAGCGAAGCCCTGAACCAGGAGGAGCAAAGATTTACTGAGGAATCAAACCGTGAGGCCAACATAACAACATGGAACACCAAAGACCTTCTTTAAGGTGTCGTACAGCATGTTGTACAAGCAAACAGTGCTTACAAGAAAGAGTTTTACACTCATCACCACTGCTAACAACTGCTTCTCAGTAAGCACTTTGTTCAGAGAGTTCTACTTATATGTAATGTCTGAGTCCAATGATTCTTTTGGAAGGCATCACCTGGTCTTAGTCAGGTTATTAAAACAAAGGCCTTGACCTTTAGGGAACCATGAATTAATTGTTGTTGCCAATTGTTGTTCCTTAATAAGGAAGTGAGATTTGACAAGACTTTAATTTATGTGAATATATAAATTTAAATAGTTAGTTACCAAGCCAGTCAATAAAATTAATGAAAACAGCTCAATAAAAGCAGAATAAAACATTCTCATAAAGTGGTGCAAACAAGAAAAAAACATTTACATCCAAAAAGGAACCAAATTTAGCCACTACCGGGTCAATGTTGGTTTCAGTTTGGTTGGTTTCAATTTGGTAGATTGTTCAGTTAGTTAGTTAGTTAGTGAGAATGAATTCTGACTAAAAGACTTGCATGATGACTTTATATTATTTAATTGAACTCACTTGACGGTGAGAGAAACAGTCGGATTGAAGTCGGCTGGAAGTTCACATCGACATGAAGGGCATGAGCGCCTGTTAGACCGGATGCAGAGCTGAATACACGGCACGCAGAAGATGTGTTGGCAGGGCAGGACGGACGGTTCACGCAGCTCTGACAGGCAAACCGGGCAGGAAATACCAAACCTTTACAGAAAACATCAAGAGAGAATAATCATGTCACTGCAAAAAAAAGACGTGAAAGATCAGAAAACAGACACTAACACAACTTTACACTGAATGATAGCACAATTTAGTTTAGCAGACGTTCTCATCAAGTGTAAAGTCTAGAAAACATATAAAAGCAGACCTCAGATCTCTGCTGATGCACTCATCATGGAAGGAATTCAGGATTCGGATCAGCTGCTGCAGCGTGTTGACACTTCTGATGTCAGGTGATTCCTGCATCAGCTGTTGGAAAATCAGAAAAGACACACAGATGTCATTTTTGCTCCTGTTTCTTTATTTTGTTTCTATATTTTGTACTTTTAATTCTCTCTGAAACCCGGTACACGCCATGTTTGGAAGATCCCAAACACTGTTCGTATGTTGGATTTGAGATGTCACATATTACTGTTCTGTGACTGGCTGACAAACTTCTATGGGTGTGATCAAACCAATTTAAACTGCTATGACTCTTGACTGCTCCATCAAATTTGGCTCAAGTGTACAAACATAATTTACAAATTTAAGTGCCCAGTTTGAGGTAGTTTGGCCACTAGGGGGTACTATAGTAAATACATGAAAACTGGTCAATACAAATTGCCACTATTTCCACATGCCAACTGCTAGAAACATGGTTCTGCTTTCAAAATATCATACACACATTGGTTGTTTTCGTTTGAAAACAGTTTGTTGATATCAGCTTTAATAATTCAGTTATTAAGTTATGAGTAATGACTTCTTAAAAGCTTCTAATATCTCATAAACTGTAAAGGTTTTAGACATTAAACTTGACAGCTGACCCATGATGAGATGATTCACACAGTCACAAACTGCTGCAATAGCACCACTGTTGCAACACTACGATTCTGGAAACTTAAACACACTCCTTCCCCTTTCAGACACAACCATGCTGCCTGTGAATGGTTGCTCAGCAGGTAAAATCTACAGGACAGTTTCAACAGCTGTAAATGCATCGTGAGACTTTCTGTCACAGCTGGATGCAAGATGCAGAAACTACAAGATAGCAGCTGCAAGAAAGCTGTGAAAGTTTTCAGCAATCACTGCATTTTTTTGCTGAAAATCTAGGTTTTTTTTACTCAAAAGCTGTGAAGTTAATGACTACGTTTCACTTGTTTTTACAGTTGCCTAAGCTAGGACAGAATGTATTTTACAAAGAGATAGGTCACCTTGAATTCAGTAACAAAAAAACTGTCAATATTTCTATAAAACTTAGATTAAGCTTCAAGTAAACAGAGCAGAGATGTTATTTCATGCAGCAAATGTCAAACGGAAAGTAGTTCAGGTAGTTATCTGTTAGATAAATTTGAGAAATCCAGTTCAGGAGTAAGGAACCTGTGTTGAACAATTTCAAAACAAAACAGAGGTGTACAACATCTGCACGTACGTTCAGGTGAAGGTTGCAGTGTTTGAGAGCCAGCTCTGTCATCCTCAAGTCATCCTGTTTAACTTTGAAAGCCACGTGTTGGACGAACGATGCGACAACCAGCATCCCATGCCACAGAGATCTGAAACAGACAGATGAGATTCTCAAAAACAAAGAAAAAAACAACACAGAAAGCTTTAATTCTTTTCTACATCGTGTCAGACTCACCGGATGGAGTCCAGGCGCTGCAGACAGCCGAGGCTGCAGAGGGCGCTGTATTTCTGAGCAAATGCTCGGTCCAAACACGGCTGCAGTAACTCCACTCTGCTCACAAAGGACTCGCACTCATGTAGAGAAGTCACAGTCAGAAGTTTGGTTTGTTCAACACAGATACCCAAAGCTAGAATGTCCTCCACCTGCCAAAACAAAGCACATCACACTCAGAAAGGCCTCTATAGCTAGCTAAACGCCTCCTCCAAGGCCCCATATTTATGCTTCGACATAACCCAATAAAGAAATGCAGCAGTCACAGACATTTTTAAAGATTCTGAATAAAGATTTTCAAAAAGACGTCACCATTTCTTGCGTTTCCCTCTTTGATCCTTGCTGACAAACGGCGGCGGTTAGCTGAGGCTGCAGCAGAAAAATGTGTCCGAGGGTGTCCAGTCGGGCTGCAAAGTGTTTGGCAGCTGCCATTATCCAGGCAGGAGAGAGTTCAGCTGTGACGCCCATCGACGTCTGAAGCTCAGATACGCAGCCCAGCAAGGCCCTGGTGAACACCTGAATACGACATGTATAGGAAATATCACTGCACATGTGCCAGCATTAGCCAAACAAGCTCATTTTTGACTGTCAAATTAGGCGTTAAAACAACAGCATGTAAAGCCAGCAAAGGAGAAAAGCAAACAAAAACAGGATAAATATTAAGTAGATAATTAGTGAAGGCAGTTAAACATACAGTATAAAGTCCTTTTACAGAGTTTTTCCTGTGCAGACTGGCCTTTGGGGGTTTACTATAAAAAATGAGTCTATGTTACAGTATTTGACAAAAATCTCTGCATTTTCTTGTTTTGTCTGCCCATTTTCACAAAGAAAAATGTCTGTTATATTTGAATAAATTAAACCCTATTATAATTCTCAGAATTCCTATCTTTAGTTTTATCTTTGGGCCTGGATAAAGGATTTTTTAGTGGCCGCCAAGGTTTTATTGATGTAGGGAAACACTGCCCTACATGACTAGTTTATTTAATTCAATGTGGTAAAGCGAGCTTAAGAATTTTGTATCATTGGGAAATTCATGAAATTTATGAAACTATAACCAGATAGTAAATTATAACGATAGTAGTTTTTTGGTTCCAAGACACTGAAATCTTGTTTACATACGACTGTACAGACAACTTGTAAAAATGACACATTTAAGTTGCACCTAAACAGAAATAACAATGTCTATACCTTGAGCTCATCTTTGGATTTGATCTTCAGAGAAAGCAGCACAAAGTCCTGCAGATAGAAGTGTCCATACTCCGATCGCTGCCCCTCTGAGAGTTTCTGGAAGTGACCGCCCAGTCGGCTGTTGTTGAAGGTGCTCACAAACTGCAGAATCCTGTCGGTGCCGCCGGCTTTTGTAACTGAAGAAAATATAGCCAGTGTTAATGTGCTGTACTTACCACCAAGAATGATCTGTTGGTGTGTTAAAAAAATGTATTTACTAACCTGGCATGAACTCAGACTCTTCCCACAGGCTCTCCAGGTGGATTCTGATCAGCCAGCTGAAGGGAGCAGAGCACGTCTGTTCTTCTCCGTCCAACATGAAGTAGTGCTGCACAAGAACCTCCTGGTCTGGATCACTAGAGATAACACAATAATCATGGAGAGATTCAGCGTTTTGTTGGTGAAACTCACTGAGCCAAAACAGTTACAACCACTCACAGAAAAAAAGGCTTTGATTATCTGGTAACAACAGCGCACATGTCAACGCCTGGGATATATTAGACGATAACCGACCAACCAGCCAACCAAACAACCAAAGAACAAACAACCAACCAACCAAACAACCAGCCATCCAACCAACAAACCAAACAACCAAAGAACAAACCAATCGACCAATAAATCAATCAACCAACCAATTTGAAATCAACATTGGCTCAGTGGACAAATTTGGCCTCTTTTTGGACATAAATGTTTTATCGTTGGCACCACTTTTATGAGAATGTTTTATGCTTGTTTTATTGAGTCTGTTTTAACTTCTTTTATTGGCTGGCTTGGTCCCTCACTGTTCTTATTCAGTCTTTGGATTTTTTGTGGGAGAACTCGATCAAAGGGAATGAGATGGCTAGGTCAGAGCATCTCTAAACTTCAAGGCTCGTTGAGTTTGAAGAACAAACCAGAAACCATACTGTCTGATCTGTGGCAAATCAGACTCATAACATACAAAACTCAAAGGATCTGCTGCCTGATGTAACAGGACACCTTCAGATGTCTGAAGATCTCAGTGGGTTTGAGCTTGTTTGGTACCACTTGAAGGCCTGACAGTATAACAGGTAGGTGTTGTGACTTGTTGTTGTGTATACAGAAAATGTAGTCCACAGTACCTTGGGTTTTGGAAAGGTGTTCGGTGTAAACTCTGTGAATCTTCCAGGATGTCCAACCAGAGCTCTATGAGGCCCTGACTGAGTCTGTCATCAGAGATCAGGTCCAGATTTCCGTATCGGTCCATAAACTCCAACATGTTGGCCAAGATCGGAGTCACAGTGGACTGAAGACAGCGCCACAGGGTGTGTCTAACATAAAAAAAACAGAACGGTCAAGTTGATTTTATACAAATATTTAGCTGATATTTCATCTTCTAACCAAAGACTCTCCTAAAGTCAGTCAAAACAAGCAAAAACCTTGTTTTTCATGCACTTCAATTTTGACATTTTGCTTCTAAAACACATCCTCTTTAGAGTAGTGGTGAGAAAACACTCAACATCCATTCAGGCAATTATTTGACAACATTCTGTCTATTTGCCTCTTAGATTTTGATTATAATCAGCCCGATCTCACGAGGATTCGTGAAACTGTCACATAAGTTTTAGTTTCGGTTTCGTGCGCACCAACACGATTTCGTCATGTTTTTCGTGCCGCTCACCACGAAATGCACACCAATGTATTTTAAACGGCGGACTTTTCGTGCCACTCAGAACGTATTTCAAAAGAATGTGTATATTATATTTTTAATGTAAAACCGTGGCGAATCCAATGCTATATTTTGCATGACATCGTTCCTAAACATAACCCTAACCATAACCATAACCTAACCATAAGCCGGTGGTACACTTACCAATTTGCATAGGAATTTCAAGAATGTCCGGCGGCCGCAAACGCGATCACACAAGCAGTATACGCCGATGGACAGCTTAGATCGCCATGAATCCGCCGGTATAAACCACTTGCAGATGTGATTACCACAGCGAAAAACATTTCGTGGTGAGCGGCACGAAAAACATGACGAAATCGTGTTGGTGCGCACGAAACCGAAACTAAAACTTACGTGACAGTTTCACGAATCCCCGTGAGACCGGGTTGTTATAATACCTGTCTTTAAAGGCATTTTTCTTCTATTCTTGAGCCAAAACTCTCCACTTAGCAGCACCTACAAACTCCAGACTTTTCAATTTTATTTCTTTCTATAATCTAAATTTAGGGGTTTGTTCATATATCATTCGCAGCCTGATTTAGAGATCATAATACTCCTAAAAACACTCTAAAAATGTTTTTTTTAATGGTTGTTGACAGTATTTTTGTATTTATAGAGCGAAAATTGTACAATTTATGCAAATTATGGCATTTTAAATACACATAATACCTCACTCATATATTTAAACATAACACTTCTGAACACTTTTCATACAAAAAATGATTGTCTCATTGTAAGTAATAAATCTGAGAAGTTTAATGGGGATGTCAATTTGTTAAACATTAATACAGCTTAAACTAGAAAGCGTTTGAGAAAACTAGTAATTATTGACATCAGGTAATTTCTTGATTACCTGAGAACTTGTGCTGCATATAAAAATATTTTAAAAACAACAAAATGAGTTCATCATCCCTAGATATCTAATTTTGCAAAAACAAGTCTAAAACCTTTTAGTTTCCAGAGGTATATGACAAACAAAGCATTTAATCTGCACATTTGTGAAGCTGGAACGAGAAAAGGTTTGATATTTTTTGACTGATTAAAACAATTAATCAATTATGAAAACAGTCGGCAACTTTCTAAATTAATCAGCTCTAATTTAAAAAAAATAGAAAATAATTAGGATTAGTTGAATTACAGTATATCTGGATCCTGATCTGTATCAAACAGCAATAGACAATCATGGGACACATTTTTTTACTTCATAAAAGAGACTTAGTTAATGAGAACATGTTAAAAAATGGTATCTGTCACATTTCTGCAATGAAAACTGAGTGATTTTGCAGATATTTGTTAGATGTTTGGAGCAGATTTTACCTCAAAGTGCCACCCTCCTGCAGGGCTTGGCGTTTCTTGGCTTCTATGTTCACCCATTCTTTAGGAGCTCCCATCTTTTCTTCTCTCTGAGCCAAAGCCTCGGCAAGTCGACTCAACAGCACCCTCTGAAAGCGAGCTTTAATAGAGATCATATCAGAAACAAGTGAAGAAACAACACAGAAGATAGTAAGATGTGTTAATCGACAAACCCTCTCAGGTCTCATTCTATATTGTAGTAATTTTCAAGCTAAAATCCACATTATATATATTCACCTGCTGTGTGCTTTGGACCAGTTCCCAGTAGATTCAGAAGGATGTGCATCCGCTGCATGCTTCTCGATGTCACGTCATCTGGGTCCCTCAGCAAACCCACAGCTTTCTGGATGCAGGATCTCACTAAAGACAAACTATGAAGCTGGGCTCTGTCCACCTGCATGCAGAGAAAAAACAAGTTGTTCATTATTCTGTTTTAAATGAACACAAATGCCAGATACAACACAACAACTCACATTTCTGTCTTCTTCAGAGTCTCTTCTTGTAGTCACTGTTTCACTGTTTTCATGTTTTTCTGTTGAAGATCAAGAATAATGTTTATTTTAGGGTAAAAACAGTGCAGCCAGGAATGCCCCAACGAGCCAAAACATAGATAAATATTTGATTAAAATTGAGTTAAGACTTAAATCTTGTTAAAACTACATCTTAACATTTAAACATTACAACATAAACATTAAAATATTACAGAAATCTGTACTTTTTTATAATGACAAAGACCATTAAAAAAGCAAATTTACATTTGTAATGTTTAGAAAAATACTGTGAACCCCAAAACTCAAAAACATGTATTTTTATAGAAAAGAAGAAAAATCGATATCCCACTATTTATCAGAGGCAGTAACAGAAAAATACAGGAAGAATCACCCCTTCACAAATCATGTGAGACGTATACCGAAAATGAATTAAATCTGAGCTTAAAATTGCGATATTTCATAAACATCCCTTTATTCTACATGTCTCATTTAAAAAGTTTACCAAAAATAAACAGCTTTCAGCAGATCCTATAAAAAAAATCTACAGTTTTCAGCACATTCATGAAGACTGACTCCACTATGATTATGATTAACAGTTCAAAATTTTTAGGATGAGTTTCCATAGAGGAGGTTTTTGCATGACCAAAACAGGTTTAAGCCGGCGCCAAACCAGTTTTGTCAAATGAGGTGTCATTTCCTCATTTCAAGCATAAGACATTTTTGTTCAACAAACTCAGACGTAACAAAAAAATGCATCGATTTCTATGGCATGAGGTCAAACAGAGTCTTTAACTTTCATGCACAGTCCCTTTCTAAGTCCTGCATTTGTGATATAATTCTTCTCCTAATAAATCTGTACAGTTTCTACCTGACGGTGCAGGTTTCAGCAGGCTGCTGATCAGCGTTCCACAGAAAACCAACAGGTTCAGGCTCATGTCCTCTGAATCCCTCAGGTCATCGATGTGCACTGAGCGCCAGACGCCTTTGATGGAAAAATCAAAACATGGTTTTACTGCAGTAAACAAATAGCTGCATCACAGTATTGATCACATATTCCTCTTGGTCCTCACCTCCTTGGAAACCGATGTACTGGGACTGACTTGGGATTCTGGAAACCTTCACGATGAAGATCACCCAGCAGGTCTGATGCTCCAGAGACGTCAGGTAATTCATGGTGCAGTATCTGTTGGTGGAGAGACTCATGAACACATCTGGAATTCCACTGAGCATAAAATCACATGTTCAGGAGCCTGACAGTGAGCTTTACTTTGCTGATGCGATGAGCTCGTCACTGCAGTGGGATTCCTCGAGGTCCATCTGGATCAGCATGATGTGAAGAGACTGACCGGCATCATGAAGGAAGCCCCTAATGCAGATGGACGAGTGGAAATAGGCTCAAATTATTATGGCATACCAACATAAAAGAACTTCTATTTTTACTTTACTTAAGTTTTGCCATTTTTTACTACTTTAAATTTCCACTCCACTACATTTTAAAGGGAAACAGTGTATTGTCAACTCAAAACATATATCTAACAGCTTTTTAAAGATGTACATTAACACAATGGATAATAAAACAATCTTTGAAAACACAACACAGTTAGAGATTTAATCAGCTGTCTCCAAACTACTTAAGTTGTATTTTCCATGCAAGAGTTTCACTTGCAATTGAGTATTTTACTAAAGTAAAGCATCTGAATGCTTTTTCCACCACTGCATTTTATAGCATGACATTTTGACACCAGATCGTTGTTATACAGTGGAGCTGAATACTTAATAGAAAAAAATAAAATGGCATGTACATGAATGAAAATTTAATTTGATGGTCTATAGAGAAAGTAACATCAGCCACGCAGCTCTTAGCTGAATATTTTGTACCGTATTTTGTTGCAGAAGGAGACTTCAGTGTCAAACTGGTGGAGCGACAGCAGGAGGATTCTGTCTGTGTGAAGTCCCAGAGCGTGAGCTACAACTCTCACATCTGATCTGGTCAACAAGCTGGAGAAAGTCGTGATCTACGCAAAACCACACAGCAAACAGTGCGGTCAACAATTTGTAAAGATTTTGCAGGGTTATGATAAAATCTAGAGCTCTGTGCCTTACCTCCAGGAACCTGCTGGACTCCTGGTACGTGGTGAGGCCATCTTCCAGAAAGTCTCGCAGTGAGTGGTGATGCTGTTGCTGGAAGTATAATCTCTGGAGTTTTTCCTTCTCCTGGTTTGCTAAATCTGAGTATTTGAGTCTCACCACAGCATCAGGGGTGGCACAGTTCAGCAAGAGGCCTTTGGCTAAATCAAAGACTTCGTCTTCCTCGTTTTCTCTCACAGACCCAGCATCGTTTTCTGTCTCCATCATCTCCTCAGTTTCTGACATCACTCTGTCGACATCATGTTCCTCAGTGGATTCATCCTCATTTTTTTCCACTGCTTCCATTTCTTTGTCTTCTTCGGCAGTCTCTACGTCCATCGCATCACTCAGCGGATCGTCCACTATCTCCATCACCTCTTTCTGTCTGTCGCCCTCAGGTGCTTTGTTTGGTTCATCCTGTTGTTGCTGTCGTACTTGGTCGTCTACAGCTTTTTGTGCTCTCCTTTCCAGAGCCTGCAACAGAGCACTGGCACAGGCATCACCATGGAAGCCAACAAAAATGTCAGACAGCTGGAAATCCTTTGTGGCCTCGCCTAAGAATTCCTTCACCCACTCCTTGAGTTTGTGGAGAACCCTGTGTTGCCATGTTTCCAGATCGGTGCTTCTGTCCACCCTGTGTTTTTCCAGTCTGTTGATGAGGGGCACAGGGAAGTGCTCATAGACCTTCTTCTGGTCCTCCACTACCACCAGTCTGAAGTTTGTATGAACACGACATTTGACTCTGTGGGAACCAAGACCGAGATCCACATACTGCTGCTTACTGAGGTAAACATAGTACTGGTTCAGGGCATCGTACAGGCTTTCGTAAAGATTCTGCATGTTGAGGAGGATGACGGTGCGTCCGGTCTCCATGCATGTCTTCACACGGTTGACATTGCGGCAGATTTGGGCGTACTCCTGGTCTTTTGGGAATCCTGAGCCAAAGATAATTTCAGGTGGCGGATAGTCTCCTTTGGCAAAGACCTGTTGCTGAAGGATGTGCAGAGCTGCATTGTTAGTGGTCAATAAAAGCAGGTAACGACTCTCCTCATCTGTCCCATGATCAAGGTTCTTTTTCACCATTTGCAAGGTGCTTGGTCGGGGAACTTCTGTAAGGTCTTGGAGAACCTCTTGGAAAAATACAACAGGGTCAAAACCCTCTGGCTGTCCACTGAAGTTACGTAAGATGGCTTCAACCACCTGGTCACCATTTGGCTCTTCTTGTGTGGATTTCACTGCAGCAAACAGCATTTTGACAAGGCTGTAATAATCCCTCAGACCAAAGAACTGGTTCTTTGAGGTCTCATTACAGATATGCAAGAAGGCCTCTGCCAAAGATGGGAAGAGGTGTTTGATTTTCAGGAGGATTTGGCTGGAAGACGAACAAATTCCCTTGGCAGTCTCCACAAGTTCGTCCTCACTTGGATCCCATCTGGACACAAATATTCCTCGGTTCATCTTTGCTGGGTCAAGAGCCCAGTTGGAGATGCCAACAAAGCCAACCTTCATGTGTGGATCTGGCCTGTCGGTGTCGATGCAACCATCTTCCAAGAGAGGATGAAGGGTCTTCAGTGGCATCTGAGGAGAATCTTCTGCCAGTCCGATCTCATCAAGCACCACGACTGACACATATTCGTCCATGTTTTTGTCCTTCTGAAAGCGGGCACAGTTCCTGAATGTCCCGATGATACCCTCTGGACTGGAGTGAGGACTGCACTGGAATGAGACCATGTGAACTTGCTTGAGTTTCTTGAATAGTTCACAGTGGGAGTTCTGGCCCTGCATGGCATCAGCAACCACCGTTTTAGCGAGTGACTTAGAGCTGCCTGGCTTCCCAACTAGAAAGAGTGGGATCCTGAGCTCTATGCAGACCACCATGAGGAAGACATTCTCTTTGAGTGCAACGTTTTTGGCTATTGTCTCCCTTGTTTGTATGTTCTGAAGGAAGAAGTCTTGACAGGATGAAATCTCTTGCTGTAATGCAGCTGGGGAGCAGAGTGGGTTAGGAAAGTGCCTACAAATTTCAGCCAGGTACTCCTCTTTTTCCACCAGAGATGGGTAGTAGCATACTCCAACGGCAAGAATCAAGCACTTGAGAGTTTTATGATCCTCATTGAGGTGTGTGTAGTCGCTGAACAGGACCTCACTATGCTGGTAAAACCAAACAAGCACTTTCATTGACCTCTCCACATCTCTGAGACTCACAAAGCTGCACTCATTTTTCCGGCTTCTCATGTACTTCTGGGAGGCAGCCAGCACATTTGAAATGATGTTCTTGAAAGCTACTGGCAAACGATGGTCAGCAACTTTCTTCTGGACGATCTGTTTGATGTAGGAAAGCTCAGTGGAGTCACTCAGTTGACCAAAATCCCACACCAAAGATGCCATGCTTGGAGGCAGAGGGTGAACTCTGTACACCAGCTGCCTCAGAGGGACTTTGCCAAGGCGGTCTTCTGTTTCATCTGCCTTCACTCGGTATCCCAGTCCTGCACGTTCCAGGCGTTCCACCATTTCAGGGGAGTGCTTCCTGTAAGGATTGCAGGCAGCTATTATTTTCAAGCCACTATGCACCTTCAGAGGTTCTCCTTTCACTGTTTGGTCACACAAGATTTCCTTGATGGCAAAAATGGCCTCTGTGGTGTTTGCTTCGTCAAAGAACAAAATGGTGTCCAGGTTGTGCATTTTTCGGTTCTTGTGAGCAAGTGCCTCGGCCTCTCTCACCTTTCTGTAGATCATTTCTGCTGTAGTTCCACCATGTACTTTCACAAGCACCATGTTCTCCACTGGTTTTCCCTCCTTCTGCAGAGTACAGAGGAAACGGACCAGTCTGGTTTTTCCACAGCCAGTCTCTCCCATGATGACGACTGGAATTCCGCATCGGAATCTCATGTGTATGGCCAACATCTTCATGACATTGTCAGCAGTGAGCTCGTATGTTGGGTCTGGATCGAACCTCCTGTCCATAATGCCACTCTGTGCACCAACAACACACGAAATCCTTTTGATTTTGTCTGGCCGGGACAACTGATCAAAGTCCTCAGAGAGAGAAATGTTTTGCCGTCGCAAACCTTCAAAAAGCTCCTGCGACATGACGTTCTGTATCAGGACCTTGTTGCTGTTGGGATCAACTGCATTGAGTGTCTTTTGCCTTGGACCTTTCTGCACATTAAAGCCAAGGAAAGACATCGAGAAATGGTCTGCATTGAAGAAAATGTAGGGATGAGACTCATTTTCCCAGTGCTTACGAATTGTCAGACGGGCAAGAAGGTCATCTTCCAGACTGTTTTCAATGCGCAGCATGGGGCTTTCATCAGATGTGTCTAGAGACGGCGAGGCGAAATCTCTTGCCATCAGAATCATGAACTTCACAATGAAACCCTTGAAACCGGGTAGCTGATCAGCAAGAAAATCTGGATCACAGAAAACTGAGTTCTCACAGTCTTTCAGTTGCACGTTTAGGAACCAGGAGAAGTTCTTAAGTTCACCCCAAGATGGATCCTGCATTCCGCAGAATGACAGGAAATGACTGAGACAATCACTGGGATCCCCTCTTCTGGACCCCTCTTGGTAGTTAAAACGATCCAGATTCTGATTCTGGTTGTGGAGCGTTAAGTATTGATAGGGTCTTTGAATCCCCTCACTGCAAAACTCCTGTTCATCCATGAGTGGATCAAAGGTCTTTTTTGTTGAGACCCTTTGAGCGGCCAACAGCTGCTTCACCTCTCTCGGAGGTCGACAGTGAATGGTGGGCAGGATGTCAAGAAGCCCGAGCCTTATCTGTGTGACCAAATTTAACACATGAATAGATTAGGCATGGGGTTTTAAAAGCTTCCCAATACCACAGACAATGACAAAGTGTTTGTCAAAATACACAGAAATTTAAGGCACTGAATTTAGACATGCATAGGATCTAATATGAGAATATGGATATTGATTATGGAATATAAAGTATTTTTTATAGACTGACTTAGAATGTTTTCCTTCTTGTAATGTCGATACATAAGGTTCTATGTGGTGGTAATTTCGAGTTCGTACGAGTGTGCACAGACCAGATATTTTGTGTCTGCAAGGAAATTATGCTACAAGGGCAATAGTGCACATGCATCACAGTATCTCTGTCTGCAACTTAAATATGCTTTTAATCATCAATTCCTTGTCACTAAATCACCCTGGCACTTATGGCAGATTTTGTTCATTCTTTGTATGAAAATATCTTATTGAAAGTCATGACTTCATGAGGGCTAAAGTCAACCAAAGAAAATCTAGCTTCACATCCATACTGAAAAGACATTTTTACCTCTTTTGGCTGGTTTTGGGAGGACGTGTTTGTTTTCAGGACCTCCACGGTGATCAGGTGAGCTACATTCCTTCTCCATAGCATGCCATGAGTGTCACTTAAACAACCCAGAACCAAAAGATGGAAGAGGAGCTCCTCCAGACCTGAGCGAACCTGGCAGGTGATAAAAGTGAAACAGAGGACAGACTGTCAGCTTAAGTGACAACAGAACAAGCTATCTGCCATTATAAATGCTTGTACACTTACTCCAGCAGTGTCAATGTGCAGGAGAACCGGGTCCTGCTCTCTCAACGGTGCCAGTTTCTCTGACAGACTCTTGATCAAGGAGTCGATGTCAACACATGGCTCAATCAGTTTCATCCTGATGTGTTTCACTCTTGGAGATGTCTCCCTGAACTTCTCAAACAAACGATCCACATAAAGGGATTTCCCTATAAATAGAAAAATGATGGCCGGGAAATGATTGTAAGACTTAACTAGAATATTATAACTGAAAATAACAACATATTAGGGCTCAACAGCTAATGGAAATGTTATCAAAATTGCAATACGGGCAAGTGTGATATCCAAATTGAAAGGGCTGCATGCTTTTTGTTAAAAGTATGATGTTTCACAACAAACTGTTATAGATCAAGTGTTGTGGTCCTAAAGATATGCCTTAGCCTACAAAAAACATCTCCACATAAAAGGGAACATAGCTGTTTGATGCAGTGAAAATCACATCATTTTTTAATATTTAGTTAGAGTTTCCGTACCAACTGCAGGGCGAGTAGATGACACCATCCACACTGAGAGCTGATCAGGAGAAACCAGTGCGACAGGGTTTTTCATGTTTTGTGTGAAGTGGTGATATAGGTATTTCCTGGCGATCTCTGCTGTTAGATTCACACCAGCCTGGACTTTGTCGCTGCTGAAGAAGGAGGGCACATATCGGTGCTGATGCACAACTGGACTGACTATCACCAGGCGATAATGTGGGCTGGCGCTTCTCTCCAGACTCTCAAACAGGTCACCTAAAGCCACACTGACGTCGTATCCAAGCAGCCCCGGACTGACCAGGGAATATATCTTGTGCCAGCTTTGTTTGGAGCTTTGGCCAAGAGCTCGGCGCAGAAATATCTCCACCTCTTCTTCTGAAGTCTCCTCTCTGCAGACCAGAACTTCGTCAGCAGATGGCAGAGGCTGCTCTGGACTCTCCATGTAAAAAGACAGAGTGGTGGTGAAAACCTCTGCACTTGGGCAAAGCACAAGATTGGGCTTCCCCTCCTGGAGAGCCGGTGGGAGGTTTCTGATCATATGTTGCTGGTTCATTTCAGAGAGGCAAGAGAGGAATCGGGCCAGAATCGAGATGTCCAATGAGTCGCTGAGGAACTGTGACATGTTGTTCTTGAATCGTCCCCAAAGGTTCTCAAGACTGTCCTCGACGGTGGCACCGTCTTCTTCCTCTGAAGAAGAAAACTCCATCAGATCACGAGCCTCTTCCACGTCTTCTTCTTCAGTGTAGTCCATTGAAGGTTCATCATCATCAGACTCCTCCAGCTCATCGTGCTTCGCTGCATTAGCGTAGGCGACTCTGACATCAGTTAGCGTGCACTGAGGCTTTATGGGAAACAGTAAGTGCCAGAGCTGTTGGGGAACCGACGCCTGTCGTTGACACACTTTGTGTATCCAGTGGCACAAATACACCATCTGCTCTGAGGTGTAGTGGTTCAGCAGGCTGAAGCTGGAGCGCATCTCACTGATGAAGGAACACCATTCTCTCTGGCAGGTGTCCATGGAGTGAGCGAGATGTTGCAGCTGCTCCATCACCTCACCGTAGTACGACATCTCTTTGCCCTTCAGGGACACGAAGGTGACTCTGATGCAGGGTTGATGTTGCGGGCAGCACTGGACCTCAGCATGCCAGTCCCTGAAGAGCATGTTACCAGATGTTTGCATCTGGAGAAGGATGGTGCCCAGTCTCTGAACTCCCTCAAAAACCTGCAGCACATGTGGACATGAGTTTAGCAATGTATGAAGTTAACCTCCAATCAGCTCACAGAGAATACCTTAGTTTTAGACCGTTTACTAATCATGCTGCCAACTTGCACTGTTCCCACAGTTCTTTTAATTGTTGGGCTCATCAACCCATGTTTATTTGTCCACCTACAGTTTACACACAGAAACAGCTTAGAGTTCATAGCATTGATAATGCCACCGACCTCTGTGAACCTGTTGACTTGTTCTCTGCCATGTTCCCCTTTGGACGACATGAGCATGAGTTTGTTTTGCAGCTCCAACAGATCTTCGAGATTGTAGCTTTTCTCTTGTCTGTTCCCTCTCACAGTGACCTGCACCATGTTTTGAAGACACCTCTGCCAACGAGTGAAAATCACAAAGACAAAGCTTCATAAATATTTTAATTCATTTAAGTTACATCTTTTGTTTTAGTGAAGACAGACCACTTACCCTCTCTGTGTTTCCATCAGACCATCCTACATGATAAACTCCATCAGTGTTAATAGAAGAAGCTAAAGAGAGCGAGGATTGCTCAACAGAGCCGTGAGTCTCCTTCAGTGCTTTCAGCCAGTTTAGTAGTCGAGTAGACTCTCTCTGAAAAGCAAACACAGCAGCAACACTGTCACTCTGCTACAGAAACAAGGCTTTATGTCTACAATGTCTGTTTAAAGTATTCACCCTCCCTGGACGTTTTCTCCTTTTATTGCTTTTCAACATTCAGTCGTGGTTAATTTCATTTGCCTTTTTGACAAGAATTTAGAAAAAAAAGTGTCGCAGCTGAGATACAATAACTATTGTCTATTCTCTACCAATTAAATCTTTATGGAAGAGGGAAAAAAGAAAGACAGTGTTGAAAAAAAGCTCAAATTAAATCTGGAGTAGAGTTCACTAGAATACATCTGGAGACTCTGAAGTCAACTAGAAGACATCTGGAGACTCTGAAGTCAACTAGAAGAAGGGTCTTTGGTCTGAGGAGACCAGAAGGGATTTTTTTGACGTGAAGCACGGTGGTGGCAGCATCATGACGTGAAGCATGGTGGTGGCAGCATCATGATGTGAAGCACGATGGTGGCAGCATCATGACGTGAAGCACGGTGGTGGCAGCATCATGACGTGAAGCACGGTGGTGGCAGCATCATGACGTGAAGCACGGTGGTGGCAGCATCATGATGTGAAGTCTTCGTGAAGTCTTTTTTGTAAATTCTTGTCAAAAACATCAAATTATACTCACCATTATTCTGTTTTGAAAAGCGATAAAAGGGAAAAGTCTAAGGAGGTAAATACTTTCTGTACATAAGACAGTGAAGATGCAAATACCAGTTTGTCGGGCAGCTTCTCATCTCGACTCTGGGTATCCCACACCTGCTGAGCACACTTCCTGAACTCCTCAAAGCCGGCGTGAGGTGACAGGGAGTACAGCAGAGGAGCGTATCCCATCACTGCATCGTGGAAACAGGCCACCTGGTCAATCTCCGTGTCGTTTTCTCCAGCAGATATGGAAGCGAGGTCCACGTAAACCTTTACATCGCTCATACCTGTTAACAGGGTCAGAAAGTGAGTTTCTGCAACACTGAGAGATCATTTATGGCAAAAATAGAGCAATTACTTACTTTTGAGGTTCTCTTTGACCCAGCTAACGAGAGTTTGGCTCTTTAGGAACTCTTCCAGACAGGCGGTGTGCTGCTTGGTGACCGTGGAGAGTTGCTTTCTGGCACGAAATACATCAACGCTGAGAGACCCCAGAGTCCTCTGTTTAAATGAGTCCTCTTCCTGACAAATAGTAAAGCATAAAATTCAAAAATATACATTTTTAAGAGCAAAAACTGAACATCCATAGCAGCTGATGACAAAATGCAATATCCACATATCTATTTCTGCTTATAATGTCTCCTTCTGCACGTTTAACTGTCATATCAAGGCAAGAAAAAAACTGCATATCGTCGAGAAAAAATGAGTTTGCTGCAGTTAAGAAAGCAATCTTGTGGACAGGGCATGTGTAATTCCATAGTTCTGATTGTGAAAAACAGTAAAAAAATAAAGAACACAGCAAGCTTTTGACAAACTGAATATGTATGTTCATGGATTAAAGTTGCTCTATAGGCTTTAAAGTTGCTCAAAATGAGATAAAGATGCTCCATATTACTTAAGGTTGCTGTAAAATTAGTTAAAGTCGCTCTATATTAATTAAAATTGCCCTATATTAGTTAAAGTAGCTCTACATTTGTAGAAATTGCTCTAAATAACTTAAAGTTGGTCCACATTAGTTAAAGTTGCTCTACATTATTGAAAGCTGCTCTATATCATTTAAAGTTGCTCTAAATAAGTTAACGTTGACCTACGCTACCGTTCAAAAGTTTGGGGTCACTCAGACAATTTCATGTTCTCCATCAAAACTCACACTTTTATTCATGTGCTAACATAACTGCACAAGGGTTTTCTAATCATCAATGAGCCTTTCAGCACCATTAGCTAACACAATGTAGCATTAGAACACAGGAGTGATGGTTGCTGGAAATGTTCCTCTGTACCCCTATGGAGATATTCCATTAAAAATCAGCCGTTTCCACCTAGAATAGTCATTTACCACAATAACTATGTCTACACTGTATTTATCATTCATTTAATGTTGTCTTCATTGAAAAAGAAAATGCTGGGCCCCTGTATAGCTCAATGGGTTAAGCAGACGAACCATGTATAGGGGCTGGTCTCCGACGCAGTGGCCTGGGTTTGATTCCCACTCACAGCCCTTTGCTGCATGTCTTCCCCCAACTTTTCTCCCCATTTCCTGTCTCTCTCTATCTCTCCTATCAAATAAAGCCTAGAAAAGGCCAAAAAAATCATTAAAAAAAGAAAATGCTTTTCTTTAAAAATAAGGACATTTCTAAGTGACCCCACACTTTTGACCGGTTGTGCATCTGCTCTTATGTGAACACCTGAAAAGAGAAAAATATCATATAATATTAGTGATGAACTCAAATAGCAAAAGAAGCATTACTTTAATGACAGATTTTCTGATAATTACCAGTTGGCTGAGCGTGTCAATTTCGTTGAAGTTTCCAGAAAGCTTCATTTTCTCGGCTATTTTCAGCACAGCGCTGGCTGCAGCCGCCGCCTCATGCAACTGTCGGTACTCCTGAATCTGACCAAGCCTCAGCTCCACCCAGTTCTCCTCAGCTTCAAACCCTCCCTCCTCCGGAAGCATCTTTGACATCAGATTCAGCTCGTTCTTCAGCAGCTTTCCATCGCCCTGGTCGCCGGACTCTGACAGAACCTGATCGAGCTCCTCGAAAGTGATGTTTTCACCCGCGATGTCGACGCCCAGCTGAAGGAACTCGGCCACTAGAGGCTTCCAGATGTTTTCGTAGATTTGTGTGAGGTTTACCGAAACAGGAGCTGGGGAGGGATGCCTCGCCCATGCCAAAGATGCGGCTCCTTTGGCCCAGGAGGACAGAATCAGGTTGCTGTGATGCAGCGTGTGCATCTCGCTGGCCATTTTCAACACATTCATGCTGGTTTTGTACCAGAGGACCTGTGGAGGACCCGTCATCTTCAGCTTCCCTTCAGCATCAATGGACTGAACAAACACCAGCTTGTTCAGACTCACGGCGTGGAGATCTGCGGCATGTTGCTCCTCCAGAGTGCACATCTCAGGAACTGGTTCAAGAAGAAACATGTCAGTAAAGAAAACAGCATTTGTGCTTTGGTCATACTTTTCCTCGTTGTTGGCTAATTTTCACAGAAACATAAAGTTCTGCACCTCTTTGAAAAAAACATGATTAGAGCTAATAAGAACTAAAAAATGTCATTAATCATAAAAAGTTACATTTTCTAGATTATTTGTTTGTCAAAACTCTTATTTTATTTTATTTAGCCATTGCTTATACAGGTAATCTCACTGAGACACCAGGTCTCATTCTCAAGAGAGACCTGTCCTCAATAACAACTTTAAATCAGACTGTCCTCAATAACAACTTTAAACCAGACCTGTCCTCAATAACAACTTTAAATCAGACTGTCCTCAATAACAACTTTAAATCAGACTGTCCTCAATAACAACTTTAAATCAGACCTGTCCTCAATAACAACTTTAAATCAGACTGTCCTCAATAACAACTTTAAATCAGACTGTCCTCAATAACAACTTTAAACCAGACCTGTCCTCAATAACAACTTTAAACCAGACCTGTCCTCAATAACAACTTTAAATCAGCATGTCCTCAATAACAACCTAAAATCAGCATCTACAAGAACATCTACAGGTGCTACCAACAGAAAAAATATAGATATTTACATGTACAGCGACCCTAAACTCTGACTTTTTCTCTCTGCTCTGCTCATCATCTGTAGAAAGATGTTTCACCATGCTGAATGTATCTTCTACAATCTGCTCCTCTGTTCACTGTTGCTGAGCCATGCTGCATTTATTTTAATCATCCAGTGTGTTTTATTTTCCTCTCATGATCATTTTAGCCAAATTTAGAGCCATCTTGAAGATTTTTATCTAGAATTTTGGACAAGTTTGAGTCCCTTTGGAAATGTTTTAAGTAATCTGCCATTTCTTGTTGTTTTTTTTACAGTTTCTGGCTGATAAAAGGTGACATTTTGGTGAGATATTCGGAGGCAATATGCAGAAAAGTCACCAACGGGTTTTGAAGTTCATAGGATTAAAGAACCAAAGGTTTAAACTGGGTACTTGTCCAGCTCTACTCACCTGTGATGCTTTCTGTAACCTTTGCTATCATCTTTATCAGTGTGTCCATCTGCTGTCTGCGCTGATAGAAAGACCTCAAGTCTTTTTCTCTCTGAGCCAGAACAGCCTCTGCATTCACAGGAAACGTCTCAGATTTCGCGTTTTTCTTGTCTGTTAGGGACATAATGCAGCTGTTGTTAATTAACACAGTTTTATCCGTTAAGGTAAGACACAATCACAGAAGGCCGTTTGTGCTGCTGAGGCTCATGAGTGTTCCTACACTGCTGGTAAAGCTTCTTAAACTGCTCTCTGTGTTTCAGGCAGGTCTGCAGGTGTCCCAGGGCAACGTCTCCTTGAAGCAGCGATGCCACCAGAGTGTGAACAGCCTCCACACAGCTGTGGACCACGTGACCGGTGGTGTCATCCACCTGGATCGACCTCCAGTCACCTGGGACAAAACGGCACCGTAGACCTCAGAGATCCTCAAGAAATCAATCAAGATAATACGATTAAATGGATGATTTATTACCGTTAGACAGCAGGTGGTTCACGGCGGACTGTGGATCCAGCAGCTGGACGACGACGTCTTTAAACCGTCCTGATGACTCGATCACAACAGCAGACACGACGACAGCTGGAAGATTTTTCACTTTGGAGCTGAGAGTTCGCATCAGGTCCCCCTCCTGCTTTCTCTGAAAACAGAAATATCAAACTTAAATACACTACAGTTGTTAATAATGTTCAATTTTGACCTCACTTGCTTGACATAAAGTGCTTTACACTCCAAACACAGCAACTACACAGACTTTCAAACATCTTTTCACACCATAAAACATTTATTACCCCAGAAAACAATGTAATCTATGTAAAAATTTAATTCAAAAGAACTAGGAAACGCAGGTGTGGAACAAACTGCAGGGGCCCAGTTCATTTATGTTTCTGCCTGTTTTATAAATTTAAAATTCAGTTTTGATGCTCAGCTTTTGGAGAATCTAAGTTTGTTAAACCACATTCATAGAATAAACGGTAAATCTGGTAAAAGCCAAAATCAGCCGTCATTTTTTAAACGTTTTATTTAAAAACAACAGACGCAGACCCAAAGTGTTTTCCAATAGAGAACAAGGATTAACAGTACAACTTCATCCAACTAATTCAATTTAAAAGTTTAGGTTATGAGGTTAAAAGCTAACAGAGTCGAACAATTGACTGAAATATCATCAAAATGTGACCAAGAGTAATAACCTTATCCTCCAGACAGAAGGAAGCATGCTTGTTTCAAATCAAATAAGTGATTTATATTCGTTTAAGTGGAAAATAAATGACAAATTACATCAACGCTTAAATGGTGACACCTAGAATATCTGTCAAAATAACTGCACTGACTTTTTTTGCATATTGTTCAGCCCTAAAAACGAGCTAGCTAAAACCTAATTGGCATAGGATTTATGTGATTTTATCTGGTTGAGCTTCCTTTCCATGACATTTTTATCTGCACTCTTAATACGAATAGACAAGACAGACATTTACGTTGTCGTGAATGATTTTATATAATTTCAGTGACAATTATCACATAAATGGGGCACCAAGTGAACATTTTACAACTTGTTTCGCAAATTTTAAACCCTTTTTTCTGGACTGTTTAGGCCAGCAGCCAGGAAATATTTCTGGTGGAAGAAATAAATACAACAGGAAAAATTAAACTCTAAAACTGGGAGAGACTGTGAGCCGTTGGTTAAAAGGTATGACCATAAAAAACACAAGAAATGCTGCTGAATTTTAATATCTTGCAGTATGAAGAAATGCTGAATTTGTTGAGCATCTATCCCAAAGAGAAGGACAAGAGTGACAGCTTATTAAAGGTATGACAGAGAACACAAACAAAGAGCTTCCTCAGATTAAACTCTATTTCTCATAAAGGCATGAGGTCTCTGTTTTTGATCCTACGTATGTAAAACACATCCTTTAAAGCTGGTTTAACATAAAAATACGTGTTTTGAGTAGAGGATTAACACGTGAAACCAAAAAAACTGTCAAAACTTCATGTTTTAAGAGATCTTTAATTAGACACCAAGCAGCTTTAGAAAATGAAGACTGAATCCTGAACCAACCTGGCAGATTGTCTTGATGGCAGAAAGACACATCTCATCAAAACAGGACTGTACAGCATCGTGGCTTTTCCTTATAGCTGCCAAAGGCGATTCGAGGCAACAGACCAGAACTTTATCCTCATCATTTGCCTGCAAAGAGAAAAACAAAAATGAGACGTGAAATGAAAACATGGACCTGCTGGACCTGGTTTCCTGCTAGGATCTCAGTTTGAACTATGAGAACAATAATGTTGATTTAAGGATGACCCATATGCATCTCTTGACCTGAGAAATCCTCTTCTTCAGGTCTTTTGTCAGGTTCTGCCTCCAGAAGGATGAAACCTCCTCAAAAGGTGACTCCACCTTCAGGAGCACATCCCACATCTGAAAAACCAACACAGACATTGTTACAAATGATGTTTGTAGTGAGAAAAACCTGATTTACTGCATTGATATTTATCTGTACTGATAAGCATAAACTAACTGCAAGTAAATCATTTGGGGTTTATTTTCACTTTTGAAAATATTCTCTTTGCTTTTGTTATTACTTGATGCATATTATCAATGTTAACATCAGCAGATGGAATTTGTTCAACTGTGGTCTGTCAGAAAACACTATAAATCTACTCTAAATTCTGGAAAGAAAGGAAAAAAAAGACAAAAATATGACAAAATGAGTCGAAGTCTGAGCATAAAGTGTCTTCCTGTAGCATTTTGTGTTTGTCAGAACACAAATGCTTCATTTGGTTTACATTCTAACAATCCGAAATTGTTCAAATGAAAACAAACGTAGTCTGTCTACATTATAACTTTTTACATTTATGCTACCTTTACAAACTCTGCCATTTTTCTCTCTACTCTTTGAAACATCAGTAGAAAGATGTTTCACCATGCTCAATGTATCTCCAACTACTTGCTCCTCTGTTCACTGTTCCTGAGCCATGCTGCATTTATTTACTGATCCAATAGGTTTAATTTTCCTCTCAGTCTCTCTGTGAAAACACTGCCTGCAGTTTAACCTAAAGAATTATCTGAATATTTGTCACAGCTGAGTCATTCATAGCTTCTCAGGCTTGTTGAGGACTGCAGATTTTTCTTTTCTTTTCTTTTTTTTATGACAGAATCTGGTCCAAAAAGTGTTTTTTGATAGAAGTTTTCACCTTCTCTGGACACATCTGACTTGAAACTGAAACTGAATAAAGTTTGATGAAATGTCCAAAAGCTGTTTATTTTGGTAAATTTTAAGTTGATTTATTAATTGTTTTTCCTCCTGGAATCACACATCCCACATGATGCATTCAAGGACTGTCTGAAATGGCAGCATCCCACAATTCGTTGTCATTTTGTGGCTCCAAAAAATTGGCACCTTTCATACCTGTTAGCAGGTTTTAGGGTTCTGAAGGTTAATCAATTCAACCAAAAATTAAATAACTACTAATATAATGAACTATGCCTGCCGCTTACCTCTATTTCCTTTGGGTAGGAGAGGAATTTTGATGGTGTCAGAATGGATTTTTGTAGTAGTCCATCTCTGAACTCACTGATTCGCTGCTGAGTGGAAAACAGATTCTTGAACAACTTCTTCTTTAGGGTCTCAAACTCGTCTTCCTTGGACTGAAAGACACAAAACAAAGACAGTTAGTGATCCGCAGTGAGGTAGGTATGTCTGTGTAGCTTACAAAAAGTATAAATAAACAAATATTACCTCTTCTTTCAGTTTAGCATGCAAAATCTCTGCTAATTTCAGCACCAGCTGGTAGGACAGGACTGCTACCGGGTACCACGGGACGATTCGCACAATGTCACAGGTTCTCTTCACCACACTAACGCTGCTCAAGAAGACTGGGTGGATGTTTCCAGATTCAATCATTCTACAGACACAACAATGAAGTTACAACGAGAACAGTAACAGCAGTGACGCATGAAGCACATTTCTGATGTCACACCTGTCTTTCTCTTTGTCGACATTCAGCAGGATGCGGGTCAACGATTTATCAGCAAGCTGCAAGTAGAGAGTAGAAAGATTTATAAAAATGATCATTTTAAAGGTAAAACAATGTACAGTATCAGTCACATGTTTGGACACACCTTGTGATGGTGTGGGGGTGCCCTGCTGGTGACGCTGTTTGTGATTTATTCAAAATTCAAGGCACACTTAACCAGCATCCTGCAGCGACATGCCATCTGGTTTGGGCCATCATTTGTTTTTTAACCAAACAATCACCCCAAACACACCTCCAGGCTGTGTAAGGGCCATCTGACCAAGAAGGGAAGTGATGGAGTGCTAGGAAGTGCTTCAAGACTGTTTTAAACCATCCAGGAGACTACCTCATGAAGCTGACTGAGAGAACGCCAAAGCTAGGCAAAGATGTCATCAAAGCAAACTACTGCTACTTTAAAGAATCTAAAATACAAAACATAGTGTGGTTTGGTCAACACTTTTTATATTTACTACATAATTCCATATGTGTTCTTTCATAGTCTTGATGTCTTCAGGTTTAATTTACAGTATAGAAAATAATTAAAATGAATTTAAAAAATCACTGAATGAGAAGGAGGGTCCAAACATCTGACTGGTACTGTAAATATTATAGCGTGTTCCTTTGTCCCACCTTTACATTCTCCTCTGCTTGGTTTAGTTCCATTTTCTCTCCACATCTTTGCAGTCTGTACAGCAGACTCTGGATCAGGTGCTCTGCAGGGATTCCCATCAGGTCTGAAAATTTGGGAAGATCCTCAAATGCAACCAGAGACAACCAGGCCATCGGCAGCAGAGGCGTCTCTTTGACCGCTGGTAACTGTTTCTGTATCAAAGACAGCATCCGCCTGTGATAAAAGAAAAAAGTCACTTCTATTAATATCATTTTAAGAAAATACAGAAAGCTGAAGTGGCTTTGAGGTACACTCACTCTCTTTTATCTGAGTAGGACTTTATGTTCTCTCTGAATCTGCAGAAGTTGATGTCATTCAGTCCTGACCAGTCCTTTTCCTCGATGGTTGGACCCACTTTAGCTGCATCAGCTCCTGGTTTTCTGAGTTTAAAGAGCAGCGGGACGAGCAGGACGAGCTCCGACACCATTAACTGGACACAGTGGTTCATCAGACCCAGCACAGTACTGAGGAGAAGAAACAGTCGAGTGAGGAGGACTTCTACGAGCTCCGATAAATACACCAAAATCCTCTGCACTGTTAGAAATGTCCAGGTTCAACTACAGTGGAGTGGTAATTGCAAGTTCACATAAACTACAGGATTTGAAGGTTCTAAGGGTTGATTCTTTGTAAATAGAAACATAAATGCATTTGATAATTTAAGTAAAATATAAGTTTGCTCTCCTGTACTAACCCCTCGAAGCCCAAAACCCACCAGTGTGTTCGTTAGAGATGTATTTTCTTTTCAAAAATCATCATTCGTCAGAGCCAGAAACAGTAAAAACAGATAGAATGACCAGATTTTCTACTTTCCAATGGTCTTTAAACTAATCATGAGCACCTTCTGACTCCATTGAGAAAATAAACAAAATCCAAACTTAAAATCGCAATTTTCTCAAAATCACTTCATTCTACTTGCCTCATTTAAATTTTGCTGATAATAAATGTTTTGTTCAAACTGGACGCTGTAAAAAACTAAATATATATAAAACTCCAAATACCTCCCTCACCACAGTCCTCTCATCACACTTGAACTTGTTTTGTGGCTCCCATCCAGGTTGTTTTCTGCTGACTAGATCCTTGCTTGTGTCGTTTCTACTCTCAGATGTACGTCGCTTTGGATAAAAGTGTCTTTAAGTGAATTAAACTGTAGAACTGTAGCACTGTGTTTATAAATGGATGGTGAAACCCAACAGTGATGTATTTGGAAACTGTGCTGCAAACTGAGGAAGACTGTGGGAAACAGCTGTCAAACAAGAATCCCAATATTTTACATTCACTTCATTAACTTAAATCTTAAGTCGATCTTGTGGGATCCAACAATTTCTCGCAACCCATTCATTGTCTATGTGAAATGCACCACGCTGCATTCTGGTTGCGTTGCGGCGCATCACCACAGAACTCATTTGCATAAAGTAGTTTCCTTTCTACTTAATGCAAATGAATTAGGGAGTGGAGGTCCAACGCATCGCCAAACTTTCGATAAACTTCTAAACTAGCCGTCGTTGAGCTAAAACCAGGACAGGTTCAGCAGCTTATTTCTCGTCTCAAATGCTTTCAGACAATAATCACAAGTGGAAAAATTTAAAAGATTGTATTCAACATTAAAAAAGTAACTTTGTACAAAACATTTAACGTAAAATGCGTCATAAAAGAGCCTTTCCTATTTCAGTGACAGAAGTATTGCACAAATATTGACCAAATTGTCAAAATGGGATACTGTTTAAGGAGGTTATCCCTCACATTGTGATTTCCTTGGCAACCCAGATTCTTCCTCGTCTGACCCGCAGGAAACTTACAGAGGAATTAGTCTGATTCTTTGACTCTGTGAGCATCTACAACCCCATCTTCATTCCAAATCTGGACCAGACACAGCACCTAACCATTACTCAAAAGCCGCACCGTTTAAAGCGTATAAGATTAACTTATTATGCACAATGCAAGAACACAAAATACACAAAGGTACATTCAGTTTCAAAATATTCTTCTTGATTTTTTTGTTTGAAGCCAAAGCTGTTTTGTAATAAAAGAGAAAGTTTGTGATCGAGTCGCCATGAAGGTCTGAAGGTCATGTGACCCACTAATGACTAGCCCACTAAGAGGGCCATGTTCAGATGCGGGGTGTTTCCGTGGGTTTTCTCCGGGTACTCCGACTTCCTCCCACAGTCCAAAAATATGCTGAGGTTAATTGGTTACTCTAAATTGCCCGTAGGTGTGAATGTGAGTGTGATTGTGTGTCTGTATATGTAGCCCTGTGACAGACTGGTGACCTGTCCAGGGTGTCCCCTGCCTTCACCCGAGTCAGCTGGGATAGACTCCAGCACCCCCCATGACCCTAATGAGGATGAAGCGGTGTATAGAGGATGGATGGATGGATGGATGGTGTTTCCATGTGAGAAGAAACCCCTCTGTGGACATGTAGCTTCCACGCTTTTACCAAACTTACAACTGTGGGTTTTCCAAAGCAGTTCGCAGCTCCTCTAGGCTTTTGTTGTCCATCGCCGTCTCTGAGGACACCAGGACACAGAGGTCGGCCCAGCTTTTAACTCCAAGGTTGATGTTCAGCTTTCTGGTCACCATGAACACAGACAGGCCCAGAACAAGAGGACTGCAGCTCCTGCAGCTTCCTGGGATTTTGTCCTTCGGTTCTCCTCTTAAGATCTGAACCAGACTCTCTGAAACCAGCTCTACTGTCTGTAAATTAAAACATTTGGTCAATGACGATGCAGATGTTAATATATTAAACAAGTGCTTTTATTTACACTCTTCTCACTGAACTAACCTTAACCATGGGAGGTTGTGAATTGTCTTGATAATGCATTCTTGTATGAGCAGAACCGAGGCCCCACATAAAACACATCAGGTTCTCACAGAGGTTCCTGGTGCTCTGTTTGTCAGATGGAGTCCATTTTTGGAGGATTCTGTTCAGCAGAGCCGTTGCTGAGGTCTGCCAGGCGTCTGAAACTTCCACACCTCTCTGGTTCCCCAGACCCATCTTACGAAGGCCAGCTTGGAAAAAACTTTGTGCATCATCGCGGCAAATGAAACCTTCATAAAGGTGCATTTCTGGATGAAACACAAGCAGGTGTGTGATGTGAAAAGATTGAAACCAACAGCGGAGCACTGACACTCTGAGAATAAACACTTGGCTTGCTTTACCTTTAATAGCTGGGTCCAGTGGAATGAGAACCTTTCTGTAGGCTGCTCCCACAATGTCTTTGTTTCTCTGTTTTACACCATACCAGTAAGTCAGCCACTTGCCTCTCACCAAACTTTCTTCAACGGAGAGACGTGCTTCTACCAGATATCCTCCCTGCTTTACTCCACTAAACACAAATGAATGAACATTTGTTATAATAACATCTTAATGAAGCTGCAGCAAATACCTCAGGATGAAACAGACGTCGTGCCAAATAATCACTATTTGAAACAATGCAATTTGCAATTTCAGATATACATTACACATCATGTGTGGTCCAGAGTTTAAACTGTGGCGTTGGTGATTTTAGTCAAACTGTTCATGGTGATTCAGTCCACAACGCTCCATCATACACTACTGTTCAAAAGTTTGGACTCAAAAAGACAATTCCATGTTTTCCATGAAAACTCACACTTTTATCCATGTGCTAACATAACTGCACAAGGGTTTTCTAATCATCAATTAGCCTTTCAACACCATTCAGGGTTCTCGCCAGCGCATTTCAGCGTAACAGCCCGTTACGCTGTCATAACGGCCCGCTACACTGTCTAACGGGCCGTTACGCTCAGTTTAAAAGATTACGCTGTGATTAGGGCCGCTACGCCAGCACATTTCAAAGATTACGCTGTTGTTATGAGAGTGTGTGGCTCCGTCATGAGAGAGGGAGAGAGAGCAGCGTGTGTGTGTGTGGGAGGGAGGGGGAGAGCGAGTGAGAGAGATGGGCAGTCGGTGCAGTCGGAGGAGGAGAGGTGTGTAGTTGCTGGTAGTTGTTGGCGGTACTGTGCGGTTCAGCCACTGCTGATAGACAATAAAGGCTGCAGTGTTCTTCGATACGGCTGGGCTCCTGTGTCGTTGCCTCTACGGCTGCTGAGGAAGTGAAGGGGGTTAACCCCGGGCTCCTTGACCACGGTCGGGGGCCGAACAGGAAGGGTTAACACTGTGATTAGGGCCGCTGCGTTGTTATTTTGACAGATAACGCCATGTGCGTTTGTTTATATCAACTGGGTGCCTATCTAGGTTAATTTATGTCTCCCCACCTCAGCCGTACTTTCCTGTCGATTGACCCGTTCCCGTCTATTGCGCGCGCGCACGTGCAGGAGGACCTGCCGTTACGCTGAAAAAAAATCCTGGCGAGAACCCTGCCATTAGCTAACACAATGTAGCATTAGAACACAGCAGTGATGGTTGCTGGAAATGTTCCTCTGTACCCCTATGGAGATATTCCATTAGAAATCAGCAGTTTCCAGCTAGAATAGTCATTTAGCACATTAACAATGTCTAGACTGGATTCATGATTCATTTAATGTTATCCTCATTGAACAAAAATGCTTTTCTTTCAAAAATAAGGACATTTCTAAATGACCCTAAACTTTTAAATGGTAGTGTATATGCCATCATATACCGCTTAATGAGCAATATATCGACTTGTAAAAGTGAATTAAAAGTACATCTTGAATTTGACAAATAAAGTATCTATCTATCTATTGAATTAAAGCTTGACTTCAGAAAATTATATCTCAGATCATATGGCAACATTTGCCCAAAGAATCACAATTATTTCCCCCAAATTGTTCAGCTCTGTTTTAAAGTGAGTCAAAACTTCAAATCTACAAAACAATAAAACATTTCACTGTGTTTAACAACCTGTACAAACATGATTAATACTCACACAAAATGGGTTATTTCCAGAGGTGAAAACCCTCCTTCATAACACAGCACAAGCGTGTCGTGTTTTTGGGTGAATCTAAACCTTTTGTCCAGGACAGCGTACATGTGGAAGGTGAACATGGGGACACCAGGAGAGGATCTCACTGGGCTTCGATCACTGTGGAGGGAAGAAAAAGACATTTAGATTTCAGGTTTGACTCCAGGTTTGTGTTTAGACACAATACTAGTTAAATTCAGTCTTACCGTGTGCTTTTGGATGTTTTATCGGTCGTTTCAGATGCTGCTACTCTGGACTGTTTCCCACCTCCTCCCTCTCCAGACACAGCTTTGGCGTAAGACTTTGGTTTGGAATCTTTTTCTGCTTGAGATGTCGTTGCATCACCTGAGCTTCCTGCAGGATTCTCCTCTTTCGGCTTCGACTCTTTCTCAGTGTTTTGTTTCTTGGCTGACTCTGGTGAAGCTCTGTCTTTGTCTGGACTTTCATTTTGCCCTGACGGAGTCTGAACAGTGTTGTCTTCTTCCTGCTCTCGTTTATTCTTCTTCTCCTCTGCAGGTCGAGTCGTTTTCTCACTTGCATCCTCTTGATCCATCATGGTGAGGTCGGTCTGTGTTTCCTGGCTGTTTTGAAACACAACCTGAGTCTGCGTGGATTTATTTGCGCCTTTGTGTTTCTTTGTTTGCGTCTGAGCTTCAACCGTCTTGGTGTATTTCTGCTGTGGTTCTCCGCTGTTTCCCTCTTTCTGCTGGTTGTCTTCAGCGTGGACATCCACATGCTGTGTCTCTGAGGCTGCGCTGTCCTGAGTTTGGCTGCCTGCAGTCTCCACAACCTCCATCTTGTCTTCTTCTGTGTCTTCATCTTTGACATTTGCGTCTCCTTTTGCATTTGGGAAGCCCTTTTTCCTTCGTTGATTTCTCCTCCTCCTCCTCTGGTCTTTGTCTTGGCCTCTCCTGCTGGGGTGTCCTTCTCCTTGTTCCTGGAAAACAAATTAATACAACTTTCAGAATCGCTCAAATACACCTAAAGTACAAAACTCACAGTTGGTGCTGTTTCTACCTTATTTCTCCGCTGCTGTCTATTGGTCGCAGCAGCCTCCGTCTCCTTGGTTTTCACCGGCGATCCACGGTTTCCTGGTCCCTCCTCCATCCGCACGACCTCTTCACGGGAGTCGCTGCTCCCATATATGTATAAAAACTACAATACAGCCTGGAGGAAGAAGTATTTTGACTTGTAGTTTTGTAAAATTACAAAAAGCAAAGTGTAGAAATACTCTGCAACAAGTAAAAGTCCTGCATTCACATTTTACTTCCCTAGAAAACCATTAAATATTACTTTAATGTGCCTCATTATGAAGAATGCTATATCTTAGAATACTGTATAATAAATTATTGGATTACAATTCATGAAAAGGGTAAAGCTGATTTTAATATTTACTGCTGGATAGTTGGTAAATTTCCCTCTGCATGCGGACTGATAAATATGTATTTTAAACTAATAATAAAGCAGGACTTTCCAACAATGTTATATCATAATGCTTTTGTTGATTACAATATGTATTATAACCTGAATGTGTGAAGTAATTAAAAAATAAATGTAGGGTAGCTGAAAGTACAACATTTCTCTCTCAAATGTTGAAGAGTGGAAGAATAACATGTAAACGAAATGTAAAGTAACTCAAAAACGTACTTAAACCACAGTACTCGAGTAAATGTAGAGTTACTTTACACTACTGTTAACTATTTGGTTCGAGTTTGCTGTTTTACAGTGTTTTACAGTGTGTATGAGTACAAATAATTAGAAATACAGCAAACAACAAACCTTGTTTCATAACTTAATCATTTCTCAAAGGTAACTAATTCATCAGTGGTGGAAAAAGTATCACTACAACAGTATACAAATACTCCATTACAGGCTAAGCTTGTGTGTTACAAATCCTACTTAAAAAAAATTACATAGCAGCAAAATGTAGTTAAAGTATTAAAGAAAAAAGTCCATTATTATATGTCAGTATTAGATTATTAGCAGCATGTTACTGCTGTAGCTGCTGCAGGTTTAAACATAACAAACAAAATATTTTGGGGGAAAAAAGGCGAAAAAGGTTGGAATCTTTAACCTTTAAGGTGTCACATTTTATTTTATTTCATCTATTGTGATAAATCTGCCTCTTCAAAAAGCTGTCAAATAACTGCAGTAGAGCAGAAAGTGCAATAATAGGCTTTTAAACAGTAGAATAATAAAACAGCATAAAGTAGAAACACTCAAAGCACAAGTAAGTACAGTACTTGAGTGAAGGTATTCAGTTACTTTTCACATCTGAGAACAACACTAAATCTGTCTTTTGTATTTTTATTACATGAATTCATACATTTATCATTTTATTTAGCTAAAAAACAAAGAATTATTCTTTAAAATCTTCAAATCCTGTACTTTGTGTGTACTTGTAATTAAAAAAACTCCACTTAAGGCAATTAAAACTTCACATTTTCCAGACACCTCTGCATTGTTATCTATATGCAAATACAATTATCTCAAATTTGTAATTCAGTACAGTACTTGAGTAAATGTATTATGTTACTTTACACCACTGCAATTAGTTGTTTTGTGTTTAAAATACCAGAATCTGATATAAAAAGGGATTTACATGGCTGGTTTTATCTTAACAACAACAGAAAATCAATATACTAATTCATTTACAATAATAAAAAGCAGAACAGAGATATTTACTTGTTTTATAAGTAAATAATAAAATGGCAATAGCTGCTTGGCAGGTGATTTTTCATTTTGAACAAATAACTTTTAGCAATACCTACTCTGTTTTGGGGTTGTTTGTTTTTTTCTTTTGGTTTATTAGCCAGTACTGAACATAGTGTAAAGACATGACCAGAAATGACACCATGAAGCTACCGTGAAGTTACTGCGATATGAAATATAATAAGAAAACAATTAAAAACACGACATAAAACCAAAGTTTAGCTAGTTTCAGCTAGCAGACTTAAGCTAACTATAGCTAAATTAAGCTAATTTCATGGTTATTTAGGGATGCAAACTCCATTAATCCTGCTTAATTGAGGATGCTGCTCAGCTTTCGTAATATTTATTAAGCCTTAAAGTGAATAAGTACATTAAAGACGAAAAACACGAGAGGTTTTGAGCTATTTTTGGCTTACCTTCTTGATTTTCAGCGTCGCACCAACAGCAGAAAAATCTGTCACTGAAGTTTATCAGGCTGCAGCACTAACGCCTTCAGAACTATAAGGGACCGTCACCAAATGTATAGACTCCTGTACAGGCGGTTATCTCTCTGTAAAGTCAGAGTTATAAATATAAGCTAATAGTAATGATTATTAAAATATGCTTCAATATAATAATAGTCGGTTCAGATCGATAAATCGTCAGATGAGGCTCTGTTTTACAATTTTGAGGTTATTGATTTAGGAGGTAATTTGTTGACAGTCCCTAAACGGAAAGCTTGTCGTTTCAGTTTCATTTCTGTCAGAATCTCATCAGACAAGAAACTTATGCTGCGTTCAGGTGATCATCGGTAGTTTTCACTTTCAATACCCGCAGAGAGGAAACCCAGACTTCAATTTCATCAATGTGAAATTGCTTGTTGTTAATCCAGTCTAGTTCATTTTTAATTTATTTATATATTTTGAAAAATAAACGGACTTTATTTTAAAAATTTAAAGGAATCTGTGCTGTTGACATTTCCAAGGAACATTTAGAGGAGACAAGGAAATGACACTGCATCTTAGAAATACAATGTATGGGGAAAACGAAACCATGATGTTTCATTTCCCCAGCAGGATCCCAATCATATTCATAATCATAGACCCTTTTTCAATCAATTCACCAATCAGATCTCATTTACACAGCAATTTAGCCTCATAAATGATGAAGTTATGAATGAAGAACTCAATAAAACAGGACAGAGGAAATGAATAAGCACTTTTATAATAAACCACATTAAAAAAGCTTAAAAATATATGAAAACGGGACAATAACAGACAAGTGATGTGTGAAAAGACAGATAAAACATAGTAACGCAGACTAAAATATATGTATAATTAGACACATAAATAAATAAATGAATTACAATATTTTAAAAAATCAATCAGAAAACCAAACTAAAGGTGGTGTGGGGAACAATAAAGGATTATCTTAACTTATCTTAGAATTATTGAGCGTTAAATTGGGTTAAATAACAGCTGGGAGTTAGAAATACTCAAAATCAAGGTGCACTTTATGGCAAAACAGAGGCTTTTATTTTGAAGAAACAGACAATAACACATCAGATACATGTGGGAAACACAGCATGTCCCAAAGAAGATATTATTCCTGTTACAAAGCCGCTACTGCTACAATTATTAATACACATGTGAATATTAAAACAGATAAAACAACTGATTTCTATACTATCGTACATTTATTATATTCAGGCAGATACTAACAGGTATTGAAACCAAAATATCTAACAATGAAAGGTAGATTCCTTCACCATTTTGTTGGATTTATTAAGTTTCCTCACTGATTTGTTCATCCAGGAGAGATAAAAGCGTTTGTGATCCTGTGGCGCCACTTGGTGGTAAACAAAAGTATAATAGTTAAATCCATTCAAAGGCAATATTTTGCACATTTACGGGTTCAAAACTATATTTCTCGAGTCTACCAGAATAAGTTTGCATGCTTTAATGCTCAAAAATGCTCCTAATTATCAATACTGGCATTTAATTTGCATTAATGTAACGAAATTAAACCTCTTAAATATCAAATATATAAGAATTTGAGAGAGAATAAAGTTTTTTTCACTTTGCTGTTAATTTTAATTACTTACATTAAATTGTGCCACTAGATTTCTTTTTAAAACACATTTTTATTTCAATGTTCACCTTATTTTGTCTTTTATGGGTGGAAATATGTTCCACTACAAATATGAATGATGTAATTTTAACATAAACGTTTCTATTTTAAAATACATTTGAATTTAATTTCAAATTATGATACTTAGGTAAATTTTCTAATAAAAAAATTCAAGTTGAGTCCTTCAAATTCAGTTTCTAGCTTTTATTTAATGATTTTTTTGTTTGATTTTGTTTTGCTGCCCTCATTGAAGCACTTGTTCTCTACAAAAAAAAGTATTTTCATGTTTGTCCACAAAAAACTAAACAGACAAAATTGAAAAAACCCATAACTTTTTCTCCGTTGTTTCTGTGAAGCTGTAAATATTGCTATATTTACAGTCTCTCTTGCTATAAATGTGCTTTATAGGCTCTAAAGTATCGGTGATGAGCACAATTTATGATATATTTTTGGCAGTGAAAATATGACATGAACCTTAAGCTCAGTTTTTAGCAGAGAAATTGATGCAGACAACAATAATATAACAGCTCCTGCATCAAACAGAACAGATCTGCTGTATTCGATCCTCAGTCCTGGGGGTTTGCAGGTTTCTTGATCCTCCGAACCATCACCCGGCTCCTCCGTCCCTGAGGTCGACCTCCAGCGTCAGGAGCCTCCGTCTGCCTCGGTGCTGGAGGTCCTGGAGCTCGTGGTTCTCCTCGAACCGGTGCAGGGTTCCTCCCTAACCGCAGGTCGTCCACGAAGGCCTCGACTCTGTCGAACTTGGTGGTGAGCTCAGCGAGACGCTCCTTCAGGGTGTTGAACTCTTTGTAGAGATCTCCGAGGGCGTCGGACAGAGGCTGGATCCTGAAGGGAGGAAAAGACTTTTAAAGTTTGCATCTACGGTGATAAGGAGAAAATTAATAATTTTAAAAAAGGGTCTTCAAGTTCAGACCAGAACTATCTGGACCGCTACACATTGTTTTGTTTGTTCAGGCTGAAATAAATTAAAGGTACTGTATTAAACTAGTCACAAGCATTCCAAGGCTAGCCACTAGCATTCATGGGCTGGTCACTAGTTCCTGGACTGACAAATGGAATTTTTATGCAATAGAATTATACAATCCTCTAAACCTGCTCATAAGTAGAGCTGGGATTTTAACATACGTAGCATACATTATTTAATCTAAAACTGAAGCTCTGAGCCCGAAGAACACATGTGTGACTGTTCAAATACTTCATTTAAAGCGTCAAACTGATCCTGACCGTCCGTAGTCAGGCAGCACCGTGTTGTGGTCGTGCAGCAGCAGATCTTTGACCTGCGTCATGATGGCGTACTTCCAGTTGTCTAAAACCAGCGTGAGGTTGGCACATCCTCTGGTGTTCACTTTCTCTGCTGCAGGTCAACAAGTCAGACAGAAAACACACTTCATTATTTATTTTTTACCGTTCAGCTTGTGGCACAAACATCATTTAAACGGAAAATGATGAATAAATAACCTGCAGTGGTAAAACAAGCTCCAGTTTCACATCAGTGACACCAGAATTACAGGAGAACTTCAGGTTTTGAGTTTGGGAATGAAAGAAAAATACAGAATTCAGATTTGCTTGGGTAAAAGTGAAAATATTACGCTGCAGATAAACTCAATTACAAGTGAAAGCCCTGAAAAGTGCAAAATATGTCCATTTAGTTCAGCAAATGTACTTAAAGCTTAAAAATGAAATAAAAAATTCATGCAGTAAAAACATATCTGCCACTAATGATTATTTTTTTATAACTGATCAATATTCTGATTGTTTAAAAAAATAATTTAAAGGCCACAAATCCTCACATTTGAAAAACTAGAATCATACAGTTTTGAGTTACTTCTGCAAAAAAAAACATGATTATGAAAAAATAGTTTCCGCTGTCGAGTACTTTATCATATTTTAGAAGTACTTCATGTGTTTTGTGTGCAAATTTCAGTTTTGCAAAAGTATCTAAGGCTATAAAATTAATCTTGCACAGTAGAAAGTACAATATTTCTGACGAGGATTTAAAAGTATAAAGAGTAAAACAATCAACTTAAGTTCCGCAAAACAGCATTTTAGTAAAATGTTTGGGTTAAGGCAGGAAAAAAAAGTATAAAATAAACATGAAAACAAAGGAGAGGAAGACTAAAAATTAAAAGAATGACAGAAAGTAGATATATTTAAAAGTTCTTTTCGTATGGGTAACGGCAGCCTTCAGGTTTAATGATTTCCAGATGTAAAGTAAAAGTTTTCAGATGCGTAACTACATGTAATTTACTTAAATAGCAGTTTAAAGACATTATTTCACTTATTAGTTGAGTCAAAATGCACCTCAAATTAAACCTAAAAACTTGTTTTTTTTAATAATTGAGCAACATTTTTGAAGTTATGCCGCTTCAAAGTTAACTTCAAACACATTATGAAAGTAAAGCCAGTGTCATTTTTTTTTCTTTAACTACAAAAACTTGAAGATTTTTTTTAATTGCACAACATTATTGTTACTCTATATATATATTACACCAGCTTTAAAAAAGATCGACATATTCAGCCACTTTATTTTAACATTTAGCATCAATTTTCAGCAAGAAGGAGAGTTCCAAATGTCTGTAGAATCTGTAGAAATCATCAGAAATAGATGTAACATTTGGTGCATTAAGTGTATTGATTTTCTTGCCTTCGTTCCTGTAGTCCCACTCTGATCTCGGGCTTGTTTTCTGTTTCTGAGCGACACTCAGAGTTGCACATAAGAAGACCAGAACTCCACAAGTCCTCATCCTGACGACAAACACATATAAACGCAGCTGTAAGATCCTTCAGAGGTGAAACCGTCGCTTCTTTGACACAAGGAAGGAGTTAAACGTACCTGCAGAGAGAGTGGGAGGTGGAATGACCGGCCGTGGACGGAGCTTTAATTCTGGACCAGAGGGAGGGTCTTCAGCCTCCACTCCCTTCATACTGAGCATCAGATGTCAGGATTTTACTGCAGATTCAAACCTCATGAAACTTTTCCCTTGAGTCAAATCTGACAGCAAGTAAAAAGGTTTAATGTTGCTCAAGCTGACAGTTCATACTGAGGCAGAGAAAGTGCAGAAACCTGGTCTAAATTTACTGTGAATGCGCCGACCAAACATCCCTCTCAACAGGATTAGTGTTTAATTATTGTTTTGTATGACTTCATAGAGTAAGAAAAAGGAAGAAGAAACACCATACGGAGGTTTTTCGTATAATACTGATGTCAGACCTTAACTTTCTGCTGGTGAAGTTGAAAGGCATGTCTTCCATAAAAAAAAGAAAGAAAAAGAATCATCAAAAAGAGGGTGTTTTTTAGAGCTAGAAATTTTAAAAATAGGAAAAATCTGCAGATTTTCAACTTTCTGACAGTCCCTGAAGTAACCATGTGTGACCTATAGTTCTTTTAGGAAAAATACCCAAGCCTAAACTTAAAATCACTATATTTATTCTACATTGTTTACATATTTAAGAAATCGCAGTTTGCAGAAGATGCTGCCAAGTAAAAACAAAAATGACCAAATGTTAATTTGGGTGAACTGCAGGCAGTGTTTATAGAGAGCAGAGAAAAGATAACTCTAAACCCCAAAAGCCACCAGAAGGTAAGACAAAACAGAAAGAATTCAGCTTTCAGATGGTTCTAGTACTCCCTATTTATGACGTGCGGTTTTGTCAGGAAAATGAATCAAATCTGAGCTTAAATTTGATCAGTCATCATATTTTACATGTATTGTTTACAAAAAATAAATTGTTCACATCAGTTTCTGTAAAAAATAATTTAAAATCTGAGCTTCTCGCAACAATTGAGAAGCTTCCCAACAGTCAAATAACAAGAAAGTTTGTGGGTTGAACTGCAGGCAGTGTAAATTCAGCATCAGAAGTTTGTGAATGAACATCTTAACAAATCTGATGACTTTGGGAATGAATCCTGTGGAGATGTCATGAAAAAATACAACTTTCTGAGCTAAAATGAGCAAAGTTTTGAGAAAAAAAGGTACAGAATTTCATAACTCATGATCCTAAACACGCCTTACAATCCCCAACAGACGACCTCAAGAGGCTGGTTTTGACTTAAACACCTCTGAAGATCTGTGGATGGACCTTCAAGGAGCAGAACATGAAAGAACCTCCTCGAACTAAAGAAGTAAAAGTGTTCACAAGTGTGTTTGCTGTCTGCTAAAGGGGTGTTACTAAGCATGCAGTGTGCCCAAATTTAGCTTTAGCGTTTTTTTCATTTTGAAATGAAGAGATGGAAATTAAAAGGTAATTTTGCTTAAAATATAACAGAAATGTGTCACCTTTAGCTTCATACCTGTTAGAAATCCTTTACTCTGTTAGTCACAGTCTTACACGTTAGAATCCAGACTTTCTATGGGATGAGTTCAGTCCGTGGGGAGCGTTTGATGTTTTAAGGTCAGGTCCATCTTAAACATTCCTGCTCTTCATCTGCTGCCCATGTGCAGACCTGAGGAGAGCAGCTTGGACAGATTAGAGTTAAATCTTTACAGTTTAAAGATTAACCTGCATGTATCTTAGAGATCAGAAATATCACTTCAATAGTTTTTTGTAGTTGGAGATTAGAAATTTGTAGATATTTTTCATGGTAGAAATGTGCAAAAACTGGTCTAGAAAGGTTGACTTTCACTTCTTAGGGACTAGCGGATGCCTAAACGGTGCTAATAAACATGAAATTTCTAAAACGTGGCCGTTATTTTGCTACTTCAACCACTCTTCTGATTTACACCCTTCCATCTCTCAGTCAGACACAACTGAAGTGCTCCAGTTGGTGTTGGACGGAGTTGAGCTAAGAACTTTCTGCAGGTCAGTTAAGTTCTTCCACAACAAAAGAGGCTTTCTTTACAGAACTGGCTTAAAAACAAACACATTTAAACACCTGTTTATACATTTTTGGCTGTATAATAATATTTTCTGACCTTACAGTTCATAGTTATTAGTTTACTCCTCAAAAATACTCCTCCATAAATCATTAGAGATTTGATGTTTGAGCTAAACACTAGCATCAGCATGCTAACATGCCGATTAGAAGGTATAATGCTTACCATGGTTGCTAAATAGCAATAATATGTATGAAGTTGATGGGAATGTGATTAGTTCTGTTTGGCCATAAACCAATATACTACGATGCGATACTTGAAAAACTTTGTGTAAAAATACGCTATGGAAACAAAGTTAATTCGATTTGTGTTTTTAGTCACATTTACTCATTTTTAATCAAGATGTTGTTGCCCTTAAAATGACACCAGCTTGACAAAGATCTCATTCCCAACTCATCATATTCGGCCACTTTATCGGGTGAAGTCACCGGGTAATGTTTAGTAACAATCATCTATGAGGATGTTTGAGCTAAATGCTAACACCAGCAGGCTAACATACCGATTAGCAGGCATGATGTTTCCCAAGGTCGCTAGCATTTGCTAATTAGCACTAATACAGATGAAGCTAGCATGTTTTCAGTTATACAAGCATTTAGCCATAAACCAACATATTGCACAAATTATAACTCTGACCTGATGGTGGCGCTACAATAAAATAAATAAAATCAAGTAAATAATCAAACTAATACACAAGGAAATTTAAATAAAAAACGAGCTTGCTCATAAGGAATTCTTGGATTTGTTGTATTTTCACAAATATTTGTGTAGAGTAAAAGGTTTAGTTCAAAATCAATCAATACCCATAATAAGGTTTAATAAATTATAATTAGTTAATAACACTGTAGGCTCTTGTAGTAGCTTTAATATTTATTATAGCCATGTAAAGTTGTGTTTTCTATAATTTTTGTAAGGTTTTAACTCTTAATATTTAAATTACTGATGTACATTCACATAATAAAGAACACTATAGAGTCTTGATGTCAATATTTACATTTTTTAAGTTAATTTGTGAGACTAATTTGTCTTATTTTTCCACATTAAAGGACATCCCTTGTTTTACGTTTGCTCTGTCTCAACAATGCATCCTGAACAATAACAGTTAATTTTGCATCGGTCTGTTGAGTCTAAGCTTTGACCTGCTGGTAATCACAGGATTATTATGAAGATTCAACCTCTGGAGAACATCTGCACCAAACTTCATGACAACCAAACGAACAGTTGTTGGAAATCAAAGACGTCATTGATTATCTTCTTAGTTGTTTTTTGTTTTTTTATTGTTTTGTTTCAAATCCAGGTCAACAGCATACAATTTTCAGGGTCCTCAGTTAGCTCAGTGGAAAGTGAGGACCGGCTGTAGGTCCAAGAGCATGCTTGCTCAGCAAACGGCCCCCGGATCGATACAAAAGGAAAAAGGTCACTGCCGTCCGTTACCATGACATCAGAGAAATCACTCTCAACAATCCACACGGGGGGCAGGGGAAGAGTGATACCACCGGGTGAAAAGAAAACAAAATACTTTTTTTTTTTTTTTGTCCAGGTGCTTTCAAAATGAAACTACAACTAAAAATATGTTCACTGTCACGCTCTTAGAAGAAGCTCACAACCCCGTCGACAACCTCACTTCAGTATCCATCAGTCTGGAGATAAAATCCATCTGCTGCAACAGGGCACAAAGTTATGATGGAAAAAGAAACCAAGAGTGGTGATAAAAGGCCTGAGGATGCTTCAGTCAGCGGGAGACGTACCGAGGACATGATTAAAAGGAGATTCTGGATCGATCGGGACGGTTCAGGAGCAGAAAATACGCTAAATGTGTAGCTTGTTAGCTTTAGCTCGTTAGCGCTAGCCGTGTTTCGTTGTCAAGAAAATTTGAAGTGAACATTTTAAAAGTCACAAAAAAACCTAAAAGATAACGTGGAATGGGTGCGTTTCTGTCAACTGGTTTGGAGAGAATTAATTCTGTCGTCAGAAGGTGGCGCTACAGCTGCAATGAACAGGGAAAAAGAAGAAGTCGGTCGACAACGGCAAAATAAAACTTGAAGATTAAGCAACATTTTGGCATCTTTGAGAGCAAAATCAGTGAGAAGAGCAACATTTTTGAATTTTTTGTTATTTGTTAGCATTTTCTAATGTGATACTTCAAAATTAGCATAAAAATGCATTAAAGCCAATTTCATTTGTCTTTTTTCTTGCATTAACTACACATAATCAAAGTCATGCATCTAACTTTTAATCACACAATACCCTTGTCCTTAAAATGACACCAGCTATGAAAAAAATCTCATCATATTCGGCCACTTTATCAGGTTAATTCACCGGTTAACCATTAGCATCACTTTTCAACATGTAGTGTAGTTCAGCAGTTCATCAGAAATGGACATAAGAAGTGTTTAGTTAAATGTTCTTAGCTGGTGTTTGCTTTGAAAGGGTGAATTTGACCTAAACCAGGATCTTTTTCCAAACATGGGAAAGTAGTTTTGGGGCCTAAACTTAAAGAAACGGCAGCTATGTGACCTTTATCTGCTCGACCTTCTTATGAAGCTTTTATTTAAACCAGAAAAACTCCAGCCCGTCCATCAGTGGTGAATATGATCTTTGTCTGCATCTCCTAGACATCGGCAGGTTTGACGGAACAGCAGCTTTTGATGCCCTGAGAATGTAAACAGGTTGAGTGTGGATTGACATTGGTGTGTTCTGGTTTGGTTTTGCTAACTGGGTGGATGTTGAGCAGCGGCTGCCAGATGTTAAGAACAGGTACTTGGTCGCAGTATTCAGAAAATCCAAAAGAAACCAGCTTTAACCGACCGTCCTTATACACCTACAGCTGACTGTACTGAGCTAAAGGGTCAGTTCACTGAAATTACTACACAGGGAAATACTTTTTACTTTACATTTTTACATGAAGAATTTTTACTCGTCTGAGTTTCCAAAGCTCCAATGAATCAATTTCCATTCTCTTTAATTTCATGGTGGATGTTTTGGCTTGAGCTGTGCTTTTCCTGCTATCACATGTCTGCTGTAAAAGAACCGCTGTATTTGAGTGGAGTTAGTCTTGACTTACCAGATGTTGACTTTGGAACTTTCTAGTGAACATTTCACGAGTCATTCTACTCCCCCTCCACTATCTCTTTCCAAAATCCCCCTTTGCTATTAAAAACCAACAACTACAACCTCCAAGAGGCAACCTACATGCTGAAAATGTCTGTTTTTGCAGAGAATCTGGATGATGTAAGAAGCGACAAACTTGCGGGGACACCAACACTACATCCTGGGCTTGGAAACACCGTCGAGATCTGGATATATTTAAGAACTAAAATATGTCTTATGTGTTTTATTTTATTAGAATTTGGATGGTGTAATAAATGAAACAGCTATTTTTAATAAACTTATGAATAGTCCCCCAATACCATTCCTACGTCACTATTCTGGGGCATCACCACTACATCCTGGGCTGGAGATGTTGTGGAGATAAATCTGGATATATTTAAGTACTAAAATATGTCTTGTGTGTTTTATTTTTTTATAATTTGGTTGAACTGACCCCTTAAGTCAAGACGAGCTTTCATTCTCAGCCCCTTTGCCACCACCGACAACCGTAGCTCCGTAAAAAAAGAAAAAAAAACTATAAAAAATGTCAGCAATGCTGAGCGTCCTTAATGCCCCCTGCAGGAAGAAGCTTTTGAGTTTTAAAAAGCAGATCGTCACCATCCTTCTCGCAGATTTACGGCAGCCCAGACGACCCCTTTGCACTCTGAGCAGCAAAGTCTTTGAAGGATGAGCGATGGGGTTGAACCCAGCAGGGGCCCTTTAGTGGAGGAACCTCGGTTACGCTCCGAAACGAGTAAGGAAACAAAAGAAGAAGAACCATGGGGGATGTGAGAGTGACGGAGAGGAGAGTGGCGAGCACCAGTTGTTTTCTAAAGCACCTCACGGCTAAAACTCTGTGAGTCAGTGATAAGGATGGAGATGGGCGTGATATCAGAGGAAAAAAAAGAAAATACAGCTGATAAAATAAGCTACATATTGTGCCTGATCAAGTTCAAAACCACCAAATCCAAAAAAGCTACGATTCCAACAAACCAGCGAAAGATCTTTAGGTGTCAAGTCAAAACGTGGGATTTAATTTAATACTGAAAATAGAAACTCTCTACTGAGGTGGGGTAACTCTGGAGCTCTTTCAGGTCTGATGATTGTACTTTAAGGGGCTTTAAGGGCCAAAGAGACTTAGAAAAACCTGACTGAGCAGAGTCCACGCTGAAGATTCAAAACTTTAAGATATGCGCTACAATCTGATAATAATTAAAAAAAGAAGAAGAAAATTAAATAACAGTGTCATTCCTCAAATGTATTTATACACAGCAAGATTTTCCAGAAGACGTTGTGAGAGTGAGAGCGGCACTGATGTGAGAAAACATCCAAACACTTGAGTCTTTGCTGTCGTCCTGAGTCACAGCAGGATGTATCTGAGCCATGAGGGAGGCTTATTTTGGGGGTGATGGGGCGGCCTCGGCCAAAAGTGCTTTACCTAAAACCCGCCGCTCACCGGAGCCGCTGTGAGGAGGGACACAAAACACAAAACAGTCTGGTTTAACCTTATTTACTCGGTGAAATTCGATGTAAACGAGCGCGTCCCTCGAGCAGCCGGCGAGGCGGGGAGGGCGGAGGCGTCGACGTGAGGCGAGGGACTGAACGAAAACGGGGCGTCCGAATCTTGCAGCTGGTCCTGGAGCAGTGGCTGATCAGGGCGTGGAAGCAGGGCGGAGGGCTTTAACTGCGGGGCAGGCTGCACATTTCACAGTGCTCTGTGCCGGGCTGGTTCATGAAGGTGCAGTGGAGGCAGGACCACATGGCCGAGGAGGAGGCCGGAACCGAGGGGCCGCCCATGGCCCCGTAACCCAGAGAGCTGGAGGGCTGCCCACCCACGGTACCTGCAGGGACAGGAGAGGGGTTGCAGGTGTTACTGAGGGGCAGCATGTCACACTGCAACTTGTTTTATAGCTCCTATCCAGGCTATTTTCTCCTCACTAGATCCTTGCTTGTGTTCTGTCTACTCTCAGATGTACGCTATCGATTGTATTCAACTTTAGAAAAGTAACTTTGTACAAAAAATTCCATGTAAACATGCATCTTTAAAGAGCGTTCTGTATTTTGCATCTCAATTCTGTCATTTTTTGTCACAGTTTTGGCAGTTCCTATCTTGTTTTTTCCATTCCACGTCTCTTTGTGACAGTTTTTTTTATCTCCACATACACTAGATATTGAACTATGTCCATGTTTCCAGCCTCTACAGACTCTTCTCATCAGTAGAAAGATGTTTATCCATGTTAAATGTACCTTCAATAACTCTGTTCACTGTTTCTAAGACATGCTACATTTATTTTATTGATCCAGTAACTTTGATTTTCCTCTCAGGATCATTTTGGACACTTTTTATCAGCCATTCAGGCAAGTTTAAGTCATTTTAGACATTTTTTGGGTTATTTTGTAAAAATCTGAGCCATTTTTCACCACTTCTGAATCCATTTTAGACAATTTTCTAATTTTTTTTGTTTCTGAGCTGTGCTGTATTTATTTTATTGATGCAGTAGGTTGGATTTTCCTCTCAGTCTCTCTGTGGAATCACTACCTGCAGTTCAACCTTAACACTTTGTCACAGCAGAGTTGGTTGGATTTGGTCAAATGTTCCCAATTGTGCCGTTAAGCACAGAGTTTTTTGTGCTTTTCTGTGTTTTACAGGATTTGATGCAAGTGGGTTATTTTTGGTGTATTTTGGTGTGTGCATTTCTAAATGAGGAAAGTAATTTTGATGAACTGTCACAATTTCAGGCTTAGATTTGGTGTGGAAGTAGCTTGAGGATCATCTGAAAGTTAAAAACCAGACATTTCTTTCAGTTTTTTACAGTGTCTTGCTCAGATAAATGATGTAATGTTGGTGATTTTCTTTAACACTGACCTGCCTTTCCAACTCACCAGTCAGCATTTGAGGGTTTGGATGGTCCACTGATAAAGTAACCATCCCAGTTTGACATAATATGTACATTAGAGCTCAAAGTAAACAGGCTGAGGTACTCACTGCACAGCTGCTCGATGGTGGCCCACTGCTCAGACTTCTTCCAGGTCTGTGCCAGATCTTCATTTGAAGTCTTCACGGCATCGAGTAGCAGCCCGATGCTGTCCTGCAAACACAAACACAAACACAAACCCTCATCCATCCACTGGTAAAAACACACCATCAGCTGTATTGTTTGGTGAGGTTTTACAGAAAACGGGTCGTCACAGAGAAACAGCGCTTTGAAAATCGGCCTGAACAAAAAGGTCTGAGTGAAAACATCCTCTGGACGCTAACCGGCTCCAGACTGCAGAGGAATGTGGCCACATTCTGCACCGCAAACGCAAAACAAATGGAGGTTTTTGAAGTGTTGACTTACTCTCAGAGGCATGACTTCATTGGTGACGAGGAAGAGGAGCAGGTGGAAGTCCGACACGATGTCCAGGAATGATGCCGAGGTGCACTGGGACAGGTACGTCGCTAAACTGTGGAAATCCTGCAAACAAACGACAACGAAAACATGCAGAAGTGTCGCTGAACTCTGGAAGCTGTGGACTCTAAAGGTCAGCCTGATTTTCTCTGGTCAGGCTGAATGTCAACAAGTCATTCATTACATCTGTGAACTTATCTGAACCTTCTGAGGTCATTTGCACTTCATCATTTACACATTCTGTTCATTTGCACATTTATGTACACCCTTAAAAAAAGATGGCAATATTTCCCAGACTTCATACGGCCTTTTTAAATCCTCAAACTACACTTAAAAGGAAAATGAATGAGATTGATCAAATGACACCTTCACTAAAGACTCCAAAAACCTACTTTAGTAGAAGGTGAACCCTGTATTACTTCTATTAATGCAAAAAGTGATTTATTCCATCATATTATTTGACACGATTCACCTGCAGTTCATTCATGCACCCTTAATGTAATTATTTATGTATTTTTCAGCTTCTTTCTGAGGTTTCTGTATGCACACTTTATCAACTGCATCTGCTTTCCTTGATTTGTTTACAAAACTGGACTGGAAAGTGAATAAAATGTGCAAATATTTAGATATCTGGACAGTATTTGTGATTGAATCCAATGACAGAAGGTTTAGATGAGCTAATCCAGCAGGTACTTACTTGTGTTTCTCCCAGGATGTCGCGGTTCTCGATGGGGAAGCGTTGTGTTGAGGAAAAGGTGTACTGAGGGTCCTTTGGAAAAGTTGTAGTTATCTGTAGGAGAAAATCAAAAAGGGAAGTAGTCTAGAAAGGCAGTGTCTGTGCGGTGTGTTAATAAATGTGTGCATTTCACTCACATCTATGATAAGGTACTCCACGGGTAGAGGCCGAGCTAGAAACGTGACGTCATTTCCAAATTTGTCTTTGTCCTGTCAAGTCAAACACAAACGCCAACATCTGGATGAACCCAAACAACTAAATATTCAACTGGAGGTCATTATTCTGATGCAAAGACGAGCACTAAGTGTGTCCATCCCGCTATGTTTAATCACAGCTGCCTGTGTCGTACCTTGTAGAAGACATCGGGGACGTACTGCTCAGGGCTGGACTCTTTCGCGTAGCCGAGCTCTGGAGCATCTTTGCAGGGCAGTAGGCACTCGTCTCTCACCAGAGCCATGCACTGGTTGGACACCTGGTATCCTTCAAAGTGCACCTGGTTATCTGGACCGCCTGCAAGCAGAACACAGAAACACAAATACTGTGATAAATGTAAAACTGTGACCTTTTAACTCCTTATGAGACAATTTCATGTTTTCCATGAAAACTCACACTTTTATCCATGTGCTAACATAACTGCACAAGGGTTTTCTAATCATCAATGAGCCTTTCAGCACCATTAGCTAACACAATGTAGCATTAGAACACAGGAGTGATGGTTGCTGGAAATGTTCCTCTGTACCCCTATGGAGGCATTCCATTAAAAATTAGATGTTTCCAGCTACAGTAGTCATTTAGGACATTAACAATCTCAACACTGGATTTATCATTCATTTAATGTTTTCTTCATTGAAAAAAGGCTTTTCTTTCAAAAAAAGGTAAGTGACCACAAACTTTTGAATGATAATGTACATGAATTAAAGTTCTTCTATATTAGCTAACATTGATATTTTAGGTTAAAATTGCACTATATTATTTAAATCTACTCAAAAAGGAGTTTAAGTTTCTCTGCATTAAAGCTGTTCCCTTTTAGTTTAAGTTGCTCTTAATGAGCTAAAGTTGCTCTACATTAGTTAAAGTTGCTCTAAATGAGATAAAGTTGCTCTACATTAGTTAAAGTTGCTCTCAATGAGTTAAAGTTGCTCTAAATGAGTTAAAGTTGCTCTAAATGAGTTAAAGTTGCTCTAAATGAGAAAAAGTTGCTCTACATTAGTTAAAGTTGCTCTAAATGAGATAAAGTTGCTCTAAATGAGATAAAGTTGCTCTACATTAGTTAAAGTTGCTCTAAATGAGAAAAAGTTGCTCTAAATGAGATAAAGTTGCTCTATATTAGTTAAAGTTGCTCTACATTAAAGTTGCTCTACATTAGTGAAAGTTGCTCTACATTAGTTAAAGTTGCTCTACATTAAAGTTGCTCTACATTAGTTAAAGTTGCTCTAAATGAGATAAAGTTGCTCTACATTAAAGTTGCTCTAAATGAGATAAAGTTGCTGTACATTAGTTAAAGTTGCTCTAAATGAGATAAAGTTGCTCTAAATGAGTTAACGTTGCTCTAAATGAGAAAAAGTTGCTCTACATTAGTTAAGTTGCTCTAAATGAGATAAAGTTGCTCTACATTAGTTAAAGTTGCTCTACATTAAAGTTGCTCCACATTAAAGTTGCTCTACATTAAAGTTGCTCTACATTAGTTAAAGTTGCTCTAAATGAGATAAAGTTGCTCTACATTAAAGTTGCTCTAAATGAGATAAAGTTGCTCTACATTAGTTAAAGTTGCTCTAAATGAGATAAAGTTGCTCTAAATGAGTTAACGTTGCTCTAAATGAGAAAAAGTTGCTCTACATTAGTTAAAGTTGCTCTAAATGAGATAAAGTTGCTTTAAATGAGATAGTTGCTCTACATTAGTTAAAGTTGCTCTAAATGAGAAAAAGTTGCTCTAAATGAGATAAAGTTGCTCTATATTAGTTAAAGTTGCTCTACATTAAAGTTGCTCTACATTAGTGAAAGTTGCTCTACATTAAAGTTGCTCTACATTAAAGTTGCTCTACATTAAAGTTGCTCTACATTAGTTAAAGTTGCTCTAAATGAGATAAAGTTGCTCTACATTAAAGTTGCTCTAAATGAGATAAAGTTGCTGTACATTAGTTAAAGTTGCTCTAAATGAGATAAAGTTGCTCTAAATGAGTTAACGTTGCTCTAAATGAGAAAAAGTTGCTCTCCATTAGTTAAAGTTGCTCTAAATGAGATAAAGTTGCTTTAAATGAGATAAAGTTGCTCTACATTAGTTAAAGTTGCTCTAAATGAGAAAAAGTTGCTCTAAATGAGATAAAGTTGCTCTATATTAGTTAAAGTTGCTCTACATTAAAGTTGCTCTACATTAGTGAAAGTTGCTCTACATTAAAGTTGCTCTACATTAGTTAAAGTTGCTCTAAATGAGATAAAGTTGCTCTACATTAAAGTTGCTCTAAATGAGATAAAGTTGCTGTACATTAGTTAAAGTTGCTCTAAATGAGATAAAGTTGCTCTAAATGAGTTAACGTTGCTCTAAATGAGAAAAAGTTGCTCTACATTAGTTAAAGTTGCTCTAAATGAGATAAAGTTGCTCTAAATGAGATAAAGTTGCTCTACATTAGTTAAAGTTGCTCTACATTAAAGTTGCTCTACATTAGTGAAAGTTGCTCTACATTAGTTAAAGTTGCTCTACATTAAAGTTGCTCTACATTAGTGAAAGTTGCTCTACATTAGTTAAAGTTGCTCTACATTAAAGTTGCTCTACATTAGTTAAAGTTGCTCTACATTAGTTAAAGTTGCTCTTAATAAATTAAAGTTGCTCTATATTAAGTTGCTCGACATTAGTTAAAGTTGCTCTATATTAGTTAAGTTGCTCTACATTAGTTAAAGTTGCTCTGTATTAGACAAACCTTTGAATGGTAGTTTTTGCATGAGACCCAAACTCGGGCATCTTTAAATTAATTTAATGATGAAAACAAAACAATAACGATACCAGAAATAGGAAAAACGTAGAATATCAGACCTAATAATTAGCCAGGCAGATTAGTCATTAATCTCTAAAGTTTTTTAACTTAACAAAACCAGAAAACAAAACGATAAAGTGGAGCTAAGAGAGCAGCTGAACCTTCTAATTTGATGTTGGATCAAAGAATGTATCTGAAAAACAACTCCTGTGATTGATTACTTATTAAAAACATCAAAAGCAAACTTTATGCTCGTTAAATTCTGATCTGATTTAATTCATCTGCTTTAAATGAGTATAATCAGACTTAATTTGCCTCAAAGCGACACATCTCAGAGTCCACCTGACCCAAACACCAACAAAGACTCCGTTCAGGACGCTGTAACTGAAATAAACCGAGCATCTAAAGTCTTCTCAGCGTCGCACATGAGACTAATTTGCAAACAGATTGAGCCTGTGCAGCAGAGACAGTGAACCAGATGGACTTGGCTCTGATTGGCACCAGATGAGGAGCCGTGACGTCAGCGCTGGCCACCGGCGCCTCATTCATGCAAGTAACAGCGATGAGGTCACTGTTGGACCAAACAAGAAGGACTTGGAAGGTGAAAGCAGCTGGACTGGACCCAGCAGAGCCTCAGAGGACCGGCTAGTGTTACACTGACCTCCAAATGAACATGAACCATTTCTGTAGTTACAGTTCTGCAATGAGATGAACAAGTGACTGAGTTTCAAAGAACTTCTACAGGAAGTGGCTCAAAGAGGAACTTCTACCCCAAACCTATAGAAAGACACTGTTTGAGGAGACATTTGACATGGAGAGACTTGCACATATATATAAGGAGAAAATGGACTGAATAGAAGACTCAACAGAGAGACGCAGTTGACTGGCAACCCTAAGTGATTAGACCCTCAATTATTAGAACCTCAATGACAAGCTCTTTGCTTGTATGTTTGTTCGATGACAAAGTTTCAGACAAAATCCAGTTTTCTGGAAGCAAAAGCAGCACCATGACAGAACATTTTCACCTTGAAACTGAGGTGTACTGATGGTTTCTGGACCATTATTCTTCTTCAGAATCAGTTTCTGGTTGCAACATGCACGGCTGAACTACAGTGTTTGTGCTGCTGAGCTGCATCTAAGCCATTTCTAAGAACAAAGCGATTATTTTCACAGAAAATTACTTCTAAATATGACCCAGCAGAGCCTTAGCAGGCCTGGCTCGTGTTATGCTGCTTGACTGGCCTCAAATTTAACATGAACCATTTCTGTAGTTTCAGTTTTTCAATGACACGACTAGCTTAAAAAGAACTTCTCCAGGGACACCTAGTTTTTTTTTACCTTGTTAACATGCAGATGTTGTGTTTTTCATGGGCTAGAAGACACATCTTGAGCAAAATCAGCACCAAGACAGAACATGTTCACCTTGAAAGTGAGGTGTACTGATGAAAAAAAACAATCCTAAAGTTTCCTGGACCATTATTCTTCTTTAGAATCGGTTTCTGGTAGCAACATGTAAGGCTGAATTACTCCAAAATTACAATTTGTTATTATGTAGTGCAGAGTAGCTTTACAGTGTTTGTGCTGCAGGGCTGAATCTAAGCCATTTTTAGGAACAACCTGATTATTTTCCCTGAAAATCGTCTAAATATGTAGTTTAGATATACAGAGTGAGTTTTTAGAGGTTTAACTTTTCAGTTAGACTGTAAATAAATCACACAATGCAAAGTTTTCTCTACCACTATAAGATTTAAGCACAGCATTTAACAGAAAGACTAAGAGAGAATATAATTTTTGCTTGATTGATTCTACAAGGAGTACTGCACTATCTGCAGACTAGTGAGTGTTTTCAGTTGAGTCAAAGTGAGTGTTTTAGCATCAGTCGATACCAAAATTAATATCCAGATAGTGCTGTAGCGAACAAATATCCGGATATTCGGGTCCAGCCCGAGAAAGGACCAGTAACTCCGACATCCAACTAACCACATCTTTTTGTAAAAAGACAATACTGAAGAATTAGAAATATTTTCAGCCAAATAAAACCTTTATTTCTTGGTAGGCGACGCTACACCCTTCTGAAAGACCCTAAAATATCTCATTTCTTTGCTGTTTTTCATCGGGGGATGGCTGTAATTCCATATACCAACCAATGTGATCAGTGAGAGAAAAATTCAGTAAAGAATAAAGAGCCACTGAACATACCTGCTTCACATTGTATTATCTTATTTAAAGATCATGTGGTGTTATTCCAAGAAATTAAACTTACCTGTAGCGACGACGGTCACAAATTTGGATCCGAAGTGTCCGTCTCGAGACAGTTTGCAGGGGTTTGAGTGTTTGTTCTGGAAGTATCCCGCTGTGATGCACTCCTCTGCACTCAGGTAATGTGAGTCCTGACGGAGGCAAAACGATGTTTATATCACGAGGAGAACGCAGCATTAATCTGTCGATCGGTTCACCTTTGAGTCGGCCGTGTCCTCACCTTGTTTCTCGAGTAGCGGACAGTTCCTATCCTCGTGTCCTCGGACAGCAGGTCGGTGAAGATCCATCCCACCTACGGAACAAGAAAAAGACCAAATATGTGAGGTGTAGTCAGTGATTATAATATTATACGACATTATATGAACCCTTAAGAGCAGGGATCAAAAGAAAAACTTCAACAGGATTTTGATCTTTTGATATTTTATGCATTTTCTTACAACTAGCAGCCACCTAAACACAAACTAGAACATATACTGCAGTTCAAAACTTTGGGGTCACTTAGAAACGTCCTTATTTTTTTTTAAAGAAAAGCATTTTTTTTTTTCAATGAGGATAACATTAAATGAATCCAGTGTAAACATTGTTAATGTGGTAAATGACTGTTCTAGCTGGAAACAGCTGATTTCTAATGGAATATCTCCATAGGGGTACAGAGGAACATTTCCAGCAACCATCACTCCTGTGTTCTAATGCTACATTGTGTTAGCTAATGGTGTTGAAAGGCTCATTGATGATTAGAAAACCCTTGTGCAGTTATGTTAGCACATGGATAAAAGTGGGAGTTTTCATGGAAAACATGAAATTGTCTGGATGACCCCAAACTGTTGAATGGTAATGTGTATAAACACCTGAAGGCGTCACAGGAAAAACACATAACACTGGCAGTAAGTGGTTGACAACAGACTGGAAAAACTGGATGTAAATCTGGTTTTACTGAGTGCTTTAACACAGGGGTGTCAAACTCATTTTAGTCCAGGGGATCAGTAAAATCACAGCATAACAAACCTATAAATAACTTTGATTTACAGCAAAAAAAATGCAATTCTGAAAATGTTCACATTTAATGAATTATCTTTTTGCAAAACAACATGAACAACCTGAAGTTTCTAAAGAAAAATAAGTGTAATTTCAGCGATACTATGCCTCAGTTTATCATTTACAACTTACAGATCAGAGTGTCTACAAATGCAGGAAACATTTAGTCCCAGGTATCTGAAACTGAACAATATAGTGTCTTACTTAACGATCAAAACAGCTCGTTAAGATACAGCATTCACTTTAAATTTACAGTTTCACAAAGTTGGCCGTATGTTTGACACCCCTGCTTTAACGGTTCAATGGTGGGATCCGTGAAACGCCTTGAAGCAAAACTCTGCCTCAAACCTCCACTTCAAATTTCAGTTTATGCAAATTGCAAGTACGCAAAGACTTAAAGATTGGCCTCAGGCGGAGCTCCCAGAACAAAGACCGACCTTGCACAGCCCCAGTTTAGCAGCAATTTCATCCACAGCTGCAGCTTTGGGATCCTCCAACAGCTCCAGGCTGTTCTGAGTGGCATTCTGAAACCCAGCAGGGAGCGTCAGACAGACAAATACAAAACAGACCAAGCAAAAGACATTTAAACTGACTTCATGAAGAAAGAAATGCATTCAGCAGTAACTTAACATTTTTACACTGACTGAAAATCATCCAAAACATTCTAGACTTGTCTGATGCTCAAAAAATGGTCCAAAAATAACTTAAACTTTGTCCAAAATGGCTTCAAATTTCTCCAAAATAATTGAAAATGTCCAAAATCACTTAAAATTCAGTTAATGTCTGAAAAAATAGTCCAAAAATGAATCAGTACTTGTCAAAAAAAAAAAAAACGGAAACCTAAAAACTTGTCCAAAACGATTCAGAAAATTGTCTAAGATGGCTTGAGAATTGCTAACAAATGGCTCAAATGTCTGCCAAACGACTAAAACAATTGTCTAAAATTACTTAGACTTGCCTGAATGTCTAAACAAAATGCCCAAAATAACTTAAGATTTGTCCAAAATGATCATGAGAGGAAAATCAAACCTACTGGATGAAAAACATAAAGTCAGCATGGCTCAGAAACAGTGAACAGAGGAGCAAGTTAAAGATACATTCAGCATGGAGAAACATCTTTCTACTGATGAGCAGAGAGAAAACATCTGGAGAGGCTGGAAACATGTACATATATTTATAATCACAGTGAATCGAAATTTGTCAAAAATGACTCAAATTTGGTCCAAAGTGACTTCAGCTTGTCTAAAAGAGTTTTAAAAATTGTCCAAGATGACTGAAACTTAGAAACTTGTCCAAAATAATTGAGAAAATTGTCTAAGATGGCTTCAGAATTGGTCAAAAATGGCTTAAATTTCTGCAAAATAACTAAAAAATTGTCTAACATCAATTAAACTTGACAGAGTTGAGGCTGTTCTGAGTTCAGCAGGGAGCATTACATTGATAAATACAAAATAGACCAAGCAAAAGATATTTACACTGACTCAAAGGCAGAGCTGACTTCTCTTTCTCACCTGTGGGGGCTCGTAGATGGCAGCCACCTCAGCTCTGATGCCCAGAGGGATGTCTGTGTGCTCGGTGTATCTGCCGTACAGGTAGCCCATCCTCTGGCTGCCCGTCTTCCTCCAGAAGTCCAGGAAGCGATCAGCAATGGTGTGATTCTCAAACATGATGTTGTCCACGTGTCGGTATTTCTGCAACAAGAACACAAAAATTAAACTGTCTCCAACTTAGTCCAGGTTTCTTTAATTCAGTTCCAGCAGCATGTTGAAGTGGGAAAGACACTGAACACCAAAGCCATGTGGACTTATTCACTCTTTATCTTAATCATCTGAACCCCCAAAGTTCTCCAACAGGTTTGAAATGCATCCCTACAATTACACCATTTATCAGGGCCAGAACGTTCACACAGACAATCATCAGATTCTAAACTTTTTAATGATCTTTGAATGGTTTCATCACAAAAAAAGAACCAAATGTTAGCTTAAAATTGTATTATATTTATCTCACTTAAAGATTGGCCAAAAATAAACTGAAAATTAAAAAAAAATCACCAAGATGACACCATTAACACGAGCAAAACCAAGTTTTTTTTGGCTATAAAGCAAACCCCGAAGACCCCCATACCAAACTGACGACTCTAGATAGCTACAATTAGCATCTGAGTATTTGCAAATGTGGCTGCAGGGCTCCCTTGGCTTTGTCAAACAATAGAGCACTCAAACAGACAATCAAGCAGACGACCTTTTTACATATTCCTGTGGGGTGACTGCCTGGGTGTGGAACGGTGCTGTTTACAGATCAACAAGCTGCAGGTTGCCTACCCCTGCTCTATATCCAGGATACAGTGTAACTAAATATTCAGACAGAGAGATTGAAACAGTTCTTTTGTAATGTTTTCATGTCAGACACTTCTTAATACATCCTCAGCAAAAAAGAAAAAAAAAAACATGGTTTGATATCTTCCTAACATTTTGTCAAATCGTGCAACGAGTCAATCCAAATTAAAAACCCTACTGAGCAAGAAACTGTTCAAACTAAAAGAATTTTCAGATTTTCAGCTTTAAGATGCTCCTGAAACTGCCCATTTGTGATATAACTGGAAATTTAATCAAATCTAGGCAGAAAAATCACACGAGTTCATCAGAAAAAGGACCTTAATTTACATGTGATTTAAATATTCAGCAAAAAATAAACTATTTACATCAGATACTGCAAAGAAAGGAAAAAAAACTGTGTTTCTTACAGAGAATCATACCAAAACTTCTGAGTTTTCAAATAAACCATAGACAGTGTCAGAGTGATGCGGCAGAATAATCAAAGCTACTGGATGAACAAAATAAAGTCAACATGGCTCAGAAACAGTGAACAAAAGAGCAAGTTGTTGCAGATACATTTAGCATGGTGAAACATCTTTCTACAGATGGTGAACAGAGTAGGGAGAAAACGTCTGGGGAGACTGGAAAGATGGAAATATTCATATTTAAAGTGTCCAAAATGACTCAAATTTAGCCCAAAGTGATTTTAGCTTGTCTAAAAGAGTGAAAAAAAAATATCCAAGATGTGACTGAAACCTAGAAACCTGTCCAAAATAACTGAGAAAATTGTCTTCAAAATGTGTGCAAAGTGGCTCAAACCCTTCTGATTCACTGAAAAAAAAAGATTAAAAATGACCCCAAATTCATTCAAATGTCCTAAAGCTCTCTGAATTCCCAAAAGATGGTCCAGAATAACACAAAATTTATCCAAAATGGTTTAAAATTGGTGAAACGTGACTAAAACAAGGAAGTTTGGCCAAAAAAATAAAGAAAATTGCTTCAGAATTGGTCAGAAATGGCTCAAATTTCTGCAATATAATGAAAAAAATGCCCAAAATGACTAAATATTTGTCCAAAATGATCATAAGTGGAAAATCCTACATCACTGAATCAATCAAATAAATGCAGCAATGGTCAGAAACAGTGAACAGAGCAGCAAGTTGTGGGAGATACATTCAGCATGGTGAAACATCTTTATGGAGATGATAAACAGAGCAGAGAGAAAAAGTCTGCAAACATGGAGACAGTTTAATATCTACAGTATGTAGACACAAAAACTGTCACAAAAACACATGGAACGGTAAAAACACAATAGAAACCACCAAAAATGTGACACTAAACAACAAAATTGAGCCACAAAATAATCACAAAGAGGCAAAACAACCACAAAAATTAGGCCACAGTGGGGAAAAATGTACTGGTCACGTATTTCAAATGTGATATTTGTCTGAATACTGAATTAAAGAGCCTGACTATATCTTTAAAGACAGGTTGTGGTAACACACCTGTCTGTTGAGTGTGATGGCGCTGGGCTGACACTTGGTGCAGATCCCCTCTGGCCAGGGAGGATGACCTTCACAGCCGGACTTTATCTTACAGCTGATGTTCTCTAGAGCCGCAAACTTCCCTCTGAAAGAGATCAGAACCTCCTCAGCATCCGGCACAAGACTCAAACACAAACATGGGAAGATCAGAAACAGCTCCTCACTTATCGGCTCCACCGGTCAGCTTGCGAAGATACGCGTGGAATGACATGTGCTTCACTGGAGGGTCCAGGTGATTCAGGTAGTCTTCGTCAAAAGGCTGGAGGGCAAAAAAAAAAGAAGTAAAATTAGAATCCTTCAGTGACTTTTTGTGCCATTTTTTTAAATTATTTAAGCATCCACTTGTGTCTTCCTTTTTAGTTATTTAAGCATCTTTTTGTATCAGTTTTATCATTTTTATGGTATTTTAGAATCTTTTTATTTTTTAATTATTTAAACGTCCTTCTGTGTCTTTTTGTCATTTTTTTTAGTTATTTAGGCATCATTTTGTCATTTTTTCCTGTCTTTTTGTGTAATTTAAGCATCTCCTTGTGTGACTTTTATCATTTTGTCATTTTTATGGTATTTTAGAATCTTTTTGTCTTTTTATCTTTGAATTATTTAAGCGTCCTTTGTGTCTTTTTATTTTTTAGTTATTTAAGCATCTTTGTGTGTCACTTATTTTGGCATTTTTATGGTATTTTAGAATCTTTGTGTGTCTTTTTATTTTTTAAATTATTTAAGCGTCCTGGGTCTTTTAGTCATTTTTTTTAGTTTAGTCATCATTTTGTGTCATTTTTTTCTGTCTTTTTGTGTTATTTAAGCATCTTCTTGTGTGATTTTTATCATTTTTATGTCTGTGTGTCATTTTTGTGGTAATTTAGCATCATTTTGTCTTTGTTGTGGTATTGTTGCATTCTTTTGTGTCTTTTTAAAAAATATTTAAGCATCCTTTTGTGTCTGTCATTTTTTTTAGTTATTCAAGCATCTCTGTGTAGTTTTTGCCTTTTCATGTCATTTTTGTGTTATTTTAGCATCATTTTGTCATTTTTGTAGTATTTTAGCATTCTTTTGTCATTTTGTCTTGTTTTTAGTTATTTAAGCATCCTCTTGTGCCATTTATCTGCCTTTTTGGGTAATTTTTGTGTTATTTTAGCATTGCTTTGTCTTTATGTGTCATTTTTAAATTATTTAAGCATTTTTTAGTCTTTTTGGTCTTTTTTTAATTATTAAAGCATCTTTTAGTGCCATTTTTATAATTTGGGCATTTGTGTGGTATTTTAGCATCATTTTCTTTCATTTGTGTCTTTTTGCATCATTTCTGTGTAACTTTAGAATCGTTTTGTGTCTTTTTTTTAGTTATTTACGCTTCATTTTGTGTCATTTTTCTGTCTTTTGTATCAGTTTTGTGTTGTCTAAGCATTACTTTGTCGTTTTTGTGTTGTTTTCGCATCCTTTTGTGTCTTTCTGTCATTTATTTGTAATTTAAGCATCCCTTTGTGTCATTTTAGCATCATTCTATGTCATCTTTGTGTGATGGAAGCATCAATTTATAATTTTTGTGTTATTTTAGCATCCTTTTGTGTAATTTTTTTCATTGTTAAAGCATCCTTTTGTGTCTTTCTGTCATTTATTTGTAATTTAAGCATCCTTTTGTGTAATTTTAGCATCATTTTATGTCATCTTTGTGTGATGGAAAGCATCAATTTATAATTTTTGTGTTATTTTAGCATCCTCTTGTGTCTTGTTATTTGAGCATCTTTTTGTGATTTTGGTATTTAATGGAGAACAATGAGGAACATAAAAATGTTGCAATAATATATACTCGATTACTAAAATAATCGATAGCTGCAGTTCTAAATTAGAATAAATTCCTCTTTTGTGTTCTGTTAGCAGTAAATAAAACAACTTCTCTTACCTCTAATGGTACACAGTGCACACATTTTCCAAGGGCGCCGTGGCGACATCTGAAACAAGAAGAGAATAATCAGGAATCCGATATCTGCATTTAATCTGCATCGTGTTTGTGTCCGAGTCTCCCTCTTACAGCTGTGGATCTCTGTTCCTGTAGATTTTGCCGTCCTGCTTGGCCAGATACTGATCGATCTCGTCCTCCTGGACCTGCGGCGCCGAGAAGGAACGAGGGATCATGGAGGACGAAGAGGAGGAGGACGAGGAGGAGGAGGACGAGAGGGATGGTAGTGACGAAGATGTGTGCGGGGTAGCCGTGTCCATCACCTCGGAGGAGGAGGAGGACGCTGAAGGGAACAGAAACAACATGTCCCCATGCCTAGAAATAAAAACAAAACAGAGAAAATAAGATGATTAAAGCAATTAAAAGATAAAACAAAAAGGAAAGCAATTAAAGGATAAAACAAAAAGGCAAGAAAACACCATCAGTGACTACATTCACACAGTAAAACCTCATTAAGTGGCTGCATTCTCTCATAATCCACACAGAATAATTAACCCTTGTGTTGTCCTTACCAAAAAATGTTGTTGCCTTGTCTGAAAAAAAGTTCAGAAAAATTTTCCCCAAATTTATAAAAATTTGCATTTTTATAATTTGTTTTTTTTCACCAAAAAATGCTCAAAAATTTCCTAAAACAATTTTGAAACTGTTGAAGTATTCACTGTGAAAAAAAATATATTTTTTTTTCCACATTTTTAAAACTTTAAAACAGGCCAATTTGACCCGCAGGAGGACAGGAGGGTTAAGTACAATGACTTTACTGGTAAATGCATCATTTATATTCAGCTATTCTGAAATTATCATCAATTTTTAGCTGTAACCTGCACAAATATACTATAAATATTTCCAGTGAATGATTAGTGTTTTGACAAGCTGATAAATATTGAAAAGTGTCAGACACTTTCTAGCAGTCAGTTTTGACAAATTTGTATCATTTCCGAAGTCCTGATAAGTCTGCAGTGTTTGATCTGTAGAAGGATCGCAATCATGTGATCTGACGTAGTGTTCACTTGTTGTCATAGTTACAGTGATGCCGTACCACAGAAATCTTTAACAAATCTGTGGATCCAGACCATAAGAAGCATCACTGCCAAAATCTAATCAGTTGGTCCTTGTGTCATTTCTGACCTTCCCTGAAAATTTCATCCAAATCTGTTCATCTGTTTTTGAGTAATGTTGCTGACAGAGAGATGGACAGACGTCACATAACTCTGCTGCGTTCCTTGGCGCAGTAATAACCAGGTTCAAATGACGTAATACACTGCAATTACTAACTTTTGATGTTGATTTAGAATAATTTAGGCCGATCAGACAGCAGGTAGAGTGATTTCAGTAGACTGTGGGACAATAACTTCATCTGGTGATAATGTGCAGATTGGTTTGATGTCAGTCAACCAACCCTACTGCTTTTACTCACTTGATCTTCAGCAGGCTGAGCGTTTTGTTCTGGGACAGGATCTCTCCGGTCTTGTTGCGGTTCAGGTAAACTGAGAACCCGTTGGAGTTGAACCCAAACTCTTTGGCCACCTGTGGGAGACGTGGAGGTCATGTGCTGATTAGAACAGACACCAGAATTATAAAAATATCAGCACACTTCCAGACTGTGAAGATCGTCAGACTTGTTAAATCACTCCGGGCTTATCTTTAATCTAAAGGTGTGTGCTTCCCTGGAATCTACACCAGAGAACTATTCGGATCACGGACGCCGGTGCTCCTGTTAAGACCAACCACTCTTCAAACAACATCAATCACTCACTCAAAGCAGATTAGCTCAGAGGCTCTTGGCACGAGAGGAAGTCGGCTTGTAGGAACACCTCTTAGGGTTGTTTCACAGCCCGCCAGACTGAGTTATGAAGAGCACTCTGAGCAGGCTGGCCAACAGAACGTCCCACGGCACCTGAACATCACATCACATATCTGACAGACACTCAGCCTGATGCTGAAGACTTAGGATGGACTTAACCCTGAGATGCTCCAGTGATTGGACCCTACACTCTAAAAATGACCTGTATAAGAATGAATATGCTTTTATGCCATTTTGGTTAAAAATAATCCCTTTTATTATTGTTTGTGCTATATTTTGGTCTACACAAGAATGATTTCATGTTTGAAATGGGTTTATTTTTCATTCCACAACAGATGATGAACGTTTTGATGATTAAAAAAGAAGACTACAACACAGAACAGCAATAGAAGAATGTCAGCATCCACTCTGTTGGCATTTTTCCACTCTTTTCCTTCGAGTTGTTGCTGCTCTCAGTCCCTCCAAGTTTGTGTACTTCATCACTTCTTGTATGATTATTATCAGTGATAAAGAGCTCGGGGTAGTAATACAAATATTACATGGTCTTTAAAATTTAAATAGAATGATGTCAAAAACATGAGTTTTCATAACACTCTCTATCCCCAAGGTTCACACTGTCTTTAGCAGGAATTTCTTTCACTTTGCTGCAGTAAATGGATTTGAATTCTCTCCAAAAATCTCTGAAACTGTCACCTCTTCCATCACTTTACATGTTTAAACAGAAGCTACAGCAGACCTCAGCCCACCGCTGCACAGGCCGACTGGTTCACTGATTTGTAGCATTAATTTAGGCTGTTTTTAATCTCTGTTAAAACACTTGTGTGCCCTTTTTTGCATATGCATTGTTTGTTATCTTTCTTCCTTGCCAGGTCATCACTGTAAAAGAGAAATTATTCTCAGCTGATCTTACCTTGTAAAATAAATCACGAATAATGTTTTTTTGAGGAATCGTTAGAATATGAAATTATAAAAACTTTTCATTACAAAGATATTGCAAGAAGACAACCTTACTTATGCTTCTAAGGGTTTATTCAGTGACCATTAGAAACAGGATGATTATCTCGACATTAAAACTGAATTCATGGCGTTTACTGCAAAGATTGCGCTGCTTCCATGACATCTAAACCAACAGACCATCATAAAACGGCTCCTGACAGTAAGAGCGCTGTGGGTTTTTTATTTATTTAAGGTCAGTGCTGATAAAATTAGCAGCAAACAGTCAGGAGGTTCTTTGAGCATAAAAGCCAGAACGGAGTATAAAACCTGCCAGACAGCGAGAGACGGAGCGTCACGTTGAGCTTCTTCTATTCGCTCTCAGCTGCAGAAATCTAACCTGCAGGGCTCAGAGTGTCTCTGGCCCGTCGGCCCCGTGGTTTTCTGTTCCACCCATCGCTGGCTGCACATCAGCGGGGAATGAAAACCATCCTTTGCATTGATCTGCAGTCTACACCATCCTGCCTTAACACGGATACATACATTTTTGATGAGGCGCTGCTGCAGAGCTCTGCTGCTAGCAGTCTGCTGGAGAGCCGTTCTATTTTAGGTCATTCAAAGCCAATGCTTCAAATGGTTCTGTAATTATTTTAGGTGCTTAAATGCAACTGAAGGTCAGATGGGACAGAGCAGATATTATATTTTTAAAAACATCCAAATTCGAGACTGAATGTGTCGTTATTTCATCTGTGCATTCGTCACATCCTTTCACACTGCGTCTGTGGAATGGTGTGAAGTAACGCCCGCGCCGTGAAGCAACCTGTCAAGCAGTTGTGATGACAACTGTGTACAGCTATGCAACATTCCTCGAACGCAAATTACCTTCTCAAAACCACATGTCAACAGTGGAAACCAGCAGAGGAGCGGAGCAGGACTGGCCTGCTCTGGTAATTCCTGCACAGCTTCACACATTAAAAGAAGAGAAAGCCCAGGAGAAACACATGCACACTCTGTGACCATGCAGTACAGACGAAACACACTAAAAGTGAGAAAGCTGCAGGAATAAACCCAAGAATTCACAGCTTTGAGGAGGCCTCAAATCACATGATTACCTAAAGCACTCAGAGCAAAACAGCAGACTTAGACCAGCATTCAAAAGCCATTTAGATATGCTCTTATTTTTGAAAGAAAAGCAACAAAGATGACATTAAATGAATGACAAATCCAGTGTAGACATTGTTAATGTGGTAAATGACTATTGTAGCTGGAAATGGCTGATTTTTAATGGAATATCTCTATAGGGGTACAGAGGAACATTTCCAGCAACCATCACTCCTGTGTTCTAATGCTACATTGTGTTAGCTAATGGGGTTGAAAGGCTAACTGATGATTAGAAAACCCTTGTGCAGTTATGTTCAGTTCAATTAAATTGTATCCGTATAGCACCAGTTACAATTCAGATTGTCTCCAGACACTTCACAGAACCCATGTGGCTCTGCTGGATCAGAATATGTGCAACAGAAAGTCTAGAAGCAGGTAAATGTTTGAATCGCTGTGTGGGGAAAGATTTAACACCAGTTTGAGGAGGGGATATCTGTCCATCTGTGTTTGGAATATTTTTTTACCCCTTCTTTCAAAACTGTAAAAACAACAACAAAAAAAACTCTCTTTCATTTTAGGCTCGGAAAACAACTAGCAAAACACTGCAGCTTTTCACACCCTTAACCATATGTGAGGATGCCGTTAGAAGTGGATTAAAGTGTTTACGAATGACAGAGTACACTTTACTAGCACATGAATAAAAGTAGGAGTTTTCATATTGACCTCAAACTTTTGAATGGTAGTGTACATGTGCAGGAAAACAACATCATCATCATCATATTTTACACAGTACTGTACCTTTTTCAGAAAAGCAGCAGCTGTCTCCCTCTTGGTAGAAGGAATTTTCTTCATCCCATCTGGGGACTGTACCCTGATGATCTAAATGAGACAAAACAAAGAAAAAAAACTGCTTTAGCTCTGCACAGTATTTCATTTCAGAAAGTAAGTAAAGCAAATTAACTCAAACACATCACAAAGCTTGATGTGCAAAGAAAACTCACATGGTTCTCATTTTCAGTGACTAACATACAAGAGAGGTCTGTCTGACAGCATCATTTACACTCATTTAGGGCTCATTTTAACCTTATTCAAAAGTTTGTAGACATGCGAGCTACATATGTTCACAGCAAAAAGAGCACGAGAAACAATGAAAGTAGCGAAAAGAAAAGCAATGTCAGCTATATGGAAATACTTGGTGAACTTCAGGGATGATGCTGATCATAAACAGTTTTCAACTGTGAACCACACAAGGCAACACAACTTATTTAAATCAGCAACACAAGGTTCTGTGTGACAAGCGTCAGATTCTTGAAAACACAAAGTACGGTTGCATGAATAAACTCAAAGTCTCCTCCCCATGGCTCACAAACAGCTTATCATATCTGTGTATAATAGAGCCCCAGCTTTTTTCAGTGGGTTTCCATACAGGTCTCCTGAGGCGTGCTAATCCGCAGACCTCCCCTGGTGGAGGATGCAGCCTGCAGAGAACGGCTTTGCGATCTAAAAACAACCCTGACCCTGTGTTACCCACCATTTCCATTTTACAAGCAATCCACCACTGAGAGCCTGCTTCAAACGCTAAACAACTTGCATTTTTGTATTTAGAACCTAAACCTGGACAGTTTCACCCTTATTGCTTTCTTTACTTATTTATTTATTGCGTATCATGGTTTAAGTTCCAGACCTTTACTTGTTATAGATACATTATACACAATATAATGCACAGTGAAATGTGTTGAGCACCTGTTCCGGATCAAAACAGTAGAAATAATGAGAAAAATGAAGAACAGAAACACATAAGAAATAAATATATATACACACTACTGTTCAAAACTTTGAGGTCACCCAGACAATTTAATGTTTTCCATTAAAACTCACACTTTTACTCATGTTCTAACATAATTGCACAAGGGTTTTCTAATCATCAGTTAGTCTTTCAACACCATTAGCTAACACAATGTAGCATTAGAACACAGGAGTGATGGTTGCTGGAAATGTTCCTCTGTACCCCTATGGAGATATTCCATTAAAAATCAGCCATTTCCAGCTACAATAGTCATTTACCACATTAACAATGTCTAGACTGGATTTATCATTCATTTAATGTTATCTTCATTGACAAAAAAAAAATGCCTTTCTTTTCAAAATAAGGACGTTTCTCAGTGACCCAAAACTTTTGAACAGTAGCGTATAGATAGACAGAAATAAGGAAAATAAAAAGATAAATCCTAGTGTCAAAGTGCTAAAATATATATATATATATACCAGGCGAAACGCAAACAGGATATCATGCTTTTATCGTTGTCACCATTTTTAATTATAAATGGGTTTCTTTGTGTGTCTGTCGTTATCGTGGTAACATTAAAACAATTACTTTGATAATTAAATTCAAAATAAACCTTTTTATTTCTGGCCTGGACTCAAACAGGTCATTAAAACTCATCAAATATCAATAAAAAGGACTTATGACAATTTTTTGTGCTACTACAGTTACACCATACAGGAAAGTTTCCAAACTTTTTACAGCTTTTGTTGAAATTATCACCCATTTTCTTTGCAGATGCACTCCCCTATTCATCACCCCCAATCCTACTAGAATTAGTAGCTGTTTCCAAACAGATTCATTCAAGTTGCGTGGTGAAAACGCCTGCATTTACATGGGATTGCCAGTGTTTTCGAGTATCATGCAGCTGTCCTACATATACAGTAAAACCTGGTCCAGATCCCAACACCTGCCAGTGAAAACACGGGCTGCCTCCCCCTCTCTCCCCACAGTGGTGTCACTTGTCAGGACGTTATGACAACGATGACAGTGCAAAAAAGTAACGATAACGTTCATTTAAGAGCCTCTACGTTCCTCATAAAGGCGCTTTTCTGCTGCAATATGAACTCATAGAAGTAAAAACGCTGTCACGGTGTGTTGGCGTTTCCACAATGAACAAAATATCACTTTTAGTGGATGAGCAACATCTTAGTATGACCACCAAGCCTGCTAATGTTTAGCTAACGAGCTGCTGGGCAACAACGCAGATGTTTTACTGCTAAATTTAAATGGTTATGTAGCTTCTCCGTTAGCCAACAATGATTCTTTTCATTCGGATGCCGTCAGCTAGCCTCGTAGCTAGGATTAGCCGGCTAGCTGCAGGCCCCAATCACTCAGTGCTAATGAGAAGCAGCTAACGTTAGCTAACTCGCTGAGCTAATTCTGCTGCCTCATCACTCCGGACTTGGGCTAAGCGGCTAGCTGATGTTAGCCGGGTCGAGCCGTTACCGGCGCCGGTGCGAGCCGCCGCTGTACTCACAATGTTATCCGCCATGTCGCTGGACCGAGAGCTCCCGGTAGAAACCGCCGAGTTGGAGGACAGACGGAGTGAAAACAGAAATACAACGCAGCGGTACTGTCTGTCTGTCAGCGAAACTCCATCACACAACTCAAACACCGGGTGTTACATGCATTAGTGTCCGGCCGTTTCCCACTGGTCCTACACAGGAACGACCCCGGCTGGAAACACACACATGCAGTTCCGCATTTGATAGATAGATAGATAGATAGATAGATAGATAGATAGATAGATAGATAGATAGATAGATAGATAGATAGATAGATAGATAGATAGATAGATAGATAGATAGATAGATTCTTCATTAATCCCAAGGGAAAATTTAATTGTTCCGTATTTATGTACACTTTGGTTATTTATTTTATTACTGTTATACTACATTCCTAGCCTAGCCGCGCTAGACAACCCACGGCAACGAATTTAATTCTCTGCCAGGGCCAGGGTGGGTCTAGTTACCCTCCATAAGGCTCGAGGCTGAATTCTCCTAAAACTGGCTGGACGAATCACCATGAAGCGTAGAGTCAGAAGGCGGGCGTAACTAAGTGATGACAGAGGCACGACGATTCTGACAGAAACAACCGGCGCACAATAAACAGTTATCTTTCGACTCAGCTTTGGCCACAGCCCTTAAAGATTTGAAGCTAAAATTCAACTTGAAAGATAAACAAAGGACGGCACTGAAGTGTTTCACTGAGAAGAAAGACGTATTTGGACTTATGCCGACGGGATATGGCAAATCCTTAATATACCAGTTGGCTCCGCTGGTTGGGAAGCTAATGGGACTTAGCCACAATCCGCCGGCGCTCTAGGAACTACGTCAGCCTATTCGTTGCGCTGATTGGTTGTATACCTACCCAATTGCTGCAGAGTGATTTGAAAGACAACCTTTTAGCCCGCCTCCCTCCCTGTCGAGCTTCCCTAGACCCTTGTGCCTTCAGAAACATGGGTCTAGCGCGGCTAGGCTACTACATTCCAGCTGTAGCAATGAAAATTTCCTCACTTTAAGATAATAAAGGGTTATCTTATCTTATAGAAAAATCTGTGCAACATCAGTATTTCTGTTCATTAAAAAGTCCGTACGATACCACTATCATGTGCAATAGTTATTGTTATAGCAGTTCTTTTTTAGAATACTAGTACTTATTTATATTTTGGTTGTTTGTTTTATAACTTTACACAGCATTTCTTTGCTGCTGTAACAATGGAATGTCTCCACTTCAAGGTAATAAAACATTATCTATCGAAAAACCTGTGAAGGAACAGTATTTTAATGTCAATATTTTCTTCTCAAGAAAGATTTTGGAAGATTTTGTGCAACACAGCTGTCTGTCTATATGTAAAACAACCTTGTGCAATATATTTTATTTTCCACATTCTAAGAAATATGTGTAATATCTGAATGTCTACATATGGTATCATCTGTCCAACTTCAGACATATATTTCTGGTTTATTGTTATACTTTTTTTGTTAGTGATCTCCTGATATTATATGCACTCTGTTGCTGCTGTAACACTCCCTACTGCGAAACTAATAAAGACCTATTTATCACCAAAAAAATGCAAAATGATGATCCTAAAAATGTAAATAAAATACTGAAAGCAATACAACTCAAAGAAGCAAAAGACAAACATGTCTGTGTGGGTTGTCAGTCTTTGAGGTCATGGCCATGGTAGGAGCTTCAAATGGGTGAACTCCTCTTGTAGGTTTTTGAAGACGCTTCACCTTCACTTATCAGTCTGTGGTAGCAAGTGTCCCGTTTCATGCTGCAGTCTGCTGGGGAGGCAGCATAAAACAGAAGGATGCAAGGCATCTGAACAAACTGATTGAAACAGCTGGCTGTGTGGTTGGAATCACAATGAACACATTGGAGGATGAGGTGGAGAGACGGGCACTGAGCAAGATGGAGGCCATTCTGACCAACATGGATCATCCATTTCACATCTGCCTCAATGAACAACGAAACATCAGTGGACGGCTCCTATCGCTGCGCTGCAGGACCAAAAGATTTACGAAATCTTTCTTGTCATCAGCAGTCAGGCTATTCAATTCAAAATTAAACAGATAAGAACCCTGACAACTGAATTTCCCTTCGGGGATGAATAAAGAGATTCTATTCTATTCACCCAAGAGGCTTCTTCAGTTCTGAGTCACTCCAGGTCACATAGCTGATGGTCCATTAACCACCAAAACTCATAGCCTCCAGGTGTGATTGTGATCGTGGTGATGGAGCTGCCAGTTTACACAACAAAGGACGTGAATCTGCCAAGTCAGGAGAGACTCATGATGTTGACGATGGAGAAACTTTCTGGGGAGAAAGCTCATCATTCTGTTGTAGGTTTGATAAGTGGTGTCGCAAACCCCCTCCTCTGTTTAAACAAAGAGGCTTTATAAACTTGTCTAGTTTTATATTACATATCTGGGCATTAATGTCCCAAATATTGCTATACACAGTTGTGCTCATAAGCTGACATTCCCTGGCAGAATTACTTATAAAAAACACGAGAAAACGAATGATCAGAGCAAATACAACTGTGTGACAATAAATAACTTTGTCTGGACACTAACAACACAAAACAAAAGATTGTCCTTGATCTAACTTTTTTTTAAAGGACAATATTTTCACAAATTTTGCCTCAATTATTGGCACAACTGTACCATTTTTGACTTATTTATATGTAACTTTCTTATATACTTTTGTCAAAGAAGATATGGTTAAATTTTTTAAAAATGCATCAGGCTTCAATAAACTTATAATATGCACAATATATACAACAAACAAACAAACAAAGAAAAACAACTCACACGTCAATTATTTTGCATGGGATAACACAAATAATCTCAAAATTTCCACTAGAAATCAAACCATATATGTTGAAACACAAACAGCAAAGTCTGAGATCTTTCACTTGACATACTATGTGGATTTAACAGAGAATCAAACAGAAGAATAATTATTTTTGTGAAGCAGGCAGACTGTGTTTGGTGTTTCTTTTGAGATTTAAAATAAATTTTAAATTATGCAATAGAATCTGACTATTCCCCATTATTTTTCTTTTTCTTTTTCCTCCACCATGTGTTAATTAAGAGAACCACTTCACTGTTTATCTGTTCTTCATTTGTTTTTTATTCCTGTTTTTTGTGTTAACTTTCTACACATGTGAAGCCACTGTGTGCTCTTTACTTATGCAAGAGCAATGAGCTTTCAGTGTGCAATGATGACATCTTACACTACAATGAAACTAATGTTGCATTATGATAACTAATTTTGCCAATTTAAAATCAGGTCCTTTCAAAACTCCCCAAAAGAACTACTTAGCAGATTCATGCTAATGACCACCATTAGCACACGAGGGCTCAGTGACATCTGTGCATTTTGTTGAGGAAATTTCACTCTTTGTTCTGCAAAGTTTGCTGTAGTGGGGTGTTTATTGGTATTCCGGCATACGGTGGGCTTACCAACACAGAGCATGAGCCTGTGAAGGTAAGCCGACCCAGAACATTTAGAGATTTCCCATATTATAGGGATGTCAGTGGGTGGATCAGAGGGTGTAGGGAGGGTCTGTATGCAAATAAAGAGGGTAAGACAAAAGGAACATCTCAGAGAAAGGGTTGGGGGTCGTATGTAAATACCAAGGTAGACAGTGGTTAATTTGCGTATAGTTGAATCAAGGGTGACAAAAGGGCAATTGGATAACAGGAGGTAAGACGGGGGGTATGGCAGACAGAAACAAAGGATGAGTCTGGTGACATGTAACAGTAGTGACAATAGGTGGGCTATTTCTCCATCGATTTCAACGACCCCCCACCGATACTCTCAACGACCACCGTTGAATAGTCAAATGAGTTTTGGTATTGGTCGTTTGAATAATAGCCCTGGACACACCTCACAGAGGTTTAAAAGCTGAGGCAGCACCAACCACCACCAGAACTGAAGAAGCCCATTGGATGAGAGGTTAAACGTCTTCAAGGAACTTTCTTAAAGTCCAGTGGATTTATTTAAACTACTTTGGATAACAATCAGTGATGTTTCTGTTTGTCAACAGTTGATTGAATCAGTGAGTTTCTGTAGCTTTCCATCTCCACTGCTTTAAAGTCTTTAAATTCTCCCGCTGCTGCTCCGATTCTCAGTTTATCTCCAACGAGCCTCCGGTTAGTTTGAAGAAGAGCAGCAGAAGCGACACCATGAACCGACAGACTGAAAGTTTGTGTTTGGAAGAGGAAGCGCAGATGAAATGTCTCAGCTCCGTTCAACAGTCAACCGCTCAACAGCCAACCGCTGGTAAGAAGAAGTCTTTTCTAAAACCATGCAGCTGAATAACCACCACTTTACCTGAGACCAACACAAGATAAAGGCTTCTTCTACTTTTTCTTTTCCTTTCGGCTTTTCCCTTCAGGGGTCGCCACAGCGAATCAATTTCCTCCATCTAACCCTGTCCTCTGCATCCTCTTCTCTCTCACCAACTACCTTCATGTCCTCTTTAACCACATCCATAAACCTCCTCTTTGGTCTTCCTCTAGGCCTCCTGCCTGGCAGTGGGAAACTCAGCATCCTTTCAGAAAATCTACTAAAAAAGCTATTTTATATTTATTCATCTACATGTCTGACAAGATGTTTGTTTATTTATTTTTCCCTTTTTATTTTAATTTTTCAATTTCTATTTTCTTCATTTCCTTACTTTACATATGCTGATTTGTTTAATATGCAAGTGCCACATTATGGTTAAAAATATTTGCATAACTGAGTAAGTCTTGTAATGTATACTGCAATGTATATATGAACCTACATACAAAAACTGTTTAAAATGTATTGTTAAAAAGGTTACTTTACAAACTATGTTAATGTATGAGTTAAGAAATGTCATGCTGGTGTAGCTCAGCTTCTTATTCTACTGTTAATTATCTGATGTGCACAAACTAACATAGGTAGAGTTAATATTTTGGCTATTTTAGTGACTGCCCATTCAGAAGTTTGGGGTCAATGTCCTTATTTTCAAAAGAAAAGCAATTTTGTTCAATGAAGATAACATTCACCCTCTTGTTGTCTTCATTTACAGGCACCAAACAAAGTGTTTCCTTGTCTGAAAAAAATCCCTCAAAATTTCCCCAAATTTCTGAAGATTTGCAAAACCTTCAGGAATAAAATTCCAAAAATTCCTTTAACATTTTCCTTAAAAGTTCTATTTAAAGAAATTACATTGATTTGGCAAGAAAATTTTGGTAAATATTTTCAAAAAATGAGTAAAAACGTCCAAAAAAAATCCATAAAATATCTCAAGTGATAACATACATATCAGCAAAATTTCTAACGTTTTCTTTAAGAACATTCACAAAAAAAAATAAAATCCAGCAAATTCCACTGAATATGTGATCAAAAATTAGTTTCAAAGCAGCTGGAGACACAACTTTACCAACATTTTATTCTAATTATGATCTTTCCTCAAGCCTAATAATGTTATTTTTGTGCCAAACCCAACCATAGCTGCATCAGATCTGAAAATTAGACCCTCCAGAAAAACGCAGGCAAAAATCCTTGATTATTCGAATAAATATGCGGGGTTTTTATGCCATTTTATGCAGGGAAATTGCGGAAAGTTGCAAAGTATACGAATAGCTGTGAAATATGCAAAAAGATGCGAAATATCTAAGAACTGGGAAAAAAGGTGATTCTTCTCCTACATCCTGTTACTAGGCTACCACTGAATGAAAAAGAGCAATATAAAGATAAACAGACATACTACATGTAAGACACATCACAGTAAGTGCTGCCAATGTTTCATTTATTATCAGCTTAAGCATGACTTAAACATTCCTCAATCACAAATTTCTCAGAAATAAAACATTCTTTCTGCTTAGTTACACTTTGAGGTGGAGCAGTCTCCTGGAGAAGTGCTGCAACACGGTTGATTTTCTTCGGTGCTCCAGAACGATGTTGCACGTGGTGCAAAAAACTTTGCCCCCACTTTCGTGCAGTAAATCTGGGTACTGTTTTGCCCGGTCTCTGGCTGAAATATTCGTAGGCAAATGTGATCTTTGAGCATTCACCATTTTTGTTTTTCGTCTCTGAGCGCCGCGTTCCGCATCAGCTCGTGCTTCTAGTGTGTGTGTGAATGCACGAACTGATGACGTCAGGCCGGGCGTCACATAAAAACTCACTCACAACTCCATTTATATCGGTTATAGTTTTCTCATTTTATGCGGAAATTGTGAAATCAAGCGGGACCCGCATATTTCTCTTTTTTTTCGTGGAAATGTGAGATTCTTGCGGGAATTATGCGCTGTTTTGCGGGGATTATGCCGCCTTTTGGGAAATAATTGACCCCCGCATAATCAGCGGCATTTTGGTGATTAATGCGGGAATTCATGCGATCGCATAATCGCGTTTTTCTGGAGGGTCTAGAAAATGCTCACCCCGGTAATCTGTGTCATCTGTGGTTGTATGAAGTCTCAGTTATGATAATCCTAATGTACATGTGTGTTTCAGTGTTCCCTGCTGATGTTCAGCAGCCATTGGTGATTAAAAATGACATTAAGCAGGAGCCAGAGCCCCTCCCCATAAAGGAGGAACAGGAGGAACAGTGGACCAGTGCTGTTCCTGTGAACAAAGTGAAACCTCAGCCTTCACATTTTCGTCTGACCCAAACTGACGACATGATGGGAGAGGCAGAACCTGATAACAGCAGCTCAGCTAAACGGGTGAAACTGGAAAGTGACCGTCCGGACTGCGGAGTACCAAAACCAGCTGAAATCTCAGATCCAGATAAAAATTTACAGCCAAGTATTGATGGGAATACTTCAGGCTCTTCTGAGACTGATGGCAATGGCAATGACTTCTCCCATCGATCCCTGACGACAACATCCCACTCCCTCTCCACCTCCACCTCCCCCTCCACCTCCACTTCCCCCTCCACCTCCACCTCCACCTCCCTTCCTTCTACCTCTTTACCCAGCTTCTACCTCTCTACCACTTTGTCCTTCTACCCCACTACCTCTTTACCCCTCTACCCCTCTACCTCTCTATCCCTCTACCCCTCTACCTCTCTATCCCTCTACCCCTCTACCTTTCCATCCCTCTATCCGTCTACCTCTCTATCCCTCTACCCCTCTACTTTTCCATCCCTCTACCCCTCTACCTCTCTACCCATCTACCCTTTTCCCTCTCTACCCCTTTACCCCTCTACCCCTCTACTTCTCTACCTTCCCTCTACTTGGTTTAGAGGAAATATGTAGATTCACAGATGAGAGCCAACAAAGGACAGAAACAATTGGACTGTGACGTGTGTGGCAACAGATTTAGATATAACTGTGATCAGTCTACTATAGTAGTGTGTTCTGTTGTGTTATGTTCGTACACACTGTAGTGGAGATTCACTGTGGTATTTCTATGATTTTTAAATTATGAATTCAAGAAAACTGATTTTCATCTCAATGGTTTGTTTAATTGTTGTTTTTTGTAGCTGTAAATTCAGAGGAAGATTCCAGGATATACTAATAAAAATATAGATACAGATTCAGATTCATTTGGTAAGATTTTGCTTAGTTACTTGCATTATTTAGTGTCAGCAGGCTGCATAAACATGCAAAGAAAAACAGCAAACTAGCAGATCAGTACATAACATTTTAGGATAATATGTAACCGCTGCATTATTATTTCTTGTTATTTCCACAATTATCGGTGTTTTAGAGTCAATATATAAAATAATTAGCAATATTTATAAAATAATATAATAATGTTTAAGATTTAGTGTGAACAGTTCTAATATATTGACATATTTTAGACTAATGTTACTGTAGTAGAGGTCATGCTGCTACTGTATATTGCTGAGATTTTGTTTTATTATGTTCTTTAAGTTGTATAAAATTCAATTTAATACTGAAGTAATCTTAGTGATTTAAAGACTAATCTCATCTTTTAATGACTTTTAGGACAAAATAACTTTTAGGATAGAATAGTGGTTCTCTGACTGTGTGTCTTTGAATTACTCTTATTGATACAGATTTACCACTATTATATGTAAAGATTTAAACAAAAATAACAACATAATTTGCAATATTACTTTTCTGAACAGCTCTTGTACCGTTTCATTTTCATGTGAGGTATTTTGATTACTTCACTGTCACTTTTAACTTTTCTATTCTAGTCCTATTTCAGATTGTTTAGTTTATTTCAGTAATGCAGCATAACTATTATCTTATTACTTTTTGACAACAAATATTTCTTACCATGTTGCAATATATTTGGACAAGAATTTCATTTGGGATTTTTTCTTATTCATGTTAAAATTAGAAGTGAAAGGAGAGCTGCTGGATTTAATTGCACATGCAGGTTTAATAAAGAAAATGATGAGTTTGAGCAGCGGAATTAATAGGAAAGTAGAAAAGATATGATTCAGGTGGGAAATTTTGACTCCTGTTTGGCTAAATAAACTTCTTATAGTTTATTTATTTACTACTATATTTGCATTTTTTGTGCTGGTTAGTGGTTTATCTGCATTTGACATTTTACTCAGTCCTTAAAAAATACTGTGTCGTCTCAGGCTTTGTTCAATAAAGCAAAACAAAAAACTACAACAAAGGTGTCCGTGCAGATGCCTGTCAGAAATGTGACGCGTTCTGCGCAGGCGCGGCTCCTGCGTCCGAGCCTCCGGTTAGTTTTAAAGAAGAGCAGCAGAGCGACACCATGAACCAAGTAGATTCTGTCCAGCAGCAGCGGACTGGAAGTGTGTGTTTGGAGGAGAAAGCGCAGAAGAAACGCCTCCATCAGCCGCAGGACGTCGTTCTGAAGCAAACCGCCGGTAAGAAGATTGAACAACTGATGTAGAGGAAACTGCTAGCTGCTGGGAGGGAGGGAGGCTGGAAGAGATGATTCACTGAAGAACCGAGCTGCCGATCTTCTGTTCGCCTCAATCTGACCACTGATGGAGAAATAACAGACACATTAATGACGTTCGGAGGTTAATAACTGGGTGGAAAACGGCAGAATTTAATGTTGACGGTTCAGTGCAGCACCCCCCTCATAGTTCAGCCTGAATACATAGATTTCAGCTGAAACCACACATCCGGGCTATTAGCTGGTCCGCCACATTGTGTGTCCCCTCCCACAAATGGCTACTGTCCAATCCTACCTTAGCAACTGTAACTAGGCACGAGAGGTCTGTCAAGCTTTCAGCAGAAGACAATATGCCGAAGCGGTGTGCGTACGGTACTTGCAAGTCCGACACTCGTTATCCGCAAAGCTTGGAGGGTGGTGTTGATTTTTTTCCATTCCCCAAGCCAAAGACACAAGAAGAAAGGTGCCGCGTGTGGATTGAGCAGTGTGGGAGACCGCATGATCAGCTGAATCCCTCCAAAATCAATAAGAACACCTACGTCTGTTCTAAGGTAAGTTGCTAGCTAATATTAGCTAACTGTAGCGCTGTGTGTTAGGTCAGATAACATTAGCAAAGAAAGACGTCTCAATGGAAGGTTACTTCTCTTAAAACTTGAGCTACTGTGTATTATTTGAGCAAAATAAATACTGGTGATATATAGAGACAACTTCTGACATACTGGTATCTTTAAGCATTTTGTGGACGGACGCCCTACAACTGAATTCCCAAATCCTGTGGCTGCTCTTTCTTCTTTCTCGAGGAGGGAACAGCAAGGAGGAAGCAGAAAACCTCGAGCAAAAAGGTTTGTGTTATTTAGTGCAGTGCAATTGTATGAGACTAATCAAAATCCCTGCGTCAAATAGTTAAATGTGACTGCATTTTATTGTATTTACCGTAGTATCTGTTGATGTCTTGCAGTTGACGTACGTAATGTTTTGATTCATACTACACATTTAATATGTACACACATTTTGGGATTGTCAGACTTATTTAATGCATTTCATTTTGGTCATTTAAAATAGCAATCATATAGTGGTACAACACCAAGAACACAAATAAAACAGTAAAATATCACAGAAAAGTCACTGTTAACCGAGCCTTCGTGCCCACACCCTACCCCCACCAACCACTCATCAATGATACAATGTATTTTATTACACATATCAGTAAAATTCAATTTCCACAGTATTTAATTGAAATGTATTAATAAGTAATAACAAACAGCATCGCAACTTAAACTCTAACAACTGTGCTTTCACAGACTCAGATGTGATGAACAGGAGGCTGAAGCCTCCACCTTGAATTCAACTGACGAAGCATCTCATCTCAGTGTCACAGAAACTAACAATGGTAAGAGTTTAACAAAGGGTGTGTTTGCTTTATTTTGTTGTTTTTGTCATTACTGTTGGCATCTGCTGAGGAAGTACACAAAGAAAAACAGGTCTAATTTGTTTTTCATATCACCCCATTTTGCTGCATCAAAATGAATGTGCTGCAGGTGATCGTCTTTTGAGCACATCACAAAGAAATCACACCATGGCATGCCTGTGAGTCCCAACTGTCCTGTTATTTGGTAGTGATATGTGTGGCTCTCCTTTAGCTTGTAGCTACCATCTGCATGTTTCACAAGATTAGGACAATCTTTGTAGCTCTCCTTTGATGGACACTTGATCTCCAAAAGGCCATGACCTCTGCTGTCCCCTATCTCAATGACCTTCCTGTCTGGTGAGGTGCCAAGGTGAGGAGCATGAGGATTTACCACAAATCCACATGGGAGCACTGCATTTCCTGTGATCTCACAGTAGTACTTTGCTGCTGTGGGCTCAAGACATACCCCTCTTTTCATAGCGCTTGTCTGCCCAGTGGCTGTGGTCTTAATGGTGGCTGCTAGGCTTTCATAGTCTCTGATATTGCTGTAGAATATGTCAAGAAATTTGCACATATCTCCTGAGAAATATCACTCACCGGTACCGCTAAATACTCCATATTTCATGCTAGGAGGGAAAGCTTGACAGGCGTAGCAACAGTAACCAAGGGGGCCGGGGCTTAGCGAAGGGTCAATTGTTGTGGTCAGGAGTCAGCAAGCAAGATAAATAGTTTGAAGTGACCTGGGGGAACAAGTGGTTGATTCAGCAAGATAAATATAGTTTGCAGTGTGACTGGGGACAAGAATGGTTCACACCTGTTGTGTCCACGGCTGCCACAACAGGGCAGAAGGCCCAGTTAAACGGAGCTTCTTTAGAATTCCCACAATAAGGCTTGCCGAGGGTGAACAGACAAGGAAACTCAGCTGGCTGAGGCACCACACTTGGCTTGCCAGGATCAATAGGAAAGACTTCATACCTTCTCCTCACACAAGGATTTGCTCTGATCACTTCATGACTGGTGTGGGTTTTTTTTAAATTTTTTTTTTTAGCTCCCATTCAGTTTAAAGTAATGTCTCAATTCACATCGAAGTAGCCCACTCCACCTCAGTCTGAGCCTAGCTGCCTCTCCCAGCTGGTCATTGGTAAAACAATGAGATTAGATACACTCTGGTTGGTTACAACTATGAAAATATGGTTAATTAACCTCATTAATTTGAGTTCAAGTGATATCAAATATATAATCTCAGATCTATGACCCAGTAACTTGATTAAGATATGTGTGTATGAAAAGTTAACTCGTCTGGCCATTTCATTAAACAAAACTCTCCATGATCAGTCACAAATTTGAAATAATGTTTTTGAAATAAATTTACAGTGATAGTTGATGTCCCCAAAGCTGTTTTTGTTATTATTATTATTATTATTATTATTTATCATCATTATTATTATTACTATTATGTTGGATATTTTTCAATACAACTTTTTGGTGTTTAATGGTACATTATGACAGCCATGCTAAATTCCCCTAAAATGAATATTTTGTTCATCAAAATATTTTTAAATGACATTACTGATGTGGAATTTTTTTCAGGCAAACCTTCTGATCTGTACAACACCACTCATCCAGATTGGGCACCATCCCTGAAGCTGGCTGCCGAAGAGATGGTTTATAGATTTAATTTTTTTGGGAATAAACCTCAATTGATGGATAAATTTCAGTCATCACAACAGCCAGATCAGTAACCTAAATATCAATGAAGGGGCAGAGTGTGGACTGTGGAGGTGGGGTGGTAGGTCAAACTGGGGCTTACCTTAGCACTGATACCAACCAGGTCACCAGCCTTGAGATGAACATCCCTCACCCAACCACAAACAAACTGTTTGTAAGCCTTGAGGGATTTGTATGCCTTCATCTGATCCATACTGTATGCACTCTGTGTATAAACAAGGTAGTTCACGATGTCAAAGTAGGTCACTTCAGGCAGGCCATTGTGGGTGCTTGTCCAGTCCTTCTGTGTAACTTGATAAGGATCAATTCCATCAATTAACTCCAACTTCCTCTGATATCGGTCTTTTGAAGTGCTGTCAAGTGTGTCAATATACTTTTTCAGCTGAGTGGCAGCCACAGCCAACAAATATTAGGCCTATTACAAAGAAACTCCACTCACGGACTCAACGAAGTTTGACACTCAACATGGCGTTGAGCTACTTACTGACCCGGATGTTGTGACGTCAGTGAAACAGCCCTATAAACAGTTTAATTTTAGGATTTCATCAACAGCTTTGAGAGACTCTGAGGAGTCACTGAAACATCTTAAATTATACATCAAAACAGCAATCGCCATCTAATGTACACAGTTAATTAGATAAGAAAAATAATATACATTTTATGAATTAATGCTATAATAAAATGTCAAAAAAGATAAAAGCAGTTTAATTAAATAAATAGATTTAATTTTAAGAACGTGTGTTCATGCTTGCATTAAATGTCATCAGATATTATTACTTCCTTGTGAGACTTTGCATGTTTTATTTTAATTAATTGATGATGAGCCTATGCAAGGACCCCTCTAAAAACTACAAAAAGACAAGAGCCTAAGGACTGTCATATTTGTTGCTCACACTTTGATAGGCTAACGTTCTTTTTTAAGTGCTACAGAAATGATATATGCTCTCTGTGATGTTACAAAGCCATCATCTCTCCAGATGGAGGAGGCTGGGGTTAATGGATAAGTCAACAAAACAGTAGATGTTGATACAGTAGACTAGTGGTTGTTTCCCCATTGTAAATGATGTTCACATACTTTAAGATGCTTCTTCTTGAACCTCAACAGGGATTTTTATTGTACCTTTAATGACAAACATTACTAAACTTCAACAAAATAGTTACTTTACCTCAATTGCATACCTGCCAACTACTCCGGTTTTGCCGTAATGATTACGGTTTTCATGATCCCACTCTGGGTTACGGTTTTATTCATCAAAATACGGATTTTTACATAGCAATCAATCAAAAAACGTCCAAAAACATGAAACACATTCACGAGATCGCTAAGAACCGTGTCTAAATTTAGAACAGACACAATCGGCACTGCATGCTGCTAATATCGACGGCTTGCAGTGTTTACTAACACAAGTGTCAACATCGGTATGCGCGCGCAGACCCGGTGCAGGAGCTCCTGAAAATTCCACTTTAATATTCTCGGTGAGCCAGTGTCTGACAACTGGGGTGTCTCGGAGTTCCCTGAACAAGAACAGAAAGATAGCATTTAGGAAATTGCACGTCTCGACTTTGGCTGCATCAATGGGCTCACTTTGAGAAGGCGGTGGCGACTGTTGTTTGGGGCTGCCGCCGCTGACAGCTGCCTCCTGCTGCCTGCCGGACACGGATGCAGCAGATGGTGTGCTGTCCTGTTGCTGCTAGCCTGGTTCGGCATGTTGGGTATTAAAGTAATCCTTCAATGCGTTATCAGGCACTACATTGACATACTGCACTGTCCTGCCTACGGACTCAGGGCTTCTTCGGTATATCAGCAGGAACTGTAATATCAACGTAACGACTGCTCCGGAGAACGCGGAAATCACTATTAAGTAAATAATTTCGAGCAGCTGCCCTGGTGCCTTCTCCGGCTCAAAGTGTCTTCATAACCAAACGTTTAGCCGCGGTAACCAAGCAAGTTCCTCCTGGTCGCTCTCAAAGCTGCCATATCATCTGCTTTACTTCGATTCTGACAGCTGACAGCACAACAAGAAGTTCATAGTGACTGGTCTAGTTGTGAAAAATATGCTGACTCTACTGTTGATGTGTGCAGACTCTTTGTGAATGTTAGGCTTTGAAATGACAAGACTTATTTTACATACAGTGAGGTATTTTTTTGATAAGTCAGTAATGCTGTTATTGGGTATAAGGATTCAAGTTATAACTTCCAAAAATATCTTTTCATGAACAGAAGTAGGTAATATTTCCTAATGACTTTATGGTAAATGAAACATCAAAAAATTGTTTATAAGAATGAGAAATGTCATCACAATATTGAAAAATGTGATCTGGATGCCTGTGATATTTTGAGTTTAGTACCTGTCAAATTAAAGGAACATTCTGAAAGGCTAAATATTATTAAGTTTGTCCTTGATCTTTTCCATCAGCATTTATGAATTGACAGTTTAAGTAACATGGAAACATGATTCTTAGCCACATTCTAAGTTGATTTAATGCTAAAAATCATTTGGCGTCGGGGGGCGGAACTCACCACCAGGACTTTGTCCTGGACCTACCGGGGCCTGTGGCCCCTGGACCCCGGCTGGCTACTAGGCTTTTCAGGTTTCAAAAGTTGGCAGGTATACAATTGTAATATATTTTTTGAAGTCTATCTAAATTGCTTTGTACCAAACCTCACCACAGCTGTGTGAAGTTAGAAAACCTTGACACTGTTTTGGAAGTCTCTCAGAAATTATTTTATTTTGCTGATAACGTGTTCTTCTTAGGGCTCATTAAAAACTAAGTAGTCGCTAATATAAATCTACTATAAAGTGACTGTTGTCTATAATGTACACGTGTGTTTCAGTGTTCCCTGCAGATGTCCAGAAGGTGTTGGTGATTAAAGAAGAAATCCCCTACGAGTGGAGCTCTAGTCTGGACCAACAAAACCCAGAAACCCTCAACATAAAGGAGGAACAGGAGGAACTCTGGACCAGCCAGGGGGAGACTGATATCACCAGGTTTTCATTCACTGCTGTTCCAGTGAAGAGTGAAAATGATGAAGAAGAGAAGCCTCTGTCTTTGCAGCTTCATCATAGCCAAAATGAGGACAACAGAGAGGCAATCAGCAGCTCAGCTAAACAAATTAAAACAGAAAGTGATGGAGATGACTGTGAAAGACCAGAACAAGCCAGAAACCCAGATCCAAGTACTCATTTAGAACCATTTACTGATGGAAAGTCTTCAGATTGGTCAGAGATCGAAGTCAGTATTGATGATTATGATGAAGATGAGGATGAGTGGCAGGAGCCTTTGTCAGACTCTGGACCTGAAAATGAAGACAATGACAAAGAATGGAAGGAGGCCAGGGCAACTAAATTACGTGTAAATGCTGGATCTAAGACTGGGAAAAAAACTTTTAGCTGCTCTGAGTGTGATAAACAATTTCTCTACAAGCAGTCTCTTCAGAGACACATGACATGTCATTCAGGAACAAGGACAATGAGCAGCCTGATTGCAAAAAATGATTCAGAAATGGGAGTTCAAGAACAAGAGAAACTATTTAGCTGTAATGTTTGTGGTCAAAGATTTAGCCAACAAGGAACTCTGACAAGACACATGGTCGTTCACACGGGAGAGAAACCATTTAGCTGCGATGTTTGTGGTAAAAGCTTTAGTCAACAGGGAACTCTGAAATCACACATGACAATTCACACAGGAGAGAAACCCTTTGGCTGTCATGTTTGCAGTAAAACATTTAGTCAGCAAAAAACTCTTAAGTCACACATGACTGTTCACACAGGGGAGAAACCATTTAGCTGTGATATTTGTGGAAAAAGATTTAGCCAACATGGAACTCTAAAGCGACATAGTAGGGCTCACACAGAAGATAAACCCTTTGGCTGTAATATTTGTGGTAAAAGATTTAGGCATCATTGCAATCTAAAGTCACACATGACAGTTCACATAGGAGAGAAACTGTTTGGCTGTGATGAATGTGGTAAAAGATTCCGACATCATTGCAGTCTGAAGTTGCACATGACAGACCACACAGGAGAGAAACCATTTAGCTGTGATGTTTGTGGTAAAAGATTTAGTCAACAGGGACACCTGAAGAGACACAGTGTAGCCCACACAGGAGAGAAACCATTTGGCTGTGATGTCTGTGGACAGAGATTTAGTCAACAGGGGTCACTTAAGTCACACATGACAGTTCACACAGGAGAGAAACCATTTAGCTGTGATGATTGTGGTAAAACATTCAGACAACAGGGAACTCTGAAAGCACACATGATAGTTCACACAGGAGAGAAACCATTTGCCTGTGACTTTTGTGGTAAAAGATTTAGCCAACAGCTAACGTTGAAACGACACATGGGAGTTCACACAGGAGAGAAACCTTTCAGTTGCAACACTTGTGGTAAAAGTTTTCGGCTTTTGCATGTCCTTCAAACACACATGCGAGTCCACACAGGAGAAAAACCATTTGGTTGTAATGACTGTGGAAAAAGATTTAAGCAAAAGTCACAGCTTCAAACACACATGAGTATTCACACTGGAGAGAAACCATTTGACTGTAAGGTTTGTGGTGCAAAATTTTCACAACAGGGAAGTCTGACGAGACACATGAAAGCTCACACAGAGTAGAAGTTGTGTGGAAGTGTGTCAAGAACCACAGTACTGTATTGTTTTCATTGGCTTCATTTTAATGCTTCTCTTTTACATACAGATTTTACCAGGGAGAGATTGTTTATGCAAGTCTGTATAGTTTATCCCACTAAACATTACTGATAATCATGCTGCAATATGTATCACTGATTCCTATGCTCTAGCCTGTATTTTAGATCTTTACATCAGTGCCTTCTGTTTCTTTCGTTTAAATTTAAATCAATATAATAAGCTATTGATTGCACTGTCATTGTGAACATGTTAGCATTTTAACTACTGCATTTAGCTAAAAGTTGGGCCGTATGTAATTCTGCTCTGTTGTCACATTATTTCTGTTTGGATTTCAAGGCGGTCATCGAGGACTTTTATTGTGAAATCTCAATAACACGAATCTGTCTGTACATTTTTATTTATTGCATATCAGGCAATATGTGTCTTTAAATGAGCTTTTTTTTATAATTATGAAGTCAGAATATATTCACAGTGATCCAGTCACATGAAACCCTGGGTTGTTCCTCTACAGACTGTACAGTTAAAGAAACTGTAGTGTTACCGCAAAGCAAGGAATCATTCAATCATTTCAAAGTAGCATCACTTGAAATTCTGCGTGAAGAGTCGTTGACTAAGAGACAAAGAAAATAAAAACATTTCTGCTACAATTAAATCTGTGAACTCCAAGCAGTTTCTGGGTGTACTGGGTGTCCTCTCTACTCTGCTCATCATCTGTAGAAAGATGTTTCACCATGCTGAATGTGTCTCCAACAACTTACTCATCACCTCTTTGTTGGTAAAGAGGTGAAGAGTTTCCAGGATTTAGCATCTTCATATTTTCTGTTCCTCACAGTCTGAGAAGCGACTGAGCTTCTTCTGCTTCTACATCTATCAGACACACAGAACTTCATCTTCATCTTCATCGCAGACTGAATATGGTAGAATTCAATCATTTAAGCACATTGAGCTGATAATATCAGAGAAACCAAGAGATTAGAATACACCGAAAAAAAATGAACTCTGAAGAAAAAAAACCTTAAAAATAAATCCACGATGAACATGTAACTTTTTAGTTATTTGTGAGAATTTTTATTCCATTTATTCAGGGTCAAGCTGCATCCTTAATACAAACAATAAATTAGAGACGAAGTGATAATATACACACTGTACAAAAGAATAACCTACCTAATGTCTGCAGTAAAAGCAGACACTGGGTTCCTACTTTATTTGCCACAACAAATAAAGGAGGAACAGGAGAAACTGTTGTTCTGTCACAAGGAAGAGTTGCTGAACAGGCAGGAAAAGGGCGATAACTTAAAGGAGGAACAGGAGGAGACTCAAAACAAGTTCCTTTTCCTTGATGTTCCTATGAAGATAAAGAAGGGAAACCTCAGTTCTTGGAGCTTCATCAGAACCAGACTGAAGACAACAGAAAACCTCCAACCAGCAGCTCAGTCAAACAGATGAAAACAGAAACCGATGGAGAGGACTGTGGAGGCCCCAAACCAGCCAGGAACTCAGATCCGGATACTTCTGCGCAACCAAATGCTAATGGAAAGGTTTCAGATTCTTCTGAGACTGAAGACAGCATTCAAGCTGAAGATGACGAGGAGGATAATGATGATTGGCAGGCACCTTTGTCAGACAGTGAATCGCAGGAGACTAGGGCATCTGAGTCAGCTGTAAACATTGGTCTGCGATGTAGCACTGAGAAAAATCCATTTAGCTGTGGTGTTTGCAGTAAAAGATTTAAAAACCAGGGAAGCCTGAAGAAACACACTTTAGTTCACACAAGAGAGAAACCAATGACAGTTCCCAAAGATTACAAACCATTAGGATGTCGAGTTTGTGATTAAAAAAAAATTCTGATTTCAAGGACATCTGACATCATACATGAGAATACACACAGGTGAGAAACCATTTCACTGTGGTGTTTGTGGGAAAAGATTTTCATGTCTAGACTGTCTGAAGTCATACATGGGAATTCACACAGGAGAGAAGCTGTTTGGCTGTGATTTTTGCTGTCACAGATTTAGACGACCATGGCACCTTAAGACACACATGAAAATTCACACAGGTGAGAAACCATTTGGCTGTGATGTTTGCAGTCGAAGATTTAGACAAAAAAGCCATCTTAGGGTACACATGAAAATTCACACAGATGAGAAACCATTTTGCTGTTAAGTATGTGGTAAAACATTTCACTTACAAGGACATCTGATTACACACATGACAGTTCACAGAGGTAAGAAACCATCTGAGGAGTTTGACATCTGCTAACATTTGTGAAAAAATTAAAACTCTCTGTTTGTGTTTTGTGGCATACATTTGAGTTTTGTTTACTCCAGAAAGACTAATACCTATTTCCAGGTTTATACTTTCTGCATCCAGTAACCATCATCTGCCCAAGTGTGCAAGAATTTATTCAGACCTTTCTGCAGATATAAAGTGCAAGTCAAAGCTAAGAGGAACTGGCAGCTGGAGTTTTGATTATGAAAAGTAAGTCAGCGGCATGTACCAGCATCCACTGTGAAGCGCACATTTTCTAAGCAGCAATGTGACTCTAAAAGCAGCTTTATGTGTTACATTATATTCGATGTTACTTTCTGGCCATCTAACATCATTGTAAATAAATGGTTTGCTTCCAAACCTTGCTCAAATCCACAAGTTCCAAACTGTCACGAAGATCTCCAAATTGGCAAAGAAAGTCAGGCTGAAAGTTGGTGAAATGAATTTAAAAATGGTGCAAAAGACAGCAACAGAATCTTTGCTTTAAGTGCCTTAAGTGTGAATCTTTACTTTGATGTTTCCACTGTGACCTTTGTTTGGTGTTTGGATTTCAAAGATTCATCTTCTGACATCTCCACCATGCAGATTTTTATTGTCTGTTTGATTCAACAGACAAATTAGATTTTTTGGGATGCTACTTCTGACTCTGATTTTTATATTGTGCATTGAAGTTATTCATTAAAGTTATGTTGTCATTTAAACCATTCAGCTGTGATGTTTGTGGTCAAATATTTCATCAACAAGGACATCTGATGTCACACAAGACAGTTCACCAAAGAGAGAAACCGTTTGGCTGTGATGTTCGTGGTGAAAAATGCATGTCGAGATCATCCGAAGTCACACATGACAGTTCACACAAGGGAGAAACCATTTGGCTGTGATGTTTGTAGTCAGAGTTTTCACCAAGAACATCTGAAGGCACACATGCCATGTCATACTGGAGCAAAATGTTTTGGCTGTGAAGTTTGTGGTTAAAAAATTTCACCTACAAGGATGTCTGATGTTACACATGATTGTCCACACACAAAAGAAATCCTTTATGTTGTGATGCTTGTGGTAAAAGATTTATGAAACAGGGATCTGTGAAGTCAAACAGGAAAGTTTATACTGGAGAGAAACCTGCTGGCATCATGTTTGTGGTCAAAGACTAGGTTGACAAAGACATCTGAAGCCACTTGTCAGTTTATACAGGAGACAAACCTTTTGTCAATGGAAGAAAATGTACACAGGGACATCTTAAGTCACACTTTGATGTCTCTGTAAATGTACAACAACAGTAAAGTAGAATATTTTAATCTAAAACACTCAAGGCTATAGCTTCAGAAGCTTTAAATATAATACAGTCTAGTTTATCACCAACACTCACTACAAACATGCAGCAGATTTATCACCTTTCTGAAAACTGCCAAAAAAAGAATCAGAAGAAAAGAAATGATTCAGGTGTGAAACTTTAACTCCTGTTTGACTAAATAAATTCCTTACAGTTTATTTATTTACTTATATATTTTTATTTTTGCATTGTTTAGTTGTTTATTCAGTCTTTAAAAAAAAAAATTACTGTGTCTTCTCCGGTTTTGTTCAATAAAGCAAAACAAAAAACTACAATAAAGGTGTCCGTGCAGATGCCTGTCAGAAATGTGACGCGTTCTGCGCAGGCGCGGCTCCTCCGTCTGAGCCTCCGGTTAGTTTTAAAGAAGAGCAGCAGAGCGACATCATGAACCAAGTGGATTCTGTCCAGCAGCAGCGGACTGGAAGTGTGTGTTTGGAGGAGAAAGCGCAGAAGAAACGCCTCCATCAGCCGCAGGACGTCGTTCTGAAGCAAACCGCCGGTAAGAAGATTTAACAGGTGATGTGGAGGTAACTGCTAGCTGCTGTGAGGAAGGGAGGCTGGAAGAGACGATTCACTGAAGAACCGAGCTGCTGAGCTTCTGTTCGCCTCAATCTGACTGATGAAGAAATAACAGACACGTTAATAACGTCCGGAGGGTAATAACTGGGTGAAAAGGAGGCGGAACTTAATGTTGACGGTTCAGTGTAGCACCCGGACGGTTTACAGCGCGACACACCCCTCATAGTTCAGCCTGAATAAACAGTTTAATTTTAGGATTTCATCAGCAGCTTCCAAGATGAAGGAGAAGAAGTTAATGGCTCTTTTTAAAAGCATCATTTACAGAAATGACAAAACGTCTTCACTCTGTTTAGTTTGTAAAAACCTGCAGCAAAACTATAAAACATTTCTTTGTTTTCATGCAGAAGTTAGTCTGTTAAAGAGTAAATATTTGCAGGATGCAGAGTTTGTTTGTAAAATTATAATCTGCAATATAAATATTGCTACTTTACATACTACATATATGACTTACTACACAACAGACAAGTGTAGGAGAATAAAAAAGGACAATATTTCTCTTGAAATGTAGAAAAATAAGGTTTAAAGCAGCATAACGTTAGTTCCAAACTAATGTAGTTAACTTGAATTTAAAAAATCTGCAAATTGTCCAGATTATCTGCAGAAACATCTCTAATGTTATCTTGCCTATCCCAAGTATTTATGTGCAGCATATGATTTTGTGCCACTAATAGTAGCATCAGATCAGATAACTTTTGTATGCGTTGTTTTCAGGGTTTAGCGATATGCAGATACATATTTCATGGGAACATTTTGACAGATATTGTGATGTAAGTCATGATTTTGGGGGTAATTGTTGGATTTCCAATTAACCCTTTACGCTTCAGTGCGTTGTAGGTGTACCGCCGGTGGTACACCTACTAATTTGCATAGGAATTTCAAGAATGTCCGACGGCTGCAAACCCGATTACACAAACACTATACGGCGATGGAAAGCTTAGATTCTCATGAATCCGTCGGTATAAACCACTTTCAGATGTGATTACCACAGCGGGTGAGAAAAACACATTTGTCCGACAAACAACGAATATTCATCCATCCGTTCTCTATACACGGCTTCAACGCACACAGCGCGACTCACATTTCCGGGTTCATTATTACACACAGAAAAAAAGATTCCACAAAAAACGGCCATAATCAAACCTTTTACATCCAGACAACACAAGCCAGTAAACTATTTTGTCCAAAACATGTCCTGAAGTCGGTATAAAATCCACGAATCGGTCGTTTTCAAGGAAATGCACCTCGTGATGCCCGTCCAATATTCCCTGTATTTTTCGTCTTTTTTTTAATTTAAAAATAGAATATTAGCGATTTTTTTGTACTGAAAACGGCTGGAATTGACTGAAGCTTAAACCCTTTAAGCTTCAGTCAATTCCAGCCGTTTTCAGTACAAAAAATCGCTAATATTCTATTTTTAAATAAAAAAAATTACGAAAAATACGGGGAATATTGGACGTGCATCGGGAGGTGCATTTCCTTGAAAACGACCGATTCGGGGATTTTATACGACTTCAGGACATGTTTTGGACAAAATAGTTTACTGGCTTGTGTCATCTGATGTAAAAGGTTGGATTATGGCCGTTTTTTGTGGAATCTTTTTTTTTGTGTGTAATAATGAACCCGGAAATGTGAGTCGCGCTGTGTGCGTTGAAGCCGTGTATAGAGAACGGATGGATGAATATTCGTTGTTTGTCGGACAAATGTGTTTTTCTCACCCGCTGTGGTAATCACATCTGAAAGTGGTTTATACCGACGGATTCATGAGAATCTAAGCTTTCCATCGCCGTATAGTGTTTGTGTAATCGGGTTTGCAGCCGTCGGACATTCTTGAAATTCCTATGCAAATTAGTAGGTGTACCACCGGCGGTACACTGAAGCTTAAAGGGTTAAAAAAAAAAAGTATATATATGCTGTTGACGTTTTTGTTGTGGTCAGTACCAAACAAACAAAAATTTGTAGGATGAGACGTCTCTGTAAAGATAAGATAAAGAGACTTTATTGTCATTGTCCAGAAGTACAACAAAATTTGTATGGAAGAACACGACAATTAGCAGCAGTGCAAATAAGAATAAAAATAGATAAAAATACTCTTAAAAAAGAAAAACAATCAAACAAAGTACTATATACAAAGTAAAGTGGTCAAGTATTGCAGGACTGTGAATATAAAAAGCACCAGTGTTTTATTTATTTTGGATGTATTTGGATATTACACTTATCCACTTGTAAATGTTCAGGCCTAGTTGATCTGCATCTGCATTTTTTTAAAAAGTCTCATACGGTTGCTTTTTATGGCAAGGAAACATTGTTGTGATAATGAAAAATGTTTCTCATTAAATAGGAATCTAAGGAAAAAATCTGTATTTTTGACTGAAACAATTAGTTCTGTGCCATTGTTGAATATATTTATAAAAGCTCACGATTGTTGATAATGTGTGTTTCCATGTCTCCTGCAGATGTCCGGCAGATTTTGGTGATTAAAGAAGAAGTCCCCCATGAATGGAGCCCCAGTCCAAACCAGGAGGACCCAGAGTTCCTCCACATAAAGGAGGAACAGGAGGAACTATGGACCAGTCAGGAGGAAGAGCAGCTTAATGGACAGGAAGGGGCTCATATCAGCAAGTTAACATTCACTGCTGTTCCTGTGAAGAGTGAAGATGATGAAGATGAACCTCAGTCCTCACGGCTTTATCAGAGGCTAACTGAAGGCAAAAGAGAGGAAACGAACAACTCACCTAAACAGATGAAAACAGAAAGTGATGGAGATGACTGTGGAGGACCAGAACCAGCCAGTAATCAGGATTTAAAAAGTCGTTTAGAACCAAATACAGATGGAAATGCTTCAAACTCCTCTGAGACTGAAGTCAGTAATGATGATGATGATGAAGAGGAGGAGGATGGTGACTGGCAGGAACCTTTGTCAGAATCTGGACCTGAAAGCGATGACAGTGATGGTGCTTGGACAGAGAACAAAACATCTGAGTCTGGTAGTGAAGTTTGTGGTGAAAAACTCACACAACAAGGAACTCTAAAGAAACACAGGAGAGTTCACATAGGAGGGAAAACCTTTAGTTGTGGTGTTTGTGGTAAAAAATTCACACGTCAAGGAGATCTGAAGAGACACCTGAGGGTTCACACAGGAGAGAAACCCTTTGACTGTAGTTTTTGTGGTAAAAGATTTAGACAGCAAGGAGTACTGAAGAGCCACATGAGAATTCATACGGGCGAAAAACCATTTAGTTGTGATGTTTGTGGAAAGAGATTTATACATCAGTCTAATCTCAAATCACACACCAGAGTCCACACTGGAGAGAAACCATTTATTTGTGCCATTTGTGGTAAAAGATTTACAGAGCAGGGAAGTCTGACGAGACACGGAGGAGTCCACACAGGACAGAAACCATTTGGTTGTGGCCTTTGTGGTAAAAAATTTAGTCGGAAGACTCATTTCAAGACACATATGACTGTCCACACAGGAGAAAAACCGTTTGATTGTAGTTTTTGTGGGAAAAGATTTAGCCAAAAGACACATTATAAAATTCACATTCGAGTCCACACAGGAGAGAAACCCTTCAGTTGCGATGCTTGTGGAAAAAGATTTAGACTCCAGTATAATCTAAAAAGACACATGAGAGTCCACACGGGAGAAAAACCATTTGGATGTGACGTTTGTGGTGAAAGATTTACAGAACAGGGAAGTCTTAAACGACACAGTGGAGTTCACACAGGGGAGAAACCCTTTAGTTGCGATGATTGTGGTAAAACTTTTAGTCGCAATACGCATCTGAGGAGACACATGAGGGTTCACACAGGAGAGAGACCTTTTGGTTGTGATGTTTGTGGAGAAAGATTCACAGAACAAGGGGTTCTCAAGAGTCACATGAGAGTCCATACAGGAGAGAAACCATTCGGCTGTGACATTTGCGGAAAAAGATTTCGACATCAATATACTCTTAAAAGACACACGAGTGTTCACACAGGAGAGAAACCATTTTCCTGTGACGTTTGTGGGGAAAGATTTACACGACAAGGAAATCTGAAGAGACACATGAGAGTCCACACGTGATAAAAACTGGAAAAATGCAGGCTTGATTGGGATGTTTTAATTTCCTAAATGCTGGCAAGAACCACATTCTTATTAGGGATGGGAATTTCGACTAATTTCCCCACCGACTAGTCTCAAATGTTATTTGCGACTAGTTGACTAGTCTATAAACCCACATAATGACAGTGAAGAAACATTTTCATTTATATCCCGCTCCGTAAGTCTGGATGGGATCTGTAGTGACTTTGTGTATGCGCAATTCATCTGTCGTCTGGCTGCGGAGTGATGTGGGTCTCCGCTAATCAGGCACTGGGACTACTGCGGGGTTACTGGACTGACAGCCTGTGCTTTGGGACGGGCAGGAGCTCACAGCAGCACCTGCTGCTTTTTGAGGACAGTAACTGCAGAATGATCCGAGTTTTCCTGTCAGTCTCCAAAACGGCAGAAATGGTTGCTAGATTTGTCGCTAGTCGCTTTTGACAAAAAAGTCGCTAGGACGCTTTGGAAAGTCGCTAGATTTAGCGAGAAAGTCGCTGAGTTGGCAACACTGGTTTCTGTTTACACAGCCGACAGACGACCTTGTTGTTATCTGCTGCATCAAAATACTGCCAAACAGTGCTGATTTTCTTAAGCGGGAGCATCACCATCTTCCCACTTTACCTTTCCAAACTTTCTTCCCCAAACTGTGTGGCCCTGCCCCCTGCTACGTGTGCGTGGGGAGGGGAGGAGGAGCAATTCTCTCCCTAGCTGCTCAGCCTTTTTACAAAGAAGCCGAGGCAGACGCACGAAGAACAAGGTGCATGATGCTTAATGCAGCATTTAACCAACTAGTAAAATACTAAACGTTTAATAAATGAGTAGGCGGTTAAACGACTAGATGCGCACATCCCTAATTTTTATTATCTTTTATTTTTATTATTGTTATCTGTGTATTGTGTGTGTATGTATGTGTATATATATATATATATATATATATATGTTAACATTCCTTCAGTTTGATTTGTCTTTGCTAAAAATATTGTCTATACAGGTTCTTTGACATTAAGGATTGAGAGAGTCAAGGGCAGCTGCTTTTTTTAGACTCAAACTGTGAAAACAAAGTGCCTTATGTGTATAATGTATGATGGATAGTTTGTCAGAAATTCAAATCTTCTAATTGTCCATAAACACACGTGTGATGTCGGTTTAACAGACAGTTTCTTACGTCATTGCTGCATGGAGCGTTAATTTAATCCTGCTCTAATGAGAAGGACATGAACAATAAATGATTTTAATTTAATCTTTCTTTCTAAAAAAAATTTGTGAATTTATTGGGAAAAAGGGAAATTAACCCTCTGAAATCCAACGAGTTCCATGCTTTTATGGTAACAGCAACAACTCAACAATGGTTTCTGTGCAAAAAAAATTAGAATTTCCTAATTATGTATTTTGACTGAGTGTCCACAGGTGTTACAGATTCAGAAAAAATATGCCAGACTGCAGGTATTTAACTATTTATACTTTTACATTTGTTTCCAACCAAGAAGTTCCTGAATTTTTATCATGTAATTGTTGGTCGCAGCTGTCAGTTGTAGCTGTTTGATTGCACCAATGAGCAGAAAGTTTTTTGTTTTTTCAGAATCTGGTTAGACTGAATAGTTTATTTTTGGTGAATTTTTAAAATAGACATGTAGAATAAAGTGATTTTGAAGTCATTTGTGCAATTAAATTAAAACAAACTGGGATCCAGAGGGTTAAAAAATGAAGGTAGCTTATTTTAATGTTATGATTACAGTATAAACATACAAGCTTTTATCGAGCTAAAGCAATATTTGGCACATATTCATAGCGTAATTTATATTTTTAGAGGGTTTTTTTAAACTGTGACTTTAAAATAAACAAATTCCGTTTATCTGCCTCCCATCAGAAAGTTCTTCAGGGTTGGAAACTGTTCACCCGTCATTTCTTGCTTCACAAAACCCCAAGCTGCAGCTATGAATATATTTTATTTGAGTCTTTCTGTCTTTGGAACAGGTGAAGAAGAGAATTTGCAGTTCTTTTCTTGCTTCAACTAAAGGTGTCTCAGGATATTTTTCACGTTTTTTTAGTTTCATTTTGTGTCCTTTAAAGATCAACAGAATGAACATAATTGATAAATGCACAAACTCCATTATTAGAAACCATTTTTCTCAGGTTGACTAGCTGTTTCCTTAAGGTTTCCTGTTTTTTTTTGTGCAGGACACTTAAAATCTGGAAATTATACCTTTAATGTGAGATCTAAACAAAAGCAAAAGAGGTGCATTTAAATTTGGAAGTGAACGTCCCCTTAAAACACATTTCTAAGACTGAAATTAAACTTAAATGATAGTTGCTAATCATGATTTTTGTTTTTTATTGTAGTGCTGAACGTCTGTTGAATAATCTGATTATTCTGGCCGTCAGAAATGTGAATAGTTAAAGTGCAGCCTCGTTTGGAGGGAATGAAAAGTAAACTATTCTGCAAGTTTTTGGTATTAAAGCCCAGAAAAGACTCCCTTATCCATCTGAAATACCTCGAAGAACGATGACGAAAGATGTAAAGTAATATCTTCCTATTAAAGGTAAATACTGTGAGTCAGCTGCCTTTGTAGACGGCAAATCATACGTGACATTACGTGTTAAGAGACTCATTCATCTAAAACAGACTCTTGTTTTTGGAACAGTTTTTCGATGCACTTCTACTGAGCCATGGCACTAACAGGTCAGCAGGGGGCGCCATGTGTCTCAATAGCTCTCCAGGGAAGGTTGTAGATTCCAAAGAAGATGTTAAAAGACACATTAATCGATCACTGCAGCTCAATATGTAGAAGAAATATTTAGATTTAGATAAATATACATGGATATAATATGGATGAAAATATCAAACCAGACCTGTTCTATTTTAGAAGATGGAAACTTCAGAATAAGAGACATTTTTATTGACAGGTAAGTTTAAAACATACCTATGTTTTCCATGATTATCCTCAGATATTTGCACAGAATCTCATACAAATAGTTAAAAAAAACACAACTAAACCTGCCATAAAATGCACAAAATGGAAAAACAAAATATCTTTTTTAAAATTTTTTGTAGTATGTTTATTTTAATAAAACCTCAATAAAAAAATCAATAAAAATACATAATCTAACAGCTGTAATTAAACTTTCACGAGTGTGATGAAGCAAATAATGTCAGAAGAATAAAAATTTAGATATAAATGCATAAAAATAATACTGTGCAACAGGACTGATTAATAAATGAATATTTTTGTAAGAATATTAATAAAATAATACATAAAGAATAAAATAATTCAGTGTAAAACATGAGATTGTTACTATTTGTGGTCATTTTCATGGTTTAATGAATTATATTTCCATTTAGACTGAACATGGTTAATAAATGCATTTACTGCTTTAATGGAAATCAGTTTAAAGTTGGTTAGCTGTTCACTTTAAAGTGACTTTAAGGGCATTTTGATGTTATTTTCGGTAGAGGCTGCTCATAAAATTCAGAACTAGTAAGTGAAGACTGAAAATTACGTCAGATTTTAAATAAAAAAATATACAAAATATTCTTCAAAATTCCTGCAAAATGCCTTTAAAATGTCATAAACAGATGAAAATGTTACTGTAGATTATAATATTCTTTGTCAGTTTACTGAAAATGTCTGTTTTTCTTTGTTAATTCGCTGCTTTTTGCTTATGTATGCAAATAATGACAAACACATGGAGGCTGTGGTTGCTATGGCAACTGACGGAGAATATAGGGGCCTTTGCAAATGCCTGATTAAAAAACGTCAGACACGGCAATAAATCTGTTGTAAAAACAAAACGTTTTCACTAATTGAGTTCGAATCAGCTGTTTTGGTACATTCACGATGAACTCTGATAGATATATTCCCGACACGCACTGTGCTTCAGTCGGCGGTGATGGATTCTGCGCAGGCGCGGCTCCTCCGAGACTCGCCTCCAGTTATTAGTTTTGAAGAAGCAGAAGCAGAAGAAGTGACACCATGAACGAATCTGTCCGACAGCAGCGGGCTGCAGGCGTGTGTTTGGAGGACAAAATGCAGATGAAACGCCTCCATCCGCCGCAGGATGTCGTTCTGAAGCAAGCCGCCGGTAAGAGGGTTTAACAGCTGATGCTAAAATGCTAAGTGCTGCTAGCTGCTAGCTGCTGCTGGGTGAGGATGGGTGAGGAGAGGTGAGGCTGCAGGCAGCAGCTGACGCGCCGATGAGGATGTTTTCTGGGGATTTTTCTCGACTGAGCTCCAGATTTTTGCAGCTGCTGCAGGTTTTAGTCGTATCCAGAGAGAGTGAGGCCAAAACTAGCAGAGACAATGGCTAAAAGCCAAACAAACAGCGTCCGTTCAGCCTCCAGAAATATTTGATCAGGTGGGGAAAAAATGGGAAAACAGAAGGTCTGAGGGGGAAAACATGAAAACCAACAGCTGTGACTGAATTTCAGGAATTCTATCATGCTGTTGTAGTGCAGAAGAAAGCTAAGAAGCCACAAACATACACTGATTTTTTTCTCAATTTCTTATTTTTCTTTATTTATTTTCTCGTACATGCTTTTATTCTTTTCTCACCTAATGTCTCTTTCAACTTATTTTTTTCTCATCTTGTGTCTCTTTCAGCTTGTTTTTTCTCATCTCATGTGTCTTTCAACTTATTTTTTCTCATCTTGTGTCTCTTTCAGATTTTTATTCTTTACATGTTTTCCCATATTTGCCTCTAAAGCATCTTTAATAACTTTTGTATATGATTAGGTTCTACATAAATAAACTTGCTTATTTTAAAAGGAAGGTGATTGATCCTCTGTTGCACACCAATACTAATAATCAGATATTTTTTATCGTCTGGTTTACCGCATTCGGTGTGTCTGTAGTGTTCTTGTTTTTTGTTTAAAGCACCTTTAATAACCTCTGTGTATGATTAATAGGCTATATAAATAAACTTTCTTATTTTACAGGGAAGATTGTTAATGATCTGATGCACACTCATACTAATAATAAGATATTGTCATCTGGTTTGATTTTATTTTTTTATTTGTTCATTTTTTTGTCTTTTATCCTTTATTTATTTCCCTATTTGTTTATTTACTACTGCTATTATTATTATTATTATTATTATTGCTTCTAGCCTTGCAAGAGGCAGAATATCAACCAAAAAGTCCAGAAAAACACATTATCTAACAATAACAAATGAATTTCCACTTGCCCAATGTCAGAAAGTGTTGCATATAGATATAAATAGTTCTTTACAGCTAAGCTCCCTTCATCTGAAATGAAGACTGAAATTTATAGATTACAAATGAAAATGTAAATTTATGCAAAATATTTTAAAAATTCTTGTAAAAATGCCCGAAGAGGAAGTGCCCATGAAGAGCATGCTTAGAGATAGATAGATAGATAGATAGATAGATAGGTAGGTAGATGGATTCAAATTGAAGGTATCCAGTAGCTCACTCCTTATACGTATGTAACAAAAATATGGTGCAGATCATGCTGGTGGAAGAACCAATTTAAGGTGCAATGATTACAAAACAAAAGATGCTACTACTGTACATTTTTTTTAAGTATTAGAAAATATAAATAATGTAAAAATAATATTTTAAAACAAGCGTTTAGAAGGAGTATTTGGGCCCTGGTGGATCTTGGATTACTACACAGTTGAGTCACTGGTGTGTAGCAGCAAATAATCCAATTATTAAGATTTGGGTGATTATTAACATTTATGTGGATATCTCCATTAATTGTTCAATTATGATAGCAATCCTCTCTGTAGGTAGAAAGGTGTTTTTCTCTGAACAGGTGCAACTGCATGATGCGACTATATTGCTGCAATATCCTTGAACATTGCAGAGGCGATTCTCATTTATGCCCTTCAGCTGATTTTTTTCTGAGTTTTTGTGCACTGGTGCTTCATAAACTGTTGTTGGTGTAGATTGTGTAAGCCCTGGCTGCTTTGCAAATATGTGACAACATGTAGTTCAAGAACTTTACCCCATAGTTTCTCTATTAGACCTAATGTTAGGATAATGGAAAAAAAATACCTTCCCATGATGCTGCAGTTACATTATAAACACATATCTGTCAACCATTTGCATCTTGTAGGCTAAGGAAAGGTGAACACAACCGGCTACAAAGTAAAATATGCTTGCTAGCTAAAGTTACATCGTTAACTCACCACAGATCTTTGCTTTGGTCCATTTTAAAGGAAGATAAAAGGTCGGCTGATTGAGAGGAATTTGAACCCAGCAGGTTCTCCGCTGTTCAAACATAAAACTCTGCAGACTCTGTTTGTTTTACAGGCGTCTCTCTGGTTCTTTGTACAGCGGTTCAGTGACAGAGTTGTGTTTTTCTGACTGTTCTTATTCTGACGGATGATGAATATGTTGACCTTCTTCGGCGCTGCGTCCTAAAACCAGATTTTGTTGACGATCCTCGCAGGTGTTTTTGGATTCAAGGCCTGAAGGTGCTTGATTTTCTCAAAATCTCTCAGTTGAGATTTTGTGGTTGGAGGGCCAGGATTCGATCACTGATGTGTGGGTTAGAAGTGAAACCAACGTAAAACTGTTGGAGACACTTGTTTAGCTTCATTTTGAAATCAATAGCCAATAACTTTTAGATGTTAATGTTTGATGGTCCCGGCTTTGTTTCTGTTTATTTCCAGCTCTTTAATTTTTTTGTCAGTACTTTTGGTGACTCTTCCTTCTGTCTCCTGTTCTTCTCTTTCCACTGTCGTCCACCAATTAAATCTAAATCAACCATTAGCCCCATTTGTTTGGGGCAGTGACACTGATGTAGAGTTTTTTACAGCAGCATTTAATGCGACTAAGCCAAGGGACACTTCTATCCGTTTTATAATGTAATTTCTGTGGTCTTTAGTTGATTTTCAACGCTTGTTTCCACCTTCTTACTAAATTTTTTTTCCCACCCAGCTGTTTTGCAGGCTCGCTTGCAAGCTCTGCTTTCAGTCCTGCTCTGCACTTCATCGGAAATGCTCGGAAATATCGTGATGTTATCCTCCAAATGAAATTAAACCTGCTGTGGATTTTTATAAACATATGTGTTAAGTCACAGTTATCTTTCATCTGTGTTTCAGTGTTGCCTGCAGATGTCCAGGAGGTGTTGGTGATTAAAGAAGAGGTTCCCTGGAGCCCCAGTCTGGACCAAGAAGAGGAGTTCTTCCACGAACAGGAGGAACAGCAGGAACAGGAGGAACACGAGGAACAGGAGGAACTGTGGGTCAGTCAGGAGGAAGAGCAGCTTAATGGGCAGCAGGACACTGATTTCACCATGTTTACATTCACTGGTGTACCTGTGAAGAATGAATGGGATGAAGAGAAGCCTCAGTCTTCACATTTTCATCAGAACCTAATTGAAAACACCAGGGAGGCAACCAGCAGCCCAACTAAATGGATAAAAACTGAAATGGATGAAGAGGACTATGGAGGACCAGAAACAGCCTGGAACCCAGATCCAAATTATCATGTTCAACCAACCGTAGATGAAAACGCTTCAGACACTTCTGACACAGATGACAGTGATGATGATGATGATGATGATGGTGGTGGTCACTGGCAAGAGCCTCTGTCAGATTGCGTACCTGAACCTAATGACGCCAGGGCAACTGAGTCAGGTGTAAATAGTGAAAATGTAGATTCACATGTGAGAGTCCACATAGTAAAACCATTTGGTTGTGACATTTGTGGAAAAAGATTTACATACCCGCAAAATCTGAAGACACACATGAGAATCCACACCGGAGAGAAACCATTTGTTTGCCCTATTTGTGGTAAAAGATCCAGGCATCAGAATAATATTAAGACGCACATGAGAACCCACACCGGAGAGAAACCATATGTGTGTGACATTTGTGGTAAAAGATCTCGGCATCAAAATAATCTTAAAGTGCATATGATGACCCACACGGGAGAGAAACCGTTTGGTTGTGATAACTGCGGCAGAAGATTCGGCCGAAAATCGCATCTTCGAACACACATGATAGTCCACACAGGAGAGAAACCGTATAGCTGTGGCATCTGCGGTAAAAGATTCAACCGTAAATCACATCTTGCCACACACATGATAGTCCATTCAGGAGAGAAACCGTACAGCTGTGATGTGTGCGGTAGACGATTTAACCGCAAAACACATCTGGAGACACACAGCACAGTTCACACAGGAGAGAAACCGTTTAGTTGTGCTGTTTGTGGTCAAGGATTTACCCAACAGGGGAGCTTAAACAGACACATGAGGTTCCACCTTGGGTAGAAATCCAAATTACAGCTGTTAAAAACATTAAGTTTGGTTGAAAAAAAAACACAACAGAAGCTCCACGTTACTTGGAGCTCTATTTTTGTTATTGCCTTGTTTAGACTTTATTTAGAATTGTTGACTCTGTATATTACAAATTAGAAGTAATAACAGCCAGTCAATAGGGGGCGCACATGCAGCATCTCACCAGCTACAAAGCTCATTTCAAAGTCAGCAAAGTTTGACTATAAAATTAGTCTTTTACGTATTTATTTTTGCTAATGTGCCATGCACACTTTTTTAACCCTAATTTCTCCTAATGCTAATACTAACAAATGGCTACAGAAACAGTGCTCTACAATCAGCACAACACCAAGAACCACAAGTGACAAAACACTAGTGAGACAAGATCTTTTTGCCACTTTATTCCACTTTTTTAGGAAATAAAATAATGATTTACAAGTATTGCACACCAATAAGTCACAACTTCAAAACCGCCTGCCTAATATTGTGTAGCTGGAGTCCAATAAAGGCATCCAGTGGCATCAGACACCAAGCTGCTAATGAATTCCACAAGTGCTCGGTTGGATTGCGATTTGGGGAATGTAGAGGCCAAGTCAACACCCTGAACTCCTAATTATCTCCCTGAACAATGCTAGCAGTGTGGCAGGAAGTATAACCCTGCTGAAAGTTCGGCAACAATCCCTAGATAGGCGTCAAAGTAATGTGTGCATGAATACATGACCAAAAGTTCCAATCGGAGCATTGTGTTATAATGACATCCTCAGTCAGTGGTTTTAATGTTGTGGCTGTTGTGTTTTCTCAAAATCGTTGCAATACTTAGAGCCTCAGTTTTGTTAGCTTGAAGCAATAATTTCCTAAATGACCACCAGCAAACCTAGTAGAGCACTTACCTGTACCAATTGAGAGCACATTGACTAATTTAAAAATATTTAGTATTTTGTGTAAGAAGTTGACTCTTTAAATAAGTTAGGCACATCAGAGTCAGTTTGAGGCGTCAGGTAGCAGCTGTGGGCGTTGCACTTTAAGTTGTTTCTACATTGGGTATCGCCTTAAGTCTACGTTGTTTTGGACCAAGTCCTGATGCCACTTTCTATACGCACTTTTGTTTTTTGTTGTAAAAGTTGTTGCCTTTTTGTCGTCAAAAACTTTTTGTTATTAATTTTATAAAAACAGAATGTACGCTACCATTCAAAAGTTTGGGGTCACCCAGAATATGTCATGGTTTCCGATGAAAACTCTCACTTTTATCCATGAGCTAACATAACTGCACAAGGGTTTTCTAATTATCAATGAGCCTTTCATCACCATTAGCTAACACAATGCAGCATTAGAACACAGGAGTGATGGTTGCTGGAAATGTTCCTCTGTACACCTATGGAGATATTTAATTAAAAATCAGCCGTTTGCAGCTAGAACAGTCATTTACCACATTAACAATGTCTACACTTGATTTATCATTCATTTAATGTTATCTTCGCTGAAAAAATGCTTTTCTTTCAAAAGTAAGGACATTTCTAAGTGACTGTAAACTTTTAAATAGTAGTGTACATGTTCATGAAAAAATGGTATCGAGTGGACATTCAGCATAATTGTTGAATTTAATCATTTTTGTTTAAATAAACTTTAAGTATATGCAAAGTATGAAGTTTGTTTGGTTTTTGTGCTTGGCGGGAAAGAAGCAATTTTGTATGAACCTAAGCAGAAACCCAGAACAGCTGTATTTTATGAGCACTTTTAATTACTCTATTTAAAGAGAAAGTTTTTATTCTCGCTCGAGGTGGTTTTTGGCTTTTTTGAGAAAAAGAAATGTCCATGACACGAGCAGAACGTAAGAAAAACAAAAAAGTTTAATCTCTTTTATTATTTATTTTACCAAATTTTATTCACATCAGCACCATTTTTCTGAATATCCACTACTGTTACCAACACTAAAACAAATGGAGCTCTGCATACTTTAGATAATGTTAACGTTATTTACAGTGCAAATTTCAGAACAGAATTATATCAGAATTTTGCACAAAAAATAATAGCTAAAGCTCATCTCAACAACAAATTTTCCCATCACTTCTAAGAAAATTGTACCAACTGTCTTCACACTTCCTCAATTCATGATCCACAGGGAAAAAAATACACTGTTTTCTTGAACAATGTTACCTCTTCTTCCAGGGTTTTTTCTGCATCTTTACCAAGTCTGAGAACTCTGTGAGACACATGTTCGAGTGTTTCAGTGCTAAAGAACTACTAAGGCTGTGTTTTTCTAAATTCATTTTAGTTTTTGTCCTCTTGTCAAGCTTGTCCTGTCAGCTACCAAACCTCTGCGGCACATTTCCACCACGCTGAGCTCATCCTCTGTTTTTTAAGCTTTAATAAAATGCATAATAAGGTGTAAGTGGGATTGGATACTGCAGAGAAATCAGCAAATATGTGCACTTTTGTTTAATGCTTCCCCCAGCTACTGACTGCTGCCCCCCCGTGGTGGTTCCAGCTCAGTGCAGAATGTGAATCCTGAATAATGACCTCTGTTTCCTCATCAGAGAGCCGAGCCCACAGCGTTACAGTCGGTAAAGTAGACAGAATCTGTCTTTAGAAACTGACTTAAATGATAAATTAATAATTTTTTGTTGTTTAGCTGCATATTTGAGTGTGTACACCACCAAATACGAAGAATAAGAAGCATAAAATGGAGTTTAAACACGGAGGCAGATCTGCATACTGGGATCCTGACCACAAAATATTTATTAATTTAAGAGACAAATATTTAAAGGATAAGATGGACTCAATTCCATATTTTTCTTATTTTAAAAATCCTTTAAAACACACAGACTAATCGATTTTGTTTGTCACAAACTGTTAAAAAGCCCATATTCAGCATGTTTACAGGTTAAGAATTGTTTTTAATGTTTTCTAGAATATGTTTACATGCTTCAATGTTAAAAACACATTATTTTTCTCATACTGTACATTTCTGCAGGTTCTTTCTCATCATTTGTCTTAAATGCTTTAATTTTAGCTTCTGTTTTCTCTGTGCTGTGGGAAGAAGGGGGAGTTCAGGCAGCAACAATCCCACAAAACAATATGTTAAAGAATAATTTAATGCTGTAACATTGAAAAACTAAGTTACATTGAAAATAACTATAAATGTCTGTAAAATAATGATGTATTTTTAACAGATTTCAGTACAGTAACAGTGTAATTCTGTCACTACTATTTATAAAAACAGAGATTTTTGATGTGGACATTTTGGAAATAAATTTTATAGATGTTCATAATTTGACCAAACAAGAAAAGTAAATATTAAACATCAGCTAGAAGAATGTGTTCCCCTTTTTCAGCATTAATTTAACAGTTTTTATTTTTCAAATAATGACAAAATATCATTTTTTTCTCTTGATTTATGTGGAGTGTAATTTTGAAAGATGTGGACATTATTTGCAGTTTGGTCTGTGTTTTACATTTAACATGTCAATTATTGTTTTATTTTATAGATATGTGTAATTTTAGAAAACAGGGACAATCTGTAAAAATATATGAATAAATCAAAGTCAAACTAGCTGCTAGACAGGTGTTATGCAAATGTGTTAGCAGAATATGGGCTCTTTAAAAACCATCAGATGTGGATTAATCCACCACTAAAACAGTTTGCAGCAAGTGAACTACTGAGATAAGTTTTTTTAAAAAGCAACCATTTAGTTGTGCTTTGTTTTGTAAAGATTTTGAGCTTTGCTGTCGTCTGTCTTGGTCTTCCTGATGACCTCCACTCTCTGCTCTGAGGTCTTAATCTGCCTCATCTTCTCCAGAAAGCTGCTGTGGATGAAGTTTCCCCCCCAGGAGGATCAGAAGAAGTGAGATCAGACGTGAAATCATCCTCATGACTCACACATTCATCAGACGGCTCAGTTGTAATGAATCACCGCCAACTCGGTCGTGATTCAAGTGTGGAAAAGAAAACAACGGAAACTGCTAAATTTCCATTGTCTGTCCTGTAATAGAGGGAAAAAAAGTTTGTACGCTCGCGTTGGGTGGTTTTTGACTTACTGAGGGAGAATATTCCTAAACTTGTATTTTGTGTTTTAGCTTGAAGTATGCATGAAAGCATGGATCCATAAAATTAGAAAAGTTACAAGAAAAAAAACAAGAAAATTAATTGAAAATGACAAAAAATGAGACAAAAAACAACAACAAGATTGAAAATGATCAAACAAATTACACAAAAACAACATAAAGCATGGATCCATACTGCGTTGAATCAGCGGTTAAGGCCACTGCTGGTTTAAGGGTGTGGAGGATATTTTCTTAGTACAAACTGATCCTGGTTTAAATTCCACAGCCTGCCTGAGTATTATTGCTGGTTTATAGAACATGCACTTGAAAAAATGCTCCTCTCAAAACAAGAAAAAAAAAACTTATTTCAAAGAACTTTCACCGGAAAAAATCTGCCAATAGAACAAGTGAATGACTTGGTAAGATTTCTTCAAGCAAGTTGTGATATTGAGAATGTTGAGATCTTAAAATTAGCTGGGAAAACTTATTTTAAGCTCTATTTTATCAGGATTGTCAAACTTAGGTGTTTTAACCTTCCTGTTGTCCTCATTTACGGCACCAAAAAATATTGTTTCCTCGTCTGAAAAAAATCCCCAAATTTATAAAAATTTGCTAAATCTTCAGGAAGAAAAATCTTTAAAAGTTTCCCTTAAAAGTTTTATTTTTTTAATCCCCAAATTTGGCAAGGAATAAAAACGTAAAAAATAAAAAAATATCTAAAAATTGTAAATATTTTCAAAAAATATATATAAATCCTCAAAAATAACCCTAAAAATATCTAAAGGGATTACATATATATCAGTAAAATTTCTAATACTTTATTTAAGAACATTCGGAGAAAATCCAGCAAATTTCTCTGGATTTTGGTTGATTTTTTTTTCTGAATGTTTTTATGGAAATATTTTTTTTAACATTTCTTTATTTCCACTAAAAATGTTCTAAAATCTCCCAAAGAATTTTGAAAATGTAGAAGTTTTCACTGTGAATATATATATATATTTCCACATTTTAAAACTTTTAAAGGTTTCAGTTTGATCCGCAGGACGACAGGAGGGTTTAAATAAGATGATTTAAAGATTGTTTGACTTAACAAGATATTTAAGATGCACTGTCTTAAAACAAGTCCCTCTATCTTACTGAAATGTCACTTGTTAAGCGAATATATCTTAAATCAAGCGGGATGAGACATTTGGACTAAAAATAAGACAATAGACTTGGTAAGATTTTGAGTTTTTCCATTGTGACAATGAGTTCTCTGTTCTCCAAAGGCCTCCACAGTCACCAGATCTCAATCCAGTAGAACCTTTAGGGTGTGGTGGAATGGGAGATTGGATCATGGATGTTCAGCCGTTAAACCTGCAGCAACTGAGTGATGTCAATATGGACCAAAACCTCTGAGGAACGTTTCCAAAGGTTGTTGAAAGTATGACACCAAGGCAGTTCTGAAGTCAAAAAGGGTCCAACCTTTGACTAGAAGGTCGACCTAATAAAGTGGCCACTGAGTGTATATGCTAAAGCAGACGGTTGGTGCAGAAACCTGGTGGAAAGTGTGATTTTTAACACTTTTCTTGGATTTTATTGTCATCATCAGAGCCCCTGCTGAACATGTTTTTTTTCCATCTACGTCTTCATTCTGACTGAGTCTCCAACAAGCAGCTGTTCTTCCTCCAGTTCCTCCGACGTTGTTAATCATCGCTGGCTCCGGTCCAGATCAGCCCAACCTCATTTACCTGGTTAAGTGGTGACTCACGGCCGGTTAGTCAGATATTGTGAGTCTCAGAGGACACGTCACCTCAGAGAATTAAAGCCACAGAAGAGGGAGTTTTGAAGCCGAGTGTTGCCGCCTTGTTTCATCACCCCGATTTCACTCCATCATTTGCACTTCAAGAACCTCGTATCAAGATGAAAAAGTGCTTTTTCTCGTTGGCCGGAGGTTATAAAGACGCAGATCAAACACCCTCGGTCTGTGAGTTTTCAAGAGAAACAGCTTGTTTACCACTTTAGAAGGAAAAACAAAGCTGACGTATTGGAAATCATTACAGGCCGGCCGGTCAGCATCCTATTTTCCTGTTTCCAACACATCCTCTGCTTCCTGGTTTCTTGGTAAAGACGACCTCCTGTCTGGGTCTCTGATATATCGATGGCTTTCACCTGCCTTCTTCTTCTTCTTCTTTTATTTCTACTACCCTTTCTTCTTCTTCTTGTTCTTCTTCCCCTTCTTCTTCTTCTTCTTTTTCCTTTTCTACTGCTTCCCCTTCTTTTTGTCTTTTTCTTCTCCCTCTTCTTCTTCTTCTTCTTCTACCGATTCTTCCTCTTTTTCTTCTTCTTCTTCCTTTTCTACTTCTTCCTCTTCTTGTTCTTCTTGGTCTGCTTCTTTTTTTGTCTTCTTCTTCTTCTTCTACCTATCATTCCTCTTCTTCTTCCTCTTCTTTTTCTTCCCATTCTTCTTCCTGTTCTTCTCCTCTTCAATTTTAAAGGTTGATCTACATCCACAATCTTGCGTTTATGCATTTAATGAAGTGTTCCGTAGAGGTTTCAAGAGTTTCTCAGTAATATTTCTGCAGTGGAAACTTTAAATTGAATGCTATAGTGCTGCTGGAGTTCATCTTAACAGACACCTCTCCTACAGAAGTTATTTTATATTCATCACTTTATATGGCTTCTCCTCTCAAGGTTAGCTGTCACATAAATAAGTTGAATAAAATCAGCCGGAGCCAGAAACTCTGCTGCCAGAGTGTCTCAGATCCTGGCACTCAGTCAGATTATTCCATCCTAACATCAGTTAATGTCTTTATATATAATATGTGATAAATTTAAACCCCTGGACGCCTCCAACCAACCAACCAACCACACGATCAGAGTACTCCTGCCTTACATCCACAGCCAGTCTACCACACAGTGTTACCTAAAGGTCGAGGTATAAATACTCCACAGCTAGTACACGGCGCCTTACAGGAGAGTATAAAAACACAGGTTGGAGTGAAAACACCAGATTAAATGATCAAATAAAGGATTACTTTGTACCTGGGCAGAGGTCACAGAAAGAAGCTTCAAAAGATCAGCTCATGTTGGATTTTTCCAGCTTCCCTCCGTCTCAAAAGTATCATGAATAGTAGTGAAAGAAAAAATCTTCTGACCTCCGTATACGTAGTCCTGGTTCCTTCCAAAGATGGACACGGGAGGTTTGAACGCTGCATTTAAATACCCTCAGAAATCTGAGCTTGTAGCAACAGCAAATCCAGAACAACAGAGATTCCACTGTTTTTTTGTTTGTTTTATGTAGACAACCAGATCAGAAATATAATCTCCTACAGGAATCACAAACTGTGTTTTATAGAATTTTAAGCCTCTCTGACACGATGGAGTCCAGATTTGATCCTTCTATATTTAGTGGTTTTAGATCTGGTTTACATACAGATAAATAGCAGTGAAATGCCTTTTTCTGCATTCTCATCAGTAAAAAAAAGGCTTTTACAGACAGAAACTGCCAGGTGTGGTTCACAAGCAAAGAGTTAAAAGACAAAAACATGCAGTAAAATCTCTTGTAAACATTAGCCTGTTAAACATTAGCATGTTAGCATTTAGCTTGAAGATAGCGGTAAATACAGTTTTGCAGACAACGCGTACGCACAGTTTGTAAATTTCTGATCAAAATTGCAATTTAAATGATGCATTTAGCACACAGCATAGGCTTCATGGTTTAGTTCTACAAATTCACACCATCCTACTTGTTGTTGCTTCTTTACATGTTTTAAATCAATTATAGTCTGACAATTGGACCGAAGCTCTACTTTAAATAACAGCATTGCTAAATAAATCTGTCAAAAAAGTTGCACTTGTTCCAACATAAAATCACAGCAGCTCTATGTGAGATTATTTATTAATCTTGTTTCTAACACTTGACCTCCTGAACTGTCTCTCACTCTTTGTTATTTCTGGGATTTCTTCAGATTTAATGCTGTTTTCAGGGCAGGGGTTTAATCTTAGTAAAGCCTCGAGTCTCTTATTGAAACTGACTCCTAACATCTGTTACTGTTCTTCTGAGGCGAGCAGGAAAAGGCCGAGGACATCAGCTGTTCCTGTGGACCTTTGATCAGAAATCAGGGCGTCGGTCGGCTTCCTGCCAGCTCCAGGTAATCAGGTCTGCAGCCCACAAAACCAGATCTGTGAGGCCGAGACACGAGGCTCTGCAGGATGAAGCTGCTGCAGTTACGTAAGTCAGCGTTAAATAACACATGAGCAGAGAAACTCAGCTGTGTGTACATCAGTGATCACCCCACTGCTGCCTGTGATATTTACTTTCTTTTGTCGTTTTTTCCTGTTCAGATTTGGTCCTCGGAGACATTATTAACAGAAGAGCAGCTGTCTGCTTGTCAGAATGGGATTCCTGCTGGGCATCGATCTGCAGAATCTGAAATCAGAAAACTTCTCATGTCTCTACATCCAGAGCTGCAGCAGAATTTCACAACTGTTATTAAATGTTGGATATTTAAGACATCAGTTGTGTTTGAAAAGGCTGCACCAGAACAGAATAACGCTGCATTTTAAAGGGTTCCTTCACTCACATTACAAGTATTATTTAGGTTTAGTTTGGTGCTTGTGCAAAACTGTGTGCTCTTTCTACTCTTTCAGCCTCTCCATTCAGTGTAGGTTAAAGTATAAGTTCATCAAAACAACAACAAATTATGGTTTCTGGACAGAACTCCACATCTGTGCAGGAAATACAACTGAGGTTCGTTATTTTAGCCTTTAATGTGGATTTGACATTTTTAAAGGCAGTGGCATGCAGAAAAACACTCATTTTTATTCTTGATAGACAAAAAAATTCCAATAAGAAACAAGAAACATTTTAAATACTGACATGTTTTATTCTCTAATGTGTCTGACATGATGTGTATTAATCCTGAGAGGTCCCAATATGACAAAAAAAGCTATTATTAATCAGCTGCTAATTATGTTGTTGATTGAACAATTAATAATTTACTTCGTGAAATGTCAGGAACAGCAAAAATGCACAAAGTGACATCTTCAGATTGCACTTAAACTAACCAGTAAAACAGCACCACCCGCTGTGCTGTCTAGAATAAACATAAACTATCAGAAGTATCATCTGTATGTCTTCCACACAGCTCGTTGTTTGTCAGATGGTCTCTCCAGGAGATGTTCAGGGCCGTACGTAGCAATGTGCCATCGAGTGATTTTTCATCATTTCTGACCTTCCCTGAAAATTTCATCCAAATCCGTTAGTCTGTTTTTGAGTGATGTTGCTAACAGACAGACGGACAGACAGACAGACGGACAAACGTACGCCAATCGCCACATAGCTCCACCGCATTCTTTGGCAGAGTAAAAATCAAAAACAGACAACCGAAACAGAAATTATATCCAAACATACATGTTACCCTGGTTCATTCTATCATCACATCACTGCTTTACAGTCAGTAATCCATCAGCTTCGTCTTGACCTTATGATGAAACGCTATTGTCTTCTGTCCATATGAGAGTTGTATCTTTCCCATTTCCACATATAAAGTTCCACCTTACTGAGCAACCAGAATGATAGATTCTCCAAAGCAGCAGATTTTCCTAACTGGATGAACCACATGACGGCTACGAGAGCAGATGGGGCCTTCCACATCAGAGCAATAAGTTTCCTACTTAATATAACAGTGATTTGAATTCATTCAGCACGTGAAGGGGTTAAATTCTCCAATGCTCCTCGATCTCCTAGCATGAACAAGTCTAAGGGATGTTTTCTTTCTGACGCTTTTTAATTTGCTAACGCCTTTCTTACCTTAATGTGTCATTTTGAGGAGTTCATCCATGATCCCAGGTTCTCAAAGTCCTCAATCCTCCTTTTCTGGTGAGTAGTTGTTTGTCTGTATTAATATTAAAGGACGTAGCCTCAGTCTTTTTGGACATTTATATGCAAACCAAGATTTTCACAAGAGATTTCGACACTGAAAAACAACTCCTGAGTCTGTGTGATTTCCTCCGTAATCCGGGCAATGTCATCTGTAAAGAGACGATCGCTAAAGACCATCCAACTTATCTGTTGTTGCCGTCAAAATGTTATTAAGAGAAAAGACCAACACCATCCAGGTATGAACCGACTGAGACGCCTTTTTATTGGTGTATTGGGAATGAAAACATTTCTCTGTTGGAGCAGTTTGACCTGAAGGAGACATCTATCATCTTTAACTTGTCGTCCAATAAAGGAGATCTTCTCAGCCACCACTCAGATTAAAGTGTTCTTTTATGTTTTGGATGAACTTAAGTCTTTTACTGTGTTCAGCTTTTAAGATCAAGGTTTTTTTTTTTTTCAGATCCATTTGGCCGAAGCCTCCAAGTAAATTCACTCTATCGATCCAAAGGTTCAATGTTCCTGTTTCTCTGCAGGAGGAATTAAAAACCCAGATCTTTTCAGCCCTGCCTCTCCTACTGCTCTTTGTATGAAAAAAAGAATCTTTGGCATGAAGAAAAGTGTAATTAATCCCATTAAGACGGCTGAATGTGGCGATGAAGGCTCCTCCTATTTGAAAGGGACTCCATAAAGACGTATTCAGCTGAGGCGTCACATTCAGCAGACACACATTAGCGTGGAGGATTAGAAGACCTCCTAATGATGAGTTAAACTGCTGCTCTGTGGCATCGAAGACAGATTTTTATTCCTGACAGACCCCCCCAAAAAAACCCAAAAACCCTCAAACAGGTTAAATGCTGACACGTTTCATTCTCTAATGTGTCTGAAATGACGTGATGGCAAAAAACTATTGTTTATCAGCCGCTAGTTTTGTTTTTGACTGAATAAAATGTCAGAAAACAGTGAAAATGCACAAAACGACATGTTCAGATTGCACTTATGATGTAAAATAGCATCACCCACATTGGTCTCCATAATAAACATAAACTACCAGAACTATCTGCAGAATAATAAATTTTTTTTAGCTGATAAATACAGTAAAATACTCACACATTTTAAAAGGGTGAATTATCATTTTAAAATAGAAATTTCTGACCAGTTTTTCTTACAGTTAAGTAAATTAATGATTTTTTAGTGATTTGATTAGATACTGTTGCAGATTTGAAGATTCCTGTCACTCTTGTATATTGTGTTGATTTTTTTCTATATTATATTTTCTATATTTTTTAGATCTTATTTCATTTTGTTTCATTTTTATTTTATTTTATTTCACCTAATTTAACTAAAATTTACCGTATTTCTCTTTATTTTTTATTTCATTTAATCTTCATTTTATACCCTAATATTCTGTGTTGTCTTACATGTAAAAACATAACAATTTCACAATACTAAGCATGTTTTTCCTTGATATTAAGGCTAATATTTAAAAAATATGCAGAAATTATGGTGTCAAATGATGAAAGATGGATCTGGATGGTGTAGATTAGGGGTGTCAAATATAAATGACTGCAAAAAGAAGGCATGAACTGCAAATTGTAAATTTGTGAAACTGTAAATTTCAAATAATTTCTCAATTTTTGAGAAGTTGTGTTGATCATAAAGTAAAATACAAATTCTGATGTGTAAGTTTTAATGTGTAAATGATAAAATAAGACATAATAGAGTTGAAATTTTGCTTATTTTTCTTGAGAAACTTCAGGATGTTCATGTTTTGTAAAAAGCTTGCTCATTTTAACATGACTTTTTGGCACTGAAACAAAGAAAACACTAGAATTTGTGGTGATTTGTTGGTCATTATGTTCAGATTTACTGGTGCACTGCAATAGAGGATCCATGAAAACTGAACCAGAGGAGGCTGATCGATCTGATTGGAGCTGCAGAAGGGCTGCAACCATCTGATTGGTTGAAGCCAATCAATGCAGGAAGTGGAGACCAATAAAAACCCACTCTGTCAAAACTCCAGGAAGTGTCAGTTCTGCACATTTCAGGATGTTTCTGGTTGAAACTGCACAGAAATGAAAACTGGAGTCTGAATGGAAGGTGAGCAAAAAACAAAACAAAACAAAAAAAGCACAAACACAGCAGAGCTTTGTTTATAAAAATGCCTCATAGTTATGTAAAATATGTGCACTTTATTTGGACAAAGCTGCAGAACAAAAAGCTTCCTCTGGTTCATTTAATTGCAGCTCTGAAGACAGAAACAGCCAGCGGGGGTCGCAGCTTGTAAACAAGCAAAATGACTTTTTTTTCTCATACAATTAACAGTCTGCTGTTTTGCAGAAGAGAAACCACATGACTGCAGTTGGAATAACTGTGACGGTTGTTTGAAACGGTCGGGGCGTTATCTGTTTCCCAGAGAAAACCTCGGCTAGGATTCTCCCTGCAGAGTTTGACTGTAAAACTGTGATTCAAACGCTTCGTCTTCCCCGTGGACGCAGTTCATGCCTGCAGAGGAAATTCCAGCGGCAGCACAGATGCACACAAACAAACATTTAGACTTCCTAATTACTCCAGGAGCAGGATTCCTGAATGAACCAGCAGGTATTTTCTCTGCTCACGGTGTTTCCTCCTCTGCAGACATTTCAGTAAAACATATTTTCCAGACGTCAGCAGCTGTTAATAATGAACAATGTGAGCATTACAGTATGAAGAATGAACATTTTAAAGCAGTTTATAACTCTGAAGTTAGTTATTTTACATAGTTTCCCAGTTTTGGTAAATTACTGATATTTCCTAATTTAAATCACAAAAAAATTGTATTAATTTACAGGACAACTGTAAAACAAAATCAGGTCAGATCAATAAATTATGTCCTACCCAACATCAGGAATTGTATTAATGGTTAACGATATTTCATATCCAAAATCTGTGGTTTTTTTTAAATGATTTTGTTTTCATTTTTTTACTGTATTGAAATCCATGAAATTCTTCTCATTATTATTATTATACAGGAAAATAAGAAAATCTGTTCATACTATTTCTGCGGTTTTCAAACCAGCAAATAAATATTATTTTACAGATCTTTACAGTTTTGTTTAATTGCAGAAATTGACAAATAACAGAAAAGGGCATCTTAATGATATGAATAAACAAACAAACAAATAATGAATAAATATAATATTTATATTGACAATAAACATAGATTTACACAATTTTTACTGTATTTTCCTACATTTACAGTAGAAGACTAACTACTCTGGAACAGAAACACTTATCTGTGTCTGTTTTCAGAATAAACATGATAAATAAAAGTAAATGCTTTATATCTTTATGCATTTCTGTAGATTAATCCAGTTTAAACTCCAGAATAAATCCCATATTAATGTCAAAGGTTCAAGTTCAGCACTTTTCAGCAGTAATTTTTCTTTAAGGAAAATAAAGTTCGGTCTCAGAATATCACATTTTGATGACAGCAGAGTTATTTTTTTTCCAAATGTCAGCTCCTGGGGAACCGCATTGTTTCCAGATCGACCATGAAGCTGCTTTTAAATTCCTCCGGCAGCTTTTCACAAAAGCAACGAATCATAAAAAGCTGTCGGTCGATGGTGTGAAAAGTTTCATTCTGAAACCAGAGAGGAGGAGCTCAGCAGAGTGACCCAAGGCCTCCCCCATCCTCCCCCATCTTCCCAATTCTCTCCATCCTCCCCCATCCTCCCCCATCCTCCCCATCCTCCTCCCTCGTCCTCCCCCGTCCTCCCCATCCTCCCCCACCCTCCCCTATCCTCCCCCATCCTCCCAATTCTCTCCATCCTCCCCCATCCTCCCCATCCTCCCAATTCTCTCCATCCTCCCCCATCCTCCCCATCCTCCCCATCCTCCTCCCCCATCCTCCCCCATCCTCCCCCATCCTCCCAATTCTCTCCATCCTCCCCCATCCTCCCCATCCTCCCCATCCTCCTCCCCCATCCTCCCCCATCCTCCCTCATCCTCCCCCATCCTCCCCCTGGGATGCTCAGGACGGATGTTTAAATTCCATCAGAGTGTTAAGATCAACACCAAATAAAAAAATAAAGACACGTGGATTTAATGCGGTTCACCTGCAGCTCTTCACGTCTGATGAGAGGAAGAAGCTCTTCCTCGTCTGCTTCACTCCCATCCTCTTCCTCCCTGTTTCCACGGAAACAGCCGGCGTGCAACACAATGAGAGTGGAGTGACGTGATGAGGAACAAGAAGAAGAAGAGGAGGAGGAGGAGGAGGGAAAAGATTTAGGAGGAATATTCCTGTCACAGAAATCAAAATGTCCAAAAATAGGAAAACAGACGGTTTCCTTCCAGCAGCTTCGTCTTCTTCCTCCTCATCAGTGGGAAAAATCAGTTATTAGAGCACAAAACGACACAGATTTAACTTCACTTAAAGGTTATGTTCATGTGTTCTGTTTAAATCCTATTGAAAGGTTAGATTTATTCAGCTAGAAAGCAGTCCGTGTGGTTTCTGCTGCAGATTAAAACACAAATTTATTAAAATGAGCTTCAAGCGAATGAGGAAAATGTTTCATTTTGGAGCCATATCTTAAACCTTAAACAATAACTATTTTTTCTTGGGTCAGAATGATCACAGTAAGCATCCAAAGTAAAGACAGTGCATCTTTTGTTCTTTATCTGACAGAAAATGATGCATTTTTTCTGTTATTTCCATTTATCTGACAAACAAAAATCTCAACTATGCTCAAAGAAATGAACCCCGATGAAGAAAATTGGTTGATAACAAAGTCAAATGAACTGAAACCTCTTCTGGAGACGTCAAACATTTGTCTCTGCAGGACAAACCCAGAGAAGTCTGATTGTATTCAGCTTTGTAATATTTATGTCCATGCAGTGAAACGGTAAAATGCTGCAGCTGAAGTCAGATGTGTTTGTTTTTTTTCTATCTGGACTCTGAATGTTGAGCTGGATTTCTTCTGGCTGCCCCAGTTTCTGCTGGTTCAGGTTGTGAAGGAGGTTTTCTGTGTAAATGTGTCAGAGATAAGAGACTGAAACCAACAACGGGGACTTCTCCTGTTTATCTGTGGCTGCAGGACTGAGGCGAACAGATGAGACCAGAACTCCTGGAGCTGGATCACTTTCTGGAGCCGCAGGAGGAAGAAGAGGAAGGGTGGAGGTGAGTTATTTAAGAGAGAATCAGCCTGAGAAGGATCAGTTTAAAGGAACAAAATGATTGATAACAGCTGCAACAACCACTTATCCTATAGATGTGCAGATTATTTCAGTCCAGTTCAGATTCTTGAAGCACTTTTTGACGTTCAAGTCAGAATTTAGACGTTTAAATTACACCAGATTTGGACATTTAAGCCTCAGTAGACATTTAAAAGAGGACAAAATGGATTTAAAAGCAGAAAATGTCAACAATTTTCAAGAATTTATATATCCAGACTGAGTTTTTTTGTACACTAACTATGCCTGTGCAACATAAAGTAGATAACTATTTAAATTATATTAATGCTCCATGTCAACTTCATATTGTCATTTCTGATTAAAATATTTCCAATTTTTCATCTCTTGTGAACACTAATGCTAATCCTGACCACATTTACATGACTGTCTGACAAGATAATATGATGAAATTATGACATTTATATCCAAAACACATATAGAAAGTCTGGACAGACATGGAAGTAAACTGTAACCTGGTTGGTTAATGGAAGTGTATGAGGTGATAATTTTAGTAGAATTATCAGATGATAAATGAATAAATGGGTTAATTAATTACATAAATTAATGCTATGAAATGTGCAGTCTAATCAGTAAAACATTCTCTTAAAAAATGTAATAATATAAGAAAAAATGTACACATTTTAATTTATTTTTTAGCATTTTTCTATCGATATTCCTTAAATGTCTACTATGCTGCTGGAACAATGCAAATTATCTCATCTCATCTCATCTCATCTCATCTCATCTCATCTTATTTAATCTTATCTCATCTCATCTCATCTCATCTCATCTCATCTCATCTTATCTTATTTAATCTTATCTTACTTTGCTGTATTTCAAAGGTGCCTGTATGTTTTCTTTCTGCTCCTCCTGTGCTACAGTTGTTGTTACTTATAGGCTTCATCCACACTAAGACGTCTTAATTTTCTTTAAGAAAGGCACAACTTCTGCTCCATTTTCCCCTGAAATCTAGAATATTCTGGAGTTTTAGGGTCCTAAAATGCAAACTTTAGAAAATGCTGCAGACTCAAGGTGTGTTTTAGTTCGTAAACGAGGATGCAGACGCTCCTGTTGGCTCCTGATTGATTCTCAGCTTTCACTACTTGTTTTCTGATTCCTCTGAACAAACATCAACCTCAATTATAAACGATTAGTTAAAATAGGTAACAAATTACTGGATTTGTTGACTTTCTTTTCTTTTCTAGCAGCTGTTGTGGATTTCAGGGCATCTCTGGTGTTACTTTTCAACACTCCTGTTCTTCCTCTGCAGTGTTTTCTACAACAAAGCAGCCTCCAGCTTTATATTCATGTATGTACGGTGGGGATGCACACATGTTCACGTGACGTGTGCATTCATTCTGTTCATGTGCACAGAAATTATTAATGAAACTGAGCTAAAATGCTTGTTGAACGCAAATCAGCTTTGTTTGAAAATGAAGTGCGTAGCCTCAAAAAATCAAGTTAAATCTGTAATAAGAACTAAGTAAAATATAAAACAGTAATCAGTACATGAAGCAGTTAAAATAGCCTTTACTTTAACCATTTGTATTCCGAAAATTCTCCTTTTTCTTTGCATGTTTGGCAAAAGATTGATTCCATTTTGCAGCTCACACTTCTGTGCTTCAGCAAAACTGTGAATTCAGGACGTTTTCTAGAAGTATTACTCCTTTTATTTCAGTAAAAGTACTTCCATGGGGTTTGTGAAAGGTTCACTGTTGCTGGAAACCATTTGAAGATGTTCAGAACAAAGAGAAAATTGAGCTTTATGCTTGATTTTTTTCACTTCTGACTGACTGAAAATGAACGTTTAGGAAATCAGATCACTCAGGAAAGCAGGAATGACAACGATTTGTCAGTAAAAGAGAGCTTCTCCCTTTTGTAATGTTTTGTTTCTTTAAGCTCCTTATGTGTTTTTGGCGTTGTACACAAAGAAAACCTATCAATAATACATGATACATTGCATAACTGCTCATCCCTGGCACAAAGAGCAGAGCGAAGACTGGATTTGTGCTCAGGACAGATCATTTGGTAGCTCTGTGACGAAGAATTCCAAGCACAGTGAGATGCACAGGGAGAGAAAAGTTGACTCCAGGAATCCAGAGAGGAGGATGAAGGGAGGACAAGGGGGATGGATGCTGTCAGGTGGGGGGGAGGGGGCCTCATCCGACATGTATGAACAGTAGGATTAGAGCCCGGAGAGCCAAGTCCTGCTGTGCGGCCTTTCCCCTCCGGTGTTACATCACAGGACGATGTCTGCAAAAGCCCTGAAATAGTAAAAAACAAACAAACAAAAGAATCACAAGCTTTGTTCAAGTTCTACTGCAAAAATACTTTCCACCCTCATCATCCACTCTTCTTCTGTTACTGTACATCACAGCATCCACAGCCCCCTCCCCCTCCTGCTCCTGCAGACGGGATGCAAAAAAGAAAAAAAAAAATCGCTCCATAAATTCTATTCGGCGCATTACGGAGCAAGATGGCGCTCTGGCTGTCAGCACCTCGGACAGCTCCGGCGGCAAAGACACCAAACTGAGGCTCTTTTTGCGCTTTTTGTGCTTTTTGACGTGTTTGCGGAAGAGACTGGTGTGTGAAAGGTGATGTTCATGCGTCCAGGTGTCGCATAAAAGTCTCTGCGACAAAAAAAAACAAAGAAAGAAAAAGAAGAGGGAGAAATCCAACTTAAACCCCACCAGCTCTCCATCCGTCTAAAATCTACATCCAGGAGTTGATCTAAGCAGGAATACAGACGAGACATCGGCCCGCGGCTTGGCTTCACACCGGAGCATCAATGGACGGACGCGGAATCGCCAAGCGCCGGTTCGGAGAGGAGAAATGAAGCCGCGTTCGGGGACCAGCGCTGCCTAGTTTTTCCGTCCCTCCGATCTGAACCCCCGGCAGTTCGCCTCTCGGTTTCTAAAGATGCTCCTCCTGGTCATGATGATGTCTTCGGTGTTCTTCAGCGCCGGCTTCGCCCGCAGCTCTCATTTCAGCTCAGGTGAGGCGACATTCCGCCGCTGACATCCCCGAATAATCCTCCTCCTCCACCTCCTCATTCAACCACAATCCCTGCAGCTGCACCGGCGTTTGTGCAGATAAAATACAAACGCCTGCACACTCTACTGTAATTACTGTTCTATTCTATTAGCCCACCGATGTGCAGAAATGATGTAATCTCTCCCGTTTAAGGGGTCAGATTTTGCGTAAAAGTGCGCAATTTTTTTGTATTATTTATTTTTAAAGCCCCTCTCGGGTCAAAAGATCAGGTGAGCTGAGCAGTTTAAAGGTGCAGGATGAGAAGAGGAGCTGTGGGAGCAAAAAAAAGAAGAAGAAGAAAGAAAAGGCTTCCTCTAATTGGAGCAGGAGGATGCAGTTTATCCAATTAGTACAGAGAAAGAAAAGAGGATTATGGGAGGCTGAGAGTGGATTCTCTTCCCTGACATAATCACTGCTGGAAACCAAAATTTATAAAAGAAGCTTTTTTTATGATGCAGCATCAGAAAAGCTAACACTGGTCTGTCATTCAGGTGGTTTCTATGGCGACGGACGGGAAGGTTGCAGCAGCAGTCTTTCCCATTTTGTTTCCAGCAGTGAATAATAAATGGATTTGTTGTTTGAGATTGTGGTGAATCTGCATGTTGGTCGTCCTCCTGAAGGATGCCTTCTGCTCGGTTTCATAAGGCCCTGCTGCCCTTTTCAACACACGGTAATTGAATTGCAGGAGTCCTTCCATCGCTGTGTTTTTAGTCTCTGATGACCAAAACCAGGAGTTGGAGTCTGTTTGGAAATGAATTCCTAGTTGGATCTTTGGATGAAATGAGTGGTGCTGCATGTTGTGCTCATAAATACCCTCCTTTCTGTAAAAAACCTGTCAGCTGTTGTCATGGAGCTCACCGAGGTGCTGAGAGACGTACAGGAGGCGCTCATGTGGAAAGAACTGAGCTCTAAATATATCAAAGGCCCTTCTCTACCTGCAGGCTCCTCTGCTGTGGAGAAATGTGCTCATCAACGAGCTCTCCGGGTTAATTCCACTCATCTTTGAGTTAGAGGTGGTTTTCTCTGGGCTGGTGTTGATTTTTAGTCATCTCGAAGATACGTAACTCATATTTAGAGCCGACATTTGCAGTGAAAAATTCAAATTTTGACGTCAAAATTGGAATGATTGTGTTTCATGTTGAATTTTTCAGTGTTTGGCGGTTGGTACGGGTTTAATTTTACTATAAATCAGATAATAAGGTGGCAAAAGCCTAATAGTGGATGTCATAATCTGTACATTAATCTGAATTTTGACTGAACATAAACACAGAAAGTAATTCCTTGGATTAGCGACTGAAGCTAGCAGCATTTGGAGAATTTGTTTGCTAATCTGCACGCCGATTTGTTGATGTGTCTGTCAGCTTTCAGTGCCGTTTTAAACACATTTAGTACTAAATTCTGCCTCTTGTCTGGATACTTGATACACCAGTTTTAGATGTTGTGAATGGACAACAATCTTAGTAGGAAAATCCTCCACGTTTGACTCGTCTCAGCAGGCTGCTGTTTCCTCATTTATTGGTGATGAAACTGCAAGTTTACACCTAAAAAGAAGGACAAAAGTCTGCATTTGGAGTTTAGGCACCAGACTACTTGGTTTGGTTGGGAAAAAGATCATGATTTGGGTTAAAATACATTCTGTTGCTATGTTTCCCGAAGGTTGCAAAGCCCCCTTCTGTACAGAAAAGATGTCAACTACACTCCTTGGATTAGCATTGTCGCTAACAACAGGAGAATCTTTGTTGGCCAACCAGAAAACTGTCTTCATGGCAATTTTTGTGGATGTAAATCTTTTAGGATGTTTTGAGTGTCATTTTGCACAGACTTTCTACAAAATTCTAAGACTTGTCTAGACACTTGGTGCACCAGTTTTGTATGTTTTCAGCCCATTAACTCGATGCTAGCATTACGGATCATTCTCATAATAGTGGTCCAGCTGTGGGTTTGCACTTAAAAGGAGAAACAAAAATCCACATTTGTAGTTTGGGCACCAAAAGCAGTTTGGTTAGGAAAAGCATCATGACTTGGGTTAAAATCCACCCAGTAACTGCATTTACCGAATGTTGCAAAGCTTCATTTTGTACATTCTGGATTAGCTGTTGCAGAGAACAGCATGCAGATCTGTTTCTAGAGGATTTAGTTTAGCGCCCAAAATGATGGCGATGTGAATCGAAATTTTTTGGGATGCTTTGGTTGTCATTTTGCACACATTTTCCACAAAATTCCACCACCTTTCTAGACACTTGGTGCACCAGTTTTGGGTGTTTTCAGTCCATTAATTGGATGCTGTCATTGTAGATTATTCTCATACTGGTGGAGCAGCTGCAAGTTTATGCCTAAAAAGATGGACAGGAGTCTGCATTTGGAGTTTAGGCATCAGACTACTTGGTTTGGTTGGGAAAAAGATCATGATTTGGGTTAAAATACATTCTGTTGCTATGTTTGCTGAAGGTTGCAAAGCCCCTTCGTTGTACAGAAAAGATGTCAGCTGCATTATTAGAAATTCTTTGGATTAGCTGTTGTCACTAACAGCATGAGGATCTTTGTTGGTCAAGCAAAACCTATCTGCACGACAATTCTTGTGGATGTGAATCTTAATTTTTAGGATGTCATTTTGCACCTAAAATGAGAAAAAAAAGACCGCAACTGGAGTTCAGGCACCAGATTAGTTGCATTTTAATTTGGGTTAAAGCACGGCTCAAATTATGACTACAGCAGAGATTTTATTGACTTCTTCCCACGACAAGAGGTCACAGATGTTCTGGAGGTTGGTTTGTGTTTACCAGAGATCCGAGTGGATGTTAATCCGTCTGCTGAGCCGCTGCGCTGAATTCCTTGGATTAGCTTTTCTAGCTAACGACACGAGGATCTGCTTCTGGGGATATTCGTTAGCTATCTAGAAAACCAGCTGGATGCCAGTGTGGTGATGTGAATCCAAATATTTTAGGTGGTTTTGTGCAATTTTCCACATATCTTCAGCCTCTCATCTTTGGTGTCTTTGGATTCTTGTTGTTTGAGCTGTTTACGCCTGGAGTTATTGGTAATCAGGCATCTTTCCTTGTTTTGTTTTCGTATTCTAATATAATCATTTGCATTTTCTATGACTATTTTTTATTATTTGCATATATATTTAATATATTTACATATATATCATAAATGTAGGGGATTATAGGGACACAATCAATCAAAAAACTCATATATGAAATTAAGGCTGAACAATTCAAAATATTATGAAAATGACCAAGTGCGATATCCAGATCACATGACTTTTTTGTTTTACTAACTGTAAAACGTGTCATAAGCATTGTGTGACTAAAAATCTTATTTTCTGGATGTGTTTGGTATAAACTTCACCAAAAATCACATTAGCATTTTTTAAATTTTGCTTTAGTGGAGAAAAAAATGCAAGAATTCCCACTAACTTCAGGACTCGTAGCTCAATATCTCAAAAATAACTGTGGTTAGTTATTTAATTATTTAGTTAGCTTGTTTGGTAGCTCACACATGTTACATAAACGACAGATAGATAAAGGAACAACAAGAGCATGCAATCAATGTGCAAATGGTGCCGACTGAAGAAACAGCAATAAGTTCTCTAAAGTGCTGGTATTTGCAAAAAAGTGCAAAAAGTTTTACAATGAGGTCCAAATTAAGGTGCAAATTGGTGAAATTTTCAATAAAATAGAGAATTTTAAAGTACAAAAAGGTGCAACTTGAAAGTAGAACCAATAATAAAGAGTATATAGATATTAGTTGTAGTATTTATCACAGGATATTTCCTGCAAAATGTCATTTATTCTGTGTGCTGCTACAGATCAGGGTAACAGATTTCGTTCACTCGTGTTTTTAACGTTTGAATGACAGCAAACTAAAGAAGCTAACCAAAGATAATTTATGAAGCAAATCAATTTTTGTGAGTTTGTTGACAACTTTACTGACATATGACGATGTATGTTTGAGAAAATGAATGGCGGGAAGCGCAGAAGAAGCCTGGCGGAGTTTAGAAATGTGAATTTGAAAGCATGAACATAGTTGTTTCTCTGAGCGACAAACCATCGTTGAGTCATCTGGTGTAGAAACTGGAGTAAATTTCTGCATTGTTTCCAATTTATGGCTTTGGTTAGGATTACATGCAGTATCATATTCTGATATTTACAGATTTCAGACAATTATCTCTGCACAAATATGAAAAGAAATCTCTACTGCCAGCATTTTATAGCAAGATACGTGTAAAATACAACAATGTCATAATGTAAAATAGTATTTTCCTTTCATATAAAGGAGAATATTTTAAAAAAATCAATGCCTGTCGAAATTATGTTCTCCCTCATGCTTCTAAGTTCAATAAATCATAAAGTCTCTGTTGCTTTGTATTGTACAAAACATCTAAATAAACAGAAGAATTAGCTGTTTCTGATGATATTAGTGGTTTCTCTGAGCGACAAACCATCGTTAAGTAATCTGAGTGAGAAAATGGAGTAAATCTACACAAAAACAAAATATTGGGTTTGAATTTCCAAAATATGTGGACAAAATTGTCTGGAACTCTACTCCATTAAGCACTCAGTACATATTTTTTTCCCAGTTTCTAATCTATTCCACCATTTAATTTCTGACATTTCAAGATTTTAAAGAATACTCTACACAAATATGGAAAAAAACTCTACTACCATCATTTTTTGGTAAGATGCACATAAAAACATAACAATTTTCTATCTCTAAAGACTAATTAAATATATATATGGAATTTATATCTTATCAAATTTTTAACATCTAGATAGTCTGGAGAAATCAAAGCTGTTTAAAGAAGGTTAAAGTGAAAGAGGAGCTTCTTCCTAGCAGACATCAGGATGACATCACAGTCAGTGGAGGCAGGGCTGGGATCAGTGGGATGAGTTTACTGGCAGTGCTGGCCGCCTTCCCAGGCCTCAGGTTATCATTTCACATTTCTCCTCCTGGCTGCACATCCAGCTCTCTGATTATATGGACATTGTCTGAAGGCCCAGCGGAGCTTCTTCCCTCCAGGAGGCAGGTAAACTGGGGACGTTTGCTGATCTTTGCCCTTCACGCTGAGAAAAAAAACCACAGCACAGGGATTAGATTTGATAGGGGGAAGGTTTGTGGTGGCTGGAGGTGATGATTCCAGTGAAGGAGAGGCTGGTGGAGTGAATGACGAGCTGCTGGCAGCCTGGAGAAGCTAATTGGATTCGTGCCATTTACACCAATTGAACAAAAAGCTTTCTGCTGTGATCTGCACCCTCAAACCTCCAGATAGGAGCTGATCAGAAACAGCTGTGGTGGTTGTGAGCTGCAATCGTCCTCCACCAGGAGTTGTGTTTTTTCTTCCTGTTTCTGCAGAACAGCTTGTTCAAAACATAATCACTGGGCTCTGAAAGGCCCAGAGTGTCTTAAGTGAGGCGGCTGCTGCAGACTGACTCTGATTGCTAATAGCCTGTGCTCTTACTAAGAGCCTCTTTGTTTGTGTGCTTTTTTCTTTCCCCCTGTAAGAATTCTGAAGCATAATCGCCTCTGATTGCATTAAGAAGTATTTTTCTCGAAGGAACAAGCCGTTGCTCACAAATTCCCAGCTGTGGTGATTCAGGTGGATTCTGTAAACCTCAGGTGGTTGAAATAAACAGATTACAGAGAAACACGTTCTCGACGGTGATGACTTGATGCAACACGAGGATATTTCAATGAAATGAGCTTTTATTTTGAAATAAACATAAAATTCTCCTGTTAGGTTCATTTTTGTAGTTTTTGTCATTTTGTGTGTCGTTTGTGCCATTTTGTGTCTTGTTTTTGTCATTCCGTGTCTAGTTTTTGTTGTTTTGTGTCTCGTTTTTGTCATTGTGTGTCTTGTTTTTGTCATTTTGTGTCACTTTAGCTGTTTTGTGCTTCATTTTTGTTATTTTGTGTCTGTTTTTTGTTGTGTGTCTCATTTTTGTCATTTTGTGTCTCGTTTTTGTTGTTTTTTGTCATTTTGTGTTTTGTTTTTGTTGTTGCGTGACTTGTTTTTGTCGTGTATCTCGGTTTTGTCGTTTTGTGTCTCGTTTTTGTCATTTTGTGTCAATTTTGCTATTTTTTGTCTCATTTTTGTCATTATCTCTGGTTGAATGAAATGAGGAAAAAATCAAGATAAAAGGAAAGATGTAGATGTCCTTTAATCTTTAATATAACTAAGTTTTATTTTAGATAATGAACACAAAAATCTTTTCTAGATATACTTTTTTAATTTAAAAACTGGACATCAGTTACAGTTTTGACTTTTTACTTTTTTTCTGCTTAACATGTAAAATTATATTTTTCCTAGATGATTTTTCTAGATATTATCTGTCAGTTTGATCCACAACGTAACAGTAGGGTCTAACCTGAATCTAATTTGAGAATCTCTGAACAGTTTTCATTTTTTGTGTCAGAAATGTGGCTGCAGCTGACATTTATTTTTCGTATATGGATGCACTTTACGTCCAAAGTCACATCCCTTGCTTTCGGTTAAATTGCTTCTGAAGTATTTACTGCAGCGAGGTGTTGCACATATCAAAGGAAACTACACAAATCGACCTTTCCGACAATGCTACTTGCTTGTCTGTGTGATAACGTGTCAATGAGAAACAATCCTCTTGGATTTGCATCACATCCGTCATATTTACATCCTGCATGCAGCTCTTTGTCCATCTCCACACCCTGAGCTCTTGTTGTTGTTGTTGTGCTGTTGCATAGATATTTTAATATCTAGACTCATCAATATTTATGCAATACAATATGTTGATATCGTATTATGTAAGAGAGTGAAACCGGAGCTTTGCACTTCTTGCATATTTGTACATATGAAAGAAGACGACTGTAAAGTAACATCTTTAGCAATTTCTTAAACTATTTCTACACTCCTGCTTCTAAGTTAAATAAATCCTAAATTCTCTCTTATTTTGTAATGTACAAAACATCTAACTAAACAGCAGAAGTTGCTGTTTCTGATGATATTAATGGTTTCTCTGTGCCACAAACCATCACTGAGTAAACAGGTTTAGAAATTGAAGCAAATTTCCAGCTTACGGCTTGGATTAAGGTTACATACAGAATCATATTCAGGTATTTCCACATTTCAGACAATTTTCTCTAAACAAATATGAAAAAAAACATCTCTACTGCTAGAATTTTATGGAATTTTATGGAATTTTATGGCAAGATGCATGTATATAACAATTTCATAATATAAAAGTGTTTTCCCTCAATATAAAGGTTAATATTAAAAAATCTATATCTTTTATTATTTCTTTAGCTAATTAAACACACGCTTCTAAGTGTAATAAATCACAAAATCTCTGTTGTTCTATAATGTACACAACATCTAAATAAACAGCAGAATTTGCCATTTCTGATGATATTAGTGGTTCCTTTGTGTGGCAAACCATTGTTGAGTAATCTGGTTTAGAAATTAGAGCAAACTTCTGCAAAAACAAATTCAAAATATTGGACTTGCGTTTTGAATTTAAAAAGTTTGTGGACAAAGCAGTCTTAACCTTTTGTCTGTTAGGCACTTAATACATATTTTCCCCCAATTTTTGAGACTGCTCTACAGAAATATGAAAAAAAAACTCTACTGCCATAAATTTTTTTAAAGATGCACGTAAAAACATAAGAATTTCATGTCTTTAAAGGCTAATTAAAATATATATGCAAGTTAAAAATCTATCGTGAAAAACAACAAAATAAAATGGTCAAAATATGAGCTTAGAAGTAAAATTACCCTAAAAAATTGTACTGATAGAGTTAATCTGCCGGTGAATTTTACTATTAATTTGCTGAATCTGCCCCTAATTAGCAGGATTGATCGTATATTTGCCAATAACTGATCGGAACAGCTTGGAGATCTTCTGTTTACGGCTAATTGGTAAATGAGCCAGAAATCAGCGGTGTATTGTTCACTTTTCTGTGTGTTTCGGTTTAATGAGCTGATAAACGAGAGCAAAACAGAAACTAGAAATATATTCATCCCGATGGGTTTCCACAAGCTGTGCGGGAAGACGGCGTGAAGTCCTCACGGAGGTACAAAAGGCACTGAAAGAATAATGAAATGTGATTCTTTATTGGTCCTGGAGGGAAATTCCCGTCTTGTTTGCCTCTCTGCTCGGTGATCAGGGTCGCCCAGAGCGCAGCAGCAGAAGGGGTTCTGCGTCTCACTTGAGGCCATTTTGTTTTTTTCTTTTAGTTTCTTTGTTGCACCACAGAGGCTCAGTGTTGGTCAACAGTCTGGTTGATATAGGATTCATCCTGATCCTGAAATCCAGAGCTGAAACGGTGGATTAACGGTTGATTAAAAGTGTCATGATGCACTGAATGCTCCTTTCTCATACTGGAACGCTGCTATGAAGTGACCTTTTTGTTAAATATCAGTTTATTCAAACCCAGCGGGGATCTCGGAGGGCAGGATCGGACTCCTGTTTGTTGAAATTTTTGCTTTATGCTTCTTGCACATCTGTAAATATTAAAGGAACAACATTCTGAATACAGACGACAACAACAAAGCAATACCTTTAGCGTTTCCTTTAACTATTTCTACACTCCTGCTTCTAAGTTGAATAAATCACAATGGCAAAGCTGTTTTAAAATGCAGAAAACATCTAAATAAACAGCCCAATTTGCCATTTCTGATGATATTAGTGGTTTCTCAGAGTGGCAAACCACTGTTTAGTAATCTGGGTAAGAATTTTGAGCAAATTTATTCAAAAACAAACACAAAATATTGGATTTGCGCTTCAAATTTTAAAGGTTTGTGGACAAAACTGTCTTAAATTTATTATTCCATTAGGCACTCAGTACATATTGTTCCCAGATTTAGTTACTACACAAATACAACATGTTTATATAGTATTATATAAGAGAGTGAAACCGGAGCTTTAAGCTTCTTGCAAGTAATTTCTTAAACTATTTCTGGGATAGAACCTGGAATATATTTCTTCAAAAACAAAAACACATTTTTATTTCAAATTTTAAAATTTGTGACCAAAACTGTCTTAAACTATCTCTATTAGGTACTTGGTACATATTTTTTTCCCCCAATTTTGGAGACTACTCCACAGAAAGAACAAACATTCTGAAGGCAACTGTAAATAATATATTTAGTGATTTCTTAAACTGTTTCTACACTCCTGCTTGTAAGTTCAATAAATCACAAAGGCAAAACTGTTTTATAATTTGCAAAACATCTAAATAAACAGCAGAATTTGCAATTTCTGATGATATTAGTGGTTTCTCTGTGCGACAAACTATTGTTGAGTAATCTGAATTAGAAACATTAAAAGCAGTACCAAATGGATATATAGACGTACATATATATATATATATATATATATATATATATATATATATATATATATATATATATATATATATATATAGAGAGAGAGAGAGAGAGAGAGATAAATTCACCTTAATTTCAGCTGTCTAACTGTCCCATGCTTTTAAAAGCAGTTTATTTTACAGATCTATTTCTAAACAGCAGCTTCTCAGAATTCAGACTCTTTCTTGTGTTTCATGGAAGATATTTTCATCAGTTTGACATAAAGCTGAAATCTTTCATAAACCAGAGGCAGCATTCAAAAGCTGCAGACAGCGAGGCCCAGAAGATGATGATGGATCACTGCAGCTCTGGTTTTACGACAGCTTTTACTACTACAGGACTGTTTCATCCCCTAATCCTCCCATTGATCATCTCCGTGGATTTCCACTCCATGCTCTGGGTTCTGATGCGGAGCTGCAGTGGTGCCCTTCTGAAGGTTTCCTGGTCCTGTTGTGGAGCTGACTAATGGGATGGATGATGGAGTCTGACACCTTTCACCTGTTTGGGTCTCCTCTGTGTTGCTGCTTCGGCCTCAGAAGCAGCTAAACCTCACAGAGGAAGAGACGCTGTTATGTAGTTGACTAAATACTTGGCTGGCTAATGGATGTTTTGCCCTCAGAGAAACAGAAAATGCAGAATAGGATGGAGAGCTTTTCTATTATTTCCTCTCATAAAGCACCTGAGTTGTGTTTCAGCACCGCGGACAGCTCCCAGCTATTTTTTTAAAAATGCAGAGGAGATATTTTATTTCCCATTTTTTACTCATTTTAATTTCAGACTTTTGTCTACTTTCTTTTTCATCCAGTTGCTCTAGGTCCTTGTGGGCAATAAGACGTTTTTCACGGCAGTTTTAGGGTAATTCAAACCTTTGTTCATGCTCTGACTGCAGGGACTTTGCTGGAGGACGTCTTTCAGGGCTGTTTTTATCTAAGAAAAAAGTACTTTCTGCAGAAACATCACCTGAAAAACTGCTGTGTGGGTTTTAGCACTGATCAGTTAACACATTCTTTTGCCCTTTTGATATTTTCATCCAGAGAACTATTAAATTAAAAAAGTAAAAAATATATATATATTTTGATCTTGAAAGTAAACAATGAAAAAAATCTATAAAAGAACCTGTGCAAATTTGGCAGCAAAAATATCTACGGCATTCAAAAACTAGTGGAAAATGTCTGTAAAATATTGATATTTCTAGCTGATGCAAAAACACAAAAACAGTCTAATTGTACTGTCATAAACTGTGAGCAAACAAATTCAGATTCTTGATGTGAAAATTCTTTACAGCTTTTGCCACTTAAAAAATCCTGTAAATATCTGTAATTTACCAAAACATAGAAAATCTGTAAAATATCAGTTTTTATATACATAATTAATCTTTCAAATGCCAACAGATTATTTTTCATTAATGTAAATACAAATAAAAAGGTGTCATTTAATGGTCAAATGTTATAAAACAACCAATTATTAACGTGAATAATTTTTTAAGAAAAGATCATTTTAGAGCAGCTCTTTTTAATCACACATTTCAGGAATGTAGTGCAAAAATACAAAATAAACCAAAATATACATGAGTACTAGTTGTAGAAATAATAGTATTGCATATTTAACAGTGGTTTTGAACATAAAATGTAATAAGTAGAAACACTGTGAGAAAGATTATTATCTGTACTGCACAGACTGGACATAAGTATAAACAGAACATTATAGTACATATTCCTGTATATGTGAAAAATAGATATAATTTATATTGTAGCATAGCATAGAGGATTTAAAATGTCTTAAAATGGTCATAATTCACAGATATTAATGTGTTGATGTTGCCTTAATGACATTTTTAGTCTAAACAAACCAACTTTTCTTGTGAACAAACAGATTTACTCAGATTATCTCTGAACAAAACCAGCTTCAGAATCCATTTTCTTACATTTTTAAGCCATTTTCTGTCCTTTTTAGGCCATCTTTGTGCTTAGAAACACGTTTGCTGCAGTCCTGTCTCTTGACTTTTCTTGCATTTCTTGGCTCCTTCCTGCTACCAGCTGTCCGTGAGCAGAATAGTGTGAAACTGTTGGCTGGGCCGTTTTTATCACTTAACGTGTCTCCGTTTGTGTCCTCCATTACTAGTAGAGTAAGAGTGGAACTAAATCCTCTAAATGTTGCTCCAGTGGTCAGAAAGTCCAAACATTTGTGGCATTTTCAGGACCAAATGCTGCATCTTCATGATTCTCTTCATGAATTAAACCTTCTACTTCCTGCTGCAGTGCTTTTATTCACACCAACAACAGAAACCCGCTCAGACAGGCCGACCATCTCTGAAGTTCAGCTACAATAACGGTCTCACACGTCGCACCAGTCTGGTTTTTATAGAAGATATTTAAAAAAGAAGCAATTTTCTCTCCGGATGAAATCATGCGAGCTGTTATTTCTCTTTGTCTGTGTAATTATGAGGACACTGTGGGAATAATTCCATTTCCTGGGTTCCTTTTTGGCCTCTCAGCTGAGGCTTTAACGTCAGATTGATTTGCTGTGGAGAGGAACTCTGTTGGAGTGTTCAGAGACTCCAGGACGGTTCTGCAGCGATCCCATCGATTCTCCACCATATCGATTGGTTTTGATGCAGCTCTTCAGGGTTTGATATCATGAACTTATCTCTGCTGTGTGTACGCTTCTCTCTTATCTCCCTCGTTTCTCTTTTAATGTTTGAATCTATCCATCTCGGTGTGAACGGTCGGCGTCCCTGCAGTGCCGCAGCAGGAAGCTGAGCCCTCGGTTTAGCGGCTTCATCGGCCACGCTCGGCCGGCTGAGAAACGAGGGAGTGCATCCTGATGCAGAGATAGAGAGATGAGGAGCAAAACGAGGAGGGGAAAGATGTCAGCAGAGGAGAGAAGGACTCAGAACGGCAGGAAATAAGTGTGCAGAGCTATAAAGATTCATGCAGCATCATAAAATCATCTTCACATTAATGCTCGGTGTGTAAAGAATGAGCTGCATGAGGCTTTAACACACAGAATCCTCTGAAATAACAGCTTAATCATAACATACTGGCAGTTTAGGCTGTTAGCATCAATGTTTCATTTCTTGAACAATTTCCTCTTATCTTGATTTTTCTTTTTTGCAATTACAGATAATGAGTAAAATCACAGAAAAATTGCATCAATTTGCATGTTAATGATAATTAAACAGGCCAAAATTGTAAATAATGTCCATTAAAACAGACAACAAACAAACAAACATGTCTAAAAAAAATAGTAAATCATTCTTTTACAGCCTTTGTACAGACATTTGTCATTATTGAAAATTATGAAAATTATTGACATTTAGGATTTAAAAATATGACTTTTTAAAAATTGTTATCTGTTAGTTTTTTTTTAATTTTTCAAATGATAACTAGTAAACTCAGAAGAAATATGAATAATTTCTGTAGAATAAAAAACAAAAACTAAGTCAGGCCTGAACTCTAACTAAAATCTGTATTTTCACAAATTAAATGATACTTTTTATAACATTTGACCATAAAATTTGTAATTAAATCAATTAAAGAAAACAAAGCTTTTACGGGTATTTATTATTTTAATGAAAAAAATTCTGTCATGAATTTTAATTGCTATTTGATAGATTTTTCCATTGTTGTTAAATTAAGCATAATATCTAGTAAAATCACATAAAAGATTACATATTGACTGTAAAATAAAAACAAACAAAAAACCCGATACAGAATAAAACTGTCAATAATATCCACATCAGAAATATATGTATTTAAAGTAAGCCAATCTTTTGCAAAGTTTGACTTAACTTTTTTAAAATCAGCAAAATATATCGTTTTACAGGTTTTTATTTATTATTATTAGAAAAAATTGTATTTTAAGGATTTAATATCTTTAAAATTCATATTTTCCCTGTTTTGTTAAATTTAATAAAATGTTAAAAAAAATCACAGAAAATCTTGACTGTAAAAATAATAATTAAAGCAACAAATTAGCAAAACATATTGTTGCTTTACAGATAAATTTGCAAAAAAGTATATTAAAGTCTTGAAAATGGTGAATTAATTATTAGTTAGAATTTTTAAACTGATGTTTTACAAAATTTAACTGCATTTTTTAAAATTACATATAATTTATTACATTTTTTAAATCGGTAAAAAATCATTGGTGATCCTGACCTCTAATTTTGAGCTTAAAAACCAGAACAAAACCCTTTTTTCATTCTACACAACATCCTGTTTCTTTGAGTCCTGCTGTTGCTACCAATAACTTCTTCAGGCCGTCTCCGTGGCAACGCATCCCCCCTACCCACATCCTTGCTGCCGTTCACTGCCGGTTAATTCAACATTTTCTTTTAGCCGTCAAGGTCTGAGCAGGAGAATGAAATAAATAACTCTCTGTTTGATTCACACGTGAGCGCTGAGACACGTGAAGCCGCTGCAGGAGTTTGGATGTTCTGACTGAAGGGAAACTCATCTCCACAGTTTTTAATAGGAATTTATTTCAGCTTCTAAAAGGCTTGCTGTGTTTTCATTCTTCTTCGTCTTTTATTCCATTCATCCAATCTGAAAGTCAGATGATTCTTTCTGAATCTGCATCTGACAAATGATGTCATTTTGATGTTTCTTTAATAAAAGCAGGTTTGGGAGTTCCATCAGTCGTCCACTATTACAGAAGCACCAACTTCCTACATTAAATGTTATCTTTGTTTGTAGCAGTTCCCTTTAAAACGGTCTTTTAGTGCATCATTTCAGCCGTTAGACTGGACCACCACTCTTTCTTAACCCGTTTTCGAAAATGCTAAAAGTGATGTTTGATGTTTTAGACTCTTATCTCATGCCGACTGTACAAACAACTCTTCTCCAATCAGAAACTGTTTTTAGATGGTAAATTGTGTGCAAATGACATCTTGCTAATTTAAAAACATGATTTCAGAGCTCTTAACTGCATTCAAACATTTAGAAATCTCCTTCAGCAACTTTAAGAGACTATATAATGTGTCAGAATAGTTATCTTTAGTGTGAAGTTCTACATTTCTACTTCTGTGCACACCAACAATCAACAGTTTTAATAAAGATGTATAAGTGCTTTTCTGTATAATCAAGAGATTATTTTTACCGTGCACTGCAAATATCAAGATGCGACACTTGAAAATGAAATATTCAAATTCATTTTTATGTTTTTGCTCTGATTGCTTGGTTTTATAACTTTAAATGTCATGTTGTGCGTGTACTTTACACTGCCTGCAGCGTCTTGCCTTAACTCCTGCTCTTTTTTCTACCTTTTCCTACTTTTAGCTTTTTGTTAGGGCCTCAGCACTGACAGTGCATAGGACCCTGGTGGAAACCAAAGAATTCTTTTTTGCCCAAAAGAATCTTATTTTTGAGGGCCTGAGCATGTGCAAAAACTCATGAAAGTTTGCCCCCAAATCAGAACTGGTCTGTGTATTTGTGTGGAAAAATGACTCCATAGTGCCTCCTGCAACATTTATAACATCTACTACGGACGGGGCGTTTCACCTCCATCTACCAAATTTGGTAGCCATATGCAGCACGTCAGGGTTAACGAATAATTGACAGCCATACCCTAAAACCCAACAGGAAGTTGGCCATTTTGTTTTAATTGTGAGATTTTTTTGTTGTTTTGCTCATTTTCAGGGGCTAACTCCTCATAGGGGGTAACTCTAAAAAACCTCACATTTGTCCAGTATATAAAACAAGCCTTAGTGATGAGAAGTTGTCAAAATCTTTTGCAAAAGTCAAAGGGCGTGGCCATGGCAGCCCCCTGAACTTTGATGCTTCGCCAGGCCATGAAACAGGAAGTGCTCTCTAACTACCCTGTACACGCGCCAGTCTGCCAACACGAAACAGGAAATTACATGTTTTAGATTTCAATGTGCTATTATTAACCGGTTGACCATATTAACCTCAAATGTGGTGATGGAAGTCTAAAGACGTTGGTGATGATTCATAGGGAAAATTGTGGGTTTTCGTTAAACGTGGAAGTGTGGTGAATTTCGATGTCTCACCATGACTACTGAAGTGTTTATCTCAGCTGCACAAGATTCAATCTGGCCTAAACTTCACATGCTGTACAAGAGTCCAAATCTGAAGACATCCATATTCCAAAAGTCATAGCACCACCTATTGGTAACAGGAAGTTGTAGCCATTATATTTACATGCACCACCACCAAACTTGGTGATGTAATCCTTAACATCGGTCAGCTACATCTCAAAAACTTGAAATTCCTGCCGCAACTCAACATATACCACACCTCGACGTGCCCCCATGTATGTGACCGTCTGTTCAATGATGCTTGCAGCTTAAATTTGACATATTGTTTGGCTCTTTTTTTGTTTTAAAAAAGAAAAAGGAAAAACAATTTCTCCTCTGGGATCAATAAAGTATTTCTAATTTAGGTCCTGATTCAAATAGCCCAATCTGTGATCTCCCTTACTTGCTTTTCTCTTATATTTATACATATTTTTATATAGTTCGACAGTCGAGGCCTTCAGAGGGTTAACTCAGCCGTCTCTAAGACACATAACACAGCTGCTCTCACTACCATCCTCCCACCTTCCTCATATACTCCGTATTATTTTGTACTTGTCAGGATTCGACGGAATGAGAATAGAAAGTCTGAAAAAGAGCATCTGTGTAGCTGCTGTGTGGGTGGATGTGCTAGTGTTAGCGCGTCGTGTTGCTCCAGTTTCTGGTTTCCTGGCCGTTTATCCCCCCTCCAAACCCTGTTCTTTCTTTCTTTCTCGGTCACAGCTGAGCTCATCCAATATTTGGAGCATCAGTCACCCCGAGCTGGATCAGAATTCCCCCGAAAACAGCCAGAGCCGGACGCCTGCACGGCCTCGCTTTCATTTTACTATCAGCCCTTTGGCACAGCATGCAAACGAGCATGCCAAAGCATATAGGAAAGAAAAATTTAAGGTTACGGCGGAGAAGAGGAAGTGGTGGGGCAATGCTTTACAATTTCAAAAATGAGTGAAGAATGAGCAAGCAGTGAGTCAGGAATGACCTAAGAATCAATAAACTGTCAGTGAATTGAAGGCTTCTGCTGTAAAGGCTCATGAACATCTACAGCTTCTCGGTGCGTAGGAGGAAAAATCTACAGATAAGAGAACAAAGAACTCCCACACTCTGTCCTTTCACTTGAATAAACTTCAGAGGAAACTACCGGCCTTCATCAGAACACGCCAGACAGATTAACGCTTCCTCAGGTGAGCCTCAGGTGGATGTTTTTAACCAATTAGAAAGACAGTCCCATAATTAAAAGTGGAATTTAAACCATCTACAAAAACAACATCGATATAAAGTGCTAATAAAAATATTCATCCCTTTTGGAAGAGAGACACAAAATCACCACAAATAGACATTGATCAACCTCAAAGAGACCCTAAACATCCACAAAAAGATGCTAAATCACCACAAAGATATGCTAAACAACCACAAAGAGATGCTAAACAACAACAAAAATGATGCTACACAACCAAAAAGAGACACAAAACAATCAAAAAGAGAAGCTAAACAACCACGAAGAGATGCTAAACAACCACAAAGAGACACTAAAACACAAAGAGACATTAAATAACCACAAAAAGATGCTAAATAACAACAAAGAGACACAAAACAACCACAAGGAGATGCTAAATAACCACAAAAAGATGCTAAACAACCCCAAAGAGACGCTAAACAACCACAAAGAGACGCTAAACAACCACAAAGAGACGCTAAACAACCACAAAGAGACACTAAACAACCACAAAGAGACGTTAATTAACCGCAAAGAGACGCTAAATAACAACAAAGAGACACAAAACAACCACAACGAGACACTAAACAACCACAAAGAGATGCTAGACAACCACAAAGGCACACAAAATGAACAGAAATAGATGCAAGCAGATTATTTCTTTGCTAAATTGAATTTAAATTGTAAGAAATGATTAAGTAATGAGTATTGAATGTACGGCTTCTGCTTCATGCTGCTAAACTGCTGCTTCAGAGTTATCTGACATATGAAGAAAGTGAATTTTGTTGTCCTGTTTTATTTCTGAACTACTTTTTAGCTAATTATTCATTCATATAGGTTCTGTCATTATCTGCTGCAGAGTCCTGGATTCTGGTTTAATCTGGAGCTGCTCATCAATGATTCATTCATTATCAGATTGTTTTTGATCTGCTCCTCAATAATTCCTCACATTTTTTTTGAACCATGCTGTTCGGTGTTGCTAATGATGGTTAGAATCAGCGCTGGAACTGGAAAATGAGTTTTGGTTCCCAGCATGTGACTGAACATGTAGTCAGAGTACATGTGCATCGTTTCTGTTTGAAAGCACACAAATATTCAGGAGGATAGATGAAAGAAGTGAGGCCATGTCTGATGTTTGTGGTCTGCAATGGACAGTGGCCTTGTTTTGCTTCTCTACTCTGAAAAGACAAATGAACTCGTAGTCGGGTCTGTAGCAAAGTCGCTAGTTCCTGTTTTATTGCTTTTTTCTTGTAGGCTGCGTTATGTAGCCAACAACAAATAATTGCTTTCAAAAGCGTGCATTAGCTTGACTTAACTATGTGAAAACCTTTTACGATGTGAGACGTTGTGCAGTAATTTGGTGAATCATGAGGATCTCTGCTGGTCAGAGGCACCAAACGGTTATTTACACATGTAATCAATCCCAGTTATGTCCTGATTGAGTTTTTTTGTCTTCTTCTTGCTCCTGATTTGTTTGGAAGTCACTAAATTTTGCTGATTCCTGATACGATTTTCCACCATTATACACACTGAAGGTATAGCAGATCTGCTGTAGTACCTGATCGTTCCACCAGGTGGTGCCTCTTACTGTTTAATACTGTAGAGACCAGAGCAGAGGAAGTGCGCAGTTCTGACGTAAACAAAGAATTGTCTGGATATGTTTGTGCTGCTTCTGATCAGTTAAAAGTTATCATCTTTCACCTCCAATCCCAAGATTAAGGTCGGAACGACCCTAATTTATTTGTTTTCAAATTCCACATTGTGCATTTTATCAATATATCACATATTTTGGGTAAAACATGCCTAAGCAAAAAGAACAAAATTAAAGCAATTTTACTGTTGCCTATGTCAGGTATTTATCTGTTTAGCCTATCTTCTATAATCATCTTAGTAATGTCACACTTTTTATAGAAGGGCTGTTGTCTCCTTTCATTAATAAAGATCTTCTATTAACATAGAAAAATGGAGAAAAAAAAGGTGTTTGCAATAAAAAAATTGACTGTTTTTTGAATTTGGTTGTCTCATTTTTTTCAATTTGAAATTTCTGAAGAAAACTAAATGCAATTTTAACAATATTATGCCTCATTTACACATTACAACTTACAGATCAGTAGATCTAGAAAGGCACGAAAATTTTAGTGACATATATCTGGAACTGAACAATATAGTGTTTTACTTCATGATCAAAGCAGCTTGTCAAGAAATTATTTTAAATTTACATTTAAAATACATCTGTGCAATCATCCAGACCACCACATCATACAAACTAAGTGGGAATTATTAAGAAAGAAGGTTAATTTATCTTCCTGCCTTGGAAATCTAGAATACTTGCACTTAAAAAAACGTGCAAAAGTTGTCCCAAACCAAACTGTTTTGTCCTAAAGCCGCAGACTGACATCCTATTGCACAATGTTCAGCATCTTCTCTGTAATTTTTAAACTTTGCGAAGTCATCCGTATGTTTGACCCCCCCTGTGTTAATGGATTAATTACCACCAGAGATCGTCTTGACCACCGAGCCAGACACTATAATCCTAATATCTTGTAGCAGTGTCATCCTCATTGTGCCATTTGTGCTCACGCTTTCACCCCAGAAGCTCCACATCCTCTAAGTGCACTTCACACATTAGTCATATTCATGAACTCCTTCCTTCCTGCCCGAAACCAGATTACTACCGTTGCATAACCTCGACGTGCTGATTGTGTTTCCTGGTGAACAGGTAGAGCTAAATTCCGCTGCCGTGTCTCGCTAAAAGCCCTCCACATACATAATGTTCCCGTCCATTTCAACAGACACGCCAAAAATGAGGCCGGCTGATATACTAAAAAGCATCTCCATGGCAACCGTGCTTCGAAAAAGCCTGGCACCCAGCAGGGGGGCCACTTTGGAGAGAGTCCGCTTCCTGTGATCAGCTGTAATGATGGCCGACGTGTATCACAAACCGAGCTGGCCTCCATCAATAATACTTGAAAACAGGCTTCAGTCTGTGAAGGGCCTCATGTCTGCCTTTTAAAGCGACGACACTCGACGAGTTAAAAGCTGGAAAAGCAGCAAAAAAAGAGAAATACCGATACACACGAACACATCAGTCTTTTAATGTCTGTATTTTAACCCAACCGAGTATTTTTGGTGCCTACAAATGACAAAACATTGACTGAAAATGCAATTACAAACCAAATGAAGTCAAACAACCACAAAGACACACTAAATAACCACAAAGAAACGCTAAACAACCACAAAGACACACTAAATGACTGCATATAGACACTTAACAACAACAAAGAGACACTAAATGATCACAAAGAGACGCTAAACAACAATAAAGAGATGCTAAATGATTACAAAGGGATGCTAAACGACCACAAACGGACACTAAATTATCACAAAGAGACGCTAAACAACCATAAAGAGCAGCAAAAAGATTACAAAAACACATTAAATGACCACAAAGAGATGCTAAACAACTACAACGAGACACTACATGACCACATAAGATGCTAAACAACCACAAAGAGACGCTAAATGACCACAAAGAGACGCTAAACAACCACAAAAAGGCAGTAACGACCACAAAGAGACGCTAAACAACCACAAAAAGGCAGTAACGACCACAAAGAGACGCTAAACAACCACAAAGAGACGCTAAACGACCACAAAGAGACGCTAAACAACCACAAAAAGACACTAAATGACCACAGAGACGCTAAACAACCACAAAGAGACACTAAACAACCACAAAAAGACACTAAATGACCACAGAGGCGCTAAACAACCACAAAAAGACAGTAATGACCACAAAGAGACGCTAAACAACCACAAAGAGACGCTAAATGACCACAAAGAGACACTAAACAACCACAAAAAGACACTAAATGACCACAGAGGCGCTAAACAACCACAAAAAGACAGTAATGACCACAAAGAGACACTAAACAACCATGAAAAGCAACAAAACAACCACAAAAAGACACTAAATGACCACAAAGAGACACTAAACAACCACAAAGAGATGCTAAACAACCACGAAAAGCAACAAAACAACCATAAAATCACACTAAATGACCACAAAGAAACATCTCCAGCAACCTCTCCAACCTGTAAATGTGAACTTTTGTTCTCATTTTCCTGATTGAACTACTGCAATCTATTGCTTTGGCATCAAAATGTTATGTTCTTCTTACAAAGAAAATGGATTTAAAAACTGGGTAAATAACATCAAAGACACACAAATTATTCATATTACGCGTATGAAACGTATCTTCTGCTGTTTTAAAGTGTCCTGTTGTGTGTCATTTCTTATTTCTAACATCGTAGTTTCGCTTTTTTATTTCCCTGAAGTGTCAGCCTCGTCTACATGTTGCTTGTTTCATATGATCTCTCTGTAAACACATTCTGCAAACACACTTTTAAATCCTTTTACTTCATTAGCATTCTTCTGCAAACACTCGGAGACCCGTGCTGCGATAATCTTTTTACATCCAGCGAAATCTCATTGTTTTCAGCTTTATGAAGACGGTTCGTTTTGCTGCTGCGAGAACAGAAGAGAAGCCGGTAATCGCAGTAAACAAGTTTCCCGTTATGGTTAGTAATACATGGAAAGTGAAGAGAAAAAAAGTGAGAAACCACAAAGCTCCTGAAGTTGTTAGAAATAAGAAAAATAAAAGAAAAATACACAACAGGAAGCTCTAAAACAGCAAAAAAGTATATTTTTTATACAAGTAATATGAAAAATTTCTATGTTTTTGATCCATTTCAAACAACTTCCTGTATAAAAGTGATCATTTTAATTCCTAAGTAATAGATTGCATTAGTTCAGTCAGGAAAATAAGGGTGGAGAAGTTGCTGGAGACATAAGTAGGCTTGTCTAAGGCTATAAATTTCATTTTATTTGATCACTTTCAATGCTTTTCACTCAGTGTTTTTCATTTGGCTTTTACTTGCATCTTCAGTCAGTGTTTGGTCATTTCCAGGCACCAAAAATACCCGGTTAGGTTTACTAAATCATCACATTTTGGGTTAAAATACAGAGTTTATGTTGCAAAAATTGCTTTTCTGTTTGATCAGAACTGGTAATAACACACCATCTGAGTCCGGATCCCTAGACGGTGGAGGATGTCTCCACTGGGAATGATCTGTGATGATAATAAACAGCCGTTTAAAAGGCTGATAGCGTCCAAATTAAGATAAGATTAAATAAAATACAACAGATAAGCCTTTATTAATCCCATCGCGAGAGAAATTTGCAGTGTTACAGTGGCAAAGATAATCAGTATGAAATGAAAATACACAAAAAACATGCCTTAGTGCTGTTTGTGTTGTAGAGATGCTTCTATATGTGGATATTCAGGTTATGAACAGACTCATTTGGATCTGGAAAATATTGATATTGCACATATTTATAAAAAACAACAGTGTTATCAGACGGATTCAAAGAAAATACTGACACTGCACACATTTTCGTATACGTATAAGAAACTGTACATATTCTGTATTGTAATGATGTAAAATTGATGCTGCAGCAGAGTACAATTCATAAACTAGGTGAATTTCAGGCCATAGAAACAGAACAAAGAGGTAATAAAAAATGCTAAAATGCTCAGGAGCTTCAGAGAAAACCTCTCTCAATCAGCCGTGCATTTTAAAATATTAGGAAATATAACCTTTTTAATTAAAAAATATATGGTAATTGACACTTTTGGCCACAATCACTCTTTAATGAGTGAAGCAGACAATAATTACGAGCTGTGCTTTTTAAGAAGGAATAATTATTAGCAGATACACAAAGAAGGAATACGTAACCATAACCTTTTAGATACATCACGAGTTTGCTGTATATTAGCATATTTATGAATAAGCACTGTGTGTGTGTGTGTGTGTGTGTGTGTGTGTGTTGTGTAATCGGCCCTGCAGTGAGAAATTCAGTGCAGTGAGAGTCGTTGGAGGAGGAAGACCTTCATTCTGCTCCAGTGATCGCTTCAACATTCATCCACACAGAGAGACAGCGATGATGAAGACGATAAATAAATAAGTAAATAAAATATAAAGATGTAAAATGATAACATTAATTTTATATATATATATACATACATATATATATATCATAATGAATAAGGTAAAAAGAAATAAAAGCAAACGGTGCAGAGTTTAGAACGTGGAGGAACCACTCAAGAACATTCCCACCTACAAGTTCTAATAATTTTTAAAGAAATACTATTAATCAAGTCTTTAAAGAATGTTTTAAGAAAATGTTCATTTCCAGTAAAGTTCCCATAAAATTAAATATTTTAATGTCAACATTCAGAGGAACACAGATGATGTTCCATGACGACTAAAGAGGAACGTTCTCAAATCAACATTCAAAAAAACATTTTCCAGATGTTATCAAAACTTCCAATGATTTTGATAGTAATTAAGATATAAAGACTTTTCTAGAATGTCCCTGATATATTAACAAATGTAGAGCATTCTGACTGCAATGTTCTAAGGATGTTAAGTGGATGCTGTTGAGGGAACAAACCATAAAAATCAATAAAACATTCCTATGACGTTCTGTAATGTTACACAATAACAAAAGAAGAAATCTCTTTTCAGTGCAACATTAAGCATTGAGAATTTTTTTTATTTATGTCTTCAGTTATTCTACCTTTACTAGAAGCACTTTGGAAACTCAAAGAAAACTTCCGGCTGAACATATTAGTAGAACTTTGCAGAACTTTTTCCTCTAAGCTCTCAGAGGAGGTCAGATTGAAGTCCTAGACGGAGGAACAAACAGAGGAATCAGTGAAACCCTGCAGTCTGAGATGTGAGAGGGTTTGTGTTTTCTCTGCTCCATTACTCCTGAGAAGAACCAAACAGCTGGATGTTCTGCTCTCCGAGGTTCTCTCAGGTGAACCGACCCGTGTTCTTTCCTCATTTGATGCATCCCCCTTCACTCTATTGCTACCTGTGTGTGTGAATACTCCATGACCCTGCATTTATACGGGGCCTTGTTGTGTTTTCACGCTTCGACGGGCGGCTACACGTGAACTACACGCTCCAGAGACCCACAATCCTCGGCTTCAGCGCTGCTCTTCCTGATAAATGTCAGGCTTTCACTGAATAACATTCTCCAGTTAACATCCAAACAAGCGCTCTGCTCACTGAGACGTTAACTGAACAACTGATAAATAAATGCACAAGATCTAAAGAAAAGATAAGAAACGCTAAATGGAAATGAAACAATTACTGTGTCTACAGGAGTGCTACATACATATATTTTCTATTATTAAATACTGTAATTAAACATACTTTTATAAAAATATACTATTAGTAAATGGAAAAATGAGATTATATTTACAGGAGCCATTGAGAATACAGTTGTAATTTAAGTGAGAATTTCAGAAACTAGACTTGTGCGCCTCATGTTGATTGTGTTTTCAGGCTTTAAAGCTGTGGATGGGAAACTTTTTGGCAAATCCACCAATCAGGTTTGTAAAAAGATGATGTCCCTTCAGACCACAGAAATCTGCAGAAAAGTTACAACTCCAGAACTTTCAACCGTTGCCCACGCTGCAAAGTAACCCAAAAACAGTCTGACATTAAATTTAATGAAACACATGTCCATATTAGTGAAGCACTCTCATAAATCTGGAGCTTGCACTTCTTCTCCTGTACAGACAAACTACCTAAATTATTTTCCTGTAATATATAAAGGTGCCAGTGGTTAAATAGGTTTATGTTGATAGATTTAACTGCAGTCTAGTGATGAGTGGATGAGTTGAACTTCTGCACAAAAGTTCAATTTAAGTAGAAACCTTTAACCCCAAGAACACCAAACTTACCATTCAGGCATAGTGGTGGCAGTATCATGCTCTGGGGCTAGAAGTGCTTTTGGACTGATTTCAGACTGTATGTTAGACTGGTTTTGGACTTTCTCGGGACTGGTTTATGTTTGGTTTCAGTCTTGGTTCTCCTGGTTTTGGATGTGACTTAAATATGGTTTAGGATTTGTTTTACTCCGGATATGGTTCTGGATGAGGACTGGTTTCAGATGGTCTTGGGTGGATCTTAGACTTCTTCAGGAGTAGTTTAGGTTTAGTTTTGCTCCCAATTTTGTACTGGTTTCTGACTATTTTAGCACTGTTTTCAGACTATTTCTAAAACTGGTTTCAGTTTTGGTTTTGAACTGGTTTCAGACTATATTCTCACTGGTTCTCAACATTTTTTTGGACTGGTTTAGGTTTGATTTTGGTCCTGGTTTTAGACCTTTTTAGGACTGATTTCAGACTGTCTTGGGTGGGTCTTCTTTATCCCCTAGAACACCAAACCTACCATGAATCATGGTGGTGGCAGTATCATGCTGTGTGGAACTGGAGCTTCACATAAACTAAATGGAATAATGAAGAAGGAGGAGGATCACCTCCACATTCTTCAGGAAAACCTAAAACCATCAGCAAAAAGTCATCGTTTGAAACTTTCAGCCGCTTAAAAATGAGGATTTCCTGTTTTTATCTGTCTTATAACGGTCTAAATGTGCTATCCTTGAGTTGAGCCTGTTGCAATAAACTTTTTTAGTCTTTATAGTTAATTTTTCCATTCATGGGAGCTGTACAGGCGCTGGATTTTAATAAAACTCACCCATTTTAATTGTATTAAAGATTAAAATTCTGCATAATTAGGGGCAGTTCATGGACCAGTGATGTTTCCGCTTCATATATTTGTTTATTTTTAAATAACTTGGGAGTTGGGAGGAGTCAGACATGGCCAAGATTTCGGAGAAAACATGTATTTTGTGGTGTCAAAAGAGCACTTTAAATGAAAAAGTGTTTGATATTCTGGTAGTTTTTTATTCATAGACCAATATATGATAGACTGCGTGTAAAGATGAACAAAATGATTTTAAAGTTCAGTTTGACGCCTCTGACAGTCACAATCTTGGGATGTCTGTCTCATCCAAACCTACCAGATTATTCAAAAATGAACAAATGTGTGAAGCTGAAACATCACTGGTTCCTAAACTGCCTCTAATTTGCAGAACTTTAATCTTTACTACGATTACAACAGGTGACTTATAAAAAAATCCACATCCTGTACAGCCCCCATGACTGAAGAAATTAGCTTTAAAGACTAAAACAGTTTATTTCAGCTGACTGTAAACATGTTTATTTGACATGTAGAGCTGGACATTTTAACATGGAGGTCTATGGAGATTGACTCAGTTTTGGAAACAGTCTCAAGTGGACATTTCAGGAACTGCAGGTTTGATAATTTAATGCTGACTTTGTTTTTAGTTGTTAGCCGGGTCTCACATTGCTCTGAAAAAATGGCGTGTGGAAACGAAGATTAGTTTTATACAACCATGGGCAATTAAAGCGTCTTGCCACCCCGCTGAGGCCTAATGCACTATGAGGCTGTGAATGTCAAAGGAAATCTCCCAGAAACATTTTAATCAGCATCTTCTGAGCACATTTACATTAATATTCACGTCCATGTGTTGCATTATCGGCCAGCACAGCCGCATAATCTGCATCTTTTCTCTTTTTCTTTTTTGTTTACTCTGAGTTTAAATCCTCCCTGTTTTCTCCTCACCACGAAAAACCCACAGAGAACAACAGGAACGCTGTTTATCCCCACGCAGAATACAACCGGCGAGCCTGAACCCACGCACACACAGGAGGCCAAATCCCATCATCCCCCCGAGGGACGGCGGTGTATTAAGATGGATGCAAACAAAGCGGTGACATTCATGTTTGTTGTGGCGGGAGGTTGGAGGGAGGAATCGCTCTGCTGGATCTCAGTGTTGTGACCTTTAACGGATCAAAACATACACTTTAAGATGAGTGTAAACATCCCAGAGTCGCGTATTTCCGAGGATGCACTCAAAACTCGAGTGTTGACAACCCGAGGAGATGTTAAAACTGAGCAATGCCAGCAGATTATTAATACTACTAATGTTGTTAAACCTTTAAGCTCCGGTTTCTGGGTGTTTTTTTTTGCACATTTTTACTCACTGTGGTTCATTTTTCACTGCAGTCTAAAATCCTGCACCTTTATGGAAACAACACAACAACGTAGAAGGAGAAAGAAATTAAAAGCAAAACTACAGATATTTTGAAATATACTCTGCTCATCAGCTGTAAAAAGATGTTTCACCATGCTGAAAGTAGAAAAATGGGGGAATAAAAAGGAAAAATAAGAGACAGAAAGTGAGAAGTAGATGGAGGACAACATCCTCGGTGCCTCCAGGGAGCTTCGAGTCGAATGAATCCGACCAGCTGAGGTGTTTCTGGGCCGCGTGTCGGAGGAGACGGGGCCTCAGGTGGAGGCTGTCAGACAGTCGAGGATGCTCTCAGAATACCGAAGCACCGCCGACAACACACAGCGGAACAAACATCCGCCGAGCTTGTAGGGGTTTGCTGAGCACAGATAATATGGCCGCTCCGGGGAAGATATGTTTCATGGTTAGCAGCTCCGAATTACAGCTTCCTCTGTAATTGGGTTACAGTACGTGGGCTGCCTGCTTAAGGAGGGCATGATGTGAACAACTAATCCTTGGAGTGACGGTCCACAGTCGGAGGGTTTCACACTGAGAGCAGCAGGTTGAATAAATGACGCTCAGGCCGGGTATTGAAAGGTGTCAAATTCCAGCACAGCAGGTTGTTGAATGAGCTTAAAGAGGGAAAACGACTCTGGTGTGTTGTTAAAGGCGACATATGGAGAGTTCAGCATCGCACGTCACATCTGCAGGTTTTAAAAACTCCGAATAGCTTACGCTTGGAGAATTGTAGATGCATTTGTACAAGTTAGAATAAGTCGGAGTGTTTTATAGCAGAACTGCAATTCTCATTTTCACCAAAAAACTTGTGTCTGGTCAGCAAAGTGTCAGAATATGGTGAAAAATGTCTTGGTTTGTCCAAATATATTCAGTTTACTGTCACAGAGGAGGAAAGAAACCAGCTAGAATCACAAAATATATCTTATTCCTTAAATAATCTGAAGCAGGAGATGGGAAAAGCATAACATCAATGTGCAAAATGTGCATCCAGAACTGGACTGGCTGCATGCATTTAGTATTTACTGATTGTTAAGTTAATTTACTGCAAGTTTTTTTTTTTTTTAACTTTCAGTGACTATGTGGCTGTAAAAAAAAAAAAAAAAGCAGCAACCTCCAAAGCTAAAAAATAAAAAAATTGACACTGAAATATCAAAAGCTGCAGTTCCTCAAATGTCCACTTGAGGCTGCCTCCAAAAGTGAGTCCGTCCTCATAGACCTCCATGTTAAAATGTGCAACTTTACAGCACAAATAAACATATTTGCAGCCTTTTGCAATCAACTGTTTTAGTCTTCATAGCTAATTTGTCCATTCGTGAGAGCTGTAGAGGAGGTAGATTTTTATGAAACTCACTCGTTTTAATTGTAGTAAGGATTAAAGTTCTGCATAATTAGGAACAGTTCATGGACCGGTGATGCATTATTATTATATATTATTATTTAGTTTCAAAACTCAGCGTCCTAGACATTATCGTTCATTATCTACCAGATACAGCATCTAGCACCCAGTTTGGGTAGTATTATTATGAGTTAAATGTGTTATATATCCTATTTTCTGAGGCATTTCCACAAGTTGCAGGTTGCTATAGACTTTAACAAGATGGCTGCGCACAGAGAAGCTTCTAGTCTCCACTAAGTTACTGCAAAGTACATGTAGGTGGAAGAAATAACCCTACATTAACTGTATAAACCAAAACAAGACTTGAATCCCTCTTCACAAAGCAGCTCTTAATCAAGTGACTGTTTTCAAAACTCAACTTAGACTGCTATCCTAGTCTTTCTTTTGCATCATTTACCAGGTTTAGGATGCAGCGACCAAAGTTAAACGTTATTATAGTTCAATTTTTTGGACAGTTTCCTCAAGTTTAAATAGATGCTGATTGTCAGGCTGCAGATTCTCAACAAAGAGGAAATGATCTAAAATTCCTATTTAGATTGCTGAGTTTGCTGCTGATATCAAACTGCAGTAAGAATAACAGAACTCCCAAGCCTTCATCACCTCAAACGGTTTACAAAATTACTCGGTTTCCACGTTTTCTCTTCTTTAAATGTCCATATTGGAGTGCTAGTTTTCCTTCTCGTGTCAGGGTTCAGTTGTTCTTCGTCTTGGCGCAGCATCTGTGAGCTTTAGGAGGGCGCTGGAATGAGTCTGAGAGGGATTTCGGGGGAAGAGGTCGCCATGGAAACCAGCTGATTTAATTTAGTTTTAATTTATTTATTTTTCTTGCAGCCTGTGACTGAGTCCCAGCAGCTAACATTTGGTGGTGTTTACATCGACGACGACCGTCCGTCTTCCTTTACGTCTGACCGGAGGCTTTGATCGCTGCGCCACAGATGTCCCACAGATCGCTTTTTATGTTTGGCCTCCAACGCAGATTGTTCACGATCAGATCATCGGTTTCACATGTGTGTTTGCCCCCAGCGGGCTTATTTAACCATCTCCAGCCTCCATCTGTGCTCCCTCCTGTCTCCACCTCGCATCCTCTGTTGTTGTTTTTCGTATTAACTGATGAGTCCTCTTGTTGTCATGCTGGATGGAGCATGGTGTCAGCAGTATAGCGCTGCAGGGTGGCGGAGGACGGAGGGGGATTTATTCTACCAGCGCCAGCAGTTCTGATCCAGTGTTGGCTGTGAGAGCTGCAGCTTCGTCTCTGGCAGACATGCATATCTCACAGCGAGGAGCTGCTATTGATCCCTTAGCTTGTGACCCGAATTCCAACGCTCTGCTGTGAGGTCTTTTCTACTCGTATTCGGTGTAATGTGCGTGGAATAAATATTTTCATGGAGTAAAAACCCCTTCAGGCCTCTTATCCAGACAGAAGTGCAGAATTAAGTGTTGCTTATCCTCCTCAGTTTGCTCTTCAAATAACAATTACAGTGTTTCTAAAAGGCGCTGGTGGTGTGTGGAGGTGTAATTGCTGTTATATGTGGAACTGTGGGTATGTGTGCATGCAAGATGGATGGTTTCCAATCCCCAAAATAATCAAACATACAGTATCTAACCCTATATTCATATATTTTATTGTCCCATTGTGTTTTGGAGAATTTTATACTCCAGTGTAATATTTCTGGGTGCGATGCGCTGAAAGTAAAAGATGATATAATTATGGCAAATGCTATTAAGCTCAAGAATAGAGATAAAATATGTGTGTAAAATACACAATGATAAATAGTCTAGCAATGATTGATGTTTTGATGGTATGGTGTGTGTCTGTGGAGGACACACACAGCTGAAAGATCATAAAGTGTAAACTTGAGGCAATATAACTCTTGAAAAATGTATAAGAAACATAATGCGTAATGGTGCAGCATGAATAAAAAGTGCCACAAATAGTGGGGATGAGTGCGCAGGGGACTGGGCAAAGTCTGAGCATGTCTGGGCATGTTCTCAGTCAAACATGACCTCATGATAACCTAAATGTCCTCTGTAGGGCGCGACCTAATGGTGAAATATGATTGTCAAGAGCTGAACAATATATTTAGAAAGGTATAATGGTGTCACACCGATAAAATAGGCGTGGAAAAATGACCAACTCCTACATTATAAAAGACAATGCACAGCGCAGTATCTTCAGTTTGTCTTGTGGTGTTATCACCGCTAAGAACTTCTCCTGGATTTTCTGTCAACAATAAATCCTGCTGCCCTTGAATGTTGACTTCTGGTGATTTTTCGAAGATCTTTAAAGAAGTGTTTTGGACATTTGAACACAGTGAAGTCCCAGACTGTGGCCCATGATTTGGGACTTAGTTTCCGCATCATTATCAGCTTGGTCACTCCTAGTTTGTTGTATATTGTGGTAAGTTTACTTTTTAGGATTAATTTTCAATTAGCATTCAAGTCCAATACGCTTTTATAGAAGTCTATCAGCGTCTTTGAAAAGCGTTCTCTGCTGGTGTCGCTCATTTTCAGATAAGGAATAATATTTTGGACGTGAAGGAGGAGGAGGTTGTTGTAGAAAGCAGAAATTTGCCTTGTGATGTGGTAAAAGCTGATTTTAAACAAGGATGGATTCAAAAAGTGTGCCAGGAGAGCTACACAGTACTATTTTTGTGGCAGAACTCTTTCGTCTCTCAGTAATCTTTCCCACACAGATGCATTTCAACAACACAACCAACCTCCATTCAACCACATGCGACCAAGTAGTTGCAGCAAGTTAGAGATTTAGCAATATTGTTACTGAAAAGTGTTCAAACGCCATAAAAATGCACCGGTTTTTATGTGTAAATAATGAATTTTTCTGCACGTTTTCAGTAGTTAAAGTGCGTGAGATTTGGGTTTAGTTGTGGATTTAGTTGAAGCTTCTGGAGCTGCTTTTAAGAACTCTGGAGACGCGTTTTACAAATTGTTGAATGAAGCAAAACTGAACCGGAACAAGCAGAAACAAAACTCTGAATGACCTCAGTGTGACGTCTGAAATATGAGGGTGAACTGAGCTGAACAAAGACGCTCTGACATGATTTAATTTAAATTTGAATCATATTATGAGTTTATCAGTGATTAAGATGCAGAACTACAGCTTTTTTTTATTAAAGTATTTTTTTATTTGAAAGTTTTAAATAAGGTAAAAACTGAAGTGGATTTCTGCAAAGCAAAAATAAATACTTTAAAAAGCCCAGAAGGACATGAGGATCATTTAAATGAATGAATAAAAAAAGGAAAAGAATAAAGAACAAAATTTTTTCTAAAAAAAAAAAAAAAACATTACAAAATTGAAAGCCAAGCTCAATATACCTAAAGAATGGGGCTTGTCTTCATGTTCTTACAGAATGGATAGAAAATTCACATCAAACAGATAAAGGCCATATAGTTGTAATGTTTTAATAAAAATAATAAAAGTAATTCCAAATGAATGCCAATTGTAGCCATTTCTAATCACTTTCCTGCTGGCTGCACTTCAAATCTTTAATAGATAACTAATATTGAAGTTAGATTTATGGATTAATGCAATGATTTTCACCTAAACTATGAACCAAACAAGTACTTTAGGTGCCTAAACTCAACCAACATGTGGCTAAAATTGAAAATAAGAACACAAAAAGCCTAAATAATAGATGAGAAACACCACAAAATGACAGAATCCTGAGTGAAAGTCTTGTGTTTGACTTATTCCTCCTTTAAAAAGACTGTTCTGGTCTCCAGCCATTAAAAATAAAGCTCAAGGGCCACTCATGACAATGTTTTAAGCTCAACATTTGTTTATTCATAAAAAAAAACCTTTGTTGACTTAATATCTGAACCTACACTTACTGCACACTGTGTCCGTTATCTCTCATCTGTTATGCAATATGTGGCTTTTAGATTAGTTTTCATGACATACAAACCTCTTGAAGATGTATAGAAATGGCAAAATAACCTCATTTTAAAGCACTAAGGAGGTCTCACAGGGTTAGAGAAACCTGCAGACACAAGTCAGTTTGTGGAGCATCCGTCAGCATTTTCGGTGTTTTAGTCGGAGGAGGTCAGTAGGTTGAAGCGTCACTCACCTGATTGCTCGCTCTGACAGCTGACTGTCGGCATTAAGTCAGCCTAGTTGCTCCAGCATGCAGGAGGAAATCCTGAAGCCCTCCTACATGCAGTTATTTCACAAGAATGCAGCTTTATGCATAAAGATCTGGTGATGTTTCAAAACAAGTTGTTTCCAGGAAGTCAGAAAGAAATAAACTGTGCTTTCAGTGAGAATCTAAAATGAGGCTTTAATTTACAGCCGCGCATGATGTAAAGTTCACTCTGAGGTATGAGCAAAATGGTGACCTTTAGAAGAAGCTGTAAGGACACATTTGCATCCGACACAACATGCTCGTTGTGTCCTGATCTGGTTTCAGTCTGTGAACAAGAAAAAGAACTGATTTATGTATCAGAGCTTCTGATTTGGTTTCATTTAAGGCTCTAAAGATGTTCAGATTTTTCTCTTTTTGAATGACATGCTGGTGGATCTAAGGTAAATGTCAAAATGTCCATCAGGCTTGGCCTTTTGGGATGAACGTTTGGTTTCTAATCCCTCCTCTGGCTCTTCCTCTCTCATCCTTAATTGGGATCGCTGTGCAGACTGTTTGCTCTGGCCGGCCTCCAGCCCTTCAGGTGCTCTCACCTTTCTGTCCGCTGAGCTTTAGATAATTTAGCCAGGTGATGGGTGAAGGGTGTCAGCGGTCCCCTGGATACCCTTCCTGCCGCTCGGCTCAGGAACGGAGCCAGAACAGTTCTGTAACCGTCCCGACTTTGGCTCGGACGCCGAGTTCTGTCCCTTTGAGCTTCAGCATAAAACTGGGCAGCTTATCTGAATGTAGCAGAGATGGACTGAGGGCGGATTTAGGTCAAGAATGACTCAAGAAAACTTAGATTTTTTGTAGAACTGTTGTTAAATGAAGAGTTAACAACACGACGCAGCTCCACTTCATCTACTACAAAGCAAGTTCAACATATCCAGACTTTCTTTGTGTAAGTCGACTGAAAAAAATTAAAACTTCAGTCAGAGTTAACGGGTATGAAGGTGGTTTTCAACTCTCTGTTAGCGCAGACTTTCTGCTTCAAACTCTGTTCATATAAAATGAGACCTTTAACACATCATTTGACTCCTTTTGTGCACTAAAGGGATTGATTATGTTCAGCTGCTTGAGTCAACTGGTTGTTTTAATGGAGAATTTATGACGGTAAAAAGCTGCGACTGTAGATGAGGTAAGACAGGAATGCTTCCAGCCAGTTTAAACTCTGAATATAACCTGACCCGACCAGCTTAGCTGCACAGCATCAGTTACCATGGAGATCTAGCAGGATAAAAGAGAAATATCTTCACTGAAAACTCTGACTTTCAGCTCAACATTCCTGCTACTCCACTGATCTGATATGATGTTTACGAGGTCCAGGCTCTTTTATAATATAAAAGAACATTTTATACTGTGTTACTTCAATATTATTCCCTAGAAAGCTGCAAAATGTTCTGCTCTTGTTAGCACAACACAGAAACGTTTTTAAAAGACAAAACAGCCTTGATAACATCTTGAAAGCATTTTGCAAATGTTGCATTGAGAACACTATGCATTTTATATGCCGTTTCCTCAACAGTGTTCCCAAAACATCATTTTTCATTTAAAGCTGCAAAATGTTCTGCTTTTGTTAGAACAACTTATTGCAGGAACGTTTTATGAAAACATCCTGTCGTCTTAGACTTCATAAACATCTTGAAAACATATTTTTATTTAATGTTAGTTTTGGGAATGTTCTTTCTTTCTTGTCATATGACATCACTCCCTCCAAAATGTCCGGGTTTTTTGGGACATATTGGAGGAAGTGATGTCACAGGTAAAAGTCACTTCCTCCAATCTTTTTCTTAACGTTTTATTTTTAATTTTATGGGAACATTATTTGTATTTGACAGTATAAATGTTCTTAAAAATGCTCTTTGAACTGTAGCGTTAAAGCTAATTAACACCGTTTTAACAATTCAGATCAGCTGCGACTGTTTTCCAAGCAAAGTTTTCATCACATTTTTGGTTTTTCAGGTGAATTTTGGTGTTCCACTCTGACAGGTCGGTTTTAAACTGCATATTTTAGCTTCTTCCTTTCCTCCTGCTGTCACTCGGTATAAAGCGTTCCCACACAGCTGAGCTCTTCGCCTTAACTGTCAGGTTGAACTGAAGCATGACGTTCAGTCCGGTCTGAGGGATGTCAGGCGTCTGAGCTGAGATGAAGCGAATATCTCCAGATTTTATATTTGTACAGGAGAAAATGTGCAGATAAAATGTCTTTTGGAGTTTAGAATACTGTGAATTTCCAGGAAAAAACACTTTATTTATTCAAAGAGTTCAATGTTTTTGTGCTAAATGTGAAGTAATGGCACAATTGTGTAATAATTTCAGTACAAAGCAGCAATTTATGCGCAAAGTATTTGGCTCCTTTAATTACTGCTACATCAGTGTGAAAATACTCTATTAGAAATAAAAGTCCTATATGAAAAATCCTACTTAAAAAAAAGCAGCCAGAATGTGCAAATGAGAATGTGCTTGGATGGAAGAGGAAAGAAGAAAAAAAACTATGAGATTTCGAAATGTGAGAAGTTTAAAGTATTCGCTGTTAACAACCCATAGATGTCCAAAAAGTGAGCCTGACTGCCTTCTCATTTTAGAAAAAGCCAAAAAAAAGGTTTGACATCCACTATTGTGCAAAATCTCCGTCTTGAAAAGCTGTCTGATGAAAGAAGTGGAGCTGAAAACACAGTATTTCTCTCAGCAATGTGGTGCAGTGGAAGGAGGAAGTTGCAGAAAAATGGAAATACTCAAGCGAAGTGTCTCAAAACTGTACCTCGGTGCAGTTTAAATGAACTCGGCCCAGTGATGGCTAAAGCTAAGCTAATGGCCTCCTGATTCCATTTTTAGCTGGCAGACAAAAGTGGCATCAATCTTTTCATAGGAGTCTGGACAAGGAAACAGATTTCTCTTTCTCAAAATGTAAATCAGTTCTTTAGGTCTCTTTATGAAGGAGCAGCAGGGTTTTGTGTCGACCTTACATCCCTTCTTTCTATGTGTTTGTTTTACTTTTGCACAGTTTTGACATGTTTTTTATGAATCTTTGGACTTCTTCAGGTTGTTTCTGACTCTCCTGAGGTCTTTAAATACAAGTTTCAGACCCACTGACTCAGTTATTGTGTTTTATTTTTCTCTTACTAACATTCTAAGAAAATTCTGAAAAGTTGTAGCAGTGAAGTCATTGATGTGAGGTTGCCTAACAACCAGTGATGGCAAAAGTTAAGCTAATTGTCTGCTGACTCCATTTTTACCTTTTAGCAAAAGTGTTATTCATCTCCTGTTCAGAATCTGGACAAGGAAGCAGTTTTTTCTTTCTCAAAATGTGATGTTTAAGTCTTTATGAAGCAGCAGCAGCGTTTTGTGTTGACTTTACATCACTTCTTTGGATGTACAGGCACAAGTCTGACATGGTTTTATGAATTTATGGACTTCTTCAGGTAGTTTCTGACTCTAGCTAAGCTAATCACTTCTGACTCCAGTTTTAGCTTTTAGCAGGAGGGACATCAATCTTCTGATCAGAATCTGAACAAGAAAGCAGATCTCTGTCTCTCAAAATGAGATTTTTAAGTCCCTTCATGAAGCGACAGCAGGATTTTCAGTCGAAACGCTTCACATGTTCAGAATGAAGCTGGCAGTCGGTGTTCCAGCAGCTAACTCATTAAGCTGCAGAAAAACCCTGAGTGATTTCTCATCCAGCTCCGTCTCAGCCGACACGTGAGGCTGTTGGATGGACTCGAGTTTGTTCGCTGAGTACCGAGGAGATCCTCCGGTGGGAGATGCTGCAGAGTACACAGCTCCTCTCATCTCCTTTTCATCATTTAGTCATCAAGATGTGCTCTGGCTCTCGGTCTCGGGAGGCTAAAAATGGCTACCACCTCCGAGCAGCTGAGAGCTACACGGCGCTAGAGCTGTAGTAAAGAAGAAGAAAGAAAAATACTCTGAGAATGTCAGTCCCTGCTTTCTCCTCTGGTTGAGTAATGAAACTCTCTGAGGAGGGGATGGATGCATCTCTGTGATCTAGAGGACCTTCAGCAGACATTTGTCTTTTCAGATTGGGGCTCATTGCAGCTAACAAGAGCTGGACTCCTCTCTATTTCATTAGAATTAGCGGTCAATAGCATCGATTTTGCACAGCACAGGAAGAAAACACAACAACCGGGTGTTTGTTTTCAGTGTTTCGGCTGGATGTAGTTTTACCCGCCACAGATTGTGACAGGCCTCAGACTACTGCACCCATATATTTCAACCATCTTCCTGCTGAGCTCTCCTTAACTGCTAACTGCTGCGCTAAGCTTTTTATTTCTGCACCTGCCCACATTTCCTCTCCTGGTACTCCACTGGAAAAAAAGACAACTTAAGATAGGATGCTAACTCTTCTCTTCCCACTTATCAGCCTGCTTTTGGCTCGAAAACTGACAAATATCTTCAATTTGCTGTCACTTTTTTGTTCTGTTGTACAAATTTAAACACTCCCTGTGGAGAAAACCCACTTTTTATACCTCCTTTAACATATCCATATGGTGTTTTTTAAATGCTAGATGAGCAAAATAAGCAGTAAAAGCGCCTTAAAACTGCCCGCTCCTGATGAAAGTCTCCAAAAATACAGATTTATTTCTATATAATTTAACTGAAATTTAAGATTTTGCTTTCAAATTGATTAAAAAACAATCTTTACGTAATAAAACAGCTGGCAAATACAAGTCAAAGACAATAAAAACTATAGATTTTCTAATATTGTCTTAACTTAATGTATTTGCTCACGATAATATTTCCTCAGATTTGGTTTTTAATTTAATAACATGTTGTTTATAGGAGCAAGATGGCAGGGATGGAGGCATTTATTATTCCTTTTGCTCTGCGAGACCCTTTGCTGTCAAACCAACATGCATTAAAACAGGCTATATAATGAAGTTTGGCTGAAGATTTCATGTTTTGGGGGACTATTTTCATCATATTTGGTACTCTAGAGAGGATTTTTTGGTAATTAAAAGGTGAAACACAGATTGAGTGTGTGTTTGTAATGAAGGAAAACATCACCTTGTGAAGCTCATTGGTGTGTTTTTAAATAGTTTTTGGACATCAGTGATGCTCAGAATGAATATAAAAGAATATAATATATCAGGCTTTGGATGCACACACAGTCACTGCTGATGGGATCAAATCCAAAATTTTAATTGCTTGCTCAGGAATACGAAGGTTTGTTTGCACATTCTGTGATGGAGGATCAGCATTTCAGCAGTGTTTGCTTTTTTTTCAACAAACATTAATTTCTTGCATTCTGGTGAATCCTGATACGCTTTATTTGTTTCTGTATTAATTTACGGTGGAAGTGTCTTTACTTATGTGAAGGAAAACACCACATTTAGGCTTCTTACAGCCAGTTTAAATCCACAACTGAACAAAACTTGCTCCTGACCAGGTTGTCACCATAGCATCGGTTACCATGAAGATCTAGGACCACTGCATATGTTGTCATGGAGATGTAGCTCCACATCATCAGTTACCATGGAGATCTGGTTCCATAACATACGTTACCATGGTGATATATGTCCACACCATCAGTTGCCATAGAGTGCTGGTTCCACAGCATCAGTTACCATGGAGATCTGGCTCCATCGCATCAGTTATCATAGAGATCTGATTCCACAGCATCAGTTGCCATGGAGATCTGGTTCCACAGCATCACTTTCCTTGGAGATTTAGCTTGAAAAAGAGAACCACCTTCATGACACTGAAAACTCTGACTTTCAGCTCAACATACCTGCTGACCCACTGATCTTACTTTGTGCCCTCAGATGATTAATAAAAGCATAACATAACATATATGGATCTAATTGTATTTTCCACAGTGCATGCAGCAGTTGTTGGGGCTCATAATTCATATTTTCAGAGTGAAGAAAGACTTTTCCCTGTCAGAGGCATTGTTTTATCTATTTGTGATGTTCTAGGAGTCTTTCAAAGTGGGACAAACGTTTGAGTGGGACATTTCCTCCACATGAGAACGTCCTGGCAAGGCTTAGCTGCTCTGTTTTCATTTGAACGGCACGTGGACTGTAATCAAATATTAACGCCGACTGCAGCCGCTCTCCCACTCGGGCCGCTGAGGGAGACGGGCTTTGTTAGCAGGGGAGTTTTAAAACGAACCACAGCAGAGTTCGAATGCGCCTCTGTAATTATCCCCCAGACGATTAACGACTAATTAAATCTGAATCTTCTTGTGCAGCATTTCAAAGCGCTAAATGGTTATTGACTGATTTAACAGGTTGGCCTTTTTCACCTCTTCCTCCCACTCTGCTGCATCCGGTTACACTTTTTACCGTTTACTGGATGGACTCCATCACCGGTTTCCGTCGATTCTCAGCTCATTCAGTCAGATTTGAGCTCGGATTCTGAGCTGGTGGCTTAATCCCGCGTTTAACTGTTAAATTTGCATGTTATTTTCATTAAACTATTCTTGCGTCCTGCCAGCCGGCCTCCTGAACAACCAGCGTTTGCTCTCGGTCCAATTATACTAAAAGCCTGATACTCGCCAGTTGCAGCAGCTTTCAGAGGATCAGCACAAACTGGCAGCAGGAACGACTCCCTGTCTCTGTTTGTTGTGTATTTATATATATAAGTGTGTGTGTGTGTGTGTGTGTAGCTGGGTGGCACTGCTGTTGGCAGGAGCTGGTGTGAGAGATTTACAGCTGAAGGCAATCCTGCATGGTCGTCCGTCCAATCTGTTTCCCTGGTAACCGTTGCATTTCGGCAGGAAAATAAACGATCATCCGCTTTGAAAATGCCCCCGAAAGCTGGGAATGAAATATTATTTGTGAGATTGGACGGCGTGCACGAGGAGGCTTCAGAAAGGAGCTCAGAAATGGAGTCCAGAGAGCGATGGCAGTTTGTAAATATTATAAATCAGCTGCGTTATTATTGTAGCAGGATTACATCTACCTGTCAGTTTTAATTAAACCACCAAATTTGCAGTTTAGCAGATAAATATGAGTGAAAATGGGACCTGGAAGGCGTCTTCAGTGTGTCCTGCTGTGTTTTTATTCCTCATTTTGCGGCTTTGGATCTGAAATGTTTTAATTTTACAAATCTTTTCTGCTTCTCCTCCTGCTACCTGTCTGAATGCTGTCTTTTTACTAATAAATGAGCCAGAAATACTCAAATTGCTGCAATTTCTCCAGAGGATAACTTACCTTACTGACAGATTCTGAATGAAATGTGTGAACCAAATAAGAAATAAAGTCTCCTGGGTCTCCACAATATTGAGAGTCTGCTATTTTCACTCTATTTCTGTTGTATTTCTCAGCATCTTCACCCATCATGGATCATTCATAAAGCGCTATTGATTAATGCAGGAAGACGATTCATCACTAATTCTCTTTAATAAAGACGCCAGCAGGCCCGCTGTTCCAGCCTTCACCATCACTTTAGCTCAAAAATCAGAAAAAAACCTGATGTTAGCTGCTGCAAAACAAAGAAAAGGAACAAAATTCACCCTTCCTGGTGCAGAAAACAGGCAGTGATGAATGCTTTTTGTTTGTTTTCTGGTCATTCTCATTCTTTTTAGTAGGAAAACTGCTAAATACAAGCTGAGGCATGTGCTATATAAACGCATTTGTTGTTTCTGACCGTGAAAAAGTGATAAAAATGAGCTTCTTCAAAAGCCACGGTGCAGTTTCAACGACAATTCTACTGAAACCTGCTTAAAAACGTGACAAACACCTAAGCTCTGTTAAAACTTAGCTGGAAATGTCTTGAGTTCTCTCGTAATGGACAAAATTCTCCAAAATAATTGAAAAATTGTACAAAAATTTGTCCAAAGTGACTTAAACTTGTAGACATATTTGAAAGAACTGTCCAAAATGGCTCAAAATGCGTTAGACATGACTGAAGCCTGGAAACTGCTTCAGAATAATAAAGAAAAATGTCTAAAGTGACTTCAAAACGTATCCAAAACGGCTCAAATTTCTCCAAAATAATTGAAAAATGTCTAAAATGACACAAACGATTGAAATAACTGGAAAAAAAATCAAATATGTCAGAAGCAACTTAAAACTGCCAAAATTATTAAAGAAAGTTGTTCAAAATTAATTACAAGTGACTGAAACCTGAAAACTTGTTCAAAAATAATTGAGAAAATTCGTCAAAAGTGGTTCAAATTTGGTCAGGAAATGGCTCAAATTTCTCCAAAATTATTGAAAAATTATCCAAAATGACTCAAAAATTGTGGATTTTATTGCAACAAAATGTGAGTAAAAGCAGCAACAACTACATTTAAGCATGTGATACATCATTAAAACTGCAAATAATCTTAAAACCCAGCACTGGCAAAAGTAAACATTCTGCAGAATAGGAAAATATGCACAGAAACAAACAAAGCTAGTTAAAAAATATCACAAATACTTCATTTTATCAGATCGTTTTTAAACATTATAAATTAATCCTACAACTAATTATTATTTTAATCATTTTAATACTCTGTTGACTATTTTTTTGGTCTATAAAATGTCAGAAAATGGTAAAAAATGTAAATTATTGTTTCCCAAAGCCCAAGATGATGTTTTGTTTTGTTCAAACATATTGACTTTACTCTCATAGAAGAGGAAATAAACCAGAAAATGTTCATATTTATGAAGCTGAAGAGAGAATTTAGACTTTTTTTCTTAAGAAAATGCTCAAACTGATGAACCAATTATCAAAAATTAATTCCACAGTTGACCACTAAGTGAGTAATTCATGCATAAATATAGATTTCTGTGTTTATCTCAGGGGTTGTGGTTTGTAATGAACACATCCAGCTGTGGTTTTTGCAGCACAACTATGTTTCTGGGACACTGCAGTGAAGCAGTGACACACAAAAAATAGAATAAAGATTCATCTTTCGCCCCCTCCTGAATCCTCGTTATATAAAAATGCTCCTTTTTATTGGGGTAAAAACAAATTAAAGCTGCACAGTTTATTGATTTTGCGACTCGGCAAATGAAAATGTAATAAAAAGGCCAGTTAGTGTAAATAAATGTCTTTGTTGGCCGTCTTGCTGTGCGGAGGTGCACACTGGACTCATTTCAAGCAAGAAAACATAATTCCAGCTATAAATTAAACATGAAAATGATTCTAAATGAGAAATAGAAGATCTCCTGAGACAGTGGAATCTAGAAACACAACAGAAAACCCTCAGTGGGGATGGATGCTTCACTTTTCCTGCTTCAGTGTGCTCCTGACCACAGCCACATGCTTCATTTGTTGTTCTCTGTGCTTCCTGCAGATGGCGCTCCGCTGAGTGAGCTGTCCTGGTCGTCGTCGCTCGCCGTGGTGGCCATCTCCTTCTCGGGTCTCTTCACCTTCGTCTTCCTCATGCTGGCCTGCCTCTGCTGCAAGAAGGGCAAGATCGGCTTCAAGGTGCGACTTCCAGCTGGAATATTTTTTTATCAAACAACAAAGCAAACTAACACACCTCAGCAGGACTCGTTAAAGTTTATACTGAGTCTCGTATTTTCAGTCTCTGGGGCCACAAGCGATGCTGCTCATTTGAAGCACCTTTAAATAACATAGAGCAAACCTAACTTTTATAGAGCAACTTTAGCTAATATAGAGCAACTATAAATCATTCTTGAGCAACTTTAAAAAATGTAGAGCAACTGTGACTTATTTAAAGCAACTTTGACTAGTTTTAGAACAACTTTAACTAATATGGAGCAACTTTAATTCATTTTAGAGCAACTTTGACCAATATGGAGCAACTTCAACTAATAAAGAGCAATTTAGCTGATATAGAGCAACTTTAACACATATACACTACCATTCAACAGTTTGAGGTCACATAGCAGTGTCCTTGTTTTTGAAAGAAAATCTTTTTTTTTTTTATCAATGAAGATAACAGTAAATGAATGATAAATCCAGTGTAGACATTGTTAATGTGGTAAATGACTACTGTAGCTGGAAACGGTTGATGTTTAATGGAATATCTCCATTGGGGTACAGAGGAACATTTCCAGCAACCATCACTCCTGTGTTCTAATGCTACATTGTGTTAGCTAATGCTGTTGTGTTAGCTATTAGTTTGTGCATGGAAAATATAAAATTGTCTCGGTGACCCCAAACTTTTGAACGGTAGTGTACGTTGATGGGAAGCAGACAAAGATGGGACAGTTTCTGGAGCGGCGGGAGACCTGCAGCTTTTCAGGACCGGCTAGTATCTCCGATGTCGACCCCGTTTCTTAGCAGCACGCCGAAATGGGTCACGGCACCGGAGAAAATAGGACAAGGAGGATGGTGTGTATGTGTGTGATGAAGGAATGTTTTCTTTGCAATGAGTACAAAAAACTCCTGAATATGTGTCTGTGAGTTTAAGCTTATTACCTTGAGGGGTTTTCTTGCAAACAAACATGTTTACGTTCGGTGTTTCTCACTCTCTGTACACCCGAGGGCTCGACATGCACCATTTTTAAAACATACATCCACACGTTGGACACAGCCGTCATCTTCCCTGCTCTTTGCCACTGTATTCCTGTATTTCTTGGCATATTATCGCCAGCAGCTGTTGTATAACCTGAAACCGAGGGATGTCACACAGCTTGCATGCACAGCAGATTTGCATTTCAGCTCCACTCAGTCAGCAGGAATGTGAAACAACACGCCACCCAAGGGTTCGTGCACATCCGTCCTCTCCGTCTAAAAGATGGATTTAACTGCTATTCTGTTGGCCTCAAGCCTCAAATTCGGACAATTAGACATCTTGGACATGAGCATACTTGGATTTATCTTCGATTTAACTCCAAATGAAACCATTATTTACAGAATGAGCATCGTGCTGTGTCGTAGGGTTCATTGGTTTGGACTGTAATGATAAAGTTTTAGCTGATTCAGAAGGTAAAGCTGTGGATTTACCAGTTTAGTCTGCGTTCCAACCTTCAACTTTAGTCATGAGCTGTGGGTAGTTATTGAGAACGGTTGGGCTTGCACTTCCAAGCACTGTTCCTTAGCATTGAAAAGAATTAGCTGAGGTACTTCGATGCCTCCTGCCCTCCTTTCTTAGAGGTTTTCCAGGTACATCCAACTACACTGCTCAAAAAAATTAAAGAAACACTTTGAAAACACATCATATTTCAATGCGGGGAAAAAACTAACCGGATATTTACATTGATATGGACTGGATAATGTGTTAGGAATGAAAAGTGCCACATTGTTTGATGGAAATGAAAATTGTCAACCCCCAGGAGGGCTAAATTCAAGACACCCCAAAATCAAAGTGAAAAACTGATGTGGCAGGCTGGTCCATTTTCTGAAATTCGTTGGCAGCAACTCAAAACGGCACTCAGTAGTTTGTATGACCTCCATGTGCTTGTATGCAGCCTGACAATATCGGGACAAGCTCTGAATGAGATGATGGATGGTGTCCTGGGGTATCTCCTCCCAGATCTGAACCAGGGCATCACTGAGCTCCTGGACAGTCTGAGGAGCAACCTGATGGTGTCGGATGGAACAAAACATAATGTTCCAAAGGTGTTCTATTGGATTCAGGTCAGGTGAGCATGGGGGCCAGCTAATGGTATCAGTTCCTTCATCCTCCAGGAACTGCATGAGTTCTCTTACCACATAAGGCCGGGCATTGTCGTGCACCAGAAGGAATCCAGGACCACTGCACCAATGTAGGGTCTAAAAATGGGTCCAAGGATTTCATCCTGATACCTAAAGGCAGTCAGAATGCCATTGTCCAGCCTGTAGAGCTCTGTGTGTCCCTCCATGGATATGCCTCCCCACACCATCACTGACCCACCACCAAACCGGTCATGCTGAACAATGTTACAGGCAGCATAACGTTCTCCACGGATTCTCCAGACCTTTTCATGTCTGTCACATTTGCTCAGGGTGAACCTGCTCTCATCTGTGAAAAGCACAGGGCACCAGTGGTGGACCTACCAGTTCCTGTTTTCTATGGTAAATGCCAGCCGAGCTCTACGGTGCCAGTCAGTGAGCACAAGGCCCACTATAGGACGTCGGGCCCTCAGACTACCCTCATTAAATCTCTTTCTGATTGTTTGATCAGAGACATTCACACCAGTGGTCTGCTGGAAGTCATTTTGTAGAGCTATTGCAGTACTCATCCTGTTCCTCCTTACACAAAGGAGCAGATACCTGTCCTGCTGATCGGTTGAGGACCTTCGACAGTCCTGTCCAGCTCTCCCAGACTAACTGCCTGTCTCCTGGAACCTCCTCCATGTGCTTGAGAATGTGCTGGGAGACACAGCAAACCTTCTGGCAATGGCACGCATTGATGTTTCATCCTGGAGGAGTTGGACTGTCTGTGGAACCTCTGTAGGGTCCAGGTATCGCCTCATGCTACCAGAAGTGACACTTACCCTAGCCAAATGCAAAACTAGTGAAGAACAGTCAGAAAACATTAGGAAGGAAAAAAATATCAGTGGCCTTCACCTGTAAACTCATTCCTGTTTTGGGGGTTGTCTCATTGTTACCCCTCAGTGCATCTGTTGTTAATTTCATGAACACCAAAGCAGCTGAAACTGACTGAAAACCACCTCAGTTACTTACTTGACCAGATCAGTATCCCACATGTTTGACTGATTTGATGCAATACTTAGATTAAAAAGTGTTCCTTTAATTTTTTGGAGCAGTGTATGAGGAGGCCCCAGAGTAGATCAAGAAGTCTCTGGAGGGATTGTATATCTTGTAGGGTAACTTTTCTGATATATTTCTGTACAAGTAGACATCTTTTGCAACCATAGGAGTCGCCCTCTGTTAGCCAGTAGGTGGAAGTTATTCCGATCTAATTAAAGTATTATTTAACTGATCAGTATGGGCACGACTCTAAGCCCAGTTCTTTGTTTACGTCCATTGTCAGACATGTTGTAAAGGGAAAGTACAAGTTGCAGCAGGAAGTTAGGGCTACATATATATATTAAAAAAAAACAAAAAACAACAATTTCTCAACCAACAACCAACAGCATTATCAATTAATAACCAGTTATTTGTACTGTGCTGAGATCACTTTTTAGCTTGACAGACACATGATTTGAGTTGCAAACTCTGCTACTGAAACATGGAAATGTTGTCCCAGTTGATTCCAGCCTGCTTTAAACATGTTAGCTCTGTCCAGAGGCCATTACCTTTCATAGAAGTCATTGTCATGTTGCCCATTGCTAGCTAAACTCCCACAATGCTCTCTTCTTGCCAACATGAACTGACTGTAGTCTGGGTGATGCCTCCTCTGGTCACTTCAGCAATAAACAGTAAGAGGTACTACAGCTAATCTACAGTACATGTTCCGATATGTGGAGAATACAGCTTTTCTACCTTGTCTTTTGGAGCTTGTAGAGCCTCGCTACATCCTATCCTCTACTACTACTACATTTACCCTGTAACGCTACATTTACCCTCTAATGCTACATTTACCCTCTAACACTACATTTACCCTCAAATACCAATTTGCCCTCTACTACTACATTTACCTTCTAACAGTACATTTACCCTCTACTACTACATTTAACCTCTAACACTACATTTACCCTCTACTACTACATTTACCTTCTAACAGTACATTTACCCTCTACTACTACATTTAACCTCTAACACTACATTTACCCTCTACTACTACATTTACCCTCTAATGCTACATTTGCCATACAATGCTAAATCTACCCTCGAATACTACATTTACCCTCTAGTGCTGCATTTATCCTCTAACACTACATTTACCTTCTAACACTACATTTATCCTCTAACACTACATTTCAGCCTCACAACAGGGTTCCTGACATCACATTAATAAACTGCTTGGATGCAGAAATGCATTTTTTTCTTAATGCATTGCAGAGCTATTCAGTTGTCAAGCACACACACTGGATTGATTTTAATAACTTTAATGTACTTTAAGTGTGTGTTGTGTTGGAAAATGGTTTAAGGTTGGGACTCTGTATCGGCAGATACTAAATATTTAATTACCGGATCAGATTGGTGCAAAAAAATACTCGATTGCAACATCAGTACATTCAACACAATGCATTTTTAAGGCACTTCAGCACTGGTTTCTCTTTTCAGACTCGGAGGCTACATCCATCTTTTATATATAGTCTATTTCTGCTCATCGAAATGCTGCTCCACAGCATCACTGCGTCAAAAATTCCATTCGACTGCTGGCTACTAGAAACACACCAGTAAAGCAAGATTTGGCACTAAAACAGTCAGTTCATCACAAGGAACCTGAATAACACGGCTGATAATTATGTGGTTATTTAAACATGTTTTATGACATTTTATACTTGTACTTCTAAAGTTTCTTTCTAATTTCGAGTTTTAAAAAAGTTCCATTTATGGTTTCTTTTCTATTTCTAGCCCACATGATGTCAAATGTATCGCTACCGGTGCACCAGGAAGAGAATGCCACTGCATAAACCACATTTTTAAAAACTTGTTTGATCTGAATGTAACACATGTTCATTAATCAAGCAAAAACAGTCAATGTGCATCCTAAATTCTAATACTACATTTAACCTCTAACACTACATTTACCCTCTAACACTACATTTACCCTCTAACACTACATTTATCCTCTAACACTACATTTACCCTCTAATACTACATTTACCCTCTAACACTACATTTATCCTCTAACACTACATTTACCCTCTAATACTACATTTACCCTCTAATACTACATTTACCCTCTCACACTACATTTACCCTCTCACACTACATTTACCCTCTAACACTACATTTATCCTCTAACACTACATTTACCCTCTAACACTACATTTAACCTCTAATACTACATTTATCCTCTAACACTACATTTACCCTCTAACACTACATTTAACCTCTAACACTACATTTACCCTCTAACGCTACATTTACCCTCTAATACTACATTTATCCTCTAACACTACATTTACCCTCTAACACTACATTTAACCTCTAATACTACATTTATCCTCTAACACTACATTTACCCTCTAATACTACATTTACCCTCTAATACTACATTTACCCTCTCACACTACATTTACCCTCTAACACTACATTTATCCTCTAACACTACATTTACCCTCTAATACTACATTTAACCTCTAATACTACATTTATCCTCTAACACTACATTTACCCTCTAACACTACATTTACCCTCTAACGCTACATTTACCCTCTAATACTACATTTATCCTCTAACACTACATTTACCCTCTAACACTACATTTAACCTCTAATACTACATTTATCCTCTAACACTACATTTACCCTCTAACACTACATTTAACCTCTAATACTACATTTATCCTCTAACACTACATTTACCCTCTAATACTACATTTATCCTTTAACACTACATTTACCCTCTAACACTACATTTATCCTCTAACACTACATTTACCCTCTAATACTACATTTATCCTCTAACACTACATTTACCCTCTAACACTACATTTATCCTCTAACACTACATTTACCCTCTAATACTACATTTATCCTCTAACACTACATTTACCCTCTAACACTACATTTACCCTCTAATACTACATTTATCCTCTAACACTACATTTACCCTCTAATACTACATTTATCCTCTAACACTACATTTACCCTCTAACACTACATTTAACCTCTAATACTACATTTATCCTCTAACACTACATTTACCCTCTAATACTACATTTATCCTTTAACACTACATTTACCCTCTAACACTACATTTATCCTCTAACACTACATTTACCCTCTAATACTACATTTATCCTCTAACACTACATTTACCCTCTAACACTACATTTATCCTCTAACACTACATTTACCCTCTAATACTACATTTATCCTCTAACACTACATTTACCCTCTAATACTACATTTATCCTCTAACACTACATTTACCCTCTAACACTACATTTAACCTCTAATACTACATTTATCCTCTAACACTACATTTACCCTCTAATACTACATTTATCCTTTAACACTACATTTACCCTCTAACACTACATTTATCCTCTAACACTACATTTACCCTCTAATACTACATTTATCCTCTAACACTACATTTACCCTCTAACGCTACATTTATCCTCTAACACTACATTTACCCTCTAATACTACATTTATCCTCTAACACTACATTTACCCTCTAACACTACATTTACCCTCTAATACTACATTTATCCTCTAACACTACATTTACCCTCTAATAGTACATTTATCCTCTAACACTACATTTACCCTCTAATACTACATTTATCCTCTAACACTACATTTACCCTCTAACACTACATTTAACCTCTAATACTACATTTATCCTCTAACACTACATTTACCCTCTAATACTACATTTATCCTTTAACACTACATTTACCCTCTTACACTACATTTATCCTCTAACACTACATTTACCCTCTAATACTACATTTATCCTCTAATACTACATTTATCCTCTAACACTACATTTACCCTCTAACACTACATTTATCCTCTAACACTACATTTACTCTCTGCCGCTGCATTTACCCACTAATACTACATTTAACTCTCTCAACAGTATGCATCCTAAATTGTAACATAAACATAGTTAACTTAGCATGTTAGCATTAGCTAAATAGCACCGAATTTCGATTTCTAGAGTTGTGCTTAAAAGTGCAAGTATCCTTTTTGTAGCTATTTTTTTAAAGGTCTGCAAACAAGAAAATCAGCTTTTGTTTTTCATGACTCCAGCTCCTCTCTACTCCAGCCGGGTTAATTAAATATATTTATGTTTTGGTCGGCTGGTTGGGCCAAAACAAAACATCCGACCCTGGGACCAGATGAATAATTAGAAAAGATATGATCATCCTCCACAACCAGCTTCAGCTGTGATTCATATTAATGCGAGATTTATTCCTCGGCTCACTAATTTATGTCACAACATTATGTAAGCAATTAGCATAACTCAAGTCACTTTAGTGGAAATTGCAGAAACATTTATGTCGCCGCGAGGCTGAGCTGAATCCATGTGATAAAATCCTGTCAGATGACTTTTCTCACCACTCTGGGACATGAACGATTGTTCTAATAATGAGGTATTTTAGCCTCTGGGTGCGTCTCTATCTTCTCTTCATGTCGTCTGTGTTATATAATATCCTGTTCTCTCTGCTGGACGCTGCTTTTGTTTATAGATGCACGTCCAGTTGTTGTTCTGCTCTAAGTGAGGAATACTGATGCAGTGAAGACGGATGATTCGACCACCCAGCTGGAACCTGTCGGGGTGTGTCCGGGGAAGGGGTGGGAAAAGGGGGAAGCAAGAGGGCCAGAGGGCGTGAGGAAGGCCTTACCCATGAGCCCACAGAGCATCCGGCCTCGGGGCCCCATCTGGAATTAGACAGAGCCTCTCCCAGAGAAGAAAAAACACTTCCAGAGGGGATGAGAGAGAAAAGCTCTCTGTGTTTGAGGAGCAGAAAGATGAGGACTACTTCTCTGCTGGAGTCTAGTTTGGGATTTTAGGATTTTGATACGGGGTTTTGTTCAGTGGTGAAGTTTAGAGACACTGGAAGGCAAATTTAACCATCTCTGTTTCTTGCCTTCAGTCCAAAGATAAGAAAGCTGCATCAGTCTTCTCATACATATTTCCTAATGTCTTAAAGTAAAAATACCAAAACAAGGAGCACAACATTGCTAATATTATTATACATCGTTTTTGTCCTAGTTAAAAACCAGTGTCAGTAGAAAGATTAATTTAAAAAAGAACATTTTTACTCCGCCAAGGAATGCAACAGAGTTATGTGATGATCAGCGTAGGTCTGTCTGTCTGTCTGTCTGTCTGCAACATTACTCAAAAACAAACCAATGGATTTGGATGAAATTTTCAGAGAAGATCAGAAATGACACAAGGACCAACTGATTGGATTTTGGCAGTGATGCAGCTTATAGTCTGGATCCACGGGTTTGTTTAAGAGTTCTGTATCACTGCCAGATAGTGGCACAGCGTCACTGTAGCCATGAAAACAAATGAACAGGACATCAGCTGCCTGCTGATGATCACATGATTGCAATCCTACTACAAATCCACCGCTGCAGACTTATCGGGACTTATCTGTCAGAAATAAAACAAGAAACAGTTGATTAAATTGTGAGGGTGTTTCTGAGTCCCATCAATTGCCGTTGCCTGCTACATATTTAGGTCACATGATTTGGTATCCATACATAACGCACACATGTATAACACACGCCTGTGCTTAGTGCAAGATCATTTTGTTTGTGGGTACATCTATATTAAATGGACGGATTCTATGGTGCTGTGATTTATGGTTGTCGATAATTAATAAAGAAATGCTGCATTTCTGACAATGCCATATGGGGGAATAAGCAGCCTTGGTGGAGTACTGACGTCTCTGAGTGGTTTTCTTGTTTTATTTATTTACATGCCTCTTTCAACATTAACCCAGAATCTCTTAAATCTCAGAATTTGATGACGCAGATTTTTCTATACTTGCAAAATAAGGAGACAAAGCAAACTTAAATAAACCTTAAGTTAGGCTTTTACCTCCAGTATCCTTAATTATTAACCATCTTTACCTCAGAATTCATCTTTCGGTTTGAAAGGCATGTTGTCAGGAAAAAAATCACCAAAATTCGACCATTTATCAGATCCAGGAACTGCAACAATAAAAAGACTTTCAACTTTCAGATGGGCTTCGTACTAAGCACGTGTGACGTTCAATTCCATTGGGAAAACTACAAATTCTGAGCTGAAAATGGTCGGCTGTAATGTAAAACATACTATTCTACATATCTTTTTTGGAAATGTGTCAAAATAAAGGATTTGCACCATTTATAATTGTAAAAAACTAAAAATATTGAGCTCGTTGGTACACAAAAGAAGCCATGACTGAACAATCAAATGACGTGTTTATGTTGAACTTCAGGCAGCGTTTCCACAGAGCAGATAGGAAACGGCAACGTAGCCTGAGAAGAGAATCAAAGCTACTGGATCAATAAAATAAAAGTAGCATGGCTCAGAAACAGAGAACAGAGGAGCAGGTTGTTGGAGACACATTCAGCATGGTGCAACATCTTTCTACAGATGATGAGCAGAGTAGAGAGGAAAACACAGAGTTTGTAGAGGTTGCAAAAATGTAAAGAATCAAATATTTACAGCATATGGAGCCATCTTTTTTTAAAGTTTTGGTAGCCCCTGTAAACGCTTGGATGTTTTGGGTATACATGTTGATTTCATTTTTTTTTTTTAATTTCTGCATAAATTTCTGTTTCCATAGAGGTGCAGGACTTTAGATTGCTGTGAAAAGTGAACCCACTGTGAAGAAAAATGTGACAGAAAGTTACGTTTCTGCAATCGATACGACAGATTTTTCTTAATTTGCAAGATAACGGAATGAGGCACTTAAATAAACCCTTCATTTATAAAAGAGGAACGATTGAAGCGCTTGAGCTGCTTCTGAGTGATTACACTGAGAGGCAACATTCAAATATTTGGTCTAAATTATAAACTACACGACAACAAGAGTTTGAAGTTCAGATAAAATGGCAGTGTTTGGGTGAGGAGGTCAGAGGTGAGAGGTCAGCGGACGGTCCTCACTAGACTGGTGTGAACAGACGAGTGTTTGGGTGTTTTCCTGCTCTGTTCAGGAGGGGGAATGCCCTGCAGATGTTCTTCAGCTTTTGGGAAAGAGAGGAAGACAGAGAGTGATGTCACATGTATAGTATGTGAATCCCACCCACCCTCCTCACCCCCTCCTCACCCTCCTCCCACTCTGTTTTTTCCCTCTCTTACATTTTTGTGGGGGCTCGGTTTCCCTCGTCTCCCTCGTGAGATGACCAGAGGTTCGGTCTTCGCTGGGAGATTCTTTTTTTTTTCTTTTTTGCTCTTCCTCCTCCCATCTGGTTTCCTCTCCCTCCATCCTTCCTCCTCCTCCTCCTCTTCCTCCTCTTCTCGGATCGTTCCTGCAGTAGTGATGAAGACTCTCTTCCACCCGGTGGGAGCTCTGTGGGGTCGCTGAGTGTTTGTGAGTTTGAATGAACGTTTGTGAGGAAGATGTTGAGGCGATGCAGCCCAAGCTCGAGTTGGTTTGAGATGACATCTGTGGAAAGGTAAGGCGATGCTGTGGTGAAGTTTACTGGCTGATATGTAGTGGTTGTAAACACATTCCATCTTTATTTTCCTGCTTTATTTCATCCTGAGTTGCCTTTTTTTTTTAATTAATTGAAAATGAATCAAGAAACTGCTTCACAATTTGATTCTGGTGTGAGTTTTGGACTGTTTATAGGACAGAACATCTTGAAAAGCTCTCAACAGAAAGATGTGGGAGCGGCTAGTTGGGATTTAGTTCACTGGTGATGATGTTTTTTTTAGTTAAATCACAGATCTTCTTATTTGACTAACAAATAAACACATCTCCTAAAGAGGATTAAATATAAAGCAGTAGAGCAGCAACAACCAAAACAAGTATTCATGTCAAATTTGATGATTTGTCGGTTTTATATAATTGGAGTATCTTGTATTTATTGAAATATCTGACTGTTTTTTGGAAAGAGCATCTTGAAAAGCTCATTGTGTTTTAGGAGCAGAAAGATGAGGACAGTGGGAGAGGCTAGTTTGGATTTTGGTTCACTGGTGATGAAACTTTGTGAGTTTGCAGCCTTAAATCCACAGATGAGAGAGTTGCATTACTGTCAGATAACTGTCTACGGGTCATCCCAAAACTGGAGGACATTTGGGCTTCAAAATGCTTCAAAAAATAAACTTTTTATAATTTTTTGCTCCATATTCATCAATAATAGTAGTAGGCTTGGTTGGCTCAGCTTACACATCAATGGTAGCATTTTTATTCCATGTTTTATGTGTTGTTTGCTAACCCTACTCTAATCACAGAAACAGGGTTGCTAATCCATGCGAACGTTAGCTTTGTCTCAGGAAAACTTAAAATAGTTTTCCAATATGTGTATTTTTGTGAAGACTGCCCTTCACTTAAGTCATTTTAGAGAACTTTTTGATCATTTTGGATACATTGTTAGTAATTTTAGACAAACTTTGAGTAATTTAGGACAAAAATTGACTCAGTTTGGACAGGCTTTAGTCCATTTTTGACAAATTTGGAGTCATTTTGGAGATGTTTTTTGTCATTTTAGGCAAGAATTGGGGCATTTCGGACCAATTTGGTTGAAGGAAAACTTAACTCTCTTTTAGAAACATTTTTGATAATTTTGGATACAATTTTAGTCTTTTTTTTTTTTTTTTACACGTTTAGTCCTTTTAGAGATGTTTTTGTCATCTTAGACACATTTTGAGTAATTTAGGACAAATTTTGGTACTTTATTAGGATTTTGTACGTGGATTATTTGAAATGTTGTGGCTGGGACATAAAATGTCATCCAATTCTGGAATGATCCACATATCTCTTTAAGGTACAATACAGACTATTTCATTTCTGCAGCAGCTGGAGCAAAATCATCAAGAATGCATTTCAAATTTGATGATTTGCTTCTTTTCTGTTTGATAACATTTCCATACTGGTGATTTTTGGACAGTTTTTTAGGACAGAACATCTTGAAAAGCTCTCAGTGTTTCACGACAGAAAGATGAGGACTGTGGGAAAATGTGATTTGGGATATTTTTCAACGGTGAAAAATAGTTTTGTTAGTATATCTATCTGTCTGGTTACCTTCAGGTCACAGATTAGAGCTGCCTCCTTGCTTTTATCTACATAACAAATAACCCCAACGATTCCTTTGAAGCAAAAAAGTTTAGATGATTTAGTTTCTGCAGCAGTAAAGGAGCAGCTCTAGATGTGGCTTCAAACAACCAAGACACACATCGTTCAAAATTATCCCAGTGTCTCTTAAACTTCTGAGTTTGATTCCTCTCGTTTTTCTTCCTTTGCAAGGTAAGGGCAGAAGGCACTTAAATTAACCTTAAGCCACGCTTTTTACACCATTAATTATTAACTCTTTAAATGCCAAAAGCCACCAGCAGGTTTGAAAAGCATGTTATTTGTAAAAATAAAAAAATCACCCAAATTACACGATACATCAGAGCCAGAAATTGTAAAAAGTGAAAAAATCCCCAGATTTCCATCTTTCCAACAGTCCTAGAACTAATAATGCATGATGTGTGGGTTTATTGGAAAAAATAACCAAATCTAAGCTTAAAATTGTGAAAATGACCACATTCAAGTTGTTGAAAGATGCATTCAGCATGGTGAAACATCTGTCTACAGCTGATGAACAGAGCAGAGAGGAAACATGGAGATAGTTAAATATCTAATAGTATGTAGAGACAAAATGATCAAAAACAGGACAGATCAGATACAAAATGAGAGCAGGGAGACAAAATAACGAGACAAAATGACCACAATGAGGCAGGAAAAGACAGAAATAAGAAAACTGAGATAGAAAATGTGAGAAATGATGCAATATGAGAAAAATGAGACGCAGAAGGGCAAAAAAACGAGGCATTGATGAGAGAGAAAACTTTAAACAGAGGAGCAAGTTGTTGGAAGACAGACTCTGTTTGCAGGAAAGAACAGTTTGAAAAACTTTGTTGGAATTTAGCTCACTGATGATGAAGGTTTGCTAGTTTGCAGCCTTAAATCCAAAGATGAGAGTCGCATCTCTGCTCTTGTCTGACTATTGCATGAAAGTGTTTCTCAAAAGATTCCTTCAAAGGAAAAAAACACATCAATAATTTTGATTCCTGCAGTAGCTGTAGATGAGGCTGCAAACAACCAAAACAAGGAGCAGAAGCAGAATCATCAAGAATGCATCTCAGATCAGATGATTTGCTTCTTGTCTATTTTAGATCATTTCCGTATTGTTGAGTGTTGGACTGTTTTCAGGAAAGAACAGCTTGAAAATGTCACTTTGGATTCTGGAAAGGCACATTTTTGGACCAAAAGGAACATCAGTCAGTTGAAGCGGCATCAAATATTCCTTATTTGGTAAATTTTACTGCAGGATTTACACTATTATTCAAAAGTTTGGGGTCACACAGACAATTTCATGATTTCCATGAAAGGTAGGAAAGAAAAGGAAAAGAAAAAGGTGTACATGAACTAAAGTTGCTCAATATTAGCTAAAGCTGACTAATCTTAGCCAAAATTGATATAATTAATTAAAGTTATTCTATATTAAAGTTGCTCTAAAAGAGTTGAAGTTGACCTACACTACCGTTCAAAAGTTTTCTAATCATCAATGAGCCTTTCATCACCATTAGCTAACACAATGTAGCATTAGAACACAGCAGTGATGGTTGCTGGAAATGTTCCTCTGTACCCCTATGGAGAAATTCCATCAAAAATCAGTCATTTACCACATTAACAATGTCTACACTGGATTTATCATTCATTTAATGTTATCTTCATTGAAAAAAACATTTTTTCTTTCAAAAATTAGGACAATTCTAAGTGACTCCAAACTTTTTAATGGTAGTGTATGTAGTGACTGTGTGTGTGTGATGTTCGTGTGTGAGTGTGTGAGTGACAGAGTGTGTGAGAGTGAAACCACATGTTGAATGGAAGGGCGAGCAGGGCCGTGTGAAGGTTTGGATCTGCAGCAGAGGGCGGGTGTTAGTGTGCTGTGTGTGTGTGTTAGCGTGTGTGTTGGTGTGCTGTGTGTGTGTTAGCGTGCTGTGTGTGTGTTAGCGTGTGTGTTGGTGTGCTGTGTGTGTGTTAGCGTGTGTGTTGGTGTGCTGTGTGTGTGTTAGCGTGTGTGTTGGTGTGCTGTGTGTGTGTTAGCGTGTGTGTTGGTGTGCTGTGTGTGTGTTAGCGTGTGTGTTGGTGTGCTGTGTGTGTGTTAACGTGTGTGTTAGTGTGCTGTGTGTGTGTTAGTGTGTGTGTTGGTGTGCGCGTGTGGACAGGATGAAGCGTGACATGGAGGTGTTTACGTGTGCATGTGTTTGTGTGGGTGTTACAGAGGGCTGCTGCAGGTCACATTTTTCCAGCGATGGGACTCTTCTGCTCCCCAGCTCCCATCTAAGACACTTTTATTCTGACATCCGGTCGGTGGACGAAGCCAGATTTCTCCTCGCTGTCGCTGTCGTCTTTCGACAGACTGAGAGAATGTTTGAGGAGCTCATCAGTGTAACATGAAAGAAACCTGAAGAAAGCCACAACATACAGAAAACACATAATAATGCACCTGAACCTGAGCTTCAAGGTGATTTTTTTAAAAAAAAACAGGAAAGTTAAAAGCAAAACTGTAAAACCTGACACTGATAAACTGTAAAAAAAAAAAAAAAAAAAAGATGGTGTCAAACCTGACTGTAAAGCTCTAGCACGCTGGGAAAAGAAATAAAAATATGATAAAAATACAAAAAAGTATATTGCGAGGCCTGGATCAGTGCTGATCATTAATGGGACATCCCCACTATTCTCATTTACAGTTTTATTCCAGTTTTTCATTCAGAGTTTCATTTGAATTAAACTAGATTAACATTTTTAATTACAGTATAGCACTGTAAGCCTTTTCTTTCCCCGCACCAAAAGCAATAAGCTGCTCATTTGTCCTTCAATATGTTTTTTAATTGGTGAAGGTTTACTCATTAAAAGTGGCAATTCCACATTTGTTCATGTTCTGTAATTCTGTATATATATTGCCCTTTTTGTAAACTTACTGGGAAACCAACAACATAACTTTGTGTTGATAAGAAACATCCAGAATATGGATAAATGGTTAATATTAAGGATTTTTTTTTTTGTTATTCCAAGCAACCTTTTAACAGTTAGTGTTGGGATTAGGTCTTATTTTTTGGACCCAAGCTTAAAACGGAACTTCTGTTTTTTTCAACCTGGGGTCTGTTTCCATATGTAATTTCATACATGTGAGTGATGGAGAAATGAATTTTCGACAGAAAACAAACAGAAAAAGCACGTTAGGGCGGACTTTGACACGGGGGGGCCAGCTGCCCCATACTTTTCGCTAGCTGAGCTGCGAGCTGAGCTGCTAAGCTGCCTGCCTGGCTAAATACTGGAGCTATGTCGAAAATTCATTTCTCCATCACTCACATGTATGAAATTACATATGGAAACAGACCCCAGGTTGAAAAAAACAGAAGTTCCCCTTTAAGTAAAAGTAACACTACAGCAAATATATCTCCATTATAAGGAAACGTACTGCATGAGAAGTAAAAGAACAAAAAATGAGGTGTCCCTTTGACTGATATATTCATATATGTTTGATTATTAATAAGTGCATTACTCTTGCAGCTGCTGCAGGTTTGAACTACTTTCTGTCCAGTTTTTATATTCAGGGACAGACGATAAATCCAAAGGCTCCAAACATGAGTCATGGGAAGAGAAAGAAAAAGAAAAACTCAGATGCACAAATCTGTTCCCAGTTTTTGGACTTGACTGTTGGATCATTCAAACGTTTATTGAAATGAAACCATGTGTGAAATTTCGAGGGGAAAAAAAAATCACTTTTTGGTGGAGCTGAAATGTGGATCAACTTTGTGAAAGAAGCCAGGCCTGGAAAACCCTGGTTTAATCTTTAATATGTGTTTTATTCTAACAGCTTTTTATGCAGTCTTTTGTCATCTTAAAGATACTTTAAGTTGTTAAGATTAATGCAGGAGAGTAGAAAGCATAACACACTGCCTGTCCAAAACAGTTGCCCACTCTAGTACTTCACTGGACCACCTTTATCTCTGAGAACTACACACATTTGCCTTAGCATTGTTCCAATAAGCTTCTGCAATGTCACAGCATTTATTTCTGTCCAGAGTTGCAACAATTTTCTACCAAGATCTTATATTGATGATGGGAGAGTCGGACAAAGTCTTCTCCAGAACATCCCAAATATTCTCAGTGGTTCTAAGGTCTGGACTCTGTGGAGGACAATCCATCTCATGCTCCCTGATCCACTCATTCTCAATGTGAGCCCCATGAATCCTGGCATCATCATCTTGGAACGTGCCCATGCCATCAGGGAAGAAAAACTCCATTGATGGAAAGACCTGCTCATTCAGTATCTTCAGGTATCAGCTGACCTCTTTCTCTGGGAACATAATGTTGGTGAACCTGATCAACCCCAGATCATAACTCTAACCCCCACAGGCTGGTAGACACTAGCCATGATGAGTTCATCACTTCATCCACCTCTCTTCTTACCCTGATGCCCCCATCACTCTGGAACAGGGTGAATCTGGACTTATCAGACCACATGACCTTCTTCCAATCTTTATGCTCCACAGCAAACTGAAGCCTTTTATTCTGATTAGCCTCACTGATCAGTGGTTTTCTTAGAGCTACAGCTGCTTAGTCCCAATCCTTTGAGTTCCCTTCACATTGTGAGTGTGTAAATGCTCTTACTTTCACTATTAAACATAGTCGTGAGTTCTACTGTTGATTTCCTATGATCATCTAAGAGTTTGTTCCTCAAAGATGATGGTTCTCCACTATCCTTCAGGTTTTAATAATTCGTTGGACAGAAACTACTAATCTGAATTTAGTAGTTTCAAAAATCTCCTTAGTTATTTTCTTTGCTGATGCAGGCCAATAATTTGAACCTTTTGAGACAGATTAACATCCTTTCCATGACCACAGGATATGTCTTCCAACATGGTTGTTTAAGAAATGAGAAGCTCCTCACTGCATCAGCTAGGGTTAAAGAAATTGTTGCAGCTGAAATGTATTCACTGCAGTAATAATCCAATGGAGGGCTCTTACCTGTTTCCTCAGTTAAATCCAAGTGGCGACTTTTTTTTGGACAGGCAGTGTATTTCCCACTGGAATGCACTCAAGCATAGCATTAGAGTTACTTTCCAGCTCTGCACATTTGCTTTTCATACTTCTTTCCTTATTTTTTGGCTGCAGGGGGATTATATTTTAGATTTGTGTGTTATTTCTTCCCTTTGTGGGATCCTTCCTGCCTTTTCCCTCCACTCTGACAGATGTCAACTTGCTCTGGCAGCCACTTCTGACTAATTAAATTCAAAGAAGTCGCTCTTAATATTCTTCCTTTCTGTTCGGTTCCTTTTGAAGCACAATCTAATTAACACACAATAGGAGATCTTCCTTGGCAGAGACGTGAGTGTGACACCGATCCTTCTAATCCACTCAGAGTTGTGAGGACTTATTGATCGCCGGTGCCACTCAGGGCCTGTGAAGCTGAGCGATCGGATCAGATTGCACTAAATCGCCTCTCTCCCCTCTGTCTGCTGTCTTATGAATGTGCTCATTGTCGATTTTGTGTGAAAATATTTCCAAAAGAGGACATTGTCTGTGAGTTAAAAGAAGCTCTTCCCTGTTTCCAACACCAGCAGGCTTATCTGTGAAACACAGGATTGAGCTTCATGTAATCTCAGAGCTAATAATCTCTGGACATGACAGACCGGCTTTGTTTACACTGTGACTCTCCAGCAGTCTCACAAACAGCTCAGCCGAGCCAGGACAGCTTGCTTCAAAATATCATCAGCTTTCTGCCTTTTATTAGGCGGTGCTTTTAAATATCACACACAAATTACAGTGTTCTGCTGCTGAATGTTCATAAAACAGACAGTAACGCTGTGAATCCAACAAGTACAGGTGTGTAAATCATACTGGAAACAGTGGCGGAGCTTCCATGGGGGCACAGGGGGCAGTGGCCCCCCCGTGATCTGACTGGCCACCCCATGTGCCAGCCCAAAATTTTTGTAGGAAATTTACATTACTGATACTCCCATTTCCGACGCTCCTGAACGCAAATCTGTTGTCCGACTGCACCTGAATGCATCAATGACATAAGTTTGATCTTTTGATTATATTTCGTTGGGATTTCGAGAAGCTTTGAAGATGTTTCCTGACGCCAGAGGAGAAGACGAGCAGCTTTGTACCTTTGCGGTAAGAAGACTGTGGCCGTTTCTCAGTACGTAACTGTCCGTACCTGGTTCTCACGTACTCGCGAAACGTCATCATCAAGACTGCATCAGACCAGACTAGTGTGCACAGATATGAATCAGTCGATAGGACCATAGATATGAATCAATAGATAGGACCATAGGTTTGAATCAGTAGAAAGATATTTATCTCTGGCTGCAGCTCCCAGTGTACAGGAGGATTTTATTATAGGAAGTCAGACACAGTCACAGAGAGAAACATTAGACCTCATACTGAAACGGAGCTACAGCTCTGTGTCTTGTAGAAGATTTATTTTCAAAGCTACATGTATGACGATAATAATCCATGTCAGACCAGACCTCATTAGTACTTCCACTAGGTTGGCTAACTTCCGGCCACTCCAGGGATGCTGTTGTCGGTTTTGTAGCCAGAATATGGATTAATTTTTTGTTTGGGCTCGACAAAGGCGATAACAAAAATATTCAGAGCAAATGGAGCAGCTAGCTAATGCTTATTACAGTTTGTTTACATTTAGAAATGGATTTCCCTTTAATGATGTTCAAATCTTTGAGTGTTTTTTTGATGTAGGTTTCTAAATGTTTTCTGACACTCGGCCCCAAAGATTAAAACCTTCTACGGCTCACAAGATGCAACAATTCACACATTATCAACTATCTTTCTGACTAAACTAAGAAAAAAAGTGAAAAACTGTCTGATTCCTGCATCGTGAATGTAAATCTTTTTGGTTTTATGACAGTAAACTGAATATATTTGGATTTGACATTTTATAAAACAAAACAAGAAATGAATTACTGGAGAAAACAATCAACAGATGAATGGACGAAGAAAATGTGTTTTCCAACATATATGTCTGAATTCCTCCAACATTACAAGATACATACAATTTACATTAAATTTTATTTATAGAACGCCAATTACAGGTCAAATTGTCTCAAGACGCTTTATTTTAAGTATTTTTGTCATATTTAAAATATGACAAAGTAAGAAATTTAAACCTCTTGACTAATCCAATTTATTGTTTGGTTTTTAAGAGACTAATGGACAATTAAAATAACTTTCTCCACTAACACTAATAAACATGAGGTCAAATAGAAGGAACAGTTTTAAATCCTGCAGTCCCATGACGACAAGAATAAAGTTTGTCAACTAAAACTAAATCTGCTGCTGGATTCCATTAAAGTCTTAATAAATGATAGTAAAGTGTGATACTAAAGGTTTGTGGTGCTAAAAATCTCAAAGTAAAGATATCAAGTTGAACATCTGGATGGAGGCTGATAAAAGTTGACCTCCCTTCATTTCTCTAGAGCCAACTCCATGGATTTTAGGGATGCTGGTTAAAGACCTGCTCTTCTAGTCTTCTTCCTTCTAGTCGCTGTAAAAAGTCACTCCATCCTCGCCAACTTCAACACCTCTTCATGACAACTTGTTCTGCCTCTGACCTGGTGGAAACTCCAGAAACTCGGGAAAACCCGTCGAGACTCGGATTTTCGAAAAACTCGTCGGGCGGGGGAAGGTGTGGTGGGCGGTGGGGGAGTAGAGGGGGGAAGTGGGGGAGTAGAGGGGGGAGACTGTCACCCACCTCTCCACCTACACTCCGCTTTGGCTCCGCCCATGTGGTCACTTTATTAGGAACAGAAACTATGATGTCAAAGGGACGACGAATGTCTTTTGTTTTATCTAATCTGTAGCTCAGTGAGCTAAGGGTTTGCCTATGGAGCTGTAGGTTGCTGGTTCAAGACTAGACCCTGCTTAAATTTTCTGAAAAACTTAGACAAAGACAAAAAAACTACCAGTGGTGGGTCTTGATCCTGCTGCCTTCCACTTGGTAGTCTCTCTTCTTACCCCCTAAGCTACTTGCTCAGATACTAATCCTTCTTTTTTGGTTGATGCTACGGGTACGGACATCTGTACTAGAGGTACGGACCCGTTAAGGTCACTGAAGAGCTGGCGCCGGTTAACTACTATTTGCTGCACATTACAGGCAGTTTATATGAATGACTTTGACGGCGAACATTGTATAATTTAACCAAAAATACACCGTCTCCTCTCACACTTTAGACATTGCAGTTTTTACGCTTTTAGACGCCGTATATAAATTGTTTGAAGTCCAGTTCCTATTAAGTAGTTTACCGCGTTCAGCGGTGGAAGCGGCTGACGAACTCCATTGCAAATGTTCCCATTTAATTTCGGACGCTAATTTACAAGATAAAGTTAAGGATGTCGAATATGAAACAAACACTCGTGAATGGTGAGGAGCAGCTCTTTAATTCGGCATGAATTAAAAAAAACCCACAAACTCGATTTACTGTGATATTGTGAGATTTGTTTGTGGTTATGTAACTTAGTCATTCAACAGAGTCCGCTAACATTAAAGTGACTGACGTGCAGTGTCTGTGTTGACAGACGTAGAAAATACGTCATGGTTTTGTTTAGGTTGTTATTATGTAATAGTCTGTCGCTACTTTTGAAGGTAAAAAAATACTTGTAGTTTGCTGGCTGTTAGTTCTGCCATTTGTTTTGTTTGCTGTTTGTGCTTTATTAGAACAGGGTCACGTGAATAAAAAGTTTTGCTATTTTTAATAGTAGTGCTGATTTCAACCCCCAAATCGCTGTCCGTGAAAAAGTCAGATAATGATATTTATAAGACATTATGCATGATAGAAAAGAGAACAGCAGATGACTGACATGACAGACTCGGCACGCAGATTCACCTCGAATCACGGAAGCGCCTTCATCACTCAGATTACCAAACCGGCTCATTAATATTTATGTACGTCGGATTACCAGCCAATCACAAGCGTGTTCATCAGCCGGCTCATTAATATTCATGTACATCTCATTAATATTTATGAGAAGGGAAAGTGCCGTATCCGTAGGCCACAGGCTACGGGTACGGGTCCGTATCTGTAGACACTACCTTCTTTTTTTGGCGTATATGTCATCTATTTTTTGTCATTTTTGAGGTTTTTTTTTAACTCGAGTCTCGTTTCGACCGTTTTTCTCAGGAGGTTGGACTTCAGCCTTTGTGCTGGAGGGTTGAACCCTCAGTTCCAAGACTTTCAAAAGCCTCCACACCTCCCAAGTCCTCAGGACCTGAGCTTTCAACAGTCTGAGGGCTGAAATTTTCTAAGTCCCACAGTAGATCTCTGTTAGTTTGAACCTTTAGACCAGTGTTCGGCAATTGGCGGCCCGCGGGCCAAAACTGGCCCGTCAGGAATAATATCTGGCCCGCCAGATGATTTTGAAAATTTGATTTATTTTTTCAATGTTTGAGATTATTAAAAATGAAGAATCGATCGCACCCATATACCGTGTTTCCACCCGCTGGCTCCAGGAGCTAGTGCTAGTTCAGAGCTATTTCCGCGTTCGTGCTACTGGTCAGGCAGTTGTACCAGCCAGATTTCACTGAGCAACAGTGTGTTCAAAACATGTGTGTGTCTCGGGAGTCAATTTTAATACATCTGTGATCAAAATTGAGACGTGTGTCCCAAGCAGCGGCGATCAGCCCCCCCCCCCCTGCTCGCGGAATCGGAGCGCACCCCCCCGCAGGTTGGCCCGCTGTTCGATTGTTTACACAAATTTTGGCCCGAAGCCACATCTAATTGCCGACCCCTGCTTTAGACAGTCTGAGGACTGAAGTTTTAAAAGTTTCTCAGTACTTCTGTGCTAGTTTGAACTTTGTGGTTAACAGAAGCCTTAAAACTTGTGACCATGAGTCTTGATTTCACATTCAGACCATCCATCTGAGTTCTTCTCAGACCTTCACCTGTGGGTTCTTTAGAAATCCTGAACAAACTTTGATTCTCTTCACTGAACAGTAAAGTTTGTGGAGATCAGAAGGTAACATTAGTTTGATCGATGCCTAGTAGACTTTATCTGGAAAGCAGTTTTCTGAAATGAGCTCTTAGTAAATCTGTCCACAGTCAAACCAAGAACACAGAAAGAGGAAATGTTTGAAGAAACAACTTAATGTTTTCATTTCAGACTAGAAAACGCTTTAAGACCTTTATCTGTTTTTGCTCTATTTCATCGTTTTATCGTCTCTTCTGTTTAATTTGATCTTCTAAAGGCTAACTGGTGTCTTTTCAAATGTTTTGTCTTTAGTTTGATTCTTCTTAAATGTTTAGTTTTGCTCTTTTCTCACCTTTTATTCTTTTCTAATGTCTGATTTGATTTTGAAATGTTTTGTCTTTTTAAAGGTTAAATAATCTAATTACCGTATTTTCACGACCAAAAGGCGCACTGTACCAAAAGGCGCAGTCTCAGTTATGTGTGCCATTACTGTATTTAACACACACATAAGGCGCACCTGATTATATGGCGAGGGTTTTATATACAATCCACGCCCACACTTCCCCCTTTAACGTTCTCATGGTGTCCTCTACTACGTCGGCCTTACAACAACAACACACACACAAGCATACAAGTGTGCGTATTTAAAAATAGAGCGGGAGCAAAACTGAGTTTGGTTGTGCTTTATTTAAGTATTGATTACAGAGTACTAACATTTTTTAATCATCAATAGTCGCGGGCATGGTAAAACACAGATAAAACAAGCACACAAGTGTGCGTATTTAAAAATAGAGCAGGAGCAAAACTGAGTTTGGTTGTGCTTTATTTAAGTATTGATTACAGAGTACTAACATTTTTTTAATCATCAATAGTCGCGGGCATGGTAAAACACAGATAAAACAAGCACACAAGTGTGCGTATTTAAAAATAGAGCCGGAGCAAAACTGAGTTTGGTTGTGCTTTATTTAAGTATTGATTACAAAGTACTAACATTTTTTTAATCATCAATAGTCGCGGGCATGGTAAAACACACGGATTAAACAAGCACACAAGTGTGCGTATTTAAAAATAGAGCGGGAGCAAAACTGAGTTTGGTATTCACATTTTTTTTTTACCGGTAATCGTCATCAATCAAACCCATGGAAGTCCTCATCCTCTGTTTCTGAATTGAACAGCTGCGCTAAACCTCCATCAAGCATGCCAGGCTCACTTTCTTCACTCTCAGAGTCACTTTCCGTGCCGTGCGGCGCCTCGGAAATGATGCCGGCTTTTGCGAAAGCTCGAACAACAGTGCCAGCAGACACGTTAGCCCAAGCATCTACAGTCCATTGGCAAATTGTGGCGTAACTCGCCCGGAGCTGCCTTCCACTCTTAGTGAAACTGTGGTCTCCATCGGTCATCCATCGCTCCCACGCCGCTCGCAGCCTTACTTTGAACGGCCGGTTCACACCGATGTCCAGCGGTTGGAGTTCCTTTGTCAGGCCTCCCGGAATGACAGCAAGCTCAGAGTTCATTTGCTTCACTTGTTTTTTCACATTGGCTGTGAGATGGGCACGCATAGAGTCACAGATCAATAGCGATGGTGATGCGTGGAAAAAACCACCTGGTCTACGTCCGCCTTACAACAACAACACACAGGACGCACTGCACCATAGGGCGCGCCGCACAATTTGAAGAAAATCTAAGACTTTTATGTGCGCCTTATAGTCGTGAAAATACGGTAAATGTTTTGTATTTTTAAAAACATGTTTAATACTCTTCTTGTTTAATTGTAGTTTTTCAATGTTTTATCTAAAATATTTCATCTTTAATGTTTAATATTTTTGTTTAAAAATGTTTTTTAATTTCATAATTACATGTTTTGTATCTTCTGTTTAATTATGATTAAATATTTTGTCTGTTTAATATAATTTAATTGTATTTAATGTTTAATTTTAAGTTTTGTATTAAATGTTTTCTTCCTTTAATTGCTTTTTTAAAATGTAAAACACATTTAAACACATTAAAGAGGATTTTACTGCTGGTAGTGATGTTACGCTCGAGCCAGTTTGCTCGACACAGTGCCGAGCTTTTGAAGCGAAAGTGTTCCGAGACGGTGTTTCGATCCCTGCTTCCGCACGCCCACAATCACGTGACTATCGAGAGCAAGGCCTCGTTATGTCACATCGCGTGTCGCGGTGCTTCGTGTGAACTTTGAAGGGGTCGGACATTTCAATCTGTCCAGGTCTTAAAAGGCAAAGGGGTTTGATTCACTCCTCAAATTGTGGGTTTTTGAGAGGAGGAGATCACGCTAGCGCATTTGCCATTTGTCATTTTGAGAGAAGTTAAGGAGGGTATACATTTAGTTAGAATTTAGTTTAGATATATCTAGTTGCATTTCATACATTAAATAACACACAGATACATATGCATAGATTCATTCATACACACATAGATTCACACATACACAACACACATTCATTCATAGAAACACACTACACATATATTCACACAAACATACATATATAACGTTTTAAAACATTTATTGCAAGTACAAAGCAGTGTGAGACAAGCAGTCCTGAGGCCTTTTCATTTTTTTCCACTTGGATGCAGTTCTGACACAGGACCAGCAGATGTCACTCTTCTGGTTGTGTCAAATGCTTCGAAGCAATGTGTCATTCTTGAAGCAGATGTGTCAAAGTGGTTCACTGCTTCATGAAGCTTCGATTTCACCATCACTAACTGCTGGAAGCTGCAAGCCAATACCGAAAGAACAAACTAAAGCCGAACCCGGTTCAGTGAAGAGAAGCAGAAGAAATGTTTGACTGCAGACATAAAGCAGGAAGACACTGAGCTGCTCAGGTGTTCCTGATGACACCAAGCAGCCACCTGGACAGCCAATAGGAACACAGCTTACCTAAACTTAGATACCTGAAATCTCTGAGTTTTCACACAAAGAACGCCTAAACATGTCAAACTGGTTCCATAGTAGAACCTTCACTGTAAAAACGTCATAGTATGGTGTGTTGCTCAAAAACATTACAACGAGCTGTCTAGGGTCACAACACAAAAACAGGACAAACGCTGGTTTCCAGGGGGTTAGGAGGCTATTTATTAGAAAGAGTAAGTTTACAACAACACAACATGTGAGCAGAAAAATCACAAAGTCTGTCTTTAGTTCAGCTGACAATATGAGTTTTTGTCTTTTTTATTGACCAAATGTTTCAGGAAGTAGATGAAGAATAAATAAAGCTCTCATGTAGAAGTCCAACTTATTTTGGATCCTTGTGGACAGTTTAATCTTAGAGCTTGTAAAGCTGTTGAGTTTTTAGAGTCACATGGATTGTTTTGACATTTAAGGTTCCACGGCAATGGTCCCACCAAGTTTGAGGTCAATCGGGTGAACAGTTGTCAAGAAAACTAAAGAGCACACATACACACACACACACAAAATTCTTTATTTGTGAGATGAAGAAAGTTTAAGGAGTTCCTACCCTACTTTTCCACCAACTTTCATGAATTTCAGCCTGGTAGTTTTTGCGTCATCAAGAACACTAGACATAGTGTATATACCACAATAAATAAACATTAGATATTAAGTTGAAACACGAATAAGTCATGCGATTGCATCTGTTAGAGATGTTTTGTCCCAAAGTCAGCACAAAGACAAAGCTGCTGGTGTAATATTATAATGTATGGACTGAATTCAGCCTTGACCTTCATCAGTGTTAGCTTTGTTTTCATTATTATGAAAAGAAACCGCCATGATTTAATTTACATGCATTAGCGCACAGCAAATTTCCATCTTGAATATTTTCCTCACATTACAAAACACAAGGGAGTCTCTGGAGAGGCTTCGCTCTAATGCGCTGTAATGCATGCTGGGAAAGTGTGCTAATATGCTAGTTTTGTTTTCTAAGAGTTGAGTGAACTCTCAGCTGTACGTTCTAGTCGAAACACCCCGAGTTAGATGGAAGCGAACAAGTAAAAACTTCTTTTAATGTTCATTTTTGCAGAGTTACCGAACCAGCTGTCAGTCTAACACAAGCAACCTTTTCCTTTCCATGACCGCTTTGTTTGTTTGTGTTGCAGGAATTCAAGAATGTGGATGGGGAGGAGTACCACGCAGACATGTCCACCTTGGCCTCGCCGGCCTCCCAGGGCAGCCCGGACGTCTACATCCTGCCGCTTACCGAGGTTTCCCTGCCAGTCGCCAAGCAACCAGCTCGATCAGGTGAGTCTGACTTCATAAACTCTGTTGGTTCTTCATACAGATCCATCTACTGCAGCCAGTCGAGTTTTATTATGTAGGGAAGTCCTCCACTCTCAACATCACACAAATGGGAAGCTCTCACTCAAATTCACTCAAATGTAGATGATATTTCTTTATTTTCAGTGATGCAGTGTTAAAAAATGTATTCTGAGAATTGTACGGACAATTTTAAAGAGCTTCATTCTTCTGCTTTTGGAGGTTTTTCAGTTCCTTAATTGGAATTTATAACTGTTCTTTGTGCATGTAGCTGGTCTGCAAAGTTACACCAAAAAGAATTTTCTTCTCATGATGTAAATCCTGCTTTTTACCTGCACGAAACACCTTGTTTAACATCCGGGTTTTTCTTCTGTGACTTATCGATGTCATCGTGTAACTCATTTGCATAACTACCAGTTTGTTTGGTTCTTAAATTAAAAGCTATGTCTTTATACTCACAAATCTGATGTTATAGTACCAAATCGACGTTGCCTTCTCAGTTGACAACACTTTTATGCGAGTGTAGAAGTCTTTTTTGTTTTGTTTTGGGGTTTTTTGCAAAATTGAGCACGAGTTTTGTTTAAATTTTCTAATAAAAAATGTGTGTAAAATATGTTGAAATCGTAAAGTTATGTTAACTGAAATTTAGAATACTTGCAGGATCTCGCCATTCTTTATTCACGCTTTTTATTAATACTTGTTTAGTCCCTCTTAAAAATGCAACTGTTGGAACCTTGTCGATTTCTTGGCCACAGGTTGGTGCTTTTTCTCGCTAAAATCTTGACCAAGCTGCTTTTGTTTTGTCTATAGCAGTCCTTTCCAGTGAATACAGAGTACCAAACTATTGATTTCAGTCTAAAATACTCCCACACATTCAATAATCACATTGGTGAGTTTTATTCCTTCTTTGCAACACACCATAGTCCTCATTAATTACATCATGTCACAGAGTCGCCCATCTTTACCATAGTCACCGACTGCAGTTTGATGTTTTTGTTTTTCTTGGGAACAGTTTATCCAAATGGCTTCAAAATCTACACTGCATTTACAAGGTTCCACAGCAATAGTCCCACCAAGTTTGAGATCGATTCGGTGAATAGTTGTCAGGAAAGCTAAAGAACACACACACACACACCCACCCACAAATTGTCATTTATTAGTGAGATCAGAAAAGCTTAAGGAGTTCATGCTCGACTTTTCCACCAACTTTTATGAAATTCAGTCTGGCAGTTTTTGCATCTTCAAGAACAGTCAACATTGTGTATATACCAGAATAAATAAACATTAGATATTAAGTTCAACCACGAAAAACTCATGTGATTGCTGCACAAGGACAAAGCTGCTGGTGTCATATTGTAATGCAAGGACTGAATGATCAGCTGCAGCCTTCATCACTGTTACCAAGTTCGAGGTCGATCAAATGAACAGTTGTCAAGAAAACTGAAGAACAGACACACACACATAGATGATTCTTCATTTATTAGTGATGCTATCACTTTTGACAGGCTCGTTCGTGCCTTCTAACTCACACATGTCGTCCTTCGTTGATGCAAACCTCGCTGAAGCTTTGCAGAAGTGCCAGAGTGTTACGTTTGCAGGGTGTGAGAGTGAGAGTGAGAGTGAGGAGAGTTGTGTGTCCCTGGAGTGAACGCCGCCCTGACAACGGCCTCGGTCAGCCGGGCCTCCACCTATCCCACAATCCCTCGCTGCAGGTCCCAGCAGAATGAACTCTTTAACTTTCTCCCACAAACATCTGCCCGTTGCGTAATCGCGTCCAGGCGGCCAGCCTACGCTGCTGTTTGTCGGTATGCGAGGCATGCGGGAGCACAAAACCCCAGTGAGAGTATTCCTGCTTCGCTCTTTCTTTCTGTAGCGTCTGCTGCTGTGTGACAATAGTCCTCGTTGTGCGTTGATGGATCCGATGCTGCCCGATAAACTTACCGGAGTGTGGTGAGACATAACGGATCTGACCCGCTCAAACAGATGCAAATGTGCAAAACTTAAAGGGCTTTTTCACCAGAATCACAAAGAACATGCTCTCTGTCTTATTCCTGCAGATTGCTTTTATTTCAACTGAAGGAGGTCAAAGCGAGAAATGTTACTAGAATTTCATCTGTGGTGCTACATCTGTTAAGAAAACCAATGAAATCGTTTCTGGTGGGAGAAGTTTCAAACCAAAAAAAGGATTATTTTCACAAAGATGGCTGTAAAATAGTTTTTTATAGGCTTTTCTTGTGTGTCCGCCAAGAAAACAACCGGACTTGTGTGGTTAGAATTCACACGAGGGTATTTTAACCGAAACCATGATCTTTTTTAAACTTAGCCAGGGAGTTTTGTAGCACAAATAAAAGCAAAATGTGACAGAAAACACCGCAAAGTGTAAAAACAAAAGGTCCCACACTGGATTCCAACTCCAGCCTCCATGGAGTTTGGTAAATCCCACCAACACCTCTTTATTGTTCCTGTTTTCATGCCAAAAACAAAGCAAACGCTCAAGTTATGCAGTGTGGATGTAGGCGAATAAAGGCAAGTGCATTTTATATATCACATTTAAAACACAATGCAATTCTAATTTCAATGAAAAGGACATTAAAGTGTTTAAAAAGAAGGAAAAGCTGCCTAAAACTGCATGGATGCAACCAAACTTTAATATATTACTCAATCTTTGTTTTGTTTTTTTTCCAATAATGTGTCACCTTCACCGCATTGTTCCTCCAAAAGTAAGGATTTTTGGATTTGCGCACGTGAAATAGTCTTGAAATAGTGTAAAAATGTTGATATTACAATGTTAAAAACTACCTTTTAGATGCATAAACGCAATCTCCTCATCAAATTCAACAAAGATTACTCTATTTTTGTTTTTTCTTGTCGAATAATGTATCATGTTTATATCATTTTTCCTCCAAATGTAAGGATTTGTACATTTACACAAGTGAAATTGTCATGAAAAAGTGTGAAAATGCTGAAAACACACTCTTTTACAATCTTAAAAACAATCTGTAAGCTGTTTGAGACACACAACCACAATCTCCTTGTCAAATTCAACAAATATTACCGTATTTTGTTTGTTTTTTGTCCAATAATGTATCATTTTTGCCTCTTTGTTCCACCAGAAATTTTTGAAATGTGTTAGAATAACACAGCAAAGTGTAAAAACAAAAAGATCTCACAGTGGATTCCAACTCCAACCTCCTTGGTATTTGGTTAATCCCACAAACACCTCCTTATTGTTGTTGTTTCAATGCCAAAAACAAAACAAACTTGCAAGTTACACAATGTGGATGCAGGCGAATCAAGGCAAGTAGTGCATTGTAGTGTTTAAAAGGAAGAAAAAGCTGCTTAAAACTGCATAGACACAACCAAACTTTAATAAAAACAAAAGAAAAATAACAGATTTAAAGATGAAGTCAGAAAAGAAAGAATAACAATGGGACAGATTTAATAACAGCACACTCAAATTTTAACCAGAGTTTATAGAATATGGAAAAATTGCACATGTACACCCCTGTCAAAAGTTTTGAGACACTTTCCTTTTTAAATAAATTAGAACCCGTCTCAAAACTTTTGACAGGGGGTGTATTAACTCTCTGAATCACAAAAGCTGCCTGTAGGATTTAAAATCTTTTTTAAAAATGCCAAAATTACACCATTTTTTGGAGACAGAAACTGTAAAAACATAATAAAATGTCAGATTCTTTGTTTTCCCACGGTCATGAACTAATCGTATGTGAAATCTAAGCTTTAAAACGTGACTTTATTTGATGTGACTCATTTAAAAAGTCATAAAAAAAACAGATTCTATTAAAAACAAAATAAAATTCTGCACTCAGCTGCGACTGACAAAAATTTCAAAACTGCTCGGCTGAGCTGCAGGCTGTGTAATCACTGAGAAATGCGGAGAAAACAAATTATAAATGTAAGCAGTAGAATATGCAGAGAAAAAAGGATGTTTTTTTTTCTGGTATTGGTAGCATCTGTCCAGTGTTTTTTTTTTTTTTTTTTTTTTTTGCAATCTTTGCAAAATAAATACTTAAAGAAATCCAACTTTTGTATGATTTATGAAATTCTACATTCTCTCTGCTTCTTACAAAGGTTGTGTTGTTTCCAAGGAGGAAAATCTAGCAAATTTACGGCCTTTTTTGTGTGAAACAAATACATTTTTTGTGTAGCTGTCGCACATTTTTGTCTGCATTGTTCCCCAAACCCCCAGTTATTATCACTCAGTCTATCTGTGTTCACCACTCGGGATAAGTGGGAAAACATTTTCTCGCTGTGGTGTGATTTGGGTGAGCTGACCCTTTAACACGTGTTGTCCTCGGTGGATAATAGAAACCATATGACTGCTCGTGTAGCGGCATTCAGGGATTCATTACTGCACCTTCAGGACGGCCTCGCCCGCTGACATCATGAGAGGATATTGATTCTTGGGTTTAAGGAGACACGTCTTTTCTCGGAATCTTGTCCATTTCCTTCTTGTTTATCCTGCGACCTTTTCAAGCTCAAGTTTATTTGTATACCTTCACTCAAATGCAGCTTAAAGTGCTACAACAGGATGATAAAATATTAAAACTGCAAAGCTTAACGTTCTGCAACAGAGTGGAGGAAAGAATACAGTGGAGAACTAAAGCTCTCAGGGTCATTCCACAATTGGGACATTTGGGCTTCCAATGTTTGAAAAATAAACCTTCTCTTTTCCAGTTTTCTGCTCCATATTCATCAATAATAGTAATAAACTATCAAAGGATTGATTGGCTTCGCTTACACATCAATGGCAGCATTTTTATTCCATGTTTTATGTGTTGTTTGCTAACCCTACACTAATCACAGTAACAGGGTTGCTAATCCATGCTAATGTTAGCTTTGTCTCAGCAGTAGAAGCTAGATATTTGGCTAGCTGTTACTGCTGACCAAGAGGACAAACTGACTGATGGAAAACAGTCCAAAGAATGAGTCTGATCCTGATAATATGAGGTAGACTCAGACATTCAATCAAGGCTGACAATGTGAGGAAAATATGAAAAATAGAAGAGAGGACATAGCTTTGCTCTACCCACTCTTTAGGAAAACTGTTAGATGATGTAAACGACAAAAACAAGACACAAAACGACAGAAACAAAACAGAAAACAGCAAAAACAAGACATAAAATGACAAAAGCCTGACAAAATGACAGAGACTAAACAGAAAACAACAAAAAGAAGACACAAAACAACAAACAGGACACAAAATGACAAAAACAAAACACAAAGCAACAGAAACAATACACAAAATACAAAAATAAGACATAAAACGACAAAAACAAGACAAAACGACAAAAATGAGACACAAAAACACGAAATATGACAAAAATGAGACACGAAAACAAGAAATAAAATGACAAAAACAAGACACAAAAGGATAAAAAAAAGACACAAAACGACAAACATCATCAACAGGGTTGTTGTGAGACACGCGTTCCATGCATGATAATTGTTGTTTAAGATATTATGTTGATTAAAAAAACGTTCCAATAATTACAAGAGTCATCAATGAAAAAATAATACCAAAAAAGGAGATTTAAATTTCATTTTAACTGTTTTATTTAAGATTCAATTTCAGGGGGGTGGAAGAAAAATGTCATTTTAGGAGGAACTCCAGACTTATTCGGTATTTTAAAAAAGTATTTTCAAACATTCTTTTCTCCTAACAACTGCATGTTTTAGAATTTTCTGCATGGATAATTTGAAATTTGATGGGTGGGACGTAAAATGTCCTCCAATTTTGGAATGACCCCTAAAACAAAAAATCTTTTATTTTATGAGAACAGAAAGGCCTGGAGGTGGCATTTGGACACAGATTAGCAGCTGGAGTAGAACCTGTCAGCTGTAAATGCAGCTGCTTTTGGCCAAAGTTTCCCCATCTCTGGCGTCGTCCCGCTGAGCTCTGAGGCCGTCCATGGACCGTGAGGATAGGTGGAGCTCTGATGGGACTCTAGTGCTGCAGGAGTTTGGCTCCAGTCAAGGCCCAGTTCCTGCAGGAACCGCCCCGATGCAGCTGTTCAGCACTGCAGGCTGCACAGTAAAGACTAATAGGGATCACACCCACTCAGAGGAGACACGAGAGCACAAAAAAAACACACAACGAGGAGTCCGAGCAACAAAACGAGACCAGTTCTCATGTTCTTGGGCACTGTGGTGGACATTTATCATTTATTATTTATTAATTAGCAGCACTGATGATCATTTTCACTCCTGATTCTTGTCAAATGCGAATTTAACAGTTTTTTTACAACTATTTTGATGTGTTACAATCTATATTTTCACATATTCTGATTTACAGATCTTTATTTTAATTTGAGATGCCAGTAACAGCTTCCTTACTAGTAAAAATAATGATATTTTAAGAATGTTACGGCGTAATAGTCAAAAAAATTTTTATCACCAAACATGCCTTTAGGGAATGCAGCTTTACAGAAAAGAAAAAAAAAGAACAACTCATCATGAAAACTTTACTCGAACTATCTAAGAACAGTTTTAGCACAAGATAACTTAGAATTAACATTTGCACCAATGAGAACTAAAGTGTTGATATCAATGATTAGCATTTTGAAAGATGAGAAATGAATTGTACAGATACACTATATTGCCAAAACTATTTGCTCCCCTGCCTTGACTCGCATATGAATGTCAGTGACATCCCATTCCTAATCCATAGGGTTCAATATGACATTGGTCCACCCTTTGCAGCTAGAACAGCTTCAACTCTTCTGTGAAGGCTGTCCACAAGGTTTAGGAGTGTGTTTATGGGAATTTTTCACCATTCTTCCAGAAGCGCATTTGTGAGGTCACACACTGATGTTGGAGCAGAAGGCCTGGCTCTCAGTCTCTGCTCTAATTCATCCCAAAAGTGTTCTATGGTGCTGAGGTCAGGACTCTGTGCAGGCCAGTCCAGTTCATCCACACCAGACTCTGTCATCCATGTCTTTATGGACCTTGCTTTGTGCACAGTCATGTTGGAAGAGGAAGGGGCCAGCTCCAAACGGTTCCCACAAAGTTGGGAGCATGGAATTGTCCAAAATGTCTTGGTATGCTGAAGCATTCACAGTTCCTTTCACTGGAACTAAGGGGCCAAGCCCAGCTCCTGAAAAACAAGCCCACACCATAATCCCCCCTCCACCAAACTTTACACTTGGCACAATGCAGTCCCACAAGTATGGTTCTCCTGGCAACCACCAAACCCAGACTGGTCCATCAGATTGTCAGATGGAGAAGCGTGATTGGTCACTCCAGAGAAGGCATCTCCACTGCTCTAGAGTCCAGTGGCGGCTGCTTTACACCACTGCATCCCACGCTTTGCATTGCACTTGGTGATGTACGGTTTGGATGCAGCTGCTCGGCCATGGAAACCCATTCCATGAAGCTCTCTGCTGAAGCTCTGTTCTTGAGTTAATCTGAAGGCCACATGAAGTTTGAAGGTCTGTATCCATTGACTCTGCAGAAAGTTGGCCACCTCTTGGCACTATGCGCCTCAGCATCCGCTGACCCCGCTCCGTCAGTTTACGTGGCCGACCACTTGGTGGCTGAGCTGCTGTCTTTCCCACACACTTCCACTTTCTTATAATACAGCTGACAGCTGACTGTGGAATATTTAGGAGAGAGGAAATGTCACGACTGGATTTGTTGCACAGGTGGCATCCTATCACAGTTCCACTCTGGAATTCACTGAGCTCCTGAGAGCGACCCATTCTTTCACTAATGTTTGTAAAAGCAGTCTGCATGTCCAGGTGCTTGATTTTATACACCTGTGGCCATGGAAGAGATTGGAACACCTGATTCTGATTATGTGGATGGGTGAGCCAATACGTTTGCCAATATAGTGTATCTTTTAATTAGAATTTCTTCCATTAAAAATTACACTATGGATACTTGGGAAAATGGGCTCGCCTCCACCTCTCCATTATTCCTAACTGGGTTACATCACAGGGGATGGGAAAACGTAATGCGCAACTTCACATGGAGGTCTGGGTGCCCAGAACCTGAGCAGAGATGGACCATGATGCACTGGGCTCAGAGGGGATAATGGGAATTCCATTTGCCTCCGAGTGATTTAGCTGCTGTGCATCTCACTAAAGACTTCCTGGCAACTGCGGCGCTAAATCCGGACATGTTCTTCAGCGAGACACTCGGCGGCATAAAGCTCAGAGGATCCCAGATAGAATTAAGTTAGTATATTGGCTGTGAAGAGATCTTAACGGGGGGGATTCTGGGTATTTTCGGTTTAGATTACAATGCATTCAGTGTCGGTAGTAATGGGGCAGATAGTGAGAGACAAACAGTAGATATAGAGGATTTTGTGGTGAAATAGTCATGAATAAGTCTGGAAATGTTGATATTTCAATGTTAAAAATAATCTTTTAGACACAAACACAATCTCCTTGTCAGATTCAATAAAAAAATAAACAAAACTCCATCCAACCCACCATCTTCAAAGACAAGCTCACAGAGATGGGAGTGGATCCTTCCTGTGTTTCATGGATTACAGATTACCTGACAGGAAGGCCACAGTTTGTCAGACTGGGGAACTGTGTTTCTGGGACATTAATGAGTAGTACTGGGACTCCACAAGGAACAGTCCTGGCTCCATTCCTGTTCACTCTGTATACATCTGACTTCAAATACAGCACTGAGTCCTGCCACATTCAGAAATACTCTGATGACACTGCTATCGTGGAATGTATCAGAAATGGACATGAAGCTGAATACAGAGATCTGATAAATGCCTTCAGTGACTGGAGTCACAAAAACTGCCTGCTACTCAACGCCTCAAAGACAAAGGAAATGATCATAGATTTCCACAGATCCAAACCCCCTCTTCAGCCAGTGAACACTTGTGGACATCAAGATGGTGACATCATATAAATATTTAGGTGTCCACCTTGATAATAAGTTGGACTGGTCTACAAACGTAGACTTCATCTACAAAAAGGGCCAGAGCCGACTTTATTGCCTCAGAAGACTTCGATCACTAGACATCTGCAGTAAGATGCTGCAAGTGTCCTGTTTTATGCTGCAGTCTGCTGAGGAGGCAGCATAAAACAGAAGGATGCAAGGCGTCTGAACAAACTGATTAAAAAAGCTGCTCTGTGGTTGGAATCGGATTGAACACATTGGAGGATGAGGTGGAGAGACGGGCACTGAGCAAGATGGAGGCCATTCTGACAAACATGGATCATCCACTTCACATCTGCCTCAATGAACAACGAAACATCAGTGGACGGCTCCTATTCCTGTGCAGCAAGACCGAAAGATTTAGGAAATCTTTCTTGCCATCAGCAGTCAGGCTATTCAATTCAAAATTAAACAGATAAGAACCCTGACAACTGAATTTCCCTTCGGGGATGAATAAAGAGATTCTGATTCTGATTCTTATTCTAAATATTGCTGTATTATTTGGGTATTTGTTCAATAATGCATCATGTTGGCCTCATTGTTCCACCAGAAATAAGGATTTCATAGATTTATGCAAGTGAAATACTCGTGAAAAAGTATGGAAATGTGGATATTACATCATTAAAAACAATCTTTTAGAAGCATAAACACAATTTCGTTATCAAATACAACAAATATTACTCTATTTTGTTTTTTCTCCAATAATGTATCATGATGGCCGCACTGTTCCACCAGAAGGAAGGATTTCATACATTTACCCAAAATAAATAGTCATGAAGAAATGTGGAAATTTTGAAAACGACCTCTTTTACTATTTTCTAACCAATCTGTAAACTTCGACGCATAAAGACAATCTCCTTGTCAAATTCAACAAATATTATCCAGTGTTTGTTTTTTTTCTCCAATAATGTCTCATGTTGGCCTCATTGTTCCACCGGCGTTATGAATATTTGTGGTAAACACGGTGGGCTGGGTGGGAGCCGTAGCCTGCCGCTGTTATCGCCAATCCCAGTTCATTCCTCTGTCATGGAGCTGCTGGATAATAGCCCCAGTGTGTTCGCTAACTGGTCCTAACTGGTGCCATGCTGCCCTGAGCGGCCGGACAATGGCGGCCATTCTGCTGTGGGCCAGAGGGAGCGTGAGTGGGTGTCAGGAATGACCAGTGTGGGGACGGGGACAGGGGCGTCCAATATGGCCTCCACACAGTGACGGGACTGTGTGTCTGTCTGGAGGGGGGAAGACGGCACCACAAAGATGAGCCTGTCCGGGTCCAGAATCCCAGTGTCATCTGGGAGTCGGGGAGGGAGACAAAGGCATCGCTGGCGAGGGGTGGGAGAGGAGGGGAGGCCGGCCGTCAGACGCTTTCATTCGGCCCAGTCGGGACGGCATGTCAGGACTCGGAGATGCAGACAGGTCGGTGCCGGAGTAGAATAACACCGCAGAGGAGTTGGTTTGTTTACTGGAGGACGATGGGCAGCGTCCACGGGCGCGCTGGGATGCTTCGTTTTGGAGAGGGTTAATGGCCTTCGATCGGGCGGATGATGGATTCTGCAGAAGCCACTTAACAACCTGGATGTGGTGTGTTCTCTCATGGTACTGTTACAGCTTAGATGTATACACTGGTCTCCCTCTGCATATATGTTGTATTATTTATATATCTAAGGATGTGCCCATGTGCATCATCTCTTTAAAAAGCACTGGTCCCATCATTCTGTTTAAAAAAATCTTTTATTGTAAGTTCATCAATTTCTTGTAATTTCTTGGAGTTATTCCCAAAACCTTTTCAGATTTAAACTATATTGTATGACTTAAAATGACAAAAATCCAACAGAATGCAACAGGAAAGCAAATCTAATCATCAAAATCAAAGAGTATTTTATCATCTATTGGGGAATCTGTCTTTAAAACAACTTTAAACAAGCAAATGTAGATTAAAATGTAAAAAAAAAAGCAAAAGATCAACAACAAACCAATATCTAATATTACATTTTAGAGGCTTAATAATGGCCATCGATTGTTCCTTTGAAAAGCTGGATATATATTGGTCATTCTATTCAAAAGTAAAGATTAATTTCATATAAGTACACAAGTTAATCTATTTAATGTGATTCCTCTGAGCTATCCTCAAAACATTTTCAGAATTCAGCTGTATTTCATGACTTAAAATGATAAAAACCCAACAGGAAATCAAATCTGACTGCCAAAATCAAAGTCTGTTTCATCATCTATCATCTCTTCACTGTCCTGTGAATTGTAAAAGAAATGTTAATTAAAATGTAAAAAAGCTAACATTTCTACCAAAAGATCAACAGTCAGGTTCATCGAATGGACGGACGACAGATTCTAAAGAAGTCTCTTAACTTAAAATGTAATTAAAATGTAAAAAAAACCCTTACATTTCTATCAAAAAGATCAACAGTAAACCAATAAATACAACATTTTGGAGAGAGTTAATGGCCATCGATCGTTATTTTTTCAAGTTAGATATATATTGACCATTCTTTTCAAAAGTAAAGATTAATTTCATATAAATACAGAAGTTCATCCTTTTCATGTGATTTTTTAAAAGTTATTCTTAAAACGTTTTCAGAATTTAATAAAATTTTATGACTTAAAATGGTAATAACTTCACAGAATGCAACAGGAAATGAAATCCGACCATCAAAATCAAGCTGTGTTAATCATCTGTTGGGGAATCTGTCCTACGAAACAAGCAAATGTTAATTAAAATGTAAAAAAAAACTTACATTGGTACCAAAAACATCAATAATAAACCAATAATAATATTATTATTTTGGAGAGGGTTAATGGCCTTCGATTGGATGGACGATGGATTCTGCAGAAACCACCTGACAACCTGGATGTGGTGTGTTATCTCATGGTGCTTTTCTATCTTCTTCTTCTTTTTTTTTTGCATTTTCACGTGCAGAAAAAAGTTTAATAAATGTAGTCAAACTTGGAGAGTTAAACTCAGTGTTGTTCTGGTAATGAGCAGCCTTTAAATGCTGTTTTTTATGTTGTAAGTCATATTTTTAAGGAAGAAAATGTGTTTTTCTAACCTTTAAAATATATTTTTTTAAAAAGTGAAAATAGCTGACAAAAGCATTTAACTCGCACTCTTGATATTTTTTCACTGACTAGATGGTGTAGTTTTGTCTGATGTGGATTTTTCAGGTCTCGATACTGATATTTACAGGATTTTAGAACGGTTTTAATTCAGATTTGTTCATGCAGCTGATAAAGTCTTCCTAAAGTCTTCTTAAATCAACATTTAACACTGCTGCTGTCCGTTAGCTTAGCAGATAGCTTCTGTCCCTCTCCTGCTCCTTCTGTCACATGTTTACTTTTCCTCCTTTGCCTTCTTTAGCTTAAGTGATATTTCTAATCAACGTGTTCAGAGGCGACGTTGACTGAATCATTTGAGGAAAACATCCCATTAGCCGCTGCAGACTGACCTCCGTTAGCGACTCACCTGGGAATTAGTCTGAGGCAATCATCTCAAAATGGCATTTAATTGATTAATCGGTGCATCACTAATTTGTTTCTCCCCGTTTTCTTCGTAGCGCTGCAAATGGCCGAGCAGTGTAATCCATCAGGGAGCTTTAATCAGTTAATGCATTAATCTTATGCATTTTCTTGAATTAATATTGTGGTGTTGTTGTTGTTGTGATAATGCAACCAGAATACACCCATATGATATTATACCTCAGATTATACCTGAAATGAATGCATTAGATGCTAAATGTCTGTTTGAAAAGCAAAAATCTGCAAAATCAAGCCATTTATCAGAGCCGCAAACTACAGAAACAGACAGAATTGTCAGATTTTCAACTATGTGCAACGTGGATCCAGAAAATTAACAAAATCCGAGAGCAAAATCCATCCATTCTCTATACACTGTTTTATCCTCACTAGGGTCATGGGGGGTGCTGGAGTCTATCCCAGCTGACTCTGGTGAAGACAGGGGACACCCTGGACAGGTCACCAGTCTGTCACAGGGCTACATACACAGACACACAATCACACTCACATTCACACCTACGGGCAATTTAGAGTAACCAATTAACCTCAGCATATTTTTGGACTGTGGGAGGAAGCCGGAGTACCCGGAGAAAACCCACGCATGCACAGGGAGAACATGCAAACTCCATGCAGAAAGATCCCAGGCCCAGGCTGGGATTTGAACCGGGGATCTTCTTGCTGCAAGGTGAAAGTGCTAACCACTGTGCAGCCCCTGAGCTGATCAATGCAGCATGGTTCAGAAACAGTAAACAATATCCATATAAACAGAGTTAAAACTGGTCTCAAATATTGTCATTTTAAACCAGTTTTGGGCCGTTTAGAACATGTTTCAAGTAATTTTCAACAATTTTTCAGTCTTTGTTTGACATTTTTTGCCACTTTGGACCAATTTTGAGTCCATTTGGGGAATTTTATGTTACTTTGGGAGAGACTGAGAGGAAAATCTTTTACATTTTTAATTTTCTCTCAACTCAAAGAAAACAAGTGTGGAAGCAAATTTAAAATAAAAAACAAGATTAAAATTAAAACAAAAAATAAAAATAGATGTTAAACGTCCAACAAATTCAAGTTTTTATAGCGTGCAAAAGAAGTTTTTTTTTTTTTTTTTTTTTAACTTCTTGGCTCTTTCTAGTCAGGATTGTTCTGTTTCCAGAGGTGCAGAACTTTGTATTGCAATAAAAAAAATGAGCCACAGTGAAGAAAAATGGGCAAAGAAGCACCTAGAAACTGTGTTAAAAAGCAGATTCTCATATCATGTAGAAATTTGGGGCCACTAATGGATTTATATTTCATCCCTTTGACAGAACAGTTAGCTGTGAAACAACACAACTCTTTAACATCTTCTCCTCTTCCCGTTTCTTCTTCAGTCCAGCTCCTGAAGTCGTCAGATCTGGGCCGCCACAGCCTCCTGTACCTGAAGGAGATTGGGAATGGCTGGTTCGGGAAGGTAAGAACACCTCAGAGACTCTCAGGATGAAACGCAGCGTTAAGTCATGGCTGTTGGTCCTCGCTGTGATCTCTGCTCCCTGTACCAGTGTCTCAGCATAACTCCACCTGAACCTCGCTGCCTTTGATGCCACACTTTAAATCCTTCTTTCATGGTAAATGCAGGCCGACAGTGAGGCGTGTTTCTACAGGCAGATAACGTGCTGTCCTTCTCTCCTCTCCTGTCTCTTTGTCTGTCGCCTCCTTTTCATGAACATCCATCCGTCCCCTCCATCCCCGTCTGGGTACGTCCATCTCTATGTGTGTCTGTCTCCTGCATCCCATGTGTTTGTTTGTTTGTTTGTGTTTCCTCTGTATGTATCTGTGTGTCTACCTGTGTGGCTCCAGGTGCTGCTTGGGGAGGTGAACGCCGGCCTGAACACCACCCAGGTGGTGGTGAAGGAGCTGAAAGCCAGTGCCAGCGTGCAGGAGCAGATGCATTTCCTGGAAGAAGCACAGCCGTACCGGTACAACTTCAGTGTTTCTGACTGTAAAAAAACAACAACAAAAAGAAACAAAATGTGACCAAAAGTGGCAAAAATGAATAAAAAGAGACAAAATCAGACCAAAAAGGGACAAATATGAATAAAAATGTGAACAGAAAATTACAAAAATGAATAAAAAGCAGTCGTGAACTAACCGTGACGTCACCCGTTGGTTTCAATGCCGAGAAAATGAAGCCCGGATTTTGCTACTTCCTGGTCGCCATTTTGGATTTTTTGGAGCCAGTGACATAAAACGCGTCATCGAACAGGCTGGACCGGAGAGCAACTAGGGGCAGGACCAGTCTATGGGACTGTCAATCAAGTATAGCCACGCCCCCTGGCTCCGCCAACTTTAACAATTTATTTAAAATTCAGTATTGATTTATTTTAAGATCGGCCACCTGATCTCTCATTTTGACCATGAAAACTAACGGGAATAAAATCCTGAGCTGTAGAACATCAGTCTATCAAATTTTATTTTTTCCGGTGATGAATTGGGGTCTATGGAGCAAAAGCTGTTTGAAGCCAACCCTAGCGGACGGTGTGATATTGCAAGTTTGGTGGGCTTCAAATTTGGAGCCAGATGCTACGTCCATCTTTATATACAGTCTGTGATAAAATGAGACAAAATGCGACCAAAAAGTGACAAAAATGATTAAAAAAAGAGATAAAATTTGACCAAAAAGTGACAAAAATGATTGTAAAGAGACAAAATCAGACCGAAAAGTCACAAATATGAATAAAATGGAGACAAAATGTGACCAAAAAGTGACAAAAATGAATAAAAAGAGACAAGATATCAAGTTAAGTTGAAGAAATATGAAGAAAAGTGGCAAGAAATTTTTTAAAAAAGAGAAAAAAATGGACAATTTATTCATTTACTGAATGTGTTTGGACAAAACAAGACATTTGTTATTTTGAAATTTTACAAAGCTTTTGCTTTTTGCTGACAGTGTTGAAAAGGTGACTGTTACTGCAGTTATAGTGGGATTTATTTTTACATTTAAAAGTGTTCCTAATATTTATTTACACCTGAGAAACCTAGGAACGTTTTCAGAGAACCTGCAAACTGCTTTTATTCGGAGAAAAAAGGGCTTAAACTGACAAAGTTGGGAAGAACATTTGAAAGAAATGCGTTTTTTGAACCTTAAAGCATGCAAAAATATCCTTGTAGACCCCAAAATTAAAGCACAAACCCAAAAATGAGCATCATGTGTGTGCTTCTCAGTGTAATGCATTTTGATTTAATAAAGTCTTAACAGTGCTAACATGTCCTGTTTTGCTCTCTAGCGCCCTCCAGCATCCGGCTCTGCTGCACTGTTTGGCTCAGTGCACTGAAGTCACTCCATACCTGCTGGTGATGGAGTTTTGTCCACTGGTGAGTACAAAAATACACAAAACAGGTCTACAGAAAAACAAAAAAAGATAAAATAACATCTTAGGTGAATCCACGCACTATGTATTTATATTCAGAGAAGAAGCCACAACCTCCATTTCATTTAGAGTTTTGGTATTTTAATAAATCACTGTGCATTAAATGTGCTATACAAGATTAAGTGCGTAAAATAATATACACTCTAGTTTGACCTTCTGTCCTGTAACTCACTCCGTACATTAAACTGATTGAAAAGGTTTTATAATGTCGAGCTGCAGGGATTTTTTAAAATTTGTATTTATTCATTTATTTTTTGTTTACTACCTTTGGCAGCCAGATCCTCCTTGGCAGCTGCTGTAAACATTTGGCAGACGAGCTCCACATTACAAAAAATAAGTCAAGCTTACACTTGTACCAGCAGCAGCAGCCCAAAAATCCATCATCCTCTGCACTGGATTGATTAGTTTTGTGGGATAAACACCAATACTTAGAGTAAATAACAGCACAAGCAAGCACCGCCTTCCTGCCAATTCTTAGCATTTTTTTTATTTTCTGCCGCATAAGTGAAGTAAATTGGTGTTCGCTGCTGAAATATGACTTCTTCACAGTTAAAGTTTGTTTTAATTTTATATAAAAAGGGGGCAACAGGACTTAGAAATAGTGTGAAAAATCTAAACAATATGCAAGAGAAAGTTAGATAATGCCTCTAAAGACAAGGAAATTTGGTGAGGTGTAATCAAAAAGTTCAGAGCCTTTATCTAAAAAAAGCAAAAAGCAAAGCATACTTCTCTTTTTTGAATTTGGCTGTCCTCCCCTTCATTGTACTTTCCATATGAAGAGTTACTCTGATCCCAGTGCTCCTGCAACACTTGTAACAGTCCCTGGAAGTCTTTTCATGACCAATTACAGGTGCAAACTGTCCAAATTGACAAAAATAGTCCAAAATGACCAAAGTAACTCAAATTCTGTATAAAACAGCTGAAATAGTTGTCAGAATGACAAAAAACCTGCTTAATATTACCATAAATTTGTATAAAACAACTAAAAATGTTCCCAAAATGACCTGAAATGTGTATAAAACTTAAAATGCTGTCAAAATGACAAAAAACTTTTCTAAAATCACTTAGAATCTGCCTAAAAGAACTTAAATAGTGTCCAGTGTGATACAAAGACTGGTCAAAATGGTGTGAAATATATATAAAACAACTTAAAATTTTGGTTAAATGGCAAATCTTGTCTACATTAACTCCAAATCTGTCTAAAACTCAAAGAGTGGCCAAAATGACACAAAATCTTTCCAAAAATGACTTAAAATTGGTCTAAAACTACCTGAAATGCAGCCAAAATGACTATAGCGTCTGCCTGTCAGAAATTTTGTGTCTAATTCAACCTTCATGCTAAAGAACATTACTGGTGAAGACAGTCGGATCTACAAGACTGTAGAAGGTGCATCAGGGCCAACCAAGAACATTTCAAGTGTTTTCTTTCACATTCTCATGGTGGAGGACCATGTTTTATTCCCCTCAGGTCAGAACGTCCATGTCCTGAGGCGTATAAGGCTAAACATTTTGGTGCAATACTCACTCTGATGGATGCATTTGTCCCGAAATTTCTAATAATACAGATTTACACAATAAAACTGAGCAACTTTATGAGTTAATCTACTGTTTTTCCCATGCAGCATTTCAGATGAAACATCAGCAACTCCCAGTACAGATCCCATGCTGCCCTCTAGTGGTCGGAGGTTGTAACGTACAGCTGTTTGGTTTCTCTGCTGTGTTCAGGGTGACGTGAAAGGTTACCTCCGGAGCTGCCGAACCGCCGAAACCATGACCCCCGAGCCCCTGATCCTCCAGCGGATGGCCTGTGACATCGCCTCGGGACTCCTGCACCTGCACAAACACAACTTCACTCACAGGTGAGCAGCTATTTCTGCTACTAGATAACACACAAGCGTAAAAATTTCAGCTCCAAGCCCAGCAGTCAGATCAAACCGTGATTAGAACTGCTTCCCGGTCTCTTCCTGAAACAATATCCTGGTGCTGCCTGAGTGCTCCTTATCGACTCCAGCATCAGTGATTTTGTTGCAGGCGGCGACTCCTCCTCTCCGGAACGAACATCCACTCCTCAGTCTGCAACAAAGTGGATGTCGACATGATTTGTTGTTTCCACGGGTAGAAGTGTTAAACTGGGACAAAAATAATAATTGTTTCATCATCCTGTCACTCAGTGTTTTTGCAGTAAAGCAAGTTAAAGTTCAGCAGTTAATGATACGTACACTACCGTTCAAAGGTTTAGGGTCACTTACAAATGTCCTTATTTTTTAACCAAAAGCAGTTTTTTTTCAATGAAGATAACATTAAATGAATGATAAATCCAGTGTAGACATTGTTAATGTGGTAAATACTATTGTAGCTGGAAACAGCTGATTTTTAATGGAATATCTCCATAGGGGTACAGAGGAACATTTCCAGCAACCATCACTCCTGTGTTCTAATGCTACATTGTGTTAGCTAATGGTTTTGAAAGGCTCATTGATGATTAGAAAACCCTTGTACAGTTATGTTAGCACATGGATAAAAGTGTGAGTTTTCATGGAAAACATGGAATTCTGTGGGTGACCCCAAACTATAGAATGGTAGTATATGTGTATCTTGATATAAAGTGTCACCAAACATGATTATCAGTATTAACTGTGCTACTACAAGTAGAAAACCAACTCTAACCAACGCTGATAGTAATCAGCGAGTCTTGGTCCATTATTTTGCTTCACGGTCTTCAAAAATACAACAAATTGATTCACTTTATTTGTAAACTTGCAGTAAATTGTGTTTTTTCCAGTTGTTTTAAATCAAGATTAAATTTGTAAAGATTAAGCGATTAGTTAGCAAATCTTCCACAGTGATACTAGTAAATTCTCAGTTATGAGACCCCCCTGATTAAAATGGAAGTAGTCTCCTTGTGCAGTGCTTCTCTGCTCCCCGTCTACAGCAACACTTGTAATGCTCCCTGGAGGTCCTGTTATGTAATTATGGCGGGCACCACATCTCTGAAACTGCATCCTTCAACTTGAATTTCACTTAGGAGTCGAGGAAGGGGGTGAAGTCTAGTGAACAGGGCGGGTTAAGAGTGATAGTTGTACTGTGGAAAAAAAACCCCACATGTACATAATAACGACGCTGTTACTGGACACAGCTTAATCGCTGTTCAAATTTTTTGTGGTGAATGCTCTGTCTCATTACAGGACATTACAGTAGAAATGACATGAGGCGGGCCTCGTAATTGTTTTGTTCCTTCAGAATCACGAGCCTCCCACAATGTTCTGGTCTTCTTTAGTGAGTGTATAAATAGCGAGGAGATTTAACGATTGTTTTTACCCCCCGTCCTCCTCTTTCATCAGTGACCTGGCTCTGAGGAACTGCTTGTTGACTGCGGATGTCTCAGTGAAGATCGGAGATTATGGACTATCCCACAACAAGTACAAGGTACATCAGACAAACATGCAACCATGAGACCTGTAGGTTCCAAACAAGTCATTTGCAGCATGGATATTTAATAAAGAGATAAACAATAGGGCAACACAGAATATTAGGGTATAAAGTGAAAGTAAAAATGTAGAATATAATATATATATTATGCTAACCACGATCTACAAAAAAGAATAATAATTCTGGGCTTCTTGTGCTCAACTGTGAAGTCGTGTTTGTTTTCAGATGAACTGCAGGCAGTGTTTCCACAGAGCAGAGAGGAGATAAAAACAGCTTACAGATGTAAAAATAAAATATCCAAAGCTAAGTCACTCTTTTTTCCTCCAGTAAATGTTAATTCCAGCTATATTCAATCTTGTAAACTAAAAAATGTCTGTTTCCACAGAGCTGCAGGGCTTAATGTTGCATACTGCAGTGAAAAATGAGACAGTAGAAAATAAAAACACCGGAAACCTTTACACATTTAGAGAGTTAATGCAAAATGTTGTTGTGGACAAACTGTCTTTCAGTGGTTTAAATTATGACTCAGCAGTTCATTTTCCCAAAATTGATGGATCGTGTCTAGATGTGGAGGAGAAAACGACTGAATTTAAATAAAATTAATATTTTCTGACAGTTTCGTGAGTTTTGATCTTCCAACTACAGACTAACCTCGGAAACCTAGAAAAAAATCAACAGAATATACAAGAGTGACAGTATGTTTTTTTAAAGAGTGTACAGAAATGTGCAAATGAAGACAATGTGCAAATGAGAATGTTTTATTTCCCTTTTCTTAAATGTATGCATTATAACTGTCATACTGCACAGAAGACATGTTTTAATGTCTGTCAGGTGAAAGGAAACAAGTGTGGACACAAATTAAAAATAAAAAATATGATAAAAATGTAAGTTTAAATTTAAAAAAGCATTAAACATCTGTTCAAGTAAAGATAATAATAATGATAATAAAAGAAAGTCAAGTTTTTATAGTGTGCAAAAGACATTTTTGATTTTGATTTTTTATTATTTAAAAACACAAAAAGATTAAAAAAAAAAAAAGCTGTTCAACATCCATGAATTAGAAAATAAAACAATCAATGAAATTCAAGCTTTTATAGTGTGGAAAACACATTTTTTCATTTCTCTCAGCAAAAAGGAAACAAATGTGGAAACTAACGTGAAAATAACTTGATTTGTTTGTCTGAATGTGAAGCAGAAACAGATTACATGCAGCACTTTCTCCAGAGCTCATTTCCTTTATTCACGACATTATATCAAACAAGGAAATGTGATTAACAACCCAACAAATAATGCCGTTTATTATTATTCTTATCAGGATGATTACTACGTGACATCGGATCAGATGTACGTTCCCTTACGCTGGATCGCTCCGGAGCTGGTGGACGAGGTGCACGGAAACCTGCTGGTGGCCGACCAGACCCAACCGAGCAACATCTGGTAACATCAGCACGTGCACACACACACTTCTGCTTTTATATTAGTAGAGACACTCGTTAACTCTTACCCCAACCTTAACATCACAAATAAATGCCTTACCCCATCCCTAAGCTAAAACTTAACATCAGAAATGAAGTGAAATGAAGACTGAACCCCAAACAGCTGTTTGAACGTGCGCTACAAATAGGGGAAAATTTGATCAGCATGATGTTTGACCCTAGGTATACAACAAGGTAGCTGACTAAATGTGATGTGTGATCAAAAGGTTCAGAGCCTTTATCTAAAAAAAGCAAAAAAAACCCCCAACAACATACTTAAAAAAATTTGGATGTCATCTCCTTCAGTGTAGTCTCCTCGTTCAGCGTTATTCTGCTCCCAGTGCTCCTGCAACACTTGTAACAGTAACGGTCCCTGGAAGTCCTTTTATGACCAATTGCATCCAAAATGACTTGGAGTCAGTCCAAAATAAATCAAAATCCGTATAGAACAGCTTAAAATGCAACCAGAATACCACAAATCTTGTCTAAAATGACAAAATTACTTTGAATCTGTCCAAAGAAAAACAAGAGCTTAAAAGAGCTTCAAAATGGGGGCCAGAATGACCTGAAAACAGGTCAGATTTTAGATTACAGACCAGTATGAAGACAACTTGTCACATCAGAAGAGACAATATCTGATCTCAACCAGAGCAGAGTCCTAGCATATCATCCTCCTACAGCGTCTGCCTGTTGGAAGATAATTTAGGGTGATGTGAGCTAACACCTGCAAGGACATACATTTGAAAGGGGAAAGAATATTTTTTCCTTTACAGATCCAAACCAATTATTCCCAGGGATGCTCCACATCCTGAAGTACATGCACATGTTTCAATTGTAGATATTACTGTCATGCCTCCACTTTAGTGACACCTCAAGTAAAAACTGTCTCATTTTACCCCACTCTCCCCAACTCAGCGTCCTGAATCATGACAGTAATTGCACGTTTCCTGAGCGATGAACTCTCGAGAACGAAATCACAGCACGTACAGTCATAAAGCCTCAGCAGCACACGAAAACAAAAGTATTATTTCAGGGTTACACATGGGGGGATGACACATACTTGTCCTGATTACTGTTTCACATTGAGTCATCGTCGAGGTCCATGTCGTCCTATGTCTCAGGTCTCTGGGAGTCACTATCTGGGAGCTCTTCGAGTTGGGAAACCAGCCGTACAGACATTATTCCGACAGACAGGTGCTGACCTACGCTGTGAGGGAGCAGCAGCTGCGACTTCCCAAACCACTGCTCAAAGTGCCCCTGGCTGAGCGCTGGTGAGTCACAAACTGGTAAAATATTAAACATGCCGCTGGAAAAGGACGAATGCAGAAAAACAACAATGAATCCCTTACAGGTCGAGTGGATTTCCATTTCTTGCGCAGATTCTAATTATAGGGCTTGAAGCAAGGAAAATGTTTGTTCCTGAAATACATCCAGTGGTTAGGGTCCTCATGGGTTTTACGTAATAAAAGTACAAGTGTTAAGTGTCCATTTACCTCTAAATTAAGGATAGAGTTGATTAAAAAATACATGGAGATATAGTCGAAAAATTGTGACACTTTACACTCTAAAAAAAAAAAAAAAAAATCTATCGGCTAAAAACTGTACAGTATTTTTTGGGAATATGTTTGTTTTTAGCCTTAGATATGTTTGAAATAGAGCAAAGGAGATATTTCCACTTAATAGAACAGAACCTATAAATGTCCATGAGTATAGCCCACATTTAAGAACTCTGTCTCGTAGTTGTGGCTTTGGTGTGCTATATTGGATTTACAAAGCGTGAAGGGTGGGCAAGCAACAAACTTGGACTATGCAAACTAGTTATAAGCAAAACCTCATTTTAGAATGGGAAAAATATTAGTTCATTTAAAGTTATTTGTGCATTAATAGCACTTTTACAGTTTCAGTTCTTGCTACATAACAGAATGTACTTAAAACCAAATCTAAACACCTGTATGTTAATAATCAGCTGATCTACTTGTCTGTTTTTCTGTTTGTGTCATTTTTGGGGGTCCTCAGGTACGAGGTGATGCAGTTCTGCTGGCTCCAACCCGATCAGAGACCCAATGCAGAAGAGGTCCACCTGCTGCTCAGCTACCTGTGTGCAAAGGGGGCCAGCGAGGCCGAGGAGGACTTCGAGAGGCGCTGGAACTCCCTGCGACCCAACACTGGATTCAACAGCCACCGCGGTGCCTCGGTGATGTCACGAGACCACCCCTCATCATCATCCTCCTCTTTCCCTCTGCTCGAGCAGTTTTCGACTGGCGACGGCTATCACTCAGAGTCCGGAGACGACATACTAACAGTCACCGAGACCAGCCATGGCCTGAACTTTGAATACAAGTGGGAGCAAGCCAGGGCCGACCAGTCATACAGAGCCCCGGACTCCTCCAGTACCTTGGGTCAGGTCAGCCATCATTGTCAGGAAGCTTTTTACCCACCTGGGGGCATTGTGGGAGGCTGCCCCATGGAAAGCCTCAGCCATGGGGTTTCTCCTTCTTACTATCAACCAAAACACCTACATGCTCCAGGTGTGCTGCCCGTCCTCAGTGCGCATAGCCCCTCGGTAAGCAGTGAATACTTCATCCGGATTGAGGAGCCGGTGGACTGTAACATTGACCCGGACTACACCATGTGCTCCTACAGCCCAGACTACCAGGGCAGCAGCGGCAGCTTCCTGACCGGGAGCGCAGACTCGGGTGAGTGCATGGCCTGCCCATCACAGGCTAAAAACATGGCTCCCTATTGGTCAGCAGACCTCCATAAAACTGACATATACGACTCCAATGACTCAAGTCCAGCCATCTCCCTGACAATGGAGCCCCTTCTAGGCCAAGTTTCGGACAGCAGTCCCTTGCGACCCTGGGAGTCGAGTCACTATGTGTCCTACAAAGACCGGGATGGGGGTTACTACTATGAGCACTCACCTCCTTTGGGGTTAGATCACTATCTGATTGGAAACGAGCCCTCCAGAATGCACCATCAGGAAAGCTGGGGGTCAAGAAGCTTGCGTCAGGCTTTGGGTGAGTTGGAGAACCCCCTTGGTATATCCCCATCTGTGAACAGTCTGCCTCAACAAGCCTACCGAGACACGTACCTGGACACAAGTCAGACCTCCATCATTGGAAAGAACGTGACTGGAGGCTACTATGACATGATGGGCTCCCTGAGGAAGACGATGCCCAGCCACACCAGGCACAATAGCCACTCTGTCAGCATCAACATGGAGACCGAGGGGGCTCTCTTCATCGGACACAGAGACAGCGATTCAGAAGAGGAAGAGGACATATTTGTTGAGAGACACACTTGCAACACCTGGCCTTCGAAGCATCGCCACAGCAGCATCGGTCACCACAGACGGGCGAGCCACAGCTGCAGACAGGACACATATGCCGATTTCCACTACACAATGCCGAGTACGGACATCGAAGACTCCTGGCCAGAAGATCACAGTCTGGCCTACCACTCTCTACCCAAACCCATCGACTACCTTGAGCCACACCAGGCCAAAGATAACAGTGCCTGCCTCAGTCTGAGCAAACATCATGCAATGGTGCCCTCAGACAACTGCAATGCCTACATCTACCTGTGCCATGAAGGTGAGACTCAGGTGCCAGTATCTGGAGAGTGCTGCCACTCACACTTTGTTGATCCACTCACTGGCTTGCTGGTCCGAAACAACAGCTATTGTCACAGCTACAGTCACAGCAACTACATCAGAGATAAAGTAATCGACATCCCAAGCAATGAAGAGATGATTAATCTGTCTCCAGCCCCAGGTGGTCCCATTATCTCCAAACCTGCACTGATGAAGACTGAGGACTGTGGAGAGCAGTATGTTGATCTTACAACTGATGTTACCCCACTTAAAGATAAGAGGGAGGATGTAATCAAGGAAAATCCAATCATGCAAAAACCGCTGGAGCCTAGAAAGGAAGAGGTGACCCTGACGATGACTAAAGCCACCCCCCCACCTCCTGCTGACAACATGCACGTCATGGTAGCCATCACAGATCCACAGTCAGAGCTGAGTCAAACTGGTGATAGTGGCGTCGACCGTGGCGGCTCCAGTGTGAGCCTCGCTGACATCCTCGACTGCAGCGATGACGATGAAGAGGAAGACATCACAGACGATATCACCGACGTCACCTCAGGCATCTTTGCTGATGAGTCCTGTGAGCTGAACGCTTCTCCGGCCTTCAAGTCGCTGCAGAAGCAGGTAGGAACTCCTGATTCCATGGACTCCATGGACCTGCCATCTGCAGCCGGGTCTTGCGAAGGCTTCAGCCCTGCTTCCTCCCATCCGTCCAGCTCACCCAAAGCTATGGACAGTGGCTACGACACAGAGAATAACGAGAGCCCCGAGTTTGTCCCCAAAGAGCCTCATGAGCCCCGCGAACAGCCTCTGGGAAAATCTACCCTTGATGCAAGCCTGGAGGAGGACGAGGAGCTGGAGGAACATGGACTCGAGGCTGAAGTGGTGCCTGTAGAGAGTGAGCCATCATTGGGCGAGGATTTGGCCTCACAGACAGGTGACCACATTCTGTTACCGCTGAGTGATAAGACTCCATACAGAGACTCGGCCTACTTCTCAGACTATGAGAATGAAAGGCAGAGTCGGGATGAAGGAGAGGAACTCCAGCAGAGAGCCATAGATGAACAAAGTGTTGAGAAGAACCAGCACATTGGGGAAAAGAAGGCTGAGAAGAGGAAGACCGAAGAAGAGGATGGTGTGGCAAACAAAGACATAAAACTTGAAATGAAAAACACATTAACAGAGTCCTCATCTCCACCAGACATGGAAGAGTTCTTGACAGATGAGTGTTTGCAGGATGAGGCTCTTGGGCCCTCCGACACCGCCTCAATAACAGAGGGAGGACTGGACGAGTGGCCATCCCAGGAAGAGAACTCATCGTTGGGAGACTGGGCAGCTGAGGTGGTGGGAGCCATGGAGGAAGCTCTTGGCGCCCTGAATGGAGATTGTGCCTCGAACGCTAAGGTGGAGGAGGAGGAAGCAGAGGAAGTTAAAGACTCCGCTCCAGCTGTCGAGGAGCCAGTGATCACGACAATTCAAAACAGAGCATCAGGGATATCCAGTGAAATCCCTCACACATTACCCAAAGACGAGGTGGCTTTGCAACATACGGCAAACACCAGGAGGTTTTCTTCCTCCTCACCTCCACCTCCGTCCACACCTCCACCTCCACTTCCTGCAGCAGAGGGTCGAGCATCTCCAGCTGATGGCGAGGAGGCCGATGAGGAGGACGGTGACACCGACGACAGTGACGAGTCGGACGAGGAGCTGCGAAGCTACAATGTCCAGGAACAGAGCGGCGGGGAGGAAAGCGAGGATGAGTGCCACCCGGTGCCCATCGTGGTAAGCGACGACAGCGAGGCCCACAAACTGAGAAGCCTCCTCAAGATGCCGACGCTGCTCACTGTGGAGAGCCTGGAGGAGGAGTTTGAACGCAAGAAAAAGACTGTGTCGTTTTTTGATGATGTTACCGTCTATTTGTTTGATCAGGTGAGTGGAAAAATATGATTTTTTAAATTTGTTGAAAAGTTTTTGCATTTTTAAAACTCAAAATTTCAAACAGACACATGCACAATGTCTAGCTTATAAAAATATGTTTATTAGTGATGTTTTTGATGCTAGACCTCGAACAAAATGAAGCCTAAGATCTTCTAAAGAATCTAAAAGAGAGTCCAGTTGCTGTTTACAGAAGCACTTAGGATACCATGACTCGGTTGACTGAGAATCTACACAGACATGTCTAAGACCCTGTTCACACTGATGTTGATATTTTGTCAAACAAACATTTTCTTTTATGTTTGGACCTACAGATTGTAGATGAGCAGCAGTTACTTTTTCAGAAAATATGTCAGGACCAGTGAACTCTATACAGAGACTGGCAGGGCTGAGAAAAAATTGCATATACTGCTAAATGAGCACTATTCTGTTTATTGTGTTTCTTTATGACCAAATCAGATGCAGTGAAAGCTCATTATGTGTTACATTTAGCAATGTAGAAGAATAAACTGAGCTTTACAGTCACTCCCTATTTAAGAAAAAAAACTCATTTGTTTGGGGCAGGTTTAGCACCAAAATGCTGCAGATAAATGCATTTTTGGAAATTAGACTGTGTGTAGAACAACCAAAAGAAGAAATGAATACTGGACTAACATTATAAGGTGGACAGATGTGACTCAGTTATTGCTAGTTTTGCTATGTTTAAGTAGTCTATAGTTAGCCATAATAATCAGTTATAGTATGTCAGTGGCTTTGTATCCATCAGCTTATATAAATGTGTTTCTGTTTTTCTGGTGACTAAGATAAACTGACAGAGCTTTAACTGACTGTTTTTCTTCCTCTAACATCACGACCAACAGGAAAGCCCGACTAAAGAGCTGGCTGAGCATGGCTTCCCTTTAGGAGCAAAAAGTCAGAGCTCACGAAGCAAATCCCAAGAGAAGATTAACGCTTCTGATGACTCCTCAGACGGGAACATCTCAGAGGAGAGTAAGTATAATTTTTAGTTTAAGTTTGAGGTGCTTCTGTAGTTTTGTTATCTCTCAATTCAGTCCAAGTCTTTTGATACTCTGTATCTGTCTGAAAGCAGTTTCCTAGATAATGCACACTTAAAGTACATTAAAGTTATTAAAATCATTCCAGAGTATATCCATGACAACTGATTATATTAAGAAAAAAACTGTGTATTTCTGCATTTAAACTGTTCCTTAATGGGTAGGCTGTCACAAAACTTCTTGTAAAGCTCCAGTAGTACATTGTCTGAAATGTAGCGTTCGAGGGTAGGGTGTATTGCGGCTCCACAAGATGAAGAGAACCTGTGTTCTCCACATGAAAATGTACTGTAGATTAGCTGTAGCACCTAATGTTCTCACTAGGTGGAGCCTCTAATTGTTTAATACAGTAGAAACCAGAGGATTTGTGGGGGGTTTAGCTAACAACGGGCACCATGACAAAGACTTCTGTGATGCTTAATGACCTCAAGTTAAATAACAGCAATATTAGCACAAGACAATTTCATTTTCCAATAAATTAATGAGTTGATAACACTGCCAGCTAAAGATTTGAAAAAAAATAAATTGAAAATTGGCATCATTAGCATCTTGGTACAAATTTTGCTCTTCCCTTTATGTCGGTGGGTGGAAACAAAGACTCAGATTAAAGACGTTCTCGATCAGTTAAAGAATTCTTGTTAATTACATGATTATTTTTTGCCGGTGTTAGCATCAACATTGAACAGATGTCAAACTGTTGCTTACTGTCTTCTCTCAGGTGCAGGGTATGAGTGGGAGGACGACTTCCCTCTGCTCCCTCTGCCAACATCCTCTTCGACGTCCGACTCTCCTCCACCTCGCACCGTCACCAAAACCCCGGAACCCAAACCAGCCGTGCAGTTCTCCCGCTTCACCGTCTCCCCCTCCAACGTTTCCCGGTTCTCCATCACCCACATCTCCGACTCCGATATGGACTCTGCAGGAGGTAAGTCACCGCCACACCAAACCTCACAGCACACATTGTTTTCCAGTTAGGGATGAAAAAACCTGGTCAACATTTCTAAAACATGACAGCAAGGTCAACGTGCGAGTTTGACAGGAGGTTAGCCTTAACTGGGAGCACAAAACAGAAAAACACATAACTGAAGGGTTTGAAAGCAGAGTGGTCTAACCCACTTTCTGCAGTTTTTGAGAAAATGTTTTTCAAAGTTTGTGTTTCTAAGAATGGTCTAACATTGGAAGCACCGCTGTAAGGCTATATTTGGGTTGTGGGTTAGACCACATTGGCACTAAAATCTACAACATAAAACATTACAGAAACTATATAAAATTCAGCTCCAATTTTTTGTGGATTAGACCACTCCGCTTCTAACCCGCTCAATTAATCCAAGAGTAGTTCACAAAGTAAAACAGCTCATTCTAGCTCTCTGAAACACTTTTTAAATTTTGGTGGAGATACTTCGTCTTTGGAGTTTTGGACTAATTGATTGAAATGAGGGATAGTTTTTTGAAGTGGGTTTGTATGATGTGCTCATCAATAGTCAGTGTATTACTTCTCGTAGATAACAGTTGGTAGACCCCCAGTATATAGAAGATGATGTTAAAAAGTATTGCAACCATCTAAAACATCATTATCAGTTTAACTATACTTTATACACTGTATTTTTACTGCTTAGCGTTACTGTCAGATGGTTCTTTCCAATAGGAAACTGAAGCAGTTTTATCATCTTCTTTAAAAATACATTGAGCATGGTGACATATCTTTATAGGACTCAGAAAACGTTTGTGGAGTTTGTAAAAATGTAAATGGTTAACTCTCTGGAGCACATCACTAGCTTTTCCTAGTACTGGTATCATCCATGGGCACTTAGAACTTTTATAAAACAAATAATTCAAGATATTCAAATTTCTTTTATTTCTCCTGTTTTGTATGATTTATGGTGTTCCAACTGTGCCATACGCCACAGAAGACATTTTTTAAGTTCTCTCTCCTTGTAGTCATGGTTTTGATACTTTCATAGAGTTGTGAGACTTTAGAATGCAGTGAAAAATGAGCTAACAGTGAGTAAAAATATGACAGGAGCAAAAAAAAACTCCCAGAAACTGCTTTGAGTCCAACTTAGTTACCTGTTCAAGTTGGATATGATGTCTTTAAACATAGCATTTGGAGAATTTAAAATATGAGTAAAGTCATTTTGACGTAAAATATGAAGATCCAAAGAAGTTTCACTCATTCGATTACCTGTGGAACTCCTCTGGGTCTTCACTTTTTACATGAAAACTACTTTTAAAGTCTCCAAATGTTATGTTTAATGAGTTTGTATCCAAGTTGAACTTCTCTGAGGTTTTACTAAAACCTTGATTCTTGGAACAACTCAGACATAAATCTAGTAACTAATTAAAAGGCTACTTTCGTCTCGTATTAGAGTTAATCTCAGTCTGAGCTCAGCTGTTGTTGGCCGCAACATGTTGCCACACGCTGCTTTACAACACTAATGAGACAACACACTTTCTCGCCAAATTTCTCAGAAATCTGGCAACATTTGGAGGAAAAGATGCCCAGTGTCCTGTGAAAAGTACCAACATGCATCAATCCTTTCTGCCTCTGTGTGTGTGTGTGTTTTGTTTTGTTTTTTACAGGAAGCAGCGAAGATGGAGACAAAGAATAAGGAGCTGTGGATATCTACTGCCTCGCTACGACAACAACTTGGCCTACTAGCATGACTTCTGATTTCATTTTTAACATCAGGTTTTAGAAACACAAGACAGTGCCTCTTACCTCCTGTGGACACTTTTGAAAGGTCCGTCTTACCACGACGTAGGACCGGTCAAAGCTGTTTAGAAAAGAGAATGGTTAATATATAATGTTTCCAGAGTAATATATACTGTATGTATGATGAATTTATGAAACCAGGGGATGCTTGTATGTTGAATTCTGCATATTTTTCTGGATCAAAGAGACTAAGTGGAAGGACAGACCTTTGAAAAGCATCACATTTTGCCACCTCTTTCACTTTTTCATTTACGTTGGGGAGAATCCATAAGACTGTGGAGCCAACTGGACAATCTAAACCGTTGCGCAAAACCGTCGCCAACTTTTCAACAAAGGATCAGCACTTTGAACAGGACTGTACAGACTCCACAGACTTTGTACTTTTTAGGATACGGTTTTACTCGCATTGATGAATATCAACAAGAATCTTTGAGGTATCACAAGTAATATAATGTTAATATTTGGAGACAAAAGGACACAATGGTGTGAAAGAAGGAAGCAAAGAGAATCTTTTTGGCCGTCTGGTTACAGAATGCTTTCGTTTTTTTGAGGAAAGAGGTGATCAAACCTCAACAACCTAATAATTTATGGCTTTTTGTTCTTTCCTTGTTGCACCAGGACCACTACTGTACTGTTTTACATAAATATCATTCTCTCTACCAAACTGAGTGCCAGCACCACCATCACAACCAAACCCCTCTTTACTGTAAGCATCAGACACAACGATGTGACAAGGAGTGACAGAAGTAATTTCAGATTTAACTCTTATTAAAGGTTTTTCTCCTCCTTTTAAATATAGCAATGCATGGTTTGAAGTAACTAGAAAACAGTATCTATAAGAATTTATTGCTAGGAGACAGAAGGGATGGGTTTTGGCGTAGAGACAGGCACACATGGTCATGGAAATCCATTTTAATGCTACTTATCCAAAAGAAACTGGCATCGAGTGGAAATATTCAGGACTTGAGCTGCTACAGTTAAGCCCCAAATTATTCAGACTGATGCCAAATTTGATTAGCAGTGAATTTTTATTTAACCAGTTGGTTTCTTCTGAGTAAAAATGACATAAATGAGTGACAAAAGACAGCGAGACTTTGTGTTAAAGATGTTAATAATGAATTTTAACCATTTCTATGTTTATTTTTTACATTTTTGCTACACAATATTGTTAGTGATTATTTAAATCCTGAGAAACTGTCACCAAGTTTTGAGAAAAAGCAGCTTATATATCATTCCAAATGGTCCCAGTAGTTTGTACTGTATTCTGGAGCGTTCAAAGACATTATACATTAAGAACAGTTGATGTAGTAGTTCTCTAGTAAGTTGCAAGTCATGGTCAAAACCAAAGAACTTAGTGACTTACTTCTATTGGAGTCTGTCATTGAGAGAGAGCTGCTGCTCACATGATGGGGGAAAAAACCATAAAGCCATTTTTAAGTGTTTGTAAGGTCAACAAGTTCCACACTGTGCAAAAAGCAAAGTAGGAAGATAAAAGTGATCCATGCACTGGTAAGAATGGTAAAAGCCAAGGAGAGTCCAAGGACTAGCACCAAGACCTCCCTGAATCTGAACGGTTCTGGTAACAACATGTCAAGGCAAGATGGAGTCCACATCTCCAAAACAGACACACAAAGTTTGTGTCGTCTTTACAAAACCTCATATGGTCCATAGCAGATTACTGTCAAGATGATGGATCAAAACATATAAAACATCTCCTACTAACCAATCACCACCATTTGTAGAAGATCCAATGAAGCTCACTGTGTTAGTAGCAAGTATAGAAAGCAAAAAGTGCCACATAGTTTTCATTCTTACAAATCTGTTTTTTAAAATGTGACCTGGAGTGACGATAAATTCTGTAACTCCTCATTCGTCAGTTAAAACTGAAGAAGCTTCTTGAACGAGAGGTGAAACGTCTTCAAGAAGCAACAAGAGAAGTCCAGTTGATTTCAACCGAAGCTCCGACTTTTACCATGACCTGGATGACTGAAGATCTACACAGACATACTAAAAAAAGTGTTTATTACTCAAACTTCTTGTCTGGGTTCATTGCCAATATTCAAGATAACAGATCAACATGTGCCTGGCCTGTCATTAATCAGCTCTGTTTGGAAAAATGACACCACCATACGTAGAAGATCCAACGCGAGTCATTGGATGAGTAGTGAGTATGGAAAACAAAAAGTGCCATAAATCGCCTTAATTTGTTTGCCCATAGCTGGAAAAAAACACTTGCTTTTATGTCACTCAAAATTAAATTAAATGAAACCGAAGCTTGTTTAGCCTTTACAAAAGCTCACCTGGACAAAGAAGAAAGATTTTGGTCGCTGAAGACATGAAAATGATGTTGTTTGGGTGCAAAGACAGAAGAAGCCTTCAACCTGAAGAACTCCAAAACTGAGGTCAAACATGGCGGTAGGATTGTGATATTTTGGGGGACTTCTTCAGCCAAAGCAACATGAGAAAAACTTGTCCTAGCAAGACAAAGATCTGAAACAAAGCCAAAGTTGTCGAGAAATTGTTAACAGCAAACATTATCAACAAACAAAAAGTTCAAGAGATCGTCACAAAAGAAAAAGTCCAATGAAGGCATTCAAAAAGTCTGTTAGCAACTGTAAGAGCAGCTAAATAAAGACATTACTAAGCAATAGTATCAAAAATGTTAAACATAAATTATCATTAACGTCTCTAACACAATGTCTCACCAAACCTAATAGTCAAATTAAAATTCACTATAAATCCTGCTTTAGCATGGATCTGGATGATTTGGGGCTTAACTGCACACAAAGACACCAGATCAATAATCAGGATATAAGCCAATCTGAGTGGACAGTTGTACGATATTGCACATTTTCTGTAATCTCGATCGGTAGACATGCTGGGATTGTCCGTTTTTGGCTAATCCAGTGAAGTTCAATACCTGAAAAATCGAGGTGCTTCATCACATTGATGCAAAGATCCTGTAAATCCAGTATCACCGGGCAGCAGTCGAACTCATTGATTTGCAACTTGATCCTCATGTGGCAACCAAAAGGGACAGATAAGCCTTGGTAGAAACACTTTTCTTTGTCGGTATGTTGTCATATTGCCTGAACCTAAAGGTGACTACATCAAACAAACACACACTGGCACAACGGTATTAAAAAAGGCTGTTCTATTTTTGTCCACACAGAGTTTTGTCTCAATAAATGTGCTTTTTGTGTTTGTAAATTGCCACATTCTACTGTACATCCGGTGTTTCCCTGCTTCTGTCCATTTCTACCATGTTTGTAAGAGAGATCGGAGCTACTGCCTGACTTTACTGTTACCGTCACTCGCTGTATATTCTCAGCTTGTTTGGAGCAGATTTGTACTACGAGACGCTGAAGTTTTTCAGATTCAAGGATTTAATTCAACGTAATTTGGATTATTTATAAAGGAGGACAAATCTGAACTCCACACTGAAACAGAAAACGAGTTTTTATAGCACTTAAAACTGAATCTTATTGCATTGCTTTTAGGTTGGACACCATCCATTCAATGTTAAGTCTGATTTGTTCCAAAAACGATGAAGGGTTGATCATGAAACGCTACAAGGCTTTGCTTTCTGTGTGTGTAAATGTAAGGAATGCTGGCCGGTCTTCAGTTTCTAAACAGACTCCAGAGCCTCGAAAAAGATGGATTCCACCTTTTAAAACACTCAACGGTCGACATGTAGTGTCTTCTAAGTGTTCGTTTGCCTCCCGAGGCTTTAATATTCTGTAAAAGTTTAGCATAGAACCATCTCGATGGCTGTCCGTAATATTTTTGTATCTCGACGAAAAACACTTTGAGCAGTATTGATGTACTGTACCTGTGGAGGAGGGAAGGTCTGGGGGAAAAAAAAGATCTGTTTATTGTTGCCAAAGAGATGCTGTGTGCTTTGGCCTTGAACTGATCGAACAAATGTGCAGGACGAGTTTTGGTTTGGGATACTGTCAGTAATATGTGGCCCCACACTGACCAGGGACCTGTGCTGTGAAGCAGGAGTCAAGGCTAGCGAGGGAACTTCAGGTTTTCAGGGTAAAGACGGCGGTTCACTTCTTACTCGGGTACATTGCCAGTGTTCAAGACAACAGATCAACACGTATAAAACATTGCCCTCTAACCAATTTTTTTTGGAAAAATTGCATCACCGTGCATAAAAGATTTCACAAGTAATGAGTACGGAAAGCATAAAGTGCCATAAATCACCTTTGTTTGGTTGCTAAAATGCCCTACAAAGCTGGAAAAACACTTTTTAAGTCACTCCAAATAAAATGCAGAATTTTACACAGTCAAATGTGACGAAAGGCGTTTTTATCGTGCTTAAAAAAAGAGCTTTCAATGGAGCTCCACACAAAACGCCATTTTTTAAAATATTGTTTTACAGCTCACTGATTAAAACATTGCTTTGTGTGGCATTCCAATCATAACGACACTCCAATGAAAACCATCATAAGAAGCCGAAATAGTGTTGCATTTTATGACTTGCCAATTAAAGCACTGCATCTAACGGCATTCCAGTTTAAACGCTGCTTTTTACACCATCAAAAGCTGCCAGAACAGCTTTGGATATTTTACAGCGTGCCGATTATAAGATGATTTTTTAGGTGTTCCAGTGAAAACAGCTGCTTTTAATGCTGCCGACAGCCCCCCCCAAAATCTTTTAATGGTGTTCCATTTAAAAAGCTGCTATTTTGCTGAAAAAAAACTGTGCTCTTTTTAGTGCTTCTTCCAAAACGCTGCTTTTTACACCACAAAACTGCAAAAAAAATGCAGCTTTTTATGGCGCTCCACTGAAAATGCCACTTTTTGCAGTGTCTAAAGCTGCCATTTCATATATTGGCATTTAAAACAGTGCTTTTTATAGCATTTATAACAGAGTGTTGCTTCTAATGCTGAAATAACCCCACTTTTCACAGCATTATCATAAAATCTTTGCTTTTTCAACTGAGAAAAAGTGAAAAATGTCACTTTGGTTGTTGACAGAAAGTATAGTTTTTGGCACTTGCAGCTCATTTCGTTGGCCTTTGTGCAAAGACGAAGTGGAATCTAATCTAATGTAAACATTACCGACAAGAAAAGACAAGTTCTGACAGTTTGAACGCCACATTTTTTTCAACAAAGATGTTAAAGACGTGATGATTTCTGACACTTTTCAGAGTTGATCAAACCCCTTTTCTTTCCCTGAGCATAGGTTTCAGAAACATATAGTAGATTCTTATTGGTTGGAACTCTTTCCTTGCTTGATTTTATTGCCCTTGTCGACTGCAAGCAATTTCAAAGCCATTTTCTTGCTCTGTAGGCTTTTGTATAGCAATATACAAAGATATCGCACTGAAGCCTTGTATTTGTTGACCTTAGATGATTTTCAGTGAGACAGCTTACCAGTTGGAATGATGTTTTTGGATTTGTTCCTTACTTGCCCCAACACAGCCGAGGTTGCTGAAAAAATAGAGCTAAAATGATCTTACATGCCACAACAATACATTGAAAGGATGCATCAATTTCACAGAATACACAGTTGTAACAGCAGTCAGATCTACTCGTGCCTTAAAGACTGGGCAGTTATATTAATAAGCCTATAAACTTGCAAGTTCACACCCATTTTGCATAGTAAAACTCCTCTTTTTCGCGATTGGTGCCAACACCTTTCATGTAAATGCACTTTTAGCTCGGTTCAGGAACCCTGGGTTTAGTCGATAACCAGATTAGCTTGACTGTTGGGTTTGTAGAAGCCGGATATCATTTCCTGGACAACCTGCTTTGTAGCACAGGCCGCTGGTCACATCATGACTTTCTGTACCTTCTATCAAATATAAATAAACTCTGGTTTACACATGTTAAGGTGTGTTTTGACTGTTTATTAATTTACTTTTCAACGTGGCAGCTCTGGAAAACCGATCATTGGTGGTTGACGACAGACAGATTTTCCAAATGTACTATAATTGCAGGTATCCCAGCAAAAAGATGCGCATTCAGAGAAATTCCATTGTCGGGTGTAACAACACCCATAAAAAGTATTAACCCACTTTGGAAGTTTATTAAATCATGGTGAATTTAATTTGCCAAGAATTTAGGAAAAATTAAGACTCTTTAATTTCAAAGTGAAAAAGTTGATCAAAAACAGAAAAGGTCAAATAAGTAATTGAACTCATGTGCAGCCAGTTGGTGCTAGAAGTCATAATGTCAGTGAAACAGATATTCTAAGGTCAGTGAAGGCGTCATAGTGATTGTAGTATAAAGACTCGTGTATCTGGAAGGTCCAGTCACTGGTGGATCCTGGTTAGAACTACACCATGAAGACTGAAGAACACTCCAAGAAGCTCGGAGAAAAAGTCATGCAATGGAGAAAAGAACATTTCCAAGTCACTGAAGTCCAGTTAAACCCATCACTAAGAAATGAAAAGACTTGTAGAACATGAATGAATCCATCTAGTGGCCACCAAGACACCTATGACTCCTCCCATCCAACATGGCCGCCATTTTGAAAGCTAAAACATGCCTCTTTCTGATCTGTACATACAAGACATGCAGCACAACATGGTTAAATACTTGATTCTTTATTGTCAAAATTAAATTGTAAAACAGACACTGTGTTTGCCATCAATTCACAGAATGACATCGTTTTGACTGTCAGTCATCACATTTGTTTGCAGTAGCCCTCAAGTTACATCAACGGAGGTTTTATCAGTTAGAATACTTTTTACTTTACAGGTCCTGTATTCAGCAGATCATTTTTTGTAACTTCTCTCATAACTTCCTTACATTAGCATGTATTTAGTGGTAATTATAAAGGAAATGCACTAAAACCTGTATATTATGTTCATGTTTTTCAAGAAAAAAGTTAATTATGTGTTAAGTTAAAAAAAAGACGTAGACTGATATCTATATGAACTTTTAAAGAAATGCCAGGTATTTTACATTATATATGGATCATATATATATTGGTAGAGGTGTGTCTAAGTAGAACCAGTGCAACTTTAAAATGCACATTTGATGATTATTACATCAGTTTGAAACAGTGCTGGAGTTTCTAAAGTATTACATCACTGTAATCACATTACTTTTGTCTGTTACATGGTCATGTAGTACATTATAGTTGCTGTCGTGGAAGTTCAGGGTTAGGGTGACTGGAGACTCAGACGACTTAGGTTGAGAGTAATGTTTACTGATGTACATGCAAGCATCAGTTCTGAGGATTCTCTTTCATCTTCAGGTTTATATTGTAGCTGGGAGAAGGTCAGATCTAGATTACAGACCAATATGGAGGCAACTAGTCTGCTTAGTGACGTCAGAATAGAGAATACGTAACCTCCTGCAGTGTCTGTCTCAAGGCTGTGATGACCTTAGAAAAAGGAACAAGTCATTTCTCCATCACAGTTCCTACATTACTTTCATTTTGAGGCAGTATTTTCAACCGCCGGTGCTTTTTAAAATGGTTTTCACCAACGTTGCTGCCGGCTTTGACTTAATAGTTCATTTGAAAGCATAAAAAATGTGTGTATGTATCATTATGGTATGGATTAGTACTGGTATGTTGACATATGTCAGCGTTGTAGTGTTAAACGGCAATGCTTCTCAGGTGATGCTGCAAACTAATGCAAAAGTACTCTAACAAAGAAGTGTAATGAACTGTAATGAGCTTTCTGCAGGTAGTAAATAAGTAAGGTCATGCATTGTTTAAAATTTACAACTTTACTTTTTGTGAATGCTACTTTTAAACACAAAATTAAGGAATTTCCAATGAAGCTGAGAACTACAGGTAAGAATGTGCTTAAATCACCACATGGATAATAACATAAATCATTTTTCACTTTATTTTTTGGTTATAACAAGAAGCTATCTGAGTAACGATAACATAAACTGTGTGTGACTTTCTTAATAATATCCTTGTAAATATTCAGCTAAATACCAACTGATTTTTGGGAAACTACGTGAAAAGTTTCTAGAAAATAAGCTGGGAAATACAGGACTGTTAAAATAAAGTGTTTTTTAAAAACATTTTTGAAGCTTTTAGCTGTGAAATCTTAAAGAGTAAGTACACCCAGGGTGAAAACTCCACATTTACTGCCGTCTAGTGGGTGGTACGTGTTCTGTGGTGTCTCAATTTGCGATTCTGCACAGCTGGATGCCACAGACCACATCTGGCCACATCTGTTAAAGCCACTAATCAACAGATTTCAGATGCTTTTTTTCTCAGTTGCTCTTTAAAATATTCTGCAGTTAATGTAAGAAAATATGAGAAGGTGAATTCCCCTTCACAGACAAACGTTTCACATTTTTAAATCCTGCTTCAAAATGTTCAAATCAGCGTCTCAGTGTTTCTACACCTCCCAACCCTCAGTCTTAATTATAGAAAAAGTGAAGTGGAATTCACCTCATTTATCAACAAGTTTAAAATTACTCAGATTATGAAAAAAAACAACATCATTCTGGTTATATCTTGGTTAAGATGTGCCATTTTCTGCCTCCACGGCCAAAACAACAGAGATAAATGGAGTTTTATTGATGGTTCTTACAGCAAACAAATAATTTTACTCTGTGTTCAAATACAATTTTAAGGTACTTGTTTGCTACTTTATACTTCTACTCCACTATAATTCAGAGGCAAATATTGCATAACCCACTACTTTTATTGAACTACACTGCAGATTTAAATAATGCAAAAATATAATTAACAAATAAATTATGATGCAATATTACAGATGATCATAAAACTTTTATTGATCCTTGAGGGGGACAGAGTAGTTGAATCAAGTTAAATCATCAAAAATATAATCCAGGATTATTATATGTATATACTATTCTAAAATGGACGAGTTTGCATAATTTATATTTGGTATTTTCAGTATATTTTAATGCTAATACTTTAGAACTTCCACTGAATTTAAATGCATGACTTTTATTCTAGCTGAATATTTCTACACTGTGGTACTTTTGGTACAATATCCAAGTACTTAAAAACAAACACAATCGCTTTAACAATGAATTATCCACAGACTTCACTGTGAAAATGTCAATTTTCAGAGCTTTAACAACCAAAACCTCGACTCCATGAATCCATTAACCCGGGGTGGAGGCAGAAGTTTACACATCTAAACAGACAAAACAAGAATTATCTGAGCAAAACGACATCGATCAGCTGGATCTGACTGATAAAACTTCTGTCAGTGTAACTCTGATGGCTCGTTTCTTTGCATCACAGTTTTCTAAAACATGATAAAAGGTGATATGCGATCTCAAAGTTTGTCTCCTGCCGATTGAGAGTCATTTCACTCCAATGTGCACAGCAGGGATTTTCTTGAAAATAATTTAAAACCCTAAAGCTCCACTTCAAATTTCTCAACATAAAGTAGGATTACCACCTTTCTGACAATGAAAATGTGAAACCTTTGCAAAAGTAGAATTCATGGCTGAGCTAAGTGCATTCATTCCATGTCAGAGGAGTTCTTAATAAAGTGGCAGGTAGGGCTGATAAACTGAACCGCTGAATGCAATATTAAAAGAAAAGTACCAAAAATAATGAAAAAATGGAATAAAAAAGTACTTTGAACGCTTTAAAACTTTCTCTTTCAAAGGTTTCAAGGAATTCCTTGAAACGGGGAAAAAAAACAGAAAAAATACCATAAAATGTGTGTTTTTTAAACTCCAAAGCTACATTTAGCGAGTTTAGAGCACTCCTTTAGCTGTTCCAAATTTGGCTGCCAGAAAGTGCAAACTATTTGACGAGTTTTCACTCAGATAGAGAAGAATTCATGATTAATTGGATTATTGCAGAAAAATTCAACAAATGTTTAGCTGCAAATTTTCCTCAGAAGTTCATGGGTCATTTTAACACAATCCAGTGAAAATAAATGAAGCATTTTAAAAGGGAAATGCATGAATTAATAGACCTAGACTTAGTTTATAGCCACTTAAAAGTGTACAGACAGCATAAAAATGCATCTTTTTAAATGTAAATAAAGGATGTTTTTGCGTATTTTATCAGTTAACTCTCCTGTTAGGTCTATTTGTGCTTTTGGGTATTTTCTGTATTTTCTGCCAGTAAGACAGAAAATCAACACGTTTCCAAAAGTCGGTGATTGTTTCAGGCCGATGTTTGGAATATTAGAGTCTTTTTTGTCGTTTTGTGTCTTGTTTTTGTTGCTTTGTGTCAATTTTGTTGTTTTTTTATTATCAGTGATGCTCCTGGGTCGGTTTGATATTTAATTATCCAAAAATGGCAGAAACCCAAAAAGAATCCCAATAAAGATTGTTTATATGTCATTATGAACTCCATTATTAACCGTTTCTATCAATATGTAGTGTAATGCTTTCTTTACCTCTCAGATCACGGTACAATGAGGAGAATTCACTCATTTTTCATAATAAAATGCATGTCAAAACTTTAAATGTACATTGGAAAGACCTACATATAAAACAATAGTTTCACATGATTGATTTTTTAAAAAATATATATATATTTTGATCTTTTTTCTTTTTATAGTGTTGATAAATTAACACTCTTCAGGGTACAAATATGTCAAATGGACCGTTTTTTAAATTTGTTGATTACACTTATTAAGCCAAGCAGAAAGTACTTTTACCAACCCTCTTTAATTATTTTTTACTTTAAAATGGGTCAATTCGAACTGCAACATAACAGGAGGGCCAAAGTGCACGTGATTTAGAGAATATTTAGCTGAAGCTCTTGTCCAAACTTCTGATCAACACAAGACTGATGGAAAATCTGCAGCTAAAATAAAGAAACTAAAAGCTGCCTGGACACAGTGAGACGTCTCAGCTAGTCTCACCTGTACTTACCTGCAATCTGATTTAAATTGTAATTATCCTATATAAGGAAAAAGAACAACTTTAGCCACCATTTATTAATTCTCAATACTTCTAAGTGCCGGTATTACCTGCTTAAGCAAATGATAGAACTGAGTGACCAGAAAAATGACTGTTTTTCCTGCAGTTATTTGCTGAGTAGAAGTATAAAAAGTGAGTCCACTGTTGATTTAAAGTGGAGCTTTAGGGTTTTGCATGAACTTAAAAGAAGCTTTTTTTCCAAGAAAACATGAACTGTGAGGCTGAGGCGACCTTTAGTGTTAACAGAATTAATGTTGCTTTAAGAAGATCCTACATTAAGAATCAAACATGAATCAGTGTATTATCAGTATAGGTACAAACACCCGCAGAGCTGCTTTAACTAGCATTTATTACAGAATATAGGATTTCCTGTGAGTATACAATTAGCTGGAGATACAGTACTATGAGTAGTGTGCTTATCAGTTTGATCTTTCCGTCTAGTCTATTCTTTTTTTGTTGTTGTTGCTGATAATCAGACTTTAGTTCGTCCATCTTGAAAACCTTTACTGTTTCCTTGGTGCATAAAACTGGATGTTTTTCTGCGTTATTGCCCTGTGAGGAGGCAGTTTGTTACCAGGTGAGGCTAAAAGGTGAAACAGCAGACAGGAAGTGCAGCTTACCAACATTAAAGCCCTTTAGTTGACAAGGCATGGGGAGGAAGCTGATTTTAAACGCACAGAGACGTCATCAGACTGAGGCCAGTCGTCGGTCTTTGATACGATCTAAGAGGCAGAAAACTCATGAACCGAATGAGCCGCAGCTTATCTTATATTTATCAAACACCATGTGCTCCTAAGTAGTAAAACTTCTCCAAAAACACCTCCGTGGAAATCAAATTCTCACATTCTGTTTTTTAATGCGTTTTTCATTGCTAGAAGATCAAATCAGTTCCAGATTTTATTTACACTATTTCTCAATTAACCCTCTGAACTCCGAGGAACGCTTTTTTGTTGCTCCCATCACATTTTCTAGGTTCATTTTTCACTCCAATGTACAGTCCTGCACCTCTATGGAAACAGAACATCCACAATTAAAAGTAGAGAAATGTCATGACAGTTAAATTACCATAAATCAGATCAAAAAAAAGGGGAAAAAAGTTGGATTTCTTTGATTATTTTACAAAAATATGAGATAAACTGGAGCCAGTGTTCTTCCATTTGCCCACAGGAGTTAAAAATACTGGAAAAAGCATGGCAGCTCTACATACTATAGATGTTTTAGCACTTATGTTAACTTGCTGGTACACTGCCTGCAGTTCATCTAACTGTCTCTTGTACTGAGGAGCTCATGTTTTGTGTTTTATTGACAGAATCTGGTTTATTTTTGGTGATTTTGTTAATGAGATGTGCAGAACAAAGTGATTTTGATGATTTTTAAGCTTAAATTTGACTAATTTTCCTGATACAACTGCACATCACATAAGATTAGGTTCAAGTACTGCTGGAAAGTTGAAATTCCAGCAAATTTTTCAGTTTTTACAGTGTCTGTCTCTGATTAATGGTGCAATTTCGGCAGTTTTTGAGAGATTTTTAACCCTGGCAGCAGGTTTTGGGGTTCAGAGGGTTAATACAGAGTTAACCGTTTCTGCTGGTTGTATTTAATTCTGTTATTTTATTGTAATACTGTGGTTGAATCAGAGCCTTGTAGCTGAGGGGGAAAATCCACCTGCAGCTGGTTTAAAACTGAAGGAGGAATCAGAAATCTCCCGGAGGAATCGAAGCCTTCTCCACGGAGTCGTAGTGAGCTTCATCGAACTGCTCCTCCTCCTCTTCCTCCTCCACCTCTTCGGCTTCCTCGTCATCGTCAGAAAGGGGCGGTTTGGCTGGAGCCTCCACGGCCGGCTCGCTGGGCGGTTCACCTCTGTGGAAAAAAAAACAGAAAACAGCAAAAAACATTCAGCTTCTCTGTTATTATCCGGCGAAATGTTACAAAAACCATGCAGGAAGTGGAGAATAATGCGAGGAAAAAGGTCACAGAGAGCACAGGAGGGACGGTTGTTTGGTGGAGCTGAAAGAAAATGAAAGGTCTGATGAGTCATGCACCAAAAAAAAAAGAAAAAAAAAAAGAGGGGAAACTGAGAAACATATTTCGAGGAAAAGCTACCCACGGATGAGGTCAGCAGTCACATCACAGAAACAAACAAACAGCAGTGATGGAAAAACAGGCCGAATCCCGAAGCCAACAACAAAAGGAGCTCTGAGCAATAATGAAAAATGAAAGAGGAGGTGGATGATCCAAAGCTCGTTCACTTACGATGGGATTTTTTGGTCGTTCAAAATCGGGCGTAATCAGGCCCTGTACTGGAAGGAACAAGCAGGCCGCACGTGTCAACAATCAGCATCCAACAGCAGCTAAAACTTTAGATTCTGTTACTATACAAGACAATACACACTGTCTACAACTAGTTCCAACAGCTTTACTAGAGTACAATGTGCAGATTTAGTTAATACTCATCAGTATTGGTAAGACTCATCAGTATTATAAGTCATCAGTATTAAAGGAGCAAACAAAACCATGACTGAGAAGACTGGAAGCCATTTAATAAAAGAAATCTGAATATTTTGCTGCCTTTTCATCCTTAAAAATTAACAAGTTCAAAACCAGGCAAGCTGCAGAAACTTGCCACTGTTTAGGTGGAATGATTTCTTTAAACACAACTTAATCCAACAGTTCTGATTTTTATTTTCATTTGTTTTTATCCACTCTCTTGCTTGACACACTTTGAAAGATGCCTGGATCCTAGAGTGAATGTGTGCAAACTATACATATTCTGCTTTATCACATCATTTTGCAGAAACAAACCTATTGAGAAAATGCAAGAAGTCGTCTTCAGAGTTTGTCCATTCTGAGCTACCGTAGAAAGATAGTTCTGTAACATCTAAAACACAACATCTCTTATTTTCAGGTGATTTTACACCTAATTATGAGATTTATGTTCTATTTATGCTGGTAGATCCCTCTGCATTAAACACATCGAGCATGAAGTTGAAATTAAATGTAATAATATTTATATTTCCTGAGCTTTTTCCATTCTGTCATCCCTACTCTTCCTTTCGAGGCTCCCAGTCAAGCTCGGCGATGACCTTGTTTGTTTGTAGCAGCTACTACTAATGATGCAGCTACAGTTAACTGTGATTAATTAGGAGGTTAAACCACAACACAAACACATTTATAGAAACACAAACAGATCAGGGTTTCATGAACGCACCACTGCTGTGTGTTCACACTGAAATCATGACCCAGATATATTAGAATAAACGCAACTAAAACCCAAAATAACACAGGCAGGCAGATAAACCACAACGAGGTGAACCAGAAGAACAAAAAGTGAAATAATAAAAGATGAAAATGCCGTGATTAGGACACCGACACACACAGTTGAGTTGAAGGAGGTACCTGTGCGAGCAGCAGGAGGCCAGTGGATGCATGGCGGGTCGGGATGCAGCGGAAAAACTACAGAACACACACACTGAACATGCAACAAGGCCGGTGGGAGCTTATGACGAGTCTCAGATCCGCAAATGTCGACATGAGAGGTGACATCAAACGGCTGGTTAATGTGCTAAAGCAAGAGGACTGATTCTCCTGTTAGACTTTTAGAGGAGCATTTTGAATCTGCTACAGCTCCGATTAGCTTTCTGCAGAAAATAAAAGACAACTGGCTTCACAAGCTGAAAGAAAACAAACATTTGGCCTCATTTTCGAGACAAAATGAACCAAAAAAGAAAGTACAGAGGGTCCTCGATTTATGTCAGAGTTCCGTTCCTACGACCCGACGCAAGTCTTTTTTAGCGCAAGTCGGAATTCCGGCGAAAATGTTAGCGAAGGTGTGTTACGTGCATCACGATATCGATCAGTTCTTTGTAAACGTCATGAATTACCAACGACTTTCATGCATGTAAACACACCAGATCGCAGCTCGAAACACTCCGCATGTCGGTCTGGTTGGGGTGTGTTTAAAGCTGCAATCCGGTGCGTTTACCCGGAAGCTCATTTGCATAAAGTAGACTTGACTTCTACTTTATTCAAATTCAATGCGGCGAGCGGAGATTCCATACATCTCTGAAACTGTCCTCAAACATCTAAACTAGCCATTGGTGAAATAAAACGAGGACAGATTCGGCTGCTGCACAGCTTATTTCTTACCTCAAATGCTTTCAGAAATACTTTTTGCTGAAGTATTTTCAGAACTTAAGGGAAATTTTGTGGCCGAGCCGCTGTGTTTATCCGACATGTCTGCCGGACCGTCGAGCTGAAAGTGCCCTCATGTAACAATGTTGTGGCTCGCTGCTGACCACCCGCCATCCGTGCAATTTTTCAGATGTTGACGTGTGGAAAGTCGTATCTAGTGGACACACATCTCTATAGTGCCGCTGGACGACATATTCACCTGCTCCGCTCACCACGTAGCAATATACCGTGGTTCCTTGCCCTATGGCGGTTCACTTTTTGTGGTTTCACTGTATTGCAGATTTTTAAATTGTATTTGGTGTTGCGGATTTTTTGCTATATTGTGGGATTTTGTGGCATGCAGAGTCAAGCTCAAAATTATTCATATCCCTTGCAAATTTGACTTGGTTACTTTTTTTTCCAGCCAGCAAGTTTTTCTTTTTTTTGTGATTGGAAATGACACAAATGTTCCCCAAAAGATAAGATGATGTACAAGAGGCATCATTGTGGAAAAAAAAAAAAAAAAAAAAACATTTCTCAGCTTTTATTTACATTTAAAAGTAACTAAGTTAAAATATACTAGAGACATGAATAATTTCAAACTTGACTGTATTTATAAAATATTATTTTAATTACTTTTGCATGTTCTAGCATAAAAAATATAAAACTGTATAAAAATATACATAATTAAAACATATTAAAAGAACACTAAATCAAAATAAAATGCGTAGCATACAGCGGTGGGTGCTGATTGGCTCAACATCCGTAGCATCAGTCTCATCCGTCCCCGTGTATAGCAGCATTCAACATCTGGCCTTTTCCATTCATGTCATCATCAGAACTGTGCAGCTAATTCATCATCTTCATCAGTTAAGTTGTATATGTAGTGAGTACATATAAAGAATTTTATATGTTGTTAAAATTATGTAGGTTTAAGAGTGTAAAAAGTGTTTATGAGCTTGGGAAGTGTTTATAAGGATGTGGGAACGGTTAATAAGAGTGTGGGGAGGGTTTATAAAGCCTTGAAATACATATAAATAATAAAATAAATATGGTCGCTACTTCGTGTAGCCCCCACGATAGACGAGGCACTACTGTATATGTCCGCTCACGAAACCACTTCCGACGTAATGACGAAACGCCGTAAGTCGAGGACGTCGTAAACCGAGGACCTCCTGTAAACTCAAAGGCTACGAAGGCCTTCCAAATAAATGAGCGGAAACAAGAGAAGCTGAATAAATTTATTTGATACTTTTTGAGAGTAAAAATTCACCATACATTTGAGGTCATCAATGGTACACGTTTTGGTGCCCCAAAGCATGCATTATCCATAAGTTCTCTACACAAGAATTTTGATGTTCGTTCACAACAGAAACCCCTCACAGTCACAGCAGTGGATGCAGGAGTTACTGTTCCACAGGTGATCGGTGTGCTAGCGCTGCAGTCGTACCTTGGACTATTTTAGTGGAGAAAGAAGAAACACTGGCAGCTTCCAGTCGTTTGCACTCGACTTTTGTCTCTAAATTCACCAAAACAGAAATGGGAACAAAAAAACAAAAAACAAAAAACAAATGGTGGTTGGCAAAAGCTGAGGGGAAAGACGAGTGTTAGGTCACAGGAGAAGAGACCGCAACAGTTCTGCAGTGCAAAAACATCCGTCTGGAGTCGAGAAATATTTTTCTTTTTTTAAAAAAGTGGCAGATCAGGAGGAAAAAGTGAAAGCACCTGCCTCAAAGAGAAATATTTAAAGAGTTTGGGAACATTTTTGCAGTGCAGGAGGCACAGGAGAGGAGCACAGTTTCAAATTTCACGTCCTCTCAGACGTTAAGAAACCTCAGAAAACCGACAGATGTTAGTACAGACAGGCGTCGACATACAGACAAGCAGACCAGCGTCTTTATTAGCACACAGAGAATCAGACAGCTTTATCTCCAAAACACGATGCTTTGTTGTTGTTTTTTTACTCACTCGGGTTTGAAAGTCAAGCATTTAGTAGCAAAGACAACAGAAGGCTGAATGAGGTTTCAACTGCAAACTAACTTCTCTTCTCCCCGTCAAGGCTGCAGAGCTTTTTTTTTTTCTCCTCTGTACACTGGATAAATGCTGCGTAAAACACCGAAAATGCTGCATTTTATTATCACAAGACCGCTGGTGCTTCATTTGAATCTCTGGATCCAGAAGATCATCAGCATGTTGCTAGAAAACTACATTATTGATAAGTAGAGGCACAGAATCTGAATACGACTGAAGTCTGGGCTGAACAATTATTGCAGAAAGCTGCAGTGTAGAATATAAATTATGCAACTTTCAAGTCATATCGTCCTACTTTGCCCGCTTTAAATCTTTAAAATGAAGCTTGACTTCCAAAATCTGTCAGGAAAATCGCATTTTGATATTTTCCCAAAATTGTTCAGCCCTGGTTTGAATGTAAAAAAAAGTCTTAAAACGTGATGAAAATTGTCACAAATTAGAAAAATGCTGAATATTCGGGTCCAATAATTGTCCAAACTGATATTTGGATGACACCCAGTAGTAGGTATACATGATACTGATATTAAAATAGAGTATTAGCCAACATCTACATGAAAAAAATTAAGATCTTAGTGTCAAAATAAACTGAAAAAGTGAAAAATACTCCAAGTCAAACAGGAAACGTTACGGACAAGCCTTAGTTTTCCTTATTTTTTCATGTTTTACATGTTTTTTTAAATAAAATGTTCTGGTTGGAACATTTTATCACAAATTAATAATGTCACAAATGAGAAAAATGCTGAATATCGGGTCCAATAACTGTCCAAACCGATACTGTGATGGCACCTAGTAGTAGGTATACATGAGACTGATACTAATTATTGGTAATAAAGGGGATTATTAGCCAACATCTGCTTAAAAAAAATTATGATCTTGGTGTCAAAATAAACAAAAAAACAACAAATACTCCAATTCAAACAGGAAACATTACCGAAATGGTTCAGTTTTTGAACTAAAATGTTCTGGTTGAAACATTTTGTCACAATTAATGATGTCAGAAATGCAAAAAATGCTGAATATCGGGTCCAATAATTGGCCAAACTGATATTTGGATGAAACCTAGTAGTAGGTATACATGATACTGACAGAAATTATTGGTAATAAAGGAGATTAGCCAATATTTGCATTTTCCTAATTACTAATTTTCCTGAAGCGACTCTGCTTCAGATGTGATCTTAAAATAAACAGAAAAAAGCATAAAAAAGAATAAAAACAATAAAATGGTCGTGAGGTCACCGAGCCAAACGGCAGTACCAGTTGTTTTTCTTTCATGCATGAACGACAAAGTAAAAGGCTGCAATTCTCTCAGAAAATGAGCTATTCTGTCCAAAAAAAGTCTTCTAATTGATTTTCTCGTCCGACTAACAGCCCAAATTTCCCAAAAATGTCGAATTTACAGCGATATAAAAAGCAAATATTTGTATCCGAGAAGCCGAAGTTGGTAAATGTTTGGCGTTCTCGCTCAATAAGTCACTGGAGACACTTTAATTACCACGATATTGAGCTGATGAAGAGACAGTTTGATCGGGGGTCGAGGATTCGTTAACCCCATTCAGCCTTGACAAGATATCCACACAACCACAATAGAAAGTCAAAGGACCCCCGAGCACCTGCGATAGTGTGCCTGAGCAAAAAGGCCGATACCGAAACAGTAAGTTCGTGTGCACAAAGTCATAAATATAGACTGTTACTTGGATTAAGGTGCGTTTTTTCATAGATACTGTATGACAAGCACTTCTGTATGGCACATTTATGTACAGTAAACATGTCCTCCGTACGGTAAAACACTTACATAAGCTGCTCACTACTCGCGATACAGGGCCTCTTAACTCAGAGGAATACAAAACCTCACAGCATGAAAAGGTAAAAGTACTGTTAAATACTGAAAGATCCAGTAAAAGTAAAGATTGTAATGTCTTTCTTACATTATGAAAATCCTCTTTGGGATCAACAACTTCAATTTAAACACCCCTGATTTACATATATCCTTTACATTGTCATTCCAAACAGGAGCGCACTGACACTGTGTGGGGGGGAAAAAAAAAAAAAAAAAAAAAAAAAAAATAAATCAGGTTTCCCTTCGGTGGGGGAAGTAAATAAATCCCCTCCCCGCCCATCCGGCAATATACAAAAGAAATGTACATGCATGAAAGACAAGCAAAAGATACATTTTCCTCAGAGAAAATGTCCATCATCACAGCGAGTTTTTGTGATGGCGCTAAAGTCCCCGTTCTGGTTCTGGTTTGGCTTGGCTGAGAACCGAGGCTTCACCGGGCCGGTTAGACGGCACAGACTGGACGGATCAGAGAGGAGAGGACGAGAAAAACACCCAAACCTCCTCTTCCTCGGCTCTGGGAGAGTTTATTGCCGTAAAGCAGGAGATAGGAAGGCAGGAAAGAGTGGAAGTGGGGTGGAAAAAGGGATGAAGGGATGGCTGAGGGTTCCTGTCCTATCGCACCGTCTGGCTCAGTCTGTTTGTCTGTCTGTCCTCACACTGTCGAAATCAATTTGCCCTCTGTGGAACTGTGGACAAAGAGAGGGAGAGGCTTCCAGGTGGGCTGGCTCAGGAAGAAACAGCAGCAAAAACACAACCATGGAGAGGCAGAAATAAAACCCCCCCAACAGCCCTGAAGCTGAGCCTCAACTGTCTGGTTTCAACCCTGAATGAGAAGCGGGGAAGTCGAGATTGGGTGGGTGCAGTTAGCGGACGGAAGCAGAGAAGCATGGATGTTTGTGAACCAAAGAAAACTTAAAAAACAACAGAAAGCACAACTTAACATGCCTTAAATCTAGTCTTTACAGAGAGGTTTCTACTAGTCCTGTATGGATGGAAACACAAAAGAGAACGAAAACACAAAACTGTCCTGCTGCTTGCGTGTTTGCGGGTCTGTGCCAGGAATTAGCCCAATCCCTCGTCTCTCGGTCGGTGGCTGTTTCGTCAACTAATTATCGTCTTCCATCCCCTCCTCCAAGAACAAAACTCCCAGAACACTCAAACAACTCCACTGGATTCTGAAAATTTAAACACTATTCAAAGCAAGTTTGGGGGATCTTACCTTGTGGGGAAGCGTGGTTCGTACTCTTCAACTCCTGGCTGTAAAAACAAAAAAACGAAGAGAGATTTAGGCATTTAGTTGTGCAGTTTATTCAGTCTTTTTTCTTCTGTCTGTTGCATGCAGTGTTTATACAATCTATTGCAACTGGTTGCAGAAATGAGGTGTAATCTGTTTGGGCAATTGACTAAGTTGTCTTTAGTTTTTCACTTGCTTTTTAATCTTTGCACCTTTATGTTGTATAGAAGGTTCTAATTTATACTTCAATGCAACATGATTTTGGTCTTCAACAATAAAGTTAATTAAATAAGTAAGTAAACTTTAGCATTTGGTCATGCTGCAACCTTTTTTTGGATTCATTGCATGTTTTACATCATTTTCTAGGGCTAATCTACGAGAAAAGTCTTGGATATATGGTTTCATTTTAAATTTTATTCAAAAGATGTAGGGTTTGTTGACATGCAGGCTTCACACCTGCATGGGAAAAATGAGCGAGAACCAGGAAAATGGAAGATTTGGTTGCAAAAATTTAAATAAGCAGCACAAAACTCAAGTGCAAAACCACATCTGAATCAAAGGAAAGCAACAACAACAAACATAGTATTGCAAACTGCTCTTTTCAGCTTTTTTAAAACTATTTTTATTGTCAGTGCACATGCACCCTTTCATAATGGTTAATTCTTTTTAACTTTCACATTTTTTCACATTGCAGAAATACCGGAATGTCGGTTTATTACAATACTGTGCACAGCTCAAGCTTGTTTATATTCGTGTGTGTATCTTCCGCTGTGCAGACGACGGCAGGTCAGAAAAGCCTGCTGGCTGGATGTAGTCGGACAATCTGGCATTTCTGGCAAACTGCATCCAACATTCTGTGCAGCGGGACAAACTAAATCTATGTTTCTGTCCTTCTATTGTATAAGAGTCGACTGCTGCAACAAGTACAGCAGCCAGCAGGTGGAAGCAGAGAAACACAGTGGAAGATGCATAGCAGCAACTTGGAAATGTTAAAGTCGTGTTTTCCACTTAAAGATAGAGAAGTATTCACATTTTTTTGCTATTCTTTCAGAGCTTGTTGGTCTAATTTGGTGATTTGTAGGTCAAATATGTATAAATGAACAGAAAATCCCTTCTTAATCACATTTAAGTGCACTTTTAAAGGTAAATGTCTCATCATGAAGGTCTTCCGACCTACAAATCACCAAATCAGAGCTTCCTGGTCGAAGTTTTCCTTAAATGCCACCTGAGATGTTTCCGTCTTTAAACACCGGAAAGAACAATTTAAGTTGTTACATGACTACTGAGCAATTAGGCATCGCCCACATGTAATGTTCCAGGTGAGGCGTAGGAGGGAAGCTGGGCTGACACAGAAGGGTTTAGCGTTGCATAAGTCTACTTCTGAAAAATTAACCTCCCTCGCCACCGCTGCTGCCTGTTTTCACTTTATTTGCTGCAGTCGGCTGGGCGAGCGCTGCCTCCGTTATCAGCTGTCAGAATCGCTTCCCTCGGAGACGGAGGCAGCGAGGCGCAGAGGAAGACTTCTGCCGCACTCGACCCTCGATGTGTGAAGCCGAGTCGAACTGATTCCTGCGTTTATGTAAGCTAACGTAGCGGAGGAGCCGAACTTGAAGAGGAAGAGGCAGGCTGTCAAAGCAGAGCCGATCCTGAGCTCCCCCCGAAGTTTCTAACACCGACTGGCGCTGATCGCTGCCAGGTTTTCGGCGACGGCTCGTGTATGAAATTGAGTGTGGGTTGACGCCGGTGTGTGTTTTATGTGCTTGTTTTTGCAGACATCCCCCCCACCTGTGAGAAGCCTGGCACCGCCACGCTGTAGGGGCGTTGTTGTCTGCCGTGCAGCGCTGCAGCGCTCTGAGCCGCCATACGGGAGTGGACGCTGTAGTCGGGGCCGGGAAGAGACATGTCTTCCCTCTCTAGAAGGTTGCCTGTGCTGCTGCTTTTGCCGTGGTGGAGGCTGGAAATACACAGAAAATCAAAGAAAACTGTAAATATGTTGTCCATCCATCTATTATCTATACACCACTCAATCCTTATTAGGATTGCAGGGGGCTGGAGTCTATCCCAGCTGACTATGGTACCACATCATGTCCACAGGGGCGTTTCATCTCACATGGAAACATCTGAATATTGTCCGCTTAGTTGGTGTGTCACTAATGGGTCACTAGGTGGTTACATGGCAGCCCATCAGACCTTCAGTCCGGTAGAAACGTCGGACCAGCTGTTTATCACAAAACCAGTTCTGCGAAAAGTATTTCTGAAAGACGAGAAATAATCTGCTGAATCCATCTCCGTTTTAGTTCAACGATGGCTAGTTTAGACATTTCATGAAAGTTTTGTGAGATGTCAGACCTCCGGCACCCACACCAAATTTGCATAAAGTAGAAGTCAAGACTACAATGTAGCTCAAAACTCAACGCAATGCAACCAGGTGCATTTTGCATAAACAATCAATGGGATGCGAGAAATTAATGAATCCATCAATTTCTCGCATCCCATTGAGTACCTCCTTCTACAACCAATGGTAGCCCAGTTTTCACCACCACCCTGTGGGGTCAACAGCACTAGTGGTGGTCATCGTTAACCCAGGCCTCGATCGATCAGGTATGGAAGACATCGGATTGATTTGCGTATTTGCTTTGGTTTTACATTGGATGCCCTTCCTGACACAACGTAAGACTGGCCTGCATGAGGCTGCATTTTGATTTTTTTTATTGGTATAACCTTCCATCAAACAGACAGCAAGGACATTTTTTTCATTTGTAACTCCCCTGACTCTCGTTACAATCATCACAAGGAAGAAAAACAACTGAGCGTCTGCACTGCACCTGATTGGAGAGGTTTCGATTTGTGCCTCAGCAGTGAATGCCTAATTTTTCCTGGAGTCTTTCATTTAACGTTTAATTAAACCATGAACAGATTTGTGTTTTCCAGAAGAGCCCTTCAAACTGTACTTAATTTCCTCCACGTTAAAGAACGTCATGAGGTCGAAAAGTGATTTCAGCTCCAACAGGAATCTTCTAATAAGGATGCAGAGGCTGTAAGGCACTGTGTTTTCCTCCTAATTATTCCACAACCTGGTGAAATTGATGTCATTTTTTCCCTACATGCTGGTAAACACAGTGAACAGGCATTGATTCAAAACACAATTAAAGTTGCATAACTTTTACCAGCATCCACTTTGTTCATTAATTTGAGACAACAGTAGAAATTTCTGCACTTGACAGAAAACCAACACCTACTTGTGAACTCGAAGTTGCCTTGAGTCGCCTTCGTTGTCAGAAATCACCCGAGTGTAGGAGAATGGAAACCAGCCACGCCTAGAGAGGAGGAGCAGCACACAAAAATCTAATTAATCTCTTCCACTGAAACTATATTTGCTGCAATTTCTGGGCATTGTATCTGCTCGTCTAATTTTTTTCCTCAATGTAGACTCATTTTTTAACAGTCTTTTGTCCATAGTGACTCAAAATGTGTCAAATTACTCAAATTTTGTCCAAGATGACCTGAAAAGTGTTTGAAAAGACTCGAAATTTGTCTAAGACTCAAAATGTCTTATCTTTTTATAGTTGCATGCTTTTTTTCCCCCACACAGATGTGAATAAGACTCAAATTTTGTCGTACTATTGTACAAAAGTATGACTGTGCTATGATAAAGATTTATCTCATCTTTTACAGTTCCCAGTTCTGATAAATGGTACTATTTTGGTGATTTTCTCAAGTTTTTTTGTCAATCCCACAAGTGAGTTTTGGGGTTCAAGAAATTAAACAAACAGGGTCTGATCCTCGTTTCTTCAAACACTTGAGCTGCACTCACATCCTTGTCTTCTCATTCTCGCCGTAGTGCCAGCCGTCGCGAGCCTCGGGGACCAGCAGGGTTATCACGTCGCCCTCTGCGAAGCTGAGCAGGGTGCCGTTGTCGCCGGCTGCATGGGAGAAGATCGCCTGGACCCGAGTTCGGCCGTTTCTCTCAAGACCCGCAGCCATGGAGCTGGACCGGGGCAGCGTACGGGTCTCCGCTGGCGGGAAAAAGAGAGTCAGATTTTATGTTCTGTCTCTTTATGTAAAACAACATTGGGGACATCATATGTTTAAAGCTCCCCTTTGAAATTCTAAATGGCTCAACTTTCCGCGCTCCCGCTCTGTAGCTATTTTTACTCGGAGTCTGTCTTTCTCAGTTTTAATATTACATTTGCTTCTATTCCCACTTGTTTTGGCCTGTTTCTTATTAAAAACTACACACATTGTGTGTGACAGCTTGCTGGATGCATCCCATTAGCGCTGTAATTTTTCAAGAAATAAAAACTGCAAGTGAACCTTGAAAATATTCAAGGTCCATTTGTTGTTCTGAAGCATATTGAATGCCAAGGTAAAGCTGCTTTTAAGGATGTTTTCCTGGCGTACGCTCAGCCCTGACTTTAAACTGGCTCGTAAAGTTGTTACACATCCAGCTACCTGCTGGATGTGTAACAACACAATCATCCGCTGGCCGTAACAACTTTACAAGCCTCAACAAGAATGCTCATTTAGAGCAACTTCACTAACAATGTTACTAATAATGCTAATTCATATGCTCATCTGGAGATAAATCAGAAAACAATCATCACATCTGCATGTTTTCCCAGTCTGAAGAGAGAAACGGTTCAGGAAAAGAAAGGTCAAAATTGCAGAATTGCACTGAATAAATATTTCTTTCTTTTATGCAAGTTTTTTTTAGACTTTGCAACCTTTGGAGGTAAAACTGCTTACATATGTAACACCAGAAGTCCTTTATGAACTACTGATTTTATATAATCATCTATAATTAGATAAGAAAACAATCATAAGATATAGGAGAATCGTTTGTAACAGTAACAGCTCAAAAAATGTTTTAAAAAAATGCACAATCCAAATAACTTGCACATGAGCACTCTTTCCTGCCGGATTTTCAATATCTTGCAACCTTCTGTAACACCAAAAAACTCTTATGAGCTACCGATTTTGTCCAGTCATCAAGAATTCGATCAGAAAATGATCATGGTAAGGTATAACAAGGTAGTTTGTTACAGTAACATCTCAAAAAGGTACAAAAAAAAAGCTATAAGAGAACTGGAACAGTAATGTATCAAACAATGTTTGTAACAAATGTAAAATGTAGATAAATTGCACATTTGCTCTTTTTCTTGCAGGATTTTAGGTATTTTCTAACCATCAGAGGGAGTAATTCTCACATATGTGATACCAGAAAATCCAAATGAGCTGCAAATTTTTTAAATTTTAAAACTCTGTCTTCACCAACTCCAGAGAAAAAGAAGGTGAAACTGTGGCTGCTGTGCTCCAGCTTCTTTGTCGGTTTTCTTTGGTGCAAACTGACAGTGAAACAGGCTTGATAGGAAACCAAACTTTAAATGTGCTCTAAAGAGGCTAAAAAGTTCTGCCACATGCAGCTGTTAAGTGCTAAACTGCAGCCTTTCTGTGCACGTCTGCAGGGCTTGAACTCCTCTTACTCAGCTGGGTCTTGCCCTTGGCCGGCGCCACCTTGCGGACGGGCAGAGTGTTGGAGTAAACCTCCCCTCCGTGCCTCTGGGTCTGCGGCGAGGCCTTCCCCTGGGCGATCTTCCCCTCCATCCACTGCTGGTAGTCGTCCCCTCCGTGGGCTCCGGCCGTTCCGTTCATCACCGGCATCCCTCCCTCCATCAGCCTCTGCATCACATTTGCATGCAGGCAATTAGCACAAACTTGTCCTCGCTTCACGGCACTCAGAGCGGTTACATAACGTCTGGTTAATAATCATGGAGGTGCATGGAGTGGATCTGGGAACACTGATTAATAAAAATGCAATATCTGAGCGTGTGCTGGCTGAAAGATAAACATATGGAATAACTGGGAGTCTGCAGACGAGCGCCGTGGTTTTTAATTAGCATCTCCGGCCAAACTCAAGCCGTCTTTCATGTGAATCTTGAAAGATTTTTTTCAGAACCAAAAGTCTGAAATGCGGAGGCTGTATAAAAAGAGCCCGAGGACGGGAGGAATTTCAAGCCTGCAACAAGCTAATTAGCATGCTTAGCTAATGATTTCATTTGCATTCGACAGGGTTTTCTGAAGAGGCTCCCATGATGCACCAGCAGCATCAGGGTCAACGCTTCTTCACAAATTATTAAGGGGCTCCATGGACTCCATTTACCTGTGTGTGCATGTGTGTCTGTCTTTGTGAGGACCAAACTGATTTTTAGACCTCGGGAGGGAGGAAAGTTTCATAAGTAGAGACATTTTAGCGTGAAAGCTTAGTTTATTTTATCCTGTCTTGCAATCTATTGAAGTAATGTACAGCTGCTGTTTAAGCGGCTGTTTGCACCGAACTACATCTGACTAAATGACCTAGCTGTCTGTTTTATATTGTGGGTGATGTTTTATTGTTTTTGTTGTCTTTTTTATTGTGAACGCTCATGTAGCTGCTGCATAACAAATCGCCCTTCAAGGGACAAATAAAGTTGAAGTTGAAGCTTAGCGTTAACACCCAGTCGTGGTATTTTATTTCAATTTAAAGAAGACTACGAACAACAAAAATAGAGTGCAGCAGAGCGTAGGAAACATCCTTCACTTCAGCGACTGTTTTTAAAATCACTTTTCCATCAAATAATTTGCAGTAAAGCGGAAAAAGCACACAATCAATCAAGTGCCGTGCCATTCAGCGTAGGCGATCATTTCTCTCCATCTAATCCGATCTTTTGCTTTCTGAATTGTGACTGTTGATGGTTCCATGTGATGTCAGTTTGTCTACCATTTTCATTCTTGGTGTGCTTTGTCCTCTCTTTCAAAGCACACAAGTCTTGGGGAAACAGAACAATTTAAGGTAGGGGCTAACCGAGGATTGGATCAAATATTCAATGTTCAGACTATTTGCATCCACCATCTACTGCCTTCAACAACCGATCAACACTGAAGGATGAATGTTCTTAAAACATGTGCTTTTGTGCAGTATCAGTATTTCTACTCATGGAAAAGTCTGTGCAATGTCACTGTTGTTCAGGGTCTACACTACCATTCAGAAGTTTGGGCTCACTCAGACAATTCCATGTTTTCCATGAAAACTCCCACTTTTATCCATGTGCTAACATAACTGCACAAGGGTTTTCTAATCATCAATGAGCCTTCCAACACCATTAGCTAACACAATGTAGCATTAGAACGTAGGAGTGATGGTTGCTGGAAATGTTCCTCTGTACCCCTGTGGAGATATGCCATTAAAATCATCTGTTTCCAGCTACAATAGTCATTTACCACATTAATGTCTACACTGGATTTATCATTCAGTTAATGTAATCTTCATTGAAAAAAAATTGCTTTTCATTCAACAATAGGGACATTTCGAAGTGACCCTACACCTTTGAACGGTAGATGTAATGTTGCTATGTGCAAAAATGTTATTTTTCACATTTAGAAATGTCTGTATAATATCTTTATCTCCATGTATGTGATATGATGCAGTAATCCTTTACAAATCCACAGTAGGGAAATTTGCATTGTTACAAGAGCAAAGGCTACAATGCAAAAATGTAGAAAATATCTGTAGAAAAACTGAAAATAAAACAAAAATATACATAAGTATTATTTCACATCAGACTGATAGAGAATTATTAATATTGCACACAATGTGAAAAAATGTGTACAATATCAACAGTACTTCTGTAGATTTTTGGTAATATTTTTCTGCTGATGATGCCTACATGTTTGCATTATTCCCCTTTGCTGCTGTAAATGTCCTCGCTGGGGGATGAATTAATTCTCATCTTATTTTTTTTTTTAAACAAGTTAAACATTGGAGTTTTATTCCAAACTTTGATTTTCTCCTTGATTACTAATAATTTAAAAGGACAGTAGAGGAACCGACCTGTTGCCCCATTGTCCCGCCGGCCCGGAGCGCCGCCAGCTCTGGAGGCACCGGCAGAGGTTTAGCACCGGGGATGGGCTCAGAGATGGGCATGCCGGGGTGGTGAGCTCCAGGAGGCAGAGTTCCTGCAGCGCCGCTCATCTGCTGGGCCAGAAACATGGCTCGGTCCGGCAGCTTGTTGGGCTCAGCGCAGGCCTGCTGCCACATCGGGATCTTCTGCACTAAAAGCTCTTTACCCTGGAATAAAGAGACGGGAAGGGCTTCAGATCAGACTGTTCTGTCAGTTTAGGCCACTATGCTAATGAACTGAGCCCATTCAGATTTTTTTTTAAGAATGATTTCACTCCATTCTGGCCACAGTGTCAGAAAAGCTGCATAGAAATTCTTCATTTTTAGCACATTCAGTAAATAATAAAGCAGAGAAAGCCCAGCAGAAAGGTTTCCTGCACAATCTGCTAAATCAATCCAGTAATAGAGCAAGTTTATGCTCTTCAAACACCTTCAGAGGAAGAAATCCCTCATGAGCTGCTAATTTATATAATCATCAGGAGTTACATAAGAAAACAATCATGATGTGTGCATGTTTTCCCATTCTGAAGAGAAAACGGTTCAGAAAAAAAGGCAAAGATGTTTGCAGAATTGTAAAGTTTGCAGAACTGCACTGAACTAATAACTTGGTTCTCCTTTTTTCTGCAAGATCTTTTAGACTTTGCAACCTTCTGAGGTAAAACTGCTTATATATGGAACACCAGAAATCCCTCATGAGCTACTGATTTTATATAAGCATCTAGAATTACATAAGAAAACAGTTATGATAACCTACATGTACATGTTTTCCCATTTTAAGGCAGCAGTTAGTTGCAGTAACAACTCAGGAAAAAAAATCCCAATGCAAACTGCACATTTGCACACAATGAATCAGTTGTTTTAGCTTTCCTGCAGGATTTGCAATATTCTGCAACCTTCAGAGGTAAAAAATTTCATACATGTAATACAAAAAAATCCCTCATGAGCTGCTAATTTTGTATATTCATCCAGACTTACAGGAGTAAACAATCATGATAAGATTTAAGAGTCATTTGGAACAGTAACAACTCAGAAAAAATGTTTTTAAAAAATGCACAATGCAAATAACTTGCATATTTGCACTCTTTCCTGCAAGATTTTCAGTATTTTGCAACCTTCAGAGGTAATACTTCTCACATATGTAATACCAGAAATCACGCATGAGCTACGAACTTCATATAAACTTTGATAGTTACATAAGAAAACAATCATGATGAGGTAGTTTGTTATAGTAACAGCTCAGAGAAAAGTCAAACATACCCACAATGCAAATAAATTGCAAATTTGCACCACCTTTTTTTCTCTGCAGGATTTTTAGTATTTTATGACCTTCTGAGGTTAAACTGCTTCTATAAATGCTCTCCTATGGGTGTTAATATGGCAACAAAATGTTCACATAATCTGAACAACAAGAAGTAGGAGGGAAAAAATAACTCAAAAGCTTTAGCTCTGAAATGAGAAAAGTTTTTTTAAAAAAAAAAAAACAGACTTGCAGGCAAATTTGCTGTAAATCCGCATTGTGAATGAACTTTTCCTGAGCAGCAGTCACGTGATCATCATGTGTGGATTCTTATGTAACTGCTGATGATGGTTTGAAGGCCACAGGAGAGCGAGGGATCTTTGTGAATCGTTTGAGAGGCTTTCCGCTGGAGCGTGAACGTCTGAGCTGCATCTCCTCCATGCATCATCCAGCAGGCCGCTTACATAAAGATCCTCCTCATTTGCATTCATCAACGGAGAATAAATGAGGGAGTCCTGGATGCATGAATAACGGAGGAGAATCTGCTTCTCCGACGGCTCTAACTGGGCCAGGCTGGCGAGGAGGATAAACACAGCGTGGATCCAAGGTTGTCTGAGTGGATGTGGGCTGCAGCGTCAGGTGTCAGGGCGTGGGCGGCAGCATCAAATAAATTAACACATACACAAAGAAGTACGGCAACAACACATTCCTACCAACAAAGTGAGCATCACGTAACCGGGGATTCATGCATATTTATACTTTCTGAATTAGCTGGAAGGTTCGGTGTGTGAATGTAAAATCTCCATCCTAGAAAAGTAAGCATTCCTCCAATCTGAACACCTCGATCCATTAAAGAGTCATCTCGGTGCGTCTTGCTGCCGATGAGATGAATGAGTCACTGCAACCTCTGTTAGCCTCTCAGATAACTGAGGCGGCATGTAGGCGTCTTTACCAACGCGATGGTAAACATCGATTAGCAGACGGTGGCTCTTTTTCCTTTTCCCTCTCATCAACTGGGGCACAAGAGCTTATAGAGTGTTTAAATGAGAGATTTGCTAATTTGTAAAAGCATCCTGGAGGCAAAGAGACCAAAATCAACATTGGTCTGCTCCATGCCTAAACATTGCAAATATTTGTAATAGCTACGCCAGCTACCTCCCCGAACCTTAGTGCAAATCTATAATTACTCTGCCAAGGAGTTATGTGACGGTCAGTGTTAGTCTGTCTGTCTGTTCGCAACATTACTCAAAAACAGATGTGGATGAAATTTTCTGGGAAGGTCAGAAATGACTCAAGGACCAAGTCATTAGATTCTGGCAGTCATGCAGCTTATAGTTTGGATCCACGGATTTGTTAAACATTTCTGTATCATTACCAGATAGCAGCACGGCGTCACTGTAACCATGACAACAAGTGAACATTACATCACACATGATTGTTTGATCCTACTACAAATCCACCAACTGATTGGGGGTGTTTCTGAGTCCCGCTACATATTTAGGTCACATGATTCGGTATTCTTGCATAATGTACGCATACATAACACACGCATGTGCTCAGCGCAAGGTCATTTAGTTTGTTGGTACATCTATATTAAATGGACACGTTCTATAGTGACGTGATTTCTGCCACAATTTTTTTTCAAGATTTCATCCATCGGAAAAGATACGACTGAGCAGCTTTGGCGGAGTGCTGCGCTCCCTGAGTGCTTTTCTTGTTTGTAATTGGGCTGGTTTATATCCTCACATTTGACCAAATTAGATCTCTGGTTCTACTTTCATAAAGAGAAAAGCTCCACATCAACAGCCTTCCAGGACTGATCCATTAGATTTGGCACAGGAAGAGCACATTACCTGTGAACTCCTCCGTGTTTTCACAACTTTGGATTGGTCCAACTCAATGTAGACTGCTAAATCTGACTTATTTAACATTTATTCATAGCTGGCGCCGAACTGACTGACATTATAATAAAAAAATCATTGATACAGCAGCATTTTGTGCCAATAAGTTGAGTGTATAGTTTGCAGAAAGCAGTTTTCGTATCACAATTAAACAACCAGCATGTCAGATCATCTACTTGCCTGCTGCTATCATGTTCATACAAAATTACCAGGCTCAAATGATTTATTTTACTGTGAATACAAGCTTTTTATGTTTTTCTAAATATTTTGGCTAACAAGGCTGCAGATAGACCTCAGTGGGACATTAGTTCATCTAGTGATGAAGTAAAATCTGCATGATTTCAGTCAACCAAGACCTTTTTAGGTTAACTGCATCCAGCGTTACCTACTAATAGCACTCAACAATCACCTGACAACATTTTTTAAACATCTTAGATAAGTGTAGTTTGAGCATGTTTTGCCCAGGTTTATTTTAAGGCTTTTCTTATAAATAAAACCCTTTTTATTCACAGTTTCTGCTCCAACCAATGATTATTTCTATTATAGTCTAAGCTACCATTGTTTTTTCCTCAAATCCTTGTCTTATCTGGAGTCTGCAATTAAGTTTGATTGATTGTCAGGAAATGTATCACCTAAAAAATCATATCTAAAATTATATGCTGCTATCATTTCAGTATTAAATAACCATTTATTATGCTTTAAATATGAGCTTTTTATGTTTTTCTGTATATTTAGGGTAATAATGCTGCAGATTGACCTCAGTACCACATTTAGTTCACCTAGTGATGAGATGAAATTGACTTTTTTGAATAATTGTGGGCATCATCAATAGTTTGCAGGAATTACCTCCTAACAATAACTGATCGACATTCATCAATACCTCAGATAAATCTACTCAAAGCTTGTTTTGCTTATGGTATGGCTTAATGTTGTGCATGAAACCCTTTTTATCTGTTCCAACTAATTATTATTTCCATAATAAACTTAGCTGCTGCTGTTCTTCCTAAAATTCTGTGGTGTTGTCTTTTATCCAGACCCTGAGTCTGTAATTAAGTTTGATTGATTGTCAGAAAATGTATTTAAAAATCCACATCCCATCTTTTGACTGCCTGTTTTATTCAACCAAACGTCTAAAACTATTAATATATTCTGTTTATTATCATCCTACAAGGTAAAGACAAGCATCAAACCGTCACCGCGACAAAAACGCTGAAAATAGAAAACATCCTGCCTTTTTGCTCCGATGAAAGAAGTGTTTCCATCAGCTGCCGGTTCTTCAAAGACTAATTTAATCTTTGTGAGCATCATCATCACAGCAGCAGCAGTTTGTGTTCCTCCGTCTATCAATCACTCATTCAGACACTTTCACTCCCACACAGCGACTCCGAACCGAGTGTTCCTGCAGAAGTAGGTCATTCACTCTCCCCACTCTTCACCCGGCTCCTCACCCACTCACCCTCCACGTCTAACGTCCTCTTCCACTTCACATGTAACCAGCTGGTACGGCAGAGGCCAGCTTTTCTGTCATCAGTTTAGTCGGATAATGTGGAACTCCTGACTATCTTTGGGATTGTTTTTTTTTTTTTTTTTTGAATGAAACGGGGAAAGAAAGCAACGCACACTAACGATTTTACATATAGGAGACATATGTGACCTACAGTAATGCTTTCTGGATGATAGAATAAACTTTCAGTACATACTTTCCATTTATAATGAGCTCACTCAGGTAAGATTAGCCTCTCTGCCTTGTAGCATCTGTTTCTGTAATTTGAAACTGCACACTTTTTCCTTAACTTGTGCAATGATTTGCACATTTCATCACTTGTACGTTCTTTACCTTACCTAGGACCTTTGGCATTTTAAATATTTCTTACTGTTTATTTTTTATTTATTGCACATTTTTGCTTATTAATCTGTATTTATAGTGGTGGCACATTACTTTCTGCTGCAACAACCAAATTTCTACTCTATTCTGTATTCTAACTTCACAAATATGTACTTTTCCATTTGACATTCTGCTTAAGTTTCAACCAAACTAATCAGGTTTGATAAAAACACACATCATTGTGCAACTCTGTGCTGCCATGTCTAACATTCAGGTGTTGCATCATGAAGTGTTTGTTTGCATGTTCTGTATTTTTACTTAAAAACTGAGATCAAGCCAGCTTTCGCCCTCCAGCTCCTCAGGAGGTTTTCGTCTTCCCTCACTTCACGCGAGGAACCCTGCGTTACCATCTGACAGGTGTAGCGCCTCGGTCACACTCCCCACCTGTCGCTGACCCCAGAGCAGGTCACAGCCAGCAGGTGGGGGGCAGTTAATGCAGGAAGCGACCTCACAAAGTACGTAAATAAACAATAATGGTAGTTGTCCACATGGGAGCTTTTGGACACAATAGGTTGGATAACTGCCCCTGAAATTCAAACCACACCAGCATGGTGGAAACCTTTCCTGTTATTAACAAAAACAACTCACCAACATGGACTTCTGAAAACACCTGAGGCGAGGAATAACTCGTGCAGTGTTTTTCCAGTTTCCTTAGAGAGCAAATTACACTTGGCATCCCTGATTTGCATTAAATAACTGGTGTAGCTGTTGCACTTTTGGACTTGAAGGAACTTGAACCGCCAACCTTGCAATTGGTGGACAAACCGCTCCACCATCTGAGCTACAGCTGCTCAAATACTGTAGTCTGAACTTCATAAGCAACCAGTGCTCCTTAAAACACTTAATGACTACCAGAAAGCATTGCACAGCTGCTTTTGTAGACAATAAATGGGAAGTGTTGAAAGAACACAGCACTGGAGTGGTGGTATTTAACTTTCCAGCATTTAGATATACATTTTAAAGGATGTTTTTTACAGCAACATTATCATTCATTTGAAATGACAATCACCAAAAAAGGTATGCTCACTTTTAGCTCTGTTTTTGGTCTCTACCAACTACACTGAGGGAAATATCTGGTTCAGCAGCTACAAGCTTTACTAGCTTATTGTAAACTATATTGATTTGTCATTTGGTGCTGCCTGTTACATCAAAGAAATGACGTTATGAGACCAATGAGAGGGAATCTATAGAGTAAATTTATGCACCAGGCATCTGAAATTCATTTCAATTTCAGGCCGTGAGATAATCACAGGCCACATAATCACCATAGAAAGATGCAAAATGACCACAAAAAGGTGCAAAGTCGAAACAAAAAAAATGCTAAATCACTACAAAAGATGTGAAATGATCACAAAATCACCACAAAGATGCAAAATCACAAAAAAAAGCTGAGCCACAGCTGCACAAATAGCCTCAACTTCATAAACAACCAGTGCTCCTTAAAACACTCATTTTTAACTCCGTATTTGGTCTCCCCTGCCCTCTGAGGGAAATACCTGGTTCTTATCAGCTAAAAGCTCCACTAGCTTGTCGCTGTTGATTGGCCATTTGTTGCAGAAAATAGCTGCCTGTTTCATCAAAAAATGCCATGAAAAGATCAATGAGAGGGAGTAGAAGAGTAAATGTGTGCACCGGGCAGCTGAAACTCGTTGTAAATCTCAGTTTTTGGCAATTTCAGGCTATAAGACATTCCGATACAAAGAAGCGTTGTGATGGAAAACCCCAATGAAATATGAGATTGAAATGCCAAAACGATGCTTAAACACAACTCAGACATCTAAAAAACAAAACAAGTTTAACCTCAAATTTACACTCTTTAAATGTAGAAATCAGTTACTGAGTCAGTTATTAATAACAAGCCACGCCACAGTTATCAGAGGAGCTGCCAGCATACGAACAGGTAGACGGAGGTTTATTCTCACCTTGCCGTGGTAGGTGCTGCTGTTCTTGGCCACGGCACACTGACGGTCCACCAGGAAGCAGTACCTCCTCCTCTCCTCGGACAGAGCGTTCTTGTAGCCCTCGGCGATGTAGTTGTCCAGCTCGCTCTGCTTGTTGCTGATGGCCTCCACGTACTGAGGAAGAGGAGGGTAGAATGTTAAAAAAAAAACATGGTGGCATGTTGTCAGTATGACGGCTTTCTCCACCGTCTTGGTAAAGGTTCAAGACTTGAGTATACAAAGTTTTACAGTTGTCCACAGTTGTTACCACCAATGACAAAAAGCAATGGTGGCTCAACATACAATGGATATTTTACCTCTTAGATGCTTACAACCTTTACAAAACCAACTCCAGAACTAGAAAGATGCTTCACCATACTGAAAGCATCTTCCAACAAGTTACACAAATTGCTGCTCTCTATACCATTTTTTAGCCATGCAGCATTTTTTTTTTTTGCTAAAATTTGCTTATTTTCCTTTCAATTGCCCCATCTCTGCTTTGCATACACTGCCTGCAGTTCAACTGAATAGTTCCTGAATTGTCAGCGCAAAACTGTTGGACACATGTCGCTTCTTAGTTGCACTTAAGCAGCACAGTATTACCTTTTCTAAATGCAGAATCTGGTGCAAATTGTCTATTTTTGGCAAATTTGGACAAAATATTCTACATATAAGCTCAGATTTGCATAACTTTCCCAACAGAATCGTACGTTACACATCTCAAAGTTGACCATCTGAAAGTTGAACACTGAAGCAGTTGTTCCTGCTTTTACATTTCCTGTCTGATAAATAGTAGACAACATGCCTTCTAAACTCACCAGCAGGTTTTCTGACTATTAATACACCGAAAATTATGTCAAATAGAACTCATTTGAACCCAAGAAATCACGTCAGGTAACCAAAAAAATAGCATTAGATCTGACATTTAAAGTATTCAACAGCACAGAAATTACATCTACAGGTGAAAATCCATTGTGTGGGTGAATCAGCCCTTTAACAACCAAGTTCTTCAGCAAATAAGAATTTTGATGGATCGGGCATCACAGTCACGACATATTAAAAAAAAATAAAATAGACAAATTGTTCCTTCATGTGACGCCTCGAAAATTATATTGGAAATGTCACAGCACATCAGACCTGAAAACCATGAATTAGAGGAACAAAAAGTAAAAAGTGGGGCCCTCAGGCAGTCTGATCACTCGTCGATTATGGTGGTGAGTATTTCCTGTAGATTAGCTGAACTGGAGCAAACCCAGCTTTTAAGTTCAACCATTCGTTCATCCACAACCAGCATCACCTCGGGGCGCACCAAGGTCGAAGGCAGAATGCATCAAACCCAACTATCAGCAGGCCCACTTATGTAACTGATGGAAGTAAAAAGATTCCCGTGGTAATGTGCCAGACAGCGCTGAGCTCCGGTATGAGGTGTTAATGACCGATGCCTGGCTGTTTGCAGAGAAACTTAGCAGCCTACGCGCTGTCATACGTGGCTGTCTGGTCCAAACAACACCAGATCGGCTGCAGGAAGTCGAGATGTAAGAAGAAGAAAAAAAAAAGAAACCGAGAGATGAGTTTGAGAGACAGTTACCCAACAGTGTGCTAGAATCAACATGGCTCATTATACAACAGCAGATGTGCTAATTAGGCAATTAATCAGGCTAATTATTGCATTCATTAGTTAAAGCGTCAACGTCATACTTCAAGAAGTGATTGCATTAAAGGGTCAATCTGCAATTTCCTGACTATAAATAACAGATATTTTGCTTGAAGTTTTCAGTAAAGATGAAGCATCAGAAGTGAAAACTTTAATTAAGTGTTAAAATAGTTCCTTGTATTTGAAGATTGGGATTTCTGGAAGACTACAAAATTATGCAAAATCACCACAAAATTACGCAAAATCACCACAAAATTACGCAAAAGCACCATAAAAAGACACCAAATAACTACAAAAAGACAAAAACACCACTAAAAGATGTAAAACCACTACAAAAGTGTGCAAAATCACGACAAAAAGACCAAAGTCACAAAGATACGCAAAATCATTACAAAAATACTGAAGATCACCAGAAAAAGATGCCAGATAACTACAAAAATATGCAAAATCACGACAAAATTACACAAAATCCCCACAAAAAGATGTAAAACTGCGAAAAACAATGCAAAAGTACTAGTAAAAAAATCTAAACAAAAAGACACAAAATCCCCGCAAAAAAAGTTAAAAAAAAGAAATAAAAATCACCAAAATGACCACAAAAATAAGTAAAATCATCACAGAAGACCAAAATCACTGCAAAAAAACAAAAACAAAACTGCCAAATCACCAGAAAAAGACAAGATCACCACAAAAAGATTCAAAATGACCAGAAAAAGACAAAACCAGCAGCAATAATGCAAAAGAACCACCAAAAGACCAAAATCAAAATAAAAAGATGCAAGATCACCACAAAAAGATGCAAAATCACTTCTAAAAGATGCAAAATCACCAGTATGAGAAGCCAAACACAATGACAAGATGCAAACTCACAACTAAAAGACCAAAATCACTACTAAAAGATAGGGATTTCTGATAGTCTACATCAAAGAAAGCAGTTCTAATCTTAAGATTTTTCTTCCTGATATGCATTTTTCTGAAGATCTGTGCAGTAGTAATGCAGCCAGAACACTAAGTGACTGTGAGCAAAGAGAAACTTGGGTGCTGGACGCACACATGAAGCAGCTCTTTATATAGCGAGTATGCTAATTAAAATGTAACCATGGTGCTGAGCAGGCTGAGAGATTTAATTAAAAGATCATCTATGGGTGGAAATGCAGAGGCACAAAAATATCTCTGATTTCTACAGCCATATAATTCTGATCCTCTAATCTAACACGAATAGAACAGCAGCAGCTCTATGAAGTGGCCTTGGAGATTCATTTTACTGATCATAAAACATATAGATGAAAGGTTATTAGACCAGCTGTGTGGCTTTTTTTTTTATCCAGAAAATGAAGGTGTGCTGGGGTTGTAGTTCGGTATGGAACCAAATGTCTGAAAACAATTAGTTTTTTATTTGTATTTCAATAGATCTACAACAATGTGGCATCTTAAACTGTTTTTTCACATTAAATTCGTCATAGAAGCTTTTAATCATTAAGTAAAATCACCACAGAAAGATGTAAATTCACCAACAAGATGCAAATCCATCACAAAACCACCACAACAACGAGACGTGGAATCACAATGAAAAGGTGTGAAATAAGAAAAAGATGGGAAATCACAACACAAATGGCAAACTTAACATAAAAAAGAACACCGTATTTCTCAAAGTAATCTCAAAATAAAGTACTGGTAGATCACCAAAAGGCTGCAAAACCACCACAAAATGACACAAAATCACCACTAAAAGATACAAAATCACCACAAAACATGTAAAACCACCATGGCACAACATAAAATCACTACTGAAGAATGTATATCATTACAAAAAGATGCTAAATCATCATGACAAGAAGCAAAACAACGCAAAATGATCACTAAAAGACCAAAAACATCACAAAAATACACAAAATCACTCCAAAAAGATGCAAAAATCACCACAAAAACACAAAAGTCACCACAAACATGCAAAATCACCGCAGAAAGTTGCAAAATCAAACACAAAATCATCACAAAATAAACAAAAATCACCAGAAAAAGATATCAAATCACTATAAAAAGATGCAAAAGCACTACAAAAAGATTCAAAATCTTCACAAAAAGACACATAACCAGCACAGACAATGCAAAAGTATCACTAAAAGGTCAAAACCAAGACAAAAAGATGCAACACCACCACAAAAAGATTCAGAATCATTACAAAAAGACGCAAACTTGATTGAAAATTGCCACGATGAGAAGCAAAACCAGAATGACAAGACGTAAAATCACAACAAAAGATGCCAAATCACCAACTGATACCGTTTATATTTTCAGAAACAATATGAATATGTGCAGCAGCTCTGCTCTTAGTTTGTTCTAATCATTTCAGTATGAAATAAACAGGTTCAAATGATTTAATATGCTACAAATACGAGCTTTTTATGTTTATTTAAAATTCATCTGGATCAATAAGGCTGCAGGTAGAGTGCAGTGTGAATCATTGACTTCATGTCTGGCCTGTGACCAACCGATCGGTTATCCAGTAGGTATGATTTCTAATTAGAATTTATGCAAATATGGTTGTTAAAAAGCACAGAGAACTATTTTAAGACTATTTAAAACCCTTCAGGTGCTCAGAGAAAGAGATTTTTCTCGCTTTTCCTCGTGTGAATAAACCCCTGCACCACCTGCCCCTCAGACTGTCAGTCCACATTACGCTTTCATTTAGTGGGTTTTCAGGAGGACGACGCCCCTCCAGACACCGACCGTCTCCGGAACGAGTCTAATAACTCGGGATTGACAAGGAGGATGAGGCTGCAACGATTAATCTCGTCTTTCCATGTTTCTGCAGGAGCCAGACGAGGTGAAAAACACACTAATGACGGAGACGAGGTGGAGCAGCGGCATGAAAAGTCCACATTTCCAAATAATGATCGGATTAATTTACTGTGACACTGTCGACAGTAAAAATTAAAATAAGCGCCGGGACAGTCTGACAATTGGAAAATCAAAAAATTAGTGGAATAAATTAGAGAATGACACCACTGTTGTATGTTGTGACAAGCCCTTCTATCTGGTGCTTCCATTACTCCCACATGGTGAAGGGGAGGTGAGCTCAGCCACCATTTTTAGTATTTTTCTGCAGACCAGTAGATTTGAATTTATTTTCATGTGATTTTATTCACATTTTTAGGCTCAAAAATGATTGGTAGTTGTACAAAAAAAAAAAAAAGGGTGATGTGTCTAAATTATGTGATGTTATTGGATTTAAAAAGTGAAATGATATTGATTTCTGCTGATAATTGTAGTTTTTCTCATTTCTCTGTTGGGTAAAACCATACCATTACACCTTAAGAGAAAAATTAGTACAAAAGTAACATTGACTTTTGCAGATAATGGTAGTTTTATTTTTCCTTTTTTGTTGCAAATGGGAGATTCAGTTGATCCGACTTCATTTTCATGTGATTTTGTTCAAATTTTTAGGCTAAATATGCTTCTAAGTTGTGCAAAAAGCTTGATATGTGATGTTATTGAGACTTGTGAAAGTCAAATATTGACTTTTGCTGAAAATTTGTTTTTTCCAATTTAATCCATCAATCATTAGAAATAATGTATCAAACATGTAAATAAATACAGTTTAAACATGAACAATTCCATACAATAAATGCAGAAAAATAGTCAACAGGTTTCACTGTTGAGTAAAACCATACCATTGTACCAAAAGAGGAAAAATATGTACAAAAGTACAACTGAGTTTTGTTGTTAATTGTACTTTTTTTTAATTGCAAACTGGAGATCCAGTCAATTTTAATTTGTTTTCATGCAATTTTATTCACATTTTTAGGCTGAAATAAGCTTTGAAAAGGTAAAATATGTGTAAAATATGTGAAAGTAAATTTACATAAAGAGGAAAATGTGTGTTTTTATTGATAATGATCATTTTTTCTTTTTGATTGCCAACTTTAGATCCACATTAATAAACTTAACTACGTTTTTTGTTCTTTTCTTTGCAAATCAGTAGATTTGATTTTACTTTTAAGCAATTTATTCACATTTTAAAGCGAAAAAAGGCTTTGAAGATGGTATAGCTATTTGCTAACTGGAGATCTTTAGTGGTATCAACAAATCTTTTTCAATTGAAGCCATTAATCATCACATTTCTCCAGTGGGTGACATTATAATATTGTACTTAAAGAAAACGTGTTCAAAAGTAACAATGATTTTTTAATTTTTCGATTGCCAACTGGAGATCCAACTTTTTTTTTGCTGTCTTTCTGCAGATCAGTCAATTTAAATTAATTTTCATGCAATTTTATTCATATTTTCAAGTTGAAAAGGGCTTTGAAGATGCAAAAAGGTTCAATATGCATACATTATCTGACAGTGTTGCACTAAAAGTGGAAAATGTGCACCAAAACAACATTGTTTTTTGTTGATAATTGTGATATTATCTGCCAACTGGAGATCTAGAGTGGTATTAAGTTTTTTTTTCCAATGTAAGCCATTAACCATCAGAAATGAAGTGCAAAGAAATAAAGAAGCACAAATTAAATCAGCAGAAAGACGGACAATGAATGCAAACAAAGTCTGGATTTCTCTGGTAAGTAAAACTGTAGTCATGCTCTTGTGCCACATGGAGGAGCCACAGTGTCACACCTCAAACCTTTGAAATCTCTGCTCGTCTCCCAGGTAGGAGCTTTGAATCAAAACGAAATGAGCTGATGACTTAAACCTGAACACAACAATTTCCAAGAAGCAAACATGCTCGTTAACGTGGGCGGACAATAGCTGAACATTCACCCACACTGAGACATTAAACAGTGACAAGCAGTCAGCAGAGGGAGGAGGACGAAGGCCACTTATGAATCACACTGATGGTGGAGGTGGAGCAGCGATCAGGTTTTACTTTCAGACCGGCATGTTGAGGTGAAAGCCGGTCGACTGGTTTCAGCCCTCAGACCGATTTAGTCAAGAGACATGAGGAGGAAGTCAATCGGCCATTTACCCTGGAGGTTGTTTATTTCTCTGCTAAATTCCTCGCGATTATATGACCTTCCCACAACTCCAATAAGGAAACTAAACACTGTGTAGTTTAGACAGTAAAAAGACGTCAGACCTGTCGCCTCAAGCTTAAACTCTTCCTCTCCTGGGTTCAGTTATTATAGTATCTATGCACAGGATGGACACAACAGGTGGTGTGAAACTGCAGAAGTGTATAAGGTCAAAAATAACTGGTCTGACCTAAAAGTACTAGTTTTGTATCATGTCAAGCGCTTTATCTGTGAAAATTGTGACGTTTCTGGTAGTTCCTTCCAATTTAAAAACTGTAAATCTGAATGGTGATGTCTGAGTGTCAAAGAAGGACTTGCAGATTTAAGCCATCCTTGCATAAAGGTGACACTTTTGATGGTATCTGATGTGATCATTCTGCCCTACTTCCAAGGGAACTTTTTTTAATTATTCATTAAAGACCTTGGTTTCGGCACATTCACATGTTTCTAATTGTCATTTTGGGGTCTACAAGAGTATGTTTACATTCTTTAATGTTCAAATAAGTCTGTGCCACACAATGCAAATTTGTTTTTGAAATGAATGTAAATTGTCACCTGTGACGTTGTAGGAAACAAGACGTTTATTTTCAGCTCTCACTGGCTTTTTGTTTCGGTGTAGACACCAAAACTGTATGGTTATGTTGAAGAAAACGTCACGCTTTGTCAGACACCTTTCCATATTAGAGGCTCAGTTAACTTTAGGCACCACGTTTACTTTTTTAGGGTAAAAATGACTCTTACTATACGTTTGGAGCATCTCCTCCATTTTCTGGGTTGCCAAGGTGGCAAATCCCACCCCAACTAACATATGATTGGTTGCCTGAAAAGGAGCAAAAGTGAAGCAATAAAATAAATAACGACACGTTACAAACAAACGCAAACCAGCAGAAAACTTCATTAAGAATACAGTTTAGCTGTATAGTTTGTGGGGATGGCATTGCAGTTGGTTTTGGACTTTGGACGTGTGCAGAACTTTTTCATGTACTGGAAAACCAAAAGAGCACAATAACGAATCGAAGAGTTTGCATGTCTAACCAACAGTCAGGACAGTTAATTTATGATGATATAAAAACAGAGAAAAGCAGCAAATCCTCACATTTCTGAAGCTTGGCGTCTTTACTTGATAAATAATAACCATCAACTCGCTCTTGAAGGACTAATTGACTTTTTTTTGGTAAACAATTTTCTTGAATGTGGGTGCAGTGGGTTAATATTAATTATTCAGTTTGGGATTCATGACCTTAAACTGCTTTATAATAGTGTCTTTTGTCTTAACTTAGTTTGGAAACCTATTATTCAACTGACAGATGATGAAATGCAACATAATACATACAAATTACCCCAAACAGGGTCATCCTGCCATGTTTTTCATTCTATATCCTTCATTTGCATATATAATAGAATATGCTCACACGTATGTCATTACTTCTGTTCTACGTTTCTCCTCTTGCTGACATTATGCATGTACGAGCAAGAAAGCCATATGGTGTATATGACGTGAGCGCTTTTAACTCTCGGCATAGTTTATTACAGACCCCGGAGAATTCATATGCTGCACATTAAAGTACATTAAAGCACATTAATTCAGCACAGCTCAAGTCTTTTCCATTATTCATGTAACTTCAGTGCATCGGCCCTGCAGAGTATGTAGTGATCAGTCTCAGATATGGAGCCCTAATTAGATTCCAATCAGTCTTTCATGCCACTGTCAATCAGATGCTCTCCGCTTAAAGCTGCTTCTATGCACAAAATATAAATCTGACCAAAAGCTGCTTCTGGTTTCTGCTGACAGTGAGCACAATCAGCATTTAAGACATGTGCTTGGAAGGTGGTCTGGACCAGTGGTGCAAAAACTCTGCTGAGTAATGGAACATGTCAGCGAGTCAAACAGAGCATCGGTAATTATGTTCACTGAGAAAATGTGATATTTTTAAGATGTTTTCCCTCAAATTAGACTAATCTCACCAGAGGGATGTTAAGCACTGCGAGGCTGTATGCAGATTTATTCATGCAGTGTGGAGGTAAAAAGAACACCTGCGCCGCTCAAACTACTGCTGATGTTCCTTGAAACTTACAAACCTCTTCTGTGTCTCGACGAGATGAAGGCAAACAAACTGCCAAAGTGTTATAAGTAATAAACAGACTGTTGTGTTGAAAAGGCTATTTTTTCAGCGTTTCTACCTGTTTTGCACAGTTACAGTGAAGACGGACAGGAAATGTGTGGAGAGATGGCAGGGGAACAACATGCTGTTACTTTGAGAATTTGCAGTGGACTTTTACTCAAAGATACTGCAAAAGATAACATCAGCAGTAGTGGAGGGAATACTCCCTCCACTACTGCTGATGTTAGCTTAACACGAACATGGCTGTAGAGATTTCAGATTTAGGATTTCTGAAATTGTCTTCAAACAGAACTCAACAGATTCATCAAACTGACGTATACGGTTGCGAACAAAAACACCTGTGTATATCATGGCAGTCTTAAGTTTTTAATGACTCCTATAATTCTTTGTTTTCTAGGAACCAGTCACTAAAACATACGTGTCTTAGCCACAAAAAATAATCATCTACTTTTGTTTGGTGCTCTCACTCAACGGTTTGATCCGGTTGCTGCACGGAGCCATGAAATCTGAAATTCTGTTGTCATTTTTTGTTTTTTTTTGTTTTACCAGAATGGAAATGTGAATAAATGATGCATTTGATTGACTTAGATGATTGATTTCATTCGGCATTATAGGTTTTCTACTTATTCTAGGATTACATCTCAACTGCGTTCTTTTGGTTTCCGTCCACAAGCTTCTGGTTTCTCTTTGACTCCTCTTGACATAATTGGTTCAGATCAAGTGAATTTGTTGTCTTTCTGATTCAGACTTGTTTCTTCAGGTTCTTGATGGTTTAAATCAGGATTTGGGGGAGACTAGTTTAAAATCTTCATTCCAGGCTGATGGAACCATTTCTTTACCACATCTGATGTGTTTTTGGGCTCATTGTCTTGTTGAAACATCCAACTGTGTCCAAGATCAACCTTCTGCTGATGGTTTTAGGTTTTCCTGAAGAACGTGGAGGTAATCCTCCTTCTTCATTATTCCATTTATTTTGTGTAAAGCTCCAGTTCCACAGAGCATGATACTGCCACGACCATGCTGGATTGTAGGTTTGGTGTTCTTGGGGGTTGAAAAAAAAGACTCGCTCAAGATAGTCCTAAACCACTCCTAAAGAGGTCTAAAACCAGAACCAAGATCAAACTTAAACCAGTCAAAAAATGTTCTGAACCAGTCAGAATACAGTCTGAAACCAGTCTTGAAAAGTCAAAAGCAGTACAAAACTAGATGAGCCCTCAGTAGAGGGCAGAACCACGCCCTCTGCTGGCGAAAACCCTGTCCTCCCCATACAACTGATGCAATATGTATCAATTTTGATCATTGTACGCATCTCCCTCCCTACTTGATCTGCTGACCTGTAACTCCACAACTGAGCAGGGGACCTTAGACTGATACTATGTGCTAAGTTTGATTATCCTGACTTCAGCGGTTGCAGAGATATCGGACCGGACATAGCCACATACATACATACTTACCCAGCCAGATACCACACCGAATGCAATAACCCCGCCGACGTATCCGTCGGGCGTGGTTAATAAAGGCCAAAACCAAACCTAAACTCCTAAAAAGAAAAGTTCAAGACCTGCCCAAGATAGTCTGAAATCAGTCCTCAGTCAGAACCAGATCCAGTGTGAAATAAATCCTAAACCAAGTTTAAATCACATCTAAAACCAGGAGAACCAAGACTGAAACCAAACATAAACCAGTCCCAAGAAAGTCCAAAGCCAGTCCAACATACAGCCCCAGTGCATGATACTGCCACCACCATGCCTGATGGTAGGTTTAGTGTTCCTGGGGTTAAAGGCCTCAATTTCTCACCTCCAAACATATTTCTGCTCAGTTTTTGTTCCATCTGACCACAGAACTTTCCTCCAAAAGGTCTTTTCTTTGTCCATGTGATCAGCAGCAGCTTTACATGATCTATATTTAGTAGAGGCTTCAACAAAATGGACTGTGCAAATGCAGAATTTTGTAATTTTCCCAGAAAACCTATAATAAATTGTTGAAGGAACCAAAATGCATAGTCGTTTTGTGAAAAAGATATACATTTCAATCATTCATTCAGAGAAAATGAAGAGCTATCAGAGTCATTGGAAATGTAAGACTGCCATGATGCACAAGCGGATGAAAACTTTAATTCACAGCTTTACGTTCGAGATAAAAGACCTGCATATTCGAGAGTCTTCAGATGATGTTTGTTTCATAGCCATCTGAAAATATACTTAAAAAAATGAAAATATCCTCATAGCCATCTGTAGCTTTAAGTGGAAATTAGCTGTGGATCATCACTGGAGTGTTTGTTTTTAAAATTGGGTTTCATAGACCTTTCAAAGATTCTTTACAGTTTGAACGTCACAGGATACCACATCATAGCTCGATTCTATTTTTCCCCCAACGTAATGATTAAAACAAACGTGTCAGAATATGAATTCCTAAACATGGACGAGAACTACATTTCTCTCAAATCCATAAACTGATTCGACAACATCTACATGAAACTTTGAGGCAGAAATGCGTTTGATGCAGCCCTCCAAAAGGAAAACAGAAGAACGGAGGCGACAGAAGAAGATCATTAATCACGGCCAAGTCGAGCGATTCAGAGCGACTCCTCCAGCAGGTCCTCCTCCTCCTGGTTTACACTTACATACTTCCTCTCGTCCTCCTTTTTATCAACCAGCCAGCCATTGAAAAAGTCAGAAAGTGGAACTAAGCAGGTGGAAAGTGTTTACATGAGGCAGGTAATTCTCTCTTCCTCGTCATCCTTCCTCACGGCTTTCAAGTCGGATCGGCGTTGCAACTCTGCACTCGCGTGTCGGGAACTGCAATTAATATCACTCACAATGTTGCCTCCCGTGGAGAAAGATCTCATTAAAAAGTGTCCACAGCACTGCTCAGTTTCTTTAGAAAAGAGACGGAGGAACATAGACTCTCAGACAGTCTGTGTCTTGCACTGTAACAAGAGAAAAGTCAGTTCTTTTAGCAACAAAGCAGCTTTTTTCCGACTCAAACCCTCTTAATGCTGATGTAATGTCTCCTCCTACACTGTCAGTGCCAACGCGACTCAATCAAGGCAGCAACTAGCGGCTTTTTAAATCAATCTCCATTATAAGCCACTTATCAATCACTAGTTTAGTCTATAAAAAGTCAGATGAAAGTGAAAACACACCATGTGCATGTAGAATTCTGTGTCTGCAAATATATAAAACTGAGAAAGGTAGAAAATCCTCAAGTTTGGGAAGCTGGAAGTGGGAAATGTTTGCCGATTTAAGCTTGAAAAATGAAAAAAAAATCCTCATGAATATATTTTTACAAAAAAATCTGAAGAAAAATAAGACCAACAAACATAATTCTGAGTAATTTTCTACTCTAGTCATCATCCTGGGACCCCTTTCTACTCATCCAGTGACCTCCGGCAGGACTTTACACCCACAGTTTGAGAACCACTGGCTTGAATGATTAATTAACCAAGATCGCTGATGTTTACTATTCTGTGAATGGACTAACTGCTATGGCATTAATCATAGCATCGATTGGAGGCCAGAGGCTCTGCTTCCCAAATGAAAATGCGTCAACAAACCTCAGGCCAGACGTTGTGCCGCGGTCTGCCTCGCTACATTTCATTTACGTCATGGAGCTTGTAGTGCCCCAAGAGGGTGCAGGGGAGGAGGTTTATGAGAAGCTCTGCTAGCCTGCAGGTGATGTAAACAAGGCTGGAAATCAAAGATGCATTAGTTTTAGACGGTTTGTAGACACGTCACCACTACAAACAGCAGCTCTGAGCAGCAAAAGAGGGAAGTCAGGGGTTTTAGATGAAGAGAAAGAACTTCATCTGGGTTTATAAGTGAGTGAGTGGCATCTAGGGGGTGGTGGGATGTTGAGATTTACTCCTGAACCCTTTGGAGAGGTTTAAGGCTCATCAGCGAAACACCAACGAATGAAGGTGCCAAATTGTGCCACCAGTTCTCCTTAAAGATTTACTAGGAGCATTGAGTCACCCACTTCTACTGCAGACTACAAGGTAACTTCAAGGACGTCATAGGTTTTTGATAAGTCAGACGACAGATTTGCATTTAGTCTTCACAGATCTTTAAAATGACGGGACAGACTGAAGGAACCTTTAGATTTCTGGAGCAAAACACCAACAAAGGCTGGCGCCCAGGTGTGCCATCATTTCTACATACATGAGAACCTTAAACCACCCACTTCTCTTGCAGACTGCAAAGTAACGCTACAGATGCCGTATTTTGATGCTTTTTGATAAGTCGGTCAACAAATTTGCATTGACTTCAGAGCTTTAAAATGCGTTGAAAACTCAGATCAAGGACTGAAGGAACCTTTAGGTTTTTTGAGCGTTTGAAGACATAAAGCTACAATTTCCACCAATCAAACCTAACCCAGGAAGCTTCACCACATGACACTTTACAGTTTGCATTTCCGAACACCTAAAGATTGCTTTGGGGTTTTTAAATGACAGAATGGAGTATTACTTTAGAATGTCAGTCATTTTAAAAATAGTTCTTTACAGAAGTTCACGGTTTAGTTTTGCATTTTCTTAAATCTGTCAATAGTAACTCATTTAAATGGAAGGAAAATATATTTAGCATCTTTGGCAGCCTTCACTTTTAGTCGATTCCACCTCCAACAGAGTAAAGGCAGCATGTTTCAGGAGAAGAATTAAAAGATATTAAAGGTAGTGCAACATAACAGACCAGATCTAATACCAGTGTCAATGGCCGTATTTACGTAATATATTTCTATGGACATTTTAGGAGAAATTTCATTTCAGAGACAATATTTTTGTATTATTTAGTAGAAAAGATTACTGGAACCAGCAACATTTCTGAAGTTTTTTTGAACTTGCGATGGTTATTTTTATTGCTTCTTGAAGCAAAATTGGCATGAAAGTTGAACATTTTTAAATTATTAAATAAGTTCTCACAGCTTTGTTTCTCGTAGATGTTTTTATATGCACTTGAGGTGGTTTATGACCGTCTAAAAAGAATTAATGAGCTTCATGAGAGATGGGAACACCTTTTCTAAAGTTCTTAAGTTTAGTTCCATTTCTAGACGATGACCAAACAACCGGTTTTTGTGTCCATCTTCTTCTACTCTGTTTATCAGGTGTAACATAGCCAATAGCGCCACCTTCTGGTACCAGTAACAGCACTACTTAGATTAGTTGCTCTAAAGACTGATTCACATTTTCTTTTTCTCATTTTTCTTTATTAAACAATAGAAACAAGAAAATTCTGCAGGACAAAGCAGTGAGGATGGTTGAACATTTTTTATATTTTATTAGCATCATCCAACCTCTACTAACTTCCTTTTCTCCACATCATATTCTAGTAGAAATACACTAATAGATTAATCAGCCTGCATTCTGAGCTCAGGCAGGATCTCTGTTTTATTGCTCCTGAGGACTTTATATTAATATGAATCATGAGCAGGAGGAGCGATTACTTTAATCTGTGCTGTTCATTTTTTGTCCCCCTTTCTTCTTCGTCTTGCTGCTCCAAAAGGCTCCAGCGAGCTGTGGCGTGGTTTAATTAAAAGTCGGACAGCAAGGACAACGCTTTACACAGCGTCATTATGCAGAAGCAAGCGAGCAAACACATTCACAGCAGCTTTCAAGCTTTGCACAAACATACTGTCTGCCATAAGCGCTGGGATTCAGACTGTATAGGCACCATATTGCATCTTCAACGAGCCAGATCTGTTCTTTCACCTTTGAGTTATGTCGCCTGTTAGTGCCAAAGCCTGAATCCCACGACTGCCCACATGATGCACAACAGGAATCTGGCAACTAAATGCACATGTCACTCCGTACATGCTGTAAAAATGCTATTCAGATGTCCACAATGCACAAACAAACGTGATTGTATTTAGCTGACTGTGCAGCCTTGACTTTGAAATACAAAAATTCCTACACTGTCAGAAAGCAACACAGACTATAGCACTCTTCACCAGCAGTTCAACAACTTAAACCTTTTGCAGTTTAAAAAAATACACCAAAATGAGTCCACTGTTCCTCTACCTTCAATGAAATTTGTAGGATTTTAAGCTATTCTGTGTATCATGGCAGCCTTGAGTTTCCAATTACTTTTCTTTTCATTTGAAGGAATCATTCAAACACACAATAATCATCTATTTTGGTTCTTTAATAGATTCATTATGGGTCGTCTACTTATTGTAAGTGTTCACCTCAACTTGGCACTTTTGGTTTCCATCTACAGCCTTCTGGTTTCTCTTTGACCCCAGGGACAGAATTGGTTCAGATCAACTGAATTTGCTATCTTTCAGACTCAGACTTGGTTCTTCAGGTTCTTGATGGGTTTCAGTCAGGACTTTGGGGAGACCAGTGTAGAACCTTCATTCCAGCCTGATGGAAACATTTCTTTACCACGACAGATGTGTGTTTGGGCTCATTGTCCTGTTGAAACATCCAACTGTGTCCAAGATTAACCTTCTGCAGATGGTTTTAGGTTTTCCTGAAGAACGTGGAGGTGATCCTCCTTCATTATTCCATTTATTTTGTTTAAAGCTCTAATTCCACAGAGCATGATACTGCCACCACCATGCTTGATGGTAGGTTTGGTGTTCTTGGGGTTAAAAAAAAAAAAAAGACATGCCCAAGACAGTCATAAACCAGTCCTTAAAAGGTCTAAAACCAGGACCAAAATCAAACCTAAACTAGTCACAAAAACATTCAGAACCAGTCAGAACAGTCTGAAACCGATCCTAAATCAGTCCTGAAAAAGTCAAAAACCAGTACAAAACCAGTCCGACATACAGTCAGAAACCAGTCCAAAAGCACTTCCAGAAAGCCCCAGAGCATGATACTGCCATCACCATGCTTGATGGTAGGTTTGGTGTTCAGTTCAGTGATCAGTTTTTATCCTGCTGACTAGCAATGAGGTTGAAAAAGACATACACGCTTGTGCTAGTGTCTGAAATTCAAACTACTGAGGTTTTATAGATTGTGGATTTCCTACTCAAGATGAAAAAGGGGTGACAGCAGAGGTCTCCCAGCTGAGACCGGAGCTTTCACACCCAGTAAGCCGCTAAAGCCCAGAGGAGCTGCAGGACTTTGGGCCTCGATGTTCCCGTACCGCTGCCGTTTCCCCTGTATTGATTTTTTGGAGCAACTGCCCCGACCGGCCCTTTCACGCTCCAGCAGTCATCCATCGCAACAACACTAACAATTACAAAATAATTACCTCCCCTGTCGCTGCCGCCCTGCACCGCTCCGGCCTCTGGAAGTGCTGCACAATTAGCCCCTAACCTCTGACTCCATGTTTCCTCTGTACTGTAATGATGAGGTGAAATAGTGTCTGAGGCAAGACGTATGTCTCGTTCTGCAACCATTATAAGATTTATCAAATTGTGCTGATTCCAGACAAATCTGAGTGTTTCATAAACCATCTGTGAGTCCTTGAACATTTAAAAAGATTACATTTTTGACTCTTCCGGAAAATTAAACGCTCTTGAAACAGATCTATTCCAACTACTTAATTAAATGCAAAAATCTAATTTAGTGATGTAGAGAAACCTTTCAGCTGCACACATGATGGATTGGGTTGACATAATAATCAGCCTAATATTGTGCATCATTTAAAGGCAAATTTCTGTGTGGATTGATTAAATATCTTATTTCAAGTTGAGGTAACTCAATGAAATTTGCTTGATATTTAAATTTTTCTTCAACTTGAATACAGGGTTTTAAGTCTTCTACATCTTAACAGTTTCAGACATTAAAAAATACTTTAGATTGAAACAGAAATATTAATGTGAACAACTCGTGATTTTAGAAAAGCGAACAAAACTGTGCGTAACGCCTACGTCAACAGTTGTTCCTTCAGAATGTGTGAAATTACAGAGTTGAAGTGGATTCAAATGCACAAAAAATGTCATTATTTAACAGATGTCTGCTGTCATTTTCAGCATTTTTGCAGAAGTTTATCCCTTCTTGCTGCCAAATTTCCCCTATTTTATGGATTTTTTTCCTATTTTGTACAGTGTATATGCGGGTGCAGCTCCTAATAAACAAAAGAAAACTGGAGCCCATCACACCAGTCAAGACTCTTAAATTTCAGACCAAAGAGCAGACAGTAATCATTACTACATTGGGTACTACTCCAGTACTCATAGGTTGAACTTGGCTACTCTCCTGTACAGTTTTCTGACTGTATCTTTCTCTATCGCAGGTAAGAAATCTGAAACACTTGAAGCGGCACTCAAACTTGCCTTTATAGCATTTTCTACTTCAGCTTGTGTCTCCAGACCACTTTTAGAAGCGATGACGCACACACACAAGGTGAAAACAATTCTGCAGTGGCCGCTACTAAACACAAAAACTCTTCACCGTCCTTCCCGTTATCTCCTTATCCTCCATCGACCTCCCAGTGGACGGACAGCATCATCTCCTGTCCAGCTTGTGTAAGAGAACCGCCCACCATGTGTCACTGCGACGCCTACGGACACCGAGCAGCGTCTAAATCACGCCTCCACCGCAGCAGCTACCTGAACATGGCGGAAATATGCCTCACTTAACCCCAATCACCTGCCCCGCATACCATAAACAAATGTTATGCAACAGAAAGAAGCGCAGCCGCTGATGACGGAGATAAATACACAAAGTTATGGAAGCACTTTGGCAGAGATACAAAGTCAAAGTATCTGAATATTCTCATAACACTTAACGGAATAGCTTAGCCTTGCGGTGTTTGTATTCAACTCTCCTGTTGGGTTAATTTCTCAGGAATAACAGTGATGTTCCTGGGTCAGTTTGATGTTTAATTATCCAACACCAGTCAGAAAAAAACAGTCCAAAACCAAAATCAGCTTCAGAAACTGTCAAAAAAAAAAAAAGTCAAAAACAATATCGCACAACACTGAGACCAAAATCAAATCTAAAGTAGTATCAAAGAAAAGTCACAGAAAACTGGTGTGAAGTGCATTCATTATATGTCAGAGGTGCACCTAAGAAAGTGGCAAATAGGACTAATACCTGACTATGCAATAAAACCCCTGAATGCAATATTAAAATCAAAAAAAGTATCAAAAATAATCAAAAAACGAAAGAATACAACAACATTAAATGCTTGAAAATTTTCTCTTTCAAAAGCAAAAATATGATAAAAAGTGTTTTTTTTTTAAGCTCCAAAGCTATATTTAGGTAGCTATATTGCACTCATTTACTGGTGTAGAACCAAATAGCTTTTGGATATTCCAAATTTGGCTGCAAGAAAGTGCAAACTATTTAACAATTCTTCATTTAGGCAGAGATTAATTCATTATTAAATGTATCATTGCAGAAAAATTAAGCAACAAAAGTGTTTAACTGCACATTTTCCTTTGAAGTTTGTGAGTGTTAAGTTTAAATTTCAACACAATCCGGTGAAAATAAATGAAGAGTGAAGCCTGTTAAAAGGGATACAGATCTATTAATAGAACTGGATTTGCATTATAGCCACTAAAAAGTGTACAGACGGTATAAAAACGCCTTTATAACGTAAATAATATTTTTTATCAGTTAACTCTCCTGTTAGGTTAATTTCTCAGAAACAGCTATGATGCTCCTGGATCAATTTCAAGTTTAATTATCCAAAAATGGCAGAAACCAAAGAAATCCCAAAAATCATTGTTTGTATATCATTATTAACTGCATTCAGTCAATAAGAAGTGCAATGGTTGCTCAAAGATCATGGTTCAATGAGGATAATTCAGTTGTTTTCCTTAAAAAAATAAATGCATGTTTTTTTTATTGCGTATCAGAAAAACCTACATATAAAATACAATAGTTCTACATGAGTGATTTTTTTTAAATTTTATTTTACATTTTGAATTTTTTTTCTTTTTATGGAGTTGATAAATTAACAGAAGTCACCTCTTCCATTTCATTTCACATGTTTTTGGGTTTTTTTAAAAACATTTTTTAACTTTAAAATGGGCCAGTTTGACCCGCAACAGAACAAGAGGGTTTATACTACTTACAGGTTTCTTTTAGTACTCTAACTTTTCTATTAGGACTTTCAAAATCTAATTTATCTACACCTAAAATAGCCCAAATTAGAATAGAAACTGAGTGTGTTAGGTCTGGAAGCACATGCATCATTTATATGCAAAGTTTAATTGGGATTCGGTGCTGTTTGGTGTCTTAGATGAAGAAAATTTCACTCTTTCCAAGGTGTTCTACAAGTTTTAGTGCATTTACATGATAATCACTAAATAAATCATTTAAAAAAAAAACTCAAATGCATATCTATTTCCACTTCTCTCAGCGTGAAGAGCGTCACAAACTGCCCGGTTGGGGGCCCCATCCCATTCAGCTCAGCACGTCCTATCCCATCAGCCCCAGCGGTGGCAGTCATGGATTACCAGACGCACTGAAGCTCAAATCCCATCAGGAGGAGGGAAGGAGCGTCTGAGAGGTACATGATAGACTGAAGAGTCAGCACGAGTTCACCAAATGCGTGTGATTCCAGTTCTGACTTCGCTGGAGTAAAAGACGGAGGAATAAATGTTTTCCCAACAGGGTCGCATTCCTCTGGCTGTTGTAAACATGTTGGCAGCGTTTTTATACAGCCAGCCTGAAGGTTATTGATCAGTGATCCATTGAAGTAGCTTAACCTATACAGAATTTAAAATACAAGCCACCTGCACACATCTGCCTTCATGAATACACAACAGAAACACAGAGACAAACACAAAGTGGAACTGACCTGCATCTCCTTGTCTCCATACTTGGACGGGTGTTTGCTGCCCTGACTCTTCCTGCGCAGCTTCTTCAGCTCGGCCTGGCATTTCTCCAAACTCTCCCCTTTGCTCTTGTGCTCCATCTGGTACTTCTTCAGCGCCGCCTGAGGGGGGCAGCACAAAGTCAGTGGGGTCACGGCGACGTGCATTTGTTTCTCATTGGCCTTACGAGCTTCTGTTTTACTGCCTGACTGTTGCAGAACGAAGCAGAATTTTCTTTTTTGTGCATATGCGGTAGGGCTGGGCGATATGACCAAAATTTTATATCCCGATATAGCTTATTTTATATCCCGATAAGATATACATCACGATATAGCATATTTTTGGTAAAATTCAATGAATGAATGGGACCGGGCAGCGGCATACCTTTCAAAGTACGGTAGTCTGATGCTTGTCGGTCTTTTTAAATCCAAACCACCGCCATATGACAGAAGTTCCCCCTCTCTTAGGTACAAGCTCGTCGGTTTGAGCTGGTTGTTCGTGTGCATATTTCCCAGTTTGCATATAACTGTAATCAACGTTGTAGGAGATGAATAACGTTGTGGAAGAGACCAAAAAGTGAGTATAAAACACCCAAAATATGTTTTTGAACTAGAGGCTAAACGCTGTGGTTTATTTTAGTACGACAGTGAAGAAAACATTTTCATTTATATCTCGCTCCGTAAGTCTGGATGGGATCTGTAGTGACTTTGTGCATGCGCGATGACTTTGTGCATGCGCAATTCATCTGTTGTCTGGCCACGGAGTGATGTCGCTCGGACGCTTTGGAAAGTCGCTAGATTTAGCGAGAAAGTCGCTAAGTTGGCAACACTGCCGAGGCCGCGCATAGATATGCGGCCGCATGCCTGGGCTTGCCGTAAGGCACGTCGGTGACGTACAATACTGCCGTAAAGCGTGTTTTGCGACACTGCGATATAAACGATAGGATCTTCACATAAAGCGATAGACATTTTCTATCGTCCAGACGATATTTATCGTCATATCGTCCAGCCCTAATTTGCAGTTACTGTAGCACAGCTGGACTAAACCTTCATGGGCAAACCAAACTTATCCTTGCAAACAAAAGCCCACAAAAAAAAATTTAATTTGATTTTAAAAAGTGCATACTAATGCCCCAAAATTCTGTTTGCTTCATCTCCAAATTCATTACTGCACCCACATGTGTCTAAATTTAGAAAAATAACACTTGCAAAAAACATACTTGGAAAAAAAAACCCGACAAAAAACTTGCCAAAATTTGAAAAAGAAGCTTTTTCGTCGTCATAATGCTGTGCAAGACGGAAATGCAAAGAAAACTCATCATTTTCTATCTGTGAATTGTGTCGTTTTTATCTAAATCTGACCACATCCAACCTTAACCTGCACCAACACCATGTCTGTGTGATGCTTTTATGCTTATATTATGCAAAATCTGTGATGAACAACACAAAAGGAGCATGCTAATCCAAGCTGCAGTGATCAGGACTTAGTGCCATCTAGTGGCAAGTGTGCAGACTGCAGAGCCTACTGCAGACAAACAGCGGTACAACATGGTGGATTCCATGTTCATTTCAGGTGATCAAACATAATAAAAGCATTATTATGAACACTGCATTCAATTTCTGCCAGCAGATCCCTCTAAATCCTGCAATTTTAAGATGTGAAGTCATTTATGGCTCTTTAGTCCATTTGCATTTGAGTACATCATCGTTTTTGACTAATATCCAAATGACATTCAGCCAAGACCCTCCAAACATGCTGATACGTCCTGTGTCTAAAATTATAAAATGTTTTTGGGACTTATTCCAAACTGCCATAAATAAATTTGTCCGTATAAGTTGTTTCTTCTCTATTTTTTTTTCCTGCAAAACTCCTCATTTTCACAGAATGACTCATAATTGAGAGTTGGAAGTAATTTATATAACTTGCTGCAGTGGTTTGGATGAAAGCTGGTGGAAAAATTAAGGACAGAGTGTTCATTTTGTCTCCAGGCCAGTGGTTTTATGAGCGCTGTATTCCCCATCACTCTGCTCCCCTGAGAGGCCTCGCTGACGTTAAAGGTGATGTTTTATTCAAGCTGGTGGTGGGTCAGGTACGCCGTTACATAACATGATGCCATGCGAACCTCCTCGAGTAGTAATACTTCACATCGGAGCTCGGAATAATATTTCAAAAAATCCTTCGATTAATAATTAAAGCGGCAATCTTCTTTGCTGAAACTGAAAAAAAAACGGAGTGGGACCTAAAATAAATTCCAATTACATAATTTCCAGCTTCAGTACAGTTTAAGACTGAACATTTATGAGGAAAAACTGCCAGGAATCGCTGCCTATAAATGTCTATTTAACATATTAAGTGAAAGTGATAAGTGAAATCCGCCTCCAGCTTTCATTACTCAGCACAGGTTCTCATATTTCCTCAATGACTCTTTCTGAAAAGCTGACATCTGCAGTATTCTGTTAACATTTCCAATAATAAGTAATAAATGCTATGTATTAACATGTTGACACTCTAATAAAGACACAAATGGATTGATCAGAATGCCAAATACTACAAAAAACGGAACATTTTAAACTGAATTTGTTCATTTTTTGTAAAAAAAAAAAGAAAAAAGAAAAAAGAAAAATGCTACAAAATGCTATAAAAATAGATTTTTGGCAAAATGTCAGTTTCCTTTTAGCTCTGATTTGATCTCCACCAACCAAAAAATTAGCAGCTAAGTGTTCCACTGTCTCTATCAGCTAGTATTAGCAGATTAGAATGCCAAATAGTACAAAAAACCCAAGTTTTTCTTGTATTTTAACTTAAATTTGTTCTTTTTTTTTTAGCAAAAAAACAGAAAAATGGTACAAAATGCTCTAAAAAGCGATTATTGGCTGTATGTCACTCTCCTTTAAGCTCTGCTTTGGTTTCCACCAACTTCTAAAATAATTAGCAGCTAAATCTTCTGCCTCCACCAGGTAGTACTATTAGACCACAGAAAAATGCAATAAAATGCCAGAAAAAGCAATTATTTATGATATGTCAGTCTGCTTTTAGCTCTGCTTTGGTGTCCACCGACTTCTAAAAAAAGTTGCTGCTAAATGTTCGACTGCATGCACCAGTTATTAAATCAGAATGCCAAATGTTCCAAATATGACCAAAAAAAAAAAAAGTTCATTTCCTAATTAAAAAATGCTACAGAATGCTATAAAAAATGCTAATTGCCTCTATATCACTGTCCTTTTAGTTCTGCTTTGGTTGTCTGAGAAAAATTAGCTGCTAAATGTTCTACTGCCTCCGCCAGCTGGTTTTAAAATTTGTTTGTCGATGGTGCACAGCAGGTTTATCAGCAAAATAGCTGCTTGACGCTGCAGGAATCAAAGCTGAACAGAGTGCTGAGGCTGCAAATTTGCTGCAAAGCTGAAACAACGAGCTAAAAGAGGCTAAAGGGCTCAGTGTAAGGTTTAGTGGTGCAATTCTCTGGATTTGTCACATAACTCAGAGGCTTGTGAAACCACCGTGGCCTTATAATACACTGTGGACTCTGAAAAAGGGAAACTCACATTCAGGTAGCGGGCGTCCAGCTCCACCTTCTTCTCCAGCTCTGTGAGCAGCTCGTTGTGGAACGACTTGAGCTGCAAGAAACACACACAGACCTCAAAAACAATGCAACACAAACACAACCTCAATCAGACATGCTCAACCGCAGCGGCTCATTTTCACAACAAGGAATGCAGAGACAGTTTTGGCTGTCGTGGTGCAAGAGGGACCCGTGTTTGTGTTGCCTTCAGAAATGCCACACCCAAAGGATTATGGGAGAATGTTTGGCATGTGAAGCGCATTTGTTGTCTTTGCATATACAGCATGTACTCATCTGTTTGTGTGTGTAAACATGGAGAGCAAAGTTGAACCAGGGGTGAAAAAACAGTTTGTTTACATACAGTACAGATAGGTTCACATAATGCATTTCCAATGATAAAAAAAAAATCCTCTTTCCTTCCCACTTATCCATATAACATTTTCTTAAACTAGCATCAGCAATATATTAGCTTTAAATGCACTGATTTCCACATTTAAGACTGCAAAGAACACTTATTTCAATGCCTAGAAACATAAACAGTCGTATATATATGACAATAGTTTTCTGCATCTGCTCACTGCCTCCTTTCTACATTGTGCTGTTGTCATTGCTGTGGTTCTTTGACATCCATTATCCAAAAAGATCGAGGACAAACAATTTCAAAAATACCCTTTAACATAATTTGCATAGAGATTAAAGCCCGGCTGTTCTTCGCTTCTTCTCCTCGCTTGACTGAACGTTTTCTTCTAATGTTGCCACAATTGGCCAATTTTCTCTTTGTCAGTTTCAAAGAAGGACCTTTGAAGAACTGAAATGAAAACGTTTCTCGGTCTGTAATAGTTGTAATTTACAAATCAGCTCAGTAAACACACCGTACTTAAGTGAGGATGAGCCGCCGCCGCCGCCTTGGGTAAATAGAAGTACTCTAGAAGATACTCAAGTACGGTAAAGAGTGTGTCTTGTGGAATATTAAACACAAAATATAGCATCTGATGTGGGAAGTCCAAAACAAAAGGCGCCACAATCTGTTTGGTTCCCATCTCACGGCTTAAAAGAAGTGCTGATTTTAGCAACACCACCACCAACCACAAACCACCACCACATGCTCACCATCTCCTCAAGCTGGATCTGGATCTGTCTGTGCACTTCAGCCATCTGAAAGAGCACCTCCCCTGCAGAGACAAGACAAAAAGAAGAGAGACAATAAACAAAAAGAGGGAGGGGAGAGAGAAGAGAGAGTGATATTAAATCTGTGAGAGCTGCATATGTCGTGCAAAAAAACCAAAAACAAACCATGCAGCCACACGGAACACATGAGAGACAGGGGTATGGTGTCCACGGGAGCGATGGACAGGATGAAACGTTGCAGACGAAACTCAAACCAGTGACCCAAACAAAACCAAAAAAAAAAAAAAACACTACAGAAATATGCAGCACAGACTTAATGAATGAAAAAAATTATCAGAGAGTTACTCAAGAATCCTACTGTAAAAAACTACTCAGAGGTTCTTCGAGGTTTAACCAAGAGCTTGCAACACTACTTTGCATTGAGACATACGTTGTACTACAGCATAACAGGGGAGAAACACCAAAGAAAGCCAGAAAGAAAATCAAAAGCTAGAAGAAAAAAAAAGAGAAAAGAAAAAAAAAAAACACAAAAGATAAGTCGAAAATAAGGGATGATTCATGCAGCCAGGGAGGTGCGTGTTGTTTTAAGATACCTACATGCTGCCTCTTCTGAATATGCAATGCATTGTAAAAAAAAGGAACAAAAAGATCTAGTTTGAGCAAAGAACAGAGGGAGAGAGACCTGGAGAGACAGTGACAGATCAAACTACCCCAAGAAAAATGAGACACACGACAGGTTTTCACACAGAAAAACACTCAGACAGGAAGTAAGTCAAACCCTCCACTAGTTTACACTAAATCTATAAGCTGCGGTCGAATACGAGAACCCAAACAATACTGGATTTCCCATATTGGTGTGAAAATTGACTAAAAAAAAACAACAGTAATATCAACAATTTCAGCCAATACTGTATTTTAATTTTTTTTTAGCATCAGTACAATCATTTTTGGCATTTTGTGTCCAATTCGAGTTAATTTTTTGCACTCTGATGAATTTTGCTTAAAAATGATGAAAAATCAAAATTTTCAGATGCTGATTTCAGTGTCAGTCTCAAAAATGCAGCATTCGCCGAAGATTAAAGCTCAAAAATGCAATCTTTACCAAAGAATAAGTGATATTCTACTAATATTATGCAACTTAACCAATCTGTGACTTATTACAACAGTTTTGACTTGTATGCAAAATACAACTGTATACAACTTGATTTATGCTTAATTTAAACAAATAAATGTGATTTATGTGTAAAAAAAAAAAATCATCTAAGACATGTTCTATTGCATATCTGTCATATTTAGTAGTATGTTTGTTGTAAGCTAATATAAGGACATAGTAATAGTAATATTCATATAATAAAGCATTAATTAGGCCCCAGCGCACCTTTGAGAATGGGCCCCGGCAACAGATTCTACAGCTGCAGACCCAATTTGTTCCAAACGAGCCCACTAATATACATTAATGACACTCATCCGCCTCCTGTGTAATGCATGCTGACATCAGATAATGCATGTTCGCCGGCCGCAGCGCTGATGTGAAGGAGAGCGTGGGCGGGTGTTCGCGGACGCCGAACGGTGGGGATGCTGAGAGTGGGCTGCCTCAACGGGATTAATGGGCTTAATTGGAAGTGCTGTGGTCATGCAGATGAGACTCAGCTGGAAGCAGGAGGGGATTTAGGAAAAGGTCAGAGCAGGAGGTGGGGCAGAGGTGGAAGGGAAAGTAAGCGCATATTTACTCAAGGAGAGATCTTAAGTCCAGTTCTGGAGTGTTTGTGCTTAAGTTGAGCTTCTCCTTACGTGCTTGTCAGATTGATGGATGTTAGTTGTTCTTCCTCACTGTAGAGTTCAGGTTAAGCGGTTAATTGGTTGGTTGATATGATCAAATTTGACCAAATTCTCATTGATTGGAAAATCTCCAGTGTTACTTTTCTAAGCAGGAAAGTTCTACATCAACTGTCTTCGAAGATTAATTCATTATTTTTGCCAACCAAGGAACAGACTACCTGTGAACACCGCCGTTTTTTCACAACTTTGAACTGGTCCAAGCTAAAAGGAAACTGCAAGATTTAACTTTTTCAGCGTTTACTGAAGGGTTACTCGGATTTCACTCCAAATTAGCCGCATTTTGCTCAAATCGATGGACGAAGAGTTGTGGTTTCATAGCAACCAACAGGACAGATCATCTAAAAACAGCAGCTAATTTGTCTACATTATTAAAGGGGATCTCTAGTTTTTCAAAATCAAATCAATATGAACAGGTCTGTTCATTCAATATGAAATAACCTGCTTCAAATTACTTAATATGCTGCAAACACTAGCTTTTTACGGTATTTCCGAAATCTGTTTATGCTAACCAGGCTGCAGGGAGAGTTCATTTCAGGTTTATCTATAGAAAATGTGCAGAAGTTTTTTTAACAACTTTAAAATGGTCCAACCTAATGGAAGCTGCAATGTTTAACTTATTTAGCATGTACTACAGGTTTACTGGGATTTCTCTCCAAACTAGCTGACACAACGTGAAGGAATTCATATGTGTGGCTGCATATTGTTCAAATAACTAAACAAAAAGCAGAGTCTTGTATCACGGCACAGCAACTAACATGTTAGATCTTTCAAAAACAGCCACTAATTTGTCCGCAGTGCAATTAGGATTAACAGTTTTTCCAGAAATCATATGAATATGGGCAGGTTTGTTTATTTCAGTATGAAATAATCAGGTTAAAGTTACTTAATATGCTGCAAATACTAGCTTTTTATGTTATTACTGGAAGTGCTTTAGGCTAACAAGGTTGTAGGTAGAGTGCAAGATGCAGTTTATCCATAAACGTGCAGATTTTCTTTCCCTGCAAACCACTCAACTGGTTGTAGAGCTGGTACAATTTCAGTCAACCAGTATTTTCTTTGTTTTTTTAGACTTCCTTGCAACAGCAAACTGCAGTCATGATGATATCAGAGTTCATTAACGGTATGAGATCATCCTAGTCGCCCTTTAACCTTCCATGTAAACACAGATGTTGCAAATGCATACACGGAAAAATCTAGATAAATATTTTTTGGATCCGTGCACGCAGAAAAACCACACAGCAGTTTTTGCCCCGAGTCTACTTTACAGCCACCCATCTGCTTATGAAAATGCATCGACAGGCCGTAACGCCGTGGAAGTGTTTGACTGCAGCAGGACAGGGCATTAGGGGCAGCGAGGCAGATAAATGCACCGGCGTGTACTTTCAAGCTCTCCTTTGATTCTTGGAGGGCACCCAACACACACTTCCATCCCATCCATTAATAAACAGCCACTGGCCATCGACAAGCTCCGGCAACTGGGCTGAACTCAAGCACCTCGTTCTCTCACACACAATTATAGTGATGCTGTTCCCAGCCGGAGGGAAACCAGAACACTGCAGCTTATAAAAAACACATTAAATGAAGAGCAGAATTAACAGGCCGTTAGTTTCCACATTAGAACAAAATATCAGCAGGCTGGAAGTGCTTCAGATAATGTTTTTCTTTGTTTCTGTTTGCTCCTGTTAATTTTATGTGTACTATTTTCATATTAGCCTCTTTTTGTACATTTTCCGTGAAATATTTTTGAATATATTTGTTATTTCTTACAATATTAGATATATTATGTACATACAGTTTAAACCATTTATACTATTGGCTTTTATACATGTCCATTTAGATTATCTACCTTATATTGCATCCACAGCTTTAAATTCATATACGTGGTGATTTTCATTGTGTTTATACTGTAAAATAATACTGTATTTAATGCACTTTGCTGCTGCTTTTGCACTTCTGGTTAGATGTTAACCTGCATTCTGTTGTCTTAGCACTTGTGCTCTGCAATGACAATATAGTTAAATCCAATCAAATCTAATATATGAGCAAATTAAATGGTGAAAATTGAATTATGCTGCATTTCCACTGGGGATTGAGGGGTATGTACAGGTCAGTTTTGAAATCCCTTCATTTACCAGTTTTAGTTTGATTTACTCATTAAAATTTCTCAGTTATTTCCTTATTATCCTGCTACCATAATCCAGATTAGACACGGATATCCAAAAGCTAGCAACTCTGACTTTATCGTTTATAATATTGTCAGGATTTTCTGCAGCACATGTAGCAGAGCATGCAGTGGTGCGGAGTCGATCGCTGTCTTTACTGGAAGCTGCTAACTAGTTTTCATTCCCTAAAACTGGCGTTGATCTTAAAGAACAAAAAAATCTAGTATCAGTTGGGTTCTAATTTCAAATATATGCATAAACAATATACAAAAACAATGATTTAAACTATTAAGTGTAGTACCACTATTTAGGAATTTGTTCCATTTGTTTAGCTTTTAACAGCACATAAATGTGGGAAACAACATCCCTTCATTGGTTAAAGAATCTTCAAAAACTGGACTTGTGCCCTTAAACACAAACACAGTGACCCTAATGGATCAAAGTCCTCCTTTTTTTGTGACCTTATACTCCCACCACAAATCAGTTACTGTACAGAGTGAAAGAAAGAAGCCAAGACAGAGACATCAATTCTCATCCCTGCTCTGTCTTCACCCCACTTACTCATCCCTCCTCAGCCAATACAAAGCCTTTCAGCTGGGAATGAAACATAGCCGCAGGATTAACTGCACTCGCATCCATAAAATGCAGCCCCGGTCATTATTTCAGGCTTTTTTTTTTATAACAGATGTGTTCATCTATAGAGTAATTAAAGGTAGACTACATTGATCCCTGAGGGGAGGCAGCCGTCGCTCCTGTTCTCCTCCTCGGGCAGGTCAGGGTTCAGCTCCACAACAACTTGGAGAGCTTCAGAGTCTCTTCACTTCACAGTCGAGTTGAGCAGATGGTGAATCAGAGGTCACCCCGCCACCAGCTGCTGCAGCCAATAAAATATACTGGTCTGACGTTTTATTTTTTGAAGGGCAGTTCTGGCTGATTACAACTTGGAGCCTATTTTTATAGTCTTCAGAATAATTGCTGAAATATGGGAAAACAATGATGCTGCAAGAGTGAAGCTAAACAGAGCACCATTATGCATGCACATCGACTTTAATGACAAAGCAAATCAGGAAGCAGAATTAACAGGCTAATAGTTTCCAGATTATAACAAAATATCAGCAGGGTGAAGTTTGGTTTGTATTGCTTCAATTTTAGGCCATTTTACTGTATTTTCCCTGAATTATCTCAGAATATATACTATATCATATATTACATAAAGAGTTGGTAGTTTGGCTGATTACAACTTAACTAAACCGAGATGTTGCTACAGTTAAGTTTAACAGTGCAAAACACACCATAAGCATCCACATCTACTTTAATGACAGGTACAGTATATTTGTGAACACTGTTTGATAAAAACGCATCAAACAGAGAAACATTAAAGGGTTAGTAGTTTCCAGATTAAAAGTTTAGTGCGTATTATTTTCATTTTGGCTCCACTTATTGTATTATCCCTGAAATGTCTCAGAATATGTTTGTTATATCTTACCATATATTGTATATAATCTTTGATCAAAATTGATTACAACTGTGTGAGTCCTATGAGTAACTGCTAAAATCTGAGAAAAGCTGCGGCAGTCAAGTCAAACAGTGTCAAACATACTATTATGCATGCACATCCACTTTAATGACAATCAAACCATGAGGCCGTGATATACTGTATGGTTTGATGCTGATCCCAGCCAGAGAGAAACCAGAACACTGCATTTTATAAAACACATTAAAGAGAATTAATAGGATGTTAGTTCCCAGATTATTACAGAATTGCATTCTGGAGGTATTGCAGTCAACACTTTTCTTTGTTCATCTGTTGATTTATGTTAATTTTTTTTTTTTTTTTTGCCATTTTGGCTCCTTTTAGGGTATTTTCCCTGAAATATATTTCTGAACATATGATGGTACAGTGACAGACAGTGCAAAACACTCCCTAAAATTATGCACGCACATCTACTTCAATTGCAATACAATCAATCTAGGAGGCTATTATGTTTGTGCAGGATGGTTTAAAACTTGCTTTAACACATCTGCTGTGTCCTCAAATGCTATCATCATCAATAGACACAAAGGAAAAAGATGACACCCAAGTTGTAGTGAAGGTAAATCATCCTTCAAAATCCCAATTACTGCCATCCAAACTGTTGCAAAGATCCAACAAGTTTCCCATGACCCGCCTGTATCAGTATCTTCTGAGCGAATGACTTTGTCCTACACCTGGAAGATCCCCAAATTCTTGGATGTTCTCGTTTCATTTGCGCCCACCTAATCCAAAATCTCCCCACCTTGCATTGTGAAACGTCGGACTTCTACCCGCCAGGGGTAAGCAGCTTACGGTTAATCACAGCAGATCACAACATCTGAGGCTTAAAGGAGACCAAAGCACATTGTTGTCCACATTCGGCACACACACACACACACACAAACACAGATCCGGATCAATTAAAACCACTCACAATTGCCACTTTTGTTTTCTAAAGCACCCCTTCACCTTTGTTAGGCCCAAATTATTCCCCTCTCATGGCCTGACATTGCTATTTCATGCAAAAAAACAAAAAAAAACTGCAAACACTGGATGGGATTTTAATTGAATGTGCGCCCATTTCATTTGGTAAACTAGTTATTGTTTGCATCATACTCAAAAGATCCATTGTTTCAGGGTTTTACGGCACACGTGGGGAGAAAATAAGCACCTAAGAGCACGAGTGGCTTCCAAAATAGAGCTCACAGAATTACATTTAATGACAAACCGAAGCAGGGTGAAGTTCATTCCAGGAAAAAACCCTCACAATTCACTTAACACCCCAATGAACCACACGTACAGTACGTGTGTGAATGTGCGTATACGCTCCGACTGCAGGGTGGGAACGAGCCCATTATTCAGCGAGGCTAACCAAAGGGCAGCGCTAACATCTGGGTTTATTACCCAGCTACTTTCCATGCAGCTCCCGGGCTCAAAAGGAGAGTGAGGAGGAGGGAGCGAGCCGCAGTTAATGGCCACATGAAGGAAGGTGTTTTATGTAGTGTGCATCTCTGCAGGGACTGTATTATGGAAGCCTGAAAGCAAACAAGCAGCTCTAATCCCAGAAAGCTGCAGTGGAGGGAGTACAAGGTGCTGCAGGGAGATTTGTCCTCCTCAAAGCCGCATGATTGACACCGTTATTGTTGCGCTCTTCTGGGTCTTTAATTTTCGCTAAACACCGACCGCATCCGTGTGCACAGAAACACCCTCGAGGATGCACAATTTACACACACACACAATGCCTCATTAGCATTTACATTTTAAGCATCTACTCAACTAGTCAACAGTTTATCATTGTTTGGTGCATCTGCAGTCCAGCACGATGGGAAATAATCCTGAATTGGACTGGCAGTAATACAGAAGCTCATATTTAAGGCTGTCATTGCGATCCTTCTTCTAGATGACAATCCTTGAGGCCTGGTGACATGAGTCTAGATGTGCCATGTTTGATATCTTTACTACAGCGGTGTGGAGAAGGAATCAAGCTAGAGAAGATCGATGGGAATGACTGGCTATACATAATCATTACACGGTGGCTGAATGAAGACTGATAATCTGAGACAGATAGAGACAGAACCTGATTGCTTTTCATGTTTTGACACACAAACCCCTCGCAGGTCAATACAATCCCTGGCATCCAACTCATCATTTCTGGCCTCTAATTGGGTACCACGGCGGGAAAAAGCAGTGACTAAAGATTTCTTTTTAAAACGTTTTCTTCAAGTGATCCATCACCTGATGCGTCCCAGTTTGTCTCTATGGAGTCGACTGTAATTTGAATTTCAGGCTTACGAAACACAAAAAGAGGCATTGTTTAAAAAAGGAATGACATACACTGATCAGACATAATATTATGACCGCCTGTCTAATATTTGTGGTCAAAATGCTCTGAATCCACTGGACCTAGACCAGAGGACCTCTCAGGGTGTTCTATGGGGGTCTGGACCCAGGACGCTGGATCCTTTGGGTACTCTAGGTTGTGCAGTGGGGCTTCTGGGAATCAAACTTGTTCCACTGTTTCCTGTTGATGCTCGATCAGAATGGGGTCTAGGAAGTTTGGAGGTCAAATCAACATCTTGGGCGATTGTCATGTTCCTCAAGATGTTCCTGATTGTTGTGGGATGTATTTTGGGATCCTTATTTGCATGAGTGTGCTTGTTCTGGGATAATGTTTATTTGTCCAAGTCTTGCATGATAGTACCAATCTAGTACCAGTTTTAATGTTGTGTCTAATCGGTGTACAAGTGAGACTGTTTGTTTTTAACACGCAGAAACTGGGACAACTCAAAGTTTTTCTTCTAAAACTTAAAAAAAAAAGGCCCACTTTGTGTAAAGTTTGTTGCACGTCAGCTAATTTAATTCCGCAGTGCCTTCGACGATCACAGCCGGCATTCTTCACATTATTATCAGCATCATTAAGTCACCGGTTGGCTGAATCTCCACCTCAAGGACAATGCGACACCTCAAGGACGTTTCACAGAGTCCAGCTCCTTATTAAAGCCACATTACCGGCCAGCTACACCAGGAATGAAACGATGCAAAATCCCTCACTGATCTCTTTTCTGTGGCTTGACTGGCACTGGAAGACGTCGCGGCTCGCCATTGACAGGGCGGCTTGTTTGAAAGCGCTGATGGATGCAGCGCTCCACACAGGTGCTGCAGGTTGTAGGAATGAATGACGGCTGGAGGCGAACAAAGCGGCGGTTCTCGGGCCTGTTGGCAGCAAGGTTTCTACCGTCTGAAGGCTGCTAATGAGGCGGAAACACGTTGCTCTTCCCCCTCTTCTTCTTTCTTGCTTCATTATGCGCCTCTTCCTCTCGTTTCTCGCCACCTGGGTTGACACGAGGACAAGGACTTTCTTAAAGGGCAGAGACGGTAAGAGGAAGCTAAATTGGTAGCGCGGCGCCACTTCGGTGACGTACGAACAGACGAAGAACGGTTCTGTTCCCCCGTCACCGATCGGTCACTTGGGTTTTAGTAATTAAATAGTAAGTTGACCCAAGACAGGAATTAAAATATCCGACAGGTTGGAGAGAAAAAAAAAAAAAAAAAAAAAAAAAAGGTCAGCGTCCTAGTGGGACTCAGACGCAGGATTCAATTCCGCTCTATCGCCACACTAGTGAGGCCCTTGAGGGATTAAAAAAAATGCCCCTCTGTCTGCTTAAGTAAAGCCCCATCTACATTAATTTAAAAATGCAGACCTTCTGCTACATTTATGTCAAACATCCACGCTACTCTAGAGTTTTAGGACCCGAACTTTGGAAACGCTGCTGACCCTATTTTAGTTTGGAAAGTCCAAGCCTCAACTGTACTGTATGGGTTTTGTATCTCTGTGTCTCTTTGCGGCAGCTTTGTGTCTCTGTGGTGGTTTTGTGTCTCTGCATTCTTTATGGTCACTTTAAAGTATCACTGAGGTCATTTTGCTTTTCTTTGTGGTCAATATTGAGTAGTTGTTTTACATCTCTTTGTGGTTGTTTTGTCTTACCGTATCTTTCTTTGTGGTTGTTTTGTCTTAGTGACCATTTTGTGTCTTTCTGTGGTGTTGTTTTTGTCTCTGTGTAAACATGCTGCCATGTTTACATGTCGTAGGTGTTGTTGACCTTGTTGTCTCTGCTAGCAGTTAATCAAATCTCTTGTGCACCGTTGAAGTTCTTCCTCCATAACATTGTCTACAACTAACCCAACCAATCCCCTGCTTCATGTTTACACCTCCACCTGCATCTCCAGATTTCTGAGACTGTGCTAAAACACCTGTCTGGACAGAGACCTTCACTTTAAAACACCACTTTAAAATTTAAACGCATTAGTGTGGATGAGTGGTTGGCCAAACTGCCCATCTAAGTAATTCAGCTGCCCCTCTGGCTGCCTAAAGTCTCTTTAGTACAATGCTTTTATTCGTCCAAAAGCACCCATGGTTTCCTCATTAGCTGCTAGGGCTGCAAGACATGATGATTTAAATTGTTAATTACTCTTCTTTGGTTTATAAAACATCAGAAAATGGCAACAACAAAAAAAAAAAAAAACATCCTCTAAAGTCTGGTTTTGTCTAGAACTCAAAGTTGATCAATTTACTGTCATAGAAAAGGAAATGCACCAGAAAATATTAAAAATCTAAGAAGCTGCAATCCGAGAATTTAGACCTTTTAATGAAAAAAAAATACTCAAACTGGTTCATAGTTTATCAAAATAGTTGGAATTTTATAGTTGATAAGCTGATCATTTCACTTTTGGAATTAAACCAAACTGAACACAACTAATCTGACAGAAATTCATCCTCTGAACTAAAAATAGGGTTTAATTCATCTGCCTTTATTTAAATTGGTACCTTTTAGAACAGACTTTGATGAAGGTTTATTCAAGGGCTGCAACTAATCATTATTTTTTGGATTAATCCATTTTAAATCACCCGTTTGGTCTAAAAAAAAAAAAAAAAAACAGCCCACAAGCCAAACACATTTTGCTACAAAGGAGGAAAGAAACCATAAAATACTTACATTTAAGAAGCTGGAATCAGATAATTTAGGCTTTGTGTTTCTTAAAAAGGACTCAAAAAGAGTTGTCTGTTAATTTAACAGTTGAGAACTAATTGACAAAACACTGCAGCCCTGCGACCTTCTGGCAAATATGAATCCTAATCCTGCACAGGACAAAATGCCATGTCTTTTTGCATCTTCACCTGCAAAATCTGTGTACACTTCTGCACAGAAACACTCAATTTTAAGATTTCCCTGCAGCTGACAAACCTTCACAAATGACAAGTGAGTGAACATGCAGATGAAGACTCTAAAGCTCAGTGATCCTGCACTGTACATCGTTATATAACTCAGTTCTGACTAAACTCTAGCAGCATCCCTCAGTTCTGACTCTGCATGTTGATTCAAAATGCACCAATCAATCTTTTTAAAGTCGGACACGAGCGCCGGTAGCCGTCCCCGGTGGGATAATGTGCGTGGGAGTGGGACAGCTTTTGCATGGTGAGATAGCGTGATGACAAGGCAGAGAAAATGCTTTGAAAGAGTGCTCCTGCTGCAGTTTCCCCTCCACGCAGAGCGAATGCCGGCTGAATTTAGATTGGGGTTGAAGCTCGGGGGAAATTCAGCCTGTGCAGGCTCAGAAAAATGAGGGTTGTGGCGAGGTCACTAGCTTTTTTCCTTAAAATGAGCACATTTCGAGCTGTTGCAGAGACAACGGGAGCCAATATCGTGGAAGAATTTCCCTAAGAGATGCTCGGTGACTCAGCAACACAACAGCGAATCTTCTCACTGTTGTTTTTCATTATTGCTTCCATCTCCTCTTCATTTCTTTGCTCCTGCTTCAAGGGGCCACTGCTCATATTTCTGCCGTCCAGCTGTGCAGCCTGAGAGGTGATTCAAACCACTTTGCTCTCAAAGGGAGGGTAATTATTTGAGAGACAAATGAGGAGAAAATTGCACGCTAAAATTCGCTGATGAATATTGAAACTGCGGGAAGGAAATTTGAGCTTTTTGACCCGTCAGAGTTACACCTGCCCCCGTCGCTTCCTAATCGAGTCAGTGATATCGCTGATGGTATCTGAGCTTTGTTCCCAATTGTGAAAGCCTACTATCCTTTAAATGGATGTCAGACAGAGTGGAGGAACATGCCTCCAAGGCCAACACGCTCCTTCTAAAATCGTGTTGCATTGAATTAATTAACCAAAGGGTAATTGTTTCCCAGACCTCAAATTTGGCCGTCCGAATTAACCTAAAATTGTTTTAATGAGATGGATGTTATGCTACAGCGTGTTCGGCCCACGGCAATGAGAACATACGAGTGTGAGATGAATGGGAGAATAAAAATACATAGATATGCTATGCTAATTTGCTCACTCCTGGTGGGAAAACATTAGGCAGAAAGTTCAGAAATCATAATCTGAGAATCCAGTGGCAGTTAATGTGATTTTAAATGAGTAACGGTTACAAAACCTCTGCTTAAAGACTGATTTAAAGTCAGATTTTAGCTTCTGGGACCTTTTATTTATGCATTACTTTGAGACTGTGGACATAAAATTCAACTGAAATCCATTTAAACTGATTTTTTCTTATAATTAATCATGATACACACAAAATAATAGACACATTACAGGTTTAGTTTTATTTTCTGTACAGTTTACTTTTCTTTTGCATGTTTTCTACCCACTATTTTGTTAAAATATAGATAATGAACAGTAAAATCACTAATTTAACCCCTAAAAAACAAACCAAAACTGCAAATAGTGTCCGCATTAAAAATTGGTTTTTTTATGAAGAGTATTTCCTTCTGTTTTTAAACCATCTAAAAATATGTATACATTACTGAATTTGCTAAACTTGCTGTTATTTTCACAGTCTGCGCAGTTTTTTTTTTTTTTTTTTTAACATTGTGCTATTCCACCATGTTTTTAATGTACTTTTTCAGCACCTAAGCTCTCCAACTTTCGGTTTGTTTTACATAATTATGGGGGTTTTCCACAGTGTGCCATGATTTACAAGATCTGCAAGCTTTAGGAACAGTTTAAAATATGTTGCATGTCTTGATTCACAGGTAAGAAATGAAAAAGAAGTGGACACTGTCATCATATTTTTGGATTTTTTATGTGATGATGTTCTGTAAGACTCTTGTCTTTTTTAATTACACCAACCAGCTACAATATCAAAACCACCTGCGTGTTTAATGTCGCTAAATCAACTCCAAAACTGACACTGGCAGCGAATCCTTTAAGTCCTGTGGGTTGTGGCTTTCATGAGGATCGAGCAGAGTTTAGGCGCCGTGAGCTCTTGGTCGTGTTCCTCGAGCTGCTCCTTAGTTCATTTTTGCAGAGTGTTTGTCCTAAAGTCCTTGTTTTTGTCCGTAATAAGGCTTAATTGAGCGGGATGTCTCACAGAAACATCCACATGAATGCCAGTAGATTATCAAGAGAACTTTGCTTTGTAGCGCGACGATCCACTTAACCGGTCAGTGGTTTTAACGAACAGTTTTCATTTTGTTTAAATCTGTTTTTCATCTAATCTCACGGTTTCTCAGCAACTTGCAATTATTGTCGCCTATCTGGGACACTTGAAAAATCTCAGCGAGGCTCCCTTGATTAGATAAAAGGTTTAATTAAATTTAAAAAACCCTCTCATGAATAGAAATCTCCGTTGTTTTGCAACTGCACAGAGATTTTATAATCCTTGTAAGTGTCTGGAATAAACAACAGCCATGAACTCGGAGGATTCATAAAGCGAATAAATGCTGCTTTGAATGCAGAGATTACATAAAGCAACGAGTCAAATGGATGCTTGTCTTCAGAGCACGGAGCTGAGCGAACACCACCTCAGCCCAGCGATGCATTTGAATGCTGGAGCCCTTATATGGTCCGAGAGGGAAACCGGAACTGCAGGAGCTTCCTATTTTTTCCCTTTTTCCCTCGCAGCCATGCCCATATTTAGTCTACGGAAGGAAGACAATCTCATTTGCAGCCGTGCTGACATCACAGCGACTAACCATTTTTGGGCTGCGGATCGAGCGTCGCACTCCCGTCTCTCCTCCTCCTCCTTTCTGAGGCGTTTCGTTTGGTCTATTTTTAGAAGAATGTGTGCAGAGTCGGCGTGTTCTCCCAGGGCTGCCTGAGCTCCCACATCAATGCGGGGGCGTTCGCAGACGACGAGAGTAGTGGAAGAGGAGAGGATGAGTGGGACGACGCTCCGCTCTGCAGCCGCTGAGCATCTTGGCTGCAGCAGAGCGCTTGTTCAAAAACTCTGCGTGAAAATTAAAAAAAACAAACAAACAAAAAAAACCACAACTGAATGAAAGGCGTCTTCTTCCTGTGCCGGTTTGTGGATATCAGCTGTGCAGCGCGATGCAGCTCAGCAGATGAGGAGTCTGTTTATTTAGAAAGTGAATAATAATCATGTCATGTTTCTACAATAAATGTGCGTTTTTGGGTATCAGACAATCTCTGCTAAAGTGACACGTCGACAGAGTTAAAGTTACAAGCTTTTAAAAGATGTGTGAAATCACTTCTCTCGCAGTTTGCCACATTCAGATAATTGTGATACCAATAACTGGAGCTGAAACACTAAAAAGGGGGTCGGGCCTGAATATGAATGGAATTGTCAGACGACCGAGAAGTGGTTACAAAACATGCACTTAGACTGAGCTGGTTTTTAATTTTTAAAATGGTTATTTGTGGGAGAATCCATCTGCACAGCATCAAAAATCCACATTTAAACCAGCACACAGAGCCTCGTCCTTACAACTGAGGAGTAACAGCAGTCCACCTACAACTAGGACTTTAATCTCAAGTAAAACACAGAAATTCAAGTGCTTCACAATAAGATGAACTGCTTTTGTAATTGCATAACGACAGCATTTGCACATTGTTTACATCAAGCTTTCATCTCATGATTTATGATAAACGGCGACCTGCGCTTCCTTCCTACTCGTTCAAGCATCACAAGCAGGACCGAGATAAGCCGATGAGAACCAGAATCCATTAGAATAATCTGACTCATTCAAACCTAAACAACGCCAAATCCTACACTCAGTGGATTCTCAGATTCATTATATGCACATCTTGATATCTAAAAGTCAGAATAATTTGATTGCCAAAGACTCCGAGAACAACATTCAAGTGTTTGCAATCGACTTTGTTTTTGACAAACATAGTTCAAAAAGTAAGGCAATTTGTGTTTGGTAGGTTATTTCTTTGCATTTGCAGTTTATTTTGCTGCTGCTATTGACTCTTGTTTTGAGCTTCTGGTACCCTCAGGTGCCGTTTCAGGTCTTGTTCCTTCATATTTCAATCACCAAATCCATCAAACACGAGTCAATAGCAGAAGAAGCTGTTTGGCATGGACAGAGAAGATATGGCTCATCGTACAAATGCATGTTCCTTACAAACGTGGCACCAAATAAAAAAGGGAAATAAATAGGTTTTACAGTGGTATCAGATTCATTGCCAAGAAGCATTGTTACAACTAAGAAATCACCTACCAGACACTAATTTCCTTATTTTTTATGCTATGTTTAGTTGACGTACTATTCTCTTTTTTCATAACTATTTTTGTTTTCAGTTGTAGTTTGGTTGGTTTTTGCTGATATTACACCTGCAGGCTCGCATACCTGTGAGCAAATTTCACACAGGAATGGATGCGTGCCTCCACAGCTATGTTCGCCATGTGCACTGACTGCAACCCAGCTGCAATCCCATACAACAGTACCGCTCCAAAATTCACACCGTGCAGAACTAAGCGTCAAAATTTAACATCTGATTTTCTGCACCACACATTTTCATCGAAGTATCGAGGAAATTTGAAGCAAATTTACGAAATGTCACAAAAAGGAGGCTTGTTTCCATTGACTGCTTTGGTGTGAATAAACAAGGCTGCATAGTATTGTCAGAAGGTGGCGCTGTAGGCTACACGGCTGTAATAAACAGAGAAGAAGAACTCAGAAAATAAAAAAAAAATAAAAAAACTGCAGATGTTCGTCAAAAATTAAAAAAAAAAAAAAAAAAAAAAAAACTTTGAAGAGACTAAATTTGTGCAAGACAAAAATGGAGCAAGATCTTCAAGAAAGTTGCCATGGCTGACCTGCTGCTCTCGATGCAGACGGCTTCTCAGGTGTCGTTTCCTCACCAGGTTCGTCTGTACCCAGCCCCATGTTAACTACTTTAATGACAGTCACTTCTCTGCATGTTTGCAGGGTGGGTGGGGGGGTGGAACGGGTAGAAGGTGAGGCATCGTTTTTAATCTGCAAAGCACTTTGTATTGCAATTTTTTGTATAAGAAGTGCTATAAAAATAAAGTTTGATTTGAATTATTCTGTAATGTCAGCTGGTCTCTGCCACATTTCGCAACGAGAAGAAGAAGAAACAGCGAGCTGAATGCCACTATTTGAGAATTTATTCATAAAACGTGCTTCCATGTACCATGACAGCCATTCTCTTTTTAAAAACGGTCAGAAACCGCCTCATGTAAGCGTAAATTAACTTTTTCTAATGCAATACCTGAAAAAACACGATGGAAACACGGCAATGCCACTTCCTTCAACTTTCAGGCTGACTTTCCCTCAAAGAGCCGCAGTGATGAAGCCCGGCTGTGATCATTGACATTAATAATTGAGCTAATTTATCCATTTTTTCAGCTCCTCCTCTCCTCACTTCAGCCCGTCACATGCAGCTCCACATCCTCCGCTCGCGCACTAATGCCATTATCCGCCGTTCATGTTAGTGCTCTGATTAATTACCGTGTTTCTGGGAGTACAGTCCGAGGCAGCCACAAGAATTCGCTCAGTTTAGAGTCCGGCCCTGTTATTTCCCCTTCGCCACCACTCCCCAACAAAACCCAATTAAATGAACAATTACAAGTCGGCCGATTTTACAAATCTGCCTTCAGTCCTCATCAATTATGAAGTGTGAGGTAAAGCCCTGGGTGAGTGATTATCCCTGACAAATACACACAGCCTTATCTGTGGTCATAGCTCCGGTCATAGCAACACACACACACGTGCCAGCTGAGGAAACACACTTCAACCACAATACACACAGTCCTTGTTATCTGCTAATTAATAAGCTGGCAGGCGCGAGGAATTTTCCTCACATTTTGCCAGAACAATGGCGCTCAGTTTCCACTGGCCTCTTCTGGAGCAAAAATGAAAAACAAACACCCAACCTTCAGCAAAGCACCTCCACAGCCTCTCATTAAGAAGAAACAGGCTGTTTACTTTATAACACATCACTGAAACGGCCCAATGAGAAAAACCGGGAAATTATCTCCCACCAGCCCGCCCTACCGGCCTCTCCATTTACACCCATCCAATACCTTCGCGTGTAATCAGATGCTGCTCACATGTCTCCATTATTACTCCGCCAAAGATTGCCACGGAGTTATCTGACGATCAGCATTTGTTTGTTCATCTGTCCGTTAGCAACATTACTCAAATATGGAATAACGGATTTGGATGAAATTTTTTAGGAAAGGTCAGAAATAACACACGAACCAAGTGATTAGATTTTGGCAGTGATGCCAAAAAGGTAAAGATTTCTGTATCATTGCCAGATAGCAGCACGGCGTCACTGTAACCATGACAACTGCCTGCTGACAATCACGATTGTGATCCTACTACAAATCAACAGCTGCAGACTTATCAGGACTTATCTGTCAGAAATGATCCAAGGAACAACTGATTAAATTGTGGGGGTGTTTCTGAGTCCCATCAATTCCCGCCGCCCGCTACATATTTAGATCACATGATTCGGTATCCGTACATAACGTACACATGCAGAACACACGCCTGTGCTCAGCGCAAGGTAATTTTGTTTGTGGGTACATCTATATTAAGTGAACACATTCTATGTCGTGGCAATTTCTGATCATAAATAACTAATAAACAAATGCTTTAAAAAAAAATGCTGCATTGCTGACAACGCCGTAAGGGGGAATGAACAGCCTTGGCGGAGTACTGCGCTCTTTCAGTGCTTTCCTAGTTTTTATTACTTCCGACTGGGAAACAATGTGATAAAAGATGCATTTAGGTGCGTTTTTGTCGTGACAGATGGAACACATTGTCATCTATAGATCAGCAGCTACACATGACCTACAGGCCTACAGAGGGGCTCTATATCCAGACCTCCTGAATCCTCCCCAAAACTACTATTATTCACTCCCTTCGCAGGTAATTTGCATTTTGCCAGGTAATTTACTGAGGCCGCGAGGCTCAGCACGAGTAATGGAATATGCTAAAGCATCCGCGAAAGCAATAAACCTCGTCCAACCCGGCTTCGGTCGCCGCAGAACCACGGCTGCTCTGAGCGCCGCCGATATGTGGAGATGGCATCAATCCATTCTGCTCAGCCTGGTCTGTCATTTCACCGGAGGCGGAGGGAGGTTCTGCCGAGTTAAAAGGCTGCTGAGTCATGGTTAGGCTGCCAGAAAAAGAAAAAAGGAACACACACACAAAAAGTAACAGGCAACCCCAGCATGCATGCAGACAAAAGACTACAGAAGCACAAAAGACAGAAAGCAAACAAGCTGATGGAAATGTGAATGTATGGATGCATGATGGGACACACAAAGTCAACATTTTTGGTTCTAAATGTGTCGTACGCATGCACGTAGTCTTTGCAATTACTGCATAACTACAGACTGCATTTTAGCATACAGGTAAAGTTAGTTAATGCTGCAAAGCAGTTTGGCAGACTATTGAAGCAGAATTCCAGCCAGGTGCCAATATTTTTCAATTAAATTCCCTTCTTGGAGCGCAAAGGCTTCCGCTGCTCATTCTTTTAAGTGGTTTTTAATGGTTCAGGTTCGTATGCTCGACCCCTAAAAATGGCATGACCTGAAAGTGATTGGAACGGGACATCTGAAGAAGTTAACGAGCTTTTTCATCGTTCAAAATTACAGCAAGCTCAACCGAGTGTTTACTCAAAGAGACACAGGGAGAAAAAAAAAAAAACATGAAATGATGAAGCTCCAAAAAAAGTTCCCCACATGAATAATGAATGCAGCTTTTATATCCTCCCCGCTCGCCTCAGATATTCCCATTTCACTCCCCATCGTCCCTCCGTTTTCTACTGTTTCCATCCACGCCTGATATCTAAAAAGGAACGAAGACGTTGCAGTGATCCGGGACAAATTCGTCACACTCTTGCGCCACGTGAGTGGCTCTACAACACAACTTCACACTGAGGTTGCTGCTTGTGCATCTCGCCTAGCTGCTGCTAAAACTATGACGAGCAGAACCAGAGCTGATCCGACCAGAACCAGATGACACCGCGAGAGAGCCAAGCGAGCTGGAAAAAAACGTGTTCCCTCACATCTTGCTGGAGCGGCATTCAAACCAGAAGGTTTTTCATTACCGCAGTAAATACACTGAGGGCTTATAATGAATGGGGTGCAAATCCACGTCCTCATCGTGTGTGCCAGACAAATTTGTGAATTTAGTGGTGAATTAAAGAAAACAAAAACACACAACTGGAGAGCCTTTATCTCCCCTGAATGTGACGGAAACAAGGGATTAACCAAATGGGCATGCTGTGACAATCAAGCAGAATTAATTCCACTCCAATCAAAATGTGTCTCACTATATGAATCGAGGGTGATAATGCATCAAATCGGCTCTGAGGTGCAGTTAAAGGCAGATTAATGCTCACTTTCGCTACTGAATTACTTGGAAAAACGGCTGTTTGTGTGTTTATGCGTGTGCGTCCGGTATCAGGCCGGTCATCAGCTGCTTCTGCTCCACAGCTCAAGCCATCCACCATCTGCTTTGTGCAACCCCCCTCCACCCCAGCAGGGGCGCTACTGCCACTACAAGGACTCACCAAGATCCTTAGAGCCTTGACTTTCGCTGGCCATCTCGCCCATCCGCACCAGAGCGTCGAAGTAGCCCTTTGCAGCGTATGTGACACCTGGAAACATGGAAGCATTGGGCATCAGATCAGGGGTTGCGGAGTTGAAAATGATGTCTTCTTCAGCTCTGCAACCCTCCCCTACAACCCTCCCCTTCCCCCAGAGAGGTAAGGTTGGGCATGGGAAATAAAGAGCGACAGGCGGAAATGGAGACCAGGCAGGAAGAGAAAAAGCTCTATGGAAGGCAACTATAGGAAACAGAAAGAAAGCTGTAGAGGCTAACACGGTCTGCAGCAGAAGCTACTTTTTAAAGGACTAGTTTACCCAAAATTACTGAAAGACATCCTCTTACTTGGCGTCTAGTCATGCAAACAGTGTTCTGGTTTCTCTAAGGATTGGGTTTAATCAGTCGATGCTGTGCTAAATGCCACTACAAAGACTCAAAACATGGTTGAATAATCTGATGTTACTGTCATAGGGAATAATCTGTTATTTTTTGTAGCACAAGGAACAAATTATCCCTTTTTTTCCAACTTTAAAATGGTCTAACTTTATAATGGAGACTGCTACAGCAGTTTACTCAGAGTAGACTTCAAATAAACGGGCAAAGAAGTCGGTGTGGCTGCATTTTGCTCAAACTGATGGACAAAGTCATGTGTAACCAACACGGCAGATCTAAAAACAGCACCCAACTTGTCTGTGGTGTATTCCTTAATAGTTAGTCTCTCTCCAGATCATTTCATTAAAAAAAATATCCAGGTTAAAATGATTTAATATGCTTCAAATACCAACTTTTCATGTTGATTTAGAAATAATTTAGGATAAAAAGATGAACAAGTAGAGTGCACTAATGTATAATTGAGACTTAACGTACGATTTTAGTTTATCAAAATTTTCTTTGGAAAACTTGAGTCCAAGGATTATGAAGGCACAAACAGGCCTTCGGCGTTAAATAATGCAACAGGTGCATATAATTTCAAGTCGACGTTATGCTTGTCTGTCTGAACGTGGCCCAATATCATGCTTTAGTCATGAGTCTCTGTTAATCTTTCAGGCAGAGTACATTAATAACTCTATACTACAACCTTCAGTATTTAGGAGAAAGCTGCAAGTCAAATACTGTAGTTGTGATAAAACAACAACTCTAAAAATTAACTGCAATTGATATGTGCCAGTTTAAAAATTCAAAAAGTACATTTCCATCTATTTGCATGGGTGGTTACAATGGGGGGTACTTTGTAATTTGGATAAAACTAAATCCTTAAAATCCTCAACAGCTCCTCACATCTTAGCAACCATGAATGACAATATGCCGCCAAAACTTTCCACTGCAGCAATGTGAAAAGAAAGCACTCCACAATTCAAATAGTCAGCCATTATTCTCTGCGGTGCATTGTCACACAAGCCGGGACAGAAACGGCGAGTCAGGCCTCAAAAAAAAAAAAAAAAAACGGCGACAAGATGGCCTCAAGCAGCAGCGACTGTGAATTAAAGCAGGTCAGGGGTTAGCTACACAGCGACTGACAGCCATGATGACAGAGGACACATGTCCAGTCCAGAGATACATATGGATGAGGGCTGAGTTTATTACAGCGCTGTCATGTTGATGGGTGTTTGTGCTTTGAACTGCCAGAGAACGCCCATGCAGGATCCCAGAGAGAGGGCTAAAATGGCAAAGCATTCATATCACAGTGCCACGAAACAATGGAAATCTATTCTGAGTCCAAGTTCACGGCTGTCTGGGTGAAAGTCCGCAGAGACGCCGAGCGAAAAGCCCGCCGCTATGCAAGTTATTGTTCTGAAAATGAAAGCTGCGCCTGGCTTTCTCGGTCGGTAAACACACTTAACAATTTCATTTCTCCAATAAAACCCTTCTGAGGTGACTTCTGAAGCAACCCGGCCCGCTCTCGCTTTTGTTATCGAAGTCAAGATAAAAGCCGGTAAACCTTTCCAACCCCTTCTCAGTAAGCTATGACAGAGACGAGGCAGGACCCTTTTTCCCCGCTCGAGCTAAGCCGAGGTGGGATGTGAGAGTGTGGGAGAGGGTGAGGCGGGTGATGGAGGTGAGGCTAAGACGGCTGGATGAGCGAGGCTAATTTAATCGATGTCCGGAGAAATCTCAGGCAGGCCCAGGTGAGGCGGGATTAGCCTAAGGAGGTGTCAGCTGGAAAGTGACGGAGAGAAGAAGAAAGAGGAAGGAGGGTCTGCCTGTAAAGAGGATTAGAACAGTGATATAAAGCCAGAGAGTGTCAGTGTCATTGAAACATAAACAAGGGGGCCTAAATCAGCCCAGATCGGTGATAAGCTGCCCATCTTTATGTCTTCGCTCTAAATCAAGCTTTCCACAAACTCAATCAAATCCCCTCTCGCATTTCTTCTCAGGGAGCATATGGCGTCTGACGATGTTTAGCTCAAAACACATGTAAACAGCCTGATTGCAAATGGGCTGCATTTGGAAAAAAGTCAGTCTTTTGGATTCAATTATTTCAGTGTAGTATATTAAGAAGCCGCACCAAACTCAATACAAAGTGTTTTTTGTTTTTAAAAAAAAAAAGTGTTCTTATTTTATTCTTATATCATATTTGTATTTTCATTATTCTTGCTGCTGCTCTTACCTTTTTCTTTATTTTTTTCCCATATATAAAGCCGACTTGAGAAAAGAATAGCAATGTACCAGAGCAATATAATTCTCTTCTTTTAGAGACATTAGTTGATTATGAATATGAGAGGTGATCAAAAAGCTCTGCTGACGTGATGATTGTTGTGGTAGTAGGTCAAATTAGTGATTTCTCCAGAGAAGATGGATGATCCAACCTTCATGTGGAGGACCATCATTGGAGATGAAGTGGGTCTGCAGCTACCACCAAGAGAAGAGACAGCAGTTTTCACAGTGTTGAAGAGCTGCAGATTCCAAATTTGGACACGAAACGTTAGCTCAGGAGTAACGTGAGAATGTTCGTTGTTTTCTTTAACAGTTAACGTGAAATTCAGATTTCAATTCTGCCATTTGGTCACGGTTTGTGCTCAACATGTTTAGATAATAGGTCTTCCAAGGAGCTTTACAAGTCTTGCAGGAGCACTGGGAGCAGAGTTTCACTGCACAACAAAAATACTTTGACATGCCAACGTCAAATCTGATACAGTTTTATATTTTAAGGTTGTTGATCACCTCTCAAGTCGTTTATTAAGACAAAATATCCTGTTTCAGCTTCAGAAACATGAGGACATGCTTTAATCAGTTTTATACCAAACCTATTTAGTATCACCGTTTAAACAAGCAATTTAAAGATGCCAGAAACAGGGTTCAGCAGTAAATAAACCAATTTTTTAATTAAAGAAATAGCTGAAAGAATGTCCAAAGAAAAATATAATCATTTGTTTCACACTTGACTGAAGATATAATTGTTGAAAGTCAGTTTTCATTATAATGGAATATCTCCATAGGGGTACAGCGGAACATTTCCAGCAACCATCACTCCTGTGTTCTAATGCTACATTGTGTCAGCTAATGGTGTTGAAAGGCTCATTGATGATTAGAAAACCCTTGTGCACTTATGTTAGCACATGGATTAAAGTGGGAGTTTTGATGGAAAAAGTGGAATTGTCTGGATGACCCCAAACTTTTGAGTAGTACTTGTATCTTAGCCAATGCAGCCCAGTTTTAACCCAGACTAGAGTTCCTCCGATCTTTGCTTTTAAACATGTAGTCTCTCACCAGTGAGGTGTTCTTTACCCCACAGATATACAGCATCCAACACATCTCCTGCTAAACACAGAATCTGACTCGGCACCACATCCCAAACCACACGGCCCTCATCGAGCCCAAATGCTTCTAAACCCAAACAAAACAAGTCAAGCCTCCTTCCTGCATCCCGCCGATCTTCGCGGTCTCTGGGGGATGCGAAGCCGCCGCCCCAGATCTACTTAAAAACCCAGCGGCTGTGCTGGCGTGTTTCCAGCGACAATAGCTGCTTGCTGGGTGCCCGGCCCCGCTCTGCACCGCTCTACTCTAAACTCTGCCTCCGTGCTGCTGCCTGGCATTGATGAAGTGTAATCCCCACTCGGGGAGTCGCAGGGCTATTTTTAGCCTTATCTATCAGACTGGAGTGAGGCCTCCTTTATTGGTGCCGAGTCTTCCCTCACAAAGGAGAACCCTGCTCCACACCAAGCACACAGAATACCAAAACCACCCCTAAAAACATCATGCGACCCCGATAACCTCCTCCTCCTACCTCAGAGTGGCATCTGAGAGCAGAGGGGGAAGGTTTTCTTATCAATAAATGGGCCCAACATGCCTGGAGGTGGGTGTTATCTAAAGACATGTACACGAGTGTTTCTGATTTGGAGGCATGGAAAATCAGAATCGACTCTAATCAAATAAGCTGCGTGACATTCTCTACGACGAAGAAGGCTTTGTGAGCGTTTCTGTCATGCATTTCTTACAAAAATCTATTTCTATTCATGAATACTTCCATCTAAATCCTCCCGTTTCTTTTTTTCCCCACCCGTCTTGTCCTGGATACCGGCTCGGCCCGCTCTGGTTTCCTGAGCCCCATGAGGGGTTTCGTTATTCTCGCGCCTCCTCCTGTTCCACTTCCCATTGGCTCGTGCTCCACTTAGCTCCCCCCCAAGACGTTTCCGATGCTTTGTCTTTAACCTTGAGCCACTACTGCATGTACACCTCAGTCTCTCCATCGTTCTTTCTCACGCAAACACATGACCGTGCAAACACACCTGTGCAAGCCACAAAAAGCAATGACAAACAATTGAGGTGGACATTTAGGATCGATGGACTGGTGCTGGAGGGCATGGACGACGACGTGTGGACATCATAACAGAGGAACAATCACCATCAGATCTTTCTTAAATAGGTTAAATATATCTGTAGCTGTAACTTTGCTGCTGTAACTTTACTGACAGAGCAACAAACTCAGAGCCAAAGTTTGAGGATTCTGTAGGAGACTCTGGCTCGACACCAACAGCACTATCAGCTACTAAATATGTGTCGTCATCATGCCTTCTCCCTACTCGAGATAAATCAAGAGGATAGAAAAGCAGCGCCAAGTGTCGGGTCAGTTGGCCCTCTGCCTGGACAGTTTGGGCGGACAGGACGGATGAAAGAAGGACGAAGACGGAAAGTAAACAAGAAAACGTTCGGGTGTACTCACTGGTGAGTGCCTTCTCGTAGCTCTTCCCCATGGCTATGAAGTTCCGTAAGCAGGGGTTGAACTGCTCCATGATTGACTGGGGAGAGGAGGAAAGAGGCACGTTGGGTTAGTAACGAAAAGACAGCGACACAAACAGTGACATGAGCAACCGTGACGGAGCTTTACTGGGACACGAACACACAGCTGAGCCAACCACCAGGACTGGTTTCTAACCTCTCAATGAGGACTAGAGGGATGAAACGGAGGGGAAAGGACCGAAGAAGAGAGAGAGAACAAGTCACTGGGGGGGCTCGTGCACATGTTGGTGTGAGTGTCACCTCCCCTGCTGCATTTATTAAAATAAAACCTGCTTTTGGCTGCAGACTCCTTCAGCTCAGCAGCAGATCTGGCCCCTTTACCAGTCCTCCCAGTTTCCCAGCACTCGGTGAACTCTGGCACACTGCTCCTGCTAATTACTTTTTATGAAAAGGTTGGCTTCACCCAAATTCTAAATAAAATATTTTCTCACCCTCTGGCAGTCGTCAAATCTCAGAGACATATCTGAAAATCTGACAAAAGTGACAATATCTGCATGGTCAGCGACACAGGATAATAATTTTGTAGGCCGTATGAAGCTAATCGCAGTAAACAAAAAGGTACACATATACAGGTAGTTTCAGCAACAAGGTCAAGCATAAATGGAAAAACAATGAAAATATAGGTTCCTATTAAGAAATATTTAAATACAAAAACCACACCTGTAACCCTATACTTTGTTTAAATAGGATTTCCATTCATTAAAATGGTTGTAACTGACAAATCATCATCTTACGCCATTACGGCGAACAAGTTAGCAAACAATCAATATCTACATCAAATCAAAATTTTGCTTTAAAACAACCAAATTAGACCAAAGTTCTGCATGTTATTAGACAGGCAGCAACAAAATTATGTGCAAAACATCAAGACAGTATAAAACTAGCAAAATCAAATGGTAAATGGGCAAAGCAGGATTGCAACTTGTAATATCAGTTTGTAACAAATATGAAGTAAAGACGAAATACTGGGGCCATTAAGAGCAGCTATTAGTCATTGGAAACGTATATCTTGAGTTTTATCTAGTAGAATATTCTCATTTACTTTCATTCTTCGTCGGATCTAAGACAGCTGAAAATCTGTCAAAACTGAAAATAACTGACGAGCTACAAGTGAGGATAGGAATATTTTTATAGCATATTCTGTCATTTCCAACAAAGTCGTTTGGGCAAAAACATGGCCTAGAAAATGCAAAAATGCAACGAAACTGTAGATTCTGTCAGGAATAGTTGAATACCAAATAAACAAATCGGACTAAATCAACCAGAACTGAGTTTTGCCAACTTTTGTTTGTTTAAATCTGATTTTGATGTTGATGAACATGTTAGCAAACGGTTGTCTGTATCTGTACATTGAAGTGAATTCTTTTATACCAATACTTACTCGCTTGCATCTAGACTTACAATCATGAATTGATTAATTAATGGCTTGTCAGCTGTTAAATTTTGATCATCAGTTAATTCATTTACTTTAAAAGGAAGAAAGTCAGAATCCTTTGATTCCAGTTTCATAAATATTAAGATTTCCTGGTTTATTTCCTCCTCAACGACAATAAACTAGATATCTTTAAAACATTTGTCCTCTCTGGCTTTTACTGATCAACATTTACCATTTCATATACTAGACAATGGATTATTCAGGAAAACAACAGTTAAATTAACAATGAACATAATCTTCAGCTCTTTAGCTGCTAAACGCTCCACTGTTCTCTTCATGCTCGTACTAATAATGCAGATTGAGGGTTTATTCAAGCTTCTTTAGCTTGAAACTGCTACTAAAGGCATTAATGACGATGAGAACCAAAACAAAGTTGCACACAGCACATTGCAATTTTTTGCAATATTGTGAATTAAAACACTGATTAGGTGGAATGTCATAGTTTTACTAAACATCTAAAACTTTGCTGGTAACTTTTCCTTGTAAAGTTACATCTTTGCACTAATCTCTTACTCAGTAAAGCACTAATCAGAGAAAACATTCTGAACCATCAACTTCTGGTGCTTTGAATAGCTGATCTGTGTTTAAATAAGTCAGCCATCAAGAAGAGCAAAGACAGATCATACAACACTGAGCATTTAGTGGAATTATTACAGATCTGTGATGGTTAAAAGGTAAAGACACATATTCAAAGGCAAAATATGAAGTTAAATCTCTCTTTCTTTGCTGACAGATGGCCGAGTGTCGGTCAGCACACAGTGGAGTCGATCCACGACGAGAACAAAACAACAAGCAGGGGCGCGAGCCCTCGTTAAGAACAAAGGGAAAAGTCAAGAAGAGATGTGTAATGAGTTTTACTGTCTGTCTGTCTGTGCAGTGACTCAGCCTCCCACTCAGTCCAAGCTGCCCTTTCACTTCTGCTGGTAAAACCCTGCAATTTAAAAACCAGAAATTTTCTCTCTCTGACTTTCTTCCTGAACTTGCAGGACTGAAAGGTGAAAGAGAGAGAGAGAGAGAGAGAGAGAGAGAGAAGAGAGAGAGAGAGAGAGAGAGAGAGAGAGAGAGAGAGAGAGAGAGAGAGAGAGAGAGAGAGAGAGAGAGAGAGAGAGAGAGAGAGAGAGAGAGAGAGAGAGAGAGAGAGAGAGAGAGAGAGAGAGAGAGAGAGAGAGAGAGAGAGAGAGAGAGAAGACCAGAAAACAGAGTCCACAATAGAAGAAAAGATGCAACTTAGCTGAGAGAAGTCTGAAAAATGAAGACTTCATGACCCTGCAACATGTATTTAAAACTGTAAAAGTTGAAGAATTATTCAGTCGATCCTCTCCGGGCTAAATGTCCTCTCCAAGGCCATCTTCACTTTCTTAAACAAACAGCAAAAACATTCTCTTTCGGTGAAGTTTTCAAAGTAAATATCACCCAAGTTGAGGACATGGCACACAACCATGACTATACAAAGACTGTTGGGGAGTCTGAATCACTGCTTGCTGGTTGTTGTAGTGAGTAGTCACTACTCTGATGAGTCAAAACACTCACAGATGAAGTGAAAAACGATTATCTTGTCATTTCATGGCTGATTAATCTGTTCATTGTTTTCTCAACCTAGCAATGGAGTTGTTTGGCCTATAAAATGTCAGGAAACTGTGAAAAAAATGTTAATTTTTCTCAAAGCTCAAGATGACAAGTGTCTCAATTTGTACACAAGCCAAAATTATTCAGCTCAGAAGGAGAAAAACGGAATATATTCACATTTAAGAAGTTGTAATCTGAGAATTTTGTCCTGCTTTTGTCTTAAAAATGACTCTCACTGAAGCTAAATGACTGTCCATTTACCTTCTAACTAGGGCAGCAACCAACAGTTTCTGAAGTTGGTATGTTGGTTTCAAAACGCACGGACAGGCGTAAATACCAGAGTTGTGGCCTAATAGTAAAAAAAAAAAAAAAACACATCCTATACCTTTTTCTAGATACTTTTGCTCATTTTAAATCCAAAATGTCATGAAATCAAGGAGAGACATGAAAACAGAGGAAAAGATCATTAAAGTGCTAAAAGACCCTGTCTGACTGAAGGATTTTGACCTTTTTTGTCTTGAGTCAATCTAACTGAAACTAATTGAGAGAATTTTTGCAGCTCTAGTTAGAAGGTAAGTAAACAGTCAACATGTCGACTTTAGAAGAACTGGACCAGTGTAAAGACCTGGTTTTTGTCAATAGTCAAATGAAATTACTTCCTTTACCTTTTTCTAGATACTTTCCCTCAACCTTGATGGAAATGTCATGAAATCAAGAACAGGTATGAATAATTCATGAGAACAGAGGAAAAGAACCTATCTGACCAAAGGATTTTTATCTTTTTTATCTGCCTTAAATGAGTCAAACGGATAAATCAAATGTCAAAACAGTGGACAATCGATTCATTGTTGCAGCTCTACTTAGGTGAGTGAACATTGGACATATTGGCTGAAGACAAACAGTCGTAAAGATCTGGTTTTTGGTCCAATAGTCAAATAGAATGACATCTTTCACCTTTTCCTCGACTTTGATGGAAAACGCCATAAATCATGGACAGATATGAGGAAGAATTCATGAAAATAATGGAAAAGACGATTTAGGTGCTACAGACATTCACGCTAAGGCAGATGTTTTGATGTGGAAGTGCTTTGGATGGTTTTCAAAAAGAATCACTAAAGAGGTTGACCAGCTCTTACCATGGCTGCAACTTACAGACTTTCAGGAAATTTCAACAAGTAAAACCCACATAAGAAAACTCACAATTCAACTGCAACCGTGAGCCACTTCACAACAACCAAAGAATGACACCACAGTTTTAGGCACTTCTCCAGTGTAGCAGTGGTGCATTTTTGCCTTCGGTGGTCTGAGGAGGGTTCGAACTGCCCACCAGTGGTATGTCTGATTCCAACTTACAGCTTTCTGTATGCATCTTGGTGCTGATGCAACAAAGAACCTTTAGAGGTCTTTCTGGGGTCTTTTAGTTGCACACTAAAGGATGAAGACATACTGATGGATTTTTCAACACCAGGCCTTTATTTAGTACAACTTCTGTTAAAAGGCAGGGGAAAAAAAACCAAAAAAAAACCCTTGTGTTTCCGAGTCGAAATAGAGTGTGGGAGTGCAGAGAGGACGGAACAATGAGCATAAGGCGGAAGGAGAGCAGGGACACATCTGAGGCCGACAGACATCTTTTCATTGCTGCTCGCTACACGGGACGCCTGCTAATGCCCGCCGGGTGACGCACAACAGTCACCTTGGTGCACAAACTTCACCGCCACTTCAAAAAAAAAACAGGGAGGCAGGAAGTAGGACAGGACGACACGGGGGTGCTCAAAAAACAGGCCGAGCGCCCGGCGAATGAAGAGAGCTTCAAGGTGTATGAATAAGGTTAAGTTGGGAAGTGCTTTTTGTGCAATGCAAGGCTGTAATTTATTTAATTTCTGGATGATAAACCGGTTCTGATAAAAGCTCCCTGCTGTGGATTCCTGCACAGCCATAAAATGGCGTCATAATGAGCACAAACAGGTTAGCGGCGTTTCTTTGTGCATTTGTTGTGGACAAACAAACCTATTTATACACCCGATTCCCCCTCGCCCCTCTCCCTCATCTCGGGGTACATCTTCCGTTATGTAAGGCGTCGGCTGCTGAACAAACCCAGAAGAGCTCCAGCAGCGGTAATCATCGCCGTGGATGTACCACTGCTTGGCAGGAACAAAGGGAACGATCAACAAAAGGAATATAAATAGAAGATGGAAGGCGGCCCGGTTCCCATGTCTGAATAAACACACGTACAGAAGGAGGGCTGGGAATGACTGCGACGAGGTGTGTGTACATGCTTGTGTGTGTTTTTGTGCCCGTGAGTGATGAGTCGGGTTATGTAATCACCGTCAGACAGGTCCGGCCGGCTTCGTGTGTTGCATTCTTGGTGCGGTGGCCCTCGTTAAAATGCTGTCAGAGTTTCACATGCGTGCAAAAATGTCTCCACCAAAACGGAAAGATGAAATGCACCATTTTCAACAACTTTTTCCTAGTCGACCCATTAGTTTAGACATGAATATGGAAAAATCTACCCTGCGGAGCTTAAATGGAGCTTCTCTGCATCCATTTGCTGCCTGATTTTCATTTACCTAGCAGGCTTAATGTGTATTAATGGAACAGATTAACATCTTCACTTTTTGCAGAGAGTTGGCAAAAGTTGATGTTTGTGTACGATCAATTTAAAGCTACCAGCAGAGAAGCAGAGACAAAATATATTAACAAAGGGTGCATGTTTGTGCCATTAAGCCTCACTGTTGATGGTTTTCTGTCATCCTTTTTCTCTTTCTTCCGTTATCAGCAGGATCAGAATCTTTTCTTGGACTCTTGTGTTTTCATAACCAACTTCTTTTTCCACCTCTGGCAAATCGGTCGTTCCTGGCTTATGTAAAAATGCATCACTACTGGTGCACAAGGAAGGAAATAACACCACAGAAACCAGATGGAAAACTCTGGAATACTTTTATATACTCTGAGATTTACATGGCTTTTAGTTTGAATGTAGTAGACATTCATTCACATGTAAAAGTTTTGCCCTCTAGGTTCAATTTAGCTGAGAACAAAGACAAAAAATGGGCAAAAAATACTGAAAAAGTGATTGCTTTTGGTCTCCGTTTTGTTTTATGGGAGCCAGACTTAAAAGTTTTCTATCCACAAACTGTCACTTAGTGTATTTTTAATTTCATGAAAAGGAGGACTTACTGTTGACAAAACATTGGTTAGTCACTAGACCTACAACAAATTAACTATTTTTGTAGGCGTCTAACCAATCTGCATATCTATTAAAGATAAAGTCGACATTTTCTGATTCCAGCTCCCTAAATGTGAATATTTTCAGTGTTTTTACATCTTCTTTGACAGCAAACTGTGCATATTTGGACTGCGGACAAGCAAAACATTTCTCATCTTGAGCTTCACCATTTTCTGACATCAATTTAGCATATGTTGAATTTCATGAAGGACTTACAGTTGACAATGCAATGTTGCAGTCACTTGAGCTACAACCAGTTAACTATTTTGGTAGTCGTTTAATCAATCTTCATAATTTTTTTAAGAAAGAAACAGTCTACATTTTCCGATTCCAGCTTCCTAAATGTGAATATTTTCATTTTCGCCCTCTTCTTTCACTGTAAAGTGCTTATATTCGGATTGTAGACAACACAAGATGTGTCATCTTGGATTTCAGCATTTGTTGACATTTTAAAGACCAAACAACTGTTCAATTCATCGGGAAAATTAACAGATTAATCGACAAAGTAAAAATTTGATACTTGCAGCCCTAGCAGTCACAATAATCAGTGCAGAGAGTAATTCTAGTCGTATTTTCCACATTTGTGAATATGTGAACGTCTTCTCTGTACCAGGTGATTGTGTGCATCCACCAGAACACAAAGACGCCAATCTACCGTACATATATTGAACATGTCCTCACAGTATCTTATTATCTGCAGCAGTCTGTGTGCTCTCAAAGGAGTCGAACCAGGTCTTCACGGTTCATTGAATACCAATCCGGTGCCAACTTTAAGTCCTTGACCTTCCTCAGACTCGGTTTCGTCGGAGCTGTACAACTGTCCTTCACACTCACAAATCAGCTGTGAATAATGTCCATGGCCGAGTCTCTCCTGGTCAGAAACCGGCCGTCAGTCACCATCAGCACTTCACTAATTCATGAGTTCTCCCGTCACCACGACGCACTCACATGGTTTATCGGGGATAATTTAATAGGATCATTAATTTGGTCGGCCCTTGCTTAATCCACACTCAATCAGCTGAGCTTGTTCCTCCAGCAACGGGGACCAAAGGCTGATTAGCATTCCGCCCGTGTGAAAGACCACATTTGAGGGAAATGAGAGGGATTACAGAGCAAACGCTGCTTTGTTTCACTTTGCCCGTTCGCTTCGGTCATGTGTTTTAATAGACTCACTAATCGCCAATTAAATGCCAGAATAACAAATAATACATGGATTGTCTCATCACGTTGCTCTCACGACCAAACTGCGATCTGGAAGCCAAACACCACCAAACTGTGAGTTATCGTCTGGTCTGCTGAAACAGTCGCTCAGACAGAAGACACTTTTCAGTGATCTCAGTGTGATTCTGCTGAAAAGATGATGCACCGTTTTTAAAATCAATCCTTTATGAATCTTCAGTGTCAAAGAGGCAGCATTTTCTTTTAAACATTCTGGCTCTGAGAGACTAAAATGCCACAGTGGAGCTAATCACCAAATACTTTAAAAATCTACCATGAAGCATATCGCTGATCCCGAAGTGGAGACGGAAATGCCATGCAAATAATTAGCTGAGTCAAGAGCAAAACGGAATTAACCTTTAGGAGAACAAGAGACGGCAAAATCATACAAATTTAGTGTCTATTAGGGGGCAATTCTTTTCATACTTTAGCAAATCAACAAAGTGCTCAAATGAATAGAATTAATTTGACTGTTCAGCCAACAGAAAACTAATCAATGTCTTTTAAAACAAACCATTAGCATGATTCAGTTGCATGAAATAACTGAATAATATGTAATGCATGAAGAAAACAAGACTGAAGCTTGGTTTTTATGAGTTAAATCTTAGTTTTCACATCATTCAACAGAGGGAATGGAAATCAGCGCCATGATCTGAGGAACTTTGATGGATTTTTGGAGGATTATGCAATTCAAAACAAACTGCTGAATATTTTCCCAGTTTTAATTTTCTGATGGTTTTTAGGTTCTGGCCCAGAATGGTACAAAAATTGTGCAAAATATGTCCAAAATAACCCCAAGACTTGACCAAAATGACCAGAAATTTCTTCAAAATGACTCAAATATTGGCTAAAACGTTACTAAAATGACTCTGTGTATAAAGTAATTCATAAGATGTCCAAACTAAACCCAAAGTATGTCCAAGGTGATTAGGAACCTCTTCTGAATCACTCAATTTTTGTCCAAAATGACAATCTTTTCTAAAATGAGCAAAAAATTGTGCAAAATGATCAGAAACTATCAGTTGTTGTCCAAAATTACTTATAAATTGTGGAATATTTCCACAAGATGGCCAAACCACCCCACAATTTGCCCAAAGTGATCAGAAGCTTCTCCACAATTATTCATTATTGTTCAAAGCGACAAAAAAAAAAAAAAAAAAAAAAATTCTTAAAAATTACTCACTCAAATGTGTCCGAAAAAAGAAAACTCAAAATTAGCAGAAATTTCTCCAAAATGAATTTTTCTCAAAAATTACTGAATTGTGTAAAATTACTCAATATGTCCAACAAAACCCAAAATGATCAGCAGCTTCTCAAAAATGCCCAATTCTTTGTCCAAAAACTTCTCCAAATATCCTTAAAACTCAAACAAAATGATGAGAAACTTCTCAAAAATTATTTTTCACCCAAAGTGACAAAAACATCGAAAAAAATGGCTCAAAAAAAATCTACAAAATTACTCCTAAACTTATCAAATAACTCCAAAACCTGTCCAAAATGATCAGAAACTTCATTTTTTTGTCCAAAATGATTCATAAATTGTACAAAGTAACTCAAATTATATTATGCAACGTTGTAGGAGACAAATAACAGATCTATTAATAGATAAATAATCATAGCCTTAGTTCTATAAACGAACCAGGGCAACAAAACAAAAACATGACTGCGTTTTTCAGGTTCTGGATGCACGTGAGCGTCCGCATGACTTCACAGCACTAAGATCCATCTCAGTGATATGTCGTCGTTGCATTCGGCGTCTGAAATATTCATCTTCACATGGAGAAGCTGCTCCACCAGCGGTTGCGGGGCAGATGTTCGTCCTGGAGGCAGTCGTGTGTGACAAACCGTGCGTGTGAGTGCACAAGCGGTACACTCTTGTAACGCTGCATTTGTGGCACTTTAAATTCACCTGTGTGTCGGTCGGTGTGTGCATGGTTGTTTGTAGTTGCGTTGCAGAGCGCTGGCAGGCAGGACGAGCTGCCATGTAGCATCACTTTCTGCAGGGGAGACTGAGATCCGGACTTGGAGGGTTTTTTCCAGCTACAATTATTCTTTTGTGTTTAAAAGCAACCACCTGTCTGTCACTTTATGTACTTTATCAGATTTGACAGGAGCCATTTTATAACTATTGACAGATAGACTAGATGTCATTTTTTAAAATAAATTGGCACTGGGCAGTGACCAGGAGGACGTCCAACAGAGGCCACGATGCTGCCGAGGCCTGAGCAGCCACCACAGCTAATGTGATATTTTCATGGGTGTTAATTCAATAAGCCTCAACTCTACATGACACACCTGCTTACTGCTATGTCAATGGTAGGACATGCTTCTGCTGGTAAAAGCAGCTAGCAAGTGCATTAAAACGTTCAAAAGTTTAGCTTTTTGATCAATATGCATTTAGTTTAAAATACAATAAGCACAATGCAGAACAGCAGTAATAAATATAATCTCCATTTAAGTATAGAAATGTGGTCTCATTTGTTATTACTATGGTATGGTTGTGTTTTATCAGCAACTAGATGTTCTCAACCACAAAAAAGAAAACCATATCACTGACCCACTATTCATAACTGTACAATACTAAACTGACAAGCATCATATGAGCATTTTCTTAGCTGACAGCTCCATGATTCAGCTTTGGTGAAGGTAAAGAAAAGCAAAAGCACTTGGTAACCATCTGGAAAAGATGTTGGTTAGAAGGAACCAAGGTCACATGTTGGAATGAAGACTGAAGGTTTACCGTCTCACAGTCTAGCCTCAAAATGCTTTGTCTTTCTAAAGGGTAACACAATGTAACTCAATCATGTTTTTACATTTAGATAGCAGATTTTGTCTAAGACCATATTTATTCTTCACTAAAAGAGGTTCCTTATTGGCAGCATTAGCTGAGCATTTCTTGCGTTTAATCAAGGAAACTCGTCTGCCTAACTGATGCAGACTGTGGGTAAAAGCATGACATTTCAGTTGTATATACATCTTCCCTTTTGCCATCTGCAGCTGACAGTTTTCAAAATTCTCCTGCAACAACGCAGCCCGTTCGGTTCTTTTGGAGAATTAGGCACTTTCAGCGATGTTCCACCAAAACAAGTTCCCTCAGCTCTATTTTACAGACACTGTTTCTGCACCAAGATGAATGCGATTGGTTAAAAGAAATACAAACGAGCCAAATAAAGCGCTTCCTGGTTTTACCTCTATAGTGGCATGATAAAGGGGTGCAGTCAGACCATTCTCTACAGAAACTGGTAGATTACCAGTCAACATTTCATCCCGATTCAATAATTGACCCGACTCAAATTCAGCAGCAAGGAATCTTCCACTTTCAAGCATCTTATTATAAAACTACAAATTCAGCATTCATATTTTTGATAGCGTAGATTGGAAATAGAACTGTGTGTAGTAAATCTAGACCTAAAGTGCGATCTGCATACTTAGTTTTCAAGAAAAAGTCTTGTGCATACTTGTGTGAAAGGTGTGACTTCATTTTCTAAGAGACTCTGGCTAAAGTAACGTTGAATTGTTGTTCACAAATTGAGGTGATTTTGTCGACCATGAAGGTTCTCCAATGTTACGCATCCAAACGTCTAAATTTATGGCCTGAAGACGTCCTAAGAAAACGATGCGGTTGATTGTTTTCATCATTTCTTGTGTCTCCAGTTTCTCAGTTTAGTCGACACATCAGTTTTACATCACACTGCGATATAAAACTGCGATGTGCGGTTACAAAAGACGACGCTACGTTTCCCCAACGTTACCGCGGAAATATGGCAGTATTTCAATTTTAGTGGTGCGGCGGTCATAACAGATGGTGAATACGAGGAGAGGGAGATTGAATAGGTAGCAGGTAGCCCTCAGCATCAAGGTTAATAGATCTATCAGAGCAACATGGCAGCGCATGGACACCACGTCCCATAACAGATGAGTGATGTGGAACGGAGCCAGAGGTTATACAAGGCATTAATAATAGAACAAGGGGAGGCATGAAACGAATAAATCTGACATCTCTCTGCAGTGTTTGTTACAAGTTGAGGTGCAGTCAAACAAACTGAAGAATTAAAAGGTTAACAAGCGCATTAGGAGCACTGAAATCCCCGACTAAATTTTAATTAGTTGAAAAACACTCCCGGTGCAAAAGTTAATGAGTGTTCAAGAACAAAGTGTGGAGAATCCAAAACCTTGTGAGTGTAAATTCTTTAAAATCCATTAAAATGCAGACAAATAGATGAAAGACACTGAGTGGAATCTCTAATTTACTAGAAAATCAGCTAGAAAAGAAGTATATGAGGTGAAAACAAAACTGAGCGGTGAAAAATGAGATGCTTTTTGAAACATGTACATAAACCACAGCTGTGTGGTTCTTCACTAAACCCATCTATTACCTACTTCCCACACAGGTAAGCGCCTTCAGAGCCAAACACTCGAGAGAATAAAAGTAAGAAAACAAGCGGCATTGGGAACACTGCGACCTGGCTGGCTCAGGCGGCTGGTGTGCACGTACGAGTGTGTCGGTTGGCGGCAGGAGTCGAGAGTGCGGGGTGAGTCAGAACCTACACAAACAGCAGCAGCTTCGTATCATGTCGGGGCGCAAATTACTGTAAAGCCAAGCCAGCCATGTGGCGCCATTAGAACCTGCTGCGCCGCTCGCTGCCAAACAGATTAACCGGCAAGAGGAGAGCTGGCAACCCCGTCAAGGAGGCAGGGATGAAGCAGGTGGAGGCAAAAACAAGGAGACGAAAACACGCAAAAATAACCGAGTGGAGGCAATGTGCTGCAGGCGACAGATTCATTTATGTGTTATCAACATTTAGATAACAAAACAGCACTCATTTGGTTCCCCACAACTAAAAAAGAAATGCTCGTCTGTGCTACAAATCATATTAGGCGCTTCCTAAAGCAACAGGCAGCTGACGGGAAGCGATCCAGATGTTCTGGTTTCACCCGGAGCAAAAATGAAAATACCCAGATGTTGCAGCTGCAGCCGTAATAAACAACAGGAAGCAAACAAGCAAGACAAAAACGAAATGTCTCAGGGAGCTGTCTCCTAAATTAGATCACAATCCGCTGTTTGGAAGTATTTGAGACCAAATCATATACAAAGCACCCAGATATCGCAGAACTCCGCCAAGGCTGCTCAGTCACGATAATCTTTAAAAAAAAAAAAAAAAAAAAAAATCATAGTCTGCAGTGGTGGATTTGTAGTAGGATCACACAATCATGTGATCGTCAGCAGGCAGCTGATGTAGTGTTCACTTGTTGTCATGGTCACAGTGACGCCTCGTCGCCATCTTGCAATGATACGGAAATCTTTAATAAATCTGTGGATCCAAACTATAAGCCGCATCACTGCCAAAATCTAATCACTTGGTCCTTGTGTCATTTCTGACCTTCTCTGAAAATTTCATCCAAATCCGTTGGTCCGTTTTTGAGTAATGTTGCTGACAGACAAACCAACGCCGATCGACACATTACTCTATCCTAAGAATAAAAAAAAAAAAGTATCGTCCAGCGTCACAGAACATGAAATTAAGAGCAGCACCATTGATTTAATTGTGTAAATAAACTTTTTGGTACAATTTGGTTTACATTTTGCCTCCAAGACGTGAATTTTGCAATCTGATTTTGACACAATTAGCCTGAACACAGCACAACATAAAGGCAACAGCAGCCCTCTGTTTATTCAAACATGTAGATTATTACTGTTATGCAAGATATTCTGGCCTCTGAAATAACTGCAGTTATCATTTTCAGTTCAGTTACTGGGAAGCACCGATTTGGCTCGTCATGAATCAGAATGCTTGTAGACATTAGTTAAAACTGGACTACATGAACTTTAAAAAAAATGAATTAAGAAAAAGAACAACCTGAGAACAGCGGGAATTTTCAAAAACAAACTGCAAATGCTAAATACGCTTCTCTGAGCAATACAAACCTGCAAAAATTAATATTTATCAGAAATGGATCAATTCAGTCCAGTAACATTTGGAACGTTTACCTGGGCTGAGTGAATATTTTATTTACCAAAGGTTCCCGTTTGCTGGAATGTGTCTTTGATATTTATGAGTCTGTAATTCAAAAGTTTAACATTTAAAGTCAGGCTTAAGGACAAGGAAAGCTATATCTTTATGGATCTGGAACATTGTTCTAAAGGCAGCAATCTATGGCAAAGTTTAGTCTATAAAAAATGGTTTGTTCAGGTCATACTGTTAGTTTATGGCTCCAATAAACACATTTTTACAATTTTTAACTATAGTTTGAAAAATTGGTAGAATTTGGTTGATTTTTTACGTTTTTTTATTACAGTGTAAAACCAATTCTCACCTCTTAAGATAAAAACAATTAAAAAGGTAAGAAAACTTAGGAACAGGATGCTTTTTTTGCACCATTCTTACTTTAGCAATTGTCAGTTTTGCACTGCTATCTATGCATACTTCCATAGATGTGTAAACATCTGTATTTTATTATTCTTTTTTCCTCATTCCTAGAGTGAGACCAGTAGCTGAAACCAAATCCGTTGTATGGTGTGGCCATTGAAGCTGATTCTGATTAATTCTGAGCTCCCACTGAGAAAAAAGTATAAATAAATTTTTAAAAAAAAGGAACATCAGTGGACTCAGAGAGTCAACAGCTCCGGTGTTTGATAAGTAAAGTTCACCTCTTTGTCCTCCTGCTGTGCGACTTCTGGCTTTGGGAACATTAACCAGATTAGAGACGAATAAACAAACACAAATCGGGAAGGTCGCTTGCTCTACGCGGGTCGCCATTGAAACGGCGAGGGCTCACGGTGCGTTTTGGCTGCCGCTCGCCGGTCAAGGTTACCTCCCATCATCAGGTTTTACTCTGCAGGTGTAGAGCGCATGACGTTACAAGAATGAGCTGATGTTCAAACATCCATCACACAATGTTTTCTGTCAAGTAACGTCCTGAACCTTACAAATACGCCTCCATCATTCTCTCTTTAGCTCTTCATCCATTTCTACTCAGAAATGTTATTTAACCCCATCATAATAATGTATGGGTGAGCACGTGTCACAGACATAATAGTTTATGTTCCTTCATTTTAGGCAAATGTTTTAAAAGGCATTACATAAAAATATGGCTTTCTGCTCAATTTGTGCTTTCACTTTTCTACACTGTGGTTATGCTACTGGATACTGCTGCCACCTGTGTGTTGATTTGCTCCGTTATCTCACTGGATGTTGGTCCAACAAAGGCAGTTTTGTTGTTAAAGCCACATTCCAGAGGTTCTGCTGTTACCGCTTTATCGCTAAACCTCTCCTGATAACCACAGAGGTTTTTTTGTTCTCATAAAGTCTTGGTGGAAACTTCACCGACGCCGCAAACCGCTGAGACCGGACGCTGCACTTCAACAGTAGCAGTCGGCTTTTCAGTCGCGTTGGGAAAACGCTCAATATCGGACGTGCAAAAACAGTGAAAGAACGCCAAACATCTGCAGATTTTCAGAGCCTACAAAGAATATTATAGTCTACAAAGAAAACCTATTTCTACAACTTTTAATTGCTAATAATCCCTTGTATTTACTACACTAGCTGCTACAATTCCATATTTGTTTTTTTTTTTAATTTAAAAAAAGTTAAATTCCTCGACTGTTTAGGACTTCTTCCGATTCCTTTCTTTGTCACTTATTGGTACAAACTGAATATGTGGGGCTTTTTGTAAGGAAAAGCAAACATGATATCTGAAGAAAACAGCAATTTTTTTTTTTTTTACATTTTATACGCCGAATAACAAACAGTCACAGCACCACACTGGAGCCGACTCAGTCATTGGGTTTCTACCATCTCCTGAGAAAAATGTGCCACTTTTTGTTGCTGGATGCACTTAAACAATAGCATTCCTCTTTTCATTCATGTTGGAAAAAATGTTGGTAATGAGACCGAGACACGACTCATTCTTCAAGCAACAACAGTGAAAGAATGCCAAACATCTGCAGAGTTTCAAAGCCTCCAAAGAAGAATAAGTCAATATTCATTTGCTTATTATTTTTATCCTTTCACACATGCCAAACCGTCTTCCATAAACTCTGCACATTCTCAGGCAATACACAAGCTGCCACAATCACGTTGGTGTGTATTGTTTATTATTGGCATTAACTGAATATTTGGGGCTTTTGGTCAAACAGCATATTTGTTTTTTCCGTTTCACACACACCAAACAACAAAAGGTTGCAGCCTGACAATGAGAAATATGCAGCTTTTCAGTTGCTGGATGGATATTTGGTTACAAAATATCTAAAGAAAACAGCATTTTTTTTTTACAATTTTTTTATTTTCTACACCGAACAGCAAAAAGGTTGCAGCCGAACAACAGCATCATCGCGCTGAAGTGGACTCAATCATTGGGTTTCTCCCATCTGAGGAAAATAAGCAGCTTTATCGTTGCCAGATGCACTTCAACAATAGCATCCAGCTTTCCATTCATGAATTTATTAATATATCTGATAAAAAAACTCTACTTAAAGCTACAAAAACTCTTCTTAAAAATGCAGACGGAAAGCTTTCAGAGCTGCTAAATGACACCGGCGCCCGAAGTTTAGTGAAGGTTCGAACTGATGTCATAAAAATGTAGGATGACTGTACGTTTCCAAACAGCTGCTCATCCAGCTTATTACCGAGAGCAGCTTGTTATCGTCGTCGCCTGCAGGCAGCCCCGCGGCGCATTATGGAACCTACAAACATTACCTCCAGAGGTAGCATCATCAAACAATCTCTAACTGTCAAGAATATACTTTGCTGTGGATGTACGCTGAATACTTTATGTGCATGATGAAGAAAACTGCCACTTATTGCAGGAGGGAGGTTCAGATTTTGGGCTCTGTTTGGCTTGTTGGTGTATTGAGTGAGCAGCAGCAGAAGAGAGAAAAAAAAAATTTCAATCAAATCCAGCCGAGCATGAGGCCACGGGCCGAGACACAAGTAAGTTTTTGCTGCAAATCCAGAAATAATTGAAGCATTACTTAATGTTTCAAATTAGGGCGTATTTTAATATTTCTGCCATCTTTCACATGAACTACCGCATCTGTTAGGATTAAAATACACATCATGTATCACTGGATGTTCATATTTTGACAGAGACAAATGTAGGATTTATAAACCCTTTTCTAAACATTCATTATCATTACTTTCTAGATTAAAAAGGGGCATTTTAAAATGAGAAACACCATTAAGAAACCAATTTTTTTGAAGCAGCATGTGTAAAATTGACAGTATTGTGCATTTAGCATTGCTGAAGTTTACACAGAAACATATGCATGAAATAGGCTGTTTATAGATGTTATAGCATCAAGTCTTGAAAGTAATTTTACAGGGATGCCAGCTGCTTATGGCAGCTTAACTATATTTAGCTTAGTTCTTTAAAAAAAAAAAAAAAAAAAAAAAAAAAAATTGTGCTTGGAAATATTTTAATTTACTCTGTGGACACAAATCTTACAGCCATGTCTGCATTTTAAAAGCATCACCATGAAACTTGGAGTATTAATATGCCGTTTTAACAGCCTTTAATTGAGGTTTTAAGGGTTGAAGTTCTTCCATACCAGACAGGTAAAACCATACTCTTGTCTTGTTGCATTAAAGCTACTACTAATGATAGTTTTCATTGTTGACTAATCTGTTTATTTTCTAAAAGGTGTTTCCCAAAGCCTAAAACAATGTCCTCAAATGTCTTGTTTCATCCACAACCCAAGGAAACAAAAACACATTTTCATTTAAGAAGCTTTTCAGTTGTTGCCTTAAAAATAATAAGTCAAATCACTAAATATCAAAAATTGTTGGCAATTAATCTAAAAGTTGGCAAACGGTCACAGCTCTAGCGGCGCTGCATTGTGTAATATATCATTGTATTGTGTAGAATTAACACAAGAAGCAAATAATCAGTATTGTCCAAATATTTTTGGCCAAAAAGCATAAATAAAAACCATTCTGGAGTCAATATAGAGTTGAACTGACGTTCTTTCATTTTTAGTTCTGTCTCAATCATACAATTTTGGTTAATTCAAATACAAGTAATTGCAATTTGTCATTTTCTGCATCCATTTGCTTTAAACTAGTGATACTAGTGCTATGACCTCCACCTCTTAAGTTGCAAATCTGAGAAATGTCCTAATACGATGCCCACAGTAGCAAATCAGGGTTTGACTTTGTGACTGAAACCGAAGATAAACAATTGAGAAAGGGGTACAAACACCAACAAAAACAGAAAAATAGTGATTAAATCGTGCTCCAGTCTCTTATGTCAGCATATATGTTGATTTATATGAACAGGGTTTTCTGTAACTCTGACCATTTCATGTGCACACAAACAGGCGCATTGTGCAGGAAATTACTGCCAATGTGAAAAAAGCAATTAGCCCCCCCCCCCCCCGGGTTGCATACTGTATGTTGCAGGGATAAGCTGATGTATATGCATTATGTCCATTAGTGTTTTGTGGCTTCCATTATTTTTGCTTCGAGGAAAACGGACATCATTTACTCGTGCTCAGCCGGTGTGACAATCGCGGCCGCTGAAGCTGCACCGCCCTCAGGAGATGGGAAATTCGGAGCCTATCTGTTCTCCCCGTGTGTGAAGTCGGCCAATTTCCCTTTCAGATGAGCTCTTATCTGAGTGCAGAGGGAGAGTCAGCGCCCCCTATTCGAGCGATGCAGCTTCCAGAAGCAGACGGGGAGGAAGGGGGGTACTTCCGGCGCTGACTGTATAAGGCAGCACTGGAATCCCCCCCCCCCCCCCCCCCCCCCGTGACAGGGGCAGCCCATTTCCATTCACCTCACGTTCGGTTCATGCTAACGGGGGAGGCTAGAAGAGGGATCCTCCACGGCCACCACGTGAGCCGAGGTGATCATAATCATCGAGTGACGAATGAAATCCACGTGAATGAATCAACACATATGTTCGCACAAAGGCAACGTTTCTGCACAGAAATGCGAGATAACAGAGATATTCCGGTTTTGAAATGTCACTCGGAGCTACATCTCCAATTAAAACGCACACACACTTTGTCTGCACCCCTGCTTTGTCTCGCCTCTCAGGCCTTTTCCCGCTTAATTTCTGTCTACTAATTAGAGTCAGAACACAAGAGTGGATCCACACCCTCGCCTCCTGTCTCTCTTTGGAGATCCGTCCCAGTAACTTTCCTTTCATCCTCTGCCAAGCCCCCTGCTCTCCACGGCAGCCTCCACCTCTATCTCCCTGCAGCTCCGGTTAGATAACCTACTGATGTGCTAACGGCTGCGCGCACACACACACAGAGCAGATGCCAACGGTTATGTTGCATGACAGCTATGAAAGGAGCGTCATAACGGAGCAGTTGGTGAAATCTAAATAATGGAAAGTGAAAGCTTCGACGGCACTCTGCACCTGCACTGCGCCGAAGCCTTCTGGATGTTGATTTAGGGTCCAGCCTGTGTTTATAGGCAAACATCCAGCTCATATGTAGAACTAATGTCAAAATCAGCCACACAGAGGTTGCTCAGAATCCAGCTTCATTAGCTAAAGAACACATGAGACAACTGGTCAAACGGCACAGTGTCACATCATGTAGGAACATTTTTAGCCACAGGCGATCTGAAACATGCAGCAAAAGACTGTCAACATCTTCCTTCTGAGCTCAGAGTAGACAGACAGAGCTCCACCACATCACAGACATGCAGCTGTTTTCTAACTGTCAGCTCTAAAACTGAACGTTAACACATGCTTTAACCAACCAGCTGATGACATGACATTTTTACAGTGTTTGCATGCATCAGCACATTCTTTTGGGGTTGCAAAAAGCTTGACAGGAAACACAGGAGATGTAGAGGCACGAATTGGTGCATTAAATATCACAAATGAAGCATCAGCGGTGCATAGTTTCGAGTGATTTTTGACCACACATGTGCCATGATATTAGCTTCTGTAAAGATGACTAACCTGACTAAAATAAAAATAAACAGATCCAGCATGACACCAACTGTCAAAAGTGACCATGAGTGGGGAGGGGGAAAAAAACAAAAAACAAACCTAGTGGATGAATAAATAAAAGCAGCATGGCTCAGAAACAGTGAACAGAGGAGCAGGTTGTTGGAGACACATTCAGCACGGTAAAACGTCTTTCCACAGATGAACAGAGACAGAAACGTGGCTTAAAACTCATCCAAAATGACTTAAACTTACCTATATGACTCAAATCTAGCTTAAAATGACAAGTAGTTTGGACTGTTTTTGAGTTGTTTTGATCAGTTCTTGACTCATTTTGGACATTTTTGTTTGATTTTAGACCCATTATTGAGTCATTTGGGACAATTTAATGTCACTTTGGACATGTTCCAAATAGGGCGATTTTAGACGGAGATGAAACTCAAACATTTTATCAGTAAAATAAAGCAGCATGGCTCATAAACAGTGAACAGAGCAGCAAGTTGTTGGAAGATACATTCAGCATGGTGAAACATCTTTCTGCAGATGACGAGCACAGCAGAGAGGAAAGGCCTGGCGAGGCTGTAAAAATTTAAATATTCATATTTAAAGTGACTCAAAATTTGTCAAAATAACGGAAATCCAGAAATGTGTTCAAAATAATTGAGAAAATTGTCTAAAATTTGACCACAAATGGCTCAAATTTCTCCACAACTAAAAACAAATTCTCAAAAATGACAGTTATCTGAATGTCTGAAAAAAAATGTCTAAAATAACTAAAAATTTGTAAAATGTGACTTAGATTTATCAACATAATCAAAAAATAATTGTCAAAATGATTCAAAAATCACCCAAAACTTATTTCTTTTCAATGGCCCAAAATAACTGAAAGTTTGTACAAAATGGTTGAAAATGACTGAAACCTAGAAAAACACACACGTGTTGGCAAAAATCTGACTAATGCAAAGTGATGGAGCTGAAATGATGAGCTGAATCACCGACTGACAAAAATAGGCTGCAGCTATTTTGAGAATTGATCAGTGGTCAACCAAAATGTGTTGTTTCACGGCAGATGATCGTTAGTCATCAAGGAGGCTGATAACCGATACATGCGAGCAGGAAAACTGAAAATAAAAACAAGCTCCAACACAAAATTTTGCTGAAATGCATCTTTTTGTGCACTTTTTAAGTAAACTTTCCAACATTTACCCTTCAGTCTTGATAGACTCTCACTTGTGACTGGTAGCAAATCCAACCAATCAGACAGAGCTGTGGGCGGGACATTGCTCAAAACTACAGAGTGGAAACCATGGGTAGAGATAGCCCAAGAAGTGTACTTTTATATTAACTTATGTCACCAAAAATAACATTATTGATAACTGAAGAGAGGCTGAATATTAGATGTGATAAACACCCAGACAGATGGTGAGTTGAGCCCCAGACATGACTCAGTTTTCAAGCAAAAACAGTGAAAGAAAGCCAAACATCTGCAGATTTTCAGTGCCTCCAAACAATTATTTTACAAATTTCAAGTAGTCTTTCTTGAATACAGCGCAACCTTTCACATTCTCAGGCGATTCATTGACACATTCCTGCACAAAAATACTTTTTATTGCCTACAACCCTTTGCATTTACTCCACTAGCTGCTACAATCACGTTTGTGTGTACCGTTTATTGGTATTAACTAAATATTTGGGGCTTTTGGTCAAACAAAACAGCATTTTATACACTGAACAAAAGGTTGCAGCTCTACAACGGCACCAGGAGTCGACTGAGGCACTGTGTTTCTACCATCTCCTGAGAAAAATGTGCAGCTTTTCACTTGCTAGATGGAACTTTGTCATACTCTTCTCTGCAGATGTAAGGTATCTGCCTCAATGGCAAAGCCGGTGTGCAGCGAGATAAACCTTTATATTAAAATACAGCATCACAAACTGCTTACATAACACAACCGTATAGCTGACAACCCTGTCAGAGAGCGTCACGGTGACGCCGAAATGCTGCTGCTGCTGCCTAAAGATGAGCAAAGCTGGAACAAACGCTGGAGCTCTGCAGGGACAAAAGGCACGAAGCCAGACTACAGAGGTGAAAGCGCTGTGACTAATCAGAAGAAAAATCACTGAGTTTGAAACAATTACACTGGAGAAATCCTGCTTTGGCAGAGCGGTTTTGATTCGGTGCGTTTCTGTGCACACGAGCAGCGAGGCTGCAGGCTTCAGTTCACCTCGTACGACCTCGAACAAAAAGGAATCCGGACCAGAGCGGTTCAATCTGCCCGACAGGCACCGAGGCTGGACATGACACCACGGCACCTCTTCAAAACAAACCTCCTCCCTTCCTCAGTCAATCCACTGCTGCACTTCATCACTTCCCCAACAGATGCCCTGCCTCTCACCTGCAGCGCTCGGCCTCCAACAGCAGCTGTCTGCTTCACAACACGCTCAACAGTAACGTCGATAAAGATCAACACAGCACATGCAATCCAATGAAATCTACAGAAATGCCGCTCGTGGCCATGGCGCAAACCATACAAGTTCTGCAGCAGGAGAAAACAGCTGGAAAAGTACTGCTGCCGACAGCAATTCACTGTTTTTTTTTTTTTTTATCCACCAGGCTACAAAATGAAAAGACTCCAGCGGGGAAGAAAACCTGAACAGATTGCACTTGTGGCTGTGGGGATAAAGTGTTCGGTAGCATTACTCACAAACCCCCCACACAAACACACACATTGGATAAAAATGTGTCCCTGGAGAACGAATAGTTTTGGCTTTCGCATGAGCAATGTGCGACGCGTTCGTCTCGCGGAGGCTGGACTTGATAACACGACAATATTTACGCGGCGATTGATGACTCCAATCACTGGAGGATGCTCCCTGGTGACAGTCAGGCAACACAAACACGCCATGTTAGCAGGAGATTGATGCTGTACGGCAACACATAATGCACTTTAATTGACGGCTTTAGTCAATAACGGGCTGAGATTTATATGGATCCTTTCATCAACTGAGCGTCTCACAGGGAAGCTCGCGAGTTTGCATCTGCATAACATCCTCCATCTCTTCAAAACTACATTCTATTACATAATTTGTATTGGGAAAAAAAGCCAATATTAGCTAACCAAACAGGAAAATGTTGACCGTTTCTAGAAATACAGCTACCGATTGTCGCTGAAGTTGTGTTTTCAGAGCCTGAAGTTAATCAGACATCAAAATCATTCAGGCACTGGTCAATTTTTAGATTTTGGGCTATCTTGCTTATATAAAATGTGTTATTTTAGCGCACTTAAACATTTATACTTTGTCTGTTGGACATTTGGGCAAATTTGCACATATTTAAAGAGCTTCTTTGCATATTTAAGCATAGAATCGCAACTTGTTATCCAAAAACTAAGCCTAAACTCTCCACTTCAGTTGCATTTTTCACCAAACTTTCCAGTTTTACTTTCTACAGGTTTATAAGGCAGCATCCAGTCAGTCTGATTTATAGAACACTGTATTCCCAAAAATGCATTCTTTGCAGCGTTTCATGGATTTATGAGGCGATAAAATAAATATCCAAAATCTCCCCTGTAAAAACTTTTGACTCCAAAATAACATCATCCAGCGATAAGCTTCCCGTTTCTGGAAATTTATGCAAATTGGTGCCTATTTAGATCATTAACACCGCATTTGCATAATTAAAACCATAAAAATTCAGCTTTGCCCTTTTCACCCTCAGCGTCGGCCCTTAAACTGGGAAAAAAGCAGCAAGCTGACGATCTTTAGAAGCTTGACTCAGCAAGGAGATGACATTTAAGCTCAACTTTAAAGATCATCGGTGGATCATAAATCGATGGTGCACTGATTTGACGGTTTCTTGGTTGTTTTTCCATTAAATGAACCAAAAATGGATGGTAATTCTAGGAATATGTTACTGCTGTTGGAACATAAATGGTGCATAGGTTTGATAAGATTTCTCTGGAAGTTTTTCCTATTAAATTAACCAAAAATGGACATTTCTATTTGCAGTTATATTGCTATGTTACCGATATTGCCACATAAACGGTGCACGGATTTGATAAGGTCCTTTTGGTAGTTTTTCCATTAAATTAACCAAAAATGAACGGTAATTCTAACAACGTTACTTCTATTGCAACAGAAGCTCTGCAGGGATTTGATGAGGTTTTTTGGAGTTTTTCCCAATAAATTAACCAAAAATGGACGGTAATTCTATGACATGTCACTGCTGTTGCAACACGAGTTTCATGCAGATGATTCCATTAGTTAAACCACGACTGAACTCGCCTTTTGGAACATGTGACAGCTAGAAAACGGCTGAACGCACAAGTACAAAGAAAGCACTAAAAATCAATCAGCTGATCTCTCGGTAATCCCCTCCGACCATCATCAAACGTATCGAACAATCCCTCTTCAGCCTCGCCCTGACACCCGAGCTTCATTCAACAAACTGCGCCTGCGGTACTGTTGGGACTACAAAAGCCTGGCTGAATACGCTCCCAAACAAACATACAGATGGTGTTTGTTCAGCAAACCACAACAACCTGAGGAAGCACACTTGGTGGGAACCCAACACGCCTCTCTGCAGCTTCAAAAAAAAAAAAAAAAAAAAAACTTCCACAAACTTGACATTTCAACCTCAGCATCCACCACTCCGCTCGCTTTTGTAATTTGCATGTTCTGGTGTGAGATTGCATATCATTACGCAGCCAGAATCAGTGGCAGCACCGACAAACGACACACATGCAGTCGTGAGACAACTGCCCACACACACAAACTCGCATCCACCAATGTGAGTCATCCAAACATTACATTCAGCATCTCTTGTTGTCAGCAGCAGGGCGGTGAGGTGAAGGCTTTGGTCCTCTGCCGCTCGGTCAGAGTCATTTTATTCTGGCAGCAGAAAGTCTAACAAACAAAAGGAAACAAAACAGCAAGCGGAGCAGCGTGAAAACAAAACTGTTGTGCATCCTGCAAAGGGTCACCGTGCAGCGTTTGGGTAGTTAGAAACACACGGAAATAATTCAGATTTCAAGTAAACATGTAATCATAGCTGCTGCTGCAAAATGCTGGGCAGAATTATTCAGAGATTTCTTCACACAAACCTTCACGTTTGAGCAGAGGTGACTCCGTTCAATAAAGCCTTTTTACAGGTCTAATAGAACATGTCTGCATGCTTTTAATGCTCAGAAAGCACATGAATACATCAGCGACGCATGGTAAACAGATCTGAGAACAGGCAAAAAGAAAAACCTTGCAGAAGTGTTTAAGTGAAGAAATGATGCCAATTCTTTATTTTAAGCAAGCTGCTAGTCAGGTGAGATTAAACTGTGGTCTCAAATGTCTCAAGCAGCAAAAACTGAACACAAACCAGAAAATTTCACTGCTGCCAAGGCTACGCTAACTGCTTGTGGCCAAGTTAGAAGGCAGGTTTCACTGAAACACAAAGATTAATGATTATTAACAGATCTCTAAAAACAGGCAGAAAGAAAAACCTAGCAGAAGGGTCTTTCAGTGAAGAAACCATGCTAATTCTTCACTTTAAAACAAACTGCTAGTCGGGTCAAAGGTGTTACATGATGTAGATAAGAAATAAAAGGAGGGGTTTCAGGCAGGGAAGGAGCAGAGATTTCAGTGAGACTTTTGCAAACCTTTTACATGCACAAAAACGCTTTAAAAAGAATAACGCAAGCTCTTTAACACTTACACAGGAGCAAAACCTTTATTCGTCCTGAGTCTTTTCATTCAATATTAATATTCAAGTACAGTGCACCAATTTCTCCATCACAGATTTCTTTTTTTTGAGAAGCACTTTTCAACCAATTCAGTACAATTTCCCTCCAACATGTGCACGTATTAATCCTGCAGCTGTAGGTGCTGCTGCTCCAAGGTTATTCAAAATGGTTGCAGGATTTTTGCGCACAGAATTTAACTGCATTATCAGCCGATCGAGGATCTTGATGCAGATTTGGATCTGCAGATTAAAAATCTATCCGAGCATTGAGGTCGACAGCGGAACGACCTCTCCGAGTACAATCTACTCGACGCTTATGATGCTCTGTAATTGATCCCCATCTCAACGCTACAGGATCTAATTGCTGACATTTGCCGTCTCTACCTTCGTCTCCTCGCTGGAGAAACAGACTGGAGTGTTATCTAATGGGAGCTGGCACCTCTGGGCCTCTTCATCCTCCACGCATTTAATGAATTAATAAAGATCTGTTAGTTTCTCTAAACACAGCCCAAGACAAAGCCTCGGCGGCTCAGCCCTCGGCCCCACCACTGTCGCACCAACTGCCACGCCAGCAAGCATCGGTTTCCTACAATCAGCCCCCGAGTCAAAGCTTCTCCTGCTGACTCCATAATGATGCAGCCTGCTGATGGGAGGAAGAAACCCCGGCGCTGCATTTCTGCACGGTGGCATTTTCATACTTGACCCCTGAGCAGAGCGTCTCTGAAGCCTCTCATCCCTTTAGCTTTTCCTTCGCTGCAGCGATTTTTAGTGAAGCTGCAACTGATGCTTTTTTTTTTTCCTTTCATACAATCATTAAGTAAAAGAAAAAAAATTATTTTAAAAATGTCCTGTTATGTGCATTTTTAAACTGTTAAATGTCAGGAAATAGTGATGACAAGGGGCCAGCATTGAAAAACCCATTAAAAATGAATGCACAGTAGGGATACACCGATTATTATGACCGATATTCTGCATTGTTTTTTCTGAATTATCTGTATTTTTATTGATTATTGAGTCAAAGCGTTTACTAAATAATGCCGTTCCCCTTGCTAGACAAGTCTTTTGATTAGCGATCGATCGATAATCAGTCTGACTGATCATTGTGGTCAACACTTGGCATTTGTCCACCTACTGGTATCTTTTTAATGACCGATTATTGGTAATTTACATCACTCCGTGGTCTCAAAGGTCTGTCAAGCACCAAAAATTTAACACAAACCAGGAAGTTAGCTTGTCTCATGACGGCTAACGCTATGCTAATGGCTAAAGTAGAAAGCAGCAACAAACAAAGTCTGGAAAATGTGGACCTTAGTGGGTGATACACGCAACAAAACAGTGAAATATTAAGAAAACAGAGAAATTTTAATCACTCCTATTTCTACGCTGCATATTCGGTTACAGTCGCCCTTATTAATGAATAAGTCTACTTACGAATCAAAGGTTCTCTGCCATCTACGTAAGCATATCGATTAAAAATATCACTTAGCTGCTCTTGATTACAAATAATCAGCATTGGACCCAAAACTAAAAGCCAACCCTAATGCACAGTGATACAAAACGAGAAATTCTGCTAAAAGACTGAAATGAAAATCAATTTTCTGTTAAGTGATGAATCAGCTCATCATTAAAAACCAGCCCCCTAACCTCTCCTCCCTCTTCATCATCCTCCGCCTCCAGCTATTACAGATCCAAAGAAACCTCCCACAGGTCACACCATCCTGATCCCTCATTAGAGCCTTTTCCAGCAGAGCATCTCCACGTGACGCTTAAGGTCGACCAAATTCCCAAATCCCCTTTTCCTCCTAAACCCTGACGTCACGCCATTGGTGAACCCGACATCTCCGGCTCGGTGAGCTCACATCCTCCGGCTCCTCTTCCTGGAGCTTTTAGGCCACTCCAACTCTGAGAATTTCCGCGGAGGCGTGTGGAGCACTTTACAAGTTTCCTCGCACAAAGGAAAGCCCTTGTCGAGCTTTCATCGGTGAAATCTACCTCCCCGCCTGGAGGGCTGCCCTGCGTGCATCGAAACTCAAGAGTAACACCTCGGTCGCCTCCCAACAGAAGCTCTGCTATGACAATAACGCCACCAAGGTTCTTCGCTTAAATGAGCACCAATCAGACTGTTTGCTATATGTTAAATCACTGTTTTTCATATAATTATACACATTTAAAACAACTGAGTGCTTTCCAGTAAAACACAAAATAACACGACTGGCGTCACAAATGAACCTAACAAATACTCGGGTCAAAGCTCTATATTGGTTTGATTTTACCTGACTAAATTGCATATTATGGCATAAAACCTAACAAGAATTATATAAAACACAACTTCACTTGACTATAACACAAGACTGAGAACCTACAGTGGTATTATGTCAAACAAACAGACTAATTTAACAATACAGTTGATTATTGGCACCAAAGACTTGGAGTCATGTGGACTTTTCTTGATAGCTCCATTAAAACATCACTTGGGCTTCATGATTCACATTCTATGTTGGCATTGTATGAGTAATTTCCAAATTATGGAATAAAACCCATCAATAGGTGTATAAAATACAACTTCACTTGACTATCATGCAAGACTGAGACCCTACAGTTCATGTTATTTATGTAGAAAAACTTCAGTCAAGTAATATTTTTGACCTTGCAAATATATATATATATAAAATTGAAAAAACAGAATTTATTTGACCATTTTATAGCAAAGAAAATACTCAGACATCTCATTCACTGCTAAAAATGCTACATTATGTAACATACAAAATGTATTATTCACCTATATTTGGAGGACAAAACATGTTTTTGGCACCAAAAGCATGGAATCTGTGATTGCTTTTCTTGCCAATTCCATTAAAACATCAGTTTGGCTTCATGATTCTCGCCGTTTCTCTTTACTGTCACCATAAATTACCCCCAAGTAATCCTAAAGCATCTGCTGCGACAATAACAGCTGAGGAACGTTTGTCACCTTTTCAACAAGTGCAAAGGGGAGGTTTGACTCAGCCACACCTGAGATTTCCCAAAGAAGTTTCTTTTTTTTACCCCCTTCTACAGTTTCATTCAGCAGACGCTTTGTACCTCAGAGTAGACAGAACACAAGCAGGATCTAGTCAGGAGGAAACAACCTGGATAAGAGCCACAAAACAAACCCTTCTTATTCTCACTCAGAAATGTGATCAGGCCCAGCTGCACAGGGTCAAGTGCAAAATTGCTGTTTCACAAACGCTCTTAATGGCTTTGTCCTTTCCTCTCTGAAAACTGCCCAAAGTGGAGACACAGCTGGCTGGGATAAAGACGGAGAGCTTGGAGCCCCCATAAATTAATGATCGTATCAGTGGGAAAGGCAGCGTCGGGCTGGATGGAGCTCCGGTGGTGACAGCTCCGTGTTCCAGTCAACTGCCCCGGGGCAGAACTGTCAGCGTGGAGACTCAGCAATGAAATCTACATGACTGACTCACTCATGATCACTGCAGATGTAACAGAGAGGAAGCCCAACCATCTCTGGGAACACAAACTGTCCAAACACAACCAATTAATCAAGCACAGGTCATTAACTCCATTAGTTGTTGCTGCAATTTGACTTCACTGGTGAGAAAGACTGTTTTTTTTAACATTAATATTATAATAGAATCACCTTTGAGCATTTCTACACCAAGTCGGTCCATGACAACCTCACAGACAAAGCAATCGACTTATCCAGAATGTTTCGAGAAATATGCGTAAAAGCCTCGCTGATCGTCTCCAGCTGATTGGAGACGGTTTCTTTTTTTAAACGAAGGGTTAAAAATCGGCTTTTTTGAGTACCAAAGTGGCCAAACGGCGCCTCACACAGCAGCCAGGTCAACTGAGTCAAAGTTATCCGTCGCCGCGTCCTCTAATCAGCCGAGCTCCGGTGCAGCAGGTGCGCCGAGGACGCGCGGTCACCGGCGGGGAACAAACTACCAAACAGCCCGGTCTTACCTTGTAGACATTCTCCGTTATACGGTGCACCTCGTCGGTCCGGGACATCCTTGTCGGAGCGTCAGTCAGAACCATAGACGAAAATGTGTTCCTTTTTGGATGAGGTCGGGGGGATTTTTGTTCCGAACTGTGAACGCGGGGATGGAGGCAGCTGTCGGCGGGGAGGAGCGGGTCCGGTGAGCCGCTGACTGACGCGGAGAGACGAGCACGTCTGGCCGTGGGATCCCTGCTTTTATAGGAAAGTCCTCCGCTGCGCCCACACCGGCTCCCCACGCAGCCAGTCAGTCGGTCGGTGCCTCTCGGTTGGAGCGCAGAGGCGGAGAGGGGCGGTGCTGCCTTCAAGGACGGTGGGAAACGGAGCCGCTGAGGAACCAAAATGATCCATTACAGCTTCTTAGAGTCTAATATGACTATATAGAGGAAGTATGGGATCATAAAACTCATATACAATGGGATAAATGAGTAGATTTTACACACATAAGTATCTGTTAAAAAAAAAAATGACATGTTTAATGTTTCTGGTAAAAAAAAAAACAGCTTTGAAACGGCATTTATTATGTAAGACATTAGCTTTTTGAATTCCTTTGTTTTATTGATATGTGAACCTATTCCCACGGCTTAATTTAATCCATTTCAATTCAGTTTAATTCATTGATTAAGAAAACCCTATACAGTTATTTTTGTTGTGACTTTATCTGAGTAATTTACATTTTACAGAATAAAACCCAACAATGCTACAATGCAAGACTGAGACCCTACAATGGCATCACCATGTCAAATAACCAAACGTATTTAATGATAACACTAAGACCCTACAGTATTTTAATAAAACAAATCTATAAAATGTTTTATTCACCTATAATTGGAGGACAAACTGATTTTTGGCCCCAAAGACTTGGATTCATGTGGATTTTTTCTTGATAATTCCATTAAAACATCACTTGGGCTTCATGATTCCAGCTGTTTTTCAACCAGCCGATATTGTTACCATCATAAATTACCCCTAAAAAATCCTAAGCATCTGCTGTGGCAATAACAGTGGAGGTTCTATTACAGCCTCTTAGAATCACCTATCACTGTTTAGAAGAAGAATGGTATCATAAAGCTCATATTATGGGACAAATTAGTAGATTGTATTGATTGATTGTATTTATTATGTAAGAAATTAGCTTCTTGAGTTTTTTAATTGATATGTGGACCTAAATCCATTTTAATTAAGCACTGTTTTCAGTAGACTAAAATATAGTCAGTGTTGCTCTGCTGCCTCACATTTCTTGTCTAAATGTTTCCTTAAATAGACAATTTAACAAATTTCAACAAGGCAAATCTCAAAACTGGAAGTTGACATCAAGACAGCACAGTCCTTAATATTGGGCGAAGTGCTCTAAGATCCATATCATGATGATGAGTTATAATAAGACATATTTTGACAGAAATACTTCATCTAATGACTTTGATATTCTTTAATCATAAAACCAGGTGAAAGAACCGGATTTCTGGGGCCAAATGGCAGTTTTTTTCCCCCACCTGGTAGCCAACAGGTGACTTCACTGCTTTGTTCTTTGCTTAAATGAGCACTAATCAGACCGTTTGTTATATGTTGAGTCACTGTTTTTCATATATTTATACACGATTAAAACAGCCGAGTGCTTCCAATAAAACACAAAATACACAATCAGTTTTAGAAATTAACCTAACAAGTTCAAATAGTGGAGTCAAAACTCGATATTGGTATTTTTGTCATGATTTTATCTGAGTAATTTACATATTAAGAAAAAAAATCACCACTGATTATAAAAAATACAACTTTGCTTTGCTATCATGCAAGACAAAGAGCCTACGGTTGTATTATTTAGGAAGAATAACCTCAGTAAAGTAACATTTTTGACCTTGCAAATATATATGATTGAAAAAAACAGACTTTATTTGACCATTTTGTAGAAAATAAAATACTCAGATGTCTCATTCACTGCTAAAAACGCTAGATTATATAACATACAAAATGCATTATTCCCCCTTACTTGGTGGACAAACTTATTCCTGGCACCAAAGACTTGGAGTCATGTGGATTTTTCTTGCTAATTCCATTAAAACATCACTTTGGCTTCATGATTCTTGCTGTTTCTCAACAAGCCGATATAATTATCACGATAAATTACCTCTAAGTAATCCTAAAACATCTGGCAGTGTGATGTCGACATCTCAGTGCTTCCCAGTTAAAAAATAGTATGACTGGTGTTACAAATCAGCCCAAAAAGTTCAATTATTGGGGTTGAGATCCTATATTGTTACTTTTGGTGGGATTTTATCTGAGAAGTTTACCGTACATATTATGGAATAAAACCCAACAGTAATTGTATAAAATGCAACTTTATTTGACCATAATGCAAGGCTGAGACCCTACACTGGTATTATCATGTCAAATAACCAAACTAATTTAATGATAATGTTAGGACCCTACAGTATTATACAGAACATAACCCATATGGCAAACAACCTGCAGCATTATTAATTAGTTTCGACCCTGCAAATATGTTTTGTGACATGTAGTTGAAAAAACAAACAATTTATAGAAAAGAAAATATTCAAACAGTCGCATTCACTGCTAAAAACACTAGATTATGTAACATGCAAAGTGCATTATTCACATATATTTGGAGGACAAACTGATTTTTGGCTCTAAAAGCATGGAATGACATGACTTTCTCCTTGATAATTCCATTAAAACACCACCTATTATCACCATAAATTACCCCTAAGCGATCGTAAAGCATCTGGCGGTTTGACGTGGACATCTCAGTGCTTTGCTGCGAGTCCAGAAATGCAGCATGGCATTTAAAGAAGCCACGCCTGCTCCGCTGTGTCACACGCTGCCCACGCCGCCTCTGCTACAACCATTCACAAGACCTGACTGAGCATCTCTGCAAAGAAACTGGAGCAGCCATTGATGCACTACAGCTATCCAAACATGTAATAATGCAATACTCTTCTTACATGCATGCATTTAAATCCTGCAGCTCAGTTGTCCCCCTGTACAGGAAGATGGTGTTTTAGTGTTGTTTTTTTTGACGGTGCACCACTTAATAAACCCAGAGTCAAGAGTTTAACTGCACATATTTGCTCTATATTTGTGAGGCTCTTGGCTGAGTGGGCTCTGCCTGCTATGAGTGGGATGAAGCCACATTTTCTTGGACTTCAAAGGCCTTGTATGGTGGGTTGGGGAATCCCACACATCGCGGCGCATCACGATCTGAAGGCCTTTGAATGTACGAAAAAGAGACAAAGCAGAAGATAACAGAAGGAAGGCAAAAAGGAGGACAGTCACGGCTGTTTTTCTTCCCTTCAGTGAGATAAAATAGATATTTTAGTTCTGCCGGTAGCGAACATAACAGAGTGGAACCACGGCTCGCTACCAGAACACACTTATTTTGTTTTGATTGCCACATCTGATTAAGGCGAGACCGAACTGCAGACGGTCGGTGAAAATCAATCGGGCATGTTTGGTGTTCGCCCGAGCAAACGGCAAACATTCCCACTGTCAGCGAGGCTATCGATTCACTCTTCTGTGAGCATTCAATCCCCACAATTAGTTTCCATAATTGAATGTAAGCTCCTGTTATGTTTGCCGTCTGCCAACCCTTAATGATACGCAAATGAATTAAGATATTGATCATCAATCATGGTTAGTTCAAGTAATAAACAGGAGATGGAGACTTGAGACTCGTGTCACACTTAAAGTCACAAAAATGATGAATTAAGACTAAAAAACAACAAAAAATAATCAACTTTCAAATGTATTCATCTTAATATGTGAAAAAACACCATTAACTCGGGTTTAAATGGAAATTTTATGAAAAATTTCCACTTGACTTGATTTGGATTTTCACCCCATAACCAGAAACTCGCTGTGAAATCTGTAGATTTCAAATTTGGACACGAGTCAGACATAAAATGACAAAATCTGAGACTTGACTCATATGGCTGCAGCTATGACTCCCTGAAGGATGACTCGACAAGTGAAAACAAAAATACTCAAAGCTCAAACATTCGGAGTGAAAGACTGAAGGAGCTCAGACTTAAGATTTGTTCGACAAAAGTTAACACAAAAAGCTTGACAGAGCTCAATTTACATGTGTGGAATCTCTTCGGTTCACATTTAGAGGTGTAGACTAGATATTTGAAACTCAAATCGTGAAATTTAAGACTTATGACTTGACTGCCTAAAGGAACAGTTTGGCATTTTAACACGAATGCTGCCTTTGACTTACTGTGTATTGGGACATACTGGCACACAAAAGATGATATAGTATTGGATTGCACCCAAAATATGAAGTTAGATCCATGCAGTAGCTTTTTAGCTTTGCATGAAGGCTGGAAACAAGTTGAAACAGCTAGCCTAGCAATCTTGTAAGTGGCTACACCCAGCTAAGACATACTGTAGTTTGACACATACAGTAAACCTTCATAAAATCACAATTTGCCACCTTAAACTGGTCTTAAATGGTGAATTTTAGCGGTACTTCCACAAACTGCGGTTCCTCAAATGTCCACTTGAGGCTGCCTGCAAAAGTGAGTCAATCTCCATGGACCTCAATGTTAAAATGTCCAAATTTACAGCAGGAACAAACATGTTTGCAGCCTGGTATGACAAACGGTTTTGGTCTCTATTGGTAATTTTCCCATTCATGACAACAGTACAGGGGGTCAATTTTGCAAAATATACCCATTTAAATTGTATCCTTGCTTTGTTTTTGATGAGCTAGGAGTTAGAAGGCATCAGGAACTACCAAGATGGTGGTGACCAAACAATATCATACACCAGAAAAACATTTAGTACACCCCCTGTCAAATGTTTTAGGACACTGTCTCATTCAAATAAAGTAGAACCTGTCCTACAACATTTGACAGGGGGTGTATTTCATCATATGGATGTGATCAGAGCAGGACTCTGATCATACATGTAAAGTTTCAGGCAGATTGGAGCATGTTCAGGGCATTTACACAGCATTTGAAATTTCATGGCAAAGGATCAAAATTCCAGAGGCCGTCACGGACACGCCCTTTGACTTTGGAAAAAGATTTTTATAACTTTGGATCATTAAGGCCTCCTGTATGTACTGGCCGAATTTGAGGTGAATTGGAGTTTCCCCCTAGGAGGAATTTGCTCTAGAAAAAAGAAAAATGGGCAAAATCTGACATTCAACGCAAAATAGCTCACTTCCTGTTGGGTTTGGAATGTGGCTGTCACTGACTTTTTTGTTCAGCCTGATGTGCTGCATATCTGTACCAAATCTGGTAGATACACCCCCTGTTAAAAGTTGTAGAACAGGTTCTACTTTATTGGAAAGAGAAAGTGTCCTAAAACCTTTGACAGTGCGTGTATGTCCCAGTGCACAAGATGTTAAATGTATGCCAAAAATACGAGGATGTCCTACCACTATTTGACCTACAATCCTCCAGTTACCTCAAATATGTCTCGCATGAGTACAAACAAGTTTGATTTCACACAACAGACTGCGATGATTAAAGTTCAAGACATAATATTATGTTGTCGAACATCTTTAGACGCACTGTTCGGGTGCAGATAGATTCTGTCACCTCTTGGTAAAAGTTGCTTGAAAGTTGGGTTGAGACATATTATTTGGACAAATTCCTCTCAGTATTAGATAGTAGGAGATGAATGGATTTAAACAAGTCCAGCTGGGAAGAGTCAAGTAATCAGTGATTAACATTGATAATAATAACTTCATTTACATAGCACCTTTTAGTGCTTTACAGACAGGGCAAAAAGAATACTCAGGAAGACCACTGAACAGAAGGATGGTAAGTTCAAATAGAAGCTAAACAGTTAAAAGATTTTAAAAAATAAATAAATCAACATAGAAACATCAACGTAACCCCCAAATGTGCCAGTTAATTAAAGAAAATAGAAGGTAAAACCATAAAGACGAGGTTAGAAATAACAGTAAAATAATAAGCTGAGTTTACTTATACTTACTATCCTTTTGGACACGAGAACTGGCGGGAATTTGCTTAAAGTGGCACAAGACTTGACTTGGACCTGCCATTTAAAGATCAACTCCACTGAAAATGAAGTTCTTTCACCTTGTTACCATGTTCATATGATGTTTTTTATATTTTGGGAGTCATATCATGAGCATTTATACTTTTAAAATGTAGACGAACGCCAATGACAGTCTTAAAAACAGAGATTTAGGTTTTTGGGGTTCTATACGCAACAAATCTGAGGAACCAACCCTGTCAGCTTGTAACGTTTGACTTTCTGTATTGTTATTTTACTACAGAATTGGTTTCTGGTTCCAGTATATATATAGCTGAATTACCCCGATATTACAAGTTGTCATTGTGGAGTAGTTTTAGAGTGTGAGTGGAGACAGAAACGAGGACTGCGTAGATCCACACACTTACATCTGAGCCATTTAGAGGCATTTTCATGGACGTAACTTTCTAAAAATGTAACTTTGATCCACACAGATGAGATTTTAGAGATTACATCAACAACCGGAGATAGGCTTAAGTGTATTCGTTCCACAGTGGGGGTGTCAACAGGTAGGCAAGGCCGACCGTGAGGCAGGATTGGGTGGGCAGGACGTTTACACACCTACATACCTGAAGCATCTATTCAGCAGCGTTCGATCTCAGCCCTTCACGTCCAGCCTACTCACCATCGTCCTTTTTCTCCCTCTCCTCTCTACTGCCTCAGATCCACGTCTGTGATTCATCGGGTTCCTGTCTGTGCGTCGCCCACTCCCACACAGCGGCAGCAAATAGGCTTGTAGTGCAGTCAGCTGCAGAGTGGAGCGAGTCCATTCAGAAAGGAGGGCAGCGCTGTGGAGTGAATTCAAGACAATTCAGGCTATTTCAGGCCCCAAAATGCCGGAATGTCAGAGCCCAGGCTTTGTTCAGAGAAACTAATTTGAGGTTATGGGTAGAAATATTTAATGTCTGGCTTTTATTCTGACGTTACAGAAGCTTTTATCGCCTTTACAGCAATGGAAAATCAAGGTCAAAGTGTTATTAGAGTGTTTGCTTTAATGGGTGAAAAAAAAACTAGCATTTACAGATGACCAAAGGTATGTGGACACTCGAGAACTGTTGGGATTGTACTTTTATTTTGCTCCTGTTCGAGATTCATGAATAGATTTGAAACGTGATGGAACATTACTACATATAAAAAGTAGGGATCGACCGATATGGGTTTTTCAAGGCCGATACCAATTATTGACCATTGAGAAAGGCAGATAACCGATATCTGGAAACAAAAAATTTTATTTTTTAGCAGCATGTGATAGCAGAGAACCTGTCATTCATAACTACACTTTTCATTAATAAGGGTGACTATAACTGAAGATGTTAAATAGAAACAGGAGTGGTTACATTAGGACACTATAGACTGTCTCTTCTCTACTGTCTTAAATTTGCACTGCTTTATCATTTTTAATTCCCACTAAGGTCTAAATCTCATTATACTGTCATTCTTACTCATTTTTTACCACTTTCTGTTTCAGGTTTCAGCATCTTTGGCTGCTTTCTCATTTAGCTGCTAGCTGTTAGCATAGAATTAGCCGCCGTGAAAGTAGCGGCCGGTTTGTGTTTAGTTTTTGTTGCTCGAGACACATTTCTGAGACCACAGACTGATATGTAATTTACCAATAATCAGTCAATGAAATATAGATACCAGCAAGTGGAGAAATGCCAAATATAGGTTGAAATAATCAATCAGTCGATCCCTAATCGAAAGACTTTCTGACAAGGAGAGCAGCATAAATTAGCACAACTATTGACACAGATTAATTTCTGGGTCAGACATGATGCATAACACTGTTTTTTCACCCACTAAGGTCCAAGTCTTAAAGCTTTATTATTGTTTTCCAGACTCTGCTTTGTTTGTAGCTGCCTTTAACCAAGCCACTAGCATCACCTTAGCCACTGTTAGAGTAGCTAACATCCTGGTTTGTGATTCTTGTTCAGTTTTTGCTGCTTTGGAGACATTTCTAAGATCAGAGTGATGACAGACAGAGAGAGGAGGCTGCATCAGAACTTAATTTATCAATAGTCAATTAAAATGTCAATAATTAGAAAAATGACAAATATTGGTGGCGACAATCAGTCAGGCCACTAATCAAAAGACTGTCTATCAAGGAGAATGTCATAAATTACCAAAACTATTGACACAATAGTTCCATTTCTGGTCAGACATGCTGCAAAACATATTTCCAATATTGCAGGTTTTGCAATTAGCCAGTTGTAATGTTTAAAGTTCAGTTTTGTACAATGCGTATTCCAAAACTACAGGTACAATCTGTAGCTATGATAACCTCAACTCTCCCGATTTTAAGGTTTTGGCACCAGATGTTGACCACATCTGCAGAGCCACACACAGAAAAGAGCTTTTGTGAGATTCAACGTTGATTTTTGGGTGATTAAAGTGCACCTTGGTCGAAAGTAAAAGGCACAGTTCATCTGAAAGGTGCTTGTTTTTAACATCAAACTGAGAAAAGTTAAAGAAACATTTCTTCAAGCTGCTAACTTCGTGCCCAGTGATCCTAAAACTGGAAACACAAACTGTTTCCAAAAACTAAGAGGCCTCAAGTGGAGCTAGACTTCTGTTTGTCTTCTGCTGCCACCTTGTGTTCAACCATGAAATCGTAACATTTGAATGAAGAGCTGCAGTGAAACAGAAGACAATAAAAAAAAAACACTTTTATTGTAAAAAGAATATACAGAGAGAGATATAGAGGTACGACTTCCACGTGGAGGCGAGCGGTTTGCTGCCTGACAGCGTTAGTCATCGTGTTTTCTGTCTGCCAGATTAACTGATTTACAGATTAGTTAGATGGATCTTCAGAGATGCTTAAGCTGTACAGATGTAGGCCACCGTTGTTGACGCGGTTTAACACGTATCTATAAAAGCGACTCTGAGCGTTGACGTGAGCAGTAAAATAATTACGGCGTGAATAATACTGCCGGGTAAAGATCCACATTCTGTCAAGTTCTTACGTGGAGGAGATTACCAGCTGTTGTCTGGGCTGCAGAGGTAAAGCCCACGGACGAAATGATTAGCCCTTTCTGCAATGACACTGAACTAATCCACAAGGGGAGCACAGAATTAGATTAGCTAAGCTGCTCGAAAAGGGGTCAGACAGAGACGAATATTTCGTGAAAGTGACGCAAAGTGTTTTCTGTAGTTTGGGAAGAGTTCCAGCGAGGGGCAGGTAAGGGCAACACGGATGGAGATAAGGCCTGGAGTGTGAGACAATAAGACTTTACAGAGCATAATAGTAATAATAATTCTACAAAAAAAAAGGTCAGTTCACCCAAGTTACAAGAAAAATATGCAGCTAGTTTTATCTGATTGTGAAATCCAGCTCAAGTCATTCTTTTAAAAACAAGTTTTTGTTGCAGATTTTTTATTTTTAAGAGGCAGAAATAGATCTTTAGTGAAAGTTATACCTTAAATAGACGTATTCTGGCATTGCAAAGACAGAAGGCACCACCATTCAACCAAAACAAACATGTACAATGCAAAAACGTTCCCTTTTGGTTTCAGATTTTTTCCTTAATATTGACATAGAAGCTGCAGCAAACATTAAAAAGCCATTTCAGTTGGATTCAGGCATGCAGAAAGCAGTTCTAAGTAAGGCTTTGTGCTGATTTCTAAGTCTTCTGGTTAGAAAAGCTGCTATTGAGATAGTTCAATCTAATTTTTAAAGTCCTTGAGCGTCACAAATGAAATCCCGTTCATGTCTTGCATTCAGGTGGAAGCAGAAATTCAGAGATTATATCTGAAACCTTGATAAAAAAAACTACAATAAGCACCTTGCAGTTGTATTTCCCCGCCTGTCTACAGTATGTCCGTTAAGACTCATAACACTAAGTGTGGCTGTGTTTGCTGGAATTCAGATTTAAAACACAAAACTTAAAACTTCAAGATATTCGTCTTCTGCAGCATTCTGGTTTTCAGCTGGTCAAAGGTCTTCTTTCATTCAGGAACTTCGTCAATTTCTTCATTTCTGCAACAAACTTCAAACCGACTGCCTCGAGTGCAAACTTGATTTTAAGGAAAAGAAAAAAGTCATGATCGAGGACAAACAGAGAGCTGAAGATGTCCAAAAAAGGATGAGCTCATTTTAACCGCAGCTGTGGCCTCCTTCTTCGCAAAGTTTCTACTATACTCGAGGAAAGAAACCGCAAAACTGAACTACAGAATTAAGTCTCATTAGTTAACATCCTCACCGAACCAGTAACAGCTGACTTTACCCAACCAAATGTGAAATATAGTCACAGTCACTCCTTCTGATTCAGAGTTTTGTTGCCAAGTCACAACCAAAAGTGTCCAAAAATCAAAAAAAGTTGAATTTTAAATGAGGTGTAAAAAGTCGTTACTATATTATTTCATCTTATTGATCACCTCCCAAAAATAAAACGGTTGCTGGAGGATGTCACGGGTACTGGTTGCCTTGGTAACCACGTCAAAGAGTGAAACTAGCTACGCTTCACTTCAACAATGACACCGTATCCTTACAGAGTTTCTTCTTTCTTCAAGTTCACACATAACACAGTTTACGGATAAAACATTACGTACGAGTTCCGATCGTGTTTTTTCAGTTTGTTTGTTTTTTTAAATGTTGTTGCATTTGAAATGCTAGGAACCAACATTGTGGACATTGTTTCCATGTGGAGGATGCTTGCTGGACTCAGTATCAATTCTATTCTTAGCTTGAATTGGTAGACGCCTCATTTTCATCACCTCAAAGTTGAGATTAGTTTAACTTTTTGTCCACCAAAGATCTGCAGTCGCCACATTGCTGCTGGTTTCTTACTATGTGCGCACCCTGTTTAGACATCTGAGCTAAATTTGATCATAATTAGTGTATTAAATTCCTGTTTTATGGTGAATTACGGCTGTAAGTGTGGTTTGTGAGGACATAGTTACCTTTGAATGCTAAAATGTAATCAGCTATTGTTCACATTTAAGTGAATTTTTGCATCAAATTTCAAGAAATTCAGGAGATTGACACAAAGAGGTAACCTAAAAACACAATATCATCAGCATAAAGGAATAAATAAACCAGAATACAACCAGATAAAACCAGCTGCAGGTAAATAGGTAAGCATGTCTTTTTGTATTTTTGGTTGAACTGACCCTTCAAAGGCTGACAAACCAAAGATAACCTGATAAATCAAAAAGCAGCCATGCAGTTAGAATAAGATGATTTAGTGGTAATCAGATGGAGGTTAGGCACAATGATCTGATCTCACAGGTCTTTGTGGTTCCAGTCGGCGTTTCTGCAGGACGCCGCGGTGAACCGGACCGGACCGGCTTCACGTGAGGACAAACAGCCGCTGGATGGGATGGAGGAAGCCGCCGACGTGGCCGCCGACGCTGTTCCGCCTCATCGGAGAACAAGAACGAACTCTCCAGCTAAATGTTTGTGTGGTTTGTTGGATTGTGAAGGACTTCAGCAGCCGGCGAGTCGTCGAGAGGAGGTCGGTGACGGCTCTAGGCAGCGAGCATCTCTCGCTCCGGCTTCTTCCTCGGACGTTCCCGCTCTGAAGAGACGGATTCACCGAGTTACAGAAGGTAGACGAGGATGGAGATGTGCTTTAAAACCACTTCTTCAATGCATGAAACTCATTGTACGGAAGTTAAATTCCACCTTAAATCATCAGGTTCCTTCCGTTCAACCATCTCCGATGAAACTTTTTTTCTCATTAACTGGATATTTAAAATGCTCTCTGAAATCTTAGCTTCATATTTCAAATATTTTAGCAGATTTTTGTTTCTAAAAACTGCCATTTTTAGCAGGTTTTTTCACACAAGTTTGAGGCTGTTTGAGCAACAATATCTGAAGAACTATTAAAGATAAAAACCTGAAAGTTTCATTGTTATTTCTCATCATGTCATTGATTTAAAATGTCCAATATTAGACAAATAGACAGAAGAATAACCTCTGATTATAGATGCGTTGTAATAGGAAAAAAATCCCATCTTTGAGCATTTCATATTAAAAGCATTTCATATTAAAATCCTTCAAAATGTTTTGTTTTATTGTGATGTGGTTCAGAAAACAAAACTAGTTGACTTCTGTATTATCAGTTGTTTTTCCAAATGTGTGCAGAGACTTTACATGTACAATTCCATACATTTTAAAAAACAGAAAGGAATGCTGACAAGATGAAGAACCTTCTGCAGGATGGTTGTTAAAAAGACCCACCAGCATTCAAACATAAGAGCTGAAAACACTGAAAGTATCTGACTGAGGTTTGTCTTTTTTCTGCGGAGGTTTCAGGTGTTTTGAATCCGAGTTAAGACGAATAAAAACCACAAACCTGGCTTCTCCTCTGCAGCTTCTGGGACTTCTGGCAGTTTGTCTGCAGGAACCTCAGGAAGCTCCACGTCTCCCTGAGAGGTTTCAGAGGAAACGGATCAGAATGAAGATGGATTTATGTACGTCTGATCTGATAAAACCAGACATCCTGATGTGGCTAACCTGAGTTATGGCCTCCAGCTCAGCCAGAACAGCATCTTCATCCTCCTGCGATAAGGAGCCGGCCAACATCTCGTCTATTTGCTGCAGAAACACAACAAGCTCAGAGTCAACGTCAACGTTTAGACATTAGCAGCAACTTGATTCAGTCCCAGACACTTCAGAAACTGAAATCTGATTCCAAAACTGATGAATTTAGCTCTAGAAATTCCCCAAAAATTGTGATAAACTCTTCACTTTTACCGTCTCAACATAAGTTTGCAGACAGTACCCCAATAAAATGCAGATTAAGCAAACAAATAACCCTGTATGCTCCTGATAATAACGCTGGACTCACCCTTTGGTACTCGATGGCGTCTTGGGTTTCATCCATGATCCGTTCTACCTCCTCCACAGACATCACCTGAAGGAGATGAGAGGGTCATTTCATGTGAAAACACACAACTTCCAGAAAAGTGGTTGCTGCACCATTGACAATTTTCTCAGGGTTTTATGTGCTGAAAGATAGTTACAATAGAACTTTCCATGCAAAATTATAGGTCTCTATCTCTACTAGTTCCAAAGTTATGACCTCTTCAAATTTCTGGAATTTGGACTTAAACCCACCCCCTAAATCCTCGCCTAGGATTTTGCACTATTTAACTGCTTATTTCTCAGCTTCTAGACATTGTTGATGGCTGAAATTTGGCAGACAAGCTCACAGCAACCACCTGACATCACAGGTAGCCTCCTAGCTACTCTCTACAGACCACAGGAGCCTTCTAAAGATGCTAAAAATTAAGAAAAACACACTCACAAGTAGGTTTTAGGGGTCTAAAATTACTAGAAATGTTAGAAATGTTGACCCAAGGACCACTCTGTCCTATTCTAAACAAAACTGTATGATAACTTGCAAAGTTGGAGGCTTCTGGGGCATCATATAGAAAGATATGAGCTGCTGAAGTATGAAAAAAATGACCCAAGTCAAAAACATCCCATAAATTAAAACCATACTAGGGCTGAGACGATTCCTCGAGTCATTAGAGTAATTTGATTACTACAATTGTCTAAATGGAGCCTTCATTTATTCCACTACATACTAGACTCTGGGTCACTAACTGGATCTAGACTTCATCCTGTATGGACTTATAACCAATAAACTATGAGGGGATTTTAAGTTTGCCGGGATGCTTCTATTTTAACCGAAGCAGCTTTTCTAGTGTTTATCAGATCAGAGGCTGAACTATGAAGACAGTCAGACTTTCTTTGTGAGTCGACAGAAACTAAAACCTCAGTCAGAGTTAACACGTTTGAAGGTGGTTTTCTACTTTCTTTAACTCAGACTTTCTGCTTCAAACTCGTCACACAAACAGGAGGTTTAACGATCATTTGACTCGTTTTCCACAAAATTAACCGAACATGTTTGTGTCTTTTTGAGTCATTTTGCATCTTTGTGTTATTTTAGTCATCTTTTGAGTCTTTTTGTCATTTTTTTACTCTGTTTTAGTATTCTTTGTGTCCTTTCTTTAGTTATTTAAGCATCCCTTTGTAGTATTTTGCTTTAGTTATTATCCCCCGCCTCCACGAAGTGGAAAAGGGGGATATAGGTTTGACCTCCGTCCGTCCGTCCGTCCGACATGAAGGGGACAGCTTTTCTCGGAAACTATTACAGCTAGGATTACGAAATTTAGTGTGTAGCTTCACACCATGGACACCTTGATCAAGTTCGAAAATGAGACCTGTGCGATAATATTTAACAGAGTTATGGCCCTTGATCACTATTTTGGATATAGACGCATAGACATCACACGTGGCGGGGGATATTGATGACCATGTCATCTTGTTTAAGCATGTTTTTGTGTCTTTTCTTTAGTTATTTAAGCATCCCTTTGTAGTATTTTGTTTTAGTTATTTAAGCATGTTTTTGTGTCCTTTCTTTAGTTATTTTACATTGCTTTGTCATGTTTGTGTTATTTAAGCATCCCTTTGTCTTTTTGTGTCATTTTTTTAATTACTTAAGCGACCTTTTGCGTCTCTTCCTCTTTTTTTTAGATATTTAAGCATCCCTTTGTGTCTTTTTTTTAGCTATTTAAGCATATTTTTTATGTCATATTCTGTAGTTTTTTTTTTGCATTGTTTTGTCATTTTTGTGTTATTTAAGCATCCCTTTGTGTTTTTTGTGTCATTTTTTAATTATACAAGCATCCTTTTGTGTCTTTTTGTCCTTTTTATAGTTTTTAAAGCATCCCCTTGTGTCTTTTTGTGTCATTTTTTAATTTGAGCATTCTTCTGTGTCTTGTACTATATATGTCTAATACATCACAGATGTCGACCTGTGTTCCACCAGGACGGTTATTTCTGTCGCACAGCGCGTTCACTTCCTCTTATGATGCTGTAATGCCAAGCGCTGATTACCTGATTAATTGCCGTAATACTTGGTTACTGAAATAATCGATACCTGCAGCCCTAAACATTCCACAGGTTTGACACATTAAAAAAACAGAAAACTCCGTCTCCTACCTCGTGCATCTTCTTCAGACATTCGTTTCCGACTTTGAGCCCGTCGATGACTTTCCTTTCAATCTGAGCGAACTCCAGATCTTGAACCTGAAACCAGACGATGCGTTAGTTTCATTGCAAACTGAGCGTTACCTCTTCTCTGTTGTCCTTTCCCTCACCATTCGTTCCAGGTTGCTGATCTGGTTCTCCGTCTTGTCCAGGAGCTGGTCTTGGTAGCGTTTCTTCTTCAGCAGCAGGAGTGCTTTGCTGTTTCAGAAAAATAAAAATCACTCTGATATTCAAAGTTGAACTAAGAAAAGTAGAAGGAAGGAAAATCCATTGCCTCAAAAACAGGAAATAGTGTAGGAGAAAAACGCATTTGAATTGAAGTTTGAGTTCACGGTGAAACAATAAGAACGAAAGAGAAAATAAAAGCAGTATTTATAGTATGCACAAGTGGGTGCGAAAATATATTTAATTTTTATGGTAGCCATTAAGCAAGTAGTTTTATTTTTTGCACTTAAACTGGATGATTGAAAATGTTCAATTGTCTCATTTGATCCAGGTGTATGAGGGTGTGTGATTATGCTTTTCCCACCTTTTTCTCTTATTTTGGTAAAATTTTCTGAACGACAACCATTTGTGTAAAGGGTATCTTTGTTGCATGCAAGTCCTAGTAAACAGCTCAGTTTTATGAACTGTGGAGTTTTTCTTCGACGTGGATCACCAACAGAGGAATTGTCATAAATCAGAATATGTGATTATTAGCTGAAATGTTTTGGGCATTTTTGATGCCTCATTCTGAGGCAGTAAAATTAATCCAAACATCACAGCTGTTTAATCTAGATTAGATTTTTAAGTTTTACTGCAATATATAAATCAAATTAAACCATCTTTGATTATTTTTATTGGCTAAAACATTTGCACATGGAAACAATCGCCCATTTATAATCAACTAATAATGATTTTAGGTTTTAGATGTTGTCAAATCCAGACTATTCTGTGTCTGCTGCTGTCATTCTACAAAGAGAATGCACGCAGATCTTCTTGTGTGAAGATCTTGTCTCATCATACATGAATTCTCCTTTTTGTTTGGTTTGTTTTTTTAAATACTCACTCTTTCTTGCCATCCTTCAGCAGTTGCTTGGCTAAAAGCCGTTCCTTCTCCAGCTGCAGGTTGATCCTCTTCTGGTACTGCCTCAGCTTATCTCTCTGCTGCTTCAGTTGCTGCCCAAAAAAACCCCACAATTCATACTCAGGTAGACATCAGGCGAAATTATGAATCCTGCAGCTTTGTGTTGTTCTGTATTTAGATACTGTAGCTAAAATCTGAAATAAATAGTAGTTAAAAGTTATTTTACTAAAATATCAAAATCAGACTTACGTTAGGCTCCTCAGGTAACATCCGCAAACAAATAAGTGAGCAACGTTTTATCACAATTGTTCAATTTTAGATGTTTTTCTGGCTTTCCACAGCTCTATATTGATTGTTTTTAATGTAGACTTGTGTACGATTAAGTTATTTTCTCAAAACACTCACGCCGAATTAAAGAGAACTTCCTAAAGAATGTAAACAATATTGGTTGTGGTTGATAAAAACATCTGTACGCGACTCCTGACATGCAAAAATGCTTAAATTAGCGGAATTCTTGTCTGAGTTCGGCGCGGCTAACTCTGCTGACGGGACAGAACGGCAATGCTAACGATGCTAACACCAACAGTTGGGTTAGCATGCTAACGCTAGCTAGCTGGCTAGCTAACCGTGCTACTCACCAGAACAGCTTTGTCTTGTTCCGTCACTCGGGTCTGTTTCTTTTTCCCAAACAGATTTCCCATCCTGACACAGCATGCCAGCTACGCTCCGCAGCCGGAAGAGGGACGTGAAACTATGTTCGACGTGAAACTGTTTTCAGGAGGAAGACTTTGGCAGCTTCTCCGCCATTATTTGTGTAGTCATCTGTGTCCACACCCACATCAGGAAGGACGGAGGCCGGGCGGGGAAAAGCGTTTCTGTAATAAACACTAAAAACGTCCAAATAAAGATAGTCTACGAGATTATTTTGATGGAAACAAATGAAATTACACCTGTTGCGAGCGATGAAGCGAGAAATCCAATCACAGCACAAACTAATGTGGTAAAATCGCGGTGATTTACCGTCATCGAGCGGCCACTCTCTGGAACTGCAGCCACCCTTTAATTAAGCGAGCGTTAATGCAGCTATTGCAGCAATCTCTACATCCGGTACCTATTTCAAAATACGATACATAAAATGACTCGATTAGAAACGAAAAAAATCAGTAAACTATTAAGTTCTTCTTATTAATTGCAGGGAATCACATTCATTAATTGAGCTCACAGCTTACAGTCAATTCATTTATTATGTCTGTAAAATTATCCACACATTCTTACGCCCTTTGCACATTCTGTCACTCTTGGACATTCCTTAGATTTATTTTCTGTATTAGATTTTAGATTTTTAAAATCAGTATTCCATGTTGTATTATTGTTTACCTCTTTATTGAATATCCATGCTGTTGCTGTAGCTACTTAACTTCCCTCCAGGGATTAATAAAGTCGTCCAAGTCTGATTTGTATTAACAAGTGTTATATAATAGAAATATCTCAGAAATGTTGCAGATTTGTCTTCCTATTTTTTTTAATATATTTCCTTTTTAATACAACATGATTTTAGAAGTCGTCAGTACAACAACCCAAATCCAGTGTTGTGGTTGTTGGACTAAGCAAGCAAGAAACACACTATTCTGCAGCTATAGTTACAGCACAATATATTTGCTTCAATTTTCTCGACTAATTTAGTACTTTTTGGTCTATAAACTATCAGAAAATGGGTGAAAAGTTCAGTGTTGGTAAAGACGAAAAGAAACTAAAGTAATGTTCCATTTTAGCAGCGACAATCAGAGAATTTCTTGGACATTGGATATTATTTTAATACCCTGCAACTAATCGATTTATTGTTGCATCTCTAACATAATGATTGGTAGGTAGGTTGTTTAAATTATCCAGAGGGAAATTCAAGAAACCGGGATCATATTAAACATACAGAAAATACAGAAATCTGAAATAAGAGCAGAGCACAAGAGATATAAAGATATGAAAAAATATACAGGAACAATAATGTACAAAGTAAGAACAATAATGGGAATACTTTACCATAACCACCCTCAGTTAATAGTAAATAAATAGTTAACTAACCTGGAATGCATGTGTAACTGTCTCAGACAAGTTCATGTAAATGAGTTTATAAATGTATTGTTTTTTATACTATTTAATATTAAATATTGTTCAGAGTACAAAATGTGATTAAAGGGTATAAATAGTGTTAAAATGTTTTTAACAGTGCTACCACAAACGTTAAAAATTAGAGGATGTGAGGTCATAGATTGTCACATGACCAGATATAAGGCCAAGGCGCAATCCCCTGTGCATTGTGGGTGTTGAGAGGAAGAGTTGAGAGAAGACATGGACACGCAGCCCAAAATGTGCATATGGTTTGACAGGCACACACGGTAATTGAATTCACCTTACTATTGTGTATCATTTGTATTGTTATGACTTGGAGAGGAGCATTTGGGTCATGTTGTGTTTTGTGTTTGTAGTTTTCACGATGTCCGAAGAAGAAGGAGAGATTAAAAATCTTCTAAAGACGTCCATATGAAGCGTGGTCTTTATGCATCAAACCAGTGCGCTTACAGCATGTGAATACACAAAATCACAGAAAATCTCACAAGGAGAAAAAAAAAATACAATAAATTATGATACTTGCCAAATTGAAAGCAATCACAAATCTGATTTATCCAGAGGTTTACATTAATCTTAAAAGTGGGGGATGTAAAGCACATCAATACTTTTAGTGGTAAATTATGATCATTAGTTGTTCGTTATTTTTAAAAATGGATAGCTTTGAGTGGTTGCTTCTGTTGGACCTTTTTATTTTGAAATGACTTACCGGGAAGCGTTGCCACTTGTCGTTGTCATTTTATCAAAAATAATTATGCTGCAGTTTCACAAAGTGTCCACCAGAGGGAAGCAAAGCTCCCGATAAAACACTCAAGTGAGCTACTTTCGGGTTTCTTTTAATAATTTACGTCTTTTTTTATGATTATTTATGGTTTTTAAGCAGAAGACAATAAAATATGCACAAAAAATTCTTAGAGAGAGATTAGATGGAAATTATAATAAACTGTGAATTTAATAAGAATATAGGAAAGAATGGAGAATAAAGGTGTCCCTGCAGATGCCTGCTTAAAACACCGCAGATACGTCAAAAATATCAGGAATGAAAACAGAGCGGATCTTCTTCCTGTTTCAGCTCTGATTGATTGATTTAACGGATCAACTGTGACTGGAATCCAGCTCAGACATTATGAACGGTTCTGTCCAGCAGCAGCGGAGTGGAAGTGTGTATTTGGAGGAGAAAGTGCAGAAGAAACGCCTCCATCAGGACGTCGTTCTGAAGCAAACCGCTGGTGAGAAGATTTAACTGTTAAACTGCAAACTGCTAGCTGCTGGGAGGGAGGGAGGCTGGAAGAGATGGTTCACATTCACACAAATCAATCCATAAATACCAACAGAAACGTTTCCTGTGATTAACTTTGTGTTGTCGGAAAGAAAAACAGATGGAACTTATCTTTCAGAGCGCAGTGTAGCACCCGGAAGCCTTTACAGCGCGCACATATCGAAGTTATTTTGTAGTCCACTTGGGAAAATGGCGTAACCATAGACTGTATATAAAGATGGAGTAGCATCTGGCTCCAAATTTGAAGCCCACCCGGAAGTGTCAAAAACTTGCAATATCACGCCATCCGCTAGGGTTGGCTCCAAAAAGCTTTTTCTCCATAGACCCCAATTCATTTTTGGAAAAAATAAAATTTGATAGACTGATTTTCTACAGCTCAGGATTTTTTTCCCGTTAGTTTTCATGGTCAAAATGAGAGATCAGGTGGCCGATCTTAAAATAAATCAATACTGAATTTTAAATAAATTGTTAAAGTTGGTGGAGCCAGGGGGCGTGGCTATACTTGATAGACAGCAACAGAAGCCTCTGTGGTAAAATGTGGGCGGGATAAGAGAGTCCTCAGCCAATCCTGCCCCGAGTTGCTCTCCGGTCCAGCCTGTTTGATGACGCTTTTTTCGTCACTGGCTCCAAAAATTCAAAACGGCGACCAGGAAGTAGCAAAATCCGGGCTTCATTTTCTCGGCGTTGAAACCAACGGGTGACGTCACGGTTAGTTCACGCCTGGGCTTAACTGGATTTACAAGATAAAGATGATGTGTTAGGTACATAATTTTGTTAAATAAAATCCAAAATATGCTTCAGCTTCTCTTTTAACTCAATCAAGAATCAGTTTAAATTGAGACTATATTCTGTAAAAAAAAAAAGAGCCACACCAATAACTTGTCAAAGAAACCACTTTTGTGAGTTATTTTTATGTTGGGTTAGACAGTTGATTTTGCAGTTTTGTGGACAGCTCCTAACGAAAGGCAAAATATGATTTAATAAGCAGTTTTCTTATACAAAACTATACCCCTTTCTCCTCTACAACTTGATCTCTAAGCTTACTTTACAATATTTTTTTATTGTAAAATGGATGAAGCACACATCTTACTATTACAATACTTGTTAAATCAGTTGCCACTATTTAAATAACACATTTGAAATAATATCTGTTGAGCTAAAGTGCTGTGCTGAAGTTATTGGTAATGTATATATGTGTTTCAGTTCTACCTGCAGATGAGCAGCAGCTGTTGGTGATTAAAGAAGAAGTTCAGCAGGATGCAGAGCTTCTAGACATAAAGGAGGAACAGGAAGACCTGTGGAGCAGTCAGGAGGGAGACCAGCGTAATGGACAGGAAGAAACTGATAACACAAGGTTCCCATTCTCTGCTGTTCCTGTGAAGAGTGAAGATGATGAGAAACCTCAGTCCTTACAGATTCATCAGAGCCAAAATGAAGACAACAGAGAGGAAACAAACAGCTCAGCTAAACAAGTGACAACAGAAAGTGATGGAGAGGACTTCGAAGGATCAGAAGCAGATGAAAAATCTGGTCCAAACAGTAATTTAAAACCAAATAGGGATGGCGAGGCTTCAGACTGTTCCGAGATAGAAGTCAGTATTGATGATGATGAGAAGGAGGAAGAGGAGGAGGAGGAGCTGGAGGATGATGACTGGCAGGAACCTTTGACAGATTCTGAATCTGAAACTAAAGACAGGGACAATGATCGTTTGACATCTGAGTCAGGTGTAAAAACCCTTAAAGAGTCACATCAGAGACACATGACAAGTCATTCAAAGAATATGTCTTCCAACAGTTTGGTTAATAATAACTGTGTCAGAGCGAAGGAAAATTCAGATTCAGAGACGAGCGTCAACACTGGAGAAAAACTATTTAGCTGTGTTCTTTGCGGTAAAAGATTTAAACAAAAACAAAATCTTAAGACACACACGCGAGTTCACACTGGAGAGAAACCATTTCGTTGTGATGTTTGTGGCAAAAGATTTAGACACCATGATAGTTTTAAGGCACACATGAGAATCCACACAGGGGAGAAACCATTTGTTTGCGGTATTTGTGGTGAAAGGTTTACACAACAACAAAATCTGACAAGACACGTAAGGGTTCACACAGGAGAGAAACCATTTGGTTGTGGTGTTTGTGGTAAAAGATTTACACAACAGGGGGTTCAGAAGCGACATATGAGAGTCCATACAGGAGAGAAACCATTCAGCTGTGATCTTTGTGGTAAAAGATTTACCCTGAAAACATATTTTAAGCAACACATGAGAGTTCACACTGGTAACAAAATATTTGCTTGTGACAGCTGTGGTAAAAGATTTAACAGGAAGGCACATGTAAAAACACACATGAGCGTCCATACAGGAGAGAGACCTTTTGGTTGTGATGTTTGTGAGAAAAAATTTAATCGAAAGACAAATCTCAAAACACACATGAGAGTCCACACAGGAGAAAGACCGTATGTTTGTGACATGTGTGGGAAAAAATTTGTTCATCACCACGATGTAAAGATACACATCAGAGTTCACACTGGAGAGAAACAGTTCAGTTGTGGTGTTTGTGGGACAAGATTTACTCAGCAGGGAAGTCTGAAGAGACACATGAGAGTCCACACAGGAGAGAAACCATTTGGTTGTGGTGTTTGTGGTAAAACATTTACACAGCAGGGAAGTTTAAACAGACACTCGAAAAGCCACACAGGATAGTAGTTGTACATTTTCAGGATTTTATATATATATATATATATATATATATATATATATAGAGAGAGAGAGAGAGAGAGAGACTGAATTATGTTGTTATTGTGTTTGTTTTGGTGATTTTTTCTGTAAATCACAATACATTAACAATTGCAGTGTAAGATGTCCAAAACTGATAGACATAAACATTATTTGTGTTGCAAGCTGTTAAGATTTATGAGGTTCTTTACAAAGCGTACCAAAAACAACATTTTAAAGGCAAAAGCTGATGTCACATATGCTTTAGATGATGAATTGTGAGTACACGCTGTTTTTTTTTTTGTGGTAATAGGACAAACTGTTGTTGAGCTAGAAACTGGGGCAAAGATGCCGAATGGAACCTAACTGAACCTTGTTTTATTTAGGACAATATCACACAACTTAATTCTGCACATGGTGCCATAAATTTTCAGAAGAAAATGATGAACACAAAAATGTGCAGATTAGGGTCTTTTCATGCCAGATGTAGTTTTAGTAGGTTAGCATCTTCTCATTTTTGCTTCACTTTGTGTTAATTATCAATAAGATAGAGCTTAGTTTTGTTTCTTTGTTGCTATGTGATTATCCTTTCTTTGGTCCCTGTTTTGAATGTATTCTGTCAGCATAAACGAACTGAACCTAAACAGAATTACAGCTTTAAAACTTACCCTGGATCATGGTTTGGATCAAACAGCTTGGCCTAAAGAAAAGACGTCTTCATCTGGATCAAAGTGAGCTGTGGTTCATCTTATTCATGGCTGATTACAAGAAGCTATAATTGGCTGGGGAGAGGGGTAATCCAAGTTTTAACCAAAAGTGAAATAGGTTCTTCCAGGCATACAATAGGTTTCCTAAAATATTTTTTCACAAGGCGTATGAACCAAAATGCATGTTTTCTGTATGTTACACAGCTGACATGTTCAGCTACTCTGTAATGCTGCTCTGTAATGAAACACTTACACAATTTGACCCTCAACATACACTGGGTACGGAAAGTTTTCAGACCCCTTGAAATTTTTCACTCTGTCATTGCATCCATTTGCCAAAATCAAAAAAGTTCATTTTATTTCTCTTTAATGTACACTCAGCACCCCATCTTGACAGAAAAAAACAATTGTAGAAATTTTTGCAAATTTATTAAAAAAGAAAAACTGAAATATCACATGGTCATAAATATTAAGACCCTGTGCTCAGTATTGAGTAGAAGCACCCTTTTCAGCTCGTACAGCCATGAGTCTTCTTGGGAATGATGCAACAAGTTTTTCACACCTGGATTTGGGGATCCTCTGCCATTCTTCCTTGCAGATCCTCTCCAGTTCTGTCAGGTTGGATGGTGAACGTTGATGGACAGACATTTTGAGGTCTCTCCAAAGATGCTCAACTGGGTTTAGGTCAGGGCTCTGGCTGGGCCAGTCAAGAATGGTCACAGAGTTGTTCTGAAGCCACTCCTTTGTTATTTTAGCTGTGTGCTTAGGGTCATTGTCCTGTTGAAAGGTGAACCTTTGGCTCAGTCTGAGGTCCTGAGCACTCTGGAAAAGGTTTTCCTCCAGGATATCTCTGTACTTGGCCGCATTCATCCTTCCTTCAATTGCAACCAGTCGTCCTGTCCCTGCAGCTGATAAACACCCCCACAACATGATGCTCCCTCCACCATGTTTTACTGTAGGGATTGTATTGGGCAGGTGATGACCAGTGCCTGGTTTTCTCCACACATAGCGCTTAGAATTAACACCAAAAAGTTCAATCTTGGTCTCATCAGACCAGAGAATCTTATTCCTCATCGTCTGGGAGTCCTTCTTGTGTCTTTTGGCAAACTCTTTGCAGGCTTTCATGTGTCTTGCACTGAGGAGAGGCTTCTGTCGGGCCACTCTGCCATTAAGCCCCGACTGGTGGAGGGCTGCAGTAATAGTTGACTTTGTGGAACTTTCTCCCATCTCCCGACTGCATCTCTGGAGCTCAGCCACAGTGATCTTTGGGTTCTTCTTTACCTCTCTCACCAAGGCTCTTCTCCCATGATTGCTCAGTTTGGCTGGACAGCCAGATCTAGGAAGAGTTGTGGTCGTCCCAAACTTCTTCCATTTGAGGATTATGGAGGCCACTGTGCTCTTAGAAACTTAAGTGCTGCAGAAATTCTTTTGTAACCTTGTCCAGATCTGTGCCTTGCCACAATTCTGTCTCTGAGCTCCTCGGGCAGTTCCTTCGACCTCATGATTCTCATTTGCTCTGACATGCACTGTGAGCTGTAAGGTCTTATATAGACAGGTGTGTGCCTTTCCTAATCAAGTCCAGTCAGTTTAATTAAACACAGCTGGACTCCAATAAAGAAGCAGAACCATCTCAAGGAGGATCAGAAGAAATGTACGGCATGTGAGTTAAATATGAATGTCGCTGCAAAGGGTCTGAATACTTCTGACCATGTGATATTTTAGTTTTTCTTTTTTAATAAATTTGCAAAAAATTTCTACATTTCTGTTTTTTTTCTGTCAAGATGGGGTGCTGAGTCTACATTAATAAGAAATAAAATGAACTTTTTTGATTTTGGCAAATGTCTGCAATGACACAGAGAGTGAAAAATTTCAAGGGGTCTGAATACTTTCCGTACCAACTGTAGTCAAGCAACTGCATACCCTAGTTTTTCCTATTATCTTCTTCAGAACACACTGTGGCGTCTCTCCAAAATCCAAAATCCACAGCAAATGTTCAAATTTGTCTCCACATTTGAGACTGTACTCAAATTATGACATACACCATTGCCAAAAGTATTCGCTCACCTGCCTTGACTCGCATATGAACGTAAGTGACATCCCATTCCTAATCCAGAGGGTTCAATATGACGTCGGTCCACCCTTTGCAGCCATAACAGCTTCAACTCTTCTGGGAAGGCTGTCCACAAGGTTTAGGAGTGTGTTTATGGGAATTTTTCACCATTCTTCCAGAAGCTCATTTGTGAGGTCACACACTGATGTTGGACCAGAAGACCTGGCTCTCAGTCTCCGCTCTAATTCATCCCAAAGGTGTTCTATCGGGCTGAGGTCAGGACTCTGTGCAGGCCAGTCAAGTTCATCCACACCAGCCTCTGTCATCCATGTCTTTATGGACCCTGCTTTGTGCACAGTCATGTTGGAAGAGGAAGGGGCCAGCTCCAAACTGTTTTCACAAAGTTGGGAGCATGGAATTGTCCAAAATGTCTCGGTATGCTGAAGCATTCAGAGTTCCTTTCACTGGACCTAAGGGGCCAAGCCCAGCTCCTGAAAAACAAACCCACACCATAATCTCTCCTCCACCAAACTTTACACTTGGCACAATGCAGTCCTACAAGTATGGTTCTCCTGGCAACCACCAAACCCAGACTGGTCCATCAGATTGTCAGATGGAGAAGTGTGATTGGTCACTCCAGAGAAGGCGTCTCCACTGCTCTAGAGTCCAGTGGTGGCATGCTTTACACCACTGCATCCCGCGCTTTGCATTGCACTTGGTGATGTACAGCTTGGATGCAGCTGCTTGGCCATGGAAACCCATTCCATGAAGCTCTCTGCTGAAGCACTGTTCTTGAGCGAATCTGAAGGACACATGAAGTTTGAAGGTCTGTATCCACTGACTCTGCAGAAAGTTGACCACCTCTTGGCACTATTCGCCTCAGCATCCGCTGACCCCGCTCCGTCAGTTTACGTGGCCGACCACTTGGTGGCTGAGTTGCTGTCGTTCCCACACACTTCCACTTTCTGTTATGAACCAAGAGGGTGAACCCATGAAGCAGGCTGCAGACAGGCAGGTGAATTAATATGATTTAATAAGGAAAAATATATACGTCAAACAAAGGTGCTAAAACGGGGAGGCAGAGAAAATAACAGGACGAGAAAAACTAAACAGAACTAAACTAAGGTGGACCAGACGGCCGAGGCAAACGTAATTAATAAAACTAAACTATTCGGGAAAGTGACTCACAACTGACAGGGGAATTCAGCAGACTGGGAGGGGGCCGAGTTGAGGGAGCCGATGGTGGAGATGTGACGAGGACAGGAGAAGCGGCAGATAATCCAAATGAGGGACAGAGTCCAGGGAGCAGGGAGGCAGGCAAGATAATCCAGAAGGAGAAGCAGAGTCCCGGTAGCAGCGTGTGTGTGTAGTGCTGAGCAGTGTGCATCTAATGGGAAGCAAGGAACAGGGTGGGGCGTGTGGCATGAGTCAATAATCCAATAGCGAACTAAGGAGAGAGCCAGGCTTTTATGCAGCGCTGATTGTTCATTCATGCCAGCTGTCCTTCCAGCACAGTCGCTCGTAATTAGTCTGATGAGCCCGCACACAGGAGTTGGAGGGGCCTGACACTTTCTTATAATACAGCTGACAGTTGACTGTGGAATACTTAGGAGCGAGGAAATGTCATGACTGGATTTGTTGCACAGGTGGCATCCTATCACAGTTCCATGCTGGAATTCACTGAGCTCCTGAAAGCGAACCATTCTTTCACAAATGTTTGTAAAAGCAGTCTGCATGCCTAGGTGCTTGATTTTATACACCTGTGGCCATGGAAGTGATTGGAACACCTGATTCTGATTATTTGGATGGGTGAGCCAATACTTTTGGCAATATAGTGTACTTTCAGGCCAGAAAGAAGTGGAAGGAGGAGGTTAAAAAATACATCAAAATCACAGAGATTTTTAGAAGAATGAACGGAGTTCTTACTGACTCTCAAACCAGCACATTTCCCCTGATTGTGTAACCAATCTAATGATTCTTGTATTTATCTACCAGAAATTTGACCATGTGGTCAAATTGTCTGAAATGTAGAAGCCCCAAGTAATCATACATGTAATGTCAGTTCCTACAGCATATTTAAGAGTGTTGTGAGAAGAGTGTTGAAAAGAATGGCTCACATACATCCATGGCACTACATATTAATGACATTTTCTGACACTCCTGTGTAAGATGGCTTAGACAGTGGTTTTTGGGCTGATTTAAGAATAACTTCAGCTGCATTTCAAACCCCAGCAACTTCCAGTTTCGCTGGAGATAGTTCGGTGCAAAGTGGCAGAGCAACAGCCTCCACATGTCCCTCCCGGTTTCTCTGCAATGTAGCACTTTCACTGGAGTCAAATGTTTTTTCTCTTGTGTGGATTCTCATGCATCTCTTCAGATTTCCCTCTCCGTTAAATCTTTCATTACAAACATCACAACTAATTGGTTTCTCTCCAGTGTGAATTCTCAAGTGAGTTTTCAAGTTAGTCTTCCACAGAAGTCTTTCACCACAAATGCTACAGTTTAATGGATTGTCTCTCTCGCGGACCCTCCTGTGGCTCTTCAGATCCTTGGGTGAGAAAACCTTTTGCTACAAATGCCACAACCATACAGTTTCTCTCCTGTGTGGACTTTTATATGCTTTGTGATATGTATCTTTAGGCTAAATCTTTTTTTATTATTATTATATTTTTATTGGAAAAATTAAACAATAATACAATACTTTCAATCACAAACTACAAGTCCCAATTTTTCTTGTTTTTTTTAAACATATAACAAACAGTAACAAACCCCCCACCCACTCCCAAACAGAGCTCAATATGACCAACATACATATTAGTGGATATTTATGCAATATAAAAAGGGAACAACAGTCATAGGCATACATTCAATCAGGTAGTACCTCTAAATTAGTGAAATATGAAATAAAAGGTTGCCATTTCTGGTAAAACTTGGCTGTACATCCTCTCAATGTGTATTTAATTTTCTCAAGTTTAAAAAAAAAACATGACATCTTTAAGCCATTGGGAAAAAGAAGGCTTCCAATGCAACAATAGTAAACGTCTAGCTAGTAGGGATGTAAAAGCAATGATATCCTTTAGTGTAGAGTTAAGTGCTAACACAGGGTCAGGAATCCCGAATATAGCAATCAAAGGACATGGTTGGAGGTTTACCTCAAGGACAGTTGACATAGTAGTAAAATAACCCGTCCAAAAATCTTTTACATCAGGACAAAGAAAAAACATGTGGCTAAGATGACAAGGAGAGCCTTTGCATTTATCACACTTGTCTTCCACTTCTGGATACAGTTCAGACAGTCTGGATTTAGAGAAATGCACCCTGTATAATACCTTAAATTGAATAAGTCCAAGACGAGCACAAGACGTGGTAGATCGTACCCTCGCTAAAGCCTGTTCCCAGGACTCATCAGACAGAGCATCCCCGAGAGTATCTTGGAGCTCCTTTTGGAAAATATCAGCAATGTCTTTTCTCAACGAGGCCAGCAACTCGAGTTTAAGGGCAGCAACATCAGGGCTAGCTTGCGTCGAGGCGGCCTCTTTAGGGGCCGACAGCTCACTCGAGGACAAGGATGCGGATTGTGCACTAGGCCTCAGCTGCATCTGAATAGTATTGCGGGTTTGGGGGGCCATTTACACGAGGATGCTTGCAGGTAAAAACGTCAAAAAATATTTCAACAAAACACCCTATCGTTTATACGAGGACGGTGTTTTGGGGGTATAAAAACGCAAAAATTTGAAACCGGCCTCCAGAGTGGAAAAGTTGAAAACTCTCCGCTGTTACGTTTCCGTCTAAACAGCAAAACGCAAAACTTTGCCGAGATCTGATCACGTCACGTACGCGATTACGTCACATACGTGTGCCGGTGCTTTGGTTTGCCGGCCGGTACAAGGAAGTAAACAAAGATGTGTAATTATTTCCATCCTTCATACCTTCAAGCAACTCTGGCAGCTCTATGTACACTACAGGAGTCGTACCAACAAACATACAGAATCTGTACAGATTCCATTCATGAACATTTACCGCGGCGGAGATCCAAAAAGGGAGATAGTACGCATGTGCGTAGGACATGGTGGATTTTTATCACAGCACCACCCAGCTGCCTGGCATGCATATCCAATCAAATTCCACACACTATAGAGTCACCGTATATATGCAGATTTCCTTCAAAACCGCTCGTCTAAATGTGAAATGACAAGACGCCACTTTTGCGTTTTCTGTTAAGATGGTCCTCGTATAAACATAGCCTTAGAGTTCTTTCCAGCCATCTAATACAGTCCAGTGATACACTTCCAAATAAAAAGTATTAAGAAATAGGGCAAGATTGAATAAAGTGTACAAAAAGCACAGAAGAATAACAATTTAAACGTAAATGGCAGGAGCTTCCAAAATCTCTACCTACTCCATTAATGCTCAGCAGCGCCCGCTCTCCCCCCCCCCCCCCCCCCTTCTGTGTGGACTCTTGTGTTTCTATCAAGATTATACCGATGTCTAAATGTTTTTTTGCAAATTTTAGAACTCAAGGACTTCTCTCCAGTGTGGACGCTCATGTGTCTATTAAGGTTATACTGATATCCGAAACTTTTTTTTACATATATGACAACTAAAAAGTTTTTCTCCTGTGTGAATTGTTGTATGTGCCTGTAGATATGTGTTTTCGGTAAATCTTTGTCCACAAACATCAAAACCAAATGGTTTCTCTCCTGTGTGAAGCTTCATGTGTATTTTTAGATTATGCTGATGCTGAAGTCTTTTACCACAAACATGGCAACCAAAGGATTTATCTCCTGTGTGAGCTCTCATCTGCAGATCTACTTTTTGTTTCATTCTAAACCATTTCTTTCTAACCAAATGGATGGATGACGTTTTTGCTAAATGACACTGCATGTGTTTCTGAAGAGACATTGAAATAGTCTCCATCCTGACTGGCCCAGAACTCCTCCTGTTCCTCCTTTATGTGGAGGAACTCTGGGTCCTGCTGGCTGGAGTTCCATTCATGGGGAACTTCCTCTTTAATCACCAACAGCTGCTGAACATCTGCAGGCAGCACTGAAACACAAATGTGCATTATGAATAACTTTATGTACATCCATACAGATCCTCAGCAGTTTTAATAAATTCTTGCCAGCAGTGTATACTGTTTTAAATCAAAGTCTGGAACACAGAGAAATGTACATGCATGTTTTCAGAACTCTGTCATCTTTACAATCAGTTTTGGATACCACAGTTTTCATGAACATGAGAAATCTGCAGCAGTAAACATCTGGAGTTCATTCTGAAAGACTAAACAGTAAACAAAATTGATCACATACCGCTACCACCAGTTACCCTACAACAGGAGATGTATGACAAGTTTATCGAGAGGCAGATAATCGCACACATCAGCAGTAACGGCAGCCTCAAGCATGGGAAAATCTTCAGTTAATCTTACACAATTTAGACTTGAAGACCAGCACTAGTTGTAACTGAATGTCTGGTAAATATCCAGTTTCAAACTTATTTCATTAATTCTCAGCTGTTTTCTCCTGGAGAAACAGGACACATTAAAATTGATTATTCTCACCAGGAGTTTGGTTGATACTATCCTGTGACGGACAGGATTCAACCTCCAGTTTTTCTTCCAGTTTAGCTGGAGCTGGTGGGATGTTAAGTGACAGAGCAAAAACCTCCACATGTCTCATCAGATTTTCCTGAGGTATAAATCCTTCATCATCATCGACTGGTTTCTCTCCTGAGTGGACAGTCATGTGTTTTTTAATGTGGATTTTCCGGTTAAACCCTTTACCACACAAATTACATTTGAATGGTTTATCTCCAGTGTGGAATCTCATGTGATTCTTCAGATCTTCTGATCGTGAAAATCTTTTACTACAAAGGTCACAACTAAATGGTTTCTCTCCAGTGTGGCTGCTCATGTGTCTCTTCAGACTTTCCAGTCGTGTAAACTTACTACCACACACATCACAGCCAAATTGTTTCTCTCCTGTGTGGACACTCTTGTGTCTTTCCAGTTCCCATGGTTGTGAAAACCTTTTACTGCAAACATCACAACCATATGGTTTCTCTCCTGTGTGGACTCTTGTGTGTCTATCAAGATTATACTGACGTCTAAATATTTTTTTGCAAATTTTACAACTCAAGGGCTTCTCTCCAGTGTGAAGCTTCATGTGTGTGTTTAGATCATACTGATGGTTAAATTTTTTACCACAAACATCGCAACCAAAGGATTTCTCTCCTGTGTGGCTGCTCATGTGTCTCTTCAGACTTTCCAGTCGTGTAAACTTATTCCCACACACATCACAGCCAAATGGTTTCTCTCCTGTGTGGACAATCTTGTGTCTTTGCAGATCCCCTGCTGCTGAAAATCTTTTACTGCAAACATTACAACCATATGGTTTCTCTCCTGTGTGGACTCTTGTGTGTCTATGAAGATGACACTGACGTCTAAATAGTTTTTTGCAAATTTTACAACTCAAGGACTTCTCTACAGTGTGAAGCTTCATGTGCGTGTTTAGATAATACTGATGCTTAAATTTTTTACCACAAACATTGCAACCAAAGGATTTCTCTCCTGTGTGGACTATTGTGTGTCTATCAAGATTAGACTGACATGTAAATGTTTTTTCACAAATTTTACAACTGAAGGGTTTCTCTCCAGAGTGGACGCTCATGTGTCTATTAAGATTATACTGACGTTGGAAACCTTTTTTACATATATGACAACTAAACAGTTTTTCTCCTGTGTGAATTGTTGTATGTGCCTGTAGATATGTATTTTCGGTAAATCTTTGTCCACAAACATCACAACCAAATGGTTTCTCTCCTGTGTGAAGCTTCATGTGTATTTTTAGATTATGCTGATGCTGAAGTCTTTTACCACAAACATGGCAACCAAAGGATTTATCTCCTGTGTGAGCTCTCATCTGCAGATCTACTTTTTGTTTCATTCTAAACCATTTCTTCCTAACCAAAAGGATGGATGACCTTTTTGCTGAATGACACTGCATGTGTCTCTGAAGAGACTGCTTGTAGGTAAACTGTTTACCACACTCAGAGCAACTAAAGGGCTTTTTGTCAGTGTTACATTGCATATCACTATTTACACCTGATTCAGTTGCCCTGATCTTCTTCTTATCATTGTCGTGGTCTTCATTTTCAGGTCCAGAATCAGACAAAGGTTCCTGCCATTCATCATCATTATTAGTGCCATCGACTTCAGTCTCAGGAGACTCTGAAGACTTTCCATCAGTATTTGGTTTTATGTGACCATTTGGATCTGGGTTCTTTGCTGGTTCTGGTCCTCCACACGCCTCTCCATCACTTCCTGTTTTCATCTGTTTTGCTGAGCTGCTCATTGGAGACTCTATCTTTCTGTTGTCAACAGTTTGACTCTGATGAAGTTGTGAGGACTGAGAAATCTCTTTATCATCTCCACTTTTAAAAGCAGTGAACTGGAATCTTGTATTGTCATTCTCCTTCTGTCCATTTAAATGCTCTCCATCCTGAATGGTCAAGAACTCCTCCTGTTCCTCCTTTATGTGAAGGAACTCTGGGTCCTGCTGGCTGGAGTTCCATTCATGGGGAACCTCCTCTTTAATCACCAACAGCTGCTGAACATCTGCAGGCAGCACTGAAACACAAATGTGCATTATGAATAACTTTATGTACATCCATACAGATCCTCAGCAGTTTTAATAAATTCTTGCCAGCAGTGTATACTGTTTTAAATCAAAGTCTGGAACACAGAGAAATGTACATGCATATTTTCAGAACTCTGTCATCTTTGCAATCAGTTTTGGCTACCACAGTTTTATGAACATGACAAATCTGCAGCAGTAAACATCTGGAGTTCATTCTGAAAGACTAAACAGTAAACAAAATTGATCACATAACGCTACCACCAGTTACCCTACAACAGGAGATGTATGACAAGTTTATCGAGAGGCAGACAATCACACACATCAGCAGTAACGGCAGCCTCAAGCATGGGAAAATCTTCAGTTAATCTTACACAATTTAGACTTGAAGACCAGCACTAGTTGTAACTGAATGTCTGGTAAATATCCAGTGTCAAACTTATTTCATTAGTTCTCAGCTGTTTTTTTCCTGGAGAAACAGGAAACATTAAAATTGATTATTCTCACCAGGAGTTTGGTTGATACTATCCTGTGACTGAAGGGATGCAACCTCCAGTTTTTCTTCCAGTTTAGCTGGAGCTGGTGGGATGTTAAGTGACAGAGCAAAAACCTCCACATGTCTCATCAGATTTTCCTGAGGTATAAATCCTTCATCATCATCGACTGGTTTCTCTCCTGAGTGGACAGTCATGTGTTTTTAATGTGGATTTTCCGGTTAAACCCTTTACCACACAAATTACATTTGAATGGTTTCTCTCCAGTGTGGCATCTCATGTGAGTCTTCAGATCCTCTGGTCGTGAAAATCTTTTACTACAAAGGTCACAACTAAATGGTTTCTCTCCAGTGTGAACTCTTTTGTGTCTATTAAGATTATAATGGCGTGTAAATTTTTGGCCACAAACATCACAGTCATATTGTCTCACTCCTGTGTGGTCTGTCATCTGTGAATCAACATTTTGTCCCACTTTCAAACATTTCTTACTCACTGAACAGCTGGAAGAGCAGCCAAAGGTTTTTTTGTCAGTGTTAGATACCACATCAGTATTTGCACCTGACTCAGGTGCTCTGGTCTTCTTCCAGTCATTGTCATGGTCTTCAGGTGCATGTTCCTGCCAATAATCCTCATCATCATTATTACTGACTTCAGTCCTAGATGAGTCTGAAAACTTTCCATCAGTACTTGGTTGTAAATGACTATTTGGATCTGAGTTCCTGGCTGGTTCTGGTAGTCCATAGTCACCTCCATCACTTTCTGGTTTCAGTTGTTCAGTTGAGCTGCTGATCGGAGGCTCTGTCTCGCTGTTGTCTTCATTTTGGCTCTGATAAAGCTGTGAGGACTGAGGTTTCTCTTCATCATCTTCACTTTTCACAGGAACAGCAGTGATATCAAGCTCCTCCTGCCCATTAAGCTGCTCTCTCTCTCGACTGGTCCACAGTTCTTCTTGTTCCTCCTTCATGCAAAGGGGCTCTATGTCCTGTCGGTCCAGACTGGGACCCAATTCACGGGGAACTTCGTCTTTAATCACCAATAGTTGCTGGACATCTGTAGGAAACATTGAAATACATATGTAAATTATGGACAATTGTGACCTTAAATGTAGTCACGCAGATCCTCTGCAGTTGTAACCTACAGTAATATATTACAAAGAACTGACTGAACTATAGCTGAAAGCAATAAAACCATTGAAGACCAACAACATTCACTGAAGTTCTGATAAAACAAGTGTGCAGCAGTTGGTAGTAAAGTGAATGACTGAACTGCTAAGAGAACTATGAGATGTGCAGATGGTGTTCTGTGAACTCTTGCAGTGACTACAGAGTTACATTTCTAGTTAAGCCCATTGTTGACTTTGAAGAGTTGTGTCTGATGTGAGTTTTGTATGCACTATATTATGACATTCTCCAACTTGACATGTTCCTGTATGGCAACGAAGTGTGATAAGGTAATGAAGGAAAAATAACTATAATATGTAAAATGTCAGCATCTATCCATACCGGAACATATTTCTACTGACGACACATTCTTCATAAAGTCTGGTTATTCTTACCAGGGGTTTGGTTGATAACATCATTCTGTGGCTGATGGGAGCCCAGAAGTTTGGTCTCCAGTTTTTCATCCACCTTAACTCGAGTTAGTGGGATGCTAAGGGACAGGACGACAGACCCAACTTGTGTTTTCAGATTTTCCAGAGATGGAACTTTTTTCCCGCAGTCAACTGGTTTTTCTCCTGTGTGGCTGCTCACGTGTCTCTTCAGACGTTCCAGTCGTGTAAACTTATTCCCACACACATCACAACCAAATGGTTTCTCTCCTGAATGGACAAATGCGTGTCTCTCAAGATGCTCCTTTCGATTAAATCTTTTTCCACAAACACCACAATCAAATGGCTTCTCTCCAGTGTGGATTCTCATGTGAGTTTTAAAGCCTGTCTTCAACACAAATCTTTTACCACAAACACTACAGCTAAATGGTTTCTCTCCTGTGTGGACACTCTTGTGTCTTTCCAGATCCCCTGGTTGTGAAAATCTTTTACTGCAAACATCACAACCATATGGTTTCTCTCCTGTGTGGACTCTTGTGTGTCTATCAAGATTATACCGATGTGTAAATGTTTTTTTGCAAATTTTACAACTCAAGGACTTCTCTCCAGTGTGAAGCTTCATGTGTGTGTTTAGATAATACTGATGCTTAAATTTTTTACCACAAACATTGCAACCAAAGGATTTCTCTCCTGTGTGGACTCTTGTGTGTCTATCAAGATTAGACTGATATCTAAATGTTTTTTTACAAATTTTACAACTGAAGGGTTTCTCTCCAGAGTGGGCGCTCATGTGTCTATTAAGATTATACTGATCTCGGAAACCTTTTTTACATATGTGACAACTAAACAGTTTTTCTCCTGTGTGAATTGTCGTATGTGTCTGCAGATATGTGTTTCGGGTAAATCTTTGTCCACAAACATCAAAACCAAATGGTTTCTCTCTTGTGTGAAGCTTCATGTGTATTTTTAGATTATGTTGATGCTGAAGTCTTTTACCACAAACATGACAACCAAAGGATTTATCTCCTATGTGAGCTCTCATCTGCAGATCTTTTTGTTTCATTCTAAACCATTTCTTCCAAACCAAAAAGATGGATGACCTTTTTGCTGAATGACACTGCATGTGTCTCTGTAGAGACTGCTTGTAGGTAAACTGTTTACCACACTCAGAGCAACTAAAGGGCTTTTTGTCAGTGTTACATTGCACATCACTATTTACACCTGATTCAGTTGCCCTGATCTTTTTCTTATCATTGTCGTGGTCTTCGGTTTCAGGTCCAGAATCAGACAAAGGCTCCTGCCACTCATCATCATTATTAGTGCCATCGACTTCAGTCTCAGGAGACGCTGAAGACTTTCCATCAGTATTTGGTTTTATGTGACCATTTGGATCTGGGTTCTTTGCTGGTTCTGGTCTTCCACACGCCTCTCCATCACTTCCTGTTTTCATCTGTTTTGCTGAGCTGCTCATTGGAGACTCTATCTTTCTGTTGTCAACAGTTTGACTCTGATGAAGTTGTGAGGACTGAGAAATCTCTTTATCATCTCCACTTTTAAAAGCAGTGAACTGGAATCTTGTATTGTCATTCTCCTTCTGTCCATTTAAATGCTCTCCACCCTGACTGGCCCAGAACTCCTCCTGTTCCTCCTTTATGTGGAGGAACTCTGGGTCCTGCTGTCTGGAGTTCCATTCATGGGGAACTTCCTCTTTAATCACCAACAGCTGCTGAACATCTGCAGGCAGCACTGAAACACAAATGTGCATTATGAATAACTTTATGTACATCCATACAGATCCTCAGCAGTTTTAATAAATTCTTGCCAGCAGTGTATACTGTTTTAAATCAAAGTCTGGAACACAGAGAAATGTGCATGCATGTTTTCAGAACTCTGTCATCTTTGCAATCAGTTTTGGCTACCACAGTTTTTATGAACATGACAAATCTGCAGCAGTAAACATCTGGAGTTCATTCTGAAAGACTAAACAGTAAACAAAATTGATCACATAACGCTACCACCAGTTACCCTACAACAGGAGATGTATGACAAGTTTATCGAGAGGCAGACAATCACACACATCAGCAGTAACGGCAGCCTCAAGCATGGGAAAATCTTCAGTTAATCTTACACAATTTAGACTTGAAGACCAGCACTAGTTGTAACTGAATGTCTGGTAAATATCCAGTGTCAAACTTATTTCATTAGTTCTCAGCTGTTTTTTTCCTGGAGAAACAGGAAACATTAAAATTGATTATTCTCACCAGGAGTTTGGTTGATACTATCCTGTGACTGAAGGGATGCAACCTCCAGTTTTTCTTCCAGTTTAGCTGGAGCTGGTGGGATGTTAAGTGACAGAGCAAAAACCTCCACATGTCTCATCAGATTTTCCTGAGGTATAAATCCTTCATCATCATCGACTGGTTTCTCTCCTGAGTGGACAGTCATGTGTTTTTTAATGTGGATTTTCCGGTTAAACCCTTTACCACACAAATTACATTTGAATGGTTTCTCTCCAGTGTGGCGTCTCATGTGAGTCTTCAGATCCTCTGGTCGTGAAAATCTTTTACTACAAAGGTCACAACCAAATGGTTTCTTTCCAGTGTGAACTTTTTTGTGTCTATTAAGATTATAATGGCGTGTAAATTTTTGGCCACAAACATCACAGTCATATTGTCTCACTCCTGTGTAGTCTGTCATCTGTGAATCAACATTTTGTCCCATTTTCAAACATTTCTGACTAACTGAACAGCTGGAAGAGCAGCCAAAGGTTTTTTTGTCAGTGTTAGATAACACATCAGTATTTGCAACTGACTCAGGTGCTCTGGTCTTCTTCCAGTCATTGTCATGGTCTTCAGGTGCATGTTCCTGCCAATAATCCTCATCATCATTATTACTGACTTCAGTCCTAGATGAGTCTGAAAACTTTCCATCAGTACTTGGTTGTAAATGACTATTTGGATCTGAGTTCCTGGCTGGTTCTGGTAGTCCATAGTCACCTCCATCACTTTCTGGTTTCAGTTGTTCAGTTGAGCTGCTGATCGGAGGCTCTGTCTCGCTGTTGTCTTCATTTTGGCTCTGATAAAGCTGTGAGGACTGAGGTTTCTCTTCATCATCTTCACTTTTCACAGGAACAGCAGTGATATCAAGCTCCTCCTGCCCATTAAGCTGCTCTCTCTCTCGACTGGTCCACAGTTCTTCTTGTTCCTCCTTTATGCAAAGGGGCTCTATGTCCTGTCGGTCCAGACTGGGACCCAATCCATGGGGAACTTCGTCTTTAATCACCAATAGTTGCTGGACATCTGTAGGAAACATTGAAATACATATGTAAATTATGGACAATTGTGACCTTAAATGTAGTCACGCAGACCCTCTGCAGTTGTAACCTACAGTAATATATTACAAAGAACTGACTGAACTATAGCTGAAAGCAATAAAACCATTGAAGACCAACAACATTCACTGAAGTTCTGATAAAACAAGTGTCCAGCAGTTGATAGTAAAGTGAATGACTGAACTGCTAAGAGAACTATGAGATGTGCAGATGGTGTTCTGTGAACTCTTGCAGTGACTACAGAATTACATTTCTAGTTAAGCCCATTGTTGACTTTGAAGAGTTTTGTCTGATGTGACTTGTGTATGCACTATATTATGACATTCTCCAACTTGACATGTTCCTGTATGGCAACAAAGTGTGATATGGTAATGAAGGAAAAATAACTATAATATGTAAAATATCAGCATCTATCCATACCGGAACATATTTCTACTGACGACACATTCTTCATAAAGTCTGGTTATTCTTACCAGGGGTTTGGTTGATAACATCATTCTGTGGCTGATGGGAGTCCAGAAGTAAGGTCTCCAGTTTTTCATCCACCTTAACTCGAGTTAGTGGGATGCTAAGGGACAGGACGACAGACCCAACTTGTGTTTTCAGATTTTCCAGAGATGGAACTTTTCTACCACAATCAAATGGCTCCTCTCCTGTGTGGCTGCTCATGTGTCTCTTCAGACTTTCCAGTCGTGCAAACCTATTCCCACACACATCACAGCTAAATGGTTTCTCTCCTGTGTGGACACGCTTATGTCTTTCCAAATCCCCTGGTTGTGAAAATTTTTTACTGCAAACATCACAACCAAATGGTTTCTCTCCTGTGTGAACTCTTTTGTGTCTATTAAGATTATAATGGCATGTTAATTTTTGGCCACAAACATCACAGTCATACTGTCTCACTCCTGTGTGGTCTGTCATCTGTGAATCAACACTTTGTCCCACTTTCAAGCATTTCTTACTAACTGAACAGCTGGAAGAGCAGCCAAAGGTTGTTTTGTCAGTGTTAGATACCACATCAGTATTTGCACCTGACTCAGGTGCTCTGGTCTTCTTCCAGTCATTGTCATGGTCTTCAGGCACAGGTTCCTGCCAATAATCCTCATCATCATCATTATTACTGACTTCAGTCCTAGATGAGTCTGAAAACTTTCCATCAGTACTTGGTTGTAAATGACTATTTGGATCTGAGTTCCTGGCTGGTTCTGGTAGTCCATAGTCACCTCCATCACTTTCTGGTTTCAGTTGTTCAGTTGAGCTGCTGATCGGAGGCTCTGTCTCGCTGTTGTCTTCATTTTGGCTCTGATAAAGCTGTGAGGACTGAGGTTTCTCTTCATCATCTTCACTTTTCACAGGAACAGCAGTGATATCAAGCTCCTCCTGCCCATTAAGCTGCTCTCTCTCTCGACTGGTCCACAGTTCTTCTTGTTCCTCCTTTATGCAAAGGTTCTCTATGTCCTGTCGGTCCAGACTGGGACCCAATTCATGGGGAACTTCGTCTTTAATCACCAATAATTGCTGGACATCTGTAGGAAACATTGAAATACATATGTAAATTATGGACAATTGTGACCTTAAATGTAGTCACACAGATCTTCTGCGGTTGTAACCTACAGTAATATATTACAAAGAACTGACTGAACTATAGCTGAAAGCAATAAAATCATTGAAGACCAACAACATTCACTGAAGTTCTGGTAAAACAAGTGTGCAGCAGTTGGTAGTAAAGTGAATGACTGAACTGCTAAGAGAACTATGAGATGTGCAGATGGTGTTCTGTGAACTCTTGCAGTGACTACAGAGTTACATTTCTAGTTAAGCCCATTGTTGACTTTGAAGAGTTGTGTCTGATGTGACTTGTGTATGCACTATATTATGACATTCTCCAACTTGACATGTTCCTGTATGGCAACGAAGTGTGATAAGGTAATGAAGGAAAAATAACTATAATATGTAAAATATCAGCATCTATCCATACCTGAACATATTTCTACTGATGACACATTCTTCATAAAGTCTGGATATTCTTACCAGGGGTTTGGTTGATAGCATCATTCTGTGGCTGATGGGAGCCCAGAAGTTTGGTCTCCAGTTTTTCATCCACTTTAACTCGAGTTAGTGGGATGCTAAGGGACAGGATGACAGACCCCACTTGTGTTTTCAGATTTTCCAGAGATGGAACTTTTTTCCCGCAGTCAACTGGTTTCTCTCCTGAGTGGCTGCTCATGTGTCTCTTCAGACTTTCCAGTCGTGCAAACTTATTCCCACACACATCACAGCTAAATGGTTTCTCTCCTGTGTGGACACTCTTATGTCTTTCCAGATCCCCTGGTTGTGAAAATCTTTTACTGCAAACATCACAACCAAATGGTTTCTCTCCAGTGTGAACTCTTTTGTGTCTATTAAGATTATAATGGCGTGTAAATTTTTGGCCACAAACATCACAGTCATATTGTCTCACTGCTGTGTGGTCTGTCATCTGTGAACCAACATTTTGTCCCACTTTCAAGCATTTCTTACTAACTGAACAGCTGGAAGAGCAGCCAAAGGTTGTTTTGTCAGTGTTAGATACCACATCAGTATTTGCACCTGACTCAGGTGTTCTGGTCTTCTTCCAGTCATTGTCATGGTCTTCAGGCACAGGTTCCTGCCAATAATCCTCATCATCATCATTATTACTGACTTCAGTCCTAGATGAGTCTGAAAACTTTTCATCAGTACTTGGTTGTAAATGACTATTTGGATCTGAGTTCCTGGCTGGTTCTGGTAGTCCATAGTCACCTCCATCATTTTCTGTTTTCAATTGTTCAGTTGAGCTGCTGATCGGAGGCTCTGTCTCGCTGTTGTCTTCATTTTGGCTCTGATAAAGCTGTGAGGACTGAGGTTTCTCTTCATCATCTTCACTTTTCACAGAAACAGCAGTGATATCAAGCTCCTCCTGCCCATTAAGCTGCTCTCTCTCTCGACTGGTCCACAGTTCTTCTTGTTCCTCCTTTATGCAAAGGGGCTCTATGTCCTGTCGGTCCAGACTGGGACCCAATTCATGCGGAACTTCGTCTTTAATCACCAGTAGTTGCTGGACATCTGTAGGAAACATTGAAATACATATGTAAATTATGGACAATTGTGACCTTAAATGTAGTCACACAGATCCTCTGCAGTTGTAACATACAGTAATATACAGTGGGTACTGAAAGTATTCAGACCCCTTGAAATTTTTCACTCTGTGTCATTGCAGCCATTTGCCAAAATCAAAAAAGTTCATTTTATTTCTTATTAATGTACACTCAGCACCACATCTTGACAGAAAAAAAAACAGAAATGTAGAATTTTTTGTAAATTTATTAAAAAAGAAAAACTGAAATATCACATGGTCATAAGTATTCAGACCCTTTGCAGCGATATTCATATTTAACTCACATGCTGTCCATTTCTTCTGATCCTCCTCCAGATGGTTCTGCTTCTTTATTGGAGTCCAGCTGTGTTTAATTAAACTGACTGGACTTGATTAGGAAAGGCACACACCTGTCTATATAAGACCTTGCAGCTCACAGTGCATGTCAGAGCAAATGAGAATCATGAGGTCGAAGGAACTGCCCAAGGAGCTCAGAGACAGAATTGTGGCTAGGCACAGATCTGGCCGAGGTTACAAAAGAATTTCTGCAGCACTCAAGGTTCCTCAGAGCACAGTGGCCTCCATAATCCTCAAATGGAAGAAGTTTGGGACGACCACAACTCTTCCTAGATCTGGCCGTCCAGCCAAACTGAGCAATGGTGGGAGAAGAGCCTTGGTGAGAGAGGTAAAGAAGAACCCAAAGATCACTGTGGCTGAGCTCCAGAGATGCAGACGGGAGATAGGAGAAAGTTCCACAAAGTCAACTATCACTGCAGCCCTCCACCAGTTGGGGCTTTATGGCAGTGGCCCAATGGAAGCCTCAGTGCAAAACACATGAAAGCCCGTATAGAGTTTGCCAAAAAACACATGAAAGACTCCCAGATTGTGAGAAATAAGATTCTCTGGTCTGATGAGACCAAGATTGAACTTTTTGGTGTTAATTCTAAGCGCTATGTGTGGAGAAAACCAGGCACTGGTCATCACCTGCCCAATACAATCCCTACAGTAAAACATGGTGGAGGGAGCATCATGTTGTGGGGGTGTTTTTCAGCTGCAGGGACAGGACGACTGGTTGCAATTGAAGGAAGGATGAATGCGGCCAAGTACAGAGATATCCTGGAGGAAAACCTTTTCCAGAGTTCTCAGGACCTCAGACTGAGCCAAAGGTTCACCTTTCAACAGGACAATGACCCTAAGCACACAGCTAAAATAACAGAGGAGTGGCTTCAGAACAACTTTGTGAGCGTTCTTGGCTGGCCCAGCCAGGGCCCTGACCTAAACCCAATTGAGCATCTCTGGAGAGACCTCAAAATGGCTGTCCACCAACATTCACCATCCAACCTGACAGAACTGGAGAGGATCTGCAAGGAAGAATGGCAGAGGATCCCCAAATCCAGGTGTGAAAAACTTGTTGCGTCATTCCCAAGAAGACTCATGGCTGTACTAGCTGAAAAGGGTGCTTCTACTCAATACTGAGCACAGGGTCTGAATACTTATGACCATGTGATATTTCAGTTTTTCTTTTTTAATAAATTTGCAAAGAATTTCTACATTTCAGTTTTTTTCTGTCAAGATGGGGTGCTGAGTATACAATAATGAGAAATAAAATGAACTTTTTTGATTTTGGTAAATGGCTGCAATGACACAGAGAGTGAAAAATTTCAAGGGGTCTGAATACTTTCCGTACCCACTGTATTACAAAGAACTGACTGAACTATAGCTGAAAGCAATAAAATCATTGAAGACCAACAACATTCACTGAAGTTCTGATAAAACAAGTGTGCAGCAGTTGGTAGTAAAGTGAATGACTGAACTGCTAAGAGAACTATGAGATGTGCAGATGGTGTTCTGTGAACTCTTGCAGTGACTACAGAGTTACATTTCTAGTTAAGCCCATTGTTGACTTTGAAGAGTTGTGTCTGATGTGACTTGTGTATGCACTATATTATGACATTCTCCAACTTGACATGTTCCTGTATGGCAACAAAGTGTGATATGGTAATGAAGGAAAAATAACTATAATATGTAAAATATCAGCGTCTATCCATACCGGAACATATTTCTACTGACGACACATTCTTCATAAAGTCTGGTTATTCTTACCAGGGGTTTGGTTGATAACATCATTCTGTGGCTGATGGGAGCCCAGAAGTTTGGTCTCCAGTTTTTCATCCACCTTAACTCGAGTTAGTGGGATGCTAAGGGACAGGACGACAGACCCCACTTGTGTTTTCTGATTTTCCTGAGATGGAACTTTTTTCCCGCAATCAACTGGTTTCTCTCCTGTGTGGCTGCTCATGTGTCTCTTCAGACTTTCCAGTCGTGTAAACTTATTCCCACACACATCACAGCCAAATGGTTTCTCTCCTGAATGGACAAACATGTGTCTCTCAAGATGCGCCTTTCGATTAAATCTTTGTCCACAAACGTCACAGCCAAATGGTCTCTCCTCTGCATGGACTTTCATATGTTTCTTAAGATGTATCTTCTGATTAAATCTTTTTCCACAAACACCACAATCAAACGGCTTCTCTCCAGTGTGGATTCTCATGTGAGTTTTAAAGCTTGTCTTCCCCATAAATCTTTTACCACAAACACTACAATTAAATGGTTTCTCTCCTGTGTGGACTCTTGTATGTGTCTTGAAATGTACCTTCTGACTAAATCTTTTACCACAAACATTGCAAGTGAATGGCTTTTCTCCAGTGTGCATTCTCATGTGAGTCTTAAAACTTGTCTCCCACATAAATGTTTTACCACAAGTCGTACATTCGAAAGGTTTTTCTCCTGTGTGGACTCTTGTGTGTATCTTTAGATCCACTTCCCGTGGAAATCTTTTACCACAAGCATCACAACCAAATGAATCCTCTTCTGTGTGGACTCTCATGTGAGTCTCATAATACACTTTCCACATAAATCTTTTACCACAAACATCACAGCCGAATGGTTTCTCTCCTGTGTGAACTCTCATGTGTCTCTTAATATGGATTTTCTGGTTGAATCTTTTACCACAAACATCACAGCCAAATGGTTTTTCTCCTGTGTGGATTCGAGTGTGAGTCTTCAGCTCCTCTGGCCGTGAAAATTTTTTACTACAAACGTCACAACTAAATGGTTTCTCTCCTGTGTGGACTTTTTTGTGTCGATTAAGGTTACATTGACGAGTAAAGCTTTTACCACAAACATCACAAACAAATGGTCTTTCTCCTTTCTGTGCACTCGTCTGTGATTCTACATTTTGCTTCATTCTACAGGTTTTCTCATTAGCTGAATGTCTGGAAGACTTTTCTCCTGAATGAGCTACCATGTGTCTCTGAAGAGAACGCTTGTGAAGAAATTGTTTGTCACACTCGGAGCAGCTAAAGAGTTTTTTGTCAGTCTCACATCCTGCATTACTATTTACACCTGATTCAGGTGATCTGGTTTCCTTCCAATCACTGTCACTGTCTTCAGTGTCAGATTCAGAATCTGACAAAGGTTCCTGCCACTCGTCGTCCTGCAGCTCCTCCTTATCATCATCGTCATCATTAATGACACTACTCTCAGAAGAGTCTGAAGATTTTCCATTAGTATTTAGTTGTGAATTATTGTTTGGATCTCGGTTTTCGGCTGGTTTTGGTTTTCCACACCCCTCTCCATCACGTTCCGTTATCATCTGTGTAGCTGAGCTGCTTATTGCCTCATTGATGTCTTCATATTGGCTCTGATGAAGTGGTGAGGACTGGGGTTTCTCTTCATCATTTTCACTCTTCACAACAACAGCAGTGAATGTTAACCTGTTGATATCAGTGTCTTTCTGCCCATTAAGCTGCTCTCCCTCCTGACTGGCCCAGAGTTCCTCCTGTTCCTCCTTTATGTGGAGGGTATCTAGGTCCTCCTGGTTTGGACTGGAGCTCCATTCATCAGGAACCTCTTCTTTAATTACCAACAGCTGTTGGACATCTGGAGGAGACACTGAAACACACATAGACAACTGTGACTTTATGTGTATCCATACAAATCTTCAGGAGTTGTAGTTTTATTTAAAATACTATTTAATCGTTGGTGGCCCAGCACTTATAAAACTAGCTAATAAAGGAAACAAAACAACAACTATGGGGTGGTAATATCTGGCAAGGTTATGATTCAGTTTCTATTAGATTCTCAAATGAAAACAGCATTTTGATGTGCTAAAACCAGGGTAAACATATTATCCAAAAATCATGTGGTAAAAAGGCAGCCAACGTAGAGACTGGCTTGATTTATAATAGATGACTTGTCTGTATTTCCAGCTCTTACAGCAAAAATAATTTCCATCAATAACATCTACTGTAAGCACACATTTAGATTTGTTCAGTTTTTGATCACGTTTTTATTTTTCCATTATTGGTTAAATTCATCATTTTATAAAGTGCATACAAATGAGTCTGAATACTATCTGAAACATCTGTCAGTACTCAGAAATTTATATACCAGTGTTGGAAAAAATTACCATCAGATCAGGTGATTTTGGCTCCTCTAGGAGGGTAAAGAAATCAACAGGAGCTTGTGCAATGTTGGATTGGTGTCTGTTCGACTGCAAGGATTGCATCTTCTATAATGAAGATTATTCACCAACTTGTTAAAATCACATTTCACAGTATTGCGGCTTCCCCTTACTAAGCCTCGTAGAGTGTGAGGTCAGGTCCTGGGTTTGTTTGTTTTATTTCATTCGTTTGTAAAATTTTTTTTTTTTAAATGTTTCATGTAAATACAACAGTCACCAAACACGAATGAAAGGCAGCAGAAAGAAGACAAGTCTTATTATGTCTGCCCCTTTATCCCCAGAAATCAATTACAAAAAAGTTAACTTAAAAACAACAACAAAGAAACATGAATATATATATGCACGCATATACATACATGTACACACACATACACATATATACACCCACACATACCTATAATACAATAAAATAAAATAGCTGCTGGCCAACACAGACAGTGCCATACCATTTAGTTCTCCAGTTACAATTAAATTAGTACTTTTCACAACAACAACAAAAATGACAATCAAATGTAACTAATATATTTCATTATATTTCTTTACCATACTGTAATAAACAATACAGTGGTCTCTTATGGCATTTTTTAAAACTATTTCAGTTGTGAAAGTTCCTAAAATATTTTTTTAATAATGAAGTATTGCTTACAGTTCTCACGTCAGCTTGATAACGTGGATAAATGTTAATGCTGACAACGGGAACAAATGGTTTGTTGACTTTTTAACAGGCACGGACGCAGCCCCCTATAATCTCCACCTACCATTATAACGGAGAAGGGTACGTCTACAGACACATACTATTGTTATAACGGCAGCTTCACGCACCAGTTAATCTGACACCAGCTCAACTGTACACCGGAGCCAATTTAAACTGAACGTCTGTTAAATATCCAGCTTTAATCGGATCCCAGCAGCAGATTCCAGCTAGTTACTTTAACATCTAAATCTTCTCACCAGCGGTTTGCTTCAGAACGACGTCCTGCGGCTGATGGAGGCGTTTCTTCTGCACTTTTTCCTCCAAACACACATTTCCAGTCCGCTGCTGCTGAACATATTCGTTCATGTTGTTCCTTTTTTACTCTTTAACGGAATCGATCACCTCCAATGTCCGTAAAACAGCAGCAGGTTAGATTTCTGTCCGTCTCTATCAATGGATGTAAAACAGCAGCTGGGACAGTTTTTCCCCTTTTTCCTTCTTCTTCTTCTTCTTATACATTTCCGACAGGCTGGATGCCTTGCGGCACATTGCTGCCTCTCACAGGTCAGGGTGAGAATGCAGAATTCAGACCATTCCTACTTCCAAAGATGTAATTCTGTGGAGTTAACAAAATGAAGGACTGCGTTCACCGTCCTCGCCTGGTTCTCTCTGGGATTAAGGAGACTCCTCGTTGTAATTGATTCCTTTCCCTCGTGTGACAACTTGGCATATAACAGGACAGTTTTTGATCAGGCGTCTACACGGACACCTTCAGGCTTCTCTCAGAGCTGCAGGTCCTCAGAGAGGCCGCTTGATGGCAGTAAAAATGCTAAAATAAAACAAACTGTTGATTCTTCACAAGTAAAATGTACACATCACAGCAAGTAGAAAAAATGGATAAAAGTAAAATAATTAAATAAATAAAAGAATGAATATACAAATAAATAAAATAAAAGAATAAATAAATAAATCGTAAAATAAATAAATAAATACATTAAATCAATTAAAGCATAATATATGAATAAATAGTAAAATAAATAAATAAAGAATGTATGTATGTATGTATGAATAAATAATTTAATTACTCAATCAACGAACAAACAAACAAGCAAATGAACTAATTAACTAATCAATTAATTAAATAAATGTTAACAGGCAATAAATATAAAATTAGGTCAAAATTGTTGTTTTCTTTAAATAGTAAAGATAATAATAATAAAAATATGTACATCAAGTAATCCTGAATCCACCAGAATCAAAGCACCCCTCCAATATGTTTATTATTGCTTCTATTTTTACACAGTTCTAAGACTTTTCAATATTTTTTATTGTAAATAACAGAAGTTTTGCACAATAGTTTCCTTATTTTTCTTAAATGCTATCTATCTATCTATCTATCTATCTATCTATCTATCTATAGCAATTTTTTAGACTTAATTCACTGTTTTACAAATCATTCAGAGGACCTATTATTTGTCCATTTCAAAGGAAAAACAGACAAATGTTAGAATGAACTACAAATAAACATTTAATTTCCTAGGAGCACCGTGCCGAATTCAACAGACAGCAAACACATTACATATAAGAAACTCTAAATAAACCTCACAAAAAGAACATAAGCTATGACTAATTGAATATATGTTTAGATATGTTTCTATATATTTAGTAAATCTAATAAATACATTTGCTGATAGACATAGAGATCTTTCTGAAAACTATTTACATTAAAGATAATCTACCTTGGTTTCACACAATATGTACGATACACCCTGTGTATGATAGCATGTGCTAGTTCCGGTTGAAAAACTCCGGGTGCTACAGTTACTTCCGGTCCCGCTTACACCGCTGTCAAAATGGAAGAAGCCAGCAGTACACTTTACTTTTCCAGATGCCTAGGCAATTTGCCTAAAATTTCTGTTGACGATGTTTATCGTCTCGTTGATGATTTTTCGTCAGCTCTTCAAAGCAAACGGGAAAAGGGATTCAAATTTTATATATCCCAGTACATATATAACTTTGAAGGTAAGTGGCATCGTATCCTGCATAACTAGCGCTAGCTTAACTGTAGGGCTTGCCAAACATGTACCCTATCATTTTATTTTCTAGTATTTATACATTACTATTTTTTTGCTTAGTTAGCTACTAGAATCCACTTTACACATTAGTCTTTGCTACTTAGTCGAGTTCAGCAAGACATTTTATATTTGTAGTTTTGTTTGAACAAAATGACAAATGCTTGGATTTCCTCTATATTTGATTAGGTGTCAAAACGGAATAACAAATGATTGAAGAGTTCATGGATTGTTGTTATAGTTTATCAGATATTTTCTGTTTGATCAGTGACTATGCACTAATATTCCCGATCCTCAGCTCAGTGTGAAACATTTTTTTCGTCTAATTTTGGCAATCCACTGAGCCTGCAAATGCCGGTCTTTTGGAAAACGGTGAAGGCTTATAGAACTGTTATAAACACCAGAAGCCGAACATAATGGTACACTACAGTACCTCCCCTATCGACCTTGAACATGCTGAAATCTGATTTTTTGTTTTGCCGAGAAAACAGTGTTTTTCTTTTTTGATTCCATGTTATCCATGGTGCGAAATAGCCTCCGGAAGGACCTGTAAGCCCTCCCGGTCAGAACCCGGAAGTTAGCATTTTGACGTGCACAGGGTCTATTGTACCTTAAAAGTTCTGTAGAATGACACGTTACATGATGATGTTGCCCCTGAAAGGTTTTAAATAAAAATAATAATAAAAAAGTTTCAATTTATATCATTACACTAAACTGCTTTAATGACAACGATGTGATAAAACACAGTTCATGTTTCTGTAAATTCTTAGGATAATAAAATGATATATTTCAATCTGGTGCAACATGAACACATTCTGTACGTTATCAATAATTTGTCAATTTAAAAATGTCTGAACAACATTAATTTCTCTACATGTACTAGAATCTGTGCAATATACACCACCTGACTGGTGGTGTATATTGCACGTTTGGTCATACCTTCTCGTTCATTTTTTAAAATTTATTTTATACATTGTAGATTAATACTGAAGCAATCAAAACTACAAAAGAATACATATGGGATTATATTGTATTATGTAGACTGCTTTTTGACATTTTATTTCTGCTTTTGTTATGAGCCCTTTGTTTTATTCTTTCCCATAACCCCCTGTATTGTTTTTTATATTGTAACATTTTTCTGTTGTCAATAAAGTTCGTTTTAAAAAGGGATACTAAAGGTGTCCGTGCAGGTGCCTGTTTATAACCAATCATACACAGTAATAATTCTGTCATAAAAACAAATCGGTCTCCCTGTTCGAGTCTCCATCAGCTCCAATAAAACGTTTATCGATCAGCTCTGACAGACATGTGACGTGCGGAGACCGGCCGTGACGCGTTCTGCGCAGGCGCGGCTCCTCCGTCCGAGCCTCCGGTTAGTTTCAAAGAAGAGCAGCAGAGCGACACCATGAACCAAGTGGATTCTGTCCAACAGCAGCGGACTGGAAGTGTGTGTTTGGAGGAAAAAGTCCAGAGTAAACGCCTCCATCAGCCGCAGGACGTCGTTCTGAAGCAAACCGCCGGTAAGAAGATTGAACAGCTGATGTGGAGGAAACTGCTAACTGCTAGCTGCTGGGAGGGAGGGAGGCTGTCATGTTTTTTCTGTGGTTGATAAATGCCAAAAAAAGGTTCTCTGTTATTACTGAATAGCTTTGTGTTGACATAATTAAAAAGACTGAACTAATGTGCCTCACCACAGAAGCCGGGCGGTTTACGATGCGCACATACGAATTTATTTTGGAAATTGAAGAAACGTTTACAAACCTCACAGCAGATGGATAATAACAATAAACACAATCTGGCATACAAGGCACATTATATAAGAAAGAATGAAGATCAGATTTTCTCCTACAATAATAATAATAATAATAATAATGATAATAATAAGCAGAAGAAGAAGAAAATACATGAAAATAAGAAGTCACTAAATAAGTAAATAGATTTTATCTTTCACTTTTTTCCACTTACCGGACCATTTCCACTACTGTCATCTCAATAAGCTGTCCCTAAATTGCACTACCACCAGTGTACATAGGTTGATTTTTATATATTTTTACTTTATTTTATTTATATTGTATTTACACAAATATTCTTTTTTTATGTTTCAATCTTTTGCTAGTTTTCCAGAAAATGTGCTGGAAACTGCCGAGAATACACAAAGTCACTGTATAAATATAATGTGCATGTGTGCTTCTGTGTTCTGTGCAGATGTCCAGCAGCTGTTGGTGATTAAAGAAGAAATTCCTGATGAATGGAGCCCTGATTTGGACCAACAGAACCCAGAGACCCTCCACATAAAGGAGGAACAGGAGGAACTGTGGACCAGCCAGGAGGAGACTGATAGGTTAACATTCACCGCTGTTCCTGTGAAGAGTGAAGATGATGAGGAGAAACCTCAGTCCTCACAGCTTCATCACATCCAATATCAGGCAGAATCTCCAACTAGCAATTCAGCTCAGCCAATAAAAAGAGAAAGTGATGGAGAGAACTGTGCAGGACCAGAACCAGATGAAAAACCTGACACAAACAGTCATATACAACCAAATACTGATGGAAAATCTACAGACTCTTCAGAGATTATTGATAATGATGATGAGGAAGAGGAGCTGGAGGATGATGATTGGCAGGAACCTTTGTCATATTTTGGACCTGAAACTGAAGATGGTGACATTGGGGCATTTCGGTCAGGTTTGAATGCCGAAGTGGGATCTAACATTGACAAAAAACCCTTTAGCTGCTGTGAGTGTGGTAAACAATTCCTCCACAAGCGTTCTCTTTGGAGACACATGAAATATCGTTCGGGAAAAACCTTGTCTGGCTGTTCAGTTTATAAGAAATGTTTGGAAGAGAGGCAAAATGCTGATTCATACATCAGAGATCACACAGGAAAGAAACTTTATGAGTGTGATTTCTGTGGACAACGATTTACACGGCAATATAATCTGAACAGACACAAAAGAGTCCACACGGGAGAGAAACCATTTTTTTGTCAAGTTTGTAGTAAAACATTTTCGCGACCGGAGGATCTGAAGCCTCATATGCGAGCCCACACAGGAGAGAAACCATTCAAATGTACCGTTTGTGACAAAGGATTTAGCCACAAATTCCACATGAAGAGACACATGAGCGTCCACTCAGGAGAGAAAACAGTTGATGGTAGTGAAAAATTTACATCTGAGGAAAGTCTGGAGAGACACGTGGATGTTATTGCTCTGTCACTTGACTCCCCTCCAGCTACAGCTAAGCCAGAAGAAAATCTGGAGACTGAATGCCCTAGTTCCCTTCAGTCAGAGGATAGTATCAATCAAACAGCTGGTAAGAATAATCATTTTTAATGTGGACTGAAAACAGCTATCTAAAACTAGTGCTCTATGGTTTTAGATTGTTAAAAGGATTGCTTTCAAGTGATAATCAGAAGCTTGCCAAACGTGTCTACCTCTCACAAACTGCTTAGTAATCATTTTCAAATGTTTCACTAATTTCCTCGTAAAGGGCCACCCACTTGTTGAGTAATATTTGAACTAATATTAGAAATGCTGAAATCTGTGTCTGTCATGTACATGTGTGTTTCAGTGTTGCCTGCAGATGTCCAGCAGCTGTTGGTGGTTAAAGAGGAAGTTTTCCATGAGTGTGGCCCCAGTCTGGACCAGGAGGACCCAGATACCCTCCACATAAAGGAGGAACAGGATGAACTGTGGACCAGTCAAGAGGGAGAGCAGCTTAATGGGCAGGAGGAGACTGATATCTCTGGGGTCCCATTCACTGCTGTACGTGTGAAGAGTGAAGATGATAATGATGATGAGAAACCTCAGTCCTCACAGCTTCATCAGAGCCAATGTGAAAACAACAAAGAGAAAGAGCCTCCAACTAGCAGCTCAGCTAAACTGATGAAAACAGAAAGTTATGGAGAGGACTGTAGAGGACCAGAACCAACCAGGAGCACAGAACCAAACACTGATGAAAAGGACTCTTCTGAGACTGAAGTCAGTGATGATGATGACGACGACGACGACGACGACGACAAAAATGGTGATGAGGATGATGCGCAGGAACTTTTATCAGATTTTGGACTTGCAACTGAGGACAATGAAAATAGTGACTGGACACCTGAGACTGGTGCAAATACTTTGAAGTCTCTTAAAAACAAGCGGTCTCTTGAGAGACATGGGCCATGTTTAGTTAAGAAGAAATGTTTCCTAGTAAAGCAAAACATAGATTCATTGATGAAAAACCACACAGGAGAGAATTCTTTTGACTGTGATGTTTTTGTAAAACAAATTAGATGCCAGTATAGTTTTAAATCACACATCAGAAATCATACAGCCAAGAAACAGTTTGTTTGTGGTATTTGTAGTGAAACCTTTACACAACAGAAAAACCTGAAGCGACACATAAGAGTTCACACAGGCGAGAAACCATACAGTTGTCATGTTTGTGCTAAAAGATTTACACAACAAGGGGTTCTGACGAGACATTTGAGAGTCCATTCAGGAGAGAAGCCATTTGGTTGTGATTTTTGTGGGAAAAGATTTACTCAGCAGGGGGTTGTGAAGAGACATATGAGGGTCCACACTGGAGAGAAACCATACAGTTGTGATCTGTGTGGGAAAAATTTTGTGCATCACCATGATCTCAAGATACACATCAGAGCTCACTCAGGAGAGAAACAGTTCAATTGTGGTGTTTGTGGAACAAAATTTACTCAACATGGAAGTTTGAAGAGACACATGAGAATCCACACAGGAGAGAAACCATTTGTTTGTAATATTTGTGGTAAAACATTTACACAACAAGGGAGTTTGAATAGACACTTACGAAATCACACAGGGGCAGAAGCTGTGCATGTGACCACAGCTTGATCATTCGAGAATGAATCTGTCACTGAAGTCAGAATTTTATGAAAAATTGAAAGGAATTTGTCTCTTTATTGTTTGTCAGTTAATGACTTTGTATATCATAATTGAATACCTGTTGCCGTGCAATATGTCCTGTAATGAAAAATAAATAATACTTATATTACAACCTTCAAAGAAGAATTGCACAGTTCTGTACAAGCACCAAACCAAAAAAGCTCGTTTATTCATGTTGAATCATATATGTGTACATGCTGCATTTTTACATTACAATGGGAAAAGTTAATGTTTGTTTCTTTGTTTTGTGTTCACTTGCCAGATGTTAGCAGGGCCCACTTTCCACCCACTATGTGGTGGACTATGTGTTGACATTTGAAATGCATCTTGAAACCATGAAGACACCTGTCTTATCAATTCAATTAATTTGTGACTTCTGTCTTCTTTCTCTCCCTCTTGCCCTCTGTTATCTCACAGCACTGAGATTTCTCAAAGAAATGTAAAGTAGGCTACTTTACAAATGAAACGCATTATTATTATTATTGCTACTACTACTACTACTACTACTATTATTATTACTACTAGGCTACTAGTACTACTACTATTATTATTACTATTACTACTAGGCTACAACTACTACTGTACTACTACTATTATTGTTACTATTACTACTTCAATCCGCCCCTGGATGTTAGGGGAAAGACGCTTATAGTACATTTCTGCACCCCCTGGTGGATGTTTACGTACACATACAGGACTGGTTTTGGGGATGAGCTGCTGACCAACAGACACAGACAGTTGAAGTAAGTTATTGTAAATGGGTATGACTATATGTTTTTCATCATATGGAATTGATTACTACCACCCACACTGCAAGCCAGACCAACATCTTTCCACTGTTGATGCAGTTCAGCTACCTGAACTGCAGGAGATCCAGCTGAGTGTTTGCACAAGTTCACCTGAATTAAATCCATCGACTGCTGCTGATGCATACACTGTTTAGCAGCCATGTTTCCAAAGAACTGTCAAGCAGATTTGAAGGGAACTTTCGAAATGCTGCATTAAAAAATCCAGTAACTGCTTTGGGGCTAATGAACTAGCTTGGGTAGTGACTGTTAGAAGGTGGCAATAGAGGCTATGATACACATGGAAAGGGGTGTTCAGCAGTTGTTTTCAATCTGAAAAGCTGCAATCATTCTTTCTTGTCAGTTGGTATCAGAAGCAAAAACAGAAACAGCTTATCAGTCATGTGAGTTAAACATTTACTGTGTCGCACACATTACCCGTTTTTAGAAAAGTCAAAAACGACTTCATGAAGATTGATGAGGCTTTCATTAACTGTCAACTTGGGAGATTCTATAAGCTGGTTTTATCCCAGGATGCCTCATTGTTCCACCTGTAAGGCTGGTGACTTTAAAAAAATATGTGTAATAGTGAATGAACATGTGTGAACCAAGAACTACATGTGGCTTAACAGATGGATAAATTTGGTACTCTCAAATCAAATCAAATGAAACCAGTTGAATGTATTAATTATCAATAATAAGTTAGTTTTATTATACTTTCAACCAGCCAGGCACACGAAGTGAAGGCTGGATATTGTGAACCGATTCCAACTTACAACTGGTTCCAAAATTCAGATTCCAACGAAATCTTTGGAAAATTTTGATTTTGATTCTGCTTATCGGTATAAATGTCACTTGCGCTGCTTTATAAGCAAAATATTCCAAACAGCTACTGTATATCTATCACTGTTTGCACCTTTCGTCATGTGAGTTGAATGCTTGCATGTTTCCTCCTGCGTTTGTCTTCATAAAATATTATTCTTAGTTACCCTATTGGCTTACAAACACTGCAAATTGCAGCTACACAATCATTTAAAAGAACGGGATTGTATTCTGCTATCAGTACAGTAAAGTAGCAGAAATAAACACAAAATTAAAACTTAGAAAATAGACTATCAGGAACCAGTAGTAACACTCTATTTGTCTTCACCAACACCACACATCAACTTTCAGAGACTAGTCAAAACAAACCGAGTTCTGTAATTATTAAGTGTTTGTTGATAGATAGAGGTAATGGATCCTTTCCTGAACTAAAAGTACTGCACTGAAAATGTTTCTTCAGAGGAAAGTATGTGAGTATAGTCAGAAAAATACATTGTGGTATTAACAGTAAAAGTACTCAAACTTATAATTGACTATCTTACTGTAAAAGCAGAATTTTCCTGTCCAGTAACCCTAATCATCTACCCCTCAAAAGAAGTGTGAAAATACAAAATGTTCTAGTATATATACACAATAAAAGTGAGTTAAATTGCAGATGGGGTGGCTATTTCTGTTGCATTTAGTGAGAGCTTACAATAATAAGAGTGAGGATGGGTTACACAGTATGCGGCTCTGGGAATAACTGGAGCTGAGTAGCTGCTCCACTTTTAACAGTGCTCCTCAGACAGGATATAGCAGAAACTATTCCATCAGGAAAATTGCAGATTAGTGTTCAAAGAAATGCTTGAAATTTTAATTGTTGTCTGATTAAGTACATGGCAATATTTCTTATAAAGTGTGGCAGAATGGTACCTGGTAAATGTTTCACTTTGTTTTTCTTTTAAAAAGATAAACTGAAGTAGTTTGAGGGCTTCAGGTGACATTCAAGCCATAATAGTGGTTTTTACTAAAAGATTATAAATGCTTATTTTGAAAAATTTTGATAGCACTTGTATAATACCAGTTAGCTTTACCTTAACTATTGATGTTAATTGATATTTAATTGATGCAATTTATTACTATAGCATACCATCAAGAAAAAAACTTCAGAAGACTTCCAATTACAGAAATCTGAATTCCTAGCACTCTTAACAACATTGTGTGGATCAAATTAGTTTCTATTGCAGTTTCATTGTGAGATATTAATGCATATTTGAGTTTTTGAAATGCATGTTCAAAGAAAACAAAGATGCCAATGATGTGATACAATTGAAATAATCATATTGTAGTGAAAGTCAACTAGTGCAATATGTATTGTCAAGATTTTCAGATAAGAAAAACAAAGAAGGGAGATGGTTTCTCACTTGATGCGATTTATTATTGTAATGAAATTAAATATTAGTCTTGCATTAAGTCATTAGATAACTGTCGATGAGTCTTAAAAATCGCACATGTAACACTGGCGGAGTAATCAATCACTTGCAGTGATTAACTGTGCTAGAGCATGCAAAATGTGAAGAACTGTGGAAAGGTTGCAGAACACATTGTAAGTTAGAATAACAACAATAACAATTGAACACAATAATAACAAGAATTTTCAGCTTCAGTGCATGCTGGGATGTGAGTTTCACCTACACCCAGCACACTCGATGGTGAGACCATCTATGCAGGGTGGCTGAAACGGCTGATTTAGCTGCAAATTTGATAAAGTTGTGCTTGTTTTCACACTGCAGTCAGGTACGTTTAGGACTCAGGTACCTGGTAAACCCCTGTGACTTCTGGTTTAACTGGAGCTAGAGGAATGTTAAGTGACAGAGCAGCAGCTTCTCCGTGTCCGTCCAGATTTCCCTGTGATGTAAAATTTTCACGTAAACCAAATAAGTCCACTCCTGCGTGGAGTCTCATGTGTCTCCTTAGATTTCCCTCTAGGCTAAATCTTTCACCACAAACATCACAACCAAATGGTTTCTCTCCTGTATGGATTCTTGTGTGTCTCTTCAGATCCCCTGGTTGTGAAAATCTTTTACCACAAACACCACAACCAAATGGTTTCTCTCCGGTATGGATCCTCATGTGATTCTTAAAATGTGTCTTCCCCAAAAATCTCTTACCACACACATTGCAGTTAAATGGATTCTCTCCTGTGTGAAGTTTTGTGTGTCTCTTTAGATCTCCTGGTTGTGAAAATCTTTTGCTACAAACACTACAGCCAAATGGTTTGTCTCCTGTGTGGAGTTTTGTGTGTCTATTCAGATCCCCTGGTTGTGAAAATCTTTTACTGCAAATATCACAACTATATGGTTTTTCTCCTGTATGGACTCGAATGTGTGTCTTGAGATGTGCATTTCTGTTGAATCTTTGTCCACAAATATCACAACCAAATGGTCTCTCTCCAGTGTGAATTCTGATGTGTTTCTTAAGATGTATCTTCTGGTTAAATCTTTTACCACAAAAACCGCAATCAAATGGCTTTTCTCCAGTGTGGATTCTCATGTGAGTCTTAAAGCTTGTCTTCCCCATAAATCTTTTACCACAAACACTACAATTGAATGGTTTCTCTTTCTCTCCTACATGGACACTTGTGTGTCTATTAAGGTAATACTGATTTCTGAATTTTTTTTCACAAACGTTACAACTAAACGGTTTCTCTCCTGTGTGGACACTCATATGTGTCTCAAGATATGTGTTCCGGGAAAATCTTTGGCCACAAACATCACAACCAAATGGTTTCTCTCCTGTGTGAACTGCCATGTGTGTCTTAAGATTATGCTGATACTTAAGTCTTTTACCACAAACATCACAGCCAAAGGGCTTCTCTTCTTTCTGGACTCTAATTTGTGAATCTATGTTTTCCTCCACTATAAAACAGCTGGAAGAGTTTTTCCTGAATCACATGCACTGTGTTTCTTAAGAGATCCCTTGTAGAGAAACTGTTTACCACACTCAGAGCAGTTGAAGAGTTTTTTCTCAGTGTCCCACCCCACATCGCTATTTACATCTGAGTTAGGCACTGTGGTTTCCTTCAAACTATTGTCACTGTTTTCACCATCAGGACCAGATTCCGACAAAGGTTCCTGCCAATCCCCATCCTCCTCCTCACCATCCTCATCACTGACTTCAATCTCTAAGGCGTCTGAAGCCTTTTCCTCAGTATTGGATTGTGATTGACTATTTGGCACTGGATTCCTGACTGTTTCTGGTCCTCCACAGTCCTCTCCATCACTTCCTGTTGTCATCTGTTTAGCTGAGCAGCTGGTTGGAGGCTCTGTCTCTCTGTAGTTTTCAGTTTGGCTTTGATCAAGCTGTGAGCAATGAGGTTTCTCTTCATCTTTACTTTTCACAGGAGTAGCAGTGAATGGGAAGTTAGTGATATAAGTCTCCTTCTGCCCATTAAGCATTTCTTCCTCCTGACTGGTCCACAATTCATCCTGTTCCTCCTTTATGCAGACGAGTTCTGGGTCCTGCTGGTCCAGACTGGAGTTCCATTCATGGGAAACTTCTTCTTTAATCACCAACACTCGCAGGACATCTGCAGGCAACACTGAAACACACATTACAGACAGCTCTGACTTTTTTGTATATTCAAACACTCAGTAGTATTGGTATCATTTAAAACACAACTAAAGAACTCAATGGGCTTTTCCTAGAAAGTTAACAAAAAATAAAATATAATTACAAATTAACATATTGTAAAGGGTGGTGATGTCTGGCAAGCTTGTGACTTAATTCAAATTTACTGAATGGAAATTATGCTTAAGTATGCTTAAACTGGGGATCATTGTTATGCAAAATGCTGACTGCAGGGTCTTAGAAACAAAGCAGACCATACAGGCAAGGGTATTTTCTTTGTTAACCCAGAGCACATTGTGTTGGAGAGTAACTCTCAGTCTCCTGCGAATTGACCAAGACCGGGATCCACAATCAAGCAGAAAACAGAGGCTAAGCTGACAGCAAAGAACCTGAGAGCACTGAGTGAACTAAAGCAAACCAAAAGCTAACACTAAGGGAAAGACTCAATGGAAATGCCCCAAATGTCCCGTTTAAGGAACCATGAAGTTTGATATTTAATTTTTCTATCCAAGTTTATTGTGTTGTTGTACTTACTTTGGCAATTAAAAGTTAAAAGATAATTAAGGATTTAATTAAGCTGTGGTGAGTAAGCTATTAGGAATTAGCAGGAAAGAGAATGACCAAAATGGTAAGAACGAAATGGGGAGGTCAAAAGATAGACAAAAATGTTCCGCAATGAGAGCAGTTATTGCCATCACTACACTGTTACATTTCCATTTCAGTCTGTTGTAGAGCTTAATTTTGAAGAATTCTATCTGAAACAAGGAGTTAACAGCATTTTACAACATTTTGCCATAAAAATGATTGCTTACACATGTACATCTCACACTGGGTCGTGACAGGCCACCCTGTGAATCTATGAAGCATGACAGGATATTTAACGCTGAGTTCAAAAGTGTTTTAACATCACCAGCTCACAGAAAACATCAGTGCATTCCGACATAAAAGTAGCAGCTTTTTTTCTAGGAAAGTACTCCACATTAAATTATTCTTACCAGCATTTTGGTTGATAATGGTGTGATGCTCCTGATGGGCACTAAGACACTCAGTACCCCGCTCTTCCTCTGCTTTACTTGGAGCTGGTGACATATTAAGTGACAGAGCAACAGTTCCATCATATCTCTTCAGATCTCCTTGAGATGCAAATCTTTCACCACAGTCAAACATTGTCTCTCCTAAATGTACCCTCCTGTGTCTTTTCAGGCTTTCTTTTCGTGAAAACTTTTTCCCACATACATCACAGCCAAACGGTTTCTCTCCTGTGTGGACTCTTAGGTGTTTCTTCAGATCCCCAAGTTGTGAAAATCGTTTACTACAAACACCACATCCAAATGGTTTCTCTCCCGTATGCACTCTTGAGTGTGACTTAAGGTGCGCGTTTCGTTTATATCTTTGTCCGCAAACATCACAGCCAAATGGTTTCTCTCCTGTGTGAGCTCTCATGTGCTTCTTCAGATTTTCTGGCTGTAAAAACCTTTTACTACAAACACCACAACCAAAGGGCTTCTCTCTTGTGTGGACTCTCATGTGTTTATTAAGATGGATCTTCTGGCTAAATGTTTTACAACAAACATCACAGAAAAATGGTCGCTCTCCTGTGTGGACTTTTGTGTGTCTCTCCAGATCCCCTGGTTGAGAAAATTTTTTGCTGCAAACACCACAACCGAATGGTTTCTCTCCTGTGTGGACCCTTGTGTGTCGATTAAGATTATACTGACTCCTAAATTTTTTTTCACAGACATTACAACCAAATGGTTTCTCTCCTGTGAGGACTCTCATCTGCGAGTGTATATTTAGCTTTACTCTAAAGCATTTCTTATTATTAACCAAACAGCTGGAGGAGCTTTTGCCTGAATGAAATTTCATGTGTCTTTGAAGAGACTGCTTGTAGCAAAACTGTTTATGACACTCAGAGCAGCTAAAGATTTTTTTGTCAGTGTCACATTCCACATCACTATTTACACCTAACTCAGGTACCCTGGTCTCCTCCCAACCATTGTCCCTGCCTTTGGTTTCAGGCCCAGTATTAGACAGAGGTTCCTGCCACTCATCCTCCCCTTCATCATCATCACCATCCTCATCACTGACTTCAGTCATAGAAGACTCTGAGGCCTTTTCATCAGCATTTGGTTCTAAATTAGTATTTGGATCTCGATTCCTGGTTGGTTGTGGTTCTTCACAATCCTCTTCATCACATTCTGTTTTCATCTGTTCAGCTGAGCTGCTGGTTGCAGGTTCTGCCTCTCTGTTGTCTTCCATTGGGATCTGATGAAGCTGGTCATCATCATCTTCACTCTTCACAAGAACAGTGGTGAAGGGGAACTGGGTGATATGAGTCTCCTCCTGCCCATTAACTTGCTCTTCAGCCTGACTGGTCCACAGTTCTTCCTGTTCCTCCTTTATGCCATCAACCTCCTCTTGTTCCTCCTTTATGTCGTCAACCTCATCCTGTTCCTCTTTAATGTGGAGATGCTCTGGGTCCTGCTGGTCCAGACATGGGCTCCATTCATGGGAAACCTCTTCTTTAATCACTGACACCTGCTGGACATCTACAGGGGAGACTGAAATATATGTATGCATTATAGACAACTGTGACTTTATGTGAATTCACACAAATTCTCAGTAGTTTTAACATCATTTCAGATAATACTTTTCTAGGAACCTAACAAAAATTATAAAATGAATAGGAATGAGCCAAAACTGTCAAGGTCAGAAATATTTAGCAAGTTCATGATTCAACTGTGCTTCAAGGTGCTAAAACTCGGGAACATCATTGTTATGTAAATTACTGTCAAGGCAAAGGGTTTTAGCAAGAAAAAAACAGACTATGTAAGCAAAATTATATTCTTTGCTCCACCAAACCTAACTGAAGTGACAGGAAGTGCATCAGATAAAGTTAGCAAGCTGATCTCAGTCTCCTACTGACTGAACAAGACTGGAACCCACAAATTACAAGAAGTACAGGCTGAGCTAATAGCAGAGAACATGGAAGTAGGGACTGAGCTAAAACTCTAGAATCTGATGAATCCACAGTAGTGTTGAAATGTTAGAATGTTTACACAATAGAAGCCTGTGAAATGAACAACAATTAACATCACACGTTAACTTAAAAATGTCTGCACATCATTGTCAATATCTGAGCCACTTCCACTTTGAGAAACACTCCACATTTGCACAAATCTAATTATTCTCACCAGCATTTTGGTTGATGACACCCTCCTGGGGCTGACAGACACCAGCTTGTTCATTTTCTTGATTTTCTCCAGGTTCAGATGGAGCTGGTAGGAAGTTCAGTGACAGAGGAACGGCGTCTACATGTCTCATTAGATTTCCTTGTGATGTAAAGCCATCATCACAATCAAAAACTGTCTCTCTTCCATGGACTCTCATGTGTCTTTTCAGACTTTCTTGTCGGGAGAATGTTTTGTGACATAAGTCACAACCAAATGGTTTCTCTCCTGTGTGGACTCTCATGTGTTTTTTCAGATCACCCGGCTGTGAAAATCTTTTACTACAAACACTGCAACCATATGGTTTCTCTCCAGTATGGACTCTTGCATGTGTCTTTAGATGTGCATTTCGTTTGAATCTTTGACCACAAACATCACAGCTAAATGGTTTCTCTCCTGTATGGACTATCATGTGTTTCTTTAAATCTCCTGGTTGTAAAAATCGTTTAGTACAAACACCACAACCAAATGGTTTCTCTCCTGTATGGACTCTCGTGTGTGTGTTAAGATGTGCAATTTGGCTAAATCTTTGTCCACAAACATCACAGCCAAATGGTTTCTCTCTTGTGTGGACTCCCATGTGTCTCTTCAGACTTTCCTGTACTGTAAACCTTTTCCCACATACGTCACAGCCAAATGGTTTCTCTCCTGTGTGTACTCTTAGGTGCCTCTTTAGATCCCCCGTTTGTGAAAATCTCTTATTGCAAACTTCACAACCAAATGGTCTCTCTCCTGTATGGACTCTCATGTGTTTTTTAAGATGTATTCTCTGGTTAAATCTTTTACCGCACATGTCACATCCAAATGGTTTCTCTCCTGTGTGGACTTTCACATGTCTGTCCAGATCCCCGGATTGTGAAAATCTTTTGCTACAAACATTACAACCAAATGGTTTCTCACCAGCATGGATTCTCATGTGAGTCTTAAAATATACCTTCCACATAAATCTCTTACCACAAATATCACAACCAAATGGTTTCTCTCCTGTGTGAACTCTCATGTGTCTCTTAATATGGATCTTCTGGTTAAATTTTTTACCACAAATATCACAGCCAAATGGTTTTTCTCCTGTGTGGACTCTTGTGTGTCTCTTCAGATCCGCTGGTTGTGAGAATCTTTTGCTACAAACACCACAACCAAATGGTTTCTCTCCTGTGTGGACCCTTGTGTGTCTATTAAGATTATACTGATTCCGGAATCTTTTTTCACAGACATTACAACCAAATGGTTTCTCTCCTTTGTGGACTCTCGCCTCTGAATTTTGCTTCACTTCAAAACACTGATTATTAAGTGAGCAGCTGGAAGACTGGAGAATGTGTCTCCGAAGAGAACGTTTGTGGAGAAACTGTTTACCACAGTCAGAGCAGGTAAAAGATTTTTCTCAGTGTCACATTCACTATTTACACCAGATTCAGGTGTCCTCGTCTCCTTCCAATCATTGTCACTGTCGTCAGTCTCAGGTCCAAAATCTGAAAAAGGCTCCTGCCAGTCTTCATCATCCTCCTCCTCCTCCTCAACACCATCCTCATCACTAACTCCCGTCTCAAAAGAATCTACAGGTTTTTCCTCAGTACTTGGCTGTGAATGAGTATCTGGATCAGGGTTCTGGGCTGGTTCAGGTCCTCTACAGTCCTCTCCATCAGTTTCTGCCTTCGTCTGTTTAACTGAGCTGCTGGTTGAAGGTTCTGACTCTCTGTAGTCTTCAGTTTGGCTCCGATGATGCTGTGAGGACTGACGTTTCTGTTCCTCATCACTCTTCACAGGAGCAGCAGTGAATGAAAACCTGGTGATATCAGTCCTCTCCTGCCCATTAAGCTGCTCTTCTCTTTGACTGGTCCACAGTTCCTCCTGTTCCTCCTTTATGTGGAGCAGTTCTGCATCTTGTTGGACCGACAGCAGCTGAACATCTGCAGGGGATGCTGAAACAGACATGCACATTATGGGAAACTGACTTTTTGTATATTCACAAAATGCTCTGTATGATTTGTATGTTGTTTCCGAATTATAATAAAAATAAGAAGAAGAAGAATAAACTTGATTTCTACAGCATCCTATCAAAGCTGGAGTTAGAAAGTGCTTTATAAAACATTAAAATGCACAAAGCATTAGTAGACAGCAATGAAATACTAAAAGAAGACAATAAAACATGAGTGCAGACAGAATTTACTGAAAAGGGGCTTCGGAAAACATCTGGATTAGTTGATAATTGCATAATTTACAAGTTATTTCAGAGTGGAGTGGTTGTTTGATGCCGTAGATGTGCTCACCGTGATATTGATGTGGTCACAGTATTTCACATATTGCATTAATTTCACTTGAATAACTTGAAATTTGTAAATTTATCAGGTTAAAATATAAAGATTTCAAGATCTAAACAACACCCATGAACAATGAGCATCTTCACAGCCCAGTTTATCATAAATTTAAATTTACTGAAGGTTGTGTATAACCTGATATTTGATGATATTTTCTGAATCATTATCAGCTCTGACAGTTTTTGGGCGTTTCTGTCTGCAGACTGCTGGAAAGTGTCCAGCTGGTGCAGCTTTTGTTTTGTCTGCTGCTGATCTCCAGACGAGGATCAGATCATCCCAAACATCTCCAGCTAATCTAAATCCAGCTGACCCTCTGACACCTTCTCTGCTCTAGTCTGAACATCTGTTAAATGTCCAGCTTTAGCCTCCTTTAGCCAGCTAGCAGTTAGCATTTTAACATTTAGATCTTCTTACCGGCGGTTTGCTTCAAAACGACGTCCTGCGGCTGATGGAGGCGTTTCATCTGCACTTTCTCCTCCAAACACACACTTCCAGTCGGCTGCTGTGGATCACATTCGTTCATAATGCCCAAACTGCTGCTTCTTGTTAAAAACTAACTGGAGGCTCGCTTGGGGCGAACCGCGCCTGCGCAGAAGCCACCCGATCAATCACAGCCGATCGGCCGGTCATATTGGTGCGAGGTGATCAATAGATGCATCCTCGGAGCTGACAGAAACCGTGAGATCTCTCCGTAATCCTGAAAGATTTACCGACGTGTCGTCTGGGTTTTAAACAGGCACCTGCACAGACACCTTTATTCTCCGTCACCATAGAAACCGCACTTAAAAGTTTATTTTCCTGCTTTTTTAAAATAAATACTTGACATAATCACTTCTAATCGGATTTCCCATTATTTTTATTTAATTGTTCGTATTTTTTTTAAATTTTATTTAAGGATAGTAGCTTAACTATTTAATTCTATTTTTTAAAAATAAAACAATTTTAAATAAATTATTTGTTAATTTTAAATAAATTACTATGATACATTTTAAATGAAATTAAATAAAAACAAAAGTCATGTATTTGTTTTTAGAGAAAAATTTTTATCTGTAAATTAGTCAGGTTAATCTTCAGTAATTTATAATCTTGCCCTTCATATTTACATTAGTGAGGTTAAATGTATAATACTGTGAGGTCCTAGCAATATTATTACATTAGTCAGCGTATTTATCATTAATAACACTATATCCTTACTGTATCATAATCAGGTAAAGCTGTGTTTTATATATTTTTATGTAGGGTTTTAATCCCTAAATTAAAATTTAATCCTCATGTGGATTACCAATTGCACAGTTCTTACATGATTCATATTTTTCTGCCTACTTTCAGTTTTAGTGTATACATTCTGTACATAACTATGCCTTTATATTTTATAAATATGTTTATATAGCCTGTGTGCTCATTTATTTTTATATATTCTGTATGTTTAATATGCTGCTTTCCCTCAGGACATAAAGTGCCTCCTACCTACCTAAAAACAAAATTATAATCACACCATAACTGACTGCAATACTTGAAGTTTTTAGGTTAATTCGTAACACCAGCTAGCATCTCTTAAACCATAGAAAGCACTTTGGTGCAATAGTTGTTTTTTCAAATGTTCTAAATTTTAAACAACTGTGACTTGACTTAACCCCCACTGATTCATTTATACAGTCACCAGCCACTTTATTAGGTACACCTGTTCAACTGCTTAACACAAATATCTAATCAGCCCATCATATGGCAGCAACTCCATGCATTTATTCATGTAGACATGATCAGGACAACCTGCTGAAGTTCAAACTGAGCATCAGAATGAGGAAGAATGGGGATTGAAGTGACTTTCAACATGACATGGTTGTTGGTCTGAGTGTTTTACAAACTGCTGATTTACTGGGATTTCTACTGAGACAATTCCACGTTTTAAATGAAAACTCACACTTTTATTCATGTACTAACACGAATAAAGGTAAAAAAAACAAGGGTTTTCTAATCATCAGTGAGCCTTTCAACACCATTAGCTAACACAATGTAGCATTAGAACACAGGAGTGATGGTTGATGGAAATGTTCCTCTGTACCCCTATGGAGATATTCCATTAAAAATCAGCCGTTTACAGCTAGAACAGTCATTTACCACTTTAGCAATGTCTACACTGGATGTATCACTCATTTAATGCTATCTTCATTAAAAAAAAAAAAAAAGCTTTTCTTTAAATAAAAAAAAAAAAAAAGGACATTTCTCGGTGACCCCAAACTTTTGAACGGTAGTGTACATATTGCCAGTGTTTCCTGCTTTTGTTCAGAATAAACCATTCACTTAGTTTCTTACTTAATCAAGTAAAGTTGAACAAACAGAAAAATGATTTGGATTAACATTTAATCATGAAATGGTCGTGTTGAGACCACAGAGTGTCCATTCAGACATGGGGAACATGGGAGACAAGAGGGAAACACAGCTAAACCACAGTCTTTAAAAAACAAAATCAGTGCACAGATAATCTTACAAAGATTGCATAATATAAAGTAAGGTTATAAAATTTCCCAGAAATAGTGCAACTTTACCACCACCAGGAAAAATAAAAGGAAACCTGCTCCGCTGTCGACGCCAATCTGTCTGAACGCTCCACTCTCCACGGAGCCGGACAACGTTTTTTGTCGTTTTTTTTTAAATTTAAATGATGTCTTCTGCAGTGGAAGCAGGGGTTGGAGAAATGCAAAAGAAGCAGATGTTTTCTGGATGGCTACATGTCACTGAAACTGACAGGACACACACAAACGTTTGCTTCTGCGAGCAAATGTCCAACATTGCACTTGGGAAAATGAATACAGAAAGAAATGCACATGAATGACGGCGTATGAAGCGACGCTCCAAAGTGAACCCACCGATACTCACCACACAACCGAAAACGGAGCCAGTGTTTTTTACTTTGAGGGAACGAGGCTACCTGTGTGCAAAAAGACACAAAAATAAAGACCTCCACAGGGTTTTAGAGTTTTCACATTTAAAAGGATGCCCGACAATGCAGTTCTTCAGCACTTTCTGTGTAGTGTTCTGATGTGTGGAGTGCATGTCTTGTCTCTTGAAACGCTTCACGAACCAGGCTGATAAATTATGACATCGTACATAAAGAAAACTGCAAATAAAGTGTGTTTCAGATTAGAGGAAGCTACTGCATGAACACGTGAAGGTGACTCAACCCCGACACCTCGTGCATGAATGAAAAAACCCACCGCTAGAAAGTTTCTGCACCGTGCACCCAAGAGGAAATAAATAGAATTCATTTTCAAAATCAAGTGTCAGCTTCTGCTCCAAGGCTGGTAAATGACAAGTAGAACATTTTTATCCTGCAGAGGTGGATGCCAAACCTGTGATTCCATTCGATATCATCACATGGATAATGTCGATTGCTGCGCCAGAGTTTGCGTTGGGTTTTTGCGTGTCCCTGTTGCTTTGTCCACCCCTGAACCAGCTGTCACACAGTAAGGCGCTCTCAGGTCGATGAAGGAAATAAAACTCAACCCGACAGGATTTCTCATTAAAAGTTTTTTTTTTTTTTAAATTCCCTTTAAACGAACTTCCGCTTGCCTGAATGTCATGAAAAAATTACAATTTATCGGTTTGCTGATGGGCGTTGCACCAACAACACACCCCAATACAAATATCTGATTATGCAGAAACACGGAATATTCACAGCACAACAAACAAACACACACCGATTAAGCTAGATAGGAGTTAACTAAACACAGCTGCGTGATCAAAAAGTGGCACCAAAGTGAAACTTAGTGACGTCGGGAAAGTCACCAAGTTTACAAACCCCTCCTCTCGCCTGGGGGCCCAACGTACATTCAAAATCTGTTATCAAAAATCCTCGTAAAACCCAGCTGAGAGAGAAAACGGCTCCTGGATGTGGCCTCGAGCTTCGACCTCTTCGTGTGCTACATGTACTGGTGTGCATATTCTACTCTACGATCCCAAACTATGGGTTCTACGCTAAACCCGCAGAGAGGAAGGCAACGGGGGGCGAATATCTTCTATCCAAAAACCCTCATTCCAACACTCAGCTCTGAAGAATGTGGCTTAAATGCGGGTTTGGATGTGTAAATGAGGAGAAACGATTCTTTTCTTCAATCTCAGAGAAAAAAAATGTGCTTTCTTTAAAGGTCCAAAGACTGTTAGCGTCTACGCGCTAACTCCACTGCCCCATGTCGATAATAGAACTATTTTCGCACATGCTACCGACACTAAAAACAACAAAAAAAAGGTACTTCTCAGTGTCTATATGTGATAGAGGTGTGGTAGTGTGTGGTTCAGAGATGTGCTGCTTTGGTACGATCATGGATGGATTCCAGTTCTGGTAGTGCTTTAAAAAAAATCATTTAAAAACTTTCACAAACAACAGACGGAAACATCCGAAGAGACGAGCAAACACACTTACTCCTGCTGAGGAGAACGGATGAGAAGGATTACAAAGCATAAATATCAGATATTATTTATACGGTTTCTTTTTCCCCCCCCATTCACTGACTCCCTGTGAAGATAAAAAAAAAAAAACACCATCAGAAAGAGGAGTAAAGTGTCGCGTCGGCGTGTGGAGACAGACTGCAGGCCCCTCGGTCGGTCAGAAAACACGGAGCACCAGTGGACGAGGGTTACACAACATGCACGCCTCGGACCCACAAAAAGAGGCCAGAGCAGCCCTGAGCCCCAACACTCAGTCGGTCCCAGTGTACGCCGACCCCACCATCGTCCGTCTCGTTCACTGTAAAGGGCGGTGGGCGTCGGGGTTTGCGTGGAGCGGGCGAGTGCTGGCGTGAGCCCTCAGACGCTGAAGCCGGTCAGGTCGGGACGGACCGGTCGCTTCCTCTCGCCTCAAAGCTGGTGCACGATGCTGTCTGTGTGGTTGACGGAGACGGAGCCGTCCTGACGCAAACGCTGCCACTGGAAAGTCGTGCTGAGGGAGCCCACCTCGTCCTCCTCGTTCTCCTGCTCCTTGGCGAACTCCATGAACACCTGGAGGACGGAGATGAGACATAAAGGTGAACACACCGCGATGCATGCTGGTTGCTTTGCAGCGTGTGCTCCTGCAGCTCATTTGTAAAAAGTAGACTTGACTTCTACTTTATGCAAATTGGGTGGCAGAGGTGCAATGCCTTGTGAAAGTTTTGTAAAATAAATAAACCAGTAGTCGTTGGACCCACCAAGCAGGTGATATTTAGATGTGGTGCGTTCACATGCGAGAAATTGAACGTGTGCATGTGAAACACCCCGCATTTCATGCTTACGGCGCTGTGGTATTGAGCTGTGTTGCTGCGGGTCGCCATGAAGTTGCCTGCAGCTCATTTGCATCTGTGGAGGCAGTGGAGGACCAACACCTCACAAAACTTTCGTTAAATGTCTAAGACAACGGTCGAACTAAAACGAGGACAGATTCAGCAGCGCATTTCTCTCCACAAATGCTTTTAGAATACTTTTCTTTTTAAAAGAGAGTTTGCGACCGAGCTGCCATGTTGGTCCACGGCTTCTACTGGACTGAAGGTCTGAAGGGTTGTCATGTGACCGCTGAGTGGAGGAAATTCTCTTTATCTAGCTGCAGCCACCACACATGGGATGGGATGAGCTGTCAAGGATCTATGGGGGTGGATTTTTTGCAGCACACATTAGAAAGAACCTCTGAAATGGTCTGAAGCCTTCGTGGCACCACTGTGATGCATTAGGTGCTCAAATGCAGCCTTTAGCCTCGACTACAGTCTGCTCAGAGGACTCCGTTCTGTACATGCACTGTAGATCAAATCTGAGCAAGTAGCAGAAAGTATCTGTGGACTGTGTGCTGCTCTTTTTCTTTCTACTGTTTTTTCTATTTGCTGCTGTAACAACAAAAACTTCCCTGCTGCAGGTACAATAAAGGTTTAATCTGTCTGTCTAATCTAGACTACTGCCAAGAATGAATATTTTGCTTTTTCAAAAGTAACCATCCCTGGACTTGGATGACAACATTTACATCACATGGACCCTTGCATAGTTTGAAAATGTAACATTTAGTCTTAGAAGGATGCATTCTCTGATCTAGGATGCAGCTTAGATGTGCACATTAATTGAAAAAGAAGCAGAGTTATCCAACATATTAATCATTTGAGAGAAGAAGTTCTCAAACGTATAATCCAAAGTTGTTCAACAGAACTCTTAAAACACGTCATAGGCTCGAGATTGAAAGTTTTCTAAATAGCTAACATTGCAGATTGATTTAAAAAAAAAAAAAATCACTCGTCTGTAAACTTCCATAAATCCTGATAAATGCCCACTGCAGCTGGAAAACTCTGGAGGTAACATCATCTGATGACTGATGTATGAATATTTTTGCTTATTTCAGTAGTAATGTTATTGTGGATTGCATTTTTTTTTACCTGCTCTAAAGTCGACTGGGAGAAGTTGTACTCTTCAAAGTTGAAGGTTTGCTTGGCTGAAGACAGAGACAGAAACATTTACGTTTAATGAATTAGCAGGCATGTTTCAGACAGCTGAAGTGTTTGTGTTTGAGATATGAGCTGTGACTCACCGCTCTCTAACTGAGAGAAAGACTTGGCCAGTGATTTGACGTCCTCCATGGGGATCTTATAAACCATCAGAGTGGCAAAGCTGCAGAGAAACGCATCAAAATACAGAATTACACCTGGACATGCACAAAATCGGAAACAAGGAATCACACGTTTAATTGTGACTTATGCAGCTCATATTTCCCATTTTTCACTTTCTGCAGAGTCTCAGATGAAGCTAACGTACATTTATGGGAGTAAACAATGAATTTAAATGTCAAACTTTCACATTTTCCTACAAAAGGAAAGGTTCTGTAACAGTTTGCATGTGTTGAATTTTGACTTTCACAAACTTCACTTCCACTTTTCATTGTACACTTTTGTTTTCTACAGTTTCAGGAGCAGTTTTGCTGCAATTTGGTGCAGAAAGACGGACCGTTACTGCGACCCAGATATCCTTTATGCAACTGACATTTACACCCACTTCATGTTGCCATTAGGCAGCTGTGCGGTGGTGAAAGAGGAGAGACTCACCCGATGCAGCTGTGAAAATGTTTATGTGAACAGTTTAACGCAACACCGTTAATGTCTTCCTGAAGATATTGTCAGAAAATACTATTTTTAAGAAATGTATCTCCTCCCGAACTCTCTTTAAAACAACTAAATCTGACCAAGCGCTACTTCTGAGACGCCTCAAGCTAAAAACACAAACAGATTTGGTCTCACCTCTCCTGCCGGGCAGCGTGAGGGAAGATTCGGAGGATCTCCTTGTGCAGCAGCGCCACCTGCTGGAGCCCCGTCAGCTCCTCCCTGAGCTTCACCTCCAAACTGTAGCCTCGGCCGTACTTCCCTTTTAAATGCTGGATGGAGCCGATGCATCTGTCGGGTTGGAGAAAGATGAACAGGAGGTTAAGCTTCCGGTGATTCAGAAATGTGAGGATTATCGAAAGCGCTGCTGGAAGTCGGCGCAAACCTCAGCTGGCCAGAAACCATGATGGCTACACGGTCACACACGGCCTCGGCCTCTTCCATGTAGTGTGTGGTGAGGACGGCTCCTCGCTGGCGGTTCTTGAATGCAGCACGAATGGCCCTCCTGCACAAAAAGACAAACAGGTTGTTTCTTAGAATAAAAAAAGACCGTTGATGAGAGGGGAACCAGCCGTATGAAGACCACGGTTCATCGTCTACAAGATCCAGACAACTTTTTGCTTTTTATTGCAATGTAGTAAAATAGAGGTGACCACTGAACAGAAATAAGAGTTTCAAATCCAAACAAACATTCAGTGGACTTAAAGTGCATTAGTTTAAGGCTTCTTCCTTCCTCTCAAAGCGAAATAAAAAACAAACAAGAAGAAGTACAATCTTCTGATTTATGACAGAACCACTTGTTAAACACTTGAGAATCCACAAATATGAAGCTGAGGATGTGTATGAGCACTAAATACTGTATAATCTCACCACATGCGCTGCTTAGACTTGGGATCCATCCCCGATGACGGTTCATCCAGTAAGACAATCTGAGGATTCCCGATCATGCTCAAGGCAAAGCAGAGCTGTAAGCAAAAGAAATAACAGTGTGATAAAATACACAAATCCAGCTACAAATACAGAATTAGTTGTGTGAAAGAATTTCCAATTTCTTTGTGATGAAATGTGCAACTCTGATTCAGCAAAGTGGAATACATTGTAAAGTGTCCAAATTGAGTCATTTCAGTCATCCAGGTTGCAGCAAAGTCGCTCTTACTTTACTTTACTGTTCATACAGATGAGCTTCTACTGGATTTTATAGCATCCAGGCAGGTCGAGCAGAAAATCTTTGCTCAGGTTTGTCAGTGGTGAACACGTTCTCACCTTTCGCTTCAGTCCTGCCGACAGAGTCTTGGCTTGTTTGTTCAAATGATCCTTCAGCTCCAGAGCGTTCACAACACTGTAAACAACAACAACAACAACAACTTCTACACGGACCATTCAGCTCCAACAACGGCGTATTTAAAACTTGGCTCTGATGTCACGATGCTGACTCTGTTTCTGTGAATAATCTGGACACCGACCGTTTGATGATTCCTGGTACGTCCTGTCCTTTCAGGCCTTTGATGGCGGCGTAGATCTCCAGATGTTCCTGCAGAGTGATCCTGGGCCACAGTGGGTTCACCTGTGGACAGTAGCCCACGTGTTCCAGAGGACTGTCCACGGGACGAAACTCGGTACTGTAGTCTCCCATCAGCACCTGGAGCAAGATAAAAACAGATCAGAACAGATTTACCCCATTTTCACTTCAGATTTTGGGTGCAGCCAGCAGGAAAAGGCTGCTTTTGATTGAGATTTTTCTAAGAGCTCCTGACAGAAAGGGGACGTAGAACTGTCATTTCATGGAGATAATGGAAAAAAAAGTTCATTTTTTTCTTATATAAAGTGAGATGATGCTCATATTCATGTATATATGGATTCACCTAAAATATGAGGGTAATTTGTTCATTCTGATTTCAAGTTACATGCAAGTAAAATAGTCACTAATGTTAAAACTGTGTTTTGGGTTAAACTGCCAGGAAAACACCGCTTTTGGCAGACTTTTTTTTTTCCTCAGACTTCTTAACAGAAAACAGATGAGATGTGCAGCAATACTAGCACCATTTCATTACTTTTTAGATTTAAATTAATTAGCATTTTTGTTTTTACAATAATTAAACACCAGGCTGAAATATAAAGTGACATTATGCTCATATTCTAGTAGATTTTGATGTCTTTCTTTCAAACATATCAGTGTAATCTACCTTTATTCCATCGTATAATGATTATTAAAACATAGAACAACAAACTTCTCACAGGTTTGAATTTTAAGACACATGGAAGTGAAAGGATCACTAATATTGCATCTATATGATATTGATTTAACCCCATAAAGCTACAGGAGTAACATTCTTGAATGGGAATCGGTCGTTTATAATACATTAATATTATGTGTGCTGTACCTGGCCTGCAGTGGGGTCAGTGTCACCCGACAACATGTGCATGACGGTGCTTTTTCCAGCTCCGTTGGGTCCCAACAGTCCAAGAACTTCACCTGAACAAACAGCAGGTCAGAGTTTTCCCACAATGAAGTTTCCTGACGTACTGAGGCTTCTGTACATTCTAATAAGTCAAATTTGACTCTGGTTAAGACTATTATGAATGTAACTGGCAGAATTCTATGTCACATCAAATTCTAGTGAGGTGGACTTTTGTTATTATGCCGCATGTTTCAATAAACATAAGATTTATTGTGTTGTGTATTTAATCATCATCAGTTTCTCTGTTCAGCGTTCATCTTCAGTACCTGTGTGGGAACATTCAGTGAAGCAAAAAACAAACATGAAGACGACATGGAAGCAGCTCGTACCTTTAACTGACATCTAATTCTATTCATGTTAGAGGCCTCAAAAGGTGGTGAAACGACAATTAAAGATTGTATTTTTAGCAGAAAAAATAAAGATATATACACTCACAAGAACCACTCTACTTTAAAGATATACTATTTTTCATTTTCCAGGGCTAGTTTTTTTTTTTAGGGGAAAAACACAAAAAACCTGAGTCTGGAATCTATAAAATCCTCAAAATTGAGCCAAAACATTTCTCAGAACTTAGTTTCGGGTCCCAAATATCAAATAAACTCTGGAGAAAATTTATTTTAAGACTTTCTGAGGACCTGAATGTAATTTAGGTCAGAAGTCGTTGAGTCTTTAAAGCATCAGAGAAACTACACGTACCTTTACGAACACAGAAGGAGACGTTTTTTGTGGCCACTTTGTTCCTCTTGCTCAAAGAAAAACCTTCTCTTCTGCCCTTGTACTGCTTCCTCAGGTTGCTCACGACCACGACTGGTTTCTAAACAGACACAGAAGAGCCAAAGTCAACTTGTGTTTATGGGGCAAAGAAACGACAAACTATGAAGAAAATCCTACAAATGCAGACTCTAAACGTAAAGCACTGAGATAAAATATCTCGTCACCTCTTCACAGGACTGACAGGTGAGGGCCTCCTTCACTCTGGCCTTCTCCATCTGAACATCCTCATCCTCATTCAGACCATCTTCTGGGTTTCTCTCCACTTTGGGCTTCGGCTGAGACGAGATCCTGCAAAGATTTCAAAAAACGTCTAAGCCGGTAATATGCTAAGATTTTTGTTTTAATGAACCTTTTTGCTCAGTTTGCAATCATTTTAGGACCTACATTTATGTTACACAGACAGAAACTTTGGCTTTTTTCACATGCAGACAAACTGTAAATACGACAAACATCCTGCTCAGATCAACCTGGTTTTTAATCCAAATGCAGAATTTGGAAATACAAAGCGCTAAACCTCAGTGTTTAAGATATAAATGTCCTGATGCTTCCTGTAATCAGAGTAATGATCCGACATCCGATCATCACCTGCAGAACTGATCGTTTTTCATCGTCCTCCCTCCGTAATGGATCTCCAGCCAGCGAAGCAGGAAAAGCAGAATGATGCACTGGAGATACGGCTGAGCACAGAAACACACACTCATTACTGTTAAAACACACTTCTGTCATCCCTTTATTCATATTTTGCCAAAATTTATTTAAGAGAGATACATACAGCTACAACTGAAATGAGAAGGTTCTTCCACAAGAAGTTCTCCTCATACAGAGAAGGAAGGAAGGTCGCCTAGAAATGGAGAAAAAAAAAAAAAAAAGTCTTTTGTCTCAAGCACTTCACCGTTTCTGCAAAACTCAGTGCAGATTCTGTATTTCCACCTTTATTAATGACAGAAAAGTTTCAGTGGATAGGTCATAACCAACGTCTGAGAACATATGAGCCTCTTTAGCTGCAAAATGTTCCACTGATCATCTTCTGTTTGGCACCGTGAAGCCACGTATCAGAGCTTGTTTGCTTACAGCCCAGCGCTGCCTTCCAGTGGGGTTGTGTTCATCTTGGTCACGAGAAAAGCATTCATGACCTCTGAAAGTCTGGACTTCATGAGTTGTGACATGTTTGCAGATGTTTTCAGAAATTGCAGAAGCCACGTGTGTTAGATTTTGAGGGGATGGTAAGTTAATACATCAGAATTTTTGTCGTATACAGGGTGTCATTAAAATCTACACACATATGAAATCTCAATAACTATAATTTTTTGCCTCCACAGGTTAAATAAGGCTATTATATTAAATACATATTTGATTAATTATCAAATATATATTAAATTCAATATACTAAAAAAATATCTTTAATAAAATGTTGTTAAAAATTTAATTCATTGAAAATATGCATTTTTGCCGATGTGTGTTCGTAAAGACTTTAGGGACACTCTGTAGTTGAGTTTTTCTTCCAAAATTCATAATATCTGAAGAAAAATATTGATATTCCCAATGATCTCCTTTTCTTATATTTATGCCATTTCCTATACTACGTTCCATGCTCATTAAGTTGCTAAATGTTTGAGTTACAGACATTATTACAACCTGAACGCCAAGTACTTCCTGTATACAACTCCCAATAAATTTCATTTGAAGGCAACTTATGTGCGAATGGAAAAATCAAGACAATGAGCTAAAATAGGCTCAGCAACTTTTCCACATCACATGACATGTCTGATATAGTTTTAAGATCTAAAAAAAGCAGATAAATGCAGGTTTAAAGATAAACTATTTTCAAAGTGCCATCATGTTGTTTGGAGCTCCCACCTTGGTGATGCAGTTGAGGCAGCCCATGAGAGGATACAGAGGGTTGAAGAAACACAGGATGTTGTGCAGGTTCCTCGTCAGCCCGGGGCTGTCGTTCATGAAGGACAGCTGAACCACGGAGGCCGACACCACACACACCTGAAGCGAGAGCCAGTCATGAAGCAGCAACAGCAACCAGCATTCAAAAGCAGAAGAAGCTGAAGCTCTTGTCTTTTCAGAACTCTATAAACAAATCATCGTGTCTCACCATCATGGAGATGACAGAGAAGAAATCCCTGTTGCTCTGGACTCGAGCGAAGCCAAAAGAAAACACGTACGTGAAGAGGATCATGGCTGGACCGAAGCCCACGGTGCAGAGGACCTAAAACAGGAGGGGGAAAAAGTCAAGATTAGCGATCCATTTTACTGTAAAATGGAGTGATAAAGTGTAAAGATCAGGCGTACGGACCACAGCGGTGAGGTTGCTGGAGGTGAGCAGGTTTCCAGTGTGGAAGGAGAAGAGGATGATGGTCATACAGGACAGGATGAGGTAGTAGAAGGGGATGTCCACCGCCGCCTGGCCACACCAGTAGGCCGACGGTACCAGACCGGAGATACGAAGGGTGGAGCGACACTTGATCTGAGCAGGACAAAACATACGCATTTAACATCCACGCCTTATCAGGAGTATTGAAAAAATGAAGCAGTAATGGGAGATGTCAGAGGTAGAAAAGAAAGAAAATATCACAGTTTGTGTGTTTTAGAGGAAGATAGAACAGGAAGAACATCAATCGTTAAAAATACAGACAATAAAACCATAAGAACAGATTCACCCCATTTTTACTTTTAATTTTGGGTTCAGCGAGCAGAAAAAATGCTGCTTTAAGTGGATATTTTTACTCAGTGTTCCCAACAGAAACTGGATGTGACCCGTTGTAGAGTTGTCACTACCTCATAACTTTTACGATGGAGAATAATTTGCATTTTTTTGTTGTATAAAGTGAGATTATGCTAACATTCACATACGTTTTGATGTCTGTCTTGCTCCGCCTAAGATATGAGTGTTATCTGTTCTTATTGCATTTTGATTAGCAAAGTAAGTTCATCAATTTCAGGATGCATGCAAGTGAAATGATCACTGATATTAAACTGACAGAAAAATGCTGCTTCTGACAGATTTTTTTGTCAGAGTTTTGAACAGAAAAGGGATGAGATGTGCTGCAAAGCTAGTGCTAGTTCATGAGTTTTTTGATTAAAATTAATTAGTATTTTTGTTTTGACACCCATTAAACACTGGACTGGTAGAAAAGAAAGAAAATCTCACAGTTTCCATGTGTTTTAGAGGAAGATGGAACAGGAGGAAGAACAGCAGTTGTGAAAAATAAGACATGTTGTTCATGTTAACTGCACAGCTGTAATTCATTAGCCACGTCGGATCAACCGCTGGAAGTCAAGTCTGCTGGTTTTGTTTTGTTACAGAAAACTCATTAAAGTGTGACGAATCAGGGAACGACGTGTAGTGACAGCTTAGACCAAATCAGAAAAAAACATGCCAGTCTGCTTCATAGTTTCCAGATTTTCTCTTTCCAAAATCTAAAACACAACCAAAACATCTCAGCGGTGTTTTCCAAAACTCTCCGCTTTAAGGGTCCTAAAGCGCTGGAATAGTGTGAGGAATAGGTGAAAACATAGCAGGAATTAAGACAAAAACACATTAGTGTGGATGGAACCTAACCATGACAAAGGATTTAACTCGACCTGGACACCTTCGTTTCACGTGAGCCTTCATTTTTTCTGCTGCTTCTCCATATTTAAACCGTGAAATAAATGCAAACGTCCACACTAACAACCTCTACTTTAAAGCAAAGTGTCCAGTAACCACTGAACAAAATGTCTAATTTGTAAATTTAGTGGAAAAACAATGAAGACAGTTCACAAAATGTACAATTATTTTCCCTTATCTGGGTTCTTTTGCAGCAACGTCACTCCAGTCACACATATTTTAAATTTACTTAATTCATTTACTCACAAGATTTCCAATAAAAAAACGCTTGAATCATTGACAAACCTATGCTAAGCTAACACTTTCTTGGTTAAAACTGTGTGTATAAATGCTTCTCTGCACGATTATGGCTGAAATGATAATCATGATTATCATGATCAATATTGAGATCCCGATTACTCAGTTATTTTGGAGACAGAATATTTTTACTGCACCATTCCATAAATAAACAGAGCTCTGCTTTCACTTCCATGATGTGCTGAATTCCTGCTAATATACAAATTAGCATCAATTTAAGACCTAAAATATTTATCAAGTATCCTGGAGGCAAAATATAAATAACACTGTACACAGAACACCTCACTTGCTGAACACTTGCTTATTGGAAGGCGCTATAATTTACAGACGTGCCCTGAATGCCTCACATGCAGTCTACGGATGCTTGCTTAGTCTCCACTCAGACAGCTGTGTGACTAAACATTTGTTTGAAAAGGAGTGAAATTAGGTGCTCTAATGTCAGGAATCTCTGAGGCTAGAACCAAATGATGACTATTATATGATTAAAGTTATCTTATTAACTGTGCAGCCCTAATATCACTACAATCTTACACATTTAAATTGGATTATTCATATTATTGCTGTTATAATTACTTCCAATTAAACATCCTTGATTGGAATACTTCAAATCTATTATCTTTTGATTAAAGTAGTATGTAGAGATGTGCCAAAGTGTAATATTTTAATATTTTATGTCTTTGTGTTTGCTGAAGAGATCAAATTATCACAGGCAATTATAACCTCTGGTGGTGGCGGTTACCTCTCGGTCTCGAGTGTGGTCCATTGCAAAATACGCAGGCATTCCAGCAGCCAGCATTCCCAGTATGATCGCCTCGATGTACACCAGAGCGTAGGAAGTAGCGTCTGGGATTTGCTGAGGGATGTCACAGTGGAACAGTTTAATGTCTTTAAATGGCAGCTGGGAAACTTCACATGTAATTTCTCTGTCAGATACTCACATAATCAAAAGGTTTGGTCCATGTTCGGATGTGTCCAGAACCATTTAAACCTCGCAGAAGAGCGTTGCTCAGTATGTTCACCGCCATCGGTAAGGAGTGAACTGTGGTGCTGTTAAAAGCGACGCTGTACCTGAAACCCTGTTGGCAAACAAAACAAAGTCATCTCCAACTAAATAAAAAGCTCTCAGAGGATTCAACAATTCATCTCTGCCTCTATATTAAGTTTAGACGCTCAGGTTTCATCAAATATCTGGTGCAAAGACTAAATTCAATCTGCGCAGTGCTAAAAGTGACCTTGCTGGATCCGGTTACGTTGATGGCAGCGCTGTGGGGAGCTGCGGACATATAGTCGCTGTGTTTCATCATTTCCACTCTGATATCCTGCAATTCCAGGTTGTGGATGAAGTCAGAAATATCAGAACCTGGAGACAAAGAGAAAGAAACACAGCTAATGTATGTGGAAGGAAAACTGCACTTAGAGCTGGAAAAATATTCACGCCACCATCCTCAAAGACAGAAGTTAGAATTACACCAACGGGACGAACCTATCTATGTTTTACTTTGTAATTTAACAGCAGTTGGTGTTATATCACAATATTTACAGCACGCAGCACTTTCTGACAGACAGAAGAACCAAAGTCGCATTCAGAGGACAAGTGTCAGCAAAACATCAGGATGCAAATTGTAACTTGATCTCACCTGAAGAGTTCTGCACCAGGAGGCTGGTGGCGTATCTGCGGGGCGCCTGGTGCCTTCTGAGGAGGTAAATGGGTGAAAACTGGCGGTCTGAGGAGTGAATCTGGATGTTTCCTGTGGCCAGAGACAGGACGAGGACGGCAGCGACGAACACCAGGAACAAGGCCAGACTGCAGGAGGAGTTAGGAAACACTGGATGAAGGTTTTTAACCACACACACGTGCAGATGCACCTCACAGGAAATGAAAGAGGGATATATCGTCCAACTAAGATTTCCAATTCAGAAGTCAAACCAGAGATGCTGCAGTTCAAACCTGAACGTAATTAAATATTTGATCTGCTACCTCCAACTCCTACATGGAGACTTGATTAAAACGTTCAAACTAACAAATTAAATATAAGAAAAACTAGGTTAAAGTTTACTAAATATGCACATAGAAGCACTTTGTATACGACGATGTAAGAAGTTGGAAAAGCACTGTGGCTGTTTCTGAGAATTTTCAGTTGGTGTCTAAAAAAAACTTATACATGTAAACAGTGAAAAATCAAAAACTTTTGAAATACTGGAATAATGTTTTTTACACTTGACAGATGTGGAAAAGCAAATTGTGCCAAAATGCAACGGAAACTGAACATTTCTTAAAGACAGCGACCACCTTCAAGGCCAACTTTCCTCTCTTCGGCTCTTCCAAGCTTCTTTGGTGGAATTTCTTTTTATTGCAAACAACTGCTTGGTTTTAACTCTGATAAGCTGCTTGGTTTTTGCATCAGTAACTTTACAATCAAAAGACCACGTGAACTCTTTTCTAGACTATAATGCATCTGACAATAAACACAACAACAATTAGGTTGTTGATGCCTGGCTGAGTTGGAAGACTTTTACTAATTAACCTACAAGTAGATGCATCAAATTTAAATGATTATGTCTTCCATGAGAAAAACAACACGCTGTTGCACGTTGTCAGAAAATCAGCATCAATCAGATTTGCTTTTAGAGTTGTATAACCCACTTTCTCTCTATATGAGCTGTTTTGGGGTGGCGTTTAATGTGGTATAACCTTCACATGAATGTGTAGAAAAAGGTAGGTGTAGGGTCTGGATTAACAAAGGCCCATAGATGTAGCTATTAAATTAAGGTCAGCACTAACAAGAAGACATGGAAGGAGAAAAAAAAAAGGAAATAGTGGCAGCCAAATCAGCAGAAACACCACATTAGAACTGCAGTGTCTATGATGGTGCCACCAGCAGGTCTTCCTGATGGTTCACCTCCTACTATTTGCATAACGCTAGAATATGGAAATGAAGATTAATTTGCATCTTTGCAAGAATTCTCAGCATTTGGTTTCAGTTTGCATGATTACATGCAAAGAAGTCTTTGGATGGAAATTCGACACGCTGATAAATGTCTGATAGTGTACCTGCCTGCTCTGGTTTGTTTCAGAAAGTCTGACCAACAATCAGCCGCTCATGGTTGGTCAGTGGCATCTGAGAGGGCTTTAAAATGCATTCATTAAACTGTTTCCCTCTGTGTCAGCCTGCAGAGTTCCCTCACACCCTAATATTCGTGGTTTTTAACGTATCGTCTTAGAAAACGTAAAACTGGGTTGTCCAGTATTTGCTTCCTTCTTTCAGGGTTTTTCCAGCTCAGAACAGGCCTTTGGTTGACAGTAAGCAGGACTGATCCACGTTCAGTAAAGGCAGTACGTCTAAGTAGCCTAATTCTACAGAAATCTATGCACTTTTTTTGTTATTTCCAAGTTTTTCATGAACAAAAAGATCTATTAAGCTGAGATAGTGAAACCTAAATCCATTAGTTGTCATCTTCTTCTTTAGTCCAGTACATCCTATTAGCTTCACAGTGGTGTGTTTGGGTCCATAAATTATAAAGAACACATTACAGGTCAAAGTGTCTGTTCACAATGCCTTTCTTAAAAACCAGTATGAATTCTATGGATTTAGGATGTTGGAGATTAACTGATGTGCACCACTTTTCCTCAGTTCACCTTGAGCTATACATTGAAGTGACCAGTTTGCTGAATAAATCTTAACAAAAGAAAAGAAGGGCTTAGTTTTAGGGTTGACAGGATTTGCAAGAGTCACAACTTCAGTGCAAAAGTAAAAAAAAAAAAATAAATAATAATCACAGTTAGCATTATTCACTTTAGCTCTTTGGCTTTTCCGAGTTTGCAGACAAAAATCCCAATAAATCTCCACTGTGTCCATATCTCTATAAATACCACAGAAATCACTGGAAAGAAACAGCTGAGTAAAGAAACAAGAGCACAGATACAAATACCTCAATTACAGCAAAAATCTATTTTGATGAGTGATTCTTTATATAATAATCATGCTTATTTTGTGGCTAAGTTCACTTATAAAACAATGACCTTTTTTTTGTACAAATCTGATCTTGTTTCCAAATTTTTGGCCTGTAGTGTGTATAAATATTAAATAAAATAAATAAGTTAAGGAATGGGGGACTCCTTGTGTTGTACTTGCTCAACAGTAGTTCGATAAATTGATATTTAACAAATTCACAGATGATTTTATTTGATATTTTTATTCTGAGTTTTTATCATTTTCCCTTTGAGTTCGGATAAAATCTCTTTAAAATGGCCCCACAAAATACTCCAGTCATGTTGCTACCTCCCGAGCCAGTCATGCAAGCCAACAATAACTCCAAGAAAATAGCAAATTGGTGCGCGAGTCCTGAATGACAGGTCTAAATTGGCATCTAGTTTTCCAGTGTTCTGTTTTTGTGTGCTCACGTGTAAACGAAGGCCTTCCTCTCCCGGCGCATGTTGAGCATGTGCAGCCACGCCACGGTGCTGAACTGCTGCCGCCACAGAGCGTGACCCGACACCACGTCCGACTTGCCGTCCGAGAACGTGAGCAGCCGCTGGTCTGTGTCGTCGATGGAGGCGTTGTCGCACTCGTCCTCCGCCTGCTCCCGATTAAACACGCTGTAGTCTGGAAACATCGCAGCTTTGCTCAGTGAAAGGGCACTTCGTCGTTTAGCAAATCAAACGCTTACAATCTCCGCTTTGGGAAAAACTCTCACCAGCTTGATCCACTTCAGCCTCGGCCTCCAAACGAAGGAAGACATCTTCTAGCGTTGTCATGGAAACGCCATAGTTGACTATACCCAGGTTGGGCTGACCGTCGAGCTCGGAGAACAAGCCTATAAAAGATAAATTAATCACTGCTCAAAGCTGAGTCACAACTTGAAATCTGTTTTTCTAGCATCTATCTGGGTGGGTCTTTTGTTCTGACGGACGTAGCGCTAAGAGGAAATTATATAAATGAACTTTTGCAGACCACAACGGTAGCTGAAAATTAAACCATTCACAAGAAAAGATTTCTGAATTCCATTCTGATCGCTATCACATTAAGTATTTATGTTACAGTCATTTGTGTTACAAAAATGTGGACAGCATCCACTTCAGCCTCGGCCTCCACCTGATGTGGATGTAAATAGCCTCAAATTAAAGCTGAAGTCTGCACTTCAAGCACATCTTGATTGTTTCTTTTCAAATCCATTGTGGTGGTGTACAGAGCTGAAATGTTGAAAATTGTGTCCAAATATTTATGGCGCTGACTGCATTTGTCTGGATAATGACCTGGAAACGTGTCCATGCTCTCAAAAGGCAGAGTGTAAGTCAGCTCTGCTTCGTGCTGTCGGGCCAGCTTTGCTCTGGGAACGTGGTGCTTCACCAAAGACGTGATCTTTTCAGCTTCACACCCCTCGTTGATAGACATTCTGCAAAGGAGGAAAAACAAAAAACATCTAAAATTAGTTGAACGAAGACACATCTGGTTAATCCACCGACTCTTAGGACGCATATTTAGCTGAACTTGTAGCTAAATCTATACATTTAATGAGCTTTTTTTTTTAAATCATTTGTCACTCGCCTGAGATGGTATCCGACACCACACTTGGTCTTTAGATACAGAGACGAGCCGACACATTTGAGCTGTCCTTGGGAGATCACAGCTTTGCGATCTGGAGCAAAACACACAAACACAAAACAGATTTCAGAGTTAAATCGTCAGTCTTTATAGGTTAACCCTTTAAGCTTCAGTCATTTCCAGCCGTTTTCAGTACAAAAAATCGCTAATATTCTATTTTTAAATAAAAAAAATTACGAAAAATACAGGGAATATTGGACGTGCATCGGGAGGTGCATTTCCTTGAAAACGACCGATTCGGGGATTTTATACGACTTCAGGACATGTTTTGGACAAAATAGTTTACTGGCTTGTGTCATCTGGATGTAAAAGGTTGGATTATGGCCGTTTTTTGTGGAATCTTTTTTTTTGTGTGTAATAATAAACCCGGAAATGTGAGTCGCGCTGTGTGCGTTGAAGCCGTGTATAGAGAACGGATGGATGAATATTTGTTTTTGTCGGACAAATGTGTTTTTCTCACCCGCTGTGGTAATCGCATCTGAAAGTGGTTTATACCGGCGGATTCATGAGAATCTAAGCTTTCCATCGGTGTATAGTGTTTGTATAATCGCGTTTGCACCCGTCGGACATTCTTGAAATTCCTATGCAAATTAGTAGGTGTACCGCCGGCGGTACACTGAAGCTTAAAGGGTTAAAAAGCTTGTTGCTGCTACTTTTATGGCTGTGTGTGTAAGGTTTATCCCCACACAGTCTGTTTATTACAAATCTTAAATCTCTTACTTACTCTATAGCTGTCAAACATTACTTTACAGCCATAAAAAATGCACGAGGCGTTTAAGTAATGCTTGGAGTGAGTTACTAAAAGGCCCAAATCTTAAAGATGATCCCATTGTATGAATTTAAAGCAGGTTTCTATGACTTGGAGGCACTGTATGATCATTTATGTCTTAGAACTGTGTCTATTTTTAACAGTACAGCACTTTGGTTCAGGTTTTGCTGTATTTAATGCGCTTTACCCAAAATTATTGTGATTTAAAATATATTGCTTTTGTCCAGTACCATAGGGCATTCTTAATCTTTACGTAAATCATATTTAAAAGCAGAGAGAAGCACAGAATCTGGGACTCTGCAGCTGCAGCTAGAAGCTATTTAATGACACATCTTTAAAGTGTAAGTACAGCTCAGATACTATTTAGCAAGAATAGCAAAGTTTTTATGTACATCGATTAAAAACAGACACAAAATGATAAAACGGGAAGGACAATGGCCAGAAAAAGACACAAAATAGCCAAATAAAGACACAAAAGGATCAAAAAGAGACACAAAACTACCAAAATGAGACATAAAACAACCAGACACAAAACAACTAAAAAGACACAAAACAAGCACAACAAGATGCAAAATGACCAAATAGAGATGTAAAGTAGCAAAGAGACACAAAATTATTATAAAGAGAGTCAAAGAAACTAAAAGATGTAAAATGACCAGAACAAAGTGCAAAATGGCCACTAAGAGACGCAACAACGTGCATAACAAGACACAAAATGACCACAAAAAAGTCCTAAACAACTACAGAGGCAAAACAGAAAAGAATATCTTAAACCTCCACACAAAGCACAAAATGACCACAAAAAGGTCCTAAACAACAGAAAAGAATATATAAAACCTCCACACAAAGCACAAAATGACCACAAAACGGTCCTAAACAACAGAAAAGAATATATAAAACCTCCACACAAAGCACAAAATGACCACAAAAAGGTCCTAAACAACAGAAAAGAATATATATAACCTCCACACAAAGCACAAAATGACCACAAAAAGGTCCTAAACAACAGAAAAGAATATATATAACCTCCACACAAAGCACAAAATGACCACAAAAAGGTCCTAAACAACAGAAAAGAATATATTAAACCTCCACACAAAGCACAAAATGACCACAAAAAGGTCCTAAACAACAGAAAATATATAAAACCTCCACACAAAGCACAAAATGACCACAAAAAGGTGCAAAATGACCAAATGGAGACGACAACACAGACACAAAATTGCCATAAAGAGACATAAAAACAGCCACTGAGTGATGTAAAACAACTAAAGAGAGATTAAAAACGACCTAATTACTAAAACATAACACATCTTTTTAAGTGGAAAGCTAAAGGAAGCAAAAGCAATATTTAGAACTTAAAAGATGCTTATTCCAAAGTTGTGGCTGCAGGATTTAGAACTCTGATGAAGGATTGAATCTTTCAGACAAACACTTTAATAAATGCAAACATAATACAGTGACTTGCAATCCAATATTTAAGCAACTAATGTTAATTTTAAGTATTTTTAATTTACTGCAGCTGCCTGATGCCTCTGTGTGTGTGTGTGTGTGTTATGTAACAGGGAGTGTTTGTACCAGCGAGGATGTCGGCTTCGTCCATGTAGTGTGTGCTCAGTACAGTCACTCTGCCGGCTCGGCGGCTCTTCAGCAGAGACCAGACCTGGTGCCTGGAGCAGGGGTCCATGCCGGCCGTGGGCTCATCTAACAACAGGATCTGACAGGAACAAATATGTCGCTCAGAGCAGCCACAGACTGGTGTTTTACAGATTAAACACTCTCCAGTCTGACACACAAACAATCAAATATAAGCCTATCATCAATGCTCAGAGCTACCTTGGGATCTCCGAGGATGGCGATGCCCACAGAGAGCTTCCTCTTCTGGCCTCCACTCAGATTCTTGGCCTGAGCTGTCATGATCTTCTCCAAGTCCAGGTCCTTCAGCACTTTGGTAACCTATCAGAGAAACAAGAACACACTAAGGATGAACAGATCTAGACTTCCATTGAATTGCATCCAAAGCTACATAGGAAGCATCAGAATGATAGTTCATGTCACATCCTGGCATGTAGATATCATGAAAAGCTGATATATTATCATTTTATTTAATGTTCTGTAAAGATGTTGAGGACTAAACTTGTGATTTATGTTTCTAATGTCACATGAAAGATTATCACTGCAGTTCAAGAGATGATGAAATCAAAGACATTCCATGGGAAAAGCCTCGTGTAAAACATGTTTTTACTTCATCAAATGGCCAACAACAGTCTAACTCATGCTAAATGTTGTTTAATTGTAATGCTGTATATAGAGCACCGTCTTTTCCTTAATGTCATAATTAGCAGGCAACATATCCTAAGATGTTAGTTACCACTGAAACTGAAGTCAAAAAGATAAACAAAAAGGAGAAATTACAGAAATTTTCCTTAATTTCCACTATATACTATCTGAAGTTGCACATGTCCTTGTTTACAGTTTAAGCATCAGACTGCAACAAACTAAAGGCGACATTCAAACTAATAAATGCAGAACTTCTGCCACATTTATGTCTAGCGTCCACACTACTCCAGCGTTTTAGAGCCCCTAAAATACAAAATTTTGGAACTGATGCTGACTGAGTTTGAAAACTCTGAGGTTGTGTTTTAGTCTGACTGGACATAAATTCAGGCTGGTGTCATTCCTTGGTTTGTCTCACTCTAAAGAAAGAGTCATTTCAAAACGCATGAATTTGTAAAAATGTATTGGTGTAAACTGGTGCTACCAAATCCTAGCTTGCTGAAGACACTAATGTAAGATGAAAACTACAAAAAAGAACATCCTCTCTTAATGTCATATAACCTCTTTGGCAATCTGTGCAACAACTTTAAACTGCAAGGAAACGAAGCATAAATCTTGTCAGCTGTGTTTTAGCATCTTTGCCTTTCCCCTTTGAAAGATGTGCTGCATCATTTTTAGGGACAATTAAAGACTTAACTTTGTCTAAATTGAGTTACAAATTCTGAACACGCGGACCGATATTTTAAGCCTCACTCTACCTCAGCATCAATGTCTGCAGGTGGGATCCCTTTGATGGCAGCGAATATCCTCAGGTGCTCCTCTACGGTCAGCACATCAAAGATGATGTTGAACTGAGGGCAGATTCCCACCAGCTGCTTCATCTCTGACCCGTCCGCTATCTCCGCCACGGGGGAGCCGTAGATGGTGGCCGTCCCGTTGGTGGGGGGGCAGATGCCGCACAGGATGTTCATGAGGGTGGACTTTCCAGCGCCGCTGTGTCCGAGCAGAGCTGTGATCTGACCCTCGTAGATGTCGAATGTCAAACCTAAGAAAGGGAGGTACAGAAACAGGAAGATGATGTCAGGAAAATGAGTGACAAAACTTTAAATTAGACTCTCTTCTTTTAATTCTAAGGCTTACTTGCTGCTCTGATACATTTTTACTCCAAGGAACGGCTGAGTTATGCGATGATTGGAGTACGTTTGTCTGTCTGATGGTCTCTCTGAGGCTTTTCTTGTTTAAACTGTTCTTACTCTTTCATTTGTCTGTCATTGTCAATTCCTGCACGTTTTTCGGCCTGTTAAATATAATTTTTATGTGCTATAGCCATGTATTCTTTGGACTGAAAACTTGTATTTTTGCACCTCAGCATGACTAAAAATGAGAACTGTCCATCAATGTGGTCTTAAATAAATGAAATGAAATGAAATGAAAGGAGGAGGCACACTGTGGTCAGAATATTAAATTATTTCAGCCTTTATTTCCAAAGTGTTCATGTTGCACTAAAATGTGATGTGATAAGAGAAATTAGGCTCAACATGGGACACTTTCTGCTTTGTAAATTTTTTTTACATTGCGAGAAAAGGGCTTTTTCCACAGCTAATCTTAAAGTGAAAGTGTCTTTTGGCCATCATCATAAGGCCTCTGTATAAATGCTTTGCCAGTATGGGTAATAACCAATCATATTTATTCTCATATCAGACTTATTCGTGTAATACTTAATGCTTTCCGCAGATTTTTTCAAAACTATTTAAATTACTTTAAATTAAGATGTCACAAAATTGTAAAAAACTAAAACTGGGCTCTAAAGGCCTTTGACCTGAGATAAACCTCGGGGACTCACCTCTCAGAGCCTCCACAATGCCGTCCTTCTCTTTGTACACTTTCCGGATGTTATTGATGCTGTCAGAGACGGAACAAGTGAGGGATGGAGACGGAAAGGGGAAAAAAAACAGAAAGCAGAGAAGTGTAAACAGAGAGAGTGTCAGAGTGAAGAGCAGGTCTCATGTTACCGGCTGTTCCCACAGGCTCTTCTCAGCCAGCGGCACCGTCTGGCTCCAAACCAAGAACAGGCTGCACATCTATCTGAGCCTGATGCTGATTTCTGCAGGAAACTCACAAGCTGCATTCTGTTTTCCTTTAGATATTTTGTGTGGTACGCTGAATATCAAGTCAAATATAGAATCAAACATACAAAAGCAGAAATTTAACAACCTACATGTACAAGAAGCAGACTGTAGCTCCCAGAACTTTCAACCCAACAGACATTCACGTGCAAGCCTAGACTTTTACCGGATGGCTTCTTTCCCTCTGAACTCGGGCGAAACCGGCTCGACTGACTCGTCCGCACCGGGAGCGCCGTTCACCTCCGCGTCGTACACCGAGCTCACTTCGACGTAGCGCTTCCTGCGCTTGGACCAATAGGACGGCTTCAGGAAGTACACCAAGGACCGCCTCATTCCAAACTCGCCTGCACATCAGACGGCGTCAGATTTACAGATAAGCACCGCACATTCCAATAAAACAACAGGTTAAAATTAGGGATGCCCTGATCCGATCTCACATCTGGTTTGAGGTAATCAAGATCAGGACATCCCGAGTAAAGTGTTTTTGTACCTACCAGGCAGCACCTGGTCCAGGTAGATAGCCAACAGAAGGTAAAGGACGCAGTCAAGAACCAGCATTAGCAGGGGCACGTATAGAGGATGAGGGCCGTTGGTCAAAGATGAAAACACAGCTCCGTCCCCTTGTGCCTCCAGGTAAACCACCTACAACAGATGCAGCAATGATCAGGACCTCTGACTCTCACTGTTCTACGTTTAGCTGCTTAACAGACACCGGCAGCTTCTGTAAGCTACTTCAAAGCGACTTAGCATTGCACATAAAGCTAGAAATGTTTAATCGGTGCGCTTCTTCACAATTTAGAGAACAATTTCAGAAGATTTTAGAGTCTCCAGAGGTCTCAAATTTCACACAAGTGAGGTTGACAGGATGTTGAAGATGCATCATGATTTGCTTAGTTCTGACCTCAGTTATTCAAACATGATTAAAGATAAAGTTTTTTTTGAGTCATGTTCCAGCTGGTGTAATTCAGGCCACGTTTTTGCAGCACAAACATATTTTCACATTTTATCTTCTAAATTAAGCCTCAAGCATGAATTTTGGCCATACAGTCTTCCATTAGATTTTTCTAATTGACAAATATGTGAAAATTCCATAAAAAGAAGCAGTTGTTAAAAAGTTAGAGGTCACAAGAAAGTATGCTTCAATTTAGAGGGTTTTTAGCAACAGTATGTTACATTTTTATAACTATATAGAGTAGAAACTAAAGAAAAAAAGAAAAAGCAACGTTAGCAGGAAGTCAAATAGATTTGGAGCTTGATTAAAGCAAAGTGCCACAGTCACAGTGGTGGTGGTGGTGGGGGGTGTTATGCAACAAACTACAGGAGTACTAACTACGTTCATACTTCAACATGACACATGAAGAGTGGTTAACTGAGTGTTTTTAACCTGTGCAATCCCGATGGAGAAGGCGCTGGGGGAGAGCAGGCAGAGGAGCCAGACCAGCGGCTGTGGGAAGTCCTTCATCAGCACAGTGAACAGGGACAGGCAGCCAAACACCACCGTCAGCATGGAGCCCACTGTGCTGGCAAACTTGGGCTTCTTGAATAACGGCGTCAGCATGAAGGAGAAAAAGATCTGTGGGACAGGAATGAAAGGAGACTGTCAGAGACCAGAGGAAGAAATCACGAGTTTCTGGACTCCCACCGTGTTGTTCTGTGGAGCTCTGACAATTTCAGCACAAAAATTCATAGTTTAGAGATTGTATGGAGGGAAATATGTGGATTTTATTACTCTGAAAAGTGAGGAGAAATCACTTTTTTAGCTGCCTAGCAATTTTTAAAAATATTTTCTTGGTAATTTGCAACTTTACTTTGCAATCACTGGACCTGATGTATTCTCAAGTCATGTGGAGACAGGGTTGATTTCCTGGTCTATATTGATCTATCGCCAGTTATTTTAGGGATTAGATCTAACTCTCAAAGAAAACTGTTCCAAATGTGAATTATCCAAAGTTACAGGTACATTGTTCTGCAAAAATTCGCCATTATTTTTCACTGTTGTGACCAAATTCAAATGTTTGTCTCAGATCTTTGTGACGACCCTCCACCTGAACACCAGGTGTGTCTGTTCAGGAGCTGAGGGTTTTCAGCTGATTGAGCCACACCTGGGATCCAGTGGCTCAAACTGAATAAAGCCTCCCTCCTTTCTAGCATCGGTCTCTCTCTGACATTAGCTGCTTCCTTCTGGATCTCCAGCAGCTTGGTTCTGGTTTGGTTGGAGGTCTTCAGTGCACCTTTGTTGACTGGGTTTGTACTTCAATAACACCTTTTTTTTTTGTCGCCACCCAGTGTTGTCTCCCTGTTTTTGTTGCAGCATCAGAGCCAAGTTGTAACATCTTGTGCACACAACCCAAACTGTCTACGGTACATGGCTGGACAGAGTTAGGGACAAATGAAATGACAAATGTAAACTGGCTGAAGAGGTTTGTTAATCCTGTAAAAACCTGCAGAAATGTTTAAAAGGTTTTAAAACAAAACAACAAAAATCAGAGCCGGAAACAGTTTGAACACAAAATTTCTAATTTTGTGACAGCTCTTAAAACACTTGTCTGTCGTCAGGAATCGTAACAAAATCCAAGTTAAAAATCATGATGATTCAGCAAAATGTTTTATTTAAAAATGACCAAAAATACGGGGGGGGGTCTGCTCAATAAGACAAAAATTCTGTTCTTGGTGGTGCAGCAGCAGATCTATTAGTGACTCAACTGTGAGCAACAGTCACATGACAAATGATTTTTGGTTTAACTGCAGGATGTGTTAAAGATTTCTGTATCATTGCAAGATAGCAGCACAACATCACTGTAACCATGACAACAAGTGAACACTACATCAGCTGCCTGCTGACGATCACATGATTGTGATCCTACTACAAATCGACAGCTGAAGACTTGTATGTTGGAAATGATACCAGGAACAACTGATTAAATTGCGGGGGTGCTTCTGAGTCCCATCAATTCCCACCACCCGCTGCATATTTAGGTCAAAGTGATTTGGTGTCCATACATAACATGTGCTCAGCGCAAGGTCATTTTGTTTGTGAATACATTCGTTTTAAATAGTCACATTCTATGGTGCTGTGATTTCTGCCACAATTTTTTTAAAGGTTTTTTTTTTTAAAGGTTTCACCCACTCTGAGTGCTTTTCTTGTTTCGACATGTGGTCTTACTATGAGCAGAAAAAAACAGCGTATGAAGGTGCACTTTAAAGCATTTTAAACATTTTTATGTATTGTTAAGCGTAAATACAGCACTACACCAAAGTCATAAAAGTGCTATTTTCAAACAATGCGACCAGTTCAAATTTTAACTCCTACACTCCCAAAAAAAGGTCGCAAATGCAACAGTTTTGGTCGCGCTGACTCCACGTTTTTACCATTTTTAAAACACATTTAATCATTACATTTTCTGTGATTTATGGCATATCTATCATACTGCATAAAAGCCACTTCTGAGTTCTCTCTCTTTCTAGCCATGGCTGCTCTGGTTCCACAGAGGCACAGAACTTAATATTGCAGCTCAAATAAAGGGGTTTAATTTCTCTCTACTCACAGATGATATTCCGTAGAGGAAGATGAGGAAGAAGATGACAAAGAAGTCGCTGTTCGGGAAAAGCGCCGTGAACGTGGCGATGACGGCCATCAGGATGGACATGGTGGTCACCAGAGCAGCGTACAGGAGCCCCCACGATAACCTGCAGGACAGCATAGGAACATCAGCACAAAAACAAGCTCACATGAACACAGATACTTCAGTAAATGCCCCTGTTTTCCTCACCAGAACGCTGTGTCGTAAAGCCCCATCATGGTCATGGTGTCCTTGAGGCGATGCTCCTTCTCAGCCGCCACGTTGACGATGAGGAAGGTGACGAAGGGCGTGAAAGCCAGGACCAGGTAGATGGAGATGAGGGCGTGGGGGAACTTCTGCACCTCCACAGAGCCCGGCTGACCCATCATCACCACCTTCAGGTCCATCTCGCTCCACACCGAACGCTTTGTCTGCATCTGCACGCAGCAAACGGACCAAATCGGTCAGTTGTTTGGGATTTAAAATGTCGGAAAATGGAGAAAAGTGTCAATCAATGTTTCACAATGTCCAAGATAACATCCTAAGCTGTCTTATTTTGTCTCCAACCCAAAGTAATTCAGTTTACTGTCATAGAAGAGGAACAAAACCAGCAAATATTCACATTTAAAAAGCTGGAGTTATTCACCTTGAAATTTCTCAAACCAATAACCATTTATTGGAGAAGCTTTTTTTTTTAATTCTTATAATTCCAACAGCAAGTAATGACTGCTTTTATCAGCAGTTTGTTTCTCATTCTTTATTTATTCATCATTTAGTGAAGAAAATGTCTTCAGATTGTGCTTATTTTGTCTTGGAAATAGACCAGTATTTTAGAATGCAACAATAAAAACATGTAAATAAAACAGCAGATGCTTAAATGAACAAATGTTTGGAATTTTTCCTTTACAAATGACTTAAATCATTTATCCAGTGCAAAAACAATGCTGCACATGTTGCTCCGTGAAGCTAACAGATCATCATTGTTCTTTGGAGGCTTCAAAAATCTTTATTCTTTTGAAAACTTTATACAAAATGCGTACCAACTAATATCATCTGCATATTCAAATGCACATCTGTATATTGAAAATTCAGATATTATGCTTCAAATGAGCATCACAAACTTCAATAAGCGTCAAAGATATTTTCTTCACTGCACAAGACGTCACATGCCTGCTTCTTCTTGACGGTAAAGTGGATTATTTGTGGAGGACAGTGCTCGGTCTCACCTGGATGATGGCTGCGTCGATCAGCGACTGGAGGCGGATGAAACCGGAGTACCAGTAGTTAGCCGCCCTGCAGTTCACCGAGCTCGTAAAGCAGTTGGCTGCAGGAGAACAATCACAGCAAAGTCAGTGCCGGATGCAGCTGACAAACACTTTACATTTCAGCTCGGGAAGGTGATAATCTGGCTTGTGTTGGTGTTACTCTATTTCTACTCGAGTCAATTAAACACCGCGTTTCTGACGACAGCTAAAGGATGTGATGGACACAACAACCACAGAGAGAAAACAGTCGCATGTAAAATGCCTCAAATTTTAACTCGCACACTCCTAAAAATGTTGCAAAGGCTTATTTAAATACGCATGCCACTTCTAATACACCTGGAAAATGTTCTGCTTTGTCCTTACGGGGTACAAAACTGGGCGGGCACAATGTTGACAGAAACTAAGCTACGTCTATTTTAAAATTAATCTATAAAACATGAAAAATGTGCAGGGTGGCTGCTCGGCGTCTCCACAGGGAGAGAGAGACGACAGAACCCAGAAAAAAAAAAAAAAAAAAAACACAAGATGAACCAAACATCACATCAGACTGTACCGATAGATTCTGTGTAATCGCTGGGTAGAGGCAGCTGGTTGTACGGGAAGCGCAGCCTGTAAGACGTGGCCGAGCTGTCCATGAACACCACACCAACGTAGCTGGACGGCTCGTACAGACTGGCGTTCTCCAGATCCTCCTCGCTGGCAAACATCTCCAGGCGATCCTGCATGTCTGGAAACACAAGAAGGGTAGAGGTTCAAAGCCTGTCTCATCTTCCATTAACTAGTTTCCCTGCATCTAACCCTGACTCAGTTTAAACCACGAGATGGATTCCAGACTTACGCATCTCCTGAGCCACCTCCTCCATGATGTGGTTGGTGACGTTAGTAATCGGTGTGTAGCCCAGGCCCTTGAAGAAGGGGTTGTCGGGCTCCAGCTCCGTCGTGTTGATGCCTCCATAGTAAACGTGGGGATTCAAGGTGCTGATGAGTATCAGGAGACCCAACAGTAGCAGAGGTAGGATCAATTCCTGTACAGAAAGACATGCAGTAGAAACTGCACATTAATCTAAATCCAAGAGGAGCTCCGTTTAGTCTAATTTTAGTGATTGCTCGTCTTGGATAGCCCCACTTATCTCCACAGTGCTGAAGAATGGTCTGGCTACACCTCATAATCAATCTGCTATAGAGGGACAAAACACAGTCTGATTAGTTTGTATTGCTTCAAACTAATCTCGATCACTTTGGGCAACACTAAGCCCAGGATGCAGCAACGGCCCTGCAAAATAGTGCCAAGAGGAGTTGTTTTAGTGGCAACAGCTAATCTGTATATAAAACCAAGCACACATGCCTTTTTAGTTGGCATTTTCATCGTGCAGGTGGCTCCTTGAAGCTTATTGTTTTTTTTTTTGATGGCGAAGGGTATTTTGCAGCAGAAATTAAATGCATTTACTTAGTCTAAATCCGGTGAGTCAGACCAGTTAGCATCAAAAGCTCACGGCCATGCCTGTGGGAATTCTGGCAAACTGCGACCACAACAGTGCAAAGACATGTCGATATTTTCTGCTGATGAGTGTGAATTCAGCAGTGAATGTGACTGAGGCCCTTTTTTCCCTCCCTGACAGACAGCATGCTACAGCTTGACCTTGAGCTACAGACTAAACTCAGAGCGATTTGATGCTTCTGGCGGTTGCACCGGTAAAGACTTGATCAAGTACTCTCAAACACGATGTTTACGATTTGGTTCACATGGGAAAACCTGTGTGAACATCAAAACTTGAACATTCTGTGCCCTCGAACGAAGCTCAAGATTCCTGTCGATTCTTGGGACAAATGAACGGCCATCCAGGGTTTAACAATTAACAATAAAAGTTTGCTTCTGAATCTAACAATAATACGCAGTGATGCTTATGACAGCTCTGAACTTCCCTGACCACCGTTGCAGAAGCTGCAGAGTGCCGAAGAAAAGTTGATACACAGGCGCATTAAAAATGCATCAGCGCAACTTAGAGCCAAATAAAAAATGCATGGCGTAACAAAGGGGAAATAGGAAGGAGAAAGAGGCAGGCCATGTCACCTATTCAATCCTAGAATTAACATTTATCTTGTGGATAACTCATTCGTATTTCTTGTTTTACCAACAGCAGAAGTTTGTGGTTTCTTTTGCAGCCACAGGTTCACCAAGTCGCAGCACAAATGTGTGACAACATGAACGCATTAAAAGGTCTGTTGGCTAGAAGTGAGGCTTCCCTGGAATGACTGCAGGGAGATTTCTCAGCATAACAGAGCGGCAGCCTTGGGGGAAAGGTGTGTGAAGGCAAGGTCACGCTGCATCATGGGAAAAAAAACAAACCTGCAGACATTTTTAGACAGGCACTTATTTGGTTTTCAGAAGTAAACGACTTTCTAACTTCAGGAAAAGAGGCTATATCAATGTAAGTCAGTAACAAACACAGTGCACATAGGTTTTAACTTGTGAATAAATTAAACTCCTTATCTATTATTCATAAACGACCTTCATTAGGCTCTCTCCAAGTCTAGTTCTGTCTTCACTCATGTAATGTACATTATTAAGCCATACTTCCAGGTAACCATTTACTCAGCTGCTGGATAAGCTGAGCAGCATGAAGGCAGCGGGGCTTCACGTTGAACACATTCATGTCCGTCTGCTGAGAACTAAGCACCTGAAGGCTCTGTTGCTTGGTCCTCCACTTGATGAGCAAATTCTTGTAGAGGAGGCTTCGCGTTTGGTGCCAGACTCCAGCATCTCGCCTGTACACGGGCTGCATGCTCCCAGCATTCCTCATCTGGATGACGTATGGGCGAGAGGTCGACCGACTGATGCTGGCCTCAGCTGCAAGGGAAACAAATGCACCCTTCAAGCAGTGTTATTCACACTTACAGGGACAATCACTCCAGATTTAAATGATTCTCAGTAGAGATTCCAGCTGTTTACACTGGGGCTAATAAAGTTCTCTAAAGCACTTCATCCAAAAATAACTCCCTGACCTATGCTAAAGGCTTCTGCCCACTGTAAAGCATCTAACTAGAAATATAACAAAACAAGGGATGATTCTTGAACTTTATTTAGAAATTTAATTCATTCAAGGGAAGAAAAGATGCTCCCACATCGTGTCCTGGGAACACATATTGCATTCCTGCTGTTCTTTCTAATTAAGCATCAATCTCAGCAGCACATTTTTACACAAAAGAGCACAAAGACATTTTCCCAGCTCGCAAGAAAAGGTAAACTCGGAGCTCCTTTCTCTGCCAAACCAGTGGATCAAAGTCCGAAGCAAAGACTGGTGGGTGAGAGTTGTTCTCACAGAGTTTACTGATCACTGAGTGGGAGTGGAACGTGGGGCAAACATGTGCAGAAAGAATATATTTAGTCCAACCAGTAAGACAGGATCATTTTAAACAGTTACATGTTTACTGAACAGACTATCAAAAAAGTTGTTGAAGATACATAAGGCATTTTCAGCCTGATTGTTCGTGAAATATCAGGATGCATGTGAGGAACAGGAGGGAAATGCTGAAAAAGAAGATTTGGCTGCAAAATCAAATGTGTGTCAGCTGAAATCAAATGTTTCGGGTACGGAATGGACGAGTTAAACCAAAAACTGGAGTCCAAACACAACCAATTTGCTTAATGAGTGCAAAGCCAGATCTGAAGCCATCTAAAGCAGAAAACTTCCTTTTCTTGATTGCTTATTTGCTCCATAAAATGACAGAAAATGGTGAAAAATGTTTTGCAGTGTTTCCTCAAATGTCTTGCTTTGTCCACAACCCAACGATATTCAGTTTACTGTCACAGAGGAAGAAAGAAAACTGAAGATATTCACATTTAAGATGCTGGAATGAGAAGATTTAGTCATTGTTTATCGTTTTTGTTTTTTTAAATAAAAACTAACTAATTACTTAATGAACAAATGAGTTATAATTGGTGTAGTTTAGCTCACACCCAATTAGATAATCATTGCAGCTCAATTTTGGATTTATAGTTTAAGAGGTGAAGGAAAGATTTCAAATGGTTTGCACTCCAAAAAAAAGCCTGCACAGTAAAAAAAACAAAAAAAAAACATTTTTAGCTTATTTCTAAAAGTTATTTTGAATTGTCTTTCTAATCAGCAACTCATCTGGTGAAAATTTAAATAAATCACAGAAAAATAAAATATTGTGATGCCCTAGTTTTTTCTTTACTGCCCATTTAACACTCACATTTTGTTCTACTTATCAAACTCTGTGTGCTTCTTAATGATGTCTGTTCCTGATAATAAATTATTCAGTCAACCATAAATATCGAATTAAAAACAAGCTAATGTCCACTTTAGATGCCTCTGCCTTGTGAGCAGTTTGTTTCAGTACAACTTTTTAGTGTTGATTTTATTGGGCTCCATGTGTGTGAGATCATGCACTTTTTGTGTACATTCAAGTAAAATTAATCAATATCATCCAGCAATTCTCTGTAGTATTTTCAAGATTTTTTGCACTTTGGATTTCTGATGTGGTAAAGAAGCAAACAGCACATAAACTAAATTATGTTCATTATTCTCTGATATTTTACCGGTGCTTAATCAATCACTTATCACAATGACAAATCAATAATCATTAATTACAGCCCTAATTTTGATTCATAGATTGAACTGCAAATTCAAATACAGCAGTGCAATCATGGATCACCCTAATAAGAATCCAGGAGCAGTGCTGGCAGCTGCATTATCAGACAATACAACAGTTAGCAGTGTGTTTTGTTAAATGAAACTCAGTGTTTTTGTTATTTAGCTTGTTTTTAGGAGCAGCTAGCTGGCGTTGGGTTACCAACTGCCGCTAACGCTCACATTTCTGTTTGCTAACAAACAGTTCCCTTGATTTGGAGCGGCTCAGTCTTCGCTGCTTTGCTCTCACGTTGAGTGCAAATCAAAAACACAAAGTCTAGGTAAGCTAAATCCTCAAAAATTAGTCGCTCCAGACTGAAAATGTTGTGTTTTCTGTGAGCTAACGCGCTGTATGGCAACAAGCAACGCGAAGCAAGCTAGCAGGCTACAGCAACACAGCCGACATCAATGAGGAAAAAACACATTCAGTGACATTTGGCGTACTCACGTATGAAATACATTAAGGCATATCCTTCCTCGTCTTGAATTTCGACGGCATCACATCACAGGTGTTATTTTATGTCACGTAAACCCCCCGAAATGAGCCTCTCGCTTCTTGCGTCGCTACTTCCTCCTGTCAAATTCAGCTCCCACAAAAAAACGTGACGCTGACCAATCAGAGCCAGCTTTTGTGTGACTGACGGCGCCTTGGGCCAATCAGAGTGCAGCCAAATGTTTCTTATTTTCATATCACAAACAGAGCACGTCGATAAATGCATGAACCCAACGAACACCGCTTGTTTGGGGATTTATCAACTTAAAATACAAAAAAATAAGGGAAAATACATCTAAAAATATGTTAATAAATATGCACATTAAAAAACATACCATTTATGGAATCTGGCCAATGCAAGTCAATGCATAAACCACAATTAAAGCTGCAACTCACTTTTACTTTCACTGTCAAATACTTAAGTCAGTTGTTTAGCGTACAAAAAGACAGAAAATTACGAAAATGTAGATCAAAAGCCCAAAATGACAAATCTCCTGAGCACAACACAAAGGTATGCAGTTTATTGTGTTGTCATAGAGAACCTGGAGTCAACGAATTTGTAACTTTTCTCTTTAAAAATTACTTAAACCAATTTCAAAATAGCTGTCAATTAATTGTACGGTCACCAACTAGTCATTTAATCATTGCAGCTCTAAACATAATATGCAACTGACTGAAAATATTTGAGAAAAGTGATAGATGAGGTCATATTTTATTCAATTTATTTTAAACTTTTTTGAGGGAACGCATACAAAATGCTGCAAAAACTCAAATATTTACATTTGACGGAACGGTGCAGCCATAAAAACATCAGATTCTTGGGTTTTGAATATGTACACTCAGTCTAATCATCACATAGCCTCATCTACTGATCCGTTGGCCTTAAAAGCACAGCTCTGGAGGTCCTCTGGAGGTGTCCTCAGGTGTTTGGCACTGAGATGTTGGCAGCCAGTCCTCTTGGTCCTGTGGGTTGGGGGGGGAGGGTGACACCTCAATGGGTCGGGCTTGATCCAGCACATCCTGCAGCTTTGGATGCCAAGTGAGATAAATATCTGGGTACTTTGGAGTCTTTTAGCAGTTTCTGAATAGTTCTCAGGAACTCCACTCAAGAGTTGAGTACTGCAGTAGCATTGTAAAGAGATTATCACCTGTCATCTTGTCTGTGATTTTAACTCATCCAAAGCAGCACTAGCCGGAGCTACAGAACATGTCGGTGCTGATGCGTTCTGTGGTACTCATATATTCGATCTGAAATTGGCAGTGGTGCTGAGTGTGTGTTGGAAGGTTCTGGGATGTCGCTGAATTTGAGGAAGTCGTGAAGCAAGGAGGGCACCGGGAGCTGCTGGACTACACCGGTCCTCATCAGCTGATCTGGTCCCAACGTTACCCGAACCTGCAGCCTGCAGAGGTGGGCGAGACAGGGAACAGAGTCTAGAGGGAGGAGGAGAGAGAAGATCGCTCGATTTAATGTTTACCACACACATAAAATAGAATCTGCAATCTATTTTGTTACTGCACCAAAATGTAAACGGGGTTCCCAGGTTTTTTCTGCCCGCCTTCGGTCCAGAATAAGTTTCAAAGATGGAGACAGAGTCGACCAATTTACAAACTCCAGCAGGTAATTCAACACGTCACTGTCTGCCTGTTCCAACCTGGTGAGAACAGAGGACATAAAGAAATTGATAACTGCTGATAAATGGTGGAAATGTACAAGTGAGAGAGGTTTGATGGCAAATTGACAGCTTACATGTGGGGGTGAAGCAGCAAAGACGGTTCCAGCCCCGTCTTTAAAAGCAGAGGGAGCCAGCAGGCGGCAAAACGGACTTGGTGTAGTGCCACACAGAGAAGCTCCCTCAGTTCTTGGAGCTTCAAAACGTTTTTTCCATGACGTTGTGGTATAGAACAGTCAGTGGTCAAAGCCTCGGGTCCAGGAATCCATCTGTGCTCCAGGATGAGCTGCAGCAGGTCTGTGCTGTCAGCGGCCAAAGCATAAATCCAGTCGTCCTCGCTCAGTTTTGCTCCTGCAGTCAGCAGCAATTTCACCGATTCACTGCAAGAGATGTTAATCAGAGGTACATCCATCTGGTTTACTCTGCAAATGTGCATGAGGAGGGGAAATCAGCTTTCTCACAAACCTGTATGGCTTGTTAGATGAGCGATCCAGGGCTAAGCCGAGCGGTGATCGGAGGCTCAGGGTGCGTGTGCAGTCCTGGGCGTCTGGGCTGTAACCTTCCCTCAGCAGCACCTCCATGCTTTTGGCCTGATCTTTCTGGACGGCGAGGTACAGCGGACTCACCATGCCGTCACCATGGCCACACACCCGATCCGTAACAGCTATCAGCCTATGAAGGACACTGGTTTAACAGAAACACAAAAAAAATACATAAAGCATCGACAGAAATGAAAGAAATAAGGTGCTGGTTGCAGATTGTTGAGTATTTATTAGGCAATGAAAGCAAGAGTACGAGGTGTGATCGATAAGCTCCCAGTTTCTGCCTTTAAAAAGCTGAACTGCATTAGAATTTAATTAGGCTAGCATCCATTTCAAAGTCGCCTTCTTGTGCAGCGACTTTACGTTTGGAACGCTCCCTGAAAGTGACGTTCTGTAGGCGCATCAAGCTCCATCTGTCATGAGCTGAATCTCTTAAACTGGGTCAAAGTGGCGACTTTTCCTCTTGAATTCCATTTTGTTGAAGAGGAAGAAGTCACAGGGAATCAAATACGACGAGTAGAGCGGATGGAGAGCGAAAATAATGGTACGAAAAACTCAGACACGTTGTTATGATGGAGCACAAAACTGCCATACTGCCACAGTTAGGGCCAAATACTCACCAGCCACCTCTACTTGTTGCAGCAGAACTCGTCCTTGACAGTCCAACAATGGGGAATGAATTCATGGTGCAAAACCACATGAATGTCAAAGAAAATGTCGAGCATGTTCCTAGTACGCTACTTATCTCATATGCTTTCTTAAGTCTCAGAAACTGCAGCTCTTCCACTCTAAAAACTGTTGTTTGGTCTCTGGGTTGTAAGATCTGCCACATGAAGGTTTAAACCACATAAGGCCTGCTGAAAAAGATCCTTCAGACTTTGACATGGTGCTGCTTCTGCACATCCATGGCCAAATCATAAGTTCACTTTCACTACCTGGATATTATTTATGACATGATTCCTTCTGTTTTTCTATTGTTTTATAAAAATGTTCTTGTAATTTCTTATTATGTGACGATCATCGTTGGTTTGTTCATCTGGTAGCAACAGATAAACGGATTTGGATGAAATTTTCAGGGAAGGTCAGAAACGACACAAGGACCAAGTGATTAGATTTTGGCAGTGATGCAGCTCATAGTCTGGATCCACGGATTTGTTAAAGATTTCTGTATCATTGCCAGATAGTGGCACGGTGTCACTGTAACCATAACAAGAGAACACTACATCAGCTGATTGTGATTCTACTACAAATCCACCACTGTGGATTTCCACAGTTATTTATTACTGTTGTTTATGTCCACCCGAAGGCTAATGCTGATGTAGCAACTCAGGCCATGCTAAAAACAGTGCAGCAGCTGCAGGGGTTAGCGCCGGACGCACCGTGCTTCATTTTGAGTGATTTCAATCACTGCAAACCGTCAAAGTCCTTGGCCAATTTTTATCAATATGTGACGTGTCCCACTCGACATGCAAAGTGTCTGGACCTTTGTTTTGGATCCATAATATGAGCATATAAGTCCTTCAGCAGAGCTCCACTCGGCATGTCTGATCATAATATGGTTTATTTGGTTCTGACCTACAAATCCATCCTGAAGAGGAACAAGCCGGAAAGAAGACTGGTTCCGGTTTGGTCAGAGGAATCAATCCACTGCCTCCAGGACTGCTTCCACAATACAGACTGGGATTTGTTCACAAATGTTTGCACGGATATTGATGAATTAACTGATGTTGTTTCATCATGTGTTTCTTTTTGTGAGGCCTCCATTATTCAACAGAAAGAAATTTTCCTCTACCCCAATAATAAACCATGGGTGACCAAAAGTGTCAAATCTGTGATTAATCAGAGGAACATCTGTTTCACTCAGGGTGACACTGCTAGATATAGGGAGCTTCAAAAACAGCTTAAAAAGGAGCTGAAACTTGCCAAATGTAAATATAAGGACAAGGTTGAGAGCATGCTAAGGACAGGCAGCTCTCGGCCTGCATGGGAGGGGGTCAGATCCATGATGGGGATGCAATCCAAGAAGAGCCATGTCTCCCTTAATGGAAGGTCTGATCTGGTGCTCTCAAATGAACTGAACAACTTTTACAACCGTTTTAACAACTGTGATTTTAGTGAGGAATTGTCAGTTTTTGAAAATGCTGGCCCTTCACAGAATAATGTTGTTGACAGGAGCAAGGTGTGTAAAATTTTCCGTGGAATCAAGGAAAGAAAAAGCCCTGGCCCCGATGGCATTGGAGGCCGTGTTCTTAAGCACTGTGCTGATCAGCTGGCAGATATATTTACTTTCAGTTTTTCATTGTCCCTCCAACTTCATAAGGTCCCATCAATTTGGAAGAATTCCACTATTGTCCCAGTTCCCAAGTCTGCATCTCCCAAATCACTAAATGATTTTAGACCTGTGGCATTAACTTCTCTTGTTATGAAATCATTTGAAAAAATTGTCAAGGAGATGCTTATGGCCTGTGTTTATGAGAACCTGGACCCACTGCAGCTCGCTTACAGGTCAGGCAGAGGTGTTGAAGATGCATTAGCCACTCTTTAAAATCTTGTCTTAACTCATCTTGAGAGAACCAAGACTTTTTCCCATCCTTTATTTATTGACTTTTCCTCTGCTTTTAACTGTATACAGCCACACATTTTAGCAGAAAGACTTCCATTGCATTGATCCTGGTCTAAAAGCGTGGCTAATGGATTTTTTTACAGAAAGACCACAACATGTGAGGGTCAATGGTGTTTTGTCAGACACCCTCATCTCCTCCACTGGATCACCTCAGGGCTGCGTCCTTTCTCCTTTACTGTTTGTTTAATACACAAGCGAGTGCCGCAGCCAACATGTGGGGCGTCACATCTTGAAGTTTGCAGATGACTCAGTGATTGTGTCCTTGCTGAGTAGTGAAGACCCTGACCATGGCCCTGCATTGAAGGAATTCACTGACTGGTGTTCCACATCCCTTATGCACATCAATGTGTCTAAGACTAAAGAAATGTTTATAGACTTTAGGAAACATCGGTCAGTCTTCCCCGCTCTTGTCATCGAGGATCAAGCCATCGAGCGGATCCATACTTATAAATATCTCGGCACTAATACTGATGACAAGCTGTCTTTCGACTTTCATGTCGATGCTGTTTGTAGGAAGGCGCATCAACGCATGTACTTTTATAGGAAACTGCAGAGTCTTAAGGTTGATAGTACTTTTATGAAAATGTTTTATTGAGTCTGTTTTAACTTTTTCTTTTATCTGCTGGTACAGCTTACTTTCACTTAAAAAATTACAGAGTATAGTGAGAGTATGCAGCAAAATTGCAGGTATTAACCTCAACAATCTCTCTGATGTATATAAGCTCAGAACCTTAAATGAGGCCCGCACACTCCTCACTGACCAGAGCCAGCCCTTGGTTGGTGAGTTTGTGCTGCTCCTTTCAGTTTGCAGGTACATTCTTCCAAGATGCAGGACAAACAGACTTAAGCATTCCTTTGTCCCTGCTGCAACTGTCCTGCTAAACAAGTGACCGACTAACCTGTTCGTGCTATCCATTGTTATTGTCTGTGCTTGTTACTTTGCGATTGTTGTTGACTTGCTCTGCTGGCTGCATAGTGATTTGCCCCACGGGGACAATAAAGATTCCTTCAACCTTGAACCTTGAACTGAATTTCAGTGATTGTTGCCATCCGGTGGACAGGAACCACCAAGTTCTTAAAATGACACAGATTCATCAACCTAAAAAAGCTAATATTTAAACTGTAAACAAAGAAACCACACCCTGCTCAGGTCAGGAAGCACTGCATCAACAAAAGACACGGTGTGAGTCAGTACCTGATGTGGCCAAACTCAGCGGCTGCATGAATGGGAAGCTGGGGCCACTCGCTGCTGCAGGCTTTGTTAGGATCTGCTCCGTGGTCCAGCAGAAAATCCACACAAGCCTGGTGGCCCTCCTGAGAGGAGATCAGCAGCGGCGTGGCCATGTCCGCTGCCTGGGCGTTCACATTGGCACCTAGAGTGACGAGGAAATAAATCATCATTGACGGCATATTATTTTACCTGATTGCTGGTTCAACCCTCGGAACCCCAAAACCCGACAGTGAGTTTTTAAAAAACAGGTTACCTTTAAGAGATTCTAAAATGAAACTGTACAAACTGAAACCATCCTACAGCTCTTGAACCTGTCACCTGTTCTGTTTGACAGCTGAACCGAAGCACGGCTTATAATGGCAATATTTCATCAAAATCAGTTCCATTCACATTCAAAAATTTGCCAGAAATAAACCTTTGCCCCAACCACATTCTGTAAAGAACATAAAAATCTGTGTTCCCCTCTGCAACAGAGATGCCATGACGTACTCAGCCGTCATGAGGAAAAAATTCAGGGACTTTTCGGCTGCACTGGGCTGAACTGCAGAAAAGAGACTAGCATGAAAATAGGTTAATACTGTAAGCAATACAACATCTATGGGATATTCACATTTTTTTAACAGTACTGATAACACCTGTGGGCAGTTGGAAAGTTGTTAAATGTTGATCCTGCTTTTTTCAATGGAAAGATTTTTTTTTGTTTATGATTTATGGCATTATAACGGTTTCATTCTACACAGAGGACATTTCAGAGTTCTATGTGTAGTCATGGTTTAACTGCTTCCCGAGAGGTGCAGGATTTTATATTGTAGAGAAAAATGAGCTCATGAAAAGAGCAAAAAACGTTCAGTGTGCACACAAACACAAAGTCATGAATAAAAACTGTTGTTTACCAGCATTAACGAGTATTTCCAGACATTCCCTCTGCCCGTACTGAGCAGCTAGAAACAGTGGCGAGATCTTGTGGTCGTCTAAAGCCTCCAGGTTTCCAACGTTCACAAGAATGCGCACAATTTCACTGTGACCCTACAGGAGAGACGGCCCATTCATTACCAGTCCTGACAGCCGTCACAGAGCGGTGTGTTTGCAGTCATTACTACCTTATAAACGGCTTGATGAAGGCAGGTCCAGCAGGACGCGGTGTGTGTGCTGTTCACCTCTGCACCTTTACTGACCAGCAGCTCCACGATTTCCATGTGGCCGCCGTCGACAGCTGGAGGCAAACAGATTTAACTTTACCACCCAAAAGAGGAAGCTCATTTGGTTAGGATGTGATGTGAAAAGCATAACAGGTAACACAAAGCTGATTATGTGCAAACCTGCGTATAAAGGGCAGGACGAGTCGTTGGTTAGCTCGTTGATGTTGGCGCGTGCTTTGAGGAGGAGTCGGACCACGGCCAGGTGTCCACGCTGCGCCGCCAGGTACAACGCCGACTCCCCTTCATGAGTCAAACAGTTCACATAGGAGCGACATCTGCCGAGAGAGATTCCTGCATGCAGAGAGGAGTGGAAAACGAAAAGTAAAATGTAAAAATGTAGTAAAAGTAAAATGAACTGAAATGTGTGTCAAAGCCTGGACTGAAGGGACTGACAGATTCAGCGGTTTGTCTGTCACAACAAATCTGAGAGGAAAGCTGTGAAACATTCATGTGGAAACTGGATGAGAAGATCATTTAAATAAAAAGGACAGTGAGAGAAGTCTGCAGACAGATCATTGCTCTGTCTGCAGACTTCTCTAGTTGTCCTTTTATCAGTATCTGCAGCCAACAGAATTAAGTAGAATATAGGAAAAAGGTACACTTTTCCACTGTATTTGGAAATGAATGGAAATACAACAATTAGCAATTAATACACTGAAATTAATAGGAATTGTAACCAGGTGTGAATGTGAGTGTGATTGTTTGTCTGTATAAAGAGGATTAAGCGATGTATAGATGGATGGATGGATGGATGGATGGATGGATGGATGGATGGATGTGATGGATGGATGTGATGGATGGATGGATGGATGCATGGATGGATGGATGGATGGATGGATGGGATGGGATGTGATGGACGGATGGATGGATGGATGGATGGATGGATGGACGTGATGGACGTTTTGAACTGTGGGAGGAAGCCTGAGAAAGCTGCCGCTCATGCACAGGGAGAACATGCAGACTCCATGCAGGAAGATCCCAGAACCAGGCCGGGATGCAAACCAGGGCTCTTCTAGCTGCAGGGCTAAAGTGCTAACCACCAATCCACTGTGCAGCCAGTTCTGGACATGACTGTGGTATTTTTCCATGTTGAATCAACTCTTATGCAAGTTACCACTGTTATCTAATGTTTGTATAAAGCACTGCACCTTAAATCTGTGATTCCAAGAACTAAAACTGGACATGAAATTTGATCCTGTTCTGGAAACCCTGATTTAGATGACGCACAGTCAGTCAGTCTTTCCTGCATGAGGGCTGAAAAAAACTCAACTACGTGGGTTGTCATTGGGCCAGATCTAATTTTCTGGACGGTCTTCTACTTCTCTGTACGCTCAGCTGAAGGAAAAGCACTTCAGTAAGCATTTGCAGCAGGCCTGAGTTGTATGATACTGCTTCTTACCGCGGACAGCAGTCAGAATCTCCAGCGCACACGCCTTGCTGCCAGCTGCCGCCGCCTCATGCAGAGCGTTCCAGCCGCGGTTGTCTCGAGCGTTGACATTGCATCCTCTTTTTATCAGCCTCCTCACCCTCTTCCTAGAGCCTGCACGAGCTGCAGCGGAAACGTCGGACACCGTGTCTCTGTAACACGTTGTGAACACGAAGTCCATCCCCTGCTCCAGACACAGTCACAGACATCAATTACAGTAAGCAAAATGGATTTCTATCGCACCTTTCACAGATATAAAATCACAAGGTGCTTTACAACAAAAATAAAACAAGGATTAAAAACAATAATGCCAAAGGTGTTAAACTGTTAAAACAATGGAGCAGCAGCTAAAATAAAGTGCATCAAAACAATCAATGAAATAAAGCAGCTACAGGTCAACAAAAGGCCTGTCGGAATAAAAATGTTTTCAGCTGCCTCATAAAAGCTCCACAGGAGTCGATCGATCTCAGCTGTAGAGGAAGAGCACAGTCACCACGGGTTTTATACTCAGAACGAGGGACAATGGCCTGACCTGAGAGCTGTATTCAGCGCGTAGTGATGGGCCACGTAAAGCCTTAAAAGTAATCACCAGAATTTTAAAATGTACATGAAAGTTGATGGGGAGCCAGTGAAGAGAGGAAAGGACCGGGGTGATGTGGAGTCTCCAGTTAGCTCCAGATAAAAGACGAGCAGCTGCATTTTGGACTGTCTGAAGATGATTAACAGAGGATTGATTTAAACAAGTACAAAATGTATTATAATAATCTAAATGGGATGAAAGAAAGCATGTAAAATTTAATTTACCACCGTTTATCGACCAGGTAACTGGGACATCGAAAAGCCAATGCAAGATTAATAGTAGACATTAAACATCCAAATTACATTTCCAAATCAGCTCTGTCTGCTTCAGTATCACAGCTTCACCAACTCATATACAACCCTTGAAATTCACTCTGTGCTGCACTAAATAAATACATTTAGAATGCAGCCCTCTCCTCTTTGGCTTTATCAAACAGAGGCTTCACACTCAGAGAAGGACTGTGCACAGTTTAGAGGAGTAACGTCACTGATTATGTCAATCTTCTGCTGTGCCTTTGTGATCATACGTGGCCTTATTAAATGCTTTGCTACACAGATTCACAGTCTCTATATCTCTGAGATGAGCTCAGGATGAATCAGCGCCACCACAGCTGTACGTGTATTTTTATTTTCTGCAAAAAATGTTTATTCTGGACAATTTGTTTAAGGCGTAGGAAGTAGTTTTAGTTTTGCTGCTTAAATGCAGTAGTATTTGCTGTCATGAACAGAATAGAACTAATCATTAAAGTAAATGTAATAAGGTTATAAGTTCATGTATATAGTGTAGTTGGGTCACTGCAAACTTATGTTAGTTCTTACTTCATTTCTGTTCTTACTGGTTTTAACAGACATCTCCCTAACTCTGATTTTAAGATTTTGCTAATCACTTTTAAAGCTCGCCAGGCTTTTCCCCTGGCTATATTTTAGACATGTTAACACCATATGTCGTTACGCGCAGCCTTAGATCCTCGGGTGGGTCCCTCCTAGTTATTCCAACGTCGAGGCTTAAATCCAAAGGTGACCTTCTCTGTCAGGACCCTCGGCATTGGATCAACCTGTCTGAGGAGATACGGCTCGCCCAATCAGTAACTTCTTTTAAATCACCTCTTAAAACCCACTTTAATAGACTCACCTTTAAATAAAGCTCTCTTTTATTTCTCTATTATTACTCTTTTTATCCCTTTTAAAATTTTCACTGCTTGTAGTCCCTCTTTCTAACCTTTTGATTTTAATCTATTTCTATCTTTTATTTTCTCTTCTCCCTTGTGTGATGTTGTCCTTTTAACTAGCTATCCCATCTGTGAATTTTTGTCATTTTTTATGTTCTACATGTCAAAACACTTTGTGAATGTTCGACTTAAAGGCTCTATACAAAAAAGTTATTGTTGTTAAGAATGAGTTTCCTGAGCCATAAATTAGCTACAATTATAAAAAATAATAAAATGTAGTAAATGGTTGTGAATATTGTCACACGTCTTCTGCATATACTGTTTCTCTTTATTTTGCGTGTCCTTGTCTTTTCTTGCTTCTTTTTTGACTGTTCCCTCCTGTGTGTTGCTGCTACAAAGTGTACAAGTCAGATCAGGTACACAAAATATTTCACTATGCAATGTTCTATGTACAACTGTGAAGGTGACAGATCAAATTGGATTATCATGATTATTATTAAAATGTCCCTGCTCAGTCTATATAATTGAGACATTGTATTATTGTTGTTTGGTACCTCACAGAGCTTCAGGTAGATTTTTTCCTTTCAAATCCATGAAACACGTTTAAATCAAAATTACCAAAACGTACATGGACATGAAATACAACAAAAATGATACACTGGCTTCTCCCGAATTGAATCTGGTTATTTAGATTCGATTTAATTTCAGATATCTGACTCTAAAATGCCACTAATAAAGCGGAGATAAAGGGAATTAGGTTTGTGGTGCAACATTAGAAGCTAACATTCAAAACTTAAGCGGCAACACCTAGAAACAGCAATCCACATGTACAGAACACAATGTGTGCAGCTTTAACTACTTTTTACTTACACAACAGTCCTCCTAAAAGGTCTCAATTTAACTCAAAAAATAAGATTTAAGACATCGAAACACAACTTCAGGCACCAAGCTAACTTTGCTGGCTAACTACGATGCTACAAATCACGACATAAGTAACTAAAAACGATTCAAAATGCTGTGAAACTCAAACATGCCTCTACACAACGCTACATACACTTATTTCCATAAAATATCAAACGATATATTATGTGTTTCACTGAAATTAAAGTGTGCTTCTACCGAGAGACGCTATGGAAGCTTCAACTGTCGTCCCGAGAGTCGCCGCCTGATGACGTCGCACCACAACAACCCACGGTACATCGCGTGTCAGCTGTTAGCTCGCTGCTGTGGATTTAGCTTCAGCTAAAACCGGGTTACCAATCCCCCGTTTTACCATCGTTTTTTGCTTGAATAATATTTTTTAAAAGTACGTGTTAAGAAATGGAAAGGAGGAGAATCTAAAACGGGAAAATCGACGCATTCAGCTGCAGCGGTTTTAAGGTAAATGTGTCTTATCGCTTCATGTTAGCAAGCTAATATTTATTTTTCTTAATACAGTTATTACTGTTTTAACATATATTTACATTACATCCATTAAAATGCATCCTGATATAAAAATGTGAAAGCATCTTCAAACCATGCAGCTCTCCAGTGCTTCCAGCTGTGCATCCATTAAAATGAAGAGATGAAATGATAAAAAAAAGATTAATATAAGTTTACCTGAACTAGTAAGCAGATTACATATTCACTAGATAGATTCAAAAACTAAAAAGATGAAATGCACTAACTTGCCTGTTTGTAGACAGTCCCATGTCCTGATTTGTCTCCTGATTTTTCTTTCTTTTCTCAAATTGTCTTCAATCATAAACCCTTTGCCAGAAAAATACAGTAAAAACAAACAAAACAGCAGGATACTGTAGCATTAAAAATAGGAGAAAAATGTAAAGCAACTATTTGTAAAAATACAGATTTATGATGTTTACATTATAGTAAAGTACAGATTGTTTATTGAAATAGAAGTACCAGTACAGAAAAGCAAAAATAGTTAATAACAAATAAAAGCCCTGCATGAAAAATCTTATTTAAGTCATGTAGTTAAAGCAGTAAAGTAAAAGTTTGACAAATTGGTCTACAGGCATTATTATATGTGCCATTATTATTATTATTATAAAAATGAAGCCTCAGTGTGTCAGCAGTGTGTTACTGTTGTAGCTGTGGCAACAGATCAGTCTGAGGGCTCAAAGCAGGATTAATCAGAAAAAAAATAAGAAAAAAGTTCTGATCCACAAATCTGTTTTCTCTAATCTTTGACTTTTGATGAGATATTGGATCAATTTATTGAAATATAACCATGTGAGAAGCGTAACAGCAAACAACTCAAAGACATCTGAAATATGAGTCAGAATCAAGTAGTGTAATCTTAAACTATTTATTATATTTGAAAAGTGTTTATTTTTCTCAAGAAATTTCAGGTTGTTCATCATGTTACGTAAAAAGCTAGTTCATTAAATGTGAGCATTTTCTGAATGTACTTTGTTTTGCACTAAAACAAACGTTATTTATAGGTTTTTATGCTCTGATTCTTCTGGTCCGGCCCGCTTGAGCTCAAACTGCTGAATGTGGCCCCTACACTAAGACAAGTCTGACACCTGTCCCCTAACCCGTTCCTACTTTGTCTTCTAGCTCGTCTCCCCAGAAGGTCACAGCAGCATCATGGTGGACATCGCTGTGAAAAGCGAAGCTGCTTGGGTCTGCCACACCGAGGGACGAAACCTGGCTGATGTCCTGCTTCCTGTTAGCATCAGTAACAGAGGCGGTGATGAAGAGGAGCTCAGTCAGACTAACCAGTGAGAAGCGTACCATTTTTTTACTGCCAGCATGTGGATTCATGACTGTGAGCATTAATGCTGCAGTAAAAGCACAGTCTGTGAGATTATTCTGTTTGCAATGTGGGAAAACAACCTTCATAACCTTTTCTATTACCAGAAGAGACAAAGAAGAGGGAATTTTCCATTTGTAAGTGAATGCCATGTTCACCATTTCTTCACAGGGAAGGTACGGTTCTGTTGCAGCAGATGGAGGAAGGCTCTCCATGCGTCCTGACGCTCCACTGCAGCTCCTCTGCAGCCATCAGCCGCCTGCTGGTCGTCAGCGAGGCTCGAACTCTGGAGGTTTACGACCAGACGGGAGAATACTGCGGGACGGTGAGAGGGTCGAAGGACGACAGCATCCAACCAGACAGGTAAAATACAGCACGGCTGGGTCACCAGGTGTGCAAAGGTTTTATGTTATTTGGGCCGTTTGATCAAATTTGTGAGAAATTAATTTGAACCACGACAGATCCTCCCTCCTCTGTCTTCTGGTTCGTCTCTTGTTAGTGATAAAAATCTAAGACTTTATTGCTTCAATTTTTTTCATTTTGAAGTGATTAACACACAAAAATGTAACATACAGTGCTAGCAGTGAAATTATAATCATCAGCCTAAGCGTTATAAAGTTATATATAAATAAGCTTAACTTTCTCATTTAGTCGACCCTCCCACCTTGTCTCCAGCAAAACACATCATGCAGCTGAACATTTTGTTACCGACAGACACTGCAATTTACCGATGTTCCCTAAAAGCCCCACATTGCAGGCAAGGGCGTTGTAACGTTAGATTTGTCTCAGATGAAACTGGATGATTTTTTTACATGTGGTATTTTCTATAAGCAGCGCGTGTAGGTGCATTTCATGAGAAGACTGCATTTTAAGAGTAAATAGAAAGGGAAATTTGTTTTGCTACAGCAGAACGAGTAAAGTTCTCACCACCATAAATTCGGATATATAAATAAAAATATGCAGTAAATAAAACTAAACAAGAAGAATGATATAGAAAGCAAAATGTCCCATGTAAAGGCTGTACACATGTTAAAGTGTTGTATAGTGAAAATAGTGTACAAGAGTATAAAAAAATGTGCAATTTCAAATTACAAAACTGGAAGAAGATGCTACAAGGCAGAGAGGACTGAGAGTTCTGCCAGCCAGTACCAAAGTACACAGAAGTCCATGGAAAGTATTTCTGCACACCACTGTGGTTCAGGGTTGGAGCTTCATGCCTCAGACCGACCCGCTTTAGACCACGACCTATTATTATTAAAATCACGTAATGATCAGCTTCCATATTAAGAGACCAATAGTGCACTAGTCTGTAAATCTTTGTAATTCAGTGTGTTTTTCTAAAATATTTCCAATTCAGTGCAAGTAAGGGTTGCTTCACAACATGGATTTATTTCAACATGAGTGCACAACGCCAGCGTTATTCTTTACAACATCACAATCTATTTTCTGTTCAAATAAGTGTTCACAGATATGAAGATATTCAGTTTTAAAAATAAAATAAAAAGTGTTGCACTTTCTAGTAACACCATCATCTCCTTTTCCTCTGTAAGGAAACAGTTCCATCACAACTTAGATTTCACAAATATGAGAAGATGAGTTAAAGGATAAAGCTCCAACACTATTCTTCACAGCTTCACAATGTCCTTTTTTGCAATATCAAATATCAGGCAAGTGTCCCAGTTATACGGTGTAGCATCGTACTATTGTTTAAATCATATAGCGTTATGTTGTATGCCACGGCGTCACACAGTTCATCATCCTCGTTAGTCGTTTCAAACCGTGAGCCCGTTTTAGTGAAAAAGGTTCCAGTTTCAGCACGTTTTGCTGTGTCTGTTTCCAGAGCTTTCCTCTTTTTAATGCTTGCCTTCTCCGCACCACCCTTACTCTTTCTATTTTCCGTCTTTCAAACATGTCAGGGTCCGTCTACAAAAAAAAGAAATAGAAAAAGAAGAGCTGCCAGTGGAGGTGGAGGTGGACAGGGACAGCGTAGTGATCAACCCAGTGCCATGACTGAACACCGGCCCAAAAAAAAAAAAACAAATAAGTGAACACCGGCCATCAGACCAGTCCACCGGGAAGTGTCCCAGTCCTCCCGATGAGCCACTGTGGGCCTGCTGTGGTTAATGCAGTGGCTGTCTGTGGCGGTTAGAATGACGACAGTACAGCTAACTGATCGTCATGTAACAGCACAATGACACCAGCTGAAATCTGAAATTGCACACTCTCAAATAAAGGTCGCAAATTCAGTCTGGAGCCCTGTAACAGAAAAATCACCTGAAAATGAGGTTCTTACATCACTACTGTGTCTCTGTTTTTTGCTCTCAGTGCAGACAGAGGACCGTTCTATAAGAAGCAGCTGATCCTTGAGCATCCATCCTCCTCCTGTGAAGTGAAGGTGAGTTTATACGGAGATATAAAACTATAAACCCTTCTGGATTGAGCTTGTTTGTCAACCAGTCGTATTTATATTCGTATACAGCTGTGTTTTGGTTTTAATGAGCTGCTTCTGTCTGCCAGTTGCTCTCCCTGGCCGGTAGAAACAGTGTTCTGGTGTCTCGAGTCGTCGTCGGCCTCCAGGCGCTGCAGCCCTGCCCGGCCCGAGGCCCCGGCATCGACATGCAGCAGGTCCAGTGTCTGGTGGAGGAGATGGGAACAAACCTGTCACCGGGAGCCCAGAGCCTCATGGACATGGTGCAGTTCCAGCAGAAGGTGGGAGTAAATCAGCAGCGAGTTTGTTTCTGTCAAAAACTCTCTCTGATATTTGAGATGTGGGAGTTTCCTCCTAAACATCAACATTAATCATCGTGTTTTCAGTAATCAGGTCTTCTGGGTTTCTGAGCTTCAGTGCAGCTCAGTTATGTCACTTTTTGGACTTCACATTTGAATGATGCCGTTTCCTGGAACTTGACAGGGACTTTCAGCTTCATTCAGATCCAAAACGATTCAACAACAAGCTGCATTAACCCTCCAAACCCCAGGCAGCTTCTGGGCGTTGCTCGCTCCTGTCACATATTTATTCACTCATTTTTAAATTTTATTTACTGCGGTATAAAATCCTGTACCTCTGTGGAAACAACACAGCCATGGCTAGAAGGAAAAAGACTTAGAAATGTGTTTTTGTAGTTATAATGCCTTAAATCATCAAAAAAGAAAACTAAAGTTGAATTTCTTTGATTATTTATTCAACAAAAATGTAAAAAAAATGTAATGTACAATACAGGGTGTTATTGATACAAAGAAAAAATGATAGCTGTACATATTTAAATATTTTACTGGTTACATTTTTTATTAGTTTTTCATCTTGTCTTTGCTCTGCGGAAACACTGCCTGCAGTTCAGCTGAAAAGTCTCAGAATTTTTCTGTCCCAACTGTTGGTCTGAGCTCGACCAATCATAGCTTCTCAGTTATGCTGATGAATGCAGAATTTCTAGTTTTTTACCGTTTGTGGTTAGAAGAAATGTTTTATTTTTGACAAATTTTTAAATGAGACGTGTAAAAATTGGAAAGTTGAAAATACAAAATTCTTGTTTTTTTGTTTTTACAGCTTCTGGCTCTGATAAATGGTGTAATTTTGGTATTATTTTAGAGCTAACAGGCCTGTTGGAGCGTTATCATATGATGGTGTGTGTTTCTGCAGAATCAGACCGGCTCTCTGGGCGGTTTCCTGCCTCTCCTGATGGGCGGTGGAGGTTTCGCTGCCTTGGCGAGTGGATTCAACATGTCCCCAGCATCCATCATCAACCAGCCTGCAGACTTCACGGTAAGACAGTAGAGCATTTTCACCTTAAGTCACACAAAAACTGTTTACTACTGATTATTTTACAGCTAATTTCTGCTCTGTGTGACTAAAAGCAAAAGGGAAGGAAACTTTAACAGCAAGAGAGCTCAAAGTGGCTTTTAAAAAATCATTAAAGTAGTCTAAAGTAATATAAAAGAAAAGACATTTTAAGACAATTTAAACACAGAAAATCTAAATAATCAGAAAAAAAGGGAAAATAAGAAGTTAGAGTGCAGTTTAAAATCTTTATTATTTATTGAAAGGCAGAGGCAAATAGAAGCCTTCAGTCTTGATTCAGTAGAAATGACAAAAGTCGTAACTGAAATTAGAGCAAACTGAATACATTTAGAGATTTTTCCCTAATGTTTATAAATACATAAATGTCACAAACTAGAAAAAAACATCTGGACAACCAATAAATCAGTGCCAGACTGAAGCAAAGTTAGAGAGAAGAAACAATAGAGTGAAGAAAAAGTGGTTGGCGTTGACAAAAACTGAAGTTTGTCAGCTGTTCTGAGATGTAAAAACCCTCATTTTACACCTTTTTTGCTCATCGTCAGTAATAATTGTCACAAGCCATACATAAGTTAGAAAAACATTTAGATGCTAATAAAATGTGGGTTCAGAAGATGTGACACTGACAGAGCAGCAGTTCATGTAAGCAATGCCAGCATCAGTTCTGAGGATTTTCTCTGATCAGAAAATATTGTTTTTCTGTTTCCAGCCTATGGACGGCTGCATCGGTCACACAGTTCAGAACGGAGGGATGTCTGAGAGCTCCACCTCCACCTCCTCGTCCTCCCCGGACCTGCCTCCGTCCAGCGACAACGCCAACAACAACAGTAAGGATTACTGTTTCTCTGGCTGAATTACAACGTCAATTAGTCAAAAATGACTTATTTTTTAAGATTCCGCTCATAAAGGAGGAATATTTTTGATGTTACGTGACTAGAGAAAGGAACATTTCTCCTGAAAGTGGTCATTTGTAATACATGTGTGTTAATGGCATTTAATTAGCCAGAAATGACCTCATTTATGTATATATTTTATATAGACTACCCCTTCTACGTGGAGTTTGAAGCCTGATTTTGTTGTCAGACTATAAACCTAAATCTTGAGGCAAACATCTGGATAAAATCGTCTCCCACCTTTAGGCAGCGGTCAGAACGGCGGCCCTTTTAGCCACGCCCAGCTGGCAGAGATGATGTCACACTTCCTGACTGGTGCAGGTCACGGCCAGACGTTGACCTCCGACGCTGAACTCCTGCCGATGCTCCAGAACGTGTGCGGTCAGGTGACCCAGCTGAGGCTGGATGATGCTGCAGCAGAGAGGAAGATGAGGAACGGCAGCTGGTGAGTGAAGCTGAAGAAAAAAGATGAGATAAAACTTTATTGATCCCTCACCGGGGAAATTCACAGTATTTAAGTAATTAAGTCTCCTATATAGTAGCTTCCTACATTAAGTAATTAATAAGTCAAGTCTCTTTTATTGTAGCTTCCTATAGTAACGTATTGAGTGGAATTCATCCCACTGATCGCTGCTGCAGCTTTGACTCAAAGTGAACAGATTCTTCTGGTTTAATTAGTCAATAAACTCACTCAGCCAGGACTTCTTCACATGTGGTCATTTCTAATCTACACTGAGAAATAGCTTCATGTTGTAATCATTAGAATTGTCTCCTCCTGGTGTCAGAAAGATGTTACTGTTTGGATTCTGCTGCTGAGCTAACTGAGGCTAATATCAGTTATTTATCAACAAAACACTCATTTAAAATGATAAATAGCATTAAACTATTATCATAATGCCTAATATACTACAGTCATATGTGTACTACTGCTAAATATTTAGTAGAAGTAGAGGTTTGTAGTAATGCTAATTTGTTTGACATAATTATAAATGATTTATTAAGACTCTTATTTTCTTGCCATGTGAAGCAGTTTTATACTGAGAACACTTGGTTTGTTTTTTAGGTGGATTCACTCTCAGTCTCTTATTGTTTTGTCGTGGTGATTAACAAGTGTAACGCCCAGTTAAACCTAAATGTTTGACTTTAGTAGTAGTAAACTACAAATGAAAGCACCGTGGGAAAAACTGCATTTTGGCTTCAGCTGCTGTGGTTTGCTGTTTGCTGTCCAAATCTGACCGTATTTAGTGTTAAACATTTATGAATGTTGGAGTCAGAGCTGCTCCTAAAGGGACCTATAGAATGCATAAGACATGCGGATTGTTTCCACCATAATCAATTAAAGAGGTTACATCGGGTGTGGGTGCCGTGGAGATTAGCTGAGCATGGAACAGACATGGATCATCAAATGTCCATCTATTTATTTACTATATCAGCTTCAGAACATGCAAACTTTACACAGAGATTTAAACCTTCTAACTGTGGGGCAACAATACCAGTCACTCACCATCGTATTGCTCATAAAATATCCATATTCTTTTAATGTCATTACCAGCATACAAGCAATGACTGCACTGCATGAAACAAGGCTTGCAGGTTGCGGTTTTGATCAGTGCTACCTGCTACTTTAGTCTAGAAATATTAATTTAACCATATTTCCCTAAATTACAGTTTGACAAAGCTGTGTTTGGTCCAGAAACTGGTTGTGTTTTACATGTGTGTGCTCTGCAGGTGAACCTGTGACCAAAAACCCCAAAAGTTCACTGCAGCTAAAGTGTCTTAAAAGACTTCAGCTCGTGTTTTCTCGCAGCATGACATTCAGAAAGAGTCAGAAAATACAAAACTGTTCTGTTTTCCAGCACCACACCTGTTCCCCACTCAGCAGGTGAACTCTGTGTGACAGGATGAACAGTTTTTCACTTTACAGCCCGTCTCTGTAGGTTTTTGCACATTTTCTTCAGCTTGTCTTCAAAAAGAAGCTGCTGCCGTAGAAACAGTGAACGCTTTGTTATCATGTAGCCGAGGAGGCTGAAACAGAGACACGATTATTTAACGGAACAACAGTTTGGATTGTCTGAGGTCACATTTTCACAGCGAGCAGACGCCCAAACGTTTCCTATAAAATATTCGCTGATGTCATAGATTTTTCTTCTGTTATCTGCTCTGGGTAAACCTCAGGCCCTCGTGCTGTAATGCTGTTTTTCAGAAACAATTACGGTAACATATCCAGCTAGTAGAAAAAGAGATCTGGGTTTGGTTTGGGCTGATAGAGAGACAATAGAGTTGATTTGTCAGCGGTGTTGAATCCAGAAAATGCTGCAAAATCAAACCGAATAAGTGTATTTATGTAAAACAAACACTCAGGCACCTGTTAAATAAATCTCCAGCTGACAGTAGATTCCCTCTGCGGCTGAAAAATGTCTTTCTGACCCGATTCCTCCGCCTGCAGCTGAATAAATCAGACTCTTTGTCCAAGCCGAGCAGCGCATGTGGGCTGATAGATGGTCTGCTGAGTCCACATCGAGCAGAGGACAGCAGCTCAACGGTACGTCCATTTAAAGAATTTAGAGGTAGATTACAGAACACTCGTTGAAAATTGATGCCTGCTCTTATGTAGGAAGGAAACTCGGCAGCCTGCTTGATGCTTTTCAGATGATGCTAAGTGGAAATCTCTAAGGATTAGTTTGACTTTTTATTGTTTCCTTTTTTTTTCTGTCTTATGAACTGCTTTTTGACAGATTGAAAGAGAAAGTTGTTTTTAACTGTGGAACTGATAATATTTGCAGTAGAAACAGCTCGACTTTTATTTTCAGCTGGAGAAACTGTGAGATTTATGCTGATTGGCTCAGAACTGTCCTGTGGTGGCCCTGTATTCTCATTTTCTAAAACATCTTATCTGTGTTGTCTTGAGTGTATTTGCTTTTAAATGAAGACGTTTCGCAATAATTAAGACTTATTTCAAGCTGATAAAGTTAGCCACTGTACCATAGTAACTCTAATTACACACAAAAAATGGGGAAATGTGGCTCAGAGAAGGGAAAGGCTTCTTCAAAACCACACTGAGACCTTTGACCTTTTTGTGTTGTTAGACTCTTCACTGAATTAATTATCTGCTGGAATGAAGATAGTTGAGCGTCGAGATGTTTTTGAGATTGGTCTGAGTCCGGGTTCAGATGAGATTTAAAATCCAAAGGAGAAACTTTACAGATTTTATCTTCTTCTATCCAATGCCAGACATGCAAACACTTCAAGACTGGAAAGTAATATCAAACCACACACTACAGGATAGTAATAGGATTATGGTACCTGTGGACCAATCAGGGATCAGAGCAGCACCTCACATGACCTCATGGTTAAACAGATGGAAACTGAATGGAGACTGTGGAGCGGCAAGTAGCTCTAACGCTAAAAAGAGTTTGCAGTGAGGTTAAAATCAAAGCTGAAAGTTGAGGAGACGTGGTTTGTTTATTCTAACAGCTGTAGCTAAAGTTTAGCATTGCTTGTCAAGTCTGTCAACATGCTGATTTTCACTCCTAAATGTCATACATAGATGTCACTTTAAGAAATACTAACTGGGTGATTTAAATGATTGTCATGGAAAAACCCATCAAACTTCATTTGTTACTCAAGGAAGATTGTTTTTGCGTGTCTGTAACGTGCCTAGAAAAGATGTGGGCATTTTCCTAGTACTTTTAGACACTTTGTTGAACCAAACTATTGAACTGCTGTTTCCATTCTCAGTTCATATCTTTTCGTCGCTGGTGATTTTCCATTGGAGCTGCCTCCACACTCGCATTACCAAATAATCTGCATCAGTTCAGTCTGAGACGTCAGACCAGATCTCCTCGGATTGTCTGGAGTGGTGAATTCGGGGTAAATCAGGCTGAAATTCCTGGAGCATGTGCCAAGACTTTAATTTACCCAAAATTCATAACAAACTAGTCCTGTTTAGGATATTCTAAACCTAAAAAACTTTGCGCAACGCCTTGTTTTAGAGGCCGAACCAAATCATGACTGTTAGTAAGCGTTGACTGAATAAAAGTGGCCACTGCCGGAGTCCTTCTAAGTCTCAGCTAATTGGAAAATTAGCAAAGAGACGGAGCATGAGTGCTGCTACAGCAACCATGGATTGTCCTACAATGGCACCCATGTCAGTCAAAGGGACCACACTCTTGATTATGCATAACTTCAAGCATTAATGCAATTCAAACAGGTGAGTTATATTAGAATTCACTCCTCTGCAGTTGTCAGAATGGGGGAAATTAGCTGTAAAGAACAGAAATGTTTTGTGTACTGGGCTGTAAACAGGTTTATTTCCACTGTAAAGTTCAGCATTTTAACATGGGTGTCTATGGGGAATGGCTCATTTTTGGAGTCAGCCTCAAGTGGACATTTGAGGAACTGCAATTTATGGCACCTCAAAGTCCAATTTTGTGAAGTGGGCTACTTTCTAACCCAAGTTCTGGTTCTTTCGTTGCTGAAGCTGCTCTATTTTGACCACAAAATTCCACATCAAAGACAAAGACGTATCAAGTTGGTCATTCGGTGTGGTGATGTTTTGTAATGCTGGAGATTTCCCTGCAGCGCTCTAATAACGTACATAAAGCTGAGCAGATGGGCAGCGAGGATCAGAGGTGAACATCACGATGCGACAAACCGGGCAGCAGCAGCATTCTGGATTTCCCCTGGTGTGATTCACTCGTCTTCAAAATCCCTGAGGGCAGAAAGTAATGCTGCTGGAATCTGCTGAGAAACCAAAAATACAAATAAAAAAAGTCCTCCAGGTGGTCAGGCTGAAACAAAGCCAACATCAGCTGTCAGAGGGTTTCATTCTGCTTGAGTAAGATGAACACAGAAGGACTGAGGTTGGAGGAAGACGATGGTCAGCAGCGACTGTGGGTGGTTTGGTTTTTAGATTCTGTGTTTATGTTGGAGGTTTTGTCTTTCATGTCTCTCTGCTCACCTCTCTGAACATTTCTGTTCTCATTTTAGTGACTAACGCTAAATCACACAGTGCAGTTATGATTGCATTTAACAGAACTAGTGTTAGCAGGCCCTGGAGGAAAAAATGATGTTCCTGTTCAGACAGGGCTTTTAATGAGTGAATGGATTAAAGATGATATTTGATGAGTAATAAGCACAAGACGGTTTGACTCAGCTTAATCAGGTCACTTTTTTATACTGGAAATAAGAGAATGTGCTGCTAAAGAGGAGGAACAGTGACTGCAGGCTGTGTTTTTAATTTAGTTACCAAGAGGTAGAAATACACCCCCTGTCAAAAGGTTTGACTTTTGACAGGGGGTGTATATCCGTAAAATAAAATACTTTTTCTTTCTTTTGTATCCCAGTGCCAGTAACAGTGCTAATTTGCAGCTTGTATTTAGATATGATTTAGTTACAGCAACACACAAATATTCAATGTAAAATTAGCAAAATTTTATGACAACAGTACCAGGAAAAAAACATTCTTCTTAAGGGTCAGTCTGCAGAAATTGCTCTTAAGCATGAGTGTAGACAGAAGAGCTTCTAGAAGAATGATTTTATCTCAAATTCAACACTACAACACTGAAATATAGTTAGATTTTCTTAGTAATTATTGTTAATTTAGCTTGTTTCAATGCACTGTCCAGTGGCAGCTACTTATATTTTTGTCATGCCTCCATGTATGATGACAATAAATCTATTCTATTCTATTCTATTCTATTCTATTCTATTCTATTCTATTCTAAAAAATAACTGCTTTTCTCCAACCAGTAAGGAGGCATAGATCACAGATGTTTTACCTGTTATTTGAAAGTTCAAAGGAAATACTTTATTTTCATTTTTGTGACCAAGTATTTTCTAATAAGAAATTGTCTGTGTTTGGTTTGTATTGACATGCATGGTTTGACTTTTTCATAATCAGTTTTTTTCTTAATGCGCACTCAAAGATGGGACTTTTAAACATGAGGCATTATTTGATCTATTTGTCCAATATTACAGATTTTGAATCACTGACACGATGTGAAATAACTGCAAACAATTCAGGATTTTATCTTAAATAGTTCCTGAGATATTGTTGTTCAAAAGTGGGTCGATGGATGAATCTGGGGAAATACAGTCGTGCTCATAAGTTTACATCGTCAGGCAGAATTATTAAAATATCTACCATTATTTGATGAAAACATGAATGATCAGCGCAAATACAATTCTGTGACAACAAATAACTCTCTCTGACCACTAACCCTGTTTTTCCATGAAAAAAGGACAATATTTCACAAATTTTTCCAAATGCATGAGCACAACTGTATTTGATTTACCCGTCTAAAATTTACATCTATAGTTTATGATTAAAAAAAGTTTCAAGCAGAAAGTCCCTGATGATTTCAGATGTAATGACGTACACCACCGTTCAAAGGTTTGGGGTCATCCAGACAATTCCATGTTTTCCATGAAAACTCCCACTTTTATCCATGTGCTAACATAACTGCACAAGGGTTTTCTAATCATCAATGAGCCTTTCAACACCATTAGCTAACACAATGTAGCATTAGAACACAGGAGTGATGGTTGCTGGAAATGTTCCTCTGTACCCCTATGGAGATATTCCATTAAAAATCAGCTGTTTCAGCGAGAACAGTCATTTACCACTTTAACAATGTCTACACTGGATTTATCATTCATTTAATGTTTTCTTCATTAAAAAAAAAACAGTAAGGACATTTCTAAGTGACCCCAAACTTTTGAACGGTAATGTGTATGCCTTCTGATAAATCCCCTGACGTCGATCCACTCCAGGGTTGTTTGGTGCAGCTCTCCCAAGCATCCACAACAAAGCAGTGTTGTCTGGTAGATGCAGAACTGAACGGCCCTTCTTCGGCTCTGCAGGGAACTGGACGAAGCCATGGAGCGCCGTCTGGAAGAGATGGAGCGACGGCTGAAGGAGCACATGGACCGACGCCTGGATGCTCTGGAGCAGAAGCTGGAGAAGGTTCTGCTCAGCGCCTTACCGCTGCTCGCCCTGAACCACGGAGCTGGAGGAGCGGCGTCCACCGGGCCGTCGGAGCAGATGGAACCGACGCCGGCGACGCACTGAGCTCCAGAACATGCAACCTGGAGGCCTTTCTGGTCGCTAACGGAGACACAGCAATAGAACAAAACAGGCTTTAATTCAAACACTTAACACCAGAAGTGTCTCGGCTCAAGACGCAGCTTCAGTAACGGTTTCTGATCCGCACCAGTGAATGCAACACCGTTTTAAAGCCTGAATGTACAGCAGCACTATCCCAACTGTTCCTACTGCAAAAAAAAAAAAAAAAGTTGCACTGCATTTGGAAAAGTTTGGCCCCTAGAACCAGGAGAAAGCCTAAAACCAGGGAGGTACAGAACACAAGGCCACTCATTAAATGCTTTAAATTATTGCAGTGATGCGATCGTATCCTGGTTTTAATGATTAACACCAGCTGAACACTCATTTATTCCACTTGAAACTGAAACGTCCAGTTATTCCTCACAGGTCTCACCATCCAGATGTTGGCCTCCGTCTTCAGTGTTGTTCTTCACACCCTAACAGCACTAAGGCTGCAGCTACGGAGTATTTTCATTATCGATTAAACTACAGATGATTTAATCCATTTTGCAAACGGTACAAAAAATGAAAGCATCCTCAAATGTCTTGTTTGGTCAGATCCCAAAAACATTCAGTTTAAAGCCAGGTAAACAGAGAAAAACAGCAAATCCTCACATTCTGAGAGGCTTAAACTAGAGAATTTTGACATTTCCGCTTTAATAACGACTAAAAAGATGCAGTTCTGATCTGGTGTGAAGAGTTTTGGTTGTTCGAACCTCATCAGTGTGGTTCAGTTTGTGTTCAAACTTTGTCAAAATCTCAGAATGAACTCATCTCCAGGAGTGTAAATAGAAGGTGTGACTGTATTTTAACACGGCGCTGTAATGTTTTAAATAATGTACATGTCTGTAAACTATTAAAATTTCCACTTGTGATGTTGAAACTGTGCTCACATTAATAGCAAATAAAATATATATTTATACGGATTGAATGCGCTTTGTGGTGTTTTTTCTGAAGTACAACAGAAAATACATGATAAGTTAATTTTGGATCACTTTTTGGTGCATTTCAAGATAAGAACTGAGGTACATTGGTGATAACTATGGCAACAGAACATTTTAATTTGTTCTCTTTGGGATGTGGCGCTGATTGTCTAACTGAAACATGAGTCAGACAGCAGTGATTTATGGATGTATTGTTTTGGTAGTTAAAGGAAAGTGGCGCTTATGAGTTCCCAAAAGGTGAAATTAACTCGGCTGGTGTTTCCCAGCACGTTTTCCAGTAACTGATGCAGGAATGAACCATTAAGTTTAAGTTCTCCACACGATTCTGCACAGGAGAACAGGAGAAGTTTTGCGACAAATGTTATCAGAAATGAAATGGGTCACAGGTTGCAGAAGGAGGACGCCAAATTAAGAAAAGATGTTTTGTTGGGAATGTGCCGGACAGACGGTGAGTCAGAACAAACCGGGTCACTGCTTCCATCCCATCAGCTGTGCTAGCTGTTATGTTGGCAGTGATTTCCCTAAAGGTCCTTCCAGGAATGGTCCTTTAAATCACAAACTTGTACAGAAATAGTTACATTAGTACCGACTTTTGAGATTCAACCTCACATTTAAGTGCTTGAAGTGCTTTGGATTTTGCTCTGTAATTTTAATTTGCCTCGTTTTGTCCTCTATTCTCTTAAATGTGTTTTGACATCATGCTTTATATGATCTTTTCGTGCTATGTGATCCACTTTGTAACTTCATTATACTATAAAGGTCACCATTTATCTACTGTACAGCTAATTCTAAATGGTTGTATTTATATAGTGCTTTTATCCAAACCGCTTTACATTATACATCACATTCACCCATTCACACACACATTCATACACTGATGGCGGGAGCTGCCATGCGAGGCGCTAACCACGACCCACCAGGAGCAATTAGGGATTAGGTGTCTTGCTCAGGGACACCATGACATGAGCACGACGGGCCGAGGATCGAACCGCAAACCTCCGGTTGCGAGACGGCCACTCTACCCACTGAGCTATGCCGCCCCCCTAATTCTGCTTGATGTACACGGACAATCCTACACCTTACTGTACAGATTTTAGTGGAACATTCAACTAACGTGCACACTGTAATATCTTATGACATGATCATTGTACAGTGTATAGTTAGCACATAGTATGGCTCTATGTTCCCATACAATTGAAGTATCTGAACTTGTTTTATGGCTCTTATCCAGACGAGCCCTTTAACTAACCTCCTGCTCAGAGATCACATCATAACATCGCTGCTTTTTAACGTTATCCGGCGTTACGTAACACTTTATCTCCACTGGGCTTCACACATGCACTGCATTCATGCACACTCTCATTGTGTCATCCTGCAAAGTTGGAGTCAGTGTTCAGTGTGTCACATTGCACAGAGGGAGGTTCACACACCGAGGTCACCGAGACCAGAACACGGTGTTTGAGACTCGATGGGATTCTTTCCTTCAGTGTTTTCTCCGTTTCCTTGTGAACGGAGCTCGGGCGCTGGGGTTTAATTTCTTCTCTGTTTGTTTTTAACATGTGCATATGATTAAACATCCCTAATGAGGAAATATCATAAAGGTTCACTCATTCAGAGCTCCGAATGCCAGATTTCTTTTAGCCACTTGGAGGCAGTGCACACAGCAGAGACGCACTGTAAATTATGAAACTGATGCGGTGATTGTGTTTCATCAGACGTTAATGTGCCAATGATTTACTCATTATTACTGCAAAATAATTTTAAAAATACTCACCACAGCTTCCCAGCTCCCTTAAATGTCTTTTTTTGTTCAGATGAAAGTCCAAACAGTCCAGTTTGAATGATAACAAACAGACAAAAACAGAAAATCATTCCATTTAAGGAGTAGGAACAAGCAAGTGTTGAGAGTTTTAATGACAATTAAAATAATTGTTGACTCATTTTCTAGAGATCATTTAACTCTTTTGGGTCAAAACACAATGATTTTGTGTAATGTTTCAGGATACCTTTATTCAGAGTTCTGTTAGGGAAAATAACATCTCATTAGCTGCTAAATGCTCCCCTGTGTTCATCTGGTAGCTGCAAACTTAACAAAACTCAATGTATTGACTGTATTTCTACAAATATTATTAGCAACTAGTAGGCCAAAAATATCACATATGCCTCGTGGTAAAGTTGCAAATTTAAGTTGTATTTGTGTGAATGTATGCTTTACGAGCAGCAAAAGAGAGCTGCTGTGTGAGTTAAAAGGTTAAACAGAAATTAGCTATTTGGTGAACATTCCTTCATTGTATCATCTCTCAGTAGCTGCAATTTTACATTAAACAACAGAATATTTGCTCTGATAAATCACCAAAAACAAATACTTTTTAAGGATTATATTGATGTTACAGTTCACCTGTGATTTTCAATCAGTCTGACTGCATAAATAAAGTATAAAATGAGCTTTTTGAAACAGAACTTCTTCAGATTTGGGCTTATCGACAGAGTCTGTACATCTGCATCATGACTCTACATGGGAGCAAATATTTTTCGTGCGATTTTAATGAATTTCACTTGACTTAATAACTTCCTTTGAGCCAGCTGAGACAAATGGGGGCTCGTCCGGGATATTCAACCTTGTTTGTTTGAATACATGTCAAAGCTTTTCTTGGTGCTACGTGCAGCTTAATGTGACTTTTGAATTCATCATTGGTGTTTTTGGGGAGTTCAGTGGAAGACTTTGAGTTCTAATGTGGACTGTTTAGGTGGATATGGAAAGAAAGCAGCATTATTCTCCCATTAATAATAATAACAGTAAACTAGGGACTGATTAAGGTTGCTTTGCCAACTGCATTATAACTAATACATTTTTTAAACAATGTTATATGTTTTTTGGTAAACACTGGCATGAAATACTTTCCAGTGTCTAGTTTTAATAAATTTCATTTCAGAACATTTTCGAACCAGTTTGAGACAAATGGGGGCTCGTCCGGGATAAACAAACCAGTTTTGCTTGTTCATGTATTAAATGCAGCTTAATGTGGCTTTTGCATTTAGTATTGACGTTTTTTTTTTTTCAATGCCATGCAAGATTTTGCATTGTGTGTAAAATATTTGGGTGACTGTAGCACTATTCTCCTTTGCAATAAAGTTGGGAATGATTATTACATCAGCTATATTACAATAAAAACAACATTTTTAAAAATAATTTTATTCCCTTTCTTGAAAACATTGTCATCAAACACAGAGACAAAAAAATACTATTACAAAATATTCCATCCAGAACATACAGTACACAGTGAAACTACGGTAACCTGCAGGAACCTCTTTGTAGTGACAGATCGTTAGTAGGATATAAAAGGTTTGTGACAATGAAAGTTTAGAGGAAACATTAGTTTGAGATGACAGGGTAGAAGCTGCAGTTTCAAGAAGGTGTGTGTGAGCATTAAAAAAACAAAAACAACAAGAAGAAGAGCACTAATAATTACAATCTCCAGACAGACGCACGCCCCCTATTGGTTGGTCGGTTTATTGAAATGTTCATGATTGGTTGGAAGACACTGAGAGCCAGCTCGGGATTGGTCGACTGGTTAAGGTGTTGCGTTGACTGGTCGCTCAGTCGGCTGAGAGGTCAAGGCTCGATCTCCTCAGGGACGATACTGAGCATGACGTCCTCGTTGCCTCGCCTCACCACCATTCGCAGCGTCTTATCCCGCTTTATGGCGGCGCTGACGTCGCTGGCTGAGGTGATTTGCTCGCCGTTGATGCTGATGATGACGTCGCTCTCCTTCAGGCCAGCTCTGTTGCAAAAAAAGAATAGAATTGAGGTCTTACAGTGAGATATTTCACTTCCTTTTGTCTGATTATATTCTCTTTGTCACCCAGAAACCCAGCTATTTGTAATGGATGCTCTTTCATAAGGTATCCCCCTGTTTTTTCCTTTTCCAATGACAACATGAATGACAACATAGTTAAAGTTTGGACCTTTGAAAAAAACACAAATTAATTTACTAGTCTAAATTCTTTTTAAACTTGTCATCGATGCAATCTGACAATTAATTGCTTTTGTTGATAACTTGAAATTTATGTAGGAGCTGCCCATATAGTGTCTAAAAGTATTTTCGAACAGAGAAACTTAATGTAAAATTCTCAAAAAAAAGTTTTAAAATGACTAGATAAGACCATTTTTTCACTTTATGCTTGATAAAGAAATAGAATTACACAGCAGGGTAAAATAATGAGGAAAAACAAGCATATTCTCAGAAATTAAAGAGGTAAATTTGTGAAAAAAAAAACTCACAAATTTACAAGAACCAGTATGTAAAATTTGAATACAAGAAATTAAATTTTGCTAAATTTGTAATATCTTTAAAAAATACATAATGAGTTGGGCAAGGGTGATAATATTCGGAATTTTCAAGTGTAAAATTATCAAGAAAAAACTTTAATCAGAGAATTTTTGCAAGAAAAAACCTCAGATAATCTAAAAAGTTGGATATTATTAGAAGGTAAAGTTGTAAATTTGCAGGAAAAACTCTCAAACTTATGACAAACAGGCTCAAATAACTTATGAAGTCAGAAATGTAGGAGAAAAGAGTGTTTATACTGTTTGCAAAGCTGAATCAACATTATCACACCACAGGAAGCAGAAATAAATAGATAATTCCACATTACTGTCAAAATGTGAGGAACTCGTGCAAAATGAGAAAAAGTTGCATTCATGCACTTCATTTGCTCCCTTTTTGTCTTGTTTGCCTTGATTTGTACGTCTAAACCTGCCTGGTTTGATGTCATCCTTTGGATTTCTAGCCTGAAACATGACAGACGTGGATCCAAACTGGATTTAAGGACAACTGTTTACTTTTGGCTTCCCAGCGGCTCGGTATTTCAGTGAAGTGAACCCGAAGCCCTGCATTTCTTTCAGTTCTTCAAACGCCCAGCCTCCATTTCCAGAGCTGAAAAGACGCCAACAAGAAATCCAAATCTATTCCACTCTGACTGCAGAGGTTTGTCCGACCTGCCAGAGCGAGTTGGACGATCTGGGTGGGAAACGTTTTTCCTGCCAGCCCTCGAGACGTTTCCAAAAGCAAATGCAGCAGCTTTAAAACCAGAAGTGAACTTTCCGAACCTTCACGCAAAACCTTCACATCTAATAAACGTCCTTTCAGCGAGATCAGACGCTCATCCCGACCCCTCCTGTGTTAAACCCACCTGACAACAGGAAAACAACCTGTATTTTCTCAAGTGGGATGTTTATTTTCATGTGAACAGAAAAATCTTTCCATAGAGCAAATATGTTCTGCAGGAGTGAAGCTGAACCAAGCAGCAGGTACTTTTATTCAGCAGGGTAAATCAGGAAAGAGGTGATGAATGCGCCACTTGTGCTTTTGCTGACATTAAATCAAACTCACGATTAACACAGAAATACATCAAATAACGTCTTACAAGCTTCTGTAAATGCAGCTGAACTTCGGATTTAGGTTTCTAAAGATGCTTCTTCTGTTTCTACTAAAGCTCCAAATAGGGGTGTAAAGATTCATCGACACTAAATCAATTTGAACTTTAACGACATGAAAACATTGATCAATAGGCCTCTATATCTATCTACTGTAGAGCGGTCGATGTCCGGTTGTGAAGTTAGGAATCGGTTGATTGGAGCTCTGCTACTACCAATCTCGTGAGACTCCTACTGTGACATATTACGAGAGTAACGTTCGCTTAATGCGTTTGCTAACAACAACACAACAGCATGGCCAACAGCACCGCCACAGTTTGTACCCTCACATCTTAAATCTAAATGTGGAAGACTTTTTAGATGGAAAGTTTTATAAATGTCTAACCATTTGTAAAGTGTTTAAAGCTGCAGCGGTAGTACAACTTAGGGCTGCACAATTAATCGAATTTTGATCGCGATCACGATTTTGGCTGCCACAATTAAATTAACCTGATCGTTGGCGATATTTACATTTAAACTGCGGGCTCTGGTGCATATCTTATCAAGCACCTTGTCAACCAGTAGTCAGCCAACCACCAGGAGGCGAACACATGGTTAAGGCTTCATTAAGCTGCCTAAATAACAAGCGAGCGCACCCTGCAGCGGCAGCCTCAAATCACTCAGTGGACTGGGCTGATGAGAGCGAGTCATGTCGAGAGAAGAAAGTACAGCAGCATTTGGAGATGAGGAGCATCATGGTGAGGAGCTGGTGCCTCGAAACGGATCAGCATCCATCGTCTGGACTTGTTTCGGATTCAGGGCAAGTGACGTTAAACAAGAACAAGTCACAAGTAAAGCGTGTAGCAGAGTTGTGTCTGCCCCGCACAGTAACACAACTAATCTATTTAACCATCTGAAAAAACATCACAAACGCAAATACGAGGAATGCATGAAGGCTAAAGCTAACGTTGAATCACAAAATCCCCGTCCGTGTCCAGTTGCAACCCAGACAACCATTACAGCGACCCTGCATCGGGCAACACTGTATCCTGCTACCTCCCAAAGACACACAGAGATAACGGACGCAATATCGTTTTATTTGGCCAAAGACGTGTCCAATAAATACAGCGAGCAACGAGGTCAGAAAAATGGTCAGAACAGTGGACAATAAATATGTGATGTCCTCGCGCAATTATTTCTTCAAAGTGGCGTTATCTACACTGTATGAAAAATGTCGGGGAAAAATAGAGAGGGAAATCACAACTGTCGAGTTCTTTGCACTGAAAACGCTTCATATATTGTTTGCTTAAAAGTAGTGCAATAAAAATACAGATATTTTCTCTAACATGATGAACAATCGTGATTAATAATCGTGATTACAATATTGATTAAAATAATCGTGATTATCATTTTGGCCATAATCGTGCAGCCCTAGTACGACTAATCTCACCTGTTGAGACGGCATGGAGACACCAATACGGGCGAGAAGGGCTCTGTCAATGCTAGTGCTAACAAAGTTAGCGCAAGCAAGAATACGCAAAACAAAGACGCTGGATTAAAAAACTTCTTCAACCTTAGTGACAACTCCACAAGGTCCAAGATAATCGCGGCATCTATTGCCTGTTTCATTGCGGGACCTAAGACCCTACAGTGTCGTTGGAAGTGACGGATTGCAATATACTGAAGGGGTTAATGTTTTCTCATATTTAATATAGCAACAGTCTGTCTTTTTGTGTATTTGAAAAATAAACACAATGACATTGCTCTGACCTGATACATTTCTCTTTCATTTTTTCACCACACAAATAGATTCAAGCTGCATCGCATTGAATCGCATCGCAATGTATTAAAATGTAACGTTAGTGAATCATAGTGTCACCCATGTATCTAGACTCATATCAGATCACCTCTTAAATTAGAGATTCACACCCCTAGCTTCTAGGGTTACCATGGCCTAAATGCCTGAGAATCTACACAACTAATATGACTCTGACTTGACACTTACGCCTCGGCTGGAGTTCGGCTGATGACCTCAATGACGTACGCTCCAGAAGTGACATCTGGGAAGTCTGACTGCCTCTCCTTCAGCTCCTTCGCCAACCTGAAGTGGAAAAAAACACCCAAAACATGAGCTTCATTACCAATCATTTTCAACTAAACAGTCTGGCTTTAGTTGGGTTTGAAGGGACGATGCATCTGATTCGTCCTGAACATGACATCTGATTTTGGAGGAGCATCTTTGTGAACACAGAACAGGTTCAACTCCAGGAAAACGACTAAAACAACAAGCCAAAGTCAAAATAAAATCCTAAACCACAACAGAGCATCAGGTCTCTAACTCTGAGAAAACTTAAGTTTTCATTTAGACTGATAAAGTATTTCAGTGCTGTGTTTTTTTCAGCCCATGTCAAGGAATGTGTGAGGCCGTAAGAAAAATACCAACGAATAATTGCCTGAAATTTGATTAGGATATCGCAACACTGTGGTCCAGTCAACCCCCCAACAAAAACATTTGGACAAATGGGAACTAAAAGGTATTTCTAATCAGGAAAAACAGCTCTTTCTCTCTGTTATAGCATTTTATATTCTCAGTCATAAAGATTGAAGAGTTGCAAGTCCTGATTCACAGCAGTCAGGACTGTTTTTGACATTAGATGTCCCTGGTGGATGTCACATTTAAAATACTCAGTAAACCTGAGGTTTTTCAGATGGATCTGTGCTTACTGAAGGGATGAGAAAGTGCATTAAGAATATACCAATCTCTCTGATATTCTGTGGGTTAAGTGGTTCCTTTAGCAGTTGGTATACATTAAGAATACACCCACTTCTTGAGGAACCACTTATCCAGGTGAATATCAGAGAACAACCTGCAAGTAGAAACCTGCCACACTGAAAGAGTTCAGTTTTGCTGTAAATTTAGATCATGCACAGAGTGAGCCCTGCTACTGTGTCCAAATGTGATACCATGTACCTAGATAATACACACTCTGAGTTTTGTAGATCAGTTGTAGTGCTAGTTGTGCCACCAGATGGAGTCCTGAACTGTTTAATTCTGCAGCAACCAGAGAACAAGCATTGTGGGGTTCCAGCTAGTGATAAAGGGGCACCATGACAAAGTCGTATGTGACATTTAATGACTTTCATCCAGTGCACACGCCTCAAATTAAGCTAGGTTTAGGTTAAGGTTCAGGCGTCTCTGTAATATAAGCACCAGAAAAATGTCCAGTGTACTCAATTTATGATGCAAATTAGTCAATATTTGATTGATGATGCTGCATTTATTCAGAAATATCTTTAAATTTAAGACACCTGAATGACAGGAGATGTAAATTTCACCCTGATCTTTAAATCTGGACCAACACAAGAAGCTAAACATACAATATACTTAGTCTAAAAATGATCTTTTCTTCATTCACAAAACAATACAACAGGTGGCAACATTTATCTTTCATATGCATGAACGTTCAAAAGTTTGGGGTCATCCAGACAATTTCATGTTTTCCGCAAAAACCCATACTTTTATTCATGTGCTAACATAACTGTACAAGGGTTTTCTAATCATCAATGAGCCTTTCATAACCATTAGCTAACACAATGTAGCATTAGAACACAGGAGTGATGGTTGCTGGAAATGTTCCTCTGTACCCCTATGGAGACATTCCATCAAAAATCTGCCGTTTCCAGCTAGAATAGTCATTCACCACATTAACAATGTCTAGACTGGATTTATCATTCATTTAATGTTATCTTCAATGAAAAAAAAAATCTTTCAAAAATAAGGACATTTCTATGTGATCCCAAACTTTTGAACAGTAGTGTACATTCCTGAGATTGGAGAGTTTAGTGATGAAAAGTTTGTGCTGTCCGTCAGATCCAAAAGCCAAAAAACCAAGAACAGCATTAAAAAAACATGTCCTGTGTGGTCTTTAGCTCTTATTCTTCCCTCATCTCCAATTACAACCACATGGACGGACCGGAGACAGAACGGCAGCAGTAAAACTACCATGTAGCTCCAACATCTGCTCATTTAATAATACAACAGACACAACACTCAACATGTTGTGGATGGCAACAGAAACTCAGAGGAGTTCTCTACACCGGAATGAAGTTACATTTTACAATATTATTTCCTCTGTCTATCTCAAAAACTTGTAAAAACTATTTCCAATAAATAATCCTCAAAAAATGATGTAAAATTTGACATTTCTGTGTATTAATCTGTTCCCAAATGTTAAGTCGTTAAATGCAGCATCATCAGGGCAACTGCATCACGATGTCATGACACATGAGACAAAGACTCAAACATCTCCCAGATCACTTCTACAGTGTAGTAAAATGGTCTGTAATCTTTGCAAAAAGGGTCATTATTGATGAGACAAACAGGCTGTTGATTTTAAACGTACCCTCTGGTGTGTTTAAAACGATCTAGCGGTCGTAAAATGGAACTTGTTTTGGGGTTTGGGGTGTTTCCTGCTGAGCCTCTGGAGGCCGGTTTAGGCGTGACTCTGACCTGGAGGCTGTGGCCTGGATTGACTCGCATTCCTGATCAAACTGGTCATTTGGCAGCAGGTAGCTAAAGCTGAGCTCACGCTCTCGATACGATCGCCACCCTTTTTATGGATGGAAGTCAGGATTGAGAAACATCCGGAGATTAAACAGACTGCAGCAGAACGGACTGACGTCATGGAAACCCAAGATTTAAAGCAATTTTGTAATCAGTGCATGTGAAAAAATGGACTGATTATTACGTAAAATGCACTGATGGTGTAGATTTAGTCTAACCTCGCTGTTTGCGTTACTTTTCAGTCACTGTTTTTCGTCACTTCTGGTCATTTTTTTTGCTTTTTCTATCATTACAAAGGTTTAGTAAGTGATTGCGGTTTGGGTTAAAATACACCCATAAAAGCACTTTTCAATCACTGTTTTCTGGTGTTGCTTTCACCCACTGTTTGCTTCAGCTTACACCTGTTCTTTCAGTTCACCACAACAACTCCCCTGCCACTGCATCGAAGGGGCACCATCCCTGCATCCTGGGCTGAGCATCGCCTAAGACGATTGGTTTAAAGAAATACAAACAAGGCAGAGTTTATCCTCTACAGCAGAATGATGACGAGGTGCAGCAGGCCATTCTACAACACCGACAGCTCTGTGGAGGTTACAGGTCTGAATATGTGCGACTAGACGCCACAACACCACCACGAAACATCAGAAACTTTAACTTACGTTGGAGTGAGACTCATCATTCTGACGCCGATGTATTTCTTCTTCAGGGTTGTTTGACCTGCAGAACAGAAGGAAATGTGCCGTTTGTAAAGCACGCTTAGAAAACCATCTTCCTCTTTATTTTATTTGTTTTTAGACATCAACACAAGTCAACAGAAAAGCATAAAGATGTTCGACAGGCAGCTTTTCAAACCGGATATTTAGCGTCTGCGTGTCTTGTAAATTCCTGACATTTCCCCACATCTGTGAAGAAATTACACTGTTGACACTTTCTCACAGCTGTTAATGTCCAATACTGAAAACTGCGTCCAAAAGCTGCTCTGAAAGCAAATCTGGAAATCATTATTTACATTCTGGACTTAGATGTTTACAGACACCGCAGGTAGAAACCTCTAAACTGAAATGGACTCCAATAAAAAATGCTCATGCTTTTAGTCTGTGTTTGGCTCCTGGAAACTCAGTTTAATTCACTCATTATAAACTGACTGCTTTAGTAGCTGCTGAAGGCTGCATTTTACTGCAAAAAAGACTCTCTACTGTTAACTGAGGTGGATTCCAGTTTTTAGTTTTCATGTGTTCATGTTAAATATCAGAAATATAATCAGGCATTTTATAGTTTATGTGCAAATCTTTAAACAAACTGAACAGAACTGTAAGCCTAAAGTTTATCGTGATAAATGGATCTTAAACATTTTACATGTAAATGATTCAGTGTTTGTGCATCATAAATGTTTAAAATTTTGTCATTTTTTTCTGTTTTCATCTCACTCTTGTCCTACTTTGTGCACTAAGTGGTTTCCTTTACAGTGGAAATAGACTGTTTTCTTTTTTTGCTTTAGTTTGTCATTATGAAAGAAATGTTGATTACACAATGTTAAAAGAAGAATAGCACCATCAGTGTGTAGATTGGTTCACTGTGAGAACAGCTGGAACTATGGAAACTCTACTATAGCGAAGAAAAAAAGAATTGTTTTCCAGGTTGTGTAAAATAAGAGTGAATCTTGATGGAGAGGCTTCAAAACCGGCATTCACTTATTATTTCTACTACATCAGGAAGTAACGAAACCTGCAGAGATATTATTACAACCGGGTGTTTATTCTGCCTTTATAATGGCACTGATAGCAGGGCGGAAGCTGAAAAGTTATCTGTTAATTTCCTTTAAGCTGCCCTCAGGATTTCCTAAGAACTAGCAGGAATTTGGCTCCAAATCAAGGATTTTTCAAAGGAAGTCCTGCATAGTTTGGTGCAGAGAAGGAAAACAAAAGGAAATTAAGTTGTTAGGAGAGTGAAAAATAACTCAAAAACTAACAAAATAAATAGCTAAAAGATAATGTTTAGTTGGCAATTTGAGGTGAGGAAAGTTTCAAGGAACCACGCTGGACAAAGGGAGCCATAAAATAATGCAATACTTCATGAAACTGTTGGATTTTAGTGAAAAAAAATCTTCACAGAGGTGGAAAAGCAAGGAAATAGCTTAACATTCATCCACAATAACTCAAAAATTGTTTAAATGGCTCAAAAACGGTTTCAAAATATGGTAAAATTTGTCAGTAATGACTCAAAATGATTAAAAATGACACAAAAATGGTCCATAAATATTTCTTGAAGGACTCAAATTGTGTCCAAAATGACAAAAAAAAATGTCAAAAACAACAAAAACCTGCCTGTAATTCCTCAAAACTTGTTGAAAATTACTTCAAATTAGTTCAGAATGGCTCAAAAACTATTTCAAAATATGCTAAATTTTGTAAGAGATGACTCAAAATTATTAAAAAATGACATAATTAGTTAGAAAATGGCCAATAGGACTGAAATTGCATCCAAAATGACTTGAAATGTGTTCAAAATACCTCAAAATGCCTCAAAATGCATTCCGAAATATACAAATTTGTACAAAAAGACTAAAAATTGGTCTATAAATAGCTAAAACTCTGCAATTACGCAAAAAAAATCATTCAAAATGACTTCAAATCTGTTGGGAATGACTCAAAAACTGTTCATGGCTCCACATGGAAAACTGCCAGAGGAACTAAAACATTTTAGATCTCACAAACATGGAAAAGGACAGAAAATGCCCCAAGATTTCCTCCAAATTGCTTGAAAAGACTCCTAACTGTTGCCGAACCTTTGGCCTGCCTGTCGTGCGACTCGGCCAGGAACTGTCTGATCTTGTCTGATGGGATGGCGAAGGAGATTCCTGCTGTGACCTTCAGCGTGTTGATGCCGATCACCTCCCCGTCCTGCAGAGAAACCACACAGTTACAGTCACACATCCTCATGAAGCTCGTTGTTGTCGCTTTAGTAACACGCCTCCTAATCAGACTCAGCTGTGGACGAGACCTTCTGCCAAGCGTTACCTAAACTCCTTATTTACCTTCCTAATAAGGATTTCATGGCCTCGGGTGTTTGTTTATATGAGATTACGTATGTCTCCGTTTTGCAACATGCGGACGTGTGCCAAAAGAATTACAGTGTGTTTGTGTTTCACAGATATGGAGAGACAAAGTGCCAATTAAGTTAAATCTGAGGGTGGAGAAAATAGCACAGGACTGCTCATGTTTTACCAAAAAATTCTGTTTCAGCTCCTTGAATATTACATGAAATAAACTTAGATAATAAATAACTTTGACTATATGCAGAAAAAACATTGTGTGCAGCATTAATGCATGAAATCTAAGTGATTTTTCCATTTTTTGACAACTGGAGAAGCTGCTTTTATACAGCAAATCCTCTAAAAACAGCCACACAACATAAATAATCCTGTTTGCACTGAAAGTAGCAGCAACATATCTGTTTTTAGTTTACTTAATGTAAATATATGAGCTTTGCTTGCTAGTAAACAGTGCGTTTAATAAATGAAGAGCTCAGAGTTCCCTAAGCGAATCAAATTAGGTTTAGTAGAAATAAAACCATCACAAGGAGACACTTGCAAGGTTATTAGAGAGTTAAAACTCCGCAGAGCCTCTTTGTTTTTTGCAGATTGAGAAAACAGGCTGGCCGTGTGTCTGTGTTAAACCTCATTACGGTTGTTTCATAATAATGAAAATAATTCAAAGTCAGTAATGAATTCAGTCCCTGTATCCACTGGAAACACTTAAATGAGCGTCACTGCAAACATTTAAAACTCATTTTAAATCTTATTTTGGAAGCAACACGTTTTTATTCACTCACCAGGTTGACTAGTGGTCCTCCTGAGTTGCCGTACTGCAAGAAAACAGACACGCAAATGCAGAATGTCAATGTATTTTTTCACATAATGAGACAATTCATTTTCATATTACACAATTTTGGAAGTATTTTCTACGTAAATACGCATTAATTTCTACATCAGAAACCTGAATGTTTTTTTTATGTTATATTAAAGTAAGAGGTTTTTTTGCAGAGGAGATTTTGGATATTTGTTTTTTATCACTCCATAATTCAGAAAATACAGTCAGCAGCTGGAGAGAAAAACTGTTTTTTTTGGCATGTTTTTAGAGCAGAATAGAAAGAACAGAAAGCCTTTAGTGTCATTATACAGCGAATTTTAAAGAGCCGCTCCCAAAGTGCACCAACAGTACACGCTATAAAACATTAGAAAACTATATAAAACACTATATATATATGTGTGTGTGTGTGTGTGTGTGTGTGTGTGTGTGTGTGTGTGTGTGTGTGTCTGTGTGTGTGTGTGAGAGAGAGAGAGAGAGAGAGAAAGAGGTGATATTCACAGAAGTGACATCAGTGTAGGTCAAGAATAAAATATTCTGTAAATCAGGCTGTAAATGATATATGAACAAACTCCTCTGTAAAACCTTCAGAATGTACAAAAAAGGAATAAAACTGGAAAGTCTGGTTACACATGATAATAAAATAAACACCTAAATGTTTATTCGAGATATTTTCCTCCCATTACTCTGAAAGAAAACATGATATGGAGGCAAAATAGTCCAAAATCTCAAAATTGTGCATGAAAAAATCAATATTATTCTAGTCATTCCTAAACAGAAAGACAGTTTGATATTTGAAGGCAGTCTGTGCTGCTAGAGCGGACATTAATGCAATATGAAGAATATCTGCACTCATATTCCACACCAGCAGGTTTGCATTACTGCTGCAGAAGATTTTCACTGATCAGGGACTTTTACAAACACAGTCATGCAGTTGCATCATTTCTACTTCTGCAGGCTCTGGAGACTCTTTGTGTTGGTCTCTCCACTCACGTTGATGATGGCGTCCGTCTGGATGTAGTCCATGTCTGAGTTTCGGAGACCCAGCTCTTTGCCTCCCCTCTGGGTGGTGCTGACGATGCCGGTGGTGACGGTGTTCTGGAGGGAGAACGGGCTGCCGATGGCGACCACAAACTCTCCAGGACGCAGATCTGCAGAGCGACCGAGCAGCAGCACCGGCAGCTTCATCTGCTCCAGAGAACACACAAAGCAGAGAGAAGGAAAGAAAAGTTCAGCGGGATTCAAAATACACAGCCTTTTTATTGACTTCAGCTGATAAATCATAGTTTAGAGACTGTATCTGCTGGTTATCTGGCCTAAAAACTACATTAAATATACATTATAGTGAAGAAAAATCCTAAAAATGATCATGAAAGTGTTGGATTTGAGTGTTTTTCTGCTAAACTGAGCAGACTCTCGGCAGTAAACAGCAGTTTATTCTGTGAGCAGCTGCAGACGGATTTCCTGAGCAGAGCTGAGTCAGCGTTCCTCCAGCATCAGGCTTCTCTTCATGCACAAACCCGACTCTCACCAAAGCAAACTGAGCTATAAATCCCTCGATTCGGCCCTGTGGCCTCGTTTCCACCCGGAAGGACCGACTTCTCCGTGTGTGTCCCGCTTCCAAATCATCGCTTCGTTCCTGACGACTAAAAGCTTCTGACACACAGTTAGTTCTTAATATTTACACCCCAGACTGAAAGCTCTACCACGCAGAGTTTAGAAATAACAAAACATCTGGAGGAGTTGTGAGTCTCTGCTTGTGTTCTGTGTTTATGTTGGTTTAAACATGAAAGCTTTGATTCCTTCCTTAAGATCTGGCGTCATGTGTGGCCACTGATTCCACGTCTTAGTGATCAGATGAGGTTGTAAAAGCTAAAAACTTGACTTTATACACTGCCTACTTTACCCTGTAATGAACATATTTCAAATGATTGATTAATGCATCTCATCGTCACCAGTTTGTTGATTTAAAATGTAAATCTGTGTTCTTGACTGTGTTTTTATTGTGCTGTAGAGCAAATTTAAATAAAACTGAATTAAAACTACAGATTTCAGCGTCATTGTGACTAGTCTGATGTGACACCAGATTTCTGCCATAAAATGTCACTCTGACCGGTAAAAACCATAATCTAATCAGAAAAACAGCTGCAAATCGTCACAACTCGTCTGAACTGTGCTGCTCACAGATGGCTTCCCGTTGGATGTTGGTCCTGCAAAGCGTTTTCACAGTTTTAGCAGAAGCAACAGCAGCTGCTGTGGTGGAGAAGATGGTTAAAAAAATGCAGTGAAATGGAAAAAGCCAGAAGTTTGTGGCGAACTAGAGCTTCCTTCATTATCTTGTGGTGGAAATTTACTAGAGCTTTGGTCTGGGGCTGCTCTGAAAATGGTTTTAAAAGCAAGCTGCCACAACTTCTCAGCTTCTGAAGCAACTGCAGAGATCTGCAACACCATTTTGCATTCCTAAACTCTAATTTAAGGTATTTTAAAGTTAAATTCCCAGTTCAAAATGTCTACAGCATCACTTTGGCCAGTTTAAACTTAATGTAAGAACCTAAAAAGGACAGTGGAGATTTATTAAATTGAGGAAGATATTTTGAACCAGAATGTTGAAAAGTCAGAATTAAACTGGAATGACAATTAGTCAGAATTCAGCTGCAGATATTTGCAATTCAGTCATAGTCTTTGACTCCTTCAAACAAACAATGTGGCTCAAATCAGCCACACTCTCACCTATGCAAAACTTTAAACTTTAATAGAATTTCAACAGGTGAGTTTTATAAAAAATTGAACTCCCTGTACAGCTGGAGGAATGTTGAAATAAGCTATAAAGACCAAAAGAGGGGATGGTTCCAGGCTGAAAACATGTTTATTCCTGCTGTAAAGTTGGACATTTTAACATAAAGGTCTATGGGGATTGACTCGCTTAAGTAGGCAGTCTCTAGTGGACATTTACAGAACTGCAGCTTTGGCATTTCTTCATTTTTCAGCCCTGAACGTTTCTAATTAAGTGCAACAGAGCAACAAACTGTGGACTAAAAGGCAAAGATGTAACGTAAAGAAGCTGGGTTGACTCGTCTAGCTGCTAAACTAGTGTCCTGGCCTTCCTCATCGGTCTCTCTCTTTTCATTTTCTGGCAGATTTTTCATTTTCTGTCATGAAATCCCACCAAAAAATCTTAAATAAAACCAGGACGACGTCCACTTTCGACTCCCTGTTGCAGTTTTCTCGTCTTTTTCCATCGTATGAATCGATTCGCACCAACATGTGGCCACTTGGCAGCTCTCTCTCAACTTCCCTGCTCGTTTTTGTTTTTTTTTGTTTGGTTTGGTTTACATGTACATCTGCAAAAGATATTAATCACAGCAGAGTGTCATTACTGTATGACTGCGGTTCGCTGAGGTGGGAACCGAGGTCAAGAACAAGTCCAGCTGGATGGATTTGTGAGATTCCAACAGATAGTTTGTGTAGTTGTACTTGTGAGCAGCTCCTAAACATTAGCTTTTCCATGCCTGGCTGTGCAGCTTCCAGTGTTGCCGTATAAAAGCTCCACTGCTGCTGCAAACACACTGAACACTCAAGATTTTAATAGGTAATAATCTGTTTAAATGGACTTCAACAGGATTTTATGACTCTCTAACTCGCTCCTTCTTGACGTTATATGAAATCCAGCAAACGCTCAGACTGCAGACCGATGCTAGTGCAACAACAGCTAATCTTCATCAGCCACTAGACAAACACGCTTTTATGTGCATGAGCCAAAAAAATGTGAAAATGAGGATTTTATTGTGCATTTAAAACAAACACGAGCGCCACAAGCTGCTTGCAGTCGGCCTCCAGTTGCTCTGTTAGCATTTAAAATTAATGAAAAGACAACAACAATAAAGAAAAGCTTCTTCTTTCTGTGTGCAGCTTCTCATGCAACAGTGGACAGATTTCCACATAAAACAGATGACTAATGGTGGCATTTTCAAGCCTTAGAAACATTTTTCCAACCTTTAGTCATCATCTTGCAAGTTTATTAAAATGTACGACTGAACTTTAACCCTCAGATCTTCCTCTACACCCTTGAAAACTTTGGTACTTCAAGCTCTTACATGCTGCTCTAAGGTTGCCCAAAACTGTTTTGACAGTTTTCCTCTTTTTGTGTGCAGCTTCTGCACTGACTCATGCAACCCTAACCCTATCCACATGAAACAAATGACTACTGTTGACATTTTAAAGCCTTACAAACCTTCTTCCAACCTTTAGTCATCATCTTCAACATTTACTAACATGCACTCCTGAACATTAACCTTCGGATCTTCCTCTAAACCCTTGAAAACTTTAATGTCTCAGGCTCTTGAATGCTGTTATGTATGCTCTGACAACAAGAACTGCCCCTGTGGAGCCTCTTCCAGGGCTGATTTTGGGGTAGAAAAACTACCTACATTGTAAATGCTAGCAGGTTAGCTCTGATTCAGAACTCTGGCTAGCTCACACACCAGTCAGAAATAATGTTTGAATATGTCGCAACAATCTTCTTTGTTTATATTTCATAGATGCTGAAGATATTTTCATAATTCTGTTGACATTACTGGTAAAACAAAGATGGTTTCTGACAAAGACGTAGCATGTGGTTAACTGGATATGTGACATAGTTAGCCATTTAGCTTTGAAGCTGGTGAGGAAACGGATACTTGGCATTACAGCGAGCTCCACCGTTCTGTTTTCCTGTTAAATGATGGTGAAGATGTAAACATAGTAACACGGTTCCGGTTCCTCGTCTCTGGCCAGTGGCTGAAAAACTCCGACACTGATTGTTTGGCTCTTTAACATCGCTACCAACAATGTAAAATCCACCACATGTGTCATTCTAAACCCTCCATAAAACAGCAGTTATGTCCAGTAGCAACCATTTGTTGCTATTTTGGTGCACTTGGAGTTAAAGTTGCGGTTGAAGCTGTGCCGCAATGAAAATAGAAAGACTAAAAAGACCGATTACACAGGCGGTTACTGGTAACGCTGGCATTGCCTCATGGAAATCCTGAATTCCAGCCGCCTATTGAATCATCGTGACTTAGTTTTTTTCCCTAATGACACAGCAAGAAAATTCCCCAAATGGAAACTAAATATTCTGCTAACTAGTGGATCTGAGCAGCTTTTTAAGGGCAATAAAATACCAGAAATTCAAAGTAAAGATGCTCAAAAAAGTTGTCATATCAACTTAAGACGAAAAATACATTAAAGGCCTACTTTAGACAAATAGTCACTGTGATTTGTTCAAATGTCACATGTAAGTCACCTTTAAACTACACATGTTGACTCAAAGTGCTTTCCAGTGCTAAAATAAGATTCACGAGCAAATGTAACTATATAATTTAAATAGTAAGGGTTAAGATAAAATATTTTACAGTATAAATACAGCTTTAACTGCAGTCTTACTAAAATAGTCCAACAAAATCAGTTACTCAGATTTCAGGGTAAAACTTGTATTTTTGCAGTTATTGTACACTAGAAAAGGCGTGTTTTATTTGGGTTGTTACCAGTTAGTTGTACTTGAGTGACTCCTGTTTGTTGTTGCTGTTTTTTTTTTCTTCTGCAGCCTGCACAGTGAAACAGAATTTAGTTTTATCACGTAATTAAATTATTTATCATTAAGGTAATTGTCAAGCATTTTAAAACACTTTTAAGTGCATTTGGTTCTTGAAAATCTTTTTGTTGGGAAAAATAAGATTGCAGCCTGAAAGCACTTTAACACTTGCAAATGTTTCAACACATGTCTGTGTTTTCCGTTAGAGCATTCCAGGAATAATCCTTGTTTTTTTGCAGAAACGTAAAACAGAAAATGAAAACAGGAATGTAAAAACCCGTGTCAAGTTAGCACTAAAAAGATAATTCATTAACATGAGCTGCACATGCTCATGGATAAACACGAAAGAACTGTACCAATGAACAACCCACTAATAATATCCAGGGAACCTCTAATCATTTCTAATAACTGTACAGATGTACTGCGATCTTACTCTTGTGACAATCTGCCATGTTTGTTATTTGTAAAGTCAGATTTATGAGCATGCATTTTTGAACACATTTAGGGGCATTTGGATCTTGAAAATTAAAACTGCTGCCTGAAAGTCATCCTGTCTGCACTTGTAAGTGTGTCACAGACTTCTCTTGAATAACTGTGCACTTTCTGTTGCAGTTCTGATGTTGACCACCAGGACAAACTGTTGGTTCTTTAACACTTCTAAAACTTTAAAGCCCTCCAGCTGCTGCCCAGAGTCTGGAGGTAAACCGAGTGCTGGCTCGTCGCTCGCCGTCCTACTAACCTACTTCAGGCCAGATGTGACGCGCAGCAGAAAAAGTGAGACATAAAGCAGCCGTGACTTTCATCGACTCCACCGTTGCATGACAAATGTCTGCTTGTCTGTCAGCGTCTGAGTGCGTGTTGTTTCCTCCCGGCTGACAGACACATGTGCAGCCCATTTCCTCTGTTAAGTAACATGACTGTGACCCACTTTCAGGGAAGGTTTGGTAAGTCGTGGAACAAGGTGAGCGGGAGGGCAAGAAAGAAACAAAGCAGACAGCCAGTTGACAGCATGCAGAGAAACACATGCAGCCAGATGTGACAGCTGTGGAAGTGTTTCAGTGCAGCTGTGCACAGATGAAGACATTTCCAGACTTTGTGCTGCAGAGTTTTGAGTGGCGTGCAGGAACAGCACGTCTGCAGCCACAGGTATGTTCAACACATCTGTACACGACCGACAACAAATCATCAAAATGAAATGTGCAGCCTCGAACAGAAGCCAAAAGTTTGGGATTAAAGTTTCACTGAGCTCCGGAAAATCAGGATCAAAATGGAGACTTGAAACTGCCTGTTTCCCCTCAGATGATGTAAAGTCCTGCACAAAAAGCAGAAATCCATGTTCTCACTTAAATCATTAGGAAAAATGCTTTTTGCACACAGTCTCAGGTGTTTTTTTCTCACCAATAAGGTGAAAGGAAGCTGCATAATATTCCACTGTGGCAGCTTGAGCGCTTTTCATACAACTCTGGCATTAAGCTTCACAAAAATGTTGATACAACTGTTTGTCCAGCAACAGATCGTGTTTTGAAGACCCTGGTGTCACATCTTCTTATACTCCCTGCAGTTTGGAACATTTCCTTTCCCTACCACTTGATTAGATGTATAAATAAAAGGTGTAAATTTCATAATGTAGTGAAGGTGGTGGCAGCATCATGATTCAAAGCACAGTTGTGAAGTCAAAGAGCAGAGCGTCCCCAAACACAACTGACTGGTGGACGTAAAACACACTCCAGGCCTGAAGAAGAAATTGAAGTTTAATTTAATGAATTTGCTTCACATTCAAAAAATTTTGAAGTTGAAAGTCAATTTAAGTTTATTTAGTAAATGTGTAAATTTAATTTCTTTGGTTTAAAGAACATATGATGTTTGATTTCATATTGAAGGTTATCAACCTGTCAACTTTCATTCCATCTTCAGCCAAAATTCATCAATAAAACAAAGAAAGAAGGCTGAGTTGTCCCTTTGTGTTCCTCATGGCCAAACAGGCTTTTTTCAAGTTTGGGCAAAACTGTGTTGAAGCACGTACAGAACGGTAGTGGCAATATCATGATATGAAGCACGGTGGCGGCAGTATTATATTATAAAGCACGGTGGTGACAGCAGTCAGTAACATTTCTTTTTTCCACTACATGATTAATTAAATGCATGAATATAAGGTTAAAATTTCTGTTAGTTTCAAAACATGATTCTGTTGTCATGTTTTGCATCAACTTGATATTTTGTGTATTTTTAACTACATTTTTCTGTGCATTATTTGGTGTAAAACCAAAAATTAACTTAATAAATTGGTTTAATAACTTTTTTTCTCCAGCTTGAGGTCAAGATTTTAAGTTCTCTCCTCTATCTGCTGAACATTTGGAGTTCTTAAACTGACTTTATCATGATGAGCGTCTAAAACACGTTTCCTTGCATCTACATCAAAGCAGTGACAGACAAAAGGAAGGCAGATAATGAGAAGGAGAGACAAGGGATGAACAGAAGCGCCGCTTTGTTCCTTGTTGTAGCGTTTGGTTCTTTGTTGCTGCTCTGTTGGCGTCTCTTAAATTACGACTAAACACGACCTCTTGGCTTTGTAATCTCGCTGCGGACAAACTGCTGTCATCCTGGAAACCACAGAGTGGGAAACGTGGTCATTTTGCTATTTGAGCTTCAGAACAGAGGAACTTTATGTTGAGCTGATTAGAGCAGCTGAATGAATCCTTTCATAAGCAGCTCCTGGTGTTTACGTCTGTACATGCAGCCCAGTCATTGAGTTTCTGTTTGTGTGTTTATGTGGGTCGACCTCATTGGAAGGACTAATTATATAAGTATTTATCAGTGTACGTATAAATTAGGTTTGCAGCCACAAATTGCATGCATTTCAGTACAAATTGACGAAAAACAATAAGAGCTAAATGCAAAAGCATTTAGCATAAGGTAAAACACTGTGTATTGTGCAGTTTTTCTGATTGTGCACCACCAAACTGAACAGTAATAGAAGACACTTTAAGAAAAAGTATAGTTTCAGGATAAATAATGGGATTAATGCAACCTGAATTCCATTTTTTAGCTTAGCTCATATTAAACCTTGACTAGAGTTCACCAGTAGACACGTGGAGGCTCTGGAGTCAACTGGAAGAAGGTTCTTTGGTCTGATGAGAAAAAAACTTAGCTTTTTTCAGCCACAAGACTAGATTCTATGTTGGTAGTGTCTACAGATTAGGACCCGTACCCGTAGCCTGTGGGCTATGGATACGGCACTTTCCATTTGCCAGACAGATACGGACCCGTACGCGAGTCTCACGAGTCAAGAAGCTGCTAACCACTGCAAACTGTTGAAAGGTAAGCAAAGGTTAGGGTTAGGGTCAGGTTTAGGGTCCGTACCTGTAGTACCGATGCTACGGGTCCGTACCGCTAGCATCTACCGGGAGTCACGTGACCAGATCTCGGGTATCTGATTGGCAAATGGCAAGTGCCGTATCCGTAGTCCACAGGCTACGGGTACGGGTCCGTAACTCTAGCAACAACCTTCTATGTTTGACAGATGCTAAACCCTGCACATAATCACACACACACCATCCCCACTGTGAAGCATGGTGGTGGCAGCATCATGAAGTGAAGCATGGTGGTGGCAGCATCATGATGTGAAGCACGGTGGTGGCAGCATCATGAAGTGAAGCATGGTGGTGGCAGCATCATGAAGTGAAGCATGGTGGTGGCAGCATCATGATGTGAAGCATAGTGGTGGCAGCATCATGATTAAAGCATGGTGGTGGTAGCATCATGATGTGAAGCACGGTGGAGGCAGCATCATGATTAAAGCATGGTGGTGGCAGCATCATGATGTGAAGCATGGTGGTGGCAGCATCATGATGTGAAGCATGGTGGTGGCAGCATCATGATTAAAGCATGGTGGTGGCAGCATCTTGATGTGAAGCACGGTGTAGAAGCTTTGGCAGCTTGGGGCCACAGTTGTAATAGGTAAATTAAACCAATGCTGTATTTATTGTGCAGTTTTTTCTGATTGTGCACCATCATACTGAGCATTGGTAGAAGACACTTTAAGGAAAAGTGTAGTTCCAGTATAAATAATGGGATTAACGCTGCTTGAATCCCATTTATTAGCTTCCAGATTCCTGCAGACTCATAGTTCACTGCTATTCTTAACCAGATGTTAATGTTCCTACTAACACCTGTGTTTTGCTACACTGACAGATTCATAAAGTGTGCTGGGAAACTGTTCTGCTGCATGAATCCAATGAAATGTCATGTTTTCTCTCTCATACAGGACTCAGCCAGACCTTTCATGCGCCGGGTTGAACCAACACAGCAGAGATTTGGCAGCTCTCTGGGGGATAAAGAATTACAGAAATAACAGCAGAGGATTCACACTCTATGGAAGGTAGCTCTTAGTTATAACAAACTCTGATTTTGCTTCCTTCAGATCTCTTTCTTTGAACTCGAGAATTTCTCATTCTTGGGAACAAATCAACTCCTTCCTCTGTGCTGTTCATGCAAACAGCAGCCTGTAAATACTGACCTGCGTGTAAAAGCTGATTGGATCAGCAGCTTCCATAATCTGCTCATGGACACGTGTCATGGAAAACAATCAGGATCAAGGTGGAATATAGCCGCGAGGCTTCGCTGGATGAATCGAGACTCTAAACAGCCGGCAGCTCTTGTCTGCACACGCTGCTGGATGAATGCCTAGGTAGGTCAGCAGGAGGGACTCAAACACTCCCTCGTCTAAAAGCCACAGATATGAATGCAAGATTCTTCCCATTCCTGCAAACTGATGCATCTCTAAAACACCCATTAAATCCTCTGACCTTCGTTTCAGCTCACTGCTTCATTAACTCGCCTCCAACTACAACCAGTGATTGACCTTCACCTGCACTCTCAGGTGTTTCCAGTTTACTGATTAAAATTAGGTGCAGTGACCTGATTTCACCAAACTTTCTGTACTAACAGCAAGCAGTAAGTTGGAGATGAAGTGCAGTTTTTGCTCCTCAAATGATGTATAATCAGTCAGTGAATCAATGCAAACGCCAGTCTGGGTGAACTATGCTGCTTTCTAAAGGCACAGTGCAGTAAAATGGTCAAAACACTCTAGCGTTTGTTTTACTGTGCTGGATGTATGAGAACGAGTTGCTAAGATAGCTGCATTCTGGCTCAGCTAAAAGCAAAATTTAGTTCAATTTCTGATCTTAAAGGCTGAAATCTTGATAATCTGTAAACAGTTTGCAAACAACAGGATGACCAGGAGCAGCTTGGCTCCTCTCAATAAGACCTGAGCTCCGATGAAACAACATTTGGGAAGTTTTCGGTGGCGTTCGTGCTATTTTTGCCATGCATTTGGCAGCTACTTGTGCTTATACAGTGGTTTTTAACAGTCATTTTGTCTCGTTTTATGCTCAGTTTTGTGTTTTTGTGGTCATTTTTCATCTCTTTGCAGTCATTAAAACATGGTGGTGGCAGCATCATGATGTGAAGCATGGTGGTGGCAGCATCATGGCATGTTTTTCTCCTGCATCTTTTGAATGAAAAATCACGCCAAGCAATTTTTAAAAGGCTAGTTTTGATGTATAACTCATACATAAAGCCACTAAATGACAACATAAGCAAAACATTAATCTATATAAAATCAAAGAAATCCCCTCAAAACGATCCATGTGAAATTAAAAATACAGTAGAAACAAAGATGATCCAAGGAATGTTTGGATTTGGTGGGTTTTCATTAATATTAGCTCAAAATTAGTCGGGTTAATCTCCATGATAATCAAATCTTTAGGGTCTTAGCCTTAATATTTCCATTAATTTGATTAAAATCTGTAAAAATTACCATACAGGGTCTCGAAAGTAGTATTTTTTGAAGGTTTCAATCCCTATTCATATCTTAAATAACACTACAGGATCACAGCCTCTATATTTAAACTTGTTAGGCTAATTTGAATGTTAAACATATTCAGTTATTTTACACTTTGTCACTGCAGCTGTTTTTTAAATGTGCTGTATGAATTAAAATGGCTTGACTTGACTTGTCATCACTGCTGAAGCACAGCAGCACAGAATCGTAAACTCACAGATCAGATAAAAGTTTTACTGGTGCCAACTGTCATATAACAAAACAGGAGAATAAAACAAACTGCCTGTGGAGCTGAAAGCAGACAGAAGCAGCTATTTTCAGCTTATTTTTAAGGTCAGAAGCAGCTTATTCTTGGAGGTCTTATACCTATTTTTCAAAATATTGCTAAATAAAAGCTAAATCAAAAGTATTATAAATAACGTTTTGGTTGTTTCGGACTATGTGAAGCATAGTGGAGGCAGCATCATGATGTGAAGCATGGTGGTGGCAGCATCATGATGTGAAGCATGGTGGAGGCAGCATCATGATGTGAAGCATGGTGGTGGCAGCATCATGATGTGAAGCATGGTGGAGGCAGCATCATGATGTGAAGCATAGTGGAGGCAGCATCATGATGTGAAGCATGGTGGTGGCAGCATCATGATGTGAAGCATGGTGGAGGCAGCATCATGATGTGAAGCATGGTGGTGGCAGCATCATGATGTGAAGCACGGTGGAGGCAGCATCATGATGTGAAGCATGGTGGTGGCAGCATCATGATGTGAAGCACGGTGGAGGCAGCATCATGATGTGAAGCATGGTGGTGGCAGTATCATGATGTTCTGAATGCTTCCATTTGTCCTTAAGTTTGTTTAAATATTAGTTCTATGTAAAAATCGTCTTTTTTCAGGTTTTTCCCACTTAGACATGAAGACAAAAATGAAGGTTTTACTTCTTATTTGTTCATTTTCTTCCTTCATACCAAAATGAGCCATTAATTGTGTTTTTTGCAAACATTTAGTTCATTAGGCTCGTAAGTAATGCTAACTTCATGGTATAAATTTGACCCTTGTAGTTGTACCATTGTAGTTGACAACTTGCTTGACAGTTACTGTTTTTATTATTTTTTAAACAATATCTTTAAATTTCTGCAATCAAGTTGTTGATTTAAATGTCTACAAATGACCAGGAACGATCCCCAGACCTGTAAATATCAGAATGCAGGCTGTAAACAAACTGTGACATTTCAACATCAAATAACCTCCCATTAAAAGAGACAATGTTTGTGTCGATGAATGCACAGTTCAGGTGTGTTTTGTAATGTGAGGGAGGGTGGAGGTCTGAAAGTGATTTGTACGCAAACAGACTCTTCTTTGTTTTTGTTTCTTGCATGCATGCAAACCACGACCACTAATGCCGAGCGTGTTTGTGGACTTCTACACCATTTCACCTCCTGAATCTCCAGTTCCTCCCTGTCAGCCGCCCAAACATGTCCAGGGAAAACCACAACTCTGTCCGACCGGCAAACATGAACTCATATCCTGCAGCGTTGCTCTGTGTGTGTGGGATTATTGTGTTAATTCATGTTTGTCTTGTGCGTTGTGTGTTGATCTTAAGTCAAAACAAGTCTGACTTTAATTCTCTTCGTCAGCCCGGCTTTCTGACTGTGCAGTAAACTTTTTATATTTAAATGTGTGCAATCATGCAGCCAACAATAACAGAAAAAATATGAGCTGTTATTTGATTGCAAAAACAGCAGTAAACTTAATCCTCACACAGCATCCTTGTTACAATAAAAAACAACATTTTCAGACGCCTATTTACTACAAGAAACAGTAAATATTCTCGATATTCCCTTTAAATAGCTTTTTTTAAGAGGCTTCTGGGCTCAGACTTGCAAATCGAAACAACTGCAAACAATGCACAAGTGCTTGTTTTGTGCTTCTTTGCAGTGGTTTTGTGGCTGTTTGTGATGACGTTGCATCTACATGTCATCTGGTCCATCTCTGTAGTCGTCCTTTGGCTGTTGTCCATCTCTTATTGATTAATTTTTGACTTTTTGTAGTTAATTTTCAATTTTGTGAGGTCGTTTTTCACTTCTTTGTAGTTCTATTGCTTCTTTTTGGGGTCGTTTTCTGTCTTGTAAGTCATTTGGTTGCTCTCCATGGTAAAATTTTCATCTTTTCGTCTTCATTTTGTGTCTTTTAGAGGTCATTTTTATGTAAATGTAGCCATTTTGTGTTTATTTGTAGTCGATTTTGTGACTTTCATTCCTTTGTGGTCACCTAATGTGACTCTGTGGTCATGATTTTTGTCTCTTTATAGTTAGTTTATAGTAACTGTCATTATCTGTGTGGCTAATTCAAATCTGTTTGCAATCAATTTTCATCTACTTGTGGCTGTTTTGAATCTCTTTCTGGTAAATTTGGGGCTTTTTGGCATCAGTTGTTGTGCCTTTATAGTTCATTTTCATCTCTCTGTGGACATTGTGTCATTTTGTGTCTCATTTTTGATCTCTTTGCCACTTTGTGACTTTTACAATACAGCAAGCTTGATAGCCAACCAAATGACGTGACTGTAAACGTTGTTTTAACTATTCAATTGATTGTTCAGTGTCTAATATGTCAGAAAAAATCGCATCAATATCACCTAAAGACCGAATTATCCAATTTCTTTTAACCTAAAATTTGAAAATATCAAGATAATTATTAGGATTACGATTTGAGATGCTGTCACCGGCACATTTTCAGCAGTTATGCAGTTAGCTGCTGAAATTAATCATCAATCAGGAATAATAGTATCACAGTATGGGTTTATCAGGGTGTCTGATGAAATAATGAAGCTGACATGTAAAATGTGGGTCAATAAAACTAAGTTTAAAGTGTCATATTATGACATGTAACTGTAGTATATTAAACCTTCTGTTGAAATGCTGTAATATTTTCACAACTCTGACACACATGCACGTGTTAATCCTTGTTGATATGAAAAGACCAACTCAATATCTGTATTTTATGACCTTTAAATCTTCCTGTTGTTGATATTATGAAAAGTGAAACCAGATTAGAGTTGTATAATACAGTGGCATGACATAAGATGCTTACAAAAGCAGGCAGAGCTTTCATAAGTGCAGCTGGACTTGATTTCTCTTCATTCTTCGTCTGTTTTCTCTTATCCGGCCTATTTATAACCCCAATCTTTAATTATGTGCTCTCACAAACAGACTTCTTATGAAATCGCAGAATAAGGATTAGTCTGTCCTGCTCTCTGTCTAATATGAGATCTCAGACTGTGATTAAATGCACTTTGATTGTAGATTACTGTTTTTAAACCTTACCTAAGAAAACCGGCTGAATTTTCTGACCTCAAACAGGAAGTAGCAGCAGTAACCTCCCACCGTCTGGACACAAACGGGACACACCCACCGCCTAATCCGAAAAATGTTTCTTCCAGTTGATAAATGTTGTTAAAAACCTCCCTTCCTCGACGTCCAGTCATCGGCGGACCAAAACAAAGAGCCGTGAGAACACGAAAACCCAAATCAACCCCAACCTGCTCCACAGATTCAAAACTCTCATGAATCATGATATTTTTCTGCTTCGAACTGAAAAAAATCCCATAAATTAAAACTAGGCTTTCCTTCCAGGAAACAGAGATCTTGGAAAAACAAAGACAAAAATACCTGAATTCAGCAGTTTGTTTACGACAATAAAAACAAGGTATGAGGAGGGAAAAACATTTGTTATCCGTCTGACAATTCACAGGACATTTTAATCCAGTGTGGAAGCAAAGAAATGAAAGATGATACGCATCTTTTATCTCGAGCCCTGCAGCAAACCTGCTCACTGTCTGATTTCTTACAATTATCATTTCAATCCATTTAAGTAATCACGATGAAAGGCAGATAAAGGAAAATTAATGACATAGACAATGAAAAATAGGTATTTTTTGTTTTTTTCCTCTCTGATAGTGGTCATTTTGTGGTCATTTTGCAGCTCCTTGTGCTTTCACAGTGGCTTTTGAAAGTCATTTTGTCTCGTTTCACGGTTAATTTTGTGTTTTTGCAATCATTTTTTATCTCTTTGCAGTCATTGGAACATCGTGGTGGCAGCATCATCATGTGAAGCATGTTGGTAGCATCTCCCTGTGCTTGTTAAGTGGCTTTTAACAGTTATTTTTTTTCTCAATTTATATGTTTTTGTTATTTTTGACGTCTTTTTTTCATCCCTTTCCAGTCATTTTTTGTCCTTTGGTTGTCTGTGTGGTCATCTTGTGTCTTTTTGTGGTCATTTTTCATCTCTTTGCGGTCATTTTTTTGTCCTTTGGTTGTCTGTGTGGTCATCTTGTGTCTTTTTGTGGTCATTTTTCATCTCTTTGCGGTCATTTTTTGTCCTTTAGTTGTCTGTGTGGTTATCTTGTGTCTTTTTGTGATCATTATTTATCTGTTTGCGGTCATTTTTTTGTCCTTTGGTTGTCTGTGTGGTCATCTTGTGTCTTTTTGTGGTCATTTTTCATCTCTTTGCGGTCATTTTTTTGTCCTTTGGTTGTCTGTGTGGTCATCTTGTGTCTTTTTGTGGTCATTTTTCATCTCTTTGCGGTCATTTTTTGTCCTTTAGTTGTCTGTGTGGTCATCTTGTGTCTTTTTGTGATCATCATTTATCTGTTTGCGGTCATTTTTTTGTCCTTTGGTTGTCTGTGTGGTCATCTTGTGTCTTTTTGTGGTCATTTTTCATCTATTTGGAGTCATCTTGCAGCTCTTTGTGGTCAATTTGTTTCTTTAAGAGGTGATTTTTTGTGTCTGTGGTCATTTTGTAGTTCATTTTGTTTTTTTATTATCACATCTTTGTGGTAGTTTTACTTTTCTTTTTGATCCTTTTGCAGCTTTTTGTGTTTACATTGCATCCCTTTGGTCATTTTGGGACTTTTTGTCGATATAATTTGTCTCTACAATCACTTTACAGCTCTTTGTGATACCATTGTAACTTTTTCTGTTCACATTGTGTGCCTTTGGTCATTTTAGGGCTTTTTGTAGCTGTCTCTTTGCGACTCTTTGTGGTCATTTGATGGCTCTTTGTGGTATTTTTGTAGTAATAATGTGTCACTTTGTAGTCACTTTGCTTATATAGTGGCATTTAACAGTAATTTTGATCTCATTTTATGGATAATTTTGTGCTTTTGTGGTCATTTTTCATCCCTTTGCAGTCATTTTTTGACATTTGGTTGTCTATTTGTGGTCATTTTATGTCTATTTGTGGTCTTTTTGTGTCTCTTTGTGGTCTTTTTGTGTCTGCAGTCATTTTTCTTGCATCTCCAATTACTTTGCCTCTCTTTGTGGTTATTTGAGACTTTCTGTAGTCATTTTGTGTCTCTTTGTGATAATTTCAGATCTTTTTGTGGTCACTTTCCAGGTGTATATGGGGCTTTCCATTTGTGGTTTCCTTGAGTATTTTGTGGTGTCTTTGTGGCTTCTTTGTGGTCATTTTAGATCTTTTAATGGCTGTGTTTCTTTGGTCAATTTGGGGTTTTTTGTAGACATAATGTGTGTCTTTGTCGTCAGTTTGCAGCTCGGTGTGCTCGTTTCACGTCTCATTTTGGTCATTTACTGTCTGGTTGTTGTTATTTTCAGGCTTTTTGTTGTCTCTGTGATTCCTCCTGATCTTTTTTGTTTCTTTGTGTTAATTTTGGATCTTTTTGTGGTTGCTTTGAAACTATTTGTGGTCATTCTGTGTCTCTTTATTTTATCTGCGTTTGCTCCACCAACACTCACCTTCAAGACTCGTAATGCTATTTTGCATCAAAAATCCCTTCATGCTGAAATTAAAACCAGACTCGTCTCCAAAATAGACCCTTCCTTTATCTCCCCGCTGCTCACCGGTGTGTCGATCTTGATCAGAGCGATGTCGGCCTTCTCGTCGATGTCTTTGATCTTGGCATCATATGTGGCTCCGCTCTTCAGCTCCACCTGGAAGAATCAAATAAAACACCATCCTGATCAGAAGCACACATGTTTCACATCCATAAAACACCTCGTTCTTACGAGAAAACTTGCCAGAAAGTGAACAAATACAGACTAAAGACGGGACTCATTTTGCAGCTGGGAGACACCATTTTACTTCCTGTTTTTTGTGAAAGTTTACATCTGTCCACACAAGCTCAGGTCCAGATCTGTTTTTTTGTGCACCTGGATTTCAGGAATTTAGGTCTTGGGATGTTCTTTTCTTACAATACTGCGACTGATAACCTACAATTTCATTTGACATAAAACATTAAAACCACCTGACTAATATTGTGTAGATCAACCTCGTTCATCCAAAACAGCCATGAGGCCGAGTTTTCCATCAGAGCATCTTCCAGAGCATCTTACTGCCTTCTCTCCATAATGAATCCTTCTTTCTAAATGACGCCCACACCCACAGGATGGAAAAGAAAATTCATCAGACCAGGACACTTTCTTCCATTCCTTCGTGGCCCAGTTCTGATGACCACTGCAGGACGCTGTGACTGTGCGGTCGGACACATTTTCTATCAAAACAGTAGGAAGGTTTGCGCTACAGTGGTTCTTCTGTAAGATCAGAACAGTCAACCTTCACTCCGTCTCTGGACCACTTTGTTAACATCCCACAATGCTCATTGCTTTGTAGCAGCTCTGATCCAGTCGTCCACCATCAGAGTTGGTCGCGGTCTCTCAGATCAATGAACTGTTCACCCGGTGCCTGCTAAATCACCCAATCATAATATTCCCTTCACCTGTCAGTGGTTTTAATGCTGTGGTTGATGGATATATGTCAGCAACAGAGAAACAATTCTCAATGAAAACAATTTATAGAATTTAGCTATGAAAGTGAGGTGTTGTGAACATGTTTCTGTGTGCTTCTCATGCCTTAACTCCGTGTTTATTGACGACCACGTGAGCGTTGGTGATGACTCTCCTATTATTCAGCCTGTCTTTGTGGTCATTTGACACTTTGTCGTCATGTTGTGTCTCTTTGTGGTAATTTTGGATCTTTTTGTGGTCGCTTTCCAGGTGTATATGGTGCTTTCCATTCGTGGCTTCTTTGAGTCTTGTGTGGTGTCTTTGTGGCTTCTTTGTGGTCATTTTAGATCCTTTAATGGTTGTGTATCTTTGGTCATTTTGGGGTTTTTTGTAGACATAATGTGTCTCTTTGGTCACTTTTCAGTTCGTGCTTGTTTTACATCTTATTTTGGTCAGTTAGTGTCTGTTTGTGGTTATTTTAAGGCTTTTTGTGTTTCCTCCTGAACTCATGTTCACCCGGTGCCTGCTAAATCCCACCCACTGACGGCTGCAATCAGATAATCAATATTATTCCTTTCACTTGTCACTATTTTTAACGTTGTGGCGGACTGATATATATCAAACAACGAGACACAATTCTCCATGAAAACAATTTATAGAACTTAGCTATGAAACTGAGGTGTTGTGAACATGTTTCCGTGTGCTTTTCATACCTTTACTCTCTGTTTATTTGCGACCACGTGGGCGTTGGTGACGATGAGTCCGTCTTCAGACACGACGAACCCAGAGCCGCTGGCCACCGCCACCTCCCGCTTAGAAAATATCATCCTGAAAAGAAATAGTAAAAGATGAGCCTGGTTTTACATCGGAAACAAGAATATGAGGTCACCTCATATCAGCTGTTCCTGCTGTCAAGTGCTGCACTAAACAACAGAAGGACTTTATTAGGTGGAAATGTATGCTAGAAGCCGTAACACTTACTGTTAGTGTAAACAATTTTTGTAATGGAGTAGAATATTATCGGTTTTGCAGGTATTTAGTGTTAAAACGAAGTGAAAAGTTCAAAGTTTGGCCGGATGATGACTCTCAGTGGAAAGTAGTTGTTTTGTGTCTTTTGGATGTCATTGTATTTGTTTTGTGTGTCATTGTGGTTGTTTTATATGTCTTTGTGGTTATTTTGTGCCCCTTTGTGATTGTTTGTGTCTTTTGTGTGTCATTGTAGTTGTATTATGTGACTTTGTAGGTGTTTTGTGTCTCTTTCTGGTCGTTTTTGTGCTTTCTGTGTATCATTATAGTGGATTTATGTGTCTTTGTGGTTATTTTATGTGTCATTGCAGTTGTTTTGCATCTCTTTGTGATTGCTTTGTGTCGCTTTGTCTAAGTTGACTTTGCCTCTACATATATTTTATACACATTACCTCGTCTAGTCCACAGGAATCCACATGCAACTCAAAGTTTTTGACCACACTGTCGGTATGTGTACTGAGCATTTATACATTTTGTGTAAGGTATACAAGTAGATTTTCTTACTTTCGGTACAGTTCAATATGAACAACAGCAGGTGCGATCTTCTCCACCACGTCAGCAATGAAGTTGTACTTGTAACGAAGACTGTCGGGGTTCTGCTGACCTGAAGGAAGGAAAACAAGGTGTTAATGACCACTCTATGGCAACAATCAAAGGGATTTTCTCAGCAGCAACACATCTCCACCTCATCCATCATGGGAGTTGTCAGACCACAGTGACAGAGGAGGAAACTGTGGGCTTGGGTTGCCAGGTTGGATAAAAAAATCACCGTCTAATTGTTGCTGGCTTGTGAGAGAATCACGTTTCAAGCGTGTGAATCGTGGCGACTGTCTGCGCTTCGACGTTTGGTGCAAACCGACCCAAACTGTAGCCGCTGTGTTAAACCAGATCCAGATGTGCGGCATTGGGTATATAAACTGTAGGTGTAAGAACAGCTGCAGTCTGTCTGCGGCTCCCACCGATGCTTATAAACCAAACGGAAATGACTCAGGAGACACGAGGAGACAGAAACCGTCACTGTAGCTTTACGTAACCCAACACAACATCAGCTGATCATTTGTGTTGTTGGACACCTTCCTCCATCTGACGTAAACGTGTCTTTTAAAGCGAGACGTCGAGACGCTATTAAATAAGACCACTGTTCTATAGTCACAGTTAGAGTATATCACATATTGCGGCTATAGAAGCAGTTAATGCGCACAAATATTGAAAACAAGCTTGTAAATATTCTGGATATTTAATGTCCACGCCGAGTCATTTAAACAGTGACCTGTAGGAGGGTTCAGAAAGCAAACATTGTCTTGTATTGCAGGTATTTTGTGTCTTTTGTGGGTCTTTTAAGTGTCTTTGTAGTTGCTTTGTGTCTATAGTTTTTTGTGTCTCTTTGTAGTTGTTTTGTGTGTTTTTGTAGTTTTATGTCTCTTTGTAGTCGTTTTGTGTCTCTTTGAAGTTGTTTTTGTGTCATTTGTGCCTTTGTAGTTGATTTGTGTCTCTTTCTAGGTATTTTATGTCTCTTTGTAGTTCTTTTATGTGTCATTGTAGTTGTTTTGTGTCTCTTCTTGGCTGTTTTGTGTCTCATTGTGATGGTTTTGTGTCTCTTTGCAATTGTTTTGTGTGTGTTTCTAAGTGTTTTGTGTCTCTTTGCAGGGTTTTTTGTGCCGTTTGTGGTTGCTTTGTCTTTGTAGTTGTTTTATGTGTCACTGTAGTTGTGTTGTGTCTCTTTGTAGGGTGTTTTGTGTCTCTTTGTGGTTGTTTTGTGTCTCTTTGTAGGTGTTTTGTGTCTCCTTGTGGTTGTATTGTGTCTCTTTGTAGGTGTTTTGTCTTTTTGTAGGTGTTTTGTGTCTCCTTGTGGTTGTATAGTGTCTCTTTGTAGGTGTTTTGTGTCTCCTTGTGATTGTTTTGTGTCTCTTTGTAAGTGTTTTGTGTCTCTTTGTGGTTGTTTGGTGTCTCTTTGTAGCTGTTAATTGTTTCTTTGTTGTTATTTGTGTTAAATGTGTGTCTTTGTAGTTGTTCCATTGTGGAGCTTTCTGAATGATTTCTGTGGCCGTTTTGTGAAAATCATTTTTGAAATAAATCGTTAAATCCCACGTCACAATTACTACCACTGAGTAAGAACAAAGGAAACACTGACAGACACACAGTGGATCGTATGAAGCGATTCAGGTCCAAATGTCAAACAATGGACGTGTTGTTTGAAGGACATTAAGAGAAGAACAGCTGGATTTTGGACCTTCTTGTTCACAGATCTGGATCCAAACCACTGGACTAACATGACCTCTGAGTCAGCGGTCACACAGCTGAACATCAGTTTATATGAAGATGAACCTGAAACACGTCTCCAGTCACATGATGGCTCTGAAGTTTCATTGTTTCTTTTCTTCAGAAAGAAAATGTCAGATGTGGTGACAGAATCAGACGTTGAAAAAACACAGCTGTTCATAAAGCAGCTGGTCTGACAGGACTGGATGCAACTGTGTTTTAAAAATGTTCACATTCAGTGGATGGTTCAGTGTGTCTTTGCAGTTGTTTGGTGTTTTTCTGTGATTGTTAAGCATCTCTTTGCAGTTGTTTGGTGTCTCTTTGTAGTTGCTTTGTGTCTCTCAATAGTTATTTTGTGTCATTTTGTTGTTGTTCAGCATCTCTTTGCAGTTGTTTGGTGTCTCTTTGTAGTTGTTTTGTGTCTCTCAGTAGTTATTTTGTGTCATTTTGTAGTTATTCAGTGTCTCTTTGCAGTTGTTTGTCGTCTCTTTGTAGTTTTCCATATTTTAGGGAGCTCTGTATGCGTTTTTGAGGTTATTTTTCATGTTTTGGTGAAGGTTTCGTATATCTGTAGGTTTTTCATCTTTGTGGTTGCATTGTGCCTCATTTGAGGTAGCTCTGTGTCTGTGGGGGTTGCTAAATTTTTTGTGCTTGTTTTGCATCTTTGCTTGAAGGTGTTTCTTCTTTTGGTGGGTACTTTGCATCTCCTTGTGGAAGTTTTGTGTCCCTTTGTGAGTGATTTGTGTCTTTTTTAGGTTGTCTTGCATCTTTTTGTGGTGGCTGTGGGTGTTTTTGTAGCTGTTTTACATCTTTTCATAGATGTTTTCTGTCTTTCTGGAAGTGTCCTGTCTCTTTGTGGTTGTTTTGCATCTCTTTGTGATGTTTTTGTTTGACCTTTTCATCATTTGGTAAAAATTAGTTTAGAATGAAACAATTACATTTTGAGAAATTCTGACTTTTTTTTACTTCTTTTGTGTCTCTGTCATTATTTTGTGTCTCGTGTTTTCCAGAAATTCTCATTTTTACTAAGTAAGAACAGATAACACTGTACTAAGGACAGAAAACACACTTAGAGAAACACACAGTAGATCATTTAAAGTACTTCAGGTTCAGATGAAAAACAATAGAAATGTTCTCTGAAGGACAAAAAACTCACTTGACCTCCATCACATAAAGCAACAGGAGGCTGAACAGCTGGATTTCAAAGATCTGTGTCTAAACCTCTGGACTAATAGGACGTGTAGGTTGATTTTTTTCCTGTGTCATGTGCTCTGGAAACTTGTTTAGAAGCTGAAGCTGAATATCAGTCTGCATGATGCTGCACTTTTTAAAAAAGGAAACAAATGAGGGCACATTGTGTAGAACAGTTGTCGGCTGTTTAAACCTGACAAACCGCCGCTGTGATCCGTTTAATGTAACCTCCAGCTTTCATTTTTCCAGCATTCGACAGCCGGCGGAGCTGCAGTAAGGACACGTCTGGGTTTGTCCTCGGCTCACAGATCTGCAGGATCTTTCTGAGCGTTATCACCCGATCCTTCACATTCTTCAGATCTTAATCAGCAGATCGTTCTTCAGCACATCGCTCCACTTCATGTCAATCCTTCCCCAGACGACATCGCAGCTGATAAAACTCAAACCAGTAGCAGCTCGTTCTTTGACCTCGCAAAGGAAAGCGTGTATTTTTAGAAGAAAATTCCATTTTTTTTACTTTAAATGAATGCTCTTTGCACATCATTGCATGTTTCAGTTATAAAATGTCTTCCTTAAAAGGTAAAAATAAATGCAAATCTAGCATCAGAAGCTTTATTAATGTGGCTTTGTGAAGTTCAGTAGCTCTTTACTGCAGAAAGTTAAAGGTTCATGCGACATATAATCCACACTTTACTCTGTGTCAACATCTGCAAAAACAATAAAACCTGTAAAACCACTTTTACAGCGATGGGAAATGCTGCCACATACCAAACTAATATTTCAAAATGTCACCATAAATAACTCTCACATGGTCTTACTTTCTGTAAAACATCAATAAGAAAGTTGTTGAAGAAATATTGTGGTTGTTTTATGTCTCTTTGTGGTTGTTTTCCATCATTTTGTTGAAGTTTTCCATCCCTTTGTAGAGGTTTTTGGATCTTTGTAGTAGTTTTTTGTCATTTTGTGGTGGTTATGAATCTTTTTTGTCGTTCTTTTGAATCATATCACGGAGGTTTTGTGTCTTTCTATGGCTGTTTTTCATTGTTTTATGGTAGTTTTGCATCTATTCATGGAGGTTTTGTATCTTTGTGGACATTTTGTGTGTTTTTGTGGATATTTTTCATCTTTTAATGGAGATTTTGCTTTGCTTTATGCAGAAGATAATCCAGATTTAAACAGTGTGTTAAGAAATTCAGATTTCTACAATCAATAAGGTAGTTTGGACCTTTTGTCTCCCCCTTCAGGCAGTGAGAGTAACTACACTAACACTGCCCGTGCATGTATATGATGTACATCTCGCTGTCTTGTTTTTTCTTTAGAACTTTAACTTTTCTCTGAATCATCTTTTTTACGTTTCTCCTTGGTTTTTCTTTCATATTCTTCATCTTACTTCTTGCTGTCGTTGCTTAGAGCTGATAGAAAAAGTTGACTTAAAACTCAGATCAACTGTGAAATACAGAGAAATTTAACTGACATCGAGTGTTTGGCTTAAATATAACAGAAGGAGAAGCCCAAAAATCTTTCTTTTAAATTCTAATGTCATACTTTATTCGGATTTTTGTTGGTTTGTCACATTTTTGCTCAAAACAGAAAAGAAACTGAAGAAAAAACAAACTCCTCCAGTTTGCTTCAGCATCAAGTGCAATAATCTGATTTAAATATGACTTCTGAGGATCCTTTTCATCCAAATTAACATTATAAACATCTTTTAAAGTCTTATTCTCTACATTATTTTCATTAACTGAGTATATTTTAGCAGAGATATTTCTGAATGTTGGAAAATATTGAGAGCAAATCAGGTGAATTCTTCTGACTTCTAACCAGTTAAAGAGGAAGTTTTCCTGCCTGACCTGCTTTAAATGGTGATTTTTACAGTGTTTAAAAGGCTTTTTGTCACATTAAGTCTGAGGCTGTTAAATTCTCAGCTTGGCTTTGACTCGAGGGGAAGTTTTGTCATTTTGATTCCATCTTACACGACTCCGGTCTCCAACCTGATGAGCTTTCCTGCTGCAGAGTTTCCGTCTGCAGGACTCAGCTGTTTGTGTGTTTGGCTGCAGGATTAGTGGTTTCACTGCAGCTTTGAGGTGAACTCAGAGTCAGTATACGGAAACTGAGCGGCTGCAGGTGTCGGTGACATCGCTGCAGAAGTCAGGAAAGGTCGACTGAACGCCGAGTCGGTGTTTAAAACTTGCAGCAGGTTCATTAAATAACGACGGTTTCTGGTCACACTGGTGCTACATGATAACGCAGTTTAATGGATAAAGCAGGAAAAGCTTCATTTTCAGTATTAAAACCCAAATAAATTAAGTCAAATGATGTGTTCCTTCACCCCTAGAAATAAACTCAGTAAAGCTGCAGTCTGCTGAAGAAAATCTTGATGTGTTTGCGGTTGTTTTGTGTTTTTGTGTGGTTGTTTTGTTTGTTTTTCTGGAGGCTTTATGTCTTTGTGTACTTGTTTTATGTCTTTTAAGACTGTTTTTTCTTTTTTGTAGACACTTTGGGTCTTTGCAGAAGTCTTTGTGATCGTTTTGTGTCCTTTTCTGTTCGTTGTGGATCTTTTTGTAGTTCTTTTGTATTGTTTCATGGAAGTTTTGTGTCTTTCTCTAGTTATTTTTCACCTTTTTTGTGGATGTTTTGCATCTTTGTGGTTGTTTTGTGTCTCTGTGGATATTTTGCATCTCTTTGTGAAGGTTTTTCATCTTTGTGGACATTTTCTATTTCTTGACTGTCGTTTTGTGTCTTTTGTGTTTTTTTTTGCAGTTTTGCATCTTTATTTTAAGGTTTTGGTTGTTTTTGTTTACTGAATTTGTTTGTCTTGTTGTGTTTCAACAATTTACATTTCAAAGCTGTAACACACATGATTGTTTGATTTTTCCTGCATACAGTACATGTGTGATGCACATCTTCATTAGGAACCAACAGATGCAGTGCAGAGCTCCACAGAAGGAGCTGAACTATCTCGTGTTTCCATGCAGTTTGTAAACTCCAAGAACAGCGCAGTGCAGCAGCAGTGTTGTTCTTTAATAAGAACCGGAATGTGAATGTAATTTGTAGTTGAACTAAACTGTTCTTCAAGTATTTTTTGCTCCAATAACAGAAGCGTGTGTCCTGTGAACCCAAATGACAGTTTGCATTTCAGGGCATCATTTTGGAAACATTCCTGCAGCTGAGTCACCGTGCGACCGTGTTTTTTGTTGTTGCCGTTTCCAAGACTGTCGATCTGACAAACAGCCTGCAAGTCTGCACAGGAGGCAGAAAAAGCAGCAGAAAAAACTGTAATAAAAAACATTTTGATCCCCTCGAATCTGGGTTAAATAACTGCCTGACCTAAATCTGTGTCTGTTTAGGAAGTTACACAATTGGCCAATGAGATCCAAGAGATGAATCAGCGCAGACTGAGTGTTAGCGCGTCGCTAACTGCTTCCAGACTTCTGTCCTCAGCTGGAGAAGGTCAAATCCTCAGAAAGAAGGAAGAGCATCTCTGGCGGTTAATTACAGTTTTAGTTTTATGTCTTTGTGTGGTGGCTCTGGATCTTTTTCTAGGAGTTTTGCATCTTTGCATGAAAGTTATATTTCTTTTTGTGGGTATTTTGCATCTTTTTGTGGAAGTTTTCCATCTCTTACTGGAGGTTTTGTGTCTCTCTGTGGTTATTTTGTGTCTTTTTATGGTTATTTTGTGTCTTTTTCTGCTGGTTATAGCTGTTTTTGTATGTGTTTGCATCTTTTCATAGACATTTTGCTTCGCTGAGGTAGTTTTGTGCCTTTTTGTGGTTGGTCTGTGTCTTCTTGTGTTGATTGTGGATCTTTTTGTAGCTGTTTTGCATCTTTGCATGAAGGTTTTATTTCTTTTTGTGGGTATTTTGCATCTTTTTGTGGGTATTTTTCAACTTTTTGTTAAGTTTTGCATCTCCGTGTTTAGGTTTTGTGTCTTTTCATGGCAGTTTCGTGTCTTTTTGTGGTGGTTGTAGCTGTTTTTGTAGCTGTTTTTGCATCTTTTCATGGCAGTTTTGTGTCTTTTTGTGGTGGTTGTAGCTGTTTTTGTAGCTGTTTTTGCATCTTTTAATGGCAGTATTGTGTCTTTTTGTGGTGGTTGTAGCTGTTTTTGTAGCTGTTTTTGTAGCTGTTTTTGCATCTTTTAATGGCAGTATTGTGTCTTTTTGTGGTGGTTGTAGCTGTTTTTGTAGCTGTTTTTGCATCTTTTAATGGCAGTTTTGTGTCTTTTTGTGGTGGTTGTAGCTGTTTTTGTAGCTGTTTTTGCATCTTTTAATGGCAGTATTGTGTCTTTTTGTGGTGGTTGTAGCTGTTTTTGTAGCTGTTTTTGTAGCTGTTTTTGCATCTTTTAATGGCAGTATTGTGTCTTTTTGTGGTGGTTGTAGCTGTTTTTGTAGCTGTTTTTGTAGCTGTTTTTGCATCTTTTAATGGCAGTTTTGTGTCTTTTTGTGGTGGTTGTAGCTGTTTTTGTAGCTGTTTTTGTAGCTGTTTTTGCATCTTTTAATGGCAGTTTTGTGTCTTTTTGTGGTGGTTGTAGCTGTTTTTGTAGCTGTTTTTGTAGCTGTTTTTGCATCTTTTAATGGCAGTTTTGTGTCTTTTTGTGGTGGTTGAAGCTGTTTTTGTAGCTGTTTTTGTAGCTGTTTTTGCATCTTTTAATGGCAGTATTGTGTCTTTTTGTGGTGGTTGAAGCTGTTTTTGTAGCTGTTTTTGTAGCTGTTTTTGCATCTTTTAATGGCAGTTTTGTGTCTTTTTGTGGTGGTTGTAGCTGTTTTTGTAGCTGTTTTTGTAGCTGTTTTTGCATCTTTTAATGGCAGTATTGTGTCTTTTTGTGGTGGTTGTAGCTGTTTTTGTAGCTGTTTTTGCATCTTTTCATGGCAGTTTTGTGTCTTTTTGTGGTGGTTGTAGCTGTTTTTGTAGCTGTTTTTGCATCTTTTAATGGCAGTATTGTGTCTTTTTGTGGTGGTTGTAGCTGTTTTTGTAGCTGTTTTTGTAGCTGTTTTTGCATCTTTTAATGGCAGTATTGTGTCTTTTTGTGGTGGTTGTAGCTGTTTTTGTAGCTGTTTTTGTAGCTGTTTTTGCATCTTTTCATGGCAGTTTCGTGTCTTTTTGTGGCGGTTGTGGCTGTTTTTGTAGCTGTTTTTGCATCTTTTCATGGTGGTTTGTGTCTTGTTGGAAATTGTGTTTCTTTGTGGTTGCTCTGTGTGTTTTGTGATTATTTTGCATCTGTTTGTGATGTTTTTGTGTCACCTTTTGATCATTTTATAAAAACTAGTTCTGAATGAAATAATTTCCTTTCTTTTTTTACTTCTTTTGTGTCTCTGTCATTATTTTTTGTCTCGTGTTTTCCAGAAATTCCCAGAAAACACAGACGATCATTTAAAGTACTTCAAGTTCAGATGAAAAACAACAGAAATGTCCTCTGAAGGACAAAAACTCACTATACCTAAGTCACATAAAGCAAGCCGAGGCTGAACAGCTGGATGTGATTAAACATTGAAAGACCTGTGTCTAAACCTCTGGACTAATATGACTTTTAGGTAGACTTTTTATTTCCTGTTTCTTTGTGTTCTGGAAACCTCTTTTGAAGCTGAAGAGGAATATCAGTCTCCTTCCAGATTTCTGTCCTCAACTGGGGGAGATCAAACCCTCAGAAAGAAGGAAGAGCATCTCTGGTTGATTAAAGTCCATTAGGAGGGAAAAGGACGAGAGAAGTCGAAGAAGAATGAATGAATGAATGAATGAATGCTTTGGATGCTCGGATCAAAGACGGAGAAGGACTCTGACCTGGTTTAGCTCCTCGGCAGGTCGGTGTGTTCGCAGCTAGAGCAGGTTGTGTTTGCTCCTCCGGACTCTTTCATTGCTGCCTCTCTGAGCCTCTGTTTGTTTTAGCAGCTCAAGGGAGGCACTCAGGACTTCCTGGCCTCGTTTCAACACATTATGACCCTGTTAAGATAACACCGAGTCTGAGAGCGTTGTGAGACAGATTTAAAGGTGGAAAACATTTTTTAAACGTGATGGAAAGACGCCAGAGAGACTGAAGGATTTCATGTCGGATTCTTGCAGCGGCTCGCCAAGACATTAAAACGTCCTTTTTACAAGAGCTGATGAAGTGGGATAAAGTTGAAACGTGTAGCTGCACATTCTGGTAATCTGATGAATAAAAGATGTGGAAAAAAAACTGCAGCATCATTTGCAGAAAGGTCACCTCAGAGGTTACTGATTAGAAGTTTTAGAGCGAAACTGACGACAGAGGGACAATCTAAAATGCTTAAAATGCAAACCTCGGAGATGCACAAAGACACTTACAAAAAGGCACAAAACAACCACAAAGAGACACAAAACTTCCAACAAAGACACAAAACCTCCATGCAAAGATGCAAAACACCGACAAAAACACCCACAACCGTTGAAAACCGTTGAAGTATCAGACTGAAAATATGAAATTCTAATTTTCCTAGATTTGCTGTAGCGTCTAAAATGGCCAGATTTGTAGTGATTTCACCTCTTTTCATACTTTTTTCCTGGTTATTGAGTGAGAAAAAAGACATTCATCACCGAGCGGATTCACATCAACAACATAAAGAACTTAACGTCTTCAACACACATTTTCGACTTTGTAGATTTGTGTCACAGTTCAGTCAACAAACTTCCTCTCGTTGTTGACTTTTATTCATCTTTTTCTGAAATACGTTGCTATGTTGGATTTCGTCTCTCTATTTAAGAGCGTTTTGTTGGAGTGACATCTAGTGGTCATTCTGAGAATTTCAAGTTCCGACGCTCCAGTTGTGCTTTCGTTTTTCTCCAAAGTTCTAAGATGTTTTTGCTGTTATTTTGCATGTCTTTGTGGAGGTGTTGTGTCTCTGTGATTGTTTTGTGTCTTATTATGGTTGTTTGTGTCATTTTGTGATAGTTGTGGATCTTTTTGTAGTTGTTTTGCATCTTTGCATGAAGGCTTTATGTCTTTTGTGGGTATTTTGCATCTTTTTGTGGAAGTTTTGCCTCTCTTTGTGGAGGTTTTGTGCCTCTTTGTGGGGGTTTTGTGTCTTTTTATGGTTGTTTTGTGTCATTTTGTGATGGTTGTGGGTGTTTTTGTAGGTGTTGTGCATCTTTTCATGGAGGTTTTGTGTCTGTGGTTGGTCTGTGTCTTCTTGTGTTGATTGTGGATCTTTTTGTAGTTGTTTTGCATCTATGCAAGACAGTTTTATTTCTTTTTGCGGGTATTTTGCAACTTTTTGTGCGTATTTTGCATCTCTTTGTGGAGGTTTTGTGTTTCTCTGTGATTGTTTTGTGTCTTTTTATGTCTGTTTTGTGTCGTTTGTGATTATTGTGGGTGTTTTGTCGGTGTTTTGCATCTTTTCATGGAGGTTTTGTGTCTTTGTTGGAAGTTTTGTGTGTCTTTGTGACTGTTTTGTGTCTTTTGCAGTTATTTTACATGGCAACTCTAAACTTTGTAACTCTAAAATGTTGGACTGGATGTAGAGATGTGTATGTTTTTAATGCTTATTTTAAAGTTTAACAGATAAACTATTATATTAACAGTTGCATCCTTACTTTGAATGCACGTGTAATTTAGTAAACTAGTGTTTGTTATGTGATTTAAAGGTGATTTCTTTGGAATATCTGGTGAAATGTGAGAACATTGTGATGTTTCTGATGGAGAAGGTTCATTCTGCTGCTGTTACTGAAATTCTTCTTTCTTATCAGACTTCAGGCTTTTTAAAACGTTTCCTGTTTGTTTTTTAAGATACAATCTCTTCCTCTCACACGCACACGCACGCACCTTTCCCGCAGGCTCCCCTCTGGATGAAGATCACCGGCGGCTGCTGCAGCTTCATCGCCCGGTTGCTGACGCGCTTCAGCTCGCAGATGTTCCGGTAAGAGACGCCGTCGCTGCCGCACACCGGCTCGGAGTTGGTGCACACGCACACGCCCGCCTTGCCCCTCCTCCGGACGGTGGCGGACACCTCCACGCCGTCGGTCACCAGGCACTCCATCCCCTCGGCGCACTCCCGGTCCCCGGTGCCGCCGCACTGCTCGCCCTCCCCGGACGCGCACACCGGGCAGCAGTCGCAGCGGTCCAGCACGTCTCCGGCCAGACAGTCGGCGGGGATCGGGGCGCACTGGGACTTGTCGCACTTCTCTGGACAGCCGATGGCGAAGCGTTTGGAGATCCTAGCCTCGGACAGCAGGAGGGAGGAGGCGAACAGCGCCGCGACGCACAGAACCGTCTGGAGACGCATCGTGAAGAAGAGAGGAGTTCTGGTCCAGAAGTTCTAAACGAGCTCCTGACTGAGGAGTTAACGGTGAGTTTACTAAACTGATGCAGAGAGAAGAAGCTGCTGAGTTTATATCAGCTGCAGGATAAACGCGGGAGCTGATTGGCGGACCTGAGTGACGTCACGCTGGGGGATGAGGGGAGGTGGAGGTGAAGCGAGAGGATGAAGTGATGCACTGTAAAAAACAAAACAAACACAGCTAGCATCAGACTGTCAGAGTTATGAGAAGTTCTACACTGTAGAAAGTGTTTATTTCAGCTGATTGAAACCAGAAGAACCAGTGAGGTGGAAATGAACAAGTTTACCAAATATTAGCCTTTTCTGTGTTTACATTTTTTCCTCTGCAGATTTTATTATATTTCCAGGTGACCTTTAATACATCTGTGAAAGAATCAAAATGCCTGATTTTTTTGTCTGAAAATAGATTCCTGTGTTTCAGTGATTTCCTCAGAGAAAATCCTAGGACTGTCATCATGTAAAGGTGTTTAGAAGTGGATGGAAACTTTTATTCGTGTCTGTAGTCAAACTGCAGCTCAGTCCTGTTGTTTAAAGTTTGTGTTTTGTGCAAGTTTTCTACTAAACATTAAAACAACAGTCTGGTAACACTTTTATTAACGTCTACAGTAGACCTGTTTCTGCTTCTGGTCTTACACTGATCAGTCTTCTAACGTCTCCTCTGTTCTTCATCCTTCAGTCTGAACGTTCTCCAGCTGTAACTGAACACTGATGCTGCTGCACTTTGTCTTTGACCTGCTGTCAGCTGATGCTGCTGTTCAACCATCGATTTTTCCAGTAACAGAGACAAAGTTCAATACAGTGACGGAAGAGTTCAGCTGGTCTGAAGCCTCACATCAAACAAAGAGCTAAAAGTCAGGGATGTTTTACAGGAACGTATGTTTAAGAAACATCCACAATAACACTTTAATACCAACCATTTTATTGCTGTGCATGATTTGTTGTAGGTTTTGATTCATATGTGACCGTGCAGAATAAAAGTGTCGTGGATGTTGCTCTTATTAACACCAATATTCTACATTTCAAATGAAAGGAATCCTCCTGGTGCTTCCTTTAAAGATGAAATATGATCTGAATATTTATATATTAAGCATCAATTAAAAATATTTTATTAACTACACCAAAAAATCTAGCATTTAAATTTTCTTTGCTCCACGATTTCACTATTAAATTCACAGTTTAATTTAAAAATGAATAAAACAAATCTCTACTTAAAACCTGTAGATCTGAGTTAATTACTCTCCTTTTCTTGTGAAGCTCATGGTTCCATTTCACCACCTAATTATTAAAATTGTGTTAAAAACAACAGTATTTTTGTGTCCATAATCATTTAAACTTAAATCACATTCATCTACAACAACATTTAGTCTCTCATTTGTAACTCAAAGCTGCAAATTAGTAAAATATTTGGCGCTCGTTCAGCCACAGACACAGAATTCTAGCACCACAGCTATTTCAGTGCTTTGGTTATGCCTATTTTATTATTTATGAGTACAAATAGATCCATAAATGTGCATTTTATCTCATCTTAAATGAAGCAGTTCATTCAGAATGTAAAAGTTGTTCAGAGCAGCTCAGACGTCACAGAAACTCGGGGCTGGAAACGATCAATAGTTCCGAACCTGAACGCTCGATGACGTCGGTTTCTGTGACATCATGCGGCTATTATGTCATTGTTTGACATCCAGGAAAACTAATGGATCCTCGACGTAGCGGTAATGAAGAAGCTCATTTGTCTCGCCGCTGTGGAAAAGCTGCTTTTTAAAACATCTGTGGGGAAAAAGCCCATTTGTTCTGCAACACATTAGGAAAAAAATCAGTGATGTGGAACTGGCTTTACAAAAGAGAAGGAACCAGAGTTATTGCTCTTATATATGTCTATTTAATAAATTCTCTGGTTCGTACACTCGAATTAGAAGCAAAAGCCAAGAGCACAGTGTTGTTTCAAAACAAAAGGCATCCAGTCTTTTTTTTAAGTTGTTTTTTTGTAACTTAATAAATCTCCTGAGGGAAAGAGGAATCACATAATATTTCATAACTCTGGGTTTTCGATATAGGAATCGTTGAATTACTTCTCTCATAAATTTATTAAAGGTCTTCTGGAAAGATGACAAAATCCATTGGGTCAAAAATACACATATAGCAACTTGAATGATCAGTTCTGATGATGTAGAATGTTGCATTTATCAAATGTTCTTAGTTTAATGCTTCTTAACATCTGTTGAGTAATTACAATTGACTACAGCTGCTGACTCCACTGGAAAAGTCTGCTAGGTGAAAAATATAAATATAGCAATTTGAATGATCAGTTTTGGTGATGCAGAAATTGTGTTAATCAAATTTTCTTAGTTTCACGGCCTCTCAACTTCTGCTGAGTGATTACATTTGACTACAGCTGCTGATTCCTCTTGATATGACAAAATCTGTTGGGTCAACAATATAGAAACAGCAACTTTAACAGTTTTGGTGATGTAGAAAGTTGCATGAATCAAATTTCCCAAGTTCGATGGCCTCCAGACTTCTCCTGAATGATTAGAATTGACTACAGCTGCTGACTCCTCTGGATATGACAAAACCTGTTGGGTCAAAAATATACAAACAGAAACTTTAACAGTTGTGGTGATGTAGAAAGCTGTCATTTTTTCTTAGTTTCATGACCTCTTAACTTCTCCTGAGTGACTACAGTTGACTACAGCTGCGGACTCCACTGATCCAGTTTAAATAGAACCCATTAGATCCACTCATTAGACTCAAACACTGAAGTTGGAAAGTCTGAGGAGCTCAGCAAAGATCTGAAAATGCAAATCGTTGACTTGAACAAGTCAGAAAGTCATTTGGAGCCATTTCAAAGCAGCTTCAGATCCATAATCATCTGTTTGTCAGGATAAAGTTCATGGTCCAGTTGTGTTACTGCCACCATCAGGAAGAAAACACAAACTACCACCTGCTGCTGAGAGACGATTGGTCAGGATGGTCAAGAGTCAACCAAGAATCATCAGAAAGCAGGTCTGAATTAATTACAAGCTATTTATTAACTTCTCTGTGTCGTAGACTTGACCTAGAAGCAAAAAACAAAGACCACAGTGTTGAATTTCAAAACAAAAGCCGTTCAATCTTGTTGTTTTTGATTTTTAAAACAATAAATCTCATATAGGAAGGACGAATCTGGCCTGAGAAAAGGTTAACACATCCTCACCATGTCCTCTACCACTACGTCACTTAATATTTCATGTTTCTTCGCTATTCTTGGGCGGACAGTCTGTGATGTTCTGAACACAAAAATAACCACAAACTCATTTGTCTTTTCGCTCTGAATCAACCCACAGTGGCGTCTCCTGCATTGATGCCAGCAGAAGAAATAAAACACTGAGATGTTTTCTGTGTGGTTTGGTGTCAGGAACAAAAGCTACTCAGTTGTACTCTCCAGAACCCAGTCAAGAAAAGGCAGCACTCCATGTAACCGTATAATTCATAACAACGTTGTGTTTTGATCTTTTTGATGAACTTATTTGGCATCGACCGGCTCATAAATCTGCAGAATTTTTCTTTGGAGTAAAGCCTCTCTCAGTCAAAGTACAACAGCAGCGGGTGTTTTTTTAAAGAACACACTAGCTGGATACGAATCTGCAGGAACATTTAAACCTGTTTACCTGAGAGGCGCTCCTTTGTACTTACAGTTTCCAACAACTCTGACACTTGAGGCCGAAGTTCCTGTGCTGAGGGACATAATGACGGTTAACTTTACAGAAAACTATTAAGGTTTTACTGCATTGGAGGAGATTTTACAGCAGAAAAATGCAACAGTTTCACCAAAGTTACTTTGTTTCCTTATCTGGAGAAAAATTACAGAGAAAAAGAAGGCAATAAAACTAAATCGATCACTATGTAAAGCCTAATTCTTCTGGCGGGATACAACCAGAAAGCATGGATTTTCTTTCAAATGTAATCCTTAACAGGAAAGCAAAGAATGTATTGGGGAATTTGCAACAAAATTGATTCAAGAATGCTGGAACTATTTATTCTCTTTATTTATCGTTATACCCTTGTCTATGTTTGGGTTAAAAAAGAGTTAAGATTTTTCCTGTCTTTAGTTGCTACCGTCTTAGCTTTAGCTAACTTTGGGGATTTGTCAAGTATAAGACAAAGATAAGGAAGAAAAAAACTTCAAGTAAACATTTCATGGAAACTTTAAGAAGAAGACTTCAGGTGTTTTGTGCAGCAGATTTCATTTTAATCAAACCTCAATGCAGACTTAAAGTAAAAGCCTGACTTATAGGGTTTTATGGACATTTTGTTGTCATGCTACAGACAAAAACACACAATTAAAGTTCTGATATGACCACGGTTAGAAGCAGTGTTGACTTTGAGATTGATTTGTGAAGGATTTTCTTTGTCCAATGTTTGTTGACCCAACCATCCACCCCAACCTCCTGTTTATACCAACTTTATGGTTTCTTAACTGCATCAGATCACTTCCTTTGACCCAGTCATAAAAATTGCTGCCACCAGAGGGCGCTGTCATAATAAAGCATAACTAGGGATCATGTAAGGTGCACTTACAAAATATTGGGTCTTTTTTTGAGAGAACAGTCTGATTATACCCACTTGAAGACTTGGTGCCTGAATGAAAACACCACATGCCTCTGAACATCCTTTAGACTTCACATGATGACAATATCAGGCCAGTTAAACTCACTTTTCTGGCCTCTGGGAACTTCTAACAAATGTAAAACTTCATTGTTTGTGGCTAGTAGTCTCCTGTCACAGTTTTAAAAGCTTCTCCTTAATAATTGGGGTCGATGGGGAAAATGTTTTCTGGCTCTAGGAATCGTGTCGTTGCAAAACCATGAATCACGACTTGTTGAACTTCTTATTTTGAGCCATTAAAGCACGAGAATTACTCTCAAGTACCTTGTAAACATGACTGACATGTGAAAGATTTACTCGGCTAATAGCACTTTTTAATGTTTACCAGATCTGAGGACTTTATTTACTGGCCAAAGGGTATTACATAACTCTGACTGCACAATCCAGCACAGTTTCTGCTGCTTCTAAGGACATCTAGAAGACTTCAGTTTCATGATTTCAAATTTTAGTTCATCTGTGCATTTAATTTGAAATATCTGAGACATTTCTGCTCATAAAACTCCGCTAAGAGGCTGTTTAACGTGAGCTTTAGTGAATGGAGTCACAGCAGCCTTTTCCTTGATTCTGCTCGGTGAATATTTTCACACAATTAACTAACAATCTGCATCCGACTGTTCGGCTGCTGCTGTTGTGTTTGACAAACTTTCCAGAGCTATTGGTGCAGGAGGAAGCCAAGGAAACCCACCCAGAGTCTGATCCCCGAAGGGTGTGTTGGTCTGAAATAATGGTGGTGACACATAAATCAGAGTGATAAAGCACCAAAAAGTAAGAGCTCCGATTTAAACCACCGCAAATGTGACGAAGAGAGTTCTAATGTTCCTGAAAGTGTTTTAAATTCCAGGTTTTGAAAAATGAAGGCGTGATGTTGTGTGTTTGTTTTGTTCAGGAAAAAGTTTTGGGCTTTGTCACGGTGGATGAGCGGTTCAGAGTTTAACCACAACGTTCCTGATTTAGTTCCACTCCAGGACTGTTGTTTTGTGTTCTCTTCTCTGAATTAATATGAACTTTCTGTCTTGCCAGATTTGAAACTTCATCATAAAACTCTTGGCGGTAGGTAAGACTTTGTATTTTTAGAGAGTTTGCCTCATAGAGACAAAAACAATAAAAAAGCAACTACCTTTCTGTGCATAATGACATGTACAAACGTCTTTGAACTATTTTCTATCATCATTTTGCACTAATATGCACATCTCAGCTGCTGCGACTTATAATCTTCCTGTTTAGAGCCATGTAGGTGTAAACAATTAAAGTTCTAATATGACCACGGTGAGAAACAATATTGACTTTGAGACTGATTTGCGAACGATTTTCTGTGTCTTGTGGTTTGTTGACCCATCCATGCACCCCAACCTCCTGTTTATACCAACTTTATGGTTTCATAACTGCATCACCTTACATTCCTTAGTACTTTGCCAGGTATTATTAATTCTGGGGGGAAAAAAACAGGTTTGAAGCTTTCTGTAAGATCTCGTAGCCCAGCAACATAAAAAAAAAGATATTTTTAAAAAATGTAACCTTTATTGAAGCAGATACGTCAACTGAGAACCAGTTCCCCTTCATAATGATGACCGGGCCAAGAGGCAGCATAAAAGGTAGATACAAAACAATAAGGACATAAAGAGAAAGAAAATTAAAAAAAAACAAACAGATAATGATAAAGAATAATCCATGATTTGGCCTTTGTGAGCAGCACATTTATATGAGTACAAAACAAGAGTTTACTGTCAAGCCAGATACTGAGATACTTGTAACTTTGGACATCATTGATCTCAGAGCCATCCAAGGAGCAAAGTTTGAGGGGACACTCAGTCAATGTTGGATTTCTGTTGAAAACTATGCATTTAGTTTTATTTGTGTTTATAACTAAATGGATATTGAAGTTCATGAAATTGGACTGCAGTGAAGATCAGTCAGGCAGGAAATAGATGTGTAAATAATGGTGTCATCAGCGTACAGATGTACGTGAGCATCACCAGCAAGGGCAATGTTATTAACAAAAATATTGAATAGTGTAGGACCCAGTGTGCTTCCTTGTGGGACACCTTTAGATTTGACAGAAGACTGTCTGTCCTCACTGACTGTAGATGACCAGAACAGTAGCTCTTGAATCAGAAAGTCACACATCTCTTATCCTGTCCAGCAGTATTTCGTGGTCCACAGGGTCAAAAGCCAGACCAACAAACCCAGTTACACAGTACTCCTTTTGGTCAATGGCAGATATGTCATTGAGGACTTTAAGTGCAGCGGTGATGCAACTGATCTGAAGCCAGACTGAAACTGGTTGAGGACATTATGAATTACACAAGAGTAGCTAAAGTGAGACCATCATCATCGTGAAATAAACCCAAATGTTTGTTGCTAAAGGATGCAGATTACATCCCAAATTTTCCAGGCAAAAGAAAACCTGCAGGATGGAAAATGGCCTGCAGCAGAACTGTGACAGACAAGAACCTATTCCCAAAGATAGGAGGTGATGCAGAGAACTCATTAGTGTCTTAGATGATAAAGACAGTTAAAGGAAACGTCTGGCATTTAGGGAATTGGAAACAATTTAGATGAAGATACTGATGTATTGTATACTGATATAAAAAAGATTTTTCTTGGTTTGAATTCAGTGTCCTTTTGAGATGGAAAGAAATTATTTTTCTAACATTATTTAAACAAAGTTAACTACATTTCAATACACTTTTTTTTTTACTTAAACTGAAGAAAACCTGGGCTGCTCAGTGGAGTAGTGGTTAGCACTTTTGCCTTGCAGCAAGAAGATCTCTGGTTCAAATCCCGGGGTGGGCCTGGGATCTTTCTGCATGGAGTTTGCATGTTCTCCCTGTGCATGCGTGGGTTTTCTCCGGGTACTCCGGCTTCCTCCCACAGTCCAAAAACATGCTGAGGTTAATTGGTTACTCTAAATTGTCCGTAGGTGTGAGTGTGTGTCTGTATATGTAGCCCTGTGACAGACTGGTGACCTGTCCAGGGTGTCCCCTGCCTTCGCCCGAGTCAGCTGTGATAGACTCCAGCACCCCCCATGACCCTAGTGAGGATAAAGTGGTGTATAGAGAATGGATGGATGGATGAAGAAACCTGTACCTGTAAATATATATCAAAGAATGTATTTATCTCTCTGAAAACAGAGGACATCTAATATGAAAAATGAGGATTTATTGCGTTAACATTTTTACTTGCTTATATTCAGGGTGAAAAAAATGTTTCCGCTGCTCTGATAGTAAATGTTGTTTTGATAGTAAGATAAAGTGTTTAGAGAGTTTTTAAGTGCCTTTAAGTGATCTTTAATGTTTACAAGATGCACTCAGTTGTAATGAAAATAAATGGGATGTTGGATAATATTTTTACTGACAATGAAACAGCAGAATAACCTCTAATTGTGTATAAAAGTAGGCTATTAGTTGCTAATAAATTACAGCCCTCCATTTGATTATTACAGCACTAAGTTTGGTTATTAAAAAAGCAGTTTCATATGTGAACAAACTGCAGATGGAGATCAGTAATAAAGAAAAGTTCAAGTCACATAACCTCATAAAATCAGCTTCTTGAGGAAAGGAAATGCCAGAGCTTATTCCTAATGTGTCACACATGGGAAATATATTTCATAATTAGATGAAAAGGAATGAGTGTCCTACTTTGGTAATGGAAGTCTTTAGTCCTTGGAAAGTCCTTGGCCTGATGGAGACTGAGTCAAAACATGCTGGTTTATCTCTGAATTAGCAAATTATTTTTATATTTAAAACCTGATTTCTGTGGATACTCTTTGGGAGAACCATTATTTTTCTGTTTACTCTGTCAAAAGCACCTGATTTAGTATTTTCTTCACTTTTAACTACCAACGTTACTGATTTTCAACCAGACGGTGCATTTTTTTATTCTGAAAACACAGTGAACTTATAAACACAACAATTTGCATGAACTGAAAGAAAGAAACCACAAAAGTGAGTGTGAGTGTACATTAGAAATGTAAAAAATGGAAGAAAATACTGCACAATTACTGGGAAAAACCATAAAGTGTGCCTCTATGCAGCCCTTAAACAAGTCAAAATCCACATTTTTTGCATTAATTTGCCCACAAATCAGAGTTCAAACGTAAGAAAATGTAATTATGAGTCGACCTAACAGTCGACACTGGTTCTGTGCAGTGCAACAGAAAGAAGGAAGTTAGAAAACCAAAAGACTTAAAGACTGATCTGTGCTGTAATGAGCGGTTGGGCCTCTGGAGGCCACCAGAGAGGCTTTCAGTGCTTCAGTCTGGTTTTCTAAACACTCCGTTGGATGATTCAGGACTTCCTGCTGCAGCCCGTCAGCCCCACAGAGGACGTGATGCTGAGCTGATCTTCATCCATCTTCCCCTCTCTCTGTTTGTGTGTGCAGCTGTTGCCACCCTCATCGCCATGGAGACCAGAAGTTCCGTATCGATGACGTCAGGAGCAAATGCCAGGAGGATGCATGTGCAGTGAGGCTGAGAGGTTCTAATGTTGCTTAACAGAGATTGTTTGAGGGTCCCTTAGGTTCCTCTGACTCCTTTGGAGGTTCCAGTGCAGAAGATCCTGAGGGTTCACCAAAGTTTCCTTACAACGCTTTAGAATGTTTAAAATGTTTATGCGTTAGCATCCAGGTTTTGGATGATTTGGTGCATTCATATCCAAGTTTTTGACCATTTTGTGTGTTACTATCCATGTTTTTGACACTCTTAACATCCACAAAACAACAGTTTTTGACATGGTGGTAATATGCAGGTTTCTGGGACTTGTGTTAAAATCTAAGTTTTTGGCGTTTTTGTGCCGTAATGTCCAAATTTTTGACACTTTAGTGCTTTAATATCCAGGTTTTTGGCACTTGGTATGTTGATATTTCTTTTTTTTTTTTACCCTTTTGTACACTGATATCCAGGTTTTTAATACTAATGAGTGCTAATATGCACGTTGTTGAAACGTTAAAACGTTAGTATCCAGGTTTATAACTATTCATTGGATTCATATCATAGAGACATTTGGCCTTTTTGGTGTTTGTTTAAGGGTTCTACTGGTTGTTGAAAAGGTTGAAGTTGGGATCACTAAATACTGCTCAGATTTAATGAGTGCACTGACAGGCTTTTGAGATTTAGCCATCAATTATTTCTGCTTAATTCTAGCTGATGGTTTGATGTTTGATGTGGTAATATTTGGGTTCTGGATGCTTTGACACGTTTGTGTTTCAAAATCCAGGTTTATGACACTTTTCTGTATTGATATCCAGGTTTTTGAAATGTTTATGTGTTAGCATCCAGGTTTTTGACGATTCGGTACGTTCATATCCAGGGTTTTGGCATTTGTGTGCTTCAATATCCAGGTTTTTGACACTAATGTGTGGCAATATCCAGGTTTTTGAAAAATTTGTGCATTGGTGTCCAAGTTTTTGACTATTTGGTGCTTCAGTATCCAAGTTATTGGCATGTTTGTTTGTAAATGTCCACGTTTTTGACAGTTTGGTGAGTTAATATCCCGGTTTTTTGACACTTTTGTCCATTAAAATCCAGATATTCAGCATTTTTGTCCATAAATATCCAGACTTTTGACACTTTGTTGTTTTTATATCCAGGTTTTTGACCATTTATGTGGCAATATCCATTTTTTCACACTTTTCTCCATTCATATTTAGATTTCTGACAGTTTGCAACATTAACATTCATTTTTTGATGTTTTGTTGTGTTAAAATACAGTTTTTTTGTCATTTTTGTGTGTTAATATCCAGGTTTCTGAAACTTTAAAGCTTGCAATAAAGGCCATATGATGGGAAGATGCTGAACGTAGCTTTTCTTTCTTCCAGAAGTTCAAAAAGCTAATGAGTCATGTTAGTTAAATGACTGCTAGTTAAAGAAAAACAGGAACTACATACATTTACAGTCTGCGCAGTCCTTGATAAGAACGTTTCCTAAAAATAAGGTTTGGCATGTTTAATTAACAGGACTTCTGGGGAGCGTTGCAAATGTTGCAGAAGTCCTGGGAGCAGAGTATCACTGTGCAAGGACCCTACTGGCAGTGGCCTCTTTGGGTCTTTGACGAGGTTTAAATGGTCTTTAGGATACCCAAGAGGTCCTCGGAGGCTTCAGTGATCTCTGGTGGGGCTCCAGTGGTCACTGAAGGGTTTCCAGGGGATTATGAAGCAGCGCTACCGACCACTGAAGAAGCCTGACAAGCTTTAAATGAGTCTCACTGAGCCTTGAAGGGTTTTTCAGACGCTCTTTAATTTCATCATCTGTGTCATGGAGGAAAAATCCCTGGAGGACTTCTAGCGATCCCAACCAGGATTCCAGTGGTCGGTTTGGTTTGGAGCGAACTGGTGGTCAGTGCAGGAGTTCAGTAGTTTCTGAAAGGGTCCTTGAAGTGGTTTCAGTGGCGATTTGGAAATTCTACCAACCTTTTAATGTGTTTATCCCAAAAAAATCTGCTGCCTCTTGAAGGTTTCTTAGTTTTTCTTCTTGTGACCGAGTTCATGGGGTCTCAAAGTCCCCCAAATCCTGAAAGTGATCCGAAGCAACATGAGGAACAACTTAACAGCAGCAGGCTTTCCTAAGAATGTCCTAATGGATCTATAATCTCAATCATGATTCAGCTCTTTTATATAATAATAAATACACCAGGGGAAACAAGCACGATGCGAATCAGCTCCTCGGTCATGTTTAATGTCCTGTTACATGATCCTGTGAAGAACATTTAGTGGAGAAGGTTTGGCTGAATGGAGGAAAGCTGTTCCACTCGGTTTAATTCAATTATGTACATTTCTGAGCTATAAAGTTATCCGCAATTTGTCATCATGTTGCAATCGGGCCCAATAGTTGAAATGTTCTAATTCCTCTTTTATCTGATAATTCTGACAACTTCTAATCAATGATGGCTTAATAGTTAAGACTTCAAGTTTATCACCAACCTTGGTGCATTAATGTTTAAGTTTTTGACACTTTGGTGCATTAATATTCATGTTTTTGACACTTTGTGTGTCAATGTCAAGATTTTTTACACTTGTGTGTGTTAGCATCCATGTTTTAAATACTTTGGTCCATTAATAGATGTTTTTAATGATTTTGGATGTTAACATCCAGGTTTTCGACACTTTTGTCCAATAATGTCCAGATTTTTAGCAGCTTGGTGAGTTAATATTTAGGGTTTTTTTTATACTCTTTGTGTTAAAATCCAGGTTGTCGACACTTTGGTGCATTAATATTCAGGTTTTTGAAACTTTTGCGTGTTAAAGTCCAGATTTTTGACACTTTTGATGTCAATATCTACATTTTAAATACTTTGGTAAATGAATATACACGTTTTTGATACTTTTTCTCCAAAGCTTCAGTGTACCGCCGGCGGTACACCTACTAATTTGCATAGGAATTTCAAGAATGTCCGACGGGTGCAAACGCGATTATACAAACACTATACACCGATGGAAAGCTTAGATTCTCATGAATCCGCCGGTATAAACCACTTTCAGATGCGATTACCACAGCGGGTGAGAAAAACACATTTGTCCGACAAAAACAAATATTCATCCATCCGTTCTCTATACACGGCTTCAAAGCACACAGCGCGACTCACATTTCCGGGTTCATTATTACACACACAAAAAAAGATTCCACAAAAAACGGCCATAATCCAACCTTTTACATCAGATGACACAAGCCAGTAAACTATTTTGTCCAAAACATGTCCTGAAGTCGGTATAAAATCCCCGAATCGGTCGTTTTCAAGGAAATGCACCTCCCGATGCGCGTCCAATATTCCCCGTATTTTTCGTAATTTTTTTTATTTAAAAATAGAATATTAGCGATTTTTTGTACTGAAAACGGCTGGAATTGACTGAAGCTTATCCACATTTTTGCGTTAATAGCTTTGACATTTTGAATCAAACCTGTTGTTGTCTAAGTTTCTGACACTTTTAGGTGTTAATATTCAAGTTTTTGATGCTTTTGTGTGCAAATATCTACATTTTTGACACCCATGTGTTAATATTCACGTTTCAAATACTTTGATGCATTGATATACATGTTTTTGACAATTTTGTGTGTTAACATCCAGATTTTTTGAAACATCTGTCCAATAATACCCAGCTTTTTTTTAACACTTTGGTGAGTTTGGTGCATATAAATATTCACATTTTTAATACTTTTGTCCATTAACATCCAGGTTTTTGACATTTTTGTATGTCAATATTCAGGTTTTTGATACTTTCGTTCATTAATATCCACATTTTTGCCACATTAGTGAATTATTATCTGGATTTTTGAGACTTTTGAAACAAAGTCAGTTATTGTCATGGTTTTTGACCCCGCTTGTGTGCATGATGAGTGATATATGACGTCACTGTAAAGCACATTTAGTGAAGAAAGTTTGTCTGAATGAGAGAAAGCGGTTCCACTATGCTTTGTTAAATTATCTAAATAATAAAACACCCTGCAATTTGTCATCATTTACCCCACTGACCAGTTTTTCTTGCAGTTATTTTGCATTTTTTGTACTTGTAATTGTAGAAAGCCATCTTTAACTGTATTAAGAAGATGTTTTGTCCCATTACTTTTACAGAGTGAATGAGAAGTTTAAATGCCCTTTTATCTGACAGCTTTTAAAACTTTCTAATCCACGTCTCTTAGGAGTTAAGACTGAAAGTGCATTATCAGCCTCGGAAACACGACCTTAAAACGTCTGTTGTGCATCTGAAGCGAGTCAGAATTAACGTTAAACAGACCGACTGTAACAAATGAATAAAGATGTGAGTGGAAACGTCCTCTGTCTGCCTCTCGTCGGCTCCAGCTTCACTTGGACAGCTCATCATTCCTGTTTATGATGTGAAGACCGCTGGAGGCCATTCAAACACTTTCCCAGAAACCCAGAGCATGTGTGTGCGAAATATCAATCTGATTCCACTCCGCTTGAGTCAGTCAGCAATAATGTTTTGATTTATTCGTGTGCGTGTCCGAGTTGGAGTGAAAAAGACAAAAAGACAGAGCAACAAAGTGAGAGTTGGCGCTTGTTTCCGTGCAGCTGTCGGCCCGAACACACTGTGCTGGTGTTGTCTGTTTGCTCTGGGATGACTCAGGCCTCCTCCCATCCGTCCAAACAGTCCGAGCGAGTCCTCAAGTCACCGCAGATCTGCAGCGTTCAGTTGTGGTTTTACATGTTGGCTGCAAAGTGAGCATCCCGAGGCTGATTTTTAAGTGGAAACCAAGACAAACAATGTGGCGTCTCCAGAAACAGATCGACAGGAGACCCAGAAACGGAGCTTTTTTCTGGCTTTAAAGCACTGGACTCCAATAAGAATCTGGCCCAACATGAATCATCTACTAGGCTTCTCTTCCGTCTTTCTTCTTGTCACGCTGAATTCAATCTCTGCAGGCCGTCTTTAAGGATGCTTTAGCTCCTAAAATGCGTAGTGAGAGGAGCCACTACGAGCTGTGTCTTTTTCCTGATACCTTTTTGGAAAACAGGAGCCGTATCTGCCGTACCAGCTGCTGCTCTTCTCACACCTTGAAGACGTCAGGTTGGAATGAAAGCAGGTGTCTGGAGATGAATAAACGCTGGCCTCAGATCAGATCTGACTGGACTCAGGTGCTGCTAACACGTTTGCTTAGTTTGCTGCAGTAAACAAACAAACTCACAGATGAACAAACGTCTGTCTTCATTTGACTCGAGAGGAAAAAAAAATCACCAACCAAGAACCCGCCTCCTTCACAGGCTGATATTTAACACTATAGAAGTGAACTTTTGCAAAAAGCCTGCAAGCATCCAAAAAACGAATTTCAAAAGTGCATCCTCTCCTTTTCAGTCAATTTTGAACAAACATAATGATAATAAATAACGATTTTTTTAGTTTTTGCGCACCAATTTCTGCATTTCCTGCATGAAATTATGGCAGAATATTATTGTTTATGTAAAGAAAAATAAGTAATAATTCAAAATAAAGTGACATTGATACAGTGAAGCTCTCGAGCATTCTGTATTGATTTAAAGTATCTATTGTCTTACACTTAGATGATAATCCCCAGAGGGAAATTAAACTGTTACAGCAGCACGGATATTCAATAAAGATATTATAATTATAGTAAATAATAAGACAGCAAAGAATATTAGGATGGAAAGCAAAAGCAGAATAAAATAAAATAATAAATAAATAAAATAAAATAAGCTGAAATTAAATAAAATGAAATAAAGGAAAATAAAATACAATAAGGCAAAATAAAATAAAATAAAGTTAAATGAAATAAAATAAAAAATAATTAAATTAAGGAAAATAAAAGGAAATAAATTAAAAATAAAATAAAGTTAAATAACATAAGGTGAAGGTAAAACTAAAACTAAATTAAATAAAGTAAAATAAAACAAAAATTAAATTAAATTAAATTATGGTCAAATAAAATAAAACAAAAAAGGTGAAATAAAATAAAAATCTAATTAAATTAAATGAAGGTAAAATAAAATAAAAATCAAATATGGGAAATAAAATTAAAAAATAAAATAAAATAAAGTGAAATAACATTTTCAAAATATCTAAAAAAAATCAACAGAATATACAAGAGTGATGCAGAAGCGTCTTGTAGACCAGCTTTCCTTGTTTAATTTGATCCATGATGCGTCACCACAGATAATAATATATCATCATATTTTACTCTTCTGCTCTCTTTTGCAGCTTTTGTCAGAGAAAATTACGGGTGAGTCATGAGAAAGATTTCAGATCAGATCACAGGTTCTGTGTGTTGCATTCAATATGGATTCTTTATTAAGATTTTGACCTTTTTAAGTTCACATGTAGGCTCTTGTGGTCTTACATGGCTCTTTTGGTGCTTTATATTTATAGTAGAGGCCTGTTTTGTGACTTTTTCATCTAAAAATGAATGAAATGAAAGAAGACTGAGCGTCTAAAGTGATCTTAGGTGTTGGTTTATTTGAGGCTGCAGCAGCTTTTTCTAATCTCACGTCGGCTGATTAGTGTTTACACATCAAACTGCATCATTTCCTTCTGAGTTTACTGATGAAAGAACTGCATAATTTATTTGTTTTTAAATAAAGAGAAACAGATGAATGAAGCTGCTGTGTTTTTCTTTTTGTGGATGAAGTTTGAAAGCGACTCCTCTCAGAAAACATGAAGCTGAAGCTCGTCTCAGGTGGTTTTGGCTCCTAAATGCAGTTTTTCTTTCTAAGGATTTGTTGTCGTGGCTCCTGCTGTGGAAACTCTCCACGCTGCTTTTCCAAACACCTGATTTATTCTAAGTCTGTGTTTACTGAAAGAACAACTGAGCTGATTTTCCAAAACCTGTAAATCTTCCTTCAGACTGAGCTGTAAAAACATGGATCCAGAGGAATGCAGATTTAAAACTCCTCTGATGCAGAAACATCTGTCAGATTCTGACAGACGTTACTGAAACATCTGGAGGAGAACAGATGTTACGTAAGCAGCTGAGCGGTGTTTAGAAGAATCGCAGCTAAGTGACTTTTCTGGTGCTTATATTGTGTTTCTGTTTGTTGAACTGACATCGTGTGCAGGGCCGGATCCAGATTCATTTCAGTGGGGGGCACAGGGGGGTACTACAGATATTTGGGGGACACCGAAAAGTTGTAAGAAAAAATGAAAGCTGCTACCGACCTCTCGCTTTTACAAAGTAATTTTCATGTTTTTTTTTTGTCTCTTTAACCCAATAGGAAAGCTGTATATGACTTTTCCATGTTGGACTGCTAACATTCAAACTATGATGGACTTGTTTCCTTGTTTATGTGAATTACAGCATCATCAGCTGAAGCATCTGTCTGTTATGTAAAACTGGTAAGCTCAATGACAGAATCCTGAGGGCAATTAAATGACAAATATTGTGCAAGAACAGCACGATTATACAACCCTGTCAATTTCCACTTCTTAGAATGTTTACTGACAATTATCACACCTAAAATAAGAAATAATATTCTGTACTAGCTAGTTCTCAGCTGTAAACCAGAAACATCATAGGTTCTCTATGCTAATCAGTCTAAATCAAAATGAGTACTACCCAGTACACAATGAACAACAACAATCTGTACCCTTGATCTGTGCTAAAATAATCTGAAATGTTCTGTGCAGTAAAGTACATTTTTAAAATACAGAGATTTCAGGTTTCAGAAGGTGGTTTTCAACTTTCTTTGTTAACTTTCTGCTTCAACTTTAAACTAAATTTCCTTCACTAAGCAGCCCTTCTGGACTTCCAGTAAGCTGTGTTCCTATTGGCTGTCCAGGTGGCTGCTTGGTGTCATCAGGAACACCTGAGCAGCTCAGTGTCTTCCTGCTTTATGTCTGCAGTCAAACATTTTTTCTGCTTCTCTTCACTGAACCGGGTTTGGCTCCGTAGCTTTAGTTTGTTCTTTAGGCGTTGGCTTGCAGCTTCCAGCAGTAAAATCCTCTTTAATGTGTTTCTTGGTGTGTTTTAGGGCTTTGTACTGGATAGTTGTCTTGGTAAATGTGGTTCTTTAGCCACAGTTAGCACATGGTGCTAATGTGTGCAGTGATTAGTGGATTTGGTGCAGCTGAGTTGTGTCTTTATCTTGGCTGTAGTGAGTCTTTAGAGGTTTTTGGTTGTTTGTGAACCAACGTTGGTTGTCCAGAAGGTAAGAGTTCCTGTCCTGATTCTCTGTTTAAAGAGCTTCTCTGGTAGGCTGCAGGAGACTTTAGCGGTTGGGTTGTGCTAGTTTGGTTTTTGTACGGTTTCATTTGGACGACTATCTTGAGGCCCCTCCATGTGGTTTAGTGAGGTTTTCTGGAACAGTTCTACAAAGCAACCTGCAGCAGAAGAGACTTTGAGAGTTTTTAGGAAGTTCTGGAGACCAGACTTTAGAGCAGCACCAACATTTGTCAGCAGTTTGAGCAGGAGAAGGTGAGCTTCAGAGTAGAAATGAGAAGGAAACCTTGTTGACCGTGTGGTGAGGTCCTGTACCAAGAGTTTGAGCAGGTTGTGAAGAGTCTGTAGTTCTTTGGTCTGAAAGCACCAGAAGAGTCGATTTACTAAAGGAGAAAACAGGAGATATTGTTGGTTCTTCTGTCGCTCTGCAGTTTCCAGTTTCCTTAGACTGAATATCAAGTTTCTATTTTAAATGATTTACCGTGTGAGCCCAAGAAGACTTCAATAAACTCCCTCCATCCCCTGAACACAACACATTTTATTACCATGTTAAATCTTTGTCTTTCTTTTGTAATTAATTTCTTGTTTTGGTTTATAAAATGTCAAACCCAAATATATTCAGTTTACTGTCATAAAAACCAAACAGATTTACATTCATGATGCAGGAATCAGGCAGTTTTTCACTTTTATCTTAGTTTAGTCAGAAAGATAGCTGATGTGTGAATTGTTCCAGCTTGTGAGCCGTAGAAGGTTTAAATCTTTGGGGCCGAGTGTCAGAAAACATTTAGAAACCAACATCAACTAAACCCTCAAAGATTTGAACATCATTAAAGGGAAATCCAACTTTTGCATGACAATGTCTAATTAAAGGACATTTATTTCCAACGTAAATGTGTGATATTCATCCTCTGGAGCTTCTCTTCACATCGTCACATCAAACTCAGAAGAACACAAACTCCAACAGAAAACTTAGTTGATACGTTTTTGTTTTGTTTACAGATGTTAAGTTAAAGGAGTTTTATTTGTGACGTATAACCAATCAAACCGCTCTAGAAGACAGAGCGACCACAGCTAGATAAAGGTTCAGAGCCAAAGTAGCCCATTTTTTATTGATTTCATCACATAACTCTGCCACGTTCTGAGGGGTTACTTTGAATTCTTGACTATTAATTAATTGAATTAATAATCAGTTTATCAGATTAATTTGTCTTCTGAAGACCTAAATTCTCTTGTTGCAGCTTTTAGAAGGTGAAACTAAATGTATGATGTTTTGGACGAAACAAAACAGGCTTTGGAGGAGAAAATCGACACATTCGCAGGGAAAATACACAAAAAGGCCCAAATAGACCGTCAGGTTTCACTATTTACATTTGTTAACTGTGAATTTTCAGTTTCTGTCAGATAACAGTTTGTTCAGCTGACTTTCCTGTTGTTTCTTCCTGCTTCTATCAGAAAATGAATGAATAAAAAGCAGCACATTTCACATGTTCTGTGTTTCAACATTTCAGACTCTGAGGTCACTGATTGGAACGAAGCCAAAGAGCAACAGAACAATAATTATCCCACTGAAGAACATGTCCAGTCCAATCAGATGAATAATGATGGAAAACACCTCATTTCTAACCAGCTACAAGCAGAAACGTGGGAAAAAAACGAGAGAAAAACAGCACAACGCACGAAGACACACTGTTTATTAACTTCTCCTTCACTCTGTTGGTCTCTGAGGGAATAAATCCTGACCTGGTGACCGACAGGCGCCTCAGCAGAGTTTATCTGGAGAATCTGAAGGATGGAGGAGCTTCACAGTGTTTAGATCAGCGCCACCTGGTGGACAGTCAGATTTTATCCAGGATTCATCCAAACAGAAACGTGCTGCAGAGTTTAGAGTCAAAGAAGGATTCATGACAGAAAACTGTGAAGACAAACGAGGATGAACAGATGGAGGAGACATGAAGCATCCACGAGGAAAACATGTTTACAGATAAATAAATTAAAATTATACTTTAATATGGTAAAACATAATAAAGAGAAAATGATGCAATTTGAAGAATTTATAACTTTTTGATTGAAAAAAGCACATCAAATGCAAGTTATTATTGAAAAATTAGCGTTTTTGAACATGTCTAGAAGAATAATTTTTGGGTTGCTTTAATTCTTATATACACACAATAAAAATCCCATAAAAATATGAAAATCTGTCAGCAACAAATAAATAAATGATTAAATAAATAATACTGGTGAAATACTGTAATGATATTTCAAAAACAACAGTAAATATCTGTAATATAATCATATTTCTAGCTGATTTAAATACAGTAAAAGAACTAACAATTAACCTTATCTTAAATTTACACAATGCAAAAAACAAATTAAAACCAATCAATACTGTGAAAATAAAAAGTTACCTTTAATTTAGCAAAATTTTAATTGTGTAAAACAAAAAAGGAAATATCTGCAAAAAAATACATTTTTGCTGAATTAAACACAATTAAACAATATAATATTATTATTGCATTATATAATGCACAAGAATAAAGTATTATTTGTGAAAACAGAACCTTTTGATGTGAACATCATTTACATTTCTGGCCAACATACTTATTGGGTAAAAATTTAAATACTTTTTTTTTTTTTTTTACAAATTTGGTTGTTACCTTTAATTTAACAAAATTTAAAGTAATTTCAAGCTTTGTTTAATAAGAATAATTATTTTGCTGATTTAAATACAACTAAAGGCAAACCAAGAAGTTATTTTTTTTTTATTTGGCCACAATTAATAATTCAACAAACTTAAAATCTCTAAAAAAAAAAGTTAAGTGTAAAAAAAAAGGAAATATCTGTAAAATAATGATTTTTTTGTTGATTTAATACTATCTATATATATACACACAATGCAAAAGATCAAATTACTAATTAACGTCTTATTTTTAAATTTATTGTTCAACAAAGCTTAAAATGTGTGTAAAAACAGTGTAAAAAAAATGGAAAAATATTTTTGAAAAATTATGCGTCATGTACAAATGTCGCCCCAAAAGCACCAAATGTGTCTCAAACTGCCACTGAAAATAGTCCCAACAAATGCTCAAACAGCTGATTTAGGAAATTACCGAGCATTTATGAAACACTGAAGGCTATAAATTGATGTGTTTGTGTGATGAAAATCACAATTTTAACCTAAAATCGGACTTAAAATACTGAAATTTCCTTTAAAATCTGGTGTGAAGAGAAAAAAAAAACATGAATCCAAATGATATTCTGTTCAAATGTCGTTTAATAAATAGAGCACATGGTCTGAGTATCACACTAAAAAGGGTCAAAACAGCTCATCATCATCATCAACGACAACTCTTTAGAAAGAACAGGCACTTTACCAGCTCAACATCAGGGTGGAGGCGTGTGCATGTAGCCGTGCACACGCCTGTAGAAAAGTCAATAAACAACATAAACATGTAGATTTTATTTTTTTGTTTCAGCATCATCATGACTGCAAATAATATCAGAAAAAGCTCGTCAGAGAAATTAAAAAAAAAACACCCAGAACCAACGCAGCCGTTTGGTTTCTCCCCACGTTTTACACAGAAAAACACCAAAACAAGAACATGGGAAGGAAACTGGTGAGACGAACGGAAACGCAGCTTCAGTCCACAGCAGTAAAGACTTTTTAAATCCATTGCATTTTTATTAAAAGTCATCAAAAACCTTCCAGTCACTGAATCCAGATCCTCAGCAGCGACTAAAGCACCTCACACTTTGGCAGATTTTACGTTTTTCATTCCACTTCCTGTCTCTTTCATTATTTTTTTTTTTTTTTGGTGAATAAAACATTTTTCTTCATTCAAACTGATTTAAATGAAGCAAAAACAGTAAATGGAACAGATGAAAAGCTGCAAAAAGCAAAATCAGGCAGAATGTCATTTGTTTTCTGCTGCTCAAAAAATGAAAATTTTCAGTCTCGATACCAACAATCAGGAAGATGTTTTCCTGGAAAAGAAAAGGTTTGGCTTCTCCTGCACATTTCTACATTAAATATTAATAAGATTTTGGTCCAGAAGCCTGTTTTCTACCAAAACGTTATTGGCATAAACCATTCTAATTTGTGATAAACTTTGCACAATCAGCTGTTTTGGACTCTTGTTGATGAATTAAAGTACTTCTGAGTTAGTTTACAGATAAAATTCAAGTTAATTCTGCTTCACTTTTGTGTTTTTTCACCTCTTTTCTCCCTCTAATAATCAGTCAGGACGGCTGCAAAATGCATCTAATTTGGTCTTGGAAGCTCCACACAGACTGAGCAGCTTTAAAACAAACTGATTTCAGTCATAAAACTGAAATTTAAAGCCCTTTAATCAAAACTAAGAACCTCTTGGAGGCCTATTTCACGAGACGGCAGAGCAGAGCTGCAAGCTGAAATTATTTCTGTATTTTCTCAATTACTAAATGATCATTTGGTCTTGAAGATGTTAGAAATAACAGATATATAGTTTACGGTTATAAAGGAGGAAAGAAACCAGAAAATGTTCACTTTAATGAAGCTGAAATCACAGAATTTAGACTTAAAAAAATTCACTAAAAACCGATTAATTCAACCTATGAACTGGTACAGGTTTATTACTTAGTCAATTCTACAATAAACTCTCGTATTTTGGCTTCTGACTTCAAAAACAAGAGTCTCCAATATGTTGAACGACCAAAACCTCCAACTAAAAGTCGCATTTTTTGCTTACTTTTTACTTAAAGCTGCCCGATGAATTCAGTACGACAAAAGCTTCAGATTTATTTCAACAGCTGACATCTAAATACATCAATTTTTGACATTTCTGTGCTAAATTTTCATCGGCCAAACAGTTTGTGACAAAGAGAAACCTTCTTAAATTATCGTCCGTTAGAAAGTCTGCTTTTTCACATCAGAAAGAGAGAAACAGGAGCGAGACGTGGATTTAACAACGCTGCAGGAGCTTTTAAATGTGTTCTGACTGCAGGAAAAGTTGCTTTTACAGCAGAAAATGTAAAAACTGGAGAGTGGGTGCTTCCTGAAAACCTGCTCACACCTGCACACAGCTGAAGATTTAGTGTTCTTTCATGTTTTTTTTTTAATATTTGCATCAACAGCATCCTAATTTTGACATAAAAGCTTCCTGAAGAACCACCAAAGACATCTGCTGGAGGTGAATCTGGACCTCGGTGCTCGAAGAAAAATCAAAACGTAACAAATAAAAGAAGAGGATTGTCGTTGAGAATCTGGATTAGTCAGTTTCTCTAAACCTGCTGGAAGGAAACCAAAACTAAAAACTGCAAACTTTGGTTCTTCTGTCTCCTGCACTGCTGCTGCTTATTTGTTTGTTTGTTTTTTTGCACAACAACAAACACGTGCTGTTGTTTGTTTGGAGTAAATATTCGGTAACAAACACGAGGAAGACAAACCCCAGATGTGCACCAACGTACAAAAAGAACTGGTCCCTGGAAGAGTTCGGAGGATCCTCGGTCCGGATTGTCAGTCGTCGTCAGATCAGGGTCATCTGCAGGTCGGGGTCGTCCACAGTGACGGCGCCGTCGCGTTTCCATGGAGACGCATCCGTCAGTCGGAAGGCTGCAGCGTCTCCTGCAGCGACAAACGCGATCGAGTCGCTGGCAGCATCGCAGACGGGACGCCGCTCAGCCTCCACGGCAGCAGGCCCAGGAAGTTGTCCCGGTGGTGGGGGGAGTCCAGGGTGAGGCTGAGCACTCGCTGGGGGGGAGACGGGGCCCGGCGGAGGGTCGAGAGGGAAGTAGAAGGTGGAGGAGGATGGTGGGGAGTGAGGGGAGAGCTCACCGCGCTCCTAAAGGAGGAGGAGAAGAAGAAGTAGTTAGAGGAAGAAGATAAGTCTGGAGGGAAAATGGATGGACGATGGATGGACGATGGATGGATGAGTGTGATGGAGAGAAAAGAAGATGAGCAAAAACTGTCAAATAAAAGCCTCTGATTAATCTGCACGTCAGAATCTAGAAAAATCACTTTGTTCACCAGCAAACTCACTGAAAGGCTTTTTATCTAATTAGAAAAAATCCACAAAAATTACAGAACTTATCAGAGCTAGAAACTGGAAAAAAAAAATGTGCTGGATTTTCAGCTTTCCAACTGTCTTTGAACACATCACATGTGATCTGCAGTTCTGTTGGAAAAATTTACTCACTGTAAAGCATTGTATCTAATTTCTTTGTGAAAATTTTCAAAAATTACAGAATTTATCAGAGCGAGAAACTGGAAAAAAAATCGCTGGATTTTCAGCTTTCCAACAGTCCTTGAATGCATCATATGGTACACCGAGCGCTGTTACAAAAATTAGCTCACTGAAAGGATTTTATCTCATTTTAAAAAATCACAAGAATTACAGAATTTATCACAGATAGAAACTGGAAATAATTAAAAATTTGCTGGATTTCCAGCTTTCCCACAGTCCTTGCACACACCATGTGCTACACGCAGTTCTGTTGGAAAAATTAACTTACTGAAAAGCATTTTATTTAATTTTTTAAAAAATCACAAAAATTACAGAACTTATCAGAGCTAGAAACTGAAGTAAAAAAAAACAGAAAAATTTCAACAGTCCCTGAATGCAACACATGCTATACACAGTTCTGTTGGAAAAATTAGATTAAAACTGTGATATTTCATCACTTTCTTCACCGATACTTTTAAAACCCATATCTTTATCAGTGTCCTACCGTAGTTTGGGTTTCTGTTTATTTTTATTATTTAATAAATATTATTTTCGGACAAAGTGTGCGTTTAGTCTCAAGTCCTTTTCCTGGTTTCACTTTTTCATGTTCAATAAAAACATAAAGTGCTCTGAATGCATTGGATTTGTTTTGAAAGGTGTTATATAAATACAATAGATTTATTTAATAAATTGCCCCCCAAAAAACATTTCCTTTGCCAGATTCTGTAAAAAAAAAAAACTTCAGAAATTCAAATCATCCTACATAAAAATTATCTTAAAATAGTGACACTTTGTCACTTTCTTTTAAACGTGTCATCCAGTAAATTGCCAAAAAATAAACTGTTTGCTTGAACCTAATTCTGTCAAAAATAAAAATTCTGGGTGTCTTGGTGCAGCCAGAAAGTTCTAAATGACTCCGCTGTGACCAACAGTAAAGCAACAAAAATTCTGAGAAATTTATCTCACAGGTTTAAGCATTAAGGTAAAGAACTGACAATGTTACATAAACACATTTAAAACAAATAACTTCCTGACTATCCTGCTGGTGAACGTCTAGATTCTGACGTGTGATTTGATTTAACAAACAGAAAAACATGCAGAAAACAGGTTTTATGGGTGAAATTAAATTCTCATGACATTCTGTATTAGTAGAGAAAGTGAGCAGGCAGAAGACACGACATGACGCAAGAGAAAAACAGTGTTAGACTGTGAAATGTTAGTTTTCAGACAAAATTAGTTAAAAAAAGACTAAATGTACCTTTAAAAGACTTGTATTTTAACGGACACAGCAAAAAGACATTTACGCTTCATTTTCTTATGCGACTAAAGCTATTAATTCTGTGAATTCTGATATTAAAATATGTGAACTGAATCTGTTTTTTTAGCTACATATGAATGCAGAATACTTTAAAAAACATTTAATAATAATGTGTGCATATACTTCATATGCATGGTGTTTCATGTTATAAAGATGATTTTACAATTAAAAATAGCAAAATCCTACTTTTTAAAAGCTAGATAGTGAACTCTGCTGATAAAAAGCAGATATAAAAATGTAAAAAACGAAAAATTTCAGGTAAAATACAAAATTTTAGAGCAGAAATTCAATTCATACGACATACAAGTTATAAAATAGAACACAAAAATTAGCAATCCTTCACAGATGTATGTCAGAAAGCAGTATAAGTCATGAAGATTAGCTTATTACAAAATTAGATTGAGCCAGAAAATTTTGAATGATTACAAAATCAGTAACGAGAGAAACCCTACCACTGACTACGACAAACCTGGGTTTCACGGACACAGAACTTTTCCTATTTTTCGCACATCTTATTAATTCCTTACTATTTAGCATCTGTAGCATGATGTTAACAGCTGCTAGCACAGCTTCTCTCCAGAATGAGAAACGTCACCCCAAAACAAAAGGTTCATGCAGTTGCTAGCGACACGTACGAACGAGTGATGCTGCGGTTGCCAAGGAGCAGGATGGGGTCAAGCGGCGGCGGCGGTTGCTAAGGAAGTGGAGAGGCAGTGGGGCGCTGTGATTGGACGATGAGCAGCAGGTGGGAGGGACGGGAAGCAGGAGGGCTCATTTGGGGAAGGTTAGTACATCACTGTCACACCTCACTCTCTGAAAAAGCAGACACACGAAGACGCAGAGGAAAAAACAGACAACAGCAGGGTTAGCGGGAAGAAAACAGGAAGCTGAGGGTGAAGGAAGTTCTGCTGGGAGTCGGGAGCGCTGGAAATGTTATTCAGGCGTGAAAGACGACAGAAAGAAGGTCAGACAAGTGTCATTTTACTGCCCACATATCGACATACGGCGTTTAGACATAAAAATATGATGCAAATGGACGGATGAGTTAAACGATGACGTCTGGTGGAGGGAGGAGGGAAGACGGAGGAAGCTGCCGACTAACAGCAGCAGGAATGAAACCAGGATCATAAGTTGGACAGATATTAAAGCTCCTCCATGTGGATGTCTTTATGTTTGACATTTCCTGAATCACTTTCCACCTGCATGACTATCGTGTATTAAATCCACACAGCTCAGACAAAATGTGGGAAAACGTGTAAAATTACTGGGAAGGGGAAAAAAATTGAAATGCAAGAATGAATGAGTTTAGCTAAAGTGAATGAGCTTCTCTGAAATATTCATTTGATCATCCAACAAAACTGAAATTCAGATTTAAATGTCATTTTGTTTTTGCTTAAATTGTTAAAAAAAACAATTCTCTAAATAAACAGTGAAAATCTGGAAGCACTGGAGTCAGAAAATAATATGCGGAGCTTTAACGTTCAAAAACAGTAAAATAAATAAATAAATAAAATAAAAAAGAAGCAAAAATATATAAAATAATTCACTTTTTTATAAATATAAATTAACATTAATTCAAATTAAATATGAATATGGTCACATTGTTAACAGAACAAAATGCTATTTGGAAAAATACAGATTTTAATGCACATATTTAAAAAAAATACATTCAGCATGTAATTAATACTTAAATTACGGATATTTACTAAAAATCACAGAAAAACAGCTTAAATTTACTTCTCAACCGCAGAAACAATAACAGCAAAAAACCTTCCACATCAATAATAATAATAATAATAATAATATTATTATTGTCATCATTACACTATCCGTTTGTTTGTAAAAATAAGTAATGAAATAATTAATATTATTTTGAAAAACAATAAGAACAATAATGAAAATATTATTAATAACATAATAATAATTCTTAGCATTACTATTTTACCATCATTTGCCATTATTTGAAAAAAACTTACAGAAAAATTTACATATTTCTTTCATTTATTTATTTACTGATTTTTCCTGTTTTGTTAAGCTACATATAATATTCAGTAAAATCACAGAAAAAGGCAATAATTTAAATGCTAACTATAAAAAAAAAAAAAACACAGGAAAAAAACTACAGATAATGTCCACATCATAAATCTGTATTTTTGCTCAAGGTTATTTTTTCTTTTACATTATGTTTTACTGTATTTAAATCCCCTAAAAATAAAATAGTTTTACAGATATTTTCTGCTATTTTTACAGTTTTTGAACACTACAAGAGTCCAGTGATTTTAACTTGTTTTTTTCTTGCAATGTTGCCTCCAAATTTTCACCATTTAAATTGTTTTTTGATTTTATTTTTTGTATTTTTTTTCCAGTGCCAAACTAAGCTTCCAAATCAGATCCGGTTAAAACATAAGAAGCTTCTTCATGGAGGTGGAACAAAAACTACGGTCTGAAAATTGAAGTTTTGTCCATTTTGAGGAGCAAACTCTGAAACAAACTCGTCTAAATCCACAAACTGTGGCTCCGGCTGTGATTTGAAAGGTTGTCCTGCTTTAAATCTAACAGCTAGCTGCAGCTTTAGCCTGGATGGAACTAAATCTGTGCTGGTCTGAGCTGGAGGAGGAACCAGAGAACACCTGTGGGGTGAGATGGGGGAAACTGTGATGGGCGTGGGGGAGGAGTGGGGTGAGGAGAAAGGGGGCGGGGTCACATACGTGCTGCATTCACCACTGCAGAATGGCGAATACCTCTGAAAACAAGGAGTGGACAGACGCCGGGCCTGACGGATCTGAAAACAACAGTTTACAGTTACAGAGGCCGAAGAGCTGCTTTCCAGAAGACCACACGGATGTTTCTAGAACATCTGCATTTACTTCAGTTTGTGGTAGAAATGGAAACGTTCTGTTGATGTTCCTGCATGTTTCAATTAATTTGGAGAAATCTGAGTCATTTCCGACCAATTTTCTGAATTATTTTGAACAAGTTTCTAGGTTTCAGTCATGTCAAGTTAGACAGTTCTTTCAATTATTTCTTTAAGCCACTTTGGACAAATTTTCAGTCATTCTGGCAAAAAAAATCTCAGACATAAACCGTCTTTTAGGATGCACCGAAATCACTCATAATACTACTGATGTCTGATTAACAACAAAATTAGCTCATATTCATTCACATCTGTTCATCTGCTAACTAATCATCAAACAGGCTCCAAACGTTTCCACTTCACATTTACACCCAAACAGACCTCAGTTTTTCAGAGCCGTCGTCATTTTTGCTCATTTGAACCTTTTTTGGTTTGTTTTAGTGGATAACTCTGCGGTTTTGGAAGGAAACTCTTCAGACAGAAAGAAGAGACGAAGAGAGAGAAAGTGTGTTTGTGTGCGTTTGTGTAAGAATTAACAACAAAACATGAAAACACACTTCAGTCGTCATTATCAGGTTGTGAAACTCCTGAAAACACAAAACATTGAAAGTACAACATGTGAGACTTCGGCTAATATTAAATGAACAAACAGAAAAACCATCTTCTGACTGAAACAACTTGATTTATAATCATCAAATTCCTAAATAAGAGGTGAAACTGAGCATCCAAGAGTAAATTAATTTAAATTGTAGATGACATACAGTACCCATATCTGAGATATTAAGTCACCAAAGTGTTAATAATCTTAATATTAACATAAAAAAGTATCAATACCTGGATATTAACACAGAAAAGTGTCAAAAATCTGGATACTAATGCACAGAAATGGAAATAATCTGAATATTTTTGCACAAAAAATGTAAATAACCGGGATATTAATTTACAAAAGTGTCCATAACTTGGATATTAACATAAAAACTGTCTATAAGCTGTACATTAATGCACAAGAATGTAAACAATCTGAATAAAAATGCCCCATAGTGTAAATAATCGAGACATTAATGTACAAAAGTGTCAAAAAAATTAGATGTTAAAGTAAAAAAGTATCATTAATCTGGATATTAACATTAGAGACTGTCTATAACCTGAATATTAATGTACAAAAATGTCAATAACACGGATATTAATGGACAAAAGTATCAATAACCTGGATATTAACCTTAAAAATTATCTTGGATACTAACACAGAAAAGCATCAATAACCTGGATATTAACATTAAAAAAACACGGATATCTTGGATTAAAAACATCAGAAAGTTCCAGAATACTGGACATGAACACACAAAAGTGTAAATAAACTACATATTCTACATATGATACAGAAACGTATCAATAAGCTGGAAATTAGCAGTAAAAGTACCCATAAATAAGTTGATTTAAATTTTAAACCTTTCCCAGTTTGTCTGCTGCAGTGATTCTTTCTGCCACTAGATGGCATTCATTGATTAACATAAGAACATGGAGCCACGTCTGAGTGACTGCACAGAAAATAAACCAAATCATGAATTAAGTATTTACCATAATGTTACATTGTTGTGGCTGCAGTGTTGGCACAGTATGATGCTTTTTGCTCTTTTTATGTATTTTTGTGCATAAAAAAAGCTTTAAGTCTAATTTAAAAATGATGTAAATTATGTTCTTATGATACACTCTTTTGTTTTTATACTGAATTCAGGCTGAATGTGATTTAAAGATTTCATTCCGGGTCTGATTTTTGTTCCATACAAACACATTTTTACGCTAAACGTATTTAAGGCTCTCGGACCTCTCCAGGCATCCAGATACCTACTGAGCGTCCGGGGCCCCGCTGAGCCACGATGGCCCCTGAAATGGCCTTAATCCAGCTGTGCATGTCCTCTGGACTGTCAGACTGAAACAAACAGAAACAAACGTGAGGTTTAAGCAGCCGGTCGAGGCAGACGTCTGACCGGAGGTTTCTTTTGGTAATACAACACAATTATGCTGTTTCAGAGATCAAATAAGAGAAATCAACAATCTAAATTCATATGTGTACTCATGCAAAGTGATTCTTTAGAATATCTAATCAGCTCACTATGAAAAACGGCACATGGGCCCATTTAGTAATCAATATGTCGATAGAACAGGTCAATAATGAGCTGTGAAAGGGCAATGAAACATCAATAACCTGAATATTAACACAGAAAAATGTCAACAACCTGGATATTAATGCACAAAAATGTAAATAATCTGGATATTAACATCGAAAAATGTCAACAACCTGGATATTAACGGACAAAAGTATCAATAATCTGAATATTAACATAAAAACTACCAATATCTTGGATACTAACACACAAAAGTGTAAATAATTTGTATAATAACATAAAAAAGTGTCAATAACATTGGTATAAATCTTTACAAAATTACTAATAACTTGAATATTAACATAAAAAGTATCAATAACCTAAATATTAATGTGATAAAGTGTCAAAAATCTGGATATTAACTCACAAAAGTGTCAATAATGTTCATATTAATGCACAAAAATGTAAATAACCCAGAAAAAAATGACCCAAAGTGTAAATAGCTGCGATATTAAAGTATAAAACTGTCAATATTCTTGATATTAACATAAAAAAGCAGAAATATCTTTGGATAATAACATGAAAAAGTTTAAACAGATTGATATTAACATGATAAAGCATCGATAAACTTAACAATAAAATAAAAAGTGCAAATAAACTGGATATTAACATTAGAAGCTATCAATATCATGGATAATCTAAATAATCTAAAAAAAAAGCTAGTAACTTGGATATTAGCATAAAAAATATCAATAACCTGAATATTAATGCACAAAACGTATCAATAATCTAGAAATTACCAATAGAAATACCCATAACATGAATATTAATTCACAATTACAGCACAGAATCTGGGTATTTTCCTCTTTTAAACTGTTTTTTAGCTTTGATTTGTTCACATTTCTTTAAGTCAGTGACAATAAAAGCAGCTAAATTAGCCTTTAGCGGCTAACGTTTGTCATGTTTTCATGGACGTACAGAGAAGAAAAGTGACACTTCAATCCATGCTCAGTAACAAAGAGCAGAAGTCCAGGAGTGCTACCTGAACGTAGAAGGTCCTGGTGCCGGTCACCATCTCAAACAGGTTGTCTCTCATCATCAGGTCGCTGCAGAACACAACACATTTTAACAACCTGCAGTAAATAGACATAAAAACAGTGAAGAGGAGAAGCTGCTGACCTCTGTTTACACTCCTGGACTTTATGGATCTCCTTCAGAGGAATCACTCTGAGCGCCTCACGCTCCTGAGGAAAGAAAAAGGAAAAAAAACAGCATTTCTCCATGAGGTTTTCTGGTTTTATTCTGCACCGCTTTGTTCTGTTTTACTTCTGTAAAACAAATTCACAACAGTTTGCTTCTGGTATAAAAGAGGATCCACTTTCATACAGGCTGAGAATCACAGAAAAAACATGAATCTGCAAACATTTTGGTTCACAGAGACAAACGTTTGCAAAAATCAAGGCCAACGGGCTCTGAAAACATTCTTTTTCTGAATGAAAATAAAACGACAGTCATATTTTATTGAGAAGATTTTGGGGGAAAAAAGGAATAAATGGGAACCGGCAGCAGCTCCGTCTGTCACTGACTGATGTTGATTTGTTGTGTTTTTTACGTCAACAAAGCACAATTTTTGGAGCTGCATTTGAATCAATCAAGTATTATATTCACACAAATGCATTTTCATTTTAATTCCCCAGAATTTTAGGGTTCTAAAACGAAGGTTTTTGGATTCAAAGACACAGATTGTTAACCTGAATAATAAAACACAAAAGCATCAATAACCTCAATATTGTGGCACAAAAGTGTCAATAACCTGGATTTTATCACACAAAAGTGTTAATAATTTGGATATTAATGCAAGAAAGTGTCAATAATCTGGATTTTAATACATAAAAGCATCAATAATCTGGATATTAATGCACAAATGTATCAATCACCTGGATATTAACATGAAAAACTGTCAATGACCTGGATTGTAACATAAAATTAGTATGTAACCTGGAAATTTACATGGAATAGTCTCAATAACCTCAATATAATTGCACAAAGGTATCATTAATCTCAATATTAACACATGAAAATGCAAAAAACATGGATATTAATGCACAAAAGTAGGACTAAACTTGATTTAAACACACTAAAGTGTCAATAATCTGGATATTTATATGCTAAATAGTAAATAACCTCAATATTAACACACAATAGTGTCAATATGGAAAAAAAAAGTACTAAAAATCTGGACAGAAGTATAAATAACCTGGATAATATAAAATGTGCCAATAATCTAGAAATGAATGTAAATAAGTATGAATAAACTGGATTTTAATGCATAAAACTGTCAGTAACCTGAATATTAACACACTGAGGAGCAGTAACGTGTCAGCTGAGACTATTCCTGAAACTGAACTAAAACATTTGTCTGGTTTTAAAATGAAAGTGCACTAATGTGCGACTGTTTCACATCTTCAGCGGAGTAAATAAAACTCCTGAAGCCACAGCCAGCAGCTCTAAGCTCTCTAACTAGCGCTGGGTGTGTCTCTAAATGTGCTCAGACAGGCTGAGGTTTCATCTGTCCACACGTGGATCTACCAGGAGGAATTCAGGACGCAAGCTGCTGCAAGTCGACTCTGCAGGGCGAAGCCAGACGAGCAACACACTAACACACACTTGAAATCCTTCAGGCTCTGCTCGTTTTTACTCTGAACTCCTGTTAAAGGAAACATTTAACTGTACATGTTGTGTTGATGTTGGACTGTAACGTTCTCTGTGTTTATGTGCATTTCAGTAACCTGGTAGCATGTTTTTTAAAGGATTACTTCATTCAAACAACTCAAAAACAGATTTCTTCACCTGGTCGGATTTGTAGTAGCTGACAGCGTTTTCATCCAGCGTGAAGTACCTCCTCTTCCAGTTCTTCATCTGAGGAAAACACGAGCAAACAGAGCCTTTAAAGAGTGCTCAGTCCGTCCTGAGCTGCGTCTCTTTTTTAAAAAGCTTTTCAGCATCAAATCATGGTCAAATTAATTTAGACTCTTTCATGTCCAAGTGAAAACTGATTTCTATGAAGTAACATTGATTCATGAAAAATATAAAATAAAGTATCGCATATAAAATCAACAAAGGTGCAGTAAGTTGGTGCTAGAAGTCACACAGTTACAGAAAAGATCTTCTGAGGTCAGTGAATGTGTCTCAGTGAGTGTAGGAAAAAGACTCCAGTCTCTGGTGGATCAGTACTCCTGGATAGAACTAAACCAGGAAGACTGAAGAACACCAAGAAACTCTGAGAAGAGGTTGTTGAAAAGCATCAGTCAGGATGATACAAGAACATTTCCAAGTTCCTGAAGATCTCTTAGAGTCCAGTTAAATCCATAATTAAGAAATGTAAGGAAGATGGAACATGAATAAATCTGACTAGAGCAGGACGTCCTCAAGAACTGAGAGACTAGAGAGGGAGGCCACCAAGACTCTATGACTCCTCTGAAGCAGTTCCAAGCTTTAGACTGTTCATCCAACAAATGTTATCCGTTCTTCACCAGTCAAAGCTTCATGGAGACAAAGAGAAAGACTCTGATGGAAAAAGCTCCAATTAAATCTGGACTAGAGTTCACCAGAAGACATGTGGAGACTCTGAAGACACCTGGAAGAAGGTTCTTTGGTCTGAGGAGACGAGGATGGAGCTTTATGGTCATCAGACGAGACACAATGTTTGGTGGTCACCAAACACTGAACATCATCATAGATACACCATCCCCACTGTGAAGCACGGCGGTGGCAGCATCATGATGTGAAGCACGGTGGTGGCAGCATCATGGTGTGAAGCACGGAGGTGGCAACATCATGATGTGAAGCACGGTGGTGGCAGCATCATGATGTGAAGCATGGTGGTGGCAGCATCATGATGTGAAGCATGGTGGTGGCAGCATCATGGTGTGAAGCACGGAGGTGGCAGCATCATGATGTGAAGCACGGTGGTGGCAGCATCATGGTGTGAAGCACGGAGGTGGCAGCATCATGGTGTGAAGCACGGAGGTGGCAGCATCATGATGTGAAGCATGGTGGTGGCAGCATCATAATGTTCCTCAGCAGCAGGTCCTGGAAGGCTTGTAGAAGTAGAGGGTAAAATGAATGCAGCAAAGTCTAGAGGAATCCTGGAGAACAACCTGATACAGTCTGAAGGGAACTGAGACTTGGAGAAGATTTATTTTCCATCCAGACGATGAGCCAAAGCAAACAGAAAAAGAACCTCAGAAATGGTTCAAAGAAATAAAAGGTAAAAGTTCTGGAAGCCGAGTCAGAGTCCAGACCTCAATCCAACTGAGAATTAGTGTCTGGACCTGAAAAGCTCAAGTCATCCCCATGTGGTCGGACAGAACTAAAGCAGTTTTGCAAAGAAAAATGAGGCAAAACTGCAGCATCCAGACGAGCACAGCTGATTGAGGATAAAGATGTCCAAAATTCTAAACATTTGTCACTTTGTTAGACCCCGTTTGAGTGCATCTTCTCACCAAAGCTCCTTGTTTGACGCAGTATCCGGCCTTGACGACAGCCTGGTCCTGAGTTCCTCTGGACAGGAAGTAGGGCAGCTGATTCTGACCTCGCTTCAAACCTCCTCGGTCTGCCCCGTTCTGCCCTTCACCCTGCTCCTGAAGCACACAAACACACAAAAATATACCACATATTTCACTTTATCTCAGAATAGTCACCAAAAAACAATATTTAATGACAAGCTAAAGATGTCATGTATAGAGAACGGCTCAGTTTGGGGAGTCTGATGTGTGAGGCATATATTGTAGCTAATGTAGTTTCGAGTAAAGATAAGGAGCAGATTGCAGATGTATTTTAGTCCCTAAATTTTATAGTTTTATAGTTCCACTTTAATAAAAAAGTGTAAACCCCAACTTTCAACGGCTAAATGTTGGTGGTAATCCCAGCTGACATCCTTAAAACCTTGAGCTCAGTAGAATCCAGAGCAGATGTCTTCTTGTGTTGCTGCCTGCTGAGTCACATTCGTGTTCGCATACCAGCGAAGGCAGGACCAAACCTGCCGGTACAACACACCTGACAGAGTTACCTGAGTGGCGGTGATGATGGGGACTCCTCCGATGATCTCCGTCTTGTAGGAAACCTGCTTCATGGCACCCAGGACCTCCTGAGGAGTCTCAGCGTGGGCAGCGTTGGAGTCTCCGAGTTTTGGCACCTGAAAGTACACCGTTAAAAGATGGAAAAGTTCATTTAATTTCTTTAACCTTCAAGGACTTCATCGCTTCTTTGGCTTAGAATCCACAAAACACCCAAATCAGTGCATGTTTAGCTTTTTCTCTGCATTGATTGCTTGAAAATAGTCAACAGTTCATGTGTATTAATTAGTTTCATCAGGCCACATAGATTTTGCTGTTCCAATCAATTATTGGTTTTCGTCATGTCTAATCTTTACCTTAAGTCCTCCCAGAGCTAACTGATTTGACCGCTGTAGTGTTTGAAAGTGTTTGAAATCCTATAGAAGCTCATCATCGTGACTGTTGGTAAGCACAGTGTTTATACATCTTTAGCGTATTAGCATCTGTAAAACATGTAACTCCCGAAAATACAAACAACTCTACGAGCACAACAGCAAGCAGCCAGTTGCCATCACAAATGGATTCCTGGGAAATTTCTTCTCTACATCATTATTTCTTGATTTGTTTACGTACTCTCAGAAAGAGTGCACCAAAGAGTTTAAACTGAAGCCCTCATGCATTTGGTAATTTAAATTCTCAAGCACAGTGTAAAGAGGAAGTCACTGCTGAAAAAAAGCTCAAATTAAATCTGGACTAGAGTTCACCAGAACACCTGTAGGAGACTCTGAAGCCACCTGGAAGAAGGTTCTTTTGACTGAGGAGACCAGTGTTGAGATTTTTGGCCAATAGATGTCATGTTATGTTTGGCCAAAGACTGCACATTACGACAAAAGCGCCATCCCCAGCATGAAGCATGGTGGTGGCAGCATCATGATGAAGCATGGTGGAGGCAGCATCATGATGTGAAGCATGGTGGTGGCAGCATCATGACGTGAAGCATGGTGGTGGCAGCATCATGACGTGAAGCATGGTGGTGGCAGCATCATGATGAAGCATGGTGGAGGCAGCATCATGACGTGAAGCATGGTGGAGGCAGCATCATGACGTGAAGCATGGTGGAGACATCATGATGCAGCAAAGTTTAGAGAAATCCTACTGACTCGAAGGGTTGAAAAATTATGGAAATGCTTTTGTATTCTTAATATTTGACAGGAATCTGAGTTGTTTTTGGTAAATTTTTGACCAAAAAGTCAAATTAAATCGACCCTGATTCAATGTTGAAAAGCAATAAAAGGGGAAAACGTGGAAGAGTGGCGACTACTTTTTAAAAGGACACTGCAGCAGGACTATAAAGTCTTTGATTTAATGAGGCTGGCGTTGGTTTGTCTCTTAGCGACCTGTGGCTGGCAAACCTGCTCGGCATTACCTCATCACCTCCTGAGGCATAAAAACACTCTGCCAGATTGTTACCCACGGCGACAACTACGCTGTCAGGCCAACTCTCTAATTCCAGGCTTTGTTCTTTCTGTGATTTCTCACTGAGGTAACCGTGGATTCTCCTTCGCTCTGCCAAACCTCCATCTGCCTCCCATCATCCTCCTCACCTTCAGCTACCAGCTCCATCTAATAACCAGCCATGTTCACACAGAGATTACAACTAAGACAACTCCATTACTATTCAGAAGCTGCTCTTCAGAACCAACCACTATTTTTTTTTTTTTGCATTATTGAGAAATGTTGTGATTGAAAAAGTAAAGCAGACTCATCCACTTCCTCTTGGCGTTATTTTTCAGCCTTTAGAAAATGAAGCGCACAATAGAAGGTCTTTTCTTCCTTTTTTATGATTTATGGCACTTTATCTGTGTGCATGTGGTTCTGTTGTATAACTATATATATATATATATATAAAAAGGCTCTGATGAGAAAAATGGGCAACTAGTGACTGCAAATGCTTCTTAAGGTGGATTTTGTTTGGTGTATCTTTAGTCTTTCGGTTGTTTTTATCCCATGTCTGTTGTTGTGATGCTTGAATTTCTGACTTTTTTGCGTGTTTTCTTTCCCAGATCTCCCTCCAAAAAAAGGTTATAATATTCTAGTTAAATTAAGCTTACTTTTTTTTTAAAAGTAAACTATATATAAAGGTTCTCATGAGAAAAAAAGTCCAACTAAAAGAGTGCAAATGCTTGTTGAGATGGATTTTGTTTTAGATGTCTTTACTTTTTTGGCAGTTTTTTTCCTTCTCAAAAAGGAGATTTTTTTCTGGCAAAGATAAGCTTAATTTAAAAAAAAAAAAAAACTATATATAAAGGCTCTAATGAGATAGAAATGCTTCCTAAAGTGGATTTTATTTTGTGAATCTTTAATCTTTTTTTTTTTTTTTTTGCCAGATCTTTCTTTAAAGAGATGAAATAGTCTTCTGGTTAAATGAAGCTGAATTCAAATAAACTCAGCCTTTAAATGTCAGTAGAACCCACATGGCCTAAAATAGAACGGATGAAGCAGCTGCAGGTGCATTTAAAAGCCTTTTTTCCATCCTGTTGCTTTTACACTCTGCTAACCTCGATTTGAACCTCTGTGGCCTGATGGGTAATTTTTCCATCTGTCGTGGCCCGAGGCCGAACACGCAGCGACATGCATAAAAAACGGGGTCACCTATTGATCGGTGTGTTTGTGCGAACATGTGCGAGGCTCACGGTAATCTTGGTGGCTTTGTTGAGGACGCTGATCCACTCCACCAGGTCCTGCTGGTCGTTGGCCTGCAGATAGAACTTCCTCATGCCGGCGTTTATAACTGCAGAGAGACAAGAGAGATGCCCTGAGCTCAGTGGAGATCTAAAAATACTGACCTGCTTCTCAGAGGATGTGTTTGTGTGCGAGTGTTAACATCCCATCCAGACTCGGAGGTCAGGTCACCGTCATTGTACGGTTTCCTGTGATTGAGCGACAAAAAAGCGCTACCGTTGGACGAGCGGAACAACAACAGGCAGCGATGGGGACAAAAGGGAGGAAATAAAGCTAACGGACGAGGAAAAGAGGGAGGTAGGAAAGAAGGGGGAAGGAAGGAAACGAGGAAGGAGAGAGAACAAAGGAGACGCAGGAAGAATTCTTCCACAGCGAGCCGAAGGAAGCGTTTCTTCACGGCTTCGTGTGCAGGTACATTGTGGAGTTCAAACAGGAAAAGCGACAAACTGCGGCCACGGATTTGGAAGTGAACTATTGTTTAAAACATCAGCACAACTTACATCTACACTGGAAGTACAACACGAAGCCAAACCAAGAAACAAACACACAGCTACAGTAAAGCAAAGACAAACGTGTTGTACCTGCTAAACACTGAATCATGCTCAGATTAATTTGACTCTTTAGATTAAAAGACTCTTTCATGTCATAGTGGAAATATTTTTCTACAAAGTTATGTCAATTTATGAAAAATATAAAGTTGAAATAAGTGATTGCTTGAGTATACAACCCCTTCTAGTCAGCATTCAGTAGATGAGCCTTCAGTTTGATTGTTGATCCTGTTGGTCTCCATCAACATGAACATCTGAACACTGCAGTTTCACCTCATTCTTGGTAAATGGTCTCTATTTATATAGCGCTTTACTATACCTGCAAGGTACCCAAAGCGCTTTACATGATACATCACATTCACCCATTCACACACAGATTCACACACTGATGGCGGAAGCTGCCATGCAAGGCGCTAACCACGACCCATCAGGAGCAATTAGGGGTTAGGGGTCTTGCTCAGGGACACCTCGACATGAGCACAACGGGCCGAGGATCGAACCGGCAACCCTCCGGTTGCAAGACGGCCACTCTACCCACTGATCCATGCCGCCCCATTCTTCTTGATAAAGAAGTTCAAACTCGGTCAGGTTCCACAGAGATCACGAGTGAACAGAAGTTCTCAGTTGGATTGAGGTCTGGACTCTGACTCGGCCTCCAGAACTTCCTCCTTGTTGTCTTTAAACCATTTCTGAGGATCTCTGTCTGTTTGATTCGACTCATCGTCTGGACGGAAAACAAATCTCCTCCAAGTCTCAGTTCTCTTCAGACTGCATCAGGTTGCCCTCCAGGATTCCTCTAGACTTTATTTTACCCTCTACCTTTACAAGTATTCCAGACCTGCTGCTGGGAAACGTCCCCACATCATGATGCTGCCTCCACTATGCTTCATGGTTGGTGATGTTGGCTTTGTGATGATGTGTCGTGTCTAGTCTGAGCCATAAAGCTCCATCCTGGTCTCCTCAGACCAAAGAACCTTCCTCCAGGTGTCTTCGGAGTCTCCACATGTCTTCTGATGAACTCCAGCCGGATTTAATTTGAGCTTTTTCCAACAGTCTTTCTCTTTGTCTCCCATAAAGCTAAACAATAATAATTATAATAATAATACATTTTATTTGTATAGCGCTTTTCTAAACACTCAAAGACACTTCAGATGTAAAATCAACAAACATTAAAATAGAGGAACATCATAAAACTAGTCAGAAAATGCATCATAAAAAAGTTTGCATTATGTATTGGAAGCTGTTCTGAACACTAAAGCTTTGACTGGTGAAGAACAGAGAACAGTTGTTTTACGAACAGTCTCTCCATCAGCTGCTGAAGCTTGGACGGCCTTCAGAGGAGTCATAGGAGTCTTGGTGGCCTCCCTCTCTAGTCTCTCAATTCTTGAGGATGTCCTGCTCTGGTCAGATTAATTCATGTTCCATCTTCCTTACATTTCTTATTGATGGATTTAACTGGACTCCAAGAGATCTTCAGGAACTTTAAATGTTCTTGTATCGTCCTGACTGATGCTTTTCAACAAGCTTTTCTCAGAGTTTCTTGGAGTGTTCTTCAGTCTTCCTGGTCTAGTTCTATCCAGGAGTACCAATCCACCAGAGACTGGACCTTCTAGATCCTGGACTCTTTATCCTATAATCACAGAGACTTCAAGCATCTTTTGGTTGCACTTGTGTTGAGTTGTTTTAAAGGGGTTGAAGACTTCTGCAATCACTTAATGTACTTACTTTGTAGAAATGTGTTTACACTTAGACATGAAAGAGTCTTGTTTTCTTTATTCCTGTCCAAAAAAGCCATATTATAATGACCATTAATCACTGCTGAAGGGCAATAACCCTGACCCTCAGAGTGAAGACCAAGGAGGTAAAGGGAAAATAAAGACGAACTTACCAAAGCAGAACTCTGCCTTTGGTCTGAGTTTGGTGGCATCGCTGACCTGAGCAAGAAAAATAAAAAGGCACAAACGTTTTTACGGGTCTGATGGAAACATGGAAAATTACGGCCATCACAAGAGAGATACCCACAAAATCACCAATGAAATGCTGTAGTATCAGCGACAGGTAGGTTTTAACACCCCACGTTTGATTACCAGTCATGAAATTAGCTGTTAGCAGCTCCTGTTTGTACTGTCCACATGGATGTACAGACCACTAGCACTGGATATTGAATAAAACTTGAAAATGCGAAGATTCTCAGACATCTCCAGAACTATCTGTCTTTCTTTTCTGCTTCTCTATTAACTCTACAAGCTTCAGAGCATTGTCAGAAGACATCCTGTCACATCCACAGCTAAAACATGCTAAAAATATCCATTATCTGCTTGCAGTGGTGATACCCAGCACTTTAGCATAAGTTATATTTGCACGTTGGCATTTGCAAAGAGTCATAGCTGCAGGGAAAGTCTCTGAAACCGCCGGTGAGCTCACCATAGAGATGTAGGTGAGTTTGAGAGATCCCATGATGTCTGCACCTGCAGGCAGATTCTGAACAGGAAAAGACAAAAATACCACAGTCAGCCTCATCATTGTCTGTAGTAACGGCAGCAGAACAAGAAGTAAAAGCAGTAGTAAAAGGTAGCGTTGGTGTAAAACAGGACATGGGCTGTAGCTGCAGCTTTTAGTTACCACATCTGTGGATAAATAATGCACATTTTGAATGCAGAAACTTGTTTTGTTTCGCTTATAGTTGGGAGTTTCTCACAATTAACCATTGGGGCAACTAAAAATTGATAAAACCACATGTTCACAACCAACAACAAGACAACTTTTTCAACTAATCTGTGGATTATTTTCTGTATTCTGGTCTGTAAAATATCAGAAAATGGCGAAAAATGGTGATTATCATCATAAAGGAGGGAAGAAATCATAAAATATTCAGATTTGAGAAGCTGAAGAGAATTTACACTTTTTAAAACATCTGGCAATTAATTCAATAATCGACAACTAATCGATTAACGGTTTTAGCTCTGATGTCTTCATGGTTTTTGGTTTCAAATTCTTCAAATCCTCAACCCTTAAACTCATCATCTGTTAACTAATATTTTCGGCTTCTTGGACAAGAATTTCCCCCCAAAAAAGACTCTTTCACATCAAAGTGAAATCAGGTTTCTATAAAGTAATGTCAATTAATTAAAAATATACGAGATAAATTAAGTTACTATAAAAATATCCACCCCTTTCCAGTCAGTATTGTTTATTAGATACACCTTTCTGTGTTCACTTAGACATGAAAGAGTCTTTGTTTTGGTAAATTCTTGTCAAAAAAGCCAAATTAAATTGACCACAACTCAGCGTAAAAGGAGAACAACTCAAATAACCTGCTGTTCAGGGTGGTAAAATCTTGTCTCAGTCCATTTTTCCAACATGTCCTGAAGTGGGAAGCTCATTTATAGCACCATTTTCTGATTACAGATGGAAAAATATCTTGAAAAGTGAATCTTCTAATCAAATTTCATTTTCTGGATGGCTTAAGGCTATTTTTGACTTGAACAACTGGCAAAAACACACCTTTTAACATCCAAATAGAGTGTAGACAAGACTTCAAAACTGTCACAGTGACATAAAAATTATGTTCAACCGTCTCCCGGCTTTTTAGTTTTCGATTTCAGTCCAGCGAGTTTTTCTTTGGTATGATGGGATGTCTCTGGGTAAGAATGTTGGTAAACTAAATCTAGATGTTGTCTGAGATCCCTTTCCACTCAAATCTGGACAACAAATGTCAACTTTCTGAGAGTTTTCCCAGCAGATGTTAGAAGTTAGCAGCTGCAGCTCAACCTGTGAAGCTGTGGTGATCGAGGAATTCCCCCGCTGTGGGAAATCTCAACGCCGCTACTACCAACCGTCTCAGTTTCTGTTGTGGTTCCTGTTTGTCTGCTTGGTTTGGCACAATCTTAAACTAGTCCAACGCTTATCTTGATTGTAGTTCTCTCTATAAATACTCGACTTCCTCTTTAGATCTGGTTTTTCTATCGTGTGCCGTATCTTTGACACCTTTCCTTTTCCTGGTTGAATACCTGCAGTGTTACAGCTATTAAAACGTATTCGGACTCTTACGAGGAGCTCACCTCAATCTGATAACAGCTAAAGTCGTCACGGTCCATCAAACAGCTGAATTTCTGCAGTATTTCAACTCAATCCCACCTTCCTGCTGCTGAAACATGACAAGTGAATACATCCGCCGCTGAAAATAGTCCCTTAATAAATGACCGACTTCCTCCTCCTCAAGTGACGTTTGTTAAAAACTACAGAGTTCAAGTCTTTTAGGAAATTACCGAGCCTCTTTTTAAAATAGAAATTACGTTTGTGTTTAAAATGTGGGACAGAGGAGGGAAGTCAGGCAGCATTAACCTGCTGAACTCCAAGTATTATTTGTTCCCGTCTCATTTTACTCACCATGGGCTCATTTTTCACTGCAGCATAAAGTCCTGAACCTCCATGGAAACACATGTTTCTCCATGCTGAATGTATCTCCATCAACCTGCTCCTCTGTTCACTGTTTCTGCTGCATTTATTTATTCATTCAGTAGCTTTGATTTTCATTCTAAAAATCTCCTAAACTATTTGAAATTTGTGCAAAATAACTCACAACTGGTCTAAAATAACAAAGAAAAATCCAAAATGAGACACGAATTGCACAAAAATAACTCAAAAGCAGTCCAAACATACCTGAAAGTTCCTGAAAATATCTGAAAATGTGTCATTTTTAACTAGATTTGGGTCATTACGATAAATTTAAGTCATTTTGGACGAGTTTTAAGCCACATTTCAGTCTCTGCTCGTCATCTGTAGAAAGATGTTTCACCATGCTGAATGTATCTCCATCAACCTGCTCCTCTGTTCACTGTTTCTGCTGCATTTATTTATTGATCCAGTAGCTTTGATTTTCCTCTCAGGATCATTTTGGATTAATTTTTAGCAATTTTGGACAATTTTTTTTCAGACATTCAGACAAGTTAAAGACATTTTAGTTGCTTTTTTTTAGTTTATTGCAGAAATTTGATCCATTTTTGACCAATTTTGAAGCAATTGCTTTGGCCAAGTTTCCAGGTTTTATTAATGTTTGACCAATCTGAGCCATTCTGGACAAACTGAAATATACTGGACCATTCTTTAGGGCATTCAGACAAGTTTAGGACATTTTGGATTAATTTTGAGTCAGTTTGGACATTTTTTTTTCAGATATTCAAACAAGTTTAAGTCATTTTAGACAATTTGTAGTGTTTTTTGCAGAAATTTTAGACATTTTTTAAATCATTTTGAAGCCATTTAAGATACAATTCTCAATCATTTTGATCAAGTTTCCAAGTTTTAGTCATGTTTGGTCAATTTTGAGCCATTTTGGACAAACTTTCAGTCATTTTTAACCATTTTTTAAAAGTAATTTTTAAAGAAACAACGTGTTGATGTTTAGTAGCTAAAGAGACCAATTCTTACATGTTGTTTGGTGATTTAATTGTAATAATGTTTTGATTTTAAGCTCAGATTTCAAACATGATGAGTAAGAGGACTGTCTTAATGTGAAAAAAATGATGATTTTTTGTGTTTTTCCAGGTTCTTCCTCTGATGAATGGTTTAATTTTAGTAATTTTTAGACAGAAAACATGTCTATTAAAACTCATAAGCAGGTTTTGGGGTTTTATACACGTTGGTGGTGATTTCATTTCATTTGCTGACACTCAGAAAAGCACTTTAAAGTCCCATATTTTACCTTTATGTCTATCATTTAACGACAGTGGAGTCACATGCATTTAATGACTTGAAGAAAGTCGCTCCAACATCAGACTAAGTCTAAGAGCTGGCATCTGAAATTTAAACGTCCGTAGGTTTGGTGATTGTTTGAAACTGAAGCTCACAAATAACAATCAGACATCAGGAGGGTCCTTGAATGCACCGCCAAGACAAACTGAAGCAAGTTTCAAGTCCCTACAAGCTGCTTTTCAGACTGAAAGCTGTAGATCTTCTACATGCTAACCTGTGCAAACGCTCCCAGAGTATTTATAGATGTATTTACTCTGCTGGGATGCCTGACATGTTTCCGCTCTGACTCACATTGGAGGAACGCCGCCTCACCTGAGGGTTGTCCATGTACCACAGCAGGCTGCCCTGCTGCGTGTCCAGGATGAAGTAACGGCGGAGGAAGCGGCCGCTGCTTTCGTTCTCCTCGATGTCCAGGAAGCCGCAGATGCGATTCTGTCGGTCCACGTAAGGCATCGCGACGCCGAGCAGCTCAGCCCGCTGTCGGGCATCACAGGGACCCTGAGGAGGCGGGAAAAGGAGAGGTTTAGCTGTTTAGAGCAGCAGGACGGCTAGCTAGCAGGGTTAGCTCAGGCTAAAGGAGAAACGACTGGAAGTTTAAAGATCCAGAGAGGCTGAATTTCACTGCTTTTAACGGCTTGCTTTCTTGTTTATTTCACCCTCGATCTATGTAAATAAGGACATGAACTCTCAAGATTTAAATAAAGATTAAATGATTGAATGAATGTCTGCAATAAAACGACCAATCACAGTCAACTTGGGCAAAGCTCAGCCCAGAATGCAGTGATGGTGCCCCAGGTTTATTGTTTTTGGATGCAGGGAGGCGATAACTGTCTTAAAAAGGAATTGAACTTTGAGTTTTTTTGGACCAGTTTTTGGGCATTCAGACAAGTTTTGGACATTTTGGATGATTTTTGAGCCCTTTTGGACAATGCTCAGTCAATTCAATTCAATTCAATTCAATTTTATTTATATAGCGTCAATTACAGTCAAATCGTCTCAAGACGCTTTACAGAACCCATATGCCTGACCCCCAGAGCAAGCCCAAAGGCGACAGTGGCAAGGAAAAACACCCTTTTAACAGGGAAGAAACCTCGAGCAGAACCCGGCTCTAAATAGGGGGGACCCATCTGCCTGCTGGCCGGGCGGGTTGAGAAGGACAGAAGAGGGCAAGGGGGAGGGATGGGAGAAGAGGGAGGGGTGAGAAAGCAAGGAAAACACAACACACATTTGAATACATGCATGACAGGATATGTGACACAGACAAAGTATAAGCTAACATTGAAAACTGACTCATAGTTTACTCTTATGATGTACGGCTCTGACATTAAACATACTCCTTATATAGCTAGCAGTAAAATTCAAACAGTATGTAAGTTAGCATAACAGTATATTGAAGGCGATGCAGAGTTGACTGGTGGAAAAAGGGAATTGGAAGCAGAGGGCTGGTGGAAGGTCAGTAGCAGCATCCCACAGTGGACATGGTGGAGACTGGACCAGCTGGTGGAACATCGACCGCAGATCTGAAGCATCCAGCTCTGGGACCAGGGACACTCGGATCATTCATCAATCATTTGTTTTTGTACAGCATTTGACAGTTAATTACAAAGTTTTACTGTATTATAATTAGCAAAAAAATATAAATATTCTACAGATATTGGCTGCTATTTGTAAAAAAAAATGTGTACGTTAAAGATTAAAAAACATAAAATATTTATTAAGCTGTAATTTTACTGATTTTATTCAATTATAATAACTACAATAATTTCCATTTTAATTGTAAACAAACAGTGCAAAATCGTGAATAAATTCCACATCAAAACTACGCATTTTTTAAATAAAAAATTTGAGTTTAATATTTTAATCGCATTTAAATCTCCAAAAATATAATTATTTTACAGTTATTTGCCTACATTTTTTGAATGTTATAATATTCCACAGCACTCTCACTGTCAGATTTTCACTGTTTTTGTTTGTATTGTTGTTTTTTTACAGTTATATCTGTTTATTTACAAGAACCAGATTTAACACCTGAGCTCTCCTGGAGCAGATGGACAGTTTTACTACTTCCTGTTCCTGTTGGGATTAAATACATCACATAAATATAACCACTCGGTGTATTTTTGCACCCAGAATGTTTCCCAAATTCCAAGAAACCGTCACTGTTGGTCTGAGGATTACTGTCTTAAACATTTGTTTCAGTTCATTTTCTGATTAAATTCGTTCGGTCGTTTTAATCTCAACAATGAACTTTGTAGCTTCAGGGTTTAAACAAAGAACAGACTAAATGTATTTCTACAAACAGCTGAACAGCTAAAAACAATCAGTTTAGAAGAAGCTGGATGAGGATCTGAACATTTTCTCTTGATAAAGTCATCCTGATATAAAACAACAGATTCACACCTGTGGCTCATCTGACGGAAACTGAAAGCAGGTTTTGGTTTTTGTTCATTTCTGTCTCACTTTGATGTAGATCAGTGTGTGTTTTTGTGAGATTGACAAGGACTGAGCTGGTTAAAGCAGGAAGAGATGAACAGACAGAAGAACAAACACAGAGGAAGCAAAGAATCTCATGAATCTGATGTCAGATAGGGAGTTGAACCTGATAAACCCCAGAATATTTGTGGTTTCAGACCCACTCAGGTGTGTTTCTCGGACTTCAGAGGACTGACATGAACTAATCTAAACCCAAATTCTATTCAGATTTATTTATAATTTACTATAAATGTCATCTGAAGACTCCTAATGTAGAACTGTAGAGATCTGACAGATTTATAAGGAGAAACCCAACAACTGTCCTTCAAATCCCCTTAAAGAAGCTCATGGGAACCACGGCTAATAACTTCACCTTCTTCTAAACAAAGACTTCATGATTTATATCACAGGAAGTGGCTTTTTGCTCCCACAGTCAACATGACAATCACACATCCTAAAGCCTTCATTAGACTCCCCTGCAGACAAAAACAAAGCTTATAGCATTGTACGTTCTGTAAATTTCATCTTCTGTGTTTCATATCCATAGAACATGGTGGAAAAAGTTTAATGTTTTTAGGCAGACGTAGCTCAAAGTGAAAATTATTCATATTCTAGACGTATTACACATAAACACACTTTAAACATAAAGTTTGATGATAACGGCTCATAAAAGCAGCAAAATATTAGAATATTTCCATAAGATCAATTAAAAAAAATGCGGTTAAGCCATTTAAAATATTTTAAATATAAGAGATGCACCCGTATGTGAAAGTAGTTGCAGTATTACTTCAAATACACGATCAGTCAGCTGGTAAATGCAGATCTGTTGAGGTTGCAATCGCAGATGTTGTCTTCTATATCTATAGATACAGGATTTTATTTGTCATTGCATAAATCCAACAAAATCTGTGATATAATTAGCACAGTTCAACCCCTTTGTAATGTAAAGGCTCACTCATAGCTTCTGCAAATTAATTAAAAACATAGAAAAAAAAACACAAAAGCTGCTAAATATTTGGCAAAAAACTATTTCTATCTGTACATCTATATATCTAGAAATAAACCTAGATATTAATATAAATATATAGAAAATATAAATATAGCACATGCATAAATTATCTGTTGAGTCTACGGTAATATTTAAAAGACGTTTTTGGTCAAACTCTTGAGTCCATGTGGTGATGATGCTACAAAATAAAGTTTATGTGCAGAATTTTTACAGTAGATGCAGATTTATGGTGCAAATTCCACCAAAAGTCGCATAAAAACAACGTACTTGCCTCCTTGGTGCACAAACTGGTGCACGAAAATTCACTAAAACGCACAAAATTAAGCGTTTGATGAACACAGTTTCACAGGAAATGACTCTTAGACTGAAGATGGACTGGTTTTGCAGACTCAGACTATTCTGTAGCAAAGAATGATCTGACTTCACTTCATTATTATCATTATTCTGCTAGAGGGGGCAATAAAAAGAAACAGTTCAACCAACCACAGCCTACTCAAAGCTCAGCCCGGGATGCAGCGATGGTGCCCCAGATTGGCCGAAGCAAAAACTGTCTTAAAACAAATCATTTAAAAACATATATTTAAAAGTACCAACATGGCTGCTATAAATCCAGTAGGAAGTGATGTCAGTAATGTTACACCTGAAATCTACAACCAGTCAGAGATCAGCTGATTGTCAGATCTGATGTCGAACCAACATTCTTCTTCAACGATTCGCAATAAAATTAAACCGGTTTCCAGTGATGGGACTAACCAGTTTGTTTCAGGGCTCAAAAGCGTTTTTCTTTCCTTCAACATCAGCAACAGATTCTCCAGATATTCTGAGATGATTCATAAAACCCTCAGACTTCTGGAGATTTGTCCAGTAAATTTATGGTTGTTTTGTCAAATCTGTTGGATTCTGCATCAAATGCTAAAAATGGACAAAAATGGACTATTTCTGTAAACTTTTGAGCTGCTTCACACCTGAACTGAGTTCCTGCAGTAAAAAAAAACATATTTATTCATTTTAAAAGCATGATTTTAGCCCACAAAACAACTCAGTTCTGCTGTTTTCAATTGAAGGTATTTTCGTGAGGTTTTGTGTTGCAGTTTGTGATAGTTTAAACTCTGACACCAATATTTACACTTTTGCTGCAGAATTCAGTCACAAAATCTCAATTTTATCGCCAAATAATGAAACTAAATCTGCTTCCAAAATCAAAATATTAACATATTAACGCATATCTGGGTTTAATCTCTAATGAATTCATCCTCTCATCCTGCCAGCTCATCATTAACGTTAATTAATGGTTTAATTAGAGGTTTAATTGGTGATTTAAAGCTGAGATCCTGCTGCAGACCAAACTCAGGCCTGAATCAGAGACTCGTTTCCTTCCACCCCCTCCACGTTTGGCTCTTTTCTCCTCATTCCGGATTATTCCGGTTTTATTTCCGTCTCTCTGCGGTTCTTTCTCCGGTAAACCGGCGGTTCGGCAGCTCTCGGCCCGTTAAAGCGGCGGATCTACGGTTTACTTACACAGTTCGGTTCAGTCCGAGTCCGGTTCAGTTGTGCGGCTCCAGCGTCAAGCTACAGGAAATACACACGGGCAGCTTCCGGTATAAGCTGCAAAAATAAAAGCGCCTTCTTCAAAATGAAAGTTCAACAGCTCTTACGTAGTGCAAAAAAAAAACCTGATAAATATATGTAATGTAAATAATGTAATGTGCAAAAGTGTAAAATATGATACTTGAAAGAAAATGGACATAAGAAAATTCCAAAAATGTAAAAAAATAAGAATAAGAATAATCTCTAAAAAAAAGAATAATATGTGCCATTTGAAAAATTGTTAACGTGCAATGTGAAAATTGCAGAGTAAAAAAGAAAGACTTTACAGCACACAAACTCTACAATATGCATAACTGCATAACTATATACAATGTGCAGAAATCTTAACTTGTAATGTGAAAAACTGCACAAATAATTTGTAACACGCAAAGTCTACAAAGCACATCTTTTTCAAAAAGTTTCCTAAAATATCTACAGTGTGCAAAATTGCAATAAAAAAATAATGTAAAAAATCTAGTTTGGAAATTGCAAAATAATATGCAATGTAAAAAACATACTGTCTGTACAATGTTTAAAGAGTTTATTGTAGAATTTTAAAACGTGCAACATAACAAATACACCAGGTGCAAAAAGATCTTTAAAAAAAAATAAAGTAAAATAATATATACACCATGTGCAAAAATGCAAAAAGAATAACACAAAACATATGATGTAAAATACACTGTGCACAAAAATATGGAAAAAATGTGAAAACAAATTAACAAATGTAATTTTAAAAATATATACTAAAAAAATATAAATGTCCGTAATGTGAAAAATGTGCAGTGAGCGAATTATATCAAACACAAAATCTGAAATATGCAAAATTATGAAAAAGTAAAATGAAAAATGTAGTGTGAAAATCACAAAATATTGTGAGATTGTAGAAAAAAATATAAAAACAATTTGTTGTATTATTGCAACTTCAAAACACAGCATTCGTAAAAAGTATTTTTAATACCATATAAAGTAAAAAAATGGATTGGTACAAAAGTGCAAAAAGAGAAACCCAACACCAAACAAGTGATTTAAGAAATGCTGTGTATAAAAATGAGAAAAATGGTCCAAAATAATTCAGATATAGTGTAAAAAATACACACACACACACACACACACACACACACATATATATACTGTGTGCAAAAATAATTTCTGGGGGAATTATCTTCAACAATCTAATTCTGAAGCCAAAAAAATGAGATTAACCATTTGTGAAGTGAATACAAACAACAGAAATGAAAAATTGTAAAAACCATCTGGTTTATTTTGAAAGTGCAGATTAAATGAAAGCTGCATCATACTGGTCATGTTGATGACGAAATCTTGAATTTATTATCACAATATCATCTTCTGACCAGGTTTAACACACCTGAGGCAGTGAAATTATCCAAGATTAAAACATGAAATATTAAAACATAAATGTTTTCCTCCTTTCCTCAGTTCTTTCCTTTTGAATGATTTTACTTTGAAGGCTGAATGTTCTGTGTGTGTCAGCTGTAACTTGATGCTGCTGCAGGTTTCCAACCAATCGCTGAGCTGAAGTTTTCCCTCACTCTGGCCTCAAAGGCTGATGGGAAATGAAGTCTAACTGAAACAACAGCCGCTCAGGTGCATCCGAGTCAGACTCTGTTCAAATTAAAAACACAGGAAGTCATTTTCACACCAGTTCAGACTAAATATTCCGACTAATATCCGAGTCTGGATGCAGATTTTATTCTTATGGACTCGTCCAGCAAATATATTAAACGTCATTCTGGTGAATTTCTATGCATCAGTTTGTGCGTTTTGCACCAAGTTCACACATTCTTCATCTTTTCTGTACTGATTTTGATCTATTTTTTATACTTACTGTAAAAATAAAACAAAAAATCTGTAATTTTACACAATTTTCTCTTCTTAGTTTACAGATATTTTCAGTATTTTTTAAACACACAAAAATATTTTAAAAATTACACAAATTATTTTCTTTATTAATTTATTAATTTTTTTATTAATTTTTTTGCAGAATTTTAAAAATATTGCGAGCATTTAAACACTGTTCACATACATTTGTACAAATATTTATTTTTATTCCATTTTTATTTTTGTATAATTTTTATTTTTATTTTTTTGAACATTTTTTTGACTTATTTCTTGAATTATGTACCATTAACCTCACATAAAATCAAGGCTGGAAAATGTTTTATAATAGTCAAACAGTACAGAGATGGTCATTTTCTGATGTTTTCCAATATTTCTTGTAATTCTTTTTGCTGTATGATGCGGATAGAAATAAACTTTCTGCGTTTTTTGAGGCACAATAAATAAATGTTATAGTGTTTTTTCAAAATAAAAGTCTCTGGCTGCTTTCATGTTATTTTTGGAGGACAAACGCAACAAGTTTTACTGGTTTCAACGTCTCGGAGCGATGATTTTGAAGTTGTGTGCTATTGCAAATCTGACAACACACACACACACACACACACACACACACACACACACATACACACACACACACACACACACACACAGACACACACACACACTTCACTGATTTGAACCTGAAACGCCCTCAGAGGAGGAAACAGCATCTGGTTTACTGTTTCTACTGAACCAGGGGACTTCCCAGAGGCCACAGCTGTCCTGAAGTGTGTGTGTGTGTGTTGTGTCTGGCTGAATTAATTTCCTCGTATGGAGGAAGAAAAAACACACCACACAGGGCGGAGCAGAATGAACAGGTGTTTCTTCGTGTTTCCTTTTCTGTTCTGGGCTCAGAGATTATTTTCTGAAATTAACAACATAAAGTCTCCCCAAAACGTCAGAACGCACCGTGATAAACTGGACTCAAACATGGATCCACTCATTAGTGAACTGAACTAACCTTCCACCTGCACATTTTCACACTTTTTTATTCTCTAATTCATTCATTTCCTCCCAACTCTGTACAGCAGATCAGCAGATAAACTTTTCCTGTCTGCTCGTCGGTCTTTTCTTTGATTTTTACACTTTCTGTGCGCTGCATTTGCAAACGTGTTAAAATGACACCACATAAACACACTTATATGAACAAAACTTGCTGCTTTTCTGCACGATAAGCAAGATTTTCAATGCCCAAGACTCAATAATACCTAAATGATGGTTAAAACCTGTGTCTTATTTCATCATAAATACAATCATAGGTGGATAAAATTGAATTGGTTAGAAAAAAATGTTCATCTCTGTGACTAAACATCTAAAAATTAGTGCTAACAGGAGCACAGATTAGAAGATATTTATCACAAGCCACATTTAGAGAGACAAATTTATTTATTTATAAACAGGAACAGTATTGGAAAGTGGCATAAATATAATTTATCATCCATTTTACACGGTTTAATACTTCCACTGCAATAAATCTCAAAGGAAAATGCTGCATTTCCTGCTTTAATACGTTCATTTTACAGTTTAAAAAAAACAATTCAGCTAAATGCGACCTTAATTGGCCTGTGAATCTGTGAAACTTGACAAAATACAAAAAGAGACACAAAAAGAGACACTAAAAAATTAGTAAAATCAGAGGTTGGGCAAAGCTGAAATAGTATGAGAGTAAATTCTGACATCTAGTGGTGAAGATCAAGAATCACAGCTCAGTTTGTCCCATTTGGCTCAAATATATTTGAACTGAAAAACTGTAAATTCCAAACATTACTTACGTTTACAATATTTTTATTCTTGTTCTAAATGATGAATAACCCACATTAGGTCAGTTATGGGGTGTCTGTTGGACGAAGCAAAAACAGATTAAAGGGTAATTCTGACATCTAGTGGTCAGAAATGAGAACCACAGCTCAGTTGGTCTTCTTGTGTTGGAAAACTGCGAATATCAAATGCTATTTGCGTTTTTTGATCACAGTATGTTTAAAAATTGTTTTCAAAATTCGGCAAAAATAACTGAAACATGATGAAAATGACTTCAGCTTGTCTGAATGTCTGAAAAAAATGTAAAAGTGACTCAAAATTTATCCAAAATGATCATGAGAGGAAAATGCAACGGCTTGACAACAAAATGAAGACGCAAAATGTCCACAAAGAGACACAGTTAGAGCCCTTTTGTTTCTCCTGTTCTCCTGTCTCTCCTTTCGGTCTTTTTAGTTTCATTTTCATCAAAATTATTTAAACTTGTCTGATTGATTAAAATGTGTCCAGAATGACTCAAAAAATCGTCCCAAAAGTCCTAAAACTGTCTGAAGGCCCAATAAATGGCCTAAGAATCTCAAAATTTGTCCAAAATGGCTCAAAGTTTGCCAGACATGACTAAAATTTAGAAACTTGTTCAAAATGATTCAGATTTTTGTCTAAACGTCTTCAAAATTTGTTAAAAATTGCTCAAATTTCTCCAAAATAACAAAAGAAATATCTAAAATGACTTGAACTTGTCTAGAATTATTGCAAAAAAAGAAGTCTCCAACATGGCTCTGAATTTGGCCCAAATGATCCTGAATGGAAAATAAAATGCATTGGAAGAATAAAATAAAAGCAACATGGCTCAGGAACAGTGAACAGAGGAGCAAGTTGTTGGAGATCCATTCAGCATGGAGAAACATCTTTCTGCCGCTGATGTGCAGAGTAGAGAGGAAAACATTTGGAGAGGATGGAAACATGGAAATAATTCAATATCTGTAGTGTTTGGAGACAAAGCGACCACAAAGAGACAGAAAACAACATAAACGAGACACAAAAGGGAAGAAAAAAGACAAATCAACACAAACAAGATGAAGAAAACAACAAAATACTGACACAAAACTGCCCAAACAACACACAATTTGTCAAAAATGAGACAGGAAACAACAAAATGGAGACTATAAAAGTGCCCCTTAAGAGGCTAAATCAGCCCAAATGCATAAAATGGCCAAATGAAACTTTCATGGTATCTATAAAGAGCTCTAACCCTTCTGTACCTTTTCTGGGTTAGCATGCTAATGTACCTTTCTGTATACATTAGCATGCTAACCCAAAAGGCTGAAACATTTGATGAATTCTTCTTCAAGTACTTCACTAATGTAACTCCACAGGGACGACAAATGTTACTTTTAGCACCTTTAAATCTTCAAATATTCATAAAGAGGCGATAAAAGTTTACTTCTTATGCAGACGATGCTATTTTATTCTTCACAAGGAGAATCTTTGAAGCACATAAAGTAAACCCATCGCTCTCTGAGGCCTTCCTCCTTTCTGAACCTTCATCTCCTCAGACAGCGAGCAGATCAGGCCAGTAAAAGTCACTTGGCTTCGCTGCTCTTTGTCTTTGCCAGAGTCGATCCTGCGGCTGCTATCTGCCGAATGTCAAAGGCCTAATTGTGTCTAAAGCCGGCGCTGCCAGCCCCGATGCCAGCCGCTGGGCCAGTTCATTCTTCAGAGCCGTGTGATGCCTGGACTCTCCAGGTGTCGACCCGAAGCTCTGCCAGGTTCTCGACAAGCGGGGAGCTGCTGGCATCCAGAGGAAACGCTCGGATCTGTTCTCCATTGTCGGTGTGGAACCCCCTCGCGGTGCAGTGCCGTCGGTCCGATGGCTGGCAGGAAGGACGGAGCTGGCACAGGGGCCTCAGCATGCGAGGACGGGCCCCGAGCCAGGCTTAGCGCTCGGCGGTGGCTCTTGGAGGGAGTTTTGGGGTTTGAATAAACGGGGAACGCTGCCAGGATGACCTGAGTGGCCCGAAGGAACAGACAGCGGCAGCAGGGTTCTTGTCAACAAGCTCTGGGATTGTTTCAGGTCCGACGGTGTTTCCCCAAATCTCCTCACAAACAACCAGACGGAGGTGCAGGTTTTCATACAATCACCCAGATAGAAGGTTTGATTTTTGTTCTGAAGATGTTCTGCAGAGGTCATGCAATGTTTTCATGGAGAAGTTTAGTACATTATTCCTTAATGCAGGATGCCTCAGCGCCCCGACGTTCTTAAAATGAATCACTGTGGGAAGGTTTGATAAAAGAATTGCTAAATGTTTTGTGATTATAAAAACATTACCAGAACATATTCCAAAGACAGTTCTGTCACCCGAGGTTGAGGGAACGTTTTTTGAATGCTGCTTTAAGAATCGTCTGGAGTTACACAGAGAAAGTTCAGTTTTTTTGTGAGAAAGTTCCGTTTTATTCATGCATCATGTTACCGGGATCTTTTCTAAAGTAAGTTCTGTCGTGAGAACTCAAGAACAACTTTTGAAGGTTGCATCGAGAACGTTCTTCTGTAATTGCAGAACAACAAGAAAGTTCTGTTTTGTTCAGATGTTACATTATTAGAATGTTTACTAAATAAAGTGCCATCATCTGAGGTCATTAGATCATCTGGGGAACATTTTTGAACCTTGCATGTTTTCTAAAGAAAATTCTGTCGCCTGAGGACTTGAGAACATCTGTAGCACGGTTTTTTGAATGTTGCAATAAGCATGTTCTTCCTCAACAATTAAGGAACATTGTGGAGAAATTTGAACGGAAGATTTGCAGGACAAAGGTTTTGTTAATATTACCTTACTGGAACGTTTTCTGAAGAAAGTTTTGTCATCTGAGGACGAGAGAACATCTTGAAAGCAACTTTTGGTTGGAGGGTTGAATGGAGAACATTCTGCTTTTACACCTGAGGAAGAATGACAAAGTTATGCTTTGGTCATATGTTGCATTACTGTAATATTTTCTAAAACAGCTTCTGTCATCTCAGGCCTTGAGAACATCTGGAGAACATTTTTTGAACGGTGCATGAAGAATGTTCTTCCTCTGTAATTACAGAACATTATGGAACATTGTAAAGGGGTTTAAAAGGAAGATTTGCAGGATAAACGTTCTTCTTCTGTAACTGAACAATGTGAAAGGTCTGTTCTGTTCATATATTGCATTACTAGAACATTTTCTGAAAGAAGTTCGGTCATCTGAGGCCTTGAGAACATCTGGAGAACGTTTTTTTTTGAATGCTGCATTGAGAATGTTCTTCTTCTGTGACTGTGGGACATTAAGAAAGTTGCATTTTGTTCATATGTCCCATCACTGAAACATTTTGTAAAGAATATTTTGTCATCCGAGGGCTTGAAAATATCTGGAGAACATTTTGAAATATAATTTATCAGGAATTTTCCTCCTCTGTAGGCCTGGAACTTTGTAGACCATCATGGAAACATTTTTATAGAAGAATATTTTGTAATTTATTCTCTTAAAGAACATTGCAGGCAAGATGTCCACCTTTGATAACAAATCGCATCACAGGAATGTTTTGATAAAAAGTCATTTGAGACTTGGAGAACGTCCGGAGAACATTTCTGGAATGCTGTATTGAAAACCTTCTTCCTCTGCAATCATGGAACGTTTTGTAGAAGAACTGCTGGCTGAAGGTTTTGTTCACATATCACATTATTTGAATGTTGTTGTTTTTTTAAAGAAAGTTCTGTCATCTGAGGCTTGGAGAACATCTGGAGAACTTTTTTAAATGCTGCACTGAGAACTTCCTTCCAGAACATTCTGGAACATTGTGGGAACAGGGTTACGTATTTTGTTCATATGTCACATTACTCCAACATTTTTTTAAATAAAGTTTGGTCACTGAGGCCTTGACAACACCTGGAGAACATCCGTTAAACGTTTCATCGAAAACGTTCTTCTTCAGCAATCGTGGGACGTTGTGGAACATTGTGGAGAAAAGAAGATAAGATAAGATAAGATAAGATAAGATAAGATAAGATAAGATAAGATAAGATAAGATAAGATAAGATAATCCTTTATTGATCCTCAGATGGGAAATTCAGGTATTGCAGCAGCACAGGGCAAGTACAAGGATACAAGGGTAGTGGCATGCACTGGGTTCAAGAATTACACATAGTTTTAGGACAAACCAAGGGTGACGTATAATAAACAAAACAAAAAGGAAAACAATAAACTGACCAGTAGCAGCAAACAGTATGAGATATTCACCATGCCGAAAAAGTGTCATCCAGGACAACTGAGCTATGCAGTGCAGTGAAGTAAAGTGACAGTGATATTAAAGTGACAGTGTGAAGGGTAACAAGAGTTAAATACAGTAATCAACGGGAGTTATGTACAGTAATTCCAGGGGGGGTCAGTGCAGTGATGTACTGTGGCCTCCGCTGCTGTTTAAGAGTCTGATGGTGGTGGGCACTAAGGAAATTAAGTTTTCTGTCTTTATTACATATGCAATTCTTTATAATTGCGCAGGACTTCATATAAAATAAAATCAATTACACTAAAAATAAATCAAATCAATTTCAAAACATATCAAAATGTCTTAATATTGGAACTGAATCTCCTTTATCCGTTTATCATCCCAAAATTTACATTTTTTCGACTGTAACAAGAGTCCCTGAACGCAGCATTCGTAATGCTAAGATTAAAAAGCTAGTGTTGTAAAGTTTTAAATGTTACATGAGGGTACTTCCGAGTATTGCTGAAAAATAAAAAACAAACAAAAGCAAGCATTTTGAAAAATATAGTGCCAAATATCATATTAATTTGATATTAGAGGACGTGTAGATAAGTGGTTCTATATTTTTGAATTGTTATGTAAGGTTTAAATTATTCTATGTCAGGTATTTTTGAGCTAAAATGGTTTACAATGAGTTAAGTTTATGCTTTTATTTTGAAGGGCAGACCAGCCAGTTTACGGTTACGCGCCGCTACTTCTCGTTAACTTGACGCAGCGGAGGAGTCCAATGGAAGCCTTCGTCGCAGCCCGGAGGAGACAATCGAGAGCGATTTAGCCCGAAAACTGGAGCCCGTTTCTGCAGAAGAGCTTCTAAACCGAGCGTTTTCTCCGTAGACCGGATCCTCGGTTCTCTTCGCTCCGTTCGTGTCCCCGATCGGCCGTTAGCGGCGGCTGCTCGGCCTTGTTTATACTGTGCAAGGGGCAGCTCGAAGCAGGGAAGCAGGCCCGGTCCTGTTAACGAGTTTAACGACCGTTTCGGTGGTCCGGAGTGTGTTTCGTGTGGATCGGCCCTTTAGCTCACCAAGTAAGTGGACACATCGATGGCATTCGGGGACAATTTAGCGGTGGGAAGTACCCTATGTCCGGATGTTTTGGTTGCGGTGCTGTGCGATGCCAGTTTGTAGTTATTGTTAGCCGTTAGCATGCCTAGGTCGCTAGCGGTTCGCTGGCTGCTGTGTTCAGCTCGATGCTAACGGTTTAAACTCGAGTTAAGATACGCAGCGCGCATTTAGAAACATATCTACACGCATTTGCTGTCTTGTTTCTGTCACATCCACCGCGATATTTAGTTATATTTCCATTAATTCGCCCGTTAGCATCCTACCGCTGCTGATAGCATCAACTTAGCACCTTTAGCACGCCGCCAAGCTAAGCTAAGTTAGCCTTGTTTTGTCAAACCAGCTGGCTGAGAAGTATCCGAGCTGCTAGCTGCTAGTTCTACTCAGCTACACTTCTTCTGTATTAGCCTTAACACGAGAAAAACTACTTTTAAATGATTATATTTGTTCATTTTACAGTCTGTTTGCTTACAAAATCATGAAGAGGCCGATCATTTGTCAACTAGTATCTGTTAAATCACTGATTCTTTTCTTGAAATCACTGATTTAGTTTGTAAAGTAAGAAAAGATGTAATGCTTTTGAGTAAAAATGTGCAGAAATGAGGGTAATAATCAGAGATCTTGTTGAGATTTTAACACACTGGTGGCTCATGCTGCTAATCTTTAGATTTGAATTTGACATTTGCACAATTTTTGAGCCATTTCAGAGTAAAAATTAATATAAAATGTGAGATGCTGTGCTCTGATTAATATCACTGAGTGCGGGAAAGCCGCTATTTACCTTGGAATTACTTGTGTGATTTACTGCTACATAATATTTGTTTTAAATTTAACAGTAATTTGGGTGATCGACCCTTTAAATAGTCCAGAAAAAGAGAAGCAGATGCTGGTGAGGAGAGAAAATTCATCCATGAAGTTGCAGAACACAACACTACAAATAAATAACGGATAATAATCACAATAAATCTGCTTTTTGTGTTACTGGAGGAAATAATCTCTCCGTAACTTGTCCAGCTGCAACAATAAAATGCTTTTTGGTGATTCAGAGAGGTTCTACATTTAGTGATGGAGTAAAAGGTTTACCAGACAAAAAAAAAAAACAATAAAACTATCATGAGTCAGCTGGAAAAAAAATCTTGTTTTGAAGGACAGATGAAAAGATCCAGAGCTCTCTTTCTTTATTGCACTTAAAAAAAACAAAAACAAAATGCAAAAGCAGGATGCCCCGAATGCAACATAGCAACATACAAATGCAAAAACAAAAAAACAACCCAGATGTGAATAAAATATTAATAGCGATGAAAAGAACAGCTCTGTAAGAAATTATTTAAAAGAAGTTGGTGATTCTGTGAGCCTTAGTGGCTCATGAAGGGCTACAGATGGGTGCTGATGGCAAAACTGATCACTTTTAGGTCCTCCTGAAAAGATTTAAGGCTGTGATTGGACTCCAATAGTTCTGCTGTGTAGCTCAGAGCTGAAATCAGATGAGCTTTCACGGTGATCAGTAGCATCTTAAACCTAATTTAACATTAGCAGGAAGTCAGGAGTGATGTGATCTTGTCTGCAGAAGCCAGCAAGAAGCTGCTGAACTTTTAGCGTCAGCAGAGCAGCTTTAGGTTTATGAGTTGTAGGAGAAATAAATGACTTTAACTGATTCTCATTTAAGATTGTCTCTGCTCTTGTTTCAGAGAATATGATCCAGATGCAACAATGACATCCAGATTTGGTAAAACCTACAGCCGCAAGGGAGGGGAGGGCACGTCCAAGTTCGACGAGGTTCTGTCCACCAAGAGGGGCACCCTCAGCACCAAATGGGGCCACACCACCTACAAGGCCAAGGTGGGCTCCAAGCGCTCCGGCGCCCCCAAGAATGACTCCGTCCTGGAGGTCTACAAACGGCCCCGCCCCTGCGGAGACGGCCTGGAGGACCCGTTTGGGTTCGACAGCGACGAGGAGTCCAAACCTGTGTCTTCCCGCAGTGGCAGCAAGTCGTCGCCCGCCAAGCCGGCCTCGGCGGAGCCTCCGCAGGCCGAAAGACCGGACGTTTCTCAGCACACAGGGAGCAGGTCCAGCTTCCAGGTGGGATCCCACAGCTCGGTGTCCACAAGAGTGGCAGCGTGGCTGGACGGGGACAAGAGTCAGCCCCAGGGGATGGTGGACACGGCCCGGTTCTTAAACAGCAGCAGCAGCGCTAACACAGGTAACACACCGTCTGGATGCTGGAACTGTGTAACCTGGCAATAGCCAGATTAATAATTGTGTAGTACTTGATAGTACTCCACAATATCAATCTGGGACCGCTCCATGTAAATCCGTTCGGAGGAAAGAGGCACGGATTGGACAATGCAACAGTATGTCCCGCCTCTGACAGGTTTGTTTTTAGCCAATCGCGGGATCTTCACAACGAGCGGAGCCAATTGGTAGATTAAACTCTTACCAAAACCCGTAGGTAAAAAAGCACAAACATCTTTACCATCCAGAAATGCGCAAAGTGCCTCTCGTTGTTCTTCCTTCAAAGAAGCGATAGGAGATTCAGCTAAAACTGACTTAATAGCAGCATCTACACGATCGTTGTCCTCCGTTGCCGTGTTTGTTTTGATCTACTGGTGCTTGGTGTCGTCTTCACACCCGGATATCCCGCCCCACACACGAATACTGCTGCGTGATTGGCCCGTGCCAACTTGGCTCTGTCCGAATAGTGAATGTGGGAGCGGTACAAGATGCTTTCTTGAGAGATTTGTGAACTCACAAATATCGCGAGAAATCAACTTGCTGGCAAGGTTAGGAACTGTGGATTAAAACCACATCTGTGTTTTTAATTTAGTTTCTTATTTAGTACGAACACGACTGTTCAAAAGTTTGGAGTCACTTAGAAATGTCCTTAGTTTGGAAGGAGAAGAAGTTATTTTAAATGATGCCAACAATACCTGAATCTACTGTGAGGGAATTACCAAGGCTGCCAGTGATCATCTGAATGTTGATCGGAAGCTAGAAGGGCTGTGGTGCTGGTCGATATATTCTCTCGTTTGACGAAATTCTCATTTACTGGACTGTCTCCATAAGAAAACAAGCTTTACATCGACAGCCCAATGGGATTAATCCGTTTACTTTGGCAGCAGGAGGCACAACCCCCCCATGATTTCACAACTTTGAAGTGGTCCAACCAAATGAAGATCTACTCTAGTTTTCATTTATTTAACGTTTACTGGAAGTCGAATCCCAACTATCGGACGTCTGGTCAGAGACGTCTTCAGTGTGGCTGCAAATCTGTGCGAAAAACGCGACTGAAAACAGCATTTTGTACAGAACACCCCAAAAACCAACATGTCAGATCATCTAAAACAGCAGCTAACTTATCTGTGTTGTAGCTGGGTAGGTGCTTTGTGGATCCAGAGGGAAATTCAGGAAACCAGCAGCATATTAACAGAACATACAGAAGTGAAGATAAATATCCATAGAATGTACACTACCGTTCAAAAGTTTGGGGTCACTTAGAAATGTCCTTATTTTTGAAAGAAAAGCAGTTTTTTTTTATATAGATAACATTAATTAATGTGATAAATGATTATTCTATCTGGAAACAGCTGATTCGTAATAGAATATCTCCATAGGGGTACAGAGGAACATTTCCAGCAACCATCACTCCTGTGTTCTAATGCTACATTGTGTTAGCTAATGGTGCTGAAAGGCTCATTGATGATTAGAAAACCCTTGAACAATTATCAATAACATTTTCATGGAGAACATGAAAACTTTTGAACGGTAGCGTAGATGTTACCAGAGCTGAATTAATCAATACAAATGTGTATTACAGCTGCATCTGTATTGATTAATTTAGTTTTTTTATTGGTTGTGAATGTTAGCAGAGCAGTGACCTCCTGAACACCCTGCAGCGTTTCGTGCAGATCTGAGTGAAGTCATCTTATCGTTTCGTGTGAGTTTTTTTTGTCCACGTCGTTTTCATAGAAAATCAGCGTTCTCCCGCGGCCGCCGCTCGCTGTCAGTGTCGTTGCTTTCAGCCCGACTTGTCCTCAGCTTTCCGTGACTGCTGCTGGCCACCTGCCAGAGACGAGAGCCACTCAGAGCGAGCAGAAAGCCGCGATCTGACGAGCTCTCGGCCTCAAGTGTCGGTGCTCTGAAGCCGGCGAGACGAGCGAGTTAACCCGAAGCTCTTCCATCAGCAGCAGCAGCAGCAGCAGCCGCAGCCTTGCTATCTGCTTACTAAGGCTGGCCGTGTTGACTCAGTAAATATGACAAAATCCTTGACCAAATAACTCCTCTGATAAAGTGTGCCGGAGCTGTGGAGCTGACTGTTGCTACTTTCAGACCTATATTTATATATTCGGGAAGGCATGAAGTTCATTTTGCTGAGCTAGAACTCAAGATACATCTCAGCTGTAAATCAGAAAAGCAAATTTAAAATGTTGAGCTGCTCATGCTGTGATTAAATATCCTAAAAGTGTGTTTCGTGACAGCAGATCCTGTGTCAGGCGTTATTAGGATGATTACTGTTTTAATGAACCTGAATCTGTGTCTCAGAGCTAGAGGTTTTAGTTAATTCGATCCGATGTACACTTCCATTCAACAGTTTGGGACAATTCCATGTTTTCCATCAAAACTCCCACTTTTATTCATGTGCTAACATAACTGCACAAGGGTTTTCTAACCATCAATGAGCCTTTCAACACCATTAGCTAACACAATGTAGCATTAGAACACAGGAGTGATGAATTACAGTTACTCTATATTTGCTAAAATTGATATTATTAGTTAAAATTGCTCTATATAAGATAAAGTTGACAAACACTTACTTGCAAAAAATTTGGGGTCACCCAGAGAATTCCATGTTCTCTATTGAAAAAATCAGTCGTTTCCAGCTAGAATATAGGAGGTCCTCGACTTAAGTTGGATTTCCGTTTCTACGGTGCGACATAAGTCAATTTTTGCCGTAAGTCGGAACTCAAATGACGTGCATCATGATATTTATCAGCTCTATGGAAAAGTCATGAATACCATATGTGGCGTACAACCGGCGAATGTAAACAAAACCGTCTTCCTCTTATAGCACCACATGACGACGTATTCATCCACCCCACTCGCCAACTAGTTCCACACAGCGCAACCAGTTCCAACGTAACGACGAAACACCATAGGTCGTAGAACGTCAAAAACCGAGGATCCCGTGTCGTCATTTACAACATTAACAATGTCTAGACTGGATTTATCATTCACTTAATGTTATCTTCATTGAACAAAACTGCCTTTCTTTCAAAAATTAGCACATTTCTACGTTACCCCAAACTTATAAACGGTAGTGTAGATCATAAATGTGTGTTTGACCGCAGATCCTGTGTCAGTCCGTAGTTTGCAGGCTTGTCAGGAGTTCTGGGATGATTACTGATTTGATAAACCTGAATTTGAGTCTCAGAGCTCAAAGTTTTACAGCTAATTTGATCCAGTGTATGTTTTAAACCGTGTTCTGTGTGAACCGCCATCCAGAGTGAAGGATTCCCTCAGGATTGGGACCGAGGCCAGTCCAGGTATCGGCTAAACCCTGATCTTTCCAATAACATCGTCGAGTGGCAGCTGTGAAAACCACCTCACTGTCCTCTTTAGGGACGAGCGAAAGACGGAGTAGTTAATGCCAGCACAGGGCAGAAATCCACTATAGTAGGTGCTTGTTTCCTGGTTTTGTTGATGTTTCTGTGCTTCTAGTATAAAGATAAATTGTCCAGGTCCTGTCCCAGTTACAGACCAACACATGTAGATGTAGAGTAAGAAACCATTCGATCAATACAGAGCTAATAATGGGCTTTATTGTATTTTTAATGCAGTGAAATTGAGCAGCTGAACAAATACAAACTGCCTTATTTAGGTACCATCTTTGGCCTGCAGTGCCACAGTGACTCCGATCGAACCGAGTTTCTTTAAAAATGCAATCTAAGTTCAAACTCTGGCGGCACACCCGGCTTCCAGTCCAGTCTTTGGCATGGAGACACTACACCCAGTCATTTCGAGCTGCACTACGGCCAGCAGCTCTTCATTTAAAACATGTGTTAAGAACAAGACTCCTGGCTCGGGTCATTTATTGCGGCCGTGTGTTGTTATATATATTGGCCCCAATAAGATAATAAGTTAATCCCCTTTTTTCTCCCCACATCTGTTGAGAAGAAAATGAGTTTTTAAGGATGGGAAACACTGTTGCGTTGGGAAAGTTTCTCTGAGAAGCCAAAATTTAGAGTAGAGTTCTCAAGGACTGAAGCAAAGACTTTTCATACCCTACTATCTGGTTCTTGAAGCTTAAAATAAGTATTTTCTGTTGTTGTTGGTGGTTTATTAGAATATTTTGAGCTCATCAGTTGTCTTTGCTTGGACTTGAGAATCGTGTTTTTTGAATTTTGGCCGTTCATGGTTTCACAAACCTGGATTAACTCTTATTCCAGTTGTGAGAAACGTGATTACTCTAGTTGCATTGCTCAGAAAGAAGCTGGGACTGTTGCATGTCTGCATTTTAACCTGATTTCAGAAATAAGGATTCCAGAAAATTCTGTTATCTGAGGCCTCGAGAACATCTTGAGAACAGCATTTGAAGGTTGCATCGAGAATGTTGTTCTTCTGTAATTGCAGAACAATGAGAGAGTTTTTCTTGAAAAAGTTACGTCATCTGAGGCCATTAGAACATCTGGAGGACTTTTTTTTCAATGTTGCTTTGAGAATCCTCTTGAAAAAGTTCAGTTTTGTTCTGTTTTATTTATATATCATATTGCTGGGATGTTTTCTAAAAGTTCCGTCACGGGAGGACTCGAGAACATCTTGAGAATAACTTTTGAAGGTCACATCGAGAATGCTCTTCGTCTGTAATTGCGAAGTAGTGAGAAACCAGGGTTTTAATCACATATTGAATTACTGGAACGGTTTCTAAAGAAAGTTCTGTCATCTGAGGACTGGAGAACATCTGTAGAACATTTTTTGACTCGTATTGGAAACGTTCTTCTTTTCTAATTGCGGAACACTCGGTTCTGCTTTTCTTAGTCCTTAGTTGTTGCTTGGTTCTAGTTTTGCTTCCTTTGTTCTTAGTTTACCTGATTTTTGCTTTCTAGTTGTTAATTTACATAGTTTTTGCCTTTTTATATCTTATTTTGGACATTACATTTCTAAATTTACACTATTTTTTTAAATCTCTGAACCTAAGTGCTTTTTTAATGTCTGCTGTTGCACAAAGAGAGAGTGACGTGATTTCGATTGGTATGCCATGTACATATTGAAGAATTGCCAATAAAGCTGATTTTGACTGAGAAAGTAGCTTTTTATTCATATATTGCATTATTGGAACGTTTTCTAAAATAAATTCCGTCATCTGAGGCCTTTAGAACATCAGGAGACCATTTTTTGAATGCTACACTGAGCATGTTCTATTTCTGTAGGTGTGGAGCATTAAGAAAGTTCCGTTTTGTTGATATATCATATTACTGGAACATTTTGTAAAGAATGTTTTGTCATCTGGAGCTTTTTTTTTTTTTTTAAAGACAGGAAACACTTTTGAGTTTGGAAAAGAACCGTTCCTCCTACTGCTGTTTCATTTTTCGAGTGTTCTTTTGCTCTATTAATAAGCAAATGTTCTCTCCACTGTGGACCGTTAGTATTCCTTTATCCCACCAGTATATTATTCCGGGTGATGCTAACTGTTACAGGACTGTCCCGTTAAAGTTCCAGTTTAGTTGTAAACATCACCAGTAATCTGAATCTGGATGCTTCATTTATTACGTAAACGAAAAAGGTGATTCTCTGTAATTTTGCGCTCCATATAAATACCATATTCTGCATATAAAAACCAGGATAAGCCTCCAAACCGGGTGTCCATGTAAGCACAATCTGCCGTGATCGTCTGACTGTGTGGCAGATTTTCTGGGCGACGCTGTGAACTCGTTTTCAGTCGTCTTTAGTCTGTTTCAGGTTAAACACTCGACTGACTGATTCCTTCAACCTTAGCGGCAGCATTTGGTGCTCGTGGGTGTTCGTAACTGCTCGGATACTTTGCAGTTTCTTTCTTTTTTTTTCTTTTTTTTGATGTGCAGCTTTCTGCAGACTCATGAGATAGTCTGACACCCACACAAGCTGAGACTCATAACCGACACCGAGCCCCATCTGGTGCACCGAGCCGACCGGCCAAACTGTCGTCTTCGCACGTCGCCGAGGTGTCGCCTCTCCAGACTCTGTTATTTTTATCTGGCTGTTCGGAGGAAGATTGAAGCCGTGCAGGGTGAAGGAATATCAAACGTCTTCTAGGCCTGCAGAACCAAAGGAAATCAGAGCTGTTCTTCAACCAATCGATCGGTCGTGGGTGGGGAAAAAAAACACTGATCTATAGATTAGCTAAATATAGCAAAGTGCACTGACTACTGCTAGCCTAAATGAATTATAAACAGCTATGTTTTGCAGTGTATTAAATCATTTGAACTTGGTTATTTTAAGCTGAAAGGAAAACAGACCAGCATTAATGTGATTTCTGAAAGTAGAACTATATCAGCTGGTGATTTGGAACTAAAACTACTGAAGAATAAACACATCCATACAGTTTTTAGCTTTACTATGTACGCTACCCTTCAGAAGTTTGGGGTCAACCAGACGGTTTAATGTTTTCCATGAAAACTGGCACTTTTATTCGTGTGCTAACAAAACAGTTTTAAGTGACCCAAACTTTTGAACGGTAGTGTACATGACTTAAAGTTGCTCTGTCAGTTGAAGTTGCTCAAAAATGAGTTGAAGTTGCTCTGTGTAAATTAAAGTTGCTCTTTTTGAGGAAAAATTGATATTGGTAAAGTTGTTCTCTATTAAAGTTGCTCCATATTAGTTAAAATTGCTTTGTAAGAATTAAAGTTGCTCTGTATTAATTAAAATTGTGCTGTTTCTAGCTAAAATTGCTCTTATTTGCTAAAGCTGATATTATTATTCTCTGTTGAAATTGCTCTGTTAATTGAAGTTGCTCTATTGTAGCTGAAGTTGCTCTATATATTTGTGAAACTTGATATTATTAAAGTTGCTCCGTATTAATTAAAGTTGCCCAAAAATGAGTTAAAGTTGCTTTATATTAGTTAAGGTTGCTCTGTTTGCTAAGGGTTGCTCTGTTTGCTAAGGTTAGTATTATTAAAGTTGCTCTATTTAAGCTGAAGTTGCTCTGTATTAGTTCCAGTTGATATTATTAGTTGAACTTCCTCTTGATTAAAATTGCTCTAAATGAGTTAAAGTTGACCTGCTCCACCTTTCAAATGTTTGTGACTGTCTAGACTGTATTTATTATTCATTTAATTATATCTTAATTGAAAAAAAATACTTTTCTTTCAAAAATAAAGACATTTCTGGGTCCTCCACTTACATCGGAGTTCTGTTCCTACGTATTCCAAAAAGTTGATTTTCACCTTAATGTGAAAATGTAAACAAAGCCGTTCCTTGCATCACAATATCGATCAGTTCTTTCGAAAAGTCATGAATACCAACGACTTCCATGCATGCATGAGTCATTTTACAAGTTAGTGAAAGTAGCACAGTCCAAGGTGGCGTGCACCCGGTGAATGTAAAGAAAACCGTCTTTTAGCGCCGCGTGACGTCGTATTTGTCTGCTCTGCTCACAAACTAGCGTAACCGGTTCCACGTAACCAGTTCTGACGAAACAGCGTAGGTAGAGGACGCCGTAAACTGAGGAATCCCTGTATATCCCCTGTGTGCTCTGCTCTTGTCTTTATTTCTGTATATTATCTATGTTTAATATGCTGCTGGTTTCCTGAATTTCCCTCTGGATCGATAAAGCACCTACCTAGCTATAGCACAGATAAGTTAGCTGCTATTTTCAGATGATCTGGCATGTTGTTTTTCTTTAGGTGTTCTGTACAAAATGCTGTTTTCACTCGACTTTTTGGCACAGATTTGCAGCCACACAGAAGGCGTCTCTGACCAGACGTCCGTTAGTTGGGATCCGACTTCCAGTAAATGTTAATCAAATGTTAAATACAGTAGATCTCCGTTTGGTTGGACCAGTTCAAAGTGTGAAAAGACGGTGGTTTGTGTCTCCTGCCACTAAAATAACGGATTAATCCTGGAGGGCTGTTGATGTAGAGCTCGTTCTCTTATGGAGACAGTCCAGCCAATGAGAATTTGGTCAAACGAGAGAATATATCGACCAACCGATCAACACCACAGCCCTTCTAGCTTTGGATCAATATTCAGATGATCACTGGCAGCCTTGCTAATTTCCTCATATCCTGCAGAACCTCCAGCGTGTCCAACAGGCCGGCTGCTGCTCCGCCATCTGCTGAGGAGCAACTGAAACTCTGTTAATCGCCGGCACATTTTGCAATCGTGGCAAACAAAAGGCTTGTTTTAAAAAATCAAAACAAGAGCTTTTGTGGCTTTGTGTAATCGGGGCGTGAGGTAAATTCAAACGGGATTAATGGCAGATACTCCGAAGGCCTCCAACCTCTTCTGCTTGAAGTCGTCGGGGCTCGACGGATGAATCAACCAAGGAGAGTCGAGTCAGAATTATACCTAATCCTGAAATGCAGTGATCAAGTCTGGCTGATTTAGACTCACGTGGCTCCAAAACCTGAGACAAAGAGTCCAGAAAGATGGATGTTGAGGTCTTTAAAGGCAAGACAAGTTTATTTGTATAGAACAATTCATACACAAGGCAATCCAAGGTGCTTCACAATGGTAAAGAAATACATTCAGCACAGAACTTTGAAATTATTTAGACATTAGGATCATAGAAATAAAACGTAATTAGGCAATAGAGGTGCATTTAAAGTCAAGAGAATAGATTGAGGATCTAAGAAAAAGCTACAGTAAACAATCTGGTTTTCAGGCCTGATTTAAAACAGTTTGAGCAGAACCTCAGGTGTTCAGGAAGTGAAGCATCATAGCTGAATGCTGCTTCAGTGGTTTTGGTTCTGGTTCTGGGAACACGCAGTAAACCTGTCCCTGATGACCTGAGGCCTCTGGGTGCTTCATATGGAGATAAGTCCAGGATGGAGTTTGGTACAAGACCATTCAAGAATCAGATTTTGAACTCTATCCTTTGACTAACAGGAAGCCAGTGTCGTGACTTGAGGAAAGGCTTTGCATCTGCTTTTTTAAATTTATTTTTGTGTCAGCGGAGTTATGTGACGATCGGCGTACGTTTGTCCAGCTGACTGTTAGCAACATCACTCAAAAACAGATGGATTTGGATGAAGTTTTCAGGGAAGGTCAGAAATGACACAAGGACCAAGTGATTAGATTTTGGCAGTGATGCAGCTTATAGTCTGGATTCACGGATTTGTTAAAGATTTCTGTATCGTTGCGACATAGCAGCACAGCGTCACTGTAACCATGACAACAAGTGAACACTACATCAGCTGCCTTCTGATGATTGTGATCCTACTATGGACTTATCAGGCCTTATCCATCAGAAATGATACGAGGAACAATTGATTAGATTGTGGGGGTGTTTTTGAGTCCCATCAGTTCCTGCCGCCCGCTACATATTTATTAGGTCACGTGATTCGGTATCCGTACATAACGTATACATTTATAACACACACCTGTGCTCAGGGCAAGGTCATCTTCTTTGTGGGTACATCTATATTAAATGGACATGTTCTATAGTGCTGTGATTTCTGGCATTAATTTTTTAAAGATTTCGTCCGTCGGAAGTCATACAACTTATCAGCCTTGGTGGAGTTCTGCGCGCTCTGAGTGCTTTTCTTGTTTTTCTAGTTATTGTGTTATTGTTGTCCTTCAGCTATAAGACTGATTTGTCCTGTCTCGCTCTTCAAGTGTTTTATCTTTTTATTCATTTGTCACATAGTGTCTGAGTGAGGTCGTGAAGCAGTGAGATGGCCTACTTTCTGCACTTACGCCCCGACAAACTAAAACCACAGCTCCTGTTAAGAACAAGAGCTGATATTCTTTGATGCTATGCCGTGAAGCAATTTCTTTTTTCCCGTCTTTGCCGCCCGTTTGTTATCTGTGGAGGCAGAAGTGACCAGAGGGGTGCTAATAACCAAAGTGTTGTCCTGGCGAAGTGGCTCCAGAGATTTTCTTGAAGAATTTACAGCGTCTGGGGAATGAGTTTGATGTGAAACCTGGTTGTTGTTCCAGCAGTTGACCTGTTTTCGAGGGTGCTTTTTGAAATGGTGCAATCATTCGGTACAGCGTCTTTGTGCTGAGAAGTCTGTGGAGGCTGGCAGCGAGCCACATTGTGGGCACAGCGTTGTCTCGGTGATGCACCAGGTGGTATTCTGCAGGTTTCAAGTCAACACTTTTTGCTACAAATCTATTTTATTGCTTTATAAAAGTGAGATTTGTTTTCTTCCCTAGAGGTAAAGGCTTGTAAACTATGTTGTGTTGAATTTATCCGTGATCCTGACCTCTATTTGTTGTTTTTGCTTGGATAAATTTCAGAAAATACAGAAATTGAAGCATTAGGTTGACGAAAGCCCAAAATTTCCTGCAAATCTCAAATGAGTTTTCACAAATACTTGAGCATTTCATTCACCAAATGACTGATTAAGCCAAACAACACATGCAATTATTCAAAATAATCCATCTGCAGCAAACAGGAGGCATTTTACAAGCTGGATATTTGCTATTAAAGCAGTTTTGCATGTGTCTTTTGACTCTTTGTTACTGTAAACATGTGCTCTGCTCATAGGAAATTTATGCACACAGAAAACAGTCGATGCAGATAAAATCTCTTGGTTTCAACTCTGGTGAATGTGACCTTAGAAAGCTTCAGTTCACTCTTTTCAAAGTCATTTTTGGTCAAACACCTGCTGCACTGCAGTAACTGATGGGAGACTAGAGGCTTCTCTGTGTGCAGCTGCTAAGCTAGCTTGCATGTGAGGCGTTCAGGAAGCATCTGTAAATTGTAGAGTCGGTCAATACGCATTGTAGGTGCTGTGTTGATTATAATTAGCCTCTCGGAGGATGTGCTGAATGACGGTGAAGAAGAACTTTATTTTCAGTCATATTTGAACGAGACATGCAATGAAATCAATGAATAATCAACATAATTATGATTTTTGGCCAGAATTGTGCAGCTTGACCATTGTGTTTACTTTGGTTTTAAGCATAGTCTTGCATTTTTATACTAATTAATTAAAACTGAGATCTTAAAGAGCCAATACAACCAAGCCAATAGTGGTTGCTGCATGTTTTGTTCAAACCCTAGTATGTTTATACATGCAAATCCATGCAATATTAATAGTTATGTCCGTATTCCCATTTATGTAAGAATCTGTGCATTACTACTGGCACGTGCAAGAATGTCATTTCTGTTTAGTACTTCTGTATATGTTGGTTTATTTTGGATATTTTTTATTCTGTATTTCATTTTCTAAATGTTTGAACCGTCTTTGTTGCTGTGCCAACATCTTGTCTTATCTAACATTACAAGTAGTTTTGAGTCCAACTTGACCAAACCCCCCTGCGATGTTTGGCGGCATCAGAATCGTGACAGAATTGAACTTTTAAACAGTAGAATTTAGCCTCACAATGATATCGCTTTATTTTGTTCCCATACAGCAGGTCCTCAGTTTATGACATCCTCATCCTACAGCGTGTCGTGGTTACATCGCCAAATCACATAAATTTGTTAAGAAAGTCTTGTTCCTTCATTCCGACATAGGGCGTTTCAGACGTTAAAACAAATTTCACACAGGAACTATTTGGCGGCCTGTTGGACGAACATGTTGTCACATGGCGCTATACGAGGAAGGAGCCTTTGTTTCCATTCGCCATTTGTACGCCACATTGGATTGTGCTACATTCACTTTCTTTTGTTTGTGTTGTTTTTTGGGAAACTTTCTGCCCTTCATTGTGGCTCCTAAACGTTTTAGTAGTGTGTTTGTCTCGGTGAGTGACATAGGTTCTTATGTACATATGTGACTTCCCACTTAAGGCGAAAAGCACATTATGTTGCGCGGTGGGAACGGAATAACCCCCACCTCAACTTACACTCTGTCCGCTGATTTTATTCCACAGGACTGATTCTGTTTTTTTGTTTTTTTTAGTGAAGTCCAAGCAGAGCTTGTCTTCATCAGAGAACCAACACAGCTACTCGTGGTACCAAAACGCCTCTGAGAGCGACAGGAAGCCGCTGGCCCAGACCACCACTCTGAAGACGGGCTCCAAGGCAGAATCCACCTACGACTCCTGGGATGTCATCATGGGTCTCCGCCCGCCTTCGCCCACCCAGGAACCCCGAAACCCCGCCCCCACGCTCTCCTGGGTTTCGGCGGGCGTCACCGCTGCCGGCTTCGACCCAGTCCAGACCCGGCACCAGAAGCCGCCCTCCCCTCCGCGGCTCCAGAGCCTCAGCGAGAGCGATGACATGGGCGGCGATTCCGACCTCCTGGAGTTGTCAGACTTCTCCCAGACCTCCACTTCATCGTCACTTGAAAGAAACTCTAACTGTCGGACATACAGGAGGCCAAACAAACAGGGCTCGGGCAAAGCCTCGGACTCCAGCGGCTTTGCGAGTACCGTTTTTGACAGTGACCTTCACAAATCCACGTCTGACGGCAGCAATAAAACGACAGGTAGTGGAGGGAGTCGGAGCAGGACGAGGGACTACACAGTGCTGCACCCCTCCTCCATGTCAATGTGCAACGTCACCATCCAGGGCCGAGGTGTGGAGGAGTTTAGCACCGACGCAGCGCCTTCTAGTGGCAGCAGTAGCGGCGGTTCTGGTAGCACAACACAGCTAGAAGAGACTGGGTGGCAGCGGAAGAAGACGGAACAGCAAAATACAAGGTAGGTCAACACAAGATGGAACTTTCTGGAATAAATTCCACTGGAGGCCAGCAAAAGAGAATAGATTCCTACTTCTTATATGATCAATATGACTGGAAAAACCAACTTAAAGTAAGGTGTGAGGCCAGTAGAGCAGGTTCAGTGCTTCTCAGGATAAAAATCTTTCATCATAGGACAAAGGTGATCACTCAGAGCAACTTTTTATTGATTTGCAGCGATTCTTTACCATAAAGAGAGGGACTGAAATCATGCCATGTAAATGCCCCCTAATCCAGGTCAAGAGGTTGAGGGTTCAGGTTTTTCCTTTGATTTGTCACCCATCTGCACATCATCACATAGAGTTTGGATTGAGGTTCAGAGTTTATTCACAACTTTGGAAACAGAACTTGAAAATAACAAATCTATTCAGTCACATTCCCAGCATATAATCATCATTTTGCTTAATAGTTCCTATGAGTCGACTTTATCAGGAACATTCACTGCTCAAATTATCATTCATCCTGTAATAAATTTAATGAAGCATTAACACATGAGGAACCATCAAATCTGTGAGGACAGTAAATCCTTTGAAAATGTGATTTCAGTTGGAAGTCGATTAGCCGTTCAGCCCAAGTTGTTCCCAAAGTTATTCATGAACTCTGAAGCTCAGATCTGAGCTGACACAAGTGTGAGGTTGTCGTATTGCTGAGTGTAACGCATGTGGTGAGGATAATGTTAGCTCCAGTGCTAAAGATGTTACTGATTGTTGGTTCAAACAATTAAAAATATGTCAACTGACGGTACAGAAGACAAACGTTGCTTTAGCTGCAGTACCCGGTCATCTCACTCTTTTAATACCATAGTAAACCCTGCTGTAACATCTCGTCCTACATTACAAATAACTGTGGTTCCAACCTCTTCCAACTCACCTGGGATGTTGGGCAGCATCAGAATTACGCCGTAAATTAACGTTTTTAAACATTAGAGTTGAGTGTCACAGTTCTTTATTTTGTGCACGTACAGTAGGTCCTCAACTTATGGCATTTCATGGTTACGTTGCCATCTCCCATAAGTTTGTTAACAAAGTCTTGTTCCATGATTCCGACATAAGGCCTTTGCGATGTGAAAACATATTTTGCATTGGAAATGGTTGGAGAGTGGACGAATACGTCGTCATACAGCCCTGTACGAGGAAGACGGCTTTGTTTACATTTTCCAGTTGTGCGCCACATTGGATTGTGCTACATTCGCTTTCTTTCGTTTGTGTTGTTTTGTTAGAAACTTCCTGCCATTCATTATGGCTGCCAAGCGTTTTACCACTATGTTAGCGTAGATGAGTGACATCGGTACTTATGTACATATGTGAATTCCGATTGTCCTGGTTGTTTACACTTTAATACCACAGCAAACCCAGCAAAACGGTCACTTGGACTACTGGCAGTTCTGTGCTTGCAAGCAGAGAGCATTATGGGAGTTTTTTTTAGTAAATTGCCACTATGAGAAAGTGTCCTGTGATGCTAATGCCTACCAGACTGAGCTTTTTTTGCTTTGTCTGCATCATTGGAGCGTCTTATGTGATGACTTTGTTTTGTGTTATTGGATTATTAACTGTTAAGGAAATAAGATAATTTGCCAAAATGTGCATCCTTGTCCAGTCCACTGACTGATTATACCAGGCGGTGAAATGGTCTTTGAAAATTAACCGGTGATAAATGATTAAGACTGCATTCGCGCTAATTTGGTTTCATTTTAAACCACATAACTTCTGCTACTTTCTGCATTACTTTAAGACCTAACAGAGACTTTTGGGAGCTCTGTGGGGGTTGCGTGTTAGAGGGATGTGATTTTTCCGCTAATTCGCGGAATTCCGCTGTTTTTCAGGGATGGGAATTTACCGCTGATCCCCACCGATTTCATTTGTTTGAACGCCGATTTCACAAGTTTGAACACTTTATTGTCCCTGATACTCCCGCACGATGGTAACGACGTTAACGATAGCTTGTTAACGACGATTGTAAACGGCCCAGCGATTGGAAGTCGCCCCCCCCCCCCCCCCGGCTAGAATCAGAACTTGCTGATCCCATCCCTGGTTTTAGTTCAGATGGTGAGAAATTTAGATTTTAGTAAACAAGGACACAAACACTCGTGTTAGCTTCCTGATTGGCTTTAATCGTGACACGGTGTTGTTCTGGAATTCGTCTCGCTCCGATCTTGTGACCAGTTTTGCAGAGAAAACGATGTCATAAGCTTTGACTTCCAGCGTTTAATTCAACACGGATAATAAGCCGTTAAATCTTCTGTGCTGCTTGTTCCTGCTTCATGTTTGGCCGCTGTATGTGAGACGTTGTTAGTGTGCATGGAGATTATTTCCGAATCAAAGCTAAAATGCTCATTGTTTTAAAATGATATATCTTTGTGAGGATGTAGCCTTTTGCAGTTTGCAGGACTCGCATATTCTCTACTCCATAAATCTGTGTTTGCTAACAGCGAACCTCTGCAGCAGATTGTTTTGGTTCAGAGTTGGAAAGACGATGAACACGCCAGGTCGAATTACTGTGAATTTAGCCTCAGATGATCCATAAAATACCCAGAATATTTATAATTTACACAGAACGATTCAACCACTAAAAAAAAAAAAAAACACATCTTGGTTTGAATATTTCACTCGGTGAAACGAGCAACTGTGTCTTTTTGTCTCTTTGTGTCTTTCTTTTGTTTCCTTGAGTCTTTCTTTGTGTCTTTCTTTTGTCTCTCAGAGGCTTTCTTTTGTTTCTTTGAGTCTTCTTATCTCTTTTAGTCTTTCTTTTGTCTCTTTCTTTGTGTCTTTCTTTGTCTTTCTTTGTCTCTTTGAGTCTTTCTTTAGTTTCTGTTTCTTTTTTGTTTCCTTGAGTCTTTCTTTTGTCTTTGTGTTCTTTTCTCTTTGTGTATTTATTTTGTTTGTCTGAGTCTTTTTGTCTCTGTGTCTTTGTTTTGTGTTTTTCAGTGTTTTGTTTGTCTCTTTCTTTTATCTCTTTGTGTCTTTCTTTTGTTTCTTTAAGTCTTTCTTTTCTCTCTTTTTTTGTCTCTTTGAGTCTTTCTTTTGTTTCTTTGAGTCACACTGAGTTAAAATGAGTGAAGAGATGAACTGAAAGAAGAAATGCTCAGGATTTTAATAAAGTAAAAGCTCCTTAACGGGGACGCCGCTGTATATGAAACCAAATTTCATCCCCGTCTGCCGAGGAAGTCTGAATGGCAGCACATGGTTATATCAGGAATGTAGAATACATTCAGTGTCGCCTGCTGTCTGATTTCAGAACTCGCCTGCTGCTACTTTCAGAAAGATCCCGCTGAGAAAATTTATCAGAGGGGAAAAAATCAATAAAGCAAGTGGCTGAAAATATGTTTAAGTAAACATGCAAGCTGTGTTGGCTCACACAGAGAAACGTTAGTATTAGTATTATTCTGTAGCTGTTCATTTACATCTTTTAGCATCCGCATTTCATTTTGGTGTCATTTCCTCCAGCTAATCTCACCATGCTTTAATCTAGCGATCTGTTTTACCGAGGACAGTGAAGGCACCGTCATTTTCTTTGGGTTGAGATGACCAAGGTCACAGATCAAAGTGGAAGCATTTCTCTGTGTCACGTGAATTTTTCCTCTTGAACTTTTGAAACGCTGTGAGAAAGACAAAATTTTAATTAAGTCTGCTTTCATTACCTGGCTTGAAAAATAATAGATTGGTTTCTTGACCGAGGAACAGTCCTGTGAAAGTATTAATTAGAATTTGGCAGCTTGCTGTTTCATGTCGGCTAATCTGGAACACATTATACGAAAGCTCCGAGATGGACTCTACGGTGAACACTGGGTGGCACCTGAGCCTGAGTTTGTTTTTTAATTGATTCTTCTTCATCTTTAAGTGAACAGAGTTTGACTTGTGCGGCTGCAGAATGCTAACCGTGTCCCTCCGCCAGGTCCAGGCCGACCCAGACCAAGTCAAAGAAGGACAGTAAGCTGGACCTGTTCGGGTTCGAGGACGCCGACGTCCACCAGGAGGAGGACGGAGCCGAGTCCAGCTACAAGATCAAATACTTCGGCTTCGACGACATGAGCGACAGCGACGGCGCTGAAGACGACAACAACGGCGGCTCAAAAGAGAGGAGGAGGGCGAAGAAGGCCGCCGCCGTCGCCCAGGTAACCCCGGTGGTTACCGTGGAGGAGATGCTCACCGATGAACCGCCAGATCCGTTCGAGAGGCTGGAGATCCAGGAAAGACCAGCCGTCAAGGAGAGCAAGAAGAACTTTGAGAGGCTGGAGAGCAGAATACGAACAGGTTGGCACAAAACGCACACAAACACGTGGAAAATACAGGATTTTAGTCCAACCTTAGGGAGATTTTAGCTGCTCAGTTGAGTTTAAATCAGTCTAGAGTCTGAAAAAAAATGATTTTTTTTTGTTAAACTGGAATTGTAGTTGTAGGAATGAAGCAAACTAAAGAAAATCTTTCCCGACTGAAATCATAAATAAGCTTGAACCAATTGTATAAAAATATTTTCTGGAGACAATTTTCCTCTTCTGTCACCAGCAGGTAGAGCTAGCAGGCCTAAATAATCCAAATTCAACATTCAAAGCTGGGCTGTAGCTTGTAAAATCATTTTAATCCAGTTATTCTGTACTGAAATGACAACAGCTGCACATATTCAAATGACTTCAGATTATCTGAGCTGCTGTTTGCACACTGAACCATTCAGGAATTTCATTAATATAAAAATGCAGTGAGGAACAGTTAAAATGCACTCCTGGAATTTAGCAGACAAAATAATATGAACTGATTATAGATTTATTGCACCTTTGTTTGTGCAATCTGGCTGCAAGTCAAATGAAATGGTGTCGTCAAATTTACGATGAGAAGGAGGAATGAGTAACAGAGGGCATTATGGGGGAAATGCAAAAAGTGATCCATTTAGTTCTATAATTCATCTCTTTGTGTCTTTATGCTGATCAGTTTTGTCTTTGAGTTTATTACATATATATTTTTATTTCATTTTATCCCAGAGGTTTATGGTTGTTTATTGGATATTAATAGTAATCCAATCATAATAGGAAAAATGAGAAAACACTCAATCATATTATGCTAACCTTGTGACCAAACTAAATTAACTGACTGGACTAGATCTGAGAGTAAATAATAATAAATCTTTCCAGGTCGGTCTTGTGTGTCTCCACAACATCCTCAAGCAGCATGTAAAATAAAGAAACTAATCGATCAAAAATTCAAGCACGGGTTGCTCATTTTTATTAGTGTGCGTCGGCTGAATGTGCCCCACCAGAACTGGACTGTAGTTCTGGTAGTTCCACCACAAAAACAACCCAACAAACACAGAACAAGAAACATAAACCATTAAATCTAAACAGATCTGAGAAGGTTTTGATGAACAGGTTCAGTACTGATAAAATACTTTTCATTCCTCCTGAAGCCGAGCCTTTCATCACGTGTTGGACGAACTGGTTCCACTGGAGCCACGTCCTCCATTCAGTGTGACGAGGCTGCCGGAGGAGCTGGGCTGTGTTTCTGGTTGCACACATGAGCAGGGGTCATGTTCTTTGTGTTTGTGTGTACATGTAAACAAAGCCCACACACTGGCACTGATATCCTCACCAGCGTAGAGCAGAACCCACACTGACAACAAACACTCGCCCTGTTTCCAGCTTCAGTTCCTGTGAGCTCATCCTCAGAGTGGTGTTAAACCAGGAGGCCACAAGCACACAAACCGCTTCATTTTACAGTATTTGGAAGATTACAACTTAAAATAAAGCATCCAGAATCTATAGTTGGCTTCAGAGCAGTTTGATTTTAACCCTCCACTATGACTGCATACTCATGTCTGATTGGCCGTAGATCTAAAACCAGACCAGGCAGATCCATCATTCTTTTTACACATAAAATATGAGGAGTTCCATGAACATGTCACACATTCACCAGGTCTCAGAACACTTTTTGGTTGCAGTGATGGGTTTGTAAAAATACACAATAAAGCACACATAACAAAAATCTTTATAAACCAGTCCACAGGATGTTGTGTAACTTTTTTTTTAACAAATTTAAGGGATACAGCTATGCAGTTTCTGTATTTTCAAGTATATTTGTAGAAGTTTGTTGCACTTTTAAACAATTTACTGTCGTAGTTAACCCTTCTGTTGTCTTCATCTACTGGCACCAAAAAAATATTGTTTCCTTGTCTGAAAAAAAATCCCCAAATTCCCCAAATTTCTGAAAATTTGCAAAATCTTCAGGAAGAAAATTCAAAGTTTCCTTGAAAAAATCCCTTAAAAGTTTAATTTAAAAAAGACAAACAAATTTGGCAAGACAGTTCTTGTAAATATTTTCAAAAAATGAGTAAAAATCTTCAAAAAAAATCCTAAAAAATCTAAAGTTTTATATATATATATATATATTCTAATATTTTCTTTAAGAACATTCACAAAACAATCTACTGAAATCCAGCAAAATTCGCTGGCTTTTGGTCAAATTTTTTTTTGAATGTTCTCAAGAAACATCTTTTTAAACATCTCTTTTTTCACTAAAAATGTTCAAAAATTTCCCAAAAATGATGAAAATGTGGACATCAGAAGATTCACGATAAAAACATATTTTGTCCCACATGTTCAAACTTTAAAACGGGTTAATTTGACCTGCAGGACGACACGAGGGTTAAGACATAACTCTTGTTTAAACGTCGACTATTGCAGAAGAGAAAATGATTCAGAAGCAAAGAAAGAACAACTGCAGGGTGCAGTCATGTCTCCACAAGATAATCTGGCTCCCAGTAATCCCAGTGCGGTGAAGCTGCCTGACTGGAACGTCCCGTTTGATGCGTTTGTCCGTTTTTGTCTGCAGACGTCCTGGACTTCTCAGAGGAAGGACTGAGGATGGTGGCCAGCGGTCCCAGGAGGCCGCCTCAGGGCAAGCCGGCCGAGAAGAACCCGGACACCTTCAGGAGGATCTTCAGCGCACACAAGAAGGTCAGAAAGCACCACGCCACGTTTACCCACAACACACTGCAGAGGTTCACTCAGCAGGGAGGGGAGCTGTGTTTATGGGAGAGTCTGAAAAATTAGACAAGTCAGACAACAAAAGACCAAAAACAAGAAAGATATTACAAAAATGAGACACACAATGACAAAAGAACTATCTATGATCAAAGCAACCTTTCATGGTCTAGAAATGATTTTAAATTTATAGTTTTACTAATTCATAATCTGCAGTTAATGTCTTCTCTGGACGTTTTACACTTTGAGGCCCGGTTTTGGACCCTCTGGAGGGCCGGTTTTGGACCCTCTGGAGGACAGGTTTTGGACCCTCTGGAGGGCCGGTTTTGGACCCTCTGGAGGGCCGGTTTTGGACCCTCTGGAGGACAGGTTTTGGACCCTCTGGAGGGCCGGTTTTGGACCCTCTGGAGGGCCGGTTTTGGACCCTCTGGAGGGCCGGTTTTGGACCCTCTGGAGGACAGGTTTTGAAACGAGACTGATAAACCAGCAGAACAGCTGTGGAATAAAACACCGACACGTTAGCTGCTGTTTTCAGATCGTCTGTGTTGGCTGTTGAGCTGAGACACAAACATGGTGAATCAGAGGAAGTAAATAAATGAGAACTAGTCATCTCCATTGCTTCAAAATCAGGAAAACGAGTACAATTTATTTCCTCCGCCAAAAATAATGGATTAATCAGCCGCTGTAGCTTTCCTCCTCCTGAAAGTAACACCGGAGATTGTTCAGCCGATGAGAACGTGGTCAGATGAGAGCGCATCGACCGGCTAATCGACCAGACGACCTCGAGGCCGAAGACGAGAATCTTCAATCTTCAGGCCGGAAACATGAGTCAATAGACGTGTCGGTTCATAATTCAGCTCAGCTCGTGTTCATGTCAGATTAAACTCTCCTCGGTGTTCAAACCTTATTCTTCCATTTCTGTCAGAAGCTAAACTTAACATCTAACTCTTCTTTCAAGCGTTGGCTGAAATCCTCGGGGTGTTAATTTATGTGGCGTAAAAAGCAGAAAAGTTAATCTTCTGCTAACCGACTGGAGTCCCAGAATCAGCTCTTGTCTTCAAAAGAGATCAAATAATTCTGGAAACTTCCCAGCGTCGGGCGCACATCTGGGTCTGTGTGTTTGAAGTGTTTTAATGAAATGAATGAAACCTCCAGCTGAACAAAAAGGAGACGTACCTGCAGGGACCGTCCACCTACGCCCAGCGTGACTCAGTCCTGAGCGGGGGAGTGGGCTGCTGTTTTATTCACGAGGCCCGTCTCCGAGCTGCTTTAATTTAACGGTGTTCTAACGGCCTGCCACAGCCCGGTTCACGGAGCGGTCCCGGCTGGAGATCAGACTGTCGATCTGAGAGCAGCCTGGAGACGGATCGATGCCGTCCGTCCAACTCCCAGGAACTCGCTGCACCTCTAGTGTCGCCGTCTCAAACTGCAGGCTATATGGGTCAGTCCAGAACAGGAGGACAAAATTAGCACACATTCTTAGTCATTTTAGACAAATTTTAAGTCATTTAGGACAGAAATTCAATCAGTTTGGACAGGTTTTGGGTCATTTTGACAAAACTGGTTATGGGAAACCTTGACTGCTCTGCACTTGTCATTTTACAAAACTTTTTAATCGTTTTGGATACATTTTTAGTCATTTTAGACTAATTTTGAACAATTTAAAATCAGTTTTTAGTCATATTAGACAGGTTTTTGTCATTTTAGACAAATTTAGGACATTTTTTTGACAACTTAGGACAAACACTGAGTCAGTTTGGACAGGTTTTGCCCCATTTTGGACAAATGTGTAGTCATTTAAGGGACATTTTTGTCATTTTAGACAAGAATTGAGTCATTATGGACACATTTGGTTGAATGAAAACTTGACTTTTTGAAAATTTTGGGTACATTTGTAGTAATTTTGGACAAATTCTTGGTTGTTTTAAAGATGTGTTCGTCAATTTGGACAGGTTGTGGGCCAGTTTGTACAAATTAGGAGTCATCTTTAAGACGTTTTGGTAATTTTCAACAAGAATTGGTAAGCTGAGTATTTGGATCGTAAAATTAATATTCAGATACCACCACAACAACCGAATATTTGGATATTCAGGTCCAGCCCGAGTAATTTTAGAGACGTTTTCGTCATTTTAGACAAATTTTGAGTAATTTAGGACACATTTTTGATTATTTAGGACACAAATTGAGTCAGTTTGGACAGATTTAAAACACGACAAAAACAAAACACACAATGACCAAAACAAGACAAAAAAACAACAAAAAGAAGACACAAAACGACAAAAACAAAACACAAAATGATAAACGAAACAGAAAACGACAAAAGCAAGACATAAAACGACAGTAACAAAACACGATGACAAAAAGAAGACACAAAACGACAAAAGACGGAAAAGACGTTGAGGTGCACATTTGGCGGACCCCGATGGTTTCTGTTTCCTTGCGTCGTGCTGCAGCAGCCGTGCCGTTAATTAGAGCTCTCTGCAGTTTGTGTCGTTCCTAACGAGCGCTGGAAGGCCTCGCTTCATCACGGCTGCTCGTTAGCCGTGTTCTCTCAGGTCACAGGCGTTTGGACTTTGTTGGGGAAAGCGACGCGTGATTACCGTCGTAATTAGAAAGACAAATTCCCGCGTTGAAATTGGTTTTGTGGAAACGACTGCAGGTTAGTTGGAACACTCTGCCTCTGGTGTTTACATCTCTGTCTGCAGATTATTACAGTTTTCAGCTGGAAACTCCTCTCAGTGCTCATTTCACAACTTATCTCTGGGAATCTGAGCACCGATTCAATAATGTTTTTCTATTAACGAAGCATTTTACGTCACCGTGTTGGAAGCTTATTGATTTATCTCATTATGTGGTGGTTTCTGACTAATTTAGAGATGCTTTTTGTCATTTTAGACACATTTTGAGTTCAACTAAACCTTCTCTTTGAAACTTTTCTGCTCCATATTCATCAATAATAGGTAATAAACTATCAAAGTCATGATTCACTCATTGTGTTTACAGATTGTTTCCTCATTTTCACCTGACAGTTGCTGCTAAAACAGCGACTTTAGCAGCATCTCTGCACATTTAGCATCACAGAAACAACCTGGATGGGTTTTTGGACACATTTGGAGTCATTTCAAAGACATTTTTTTGTCATTTTTGATAAGAATTTTGGGCAAATTTGGTTGAGGGAAAACTTGACTTCCCTTCACTTGAGTCATTTTACAGAAATTTTTGATCTTTTTGGATACAATTTTATAAATTTTGGACAATTTTTTTTGTCATTTTGGACAAATTTTAAATAATTAAGGACAAATTTTTTGATAGTTACAACAAAAATGTAGTCTGTTTGGACAGATTTGGGGCCATTTTGGACAAATTGGAGACATTTTTGTCATTTTTGACAAGAATTGGGTCATTTTGGACATATTTTTTTGAGGGAAAACATGAAGTCTTTTCACTTGAGTCATTTTCCAGAACCTTTTAATCATTTTGGATACATTTTTTGTAATTCTGGACAAATTTGGAATCCTTTTAGAGATGTTTGTCATTCTAGCCAAATTTTGAGTAATTTGGGACAATTTTTTTGATGATTTAGGACAAAAATTGAATCAATTTGGACAGATTTTGGGCCAATCTGGACAATTTGGAGTCATTTTCGCGACATTTTTTGTTGTCTTAGATTAGATTTGGGTCATTTTGGACAAATTTGGTGGAGGCAAAATGTGAAGTCTTTTCACTTGAGTAATTTTAGAGAACATTTTGATAGTTTTGGATACATTTTCAGTCATTTTGTACAAATTTGGAGTCATTTTAGAGATGTTTCTGTCATTTTAGCCAAATTTTGAGTAATTTAGGACACATTTATTGATTATGTTGGACAAAACTGAGACAGTTTGGACAGGTTTTGGGCCATTTTGGACAAATTCTTAGTCATTTCAGAGATGTTTTTGTCATTTTATACAAAATCTGAGTTAAACTAAACCTTCTCTTTGACAGTTCTCTGTTTCATATTCATCAATAATAGGTCATAAACTATCAAAGACATAATTCACACTGTCTGTTTTCAATATTTAAACAGCGACTGTAGCAGCATCTCTACATCATTAGCATCAGACAGGATGGTTTCATAGAAAGTCCACTCTGTGAGCCGTGTGGTGAGCGTTGGCCTGTAGGAGGACCGTTTGATGTTCTCTGTGCTCGTCTGAATTCTGTGCAGAGGCTGAGATAACTTTTCTCTCTGAGCACCTGCAGGGGGAACTTTAGAAGTGCTGAAGTTAATTTCCTCTGCATCTGGCCGTTGCAGTGTTAGCGGCCACAGCGCCCATAGGAGCACAATAACGTCCTTAATGTACTCTTGTTATCCAGTTTCATGCCCCGACTCTTTAAATAGCTTCCCTCCCTCCCGCCTGAGTACCGTCCTCTCTCCTCTCTTGACCACGTCGTCTTCACCCCTTGCCTCCCCCCTCCGTGGTTTAATATACTTCCTCCCTCCAACACGCCGTCTTCCATCCTCCCGCTCCGTCCTCCATTAGCATAATTGAGAAGGAGAGCCGAGTGGAGCTCATTACGAAAACAATCGCCCCTGGAAGTGACCGGCCTGCGGAGGAGTCGTCAAAATTCAGCCTCAATTACGATAAACTGCGCGTCTGCGGAGCCGGAGTGTTGTTAGGTTATTCAGCCGAGGACAGGGAGATATTAGACGTTAGCGTAATGACAGCACGCAGACAGACTCATCCATATTTAGGAGGCGACGTCAGGTTTATTTGAGGAGTGTTTTTTATGGGATGAGAGCGGTTATTACATCCATTACAGTGACCCTCTCCTCCGTTCTAATGGGCTTCTGTCCACCGTTGGATCATAAAGACTTTAAACTCGTTATTATTATCCGATGTTTTTTTTTAACATGGCTGCCCAAAGTTAGCTTCTGTACATGTTTTTAAATGAAAATGTTGCTTATTTTTATCTTTGAGGTCAACAAAAGAAGCAGAGAGTTTAATATCTTGCAAGCGTGCAGGACTTTTGCATGGATATTCAATAAAGGGGTCAACAACAAGACGACACAGAATAATACAGGCTGTAAAGTGATGGTAAAATAAGAGAAAATTAAAATAAAATATAAATTTAATGAAACAAAATAAAAATATAAAATACAATAAAAATAAAATAAAGTTTAAATTCAATTGAAATGAAAAATTAAATTAAATACATTAAAAGTAAAATTAAATTAAAAAATGCAATAAAATAAAATTTAATAAAAATAAAAATTATATTAAAATGAAATAAAATGTAATTGATCGTTCCCATGTTAGCAGAACAAAAAGGGATGATAACGAAAAGAAAAACAATAAATAAACCTGAAAATCCAAACTAAATACGAAGCTAAGGTAGAGCAAAGATGCAGCCAGAGTTCACTTCCATTAAGCGTGTCGATAGCAGCTTTTAGTGCTGCCAACAGACTTCCAGAACTCACAGGCTGAGGATAGTAAATGATTAATCTGTATGAAAATCAATCATAGAAATGTCGATCAGTGTTTCTCAGAGATGACAGATGTCTGGTTTTATCCAGACGTGTTCAGTTTCCTGTCCTGGAGGAGGAAAGAAACAGAAATGATCCATATTTAAGAAGGTGCAATCGGAGAATTCAGGCTGTTTTTCTTCAAAAACATCACTCAATTATTCAATTTTCACAACAGCTGGTGATTTAAATGAGGACTAATCTAAAAGAAAATAAACTAAATGACGAACTGTAAATATTAGAGTAGTTTTCTGGTGACATAAACTGTCCTGTTGTGGACCAGTGTGTGCTTTAAAAGAGAAACTAAAGGGTTTTCTTCTTTAAAAGTTCAGAATTGGCCGCAAATATTCCTTGTTAGTGACACAATAGATGTGTTTATTATTTTGTTATTGGTAGATCTGCCAGAGCACAGATATATCACTGCTGATGTCCAGGTGTTTTAGTGAATAACTGCAAATTACAAAAACTTTCAGGGTGCATTTAAGGACTTTTCCCCCTTAAAACATCCTCAAGTCAAGTCTCCAGACTACAATCAAAATGCCAGCCTTTGTGACCGTTATTTGAGAGTGTTTAAGTTCCACTTAGTCGGTTTTTTTGATACTACAGGATAATTATTAGGCTGATTTAAATCCTCTTTTGCAGTAGATCTTGTCCATTTACTCTTGCATGTTTTGGGTTTGAATAGAATATTTTTATTGTCAATTTTTCTCTATCTAGGACGTACAGAGGAAAAGACAAGCTGTTGTATCAAAATAAATATTATAAAATGTCTAAAAATCAACCTGTGAACTGGCGGTAGTGTGATACAGGACAGCCTGTTGAGGTAAATAAATCAAATCTGTTTCAAACTTGGGTAAATCTGACATTAAAAAGCCTAATTTCACTCATTTTTTAAATATGTTTTGAACACACAGTCGTCTAGCTAGTGTCTCCTGCAGCCTGCACTGTGAGGCGTTCAGGGACAATCTGTAAATTATAGCATCTGTCCATAAGTAGAGGATTAGCCTGAGTTTGTAGCAGCGATATCAGACAGCTTTCAGGGACATTTTGGTGACAGAATGAATGTTTTTAGATTGAAATATTTTGCAGACTTCAAGCCACTACAAAGCTTTACATGAGTGTGAAAATTCAGTCATTTATCGGCATAAACGACTGATTTCTACCAGCTGAACGGTTGGTCTGGAGCTCTGAAAATCACCGAGCTCCTTCCAGAGATCTAGGACTAAAACAGACTCAATAAAAGTTCTGTTAAACGAAAGATCATCTCAATAGAAACTGTAAAGGAGTTTATTTTCCTCCAGGAGAACACGTCTTTGCCTCGTCACAAATAGCATCGACATGAGTTTTTACCAAGAACAGCACCAGAATATTTATACCATTCCACTTTGTCGGTGTCGGAACCTTTTACGACCGTTGGCAGCGAGCTCAGTGCGCTTATTTTACATTTTTATGGGATTTCCACCCTTCCATGCTCGGCTGCCAGAGAAAATATTAACAAGTGTTAAAGTTGGAGAGATAAATGAGGAAAGGGGCAGAATTTATGCAGCTGAGACCGAGTTATCCACGTTTTTTAGGCCTCTGTGTTTGTCCTACACTTCCCACGATGCAACTTTTTATTAAGTCTGTCCAGGTTTTGAAACTTTAAACATACACTACACATGATCTTATTGTTGAACAGCAACTTTAATGGGTTTGAGCAACAGAATCTTAATGTAAAGCACAAAATGGCAACTTTTTTTAGGAGTTAAAGAAGCAAAACCCTCTTTTTTTTAAACTCTATATTAGTTATTAGTTACATTTACTTAAAGTTGCTCTAAATGAGTGAAAGTTACTCTATATTAGATAAAATTGCTCTATTTTAAAGTTGCTCTATATTAGTTAAAGTTGCTCTACATTAGTTAATGTAGCTTTAAATGAATTAAAGTTGCTCTATATTAGTTAATGTTGCTCTAAATGAATTAAAGTTCCTCTATATTAGTTCTCTCTTCCAGACTTTTTGCCTGTCGTCGGTCCAACAGTTCTTCTGTATTGTATTTTTTTCTTCCGTCCTCGGATCGTGACAGCAGTGATTCGTCCTCTGATCGTCCGTTTAAACTTCCATCTCTTTGGTTTGTTCTCTTTCCACTCCGCGGTTTATCGGAACAGAACTCAGGGAATAATTGGATCGATGAGCGTTAAGCGCTGCAAAGTCGGAACACAAAAACTTCATCTCCTTGGCAGCGATGCGTTTGCTGTTAATGAGTTTTTTTGCCCGCGTGCTGCTGGGCGTTGGGCGGGTGGCCGTCCGTCTGTGTCTTCAGATTACCGCAGGAGGCTTTAATTTGGTGTGTTGATGTTCCAGCGCTGCAGAGCTCATCCCCTAACTCCTCTTTTGTCTCTGCTTATTAACCCCACTGAGCCCAACGCCCCCCACAAACACACCTCCCATCCTCGGCCAACTCCGCCTTTTGTTTCTGGACACGAACGCCCCGGCAACCACAAAAAAAAAGACCCGGTACAAAGAGGACGAGGAGGCGAGCCAAGGACGAGGTGTTTGTTTTGGGTCCTGCTGTTTGATCAGAGCTGGCCTCTCTCTGCATCTCATCAGCTTCCAGTTCTTCTGTCTTCACCTCCTTCTCCTTCATGTTTACTCTCCTCTCTCTCTCTTCCTCTTCTCATTCTTTCTGGCTCTTTATTTGAAAACTTTTATGGACTGGAAACACGTTTTTTTTTGGTCCACGGGGTGTGAAAGCATAAATACAAAAACAGACCTCCTGATATGTTTAGAAAGATTGGACACGCGTAGCAGCGTGTTTTCAGGAGGCTTTTCATGTTATTTACATTTTAAGGGACGGGAGAACTGAATGATGCTGCAGAACTAAGCCTGAATGCAACACTGTGGTCCATATTATCGAATGAATGAAACTCTTCCTGTGGTATTTAAATCTGTGGTATTTTAAATCTATTTGTGCCAATTTTACATCATTCTGTGGCCTTATCAGTTCTTTTTGTGCCAGTTTTAATTCTTTTGTGGTTTCTTTAATTTTTTTTCTGCCAATTTAAAATCTTTTTGTGGTAGTTTTGCATCTTTTGTGTCAGTTTTGCATCTTTTTTTGCTCATATTTTGCATATTTTTGTGCCAATTTGACATCTTTTTGTGCCAATTTTGCATGTGTTTTTGGTTATTTTAAATCTTTTTGTCTTTCTGGCACAAACTAAACAGAATTTCCACACAAAAAAAATCAAATCTTTAACAACCCAGGGATGCACCCATCTGATACTGACTGACTTATAACAATAAGGATGATCTATAAAGATTTCTTTACTTTGCAAAAACATCCTCACTTTTAAAAAATGTCTACAACTTTGTGAAGTCCATTCTTTATTAAAATATTCTGCTGTTTAATTGAAAGCTTTTACTGGCTTTTTTTGGTCCACGGGGTGTGAAAGCATAAATACAAAAACAGACCTCCTGATATGTTTAGAAAGATTGGACACACGTCGCAGCGTGTTTTCAGGAGGCTTTTCATGTTATTTACATTTTAAGGGACGGGAGAACTGAATGATGCTGCAGAAATGAGCCTGAATGCAACACTGTGGTCCATATTATCAAATGAATGAAACACGAACTAAACAGAATTTTCACTAAATAAATGGTCAGTCTGTGCCAAACTGATAGCTGAGCTGTTGTCTTCACGTCGGCCTTTTTTTCATGCAACAATACTCAAACTGCGCTGGCCGTTATTCAGTACCAAGTACACAAGTCTGGACTGGTGTGTTTATCAAATACGGTGTCCCTAGAACGTGAGAACGCATCGTTATCGTGCAGTGGGAACACGGCGTACTTGATGATGTCACCACCTTGGCTCTTCTACTTCTGTTATTTTTTACCAAGGGTTTCAAACATGCAGCCTGTGGACCAAAACCGGCCCGCCAGATGGTTCCTTTTCCAAAGTGTAAAAATTACAGAGCCGACGTTAACTGTAAATTTGTAAAGCTAGAAATTTAAAATAATTTCTAGACCATGGCAAGTTGTTTTGATCCTAAAGTAAAGACTGTTCAGATGTTTCTGCTGGTACCTGTTCAGAGAAAAATAAGACTACAGATGTGTAAATGTTACCTTGCTGTTCTGATCGTGGCTCTGCACTCTGAGGGTCATCTGTTTGTTCTACAACAAACCACATAGAACATTACTGCCCTTCTAGTGGCAAATAGCTTTGTTTTTTTTAACCCATTTGTTACCTTTAAAAGAGAAAGCGTCTCTAAAAAGAGAAAATCTGTGTATTGAAGTGTTGGAATGCCATTTTTTCTTGTTAGTTCCAGATGTTTACAGATGTTTATGTTTATTTCACAGTCTCCCACCAAAGCGGTGTACAACGCCCGACACTGGACGGTGGACAGTGAAGAGGAGCCTCCTCCATCCTTCTTCTCCAAGCCCCAGACGGCTCCAGTAAGTCCACCAACATCAAACACACTTCCTTTTGTGCCATTTTTGCATCTTTTTGTGGTCATTTTACATCTTTTACATCTTTTTGTGCCAGTTTTGCATCTTTTTGTGGTCATTTTACATCTTTTTGTGCCAGTTTTGCATCTTCTTGTGGTCATTTTACATCTTTTTGTGCCAGTTTTGCATCTTTTTGTGGTCATTTTACGTCTTTTGTGCCATTTTACATCTTTTTGTGGTCATTTTACATGTTTTTGTGGTCATTTTACATCTTTCTGTGGTCATTTTGCATTTTTTTGTGGTCATTTTGCATCTTGTTGTGCCAGTTTTGCATCCTTTTGTGGTTATTTGAAATCTTTTTGTGTGTTGTTGTGGATATTTTGCATATTTTTGTGCCAGTTTTGCATCTTTTTGTGGTCATTTTACATCTTTTGTGCCATTTTACATCTTTTTGTGGTCATTTTACATCTTTTTGTGGCAGTTTTGCATCTTCTTGTGGTCATTTTACATCTTTTTGTGGCAGTTTTGCATCTTCTTGTGGTCATTTTACATCTTTTTGTGGCAGTTTTGCATCTTTTTGTGGTCATTTTACATGTTTTTGTGGTCATTTTACATCTTTTTGTGGTCATTTTGCATTTTTTGTGGTCATTTTGCATCTTGTTGTGCCAGTTTTGCATCCTTTTGTGGTTATTTGAAATCTTTTTGTGTGTTGTTATGGATATTTTGCATATTTTTGTGCCAGTTTTAAATGTTTTTGTAGTTAGTTTAAATTTTTTGGTGCCAATTTTAAATCTTTGTTTGCAAATTTTGTGTTGTTTTGTTCCAATTTTGCCTCTTTTTGTGGTTCTTTAAATCTTTTTGTGCCTTTTTGTTCCAATTTTGCGTCTTTTTGTGCTTATGTTTGATCAAACATGACACTTCCAGCTTCTACACCAGACACTAGCTTCAGTTTCACACCATCCTTCCTTTGTCCTCCACCCTTCAGGCTTCAGTCTCGGCTGGAGGATCCAGTAAGGAGACGTCTGACTCCCAGAAAGACGACGGCGTCTTCAAAGCGCCACCTCCTCCCCCAAAGGTCACCAAGTGTGTCAGCGTCCCCACAGACCCCTACCAGGACACCGTCACCACGCTCAAGTGTCGCAAAGAACACAAGGAGGTAAATAAATCCCTCATTTATCCTCAAACTGTAGAAAACATCCAGTTCTGTCTGAGTTTGATGCGCTGCTGTCAGTTTCTGCTTTATTTTCACTTTTCTGTGCACATCAGTCCACTTTATTTGCTGTTATTTCACAATCGTTTGCTCTGTGGAGTTCTTTACTCGCTGCATCGACAGGAGCTCCTAGTTCAAAGTCTTCAGTGTCTCGTCGATGTTTGTCTGCAGCAAAACGCTCAATATGTGGATTTAATCGTGTCTCACACCAAGATTTTGGTTCAATAGACGACCTTTAAAAATGTCTCCACTTTCTAAAACTTTTCTCACTTTACCAAACTGTCCTGGTTTCCAAAATTCAGCCAGTTTTATAAAACTGTCCTCACTTATTTTCCACATATTCTCAATTTTTTAAAAATGTTCTCACTTTCTGAAAACGTTTTCACATCCAAAGAAATGGCCCCAATTTACTGAAATGTCCTCAATTTTCAAAACTATCCCGACTTTCCGAAAATATCTTCACTTTATTAAAATGTTCTTAATTTAATAAAAATGAATTCAATTTATTAAAATATCCTTACTTTATTAAAATATCTTTACTTTTTAATATCCTCAATTTAAAAAAATGTCTTTAATTTAAATCAATATTCTTAATTTATTGTAATGTCCTTAATTTAATAAAAATGTCTTCACGTTATTAAAATATCTTCACTTTATTAAAATGTCCTTAATTTAATAAAATATCTTCACGTTATTAAAATGTCTTCACTTTATTAAAATGTCTTTACTTTTTTTTAATATCCTCAATTTAAAAAAATGTCCTTAATTTAATCAATATTCTTAATTTACTGTAATGTCCTTAATTTACAAAAATATCCTTAATGTATTAAAAATGCCCTTAAATTTCAATTTTAAAAAGTCCTTGATTAAGAAAAATGTCCTTAATTCATTAAAATGTCCTTAATTTATTAAATTATTTTCACTTTATGACATTTCCCTAATTTATTAAAATGTCCTTAATATATATCATTATTCTTAATTTATTGTAATGTCCTTAATTTATAGAAATATCCTCATTTTTATTAAAATGTCTTTAATTGAATTTTTAAAAAGTCCTTGATTAAGTAAAATATCCTTAATTTATTAAAATATCTTTAATTCATTAAAATGTACTTCATTTATTTAAAAAAATGCCCCCAGTTTATTAAAATATCTTCACTTTCTTAAAATATCCTCACTTTCTTAAAATATCCTAATTTTATTAAAATGTCCTTAATTTCTAGAAATATCCTCATTTTATTAAAATGTCCTTAATTGAAATTTTAAAAAGTCCTTGATTAAGTAAAATATCCTTAATTTATTAAAATATCTTTGGTTCATTAAAATGTCCTTAATTTATTTAAAAATCCCCAGTTTATTAAAATATCTTCACTTTCTTAAAATGTCCTTAATTTATTAAAATGTCCTCAATTTACTAAAATATGATCACTGTATTAAAATATCTTCCCTTTGATAAAATGTTCTCCTTCATTAAAATGTCCTTAATTTATTAAAATATCTTAAATCTGTTAAAACATCCTTAATTCATTAAAGTATCCTCAATTTATTAAAATGTCCTTAATTTCTCAAAATATCTTCAATGTATTAAAATTTTCTCCCTTTATTGAAGCGTACTTCATTTATTAAAATATCCTCAATTTATGAAAAAAATCCTGGCTTTGTTTAAATGTTTTCAGTTTGTTTATTATTGTCCTTGCATTCCAAAAAGTTCTAACTTTCCCAAAAACATCCTCATGTCCCCAGATGTCTTTACTTCCTGTTCCTCGTTAATCTGCTCTGTCTCGTTCTTATCAGTCATCTACTGTGAACTTCAGTCTGTATGAAAGGCGTCGTAGAAACACAGTTTGATTCAATCTTTCATGCAAAGTTTCTGTGGAATCTGGAATGATGCAGCAGCAAAAAAAGGATTAATTAAGAAGATATCGAAGTTTCCTGTCAGTTCAGCTGAGTTTTCTGAGTGAAAAGCAGTAGAACGATGTCGCGTAAAAGGTGAATTGAGGTTCCATCGTGTTCTGCAGCTCTACACGGTGGTCCAGCACGTCAAGCACTTCAACGACGTGGTGGAGTTTGGAGAAAACCAGGAGTTCACCGACGACTTTGAGTATCTGGCTACTGGTCTGAAGAGCGGCCAGCCTCTCAACACCCGCTGCCTTAGGTGAGGACCCACGCTTTGTTTGATTTTGTCCTTCTTTATGATGTAAATACTGACGTTCTGGGTGGTGTTCCTCCAGTGTGATCAGCCTGGCCACACGCTGCGCCATGCCCAGCTTCAGGATGCACCTCCGGGCCAGAGGGAAGGTGGCTCAGGTCTTCAAGACGCTCAACGACGCCCCACAGCACCCGGTAAGAACCCGGTAATTAGGGATGGGCCGGATATCCGGTTAAAACGGATACTCGTTACGGATAATGCCTGTTTTCCGATTACGAGTATAGTCCGGATAAAGGACGCCACTATCCGTGATCGTAATGAATGAAGTGTTACTCCATATTTGGAAAACTCGCTGCTTCACCTTACTTTCTAAGCTCTGTGATTGGTCAGTCACATGCAGCGCCACTCCCTCACCGGGGCTCACATCACCCATGGGCTCATTCTGCTCACAGCACTGTCGGGAGAGGAGCTGCTGTGTGACTCACCGTCTCCGCGCTTCCTTCACTCCACTTTTGCTCGCGTACGCTTTATTTGGTGCTCAGTTTTCTTCAGTTTGCCTCTGTTTTCGCTTTGTATGGTGTCTGTTGGATGTTGGAATGCATACAAGGTGCATTATTTGACAAGGCTGAGTAGTAAATGGCTCGCGTCGGTCACTTTATTGCACCTTTTTCTCCCCTCTCTGCTTTTTCCCCTATCGCGCTGCCATTTCGGTTAGTCAGGGCTATTATTTAAAGATACCCGGTGAAGTTATTTTCTAACGTAAGTGGTGCATTTAACCAGAGCAGTGTCACGAGTGGAGGCTTTCTCTCCGGTGTGTGTGTTGTGTGTGTGTTGTGCGTGTCCCGGGGCGCGCTCGAGTTGGAAAACTTTGACGCGGTGCTTTTGTGAGGACGACAGTATTATACAACATACACAACTGAACTGACATTTCCCCGTTTGCAATGAGGTGTGCATAAATCACCAAATTCACCCAGATCATTGACAAAATAAGCCATCTTCAAACCCTTTACACATATTGGAGAACAGATAAAAAGCCAGTGTCGAGCCCTCTTGTACTATACAATGAGTGACACAGAGGGAACTTCAGCTTGTTGTGAACAGGGCAATAGCACTGTCACTCGCAGTAGAAGCAGTGGGAGCACCCATACTGCCCCAACTGGAACTGCCAATGCATCTGGTGATGGATCTCCTCCACCAAAAGTTAGAAAGACCTCAGCAGTATGGGGTTATTTCACTGTTTTTGAAAATGATAATTCCAAAGTCATTTGCAAGCTTTGCAAGAACAAAATAAGCAGAGGGCCAGACCCAAAACATTACAATACAACATCCATGCATAATCATCTGTTTCATGCTCATCACATAAAAAAGCCAGGGGAAGCAGCCACGTCCTCCACTTCTCAAGGCTCTGGTGTTCAGATAGGAGCTGCTAAAGGCTCTGCTCCGTCATCCTCACCAATACTCGCTGCATTTTCAGCAAAGCAGCCTTTCGCTGCAATCATCCCCGATCAAAACAAATTACAGAGTTGATTGGTAAAATGATCTGCCTTGATCTTGAGCCTTACTCTGCAGTGGAGAGGAGAGGTTTCAAATCCCTTGTTGCATATTTAGAGCCCAGGTATAAAATCCCATCAAGACACCATTTCAGTAGAACTGTTGTGCCTGAGTTGTATCAGTCAATGAGAGGGGAACTTGCCCAGTCACTCAAGGCTGCTGATGGAGGTGTTATCAGCCTCACAACCGATCTCTGGACGAGCAACCACAATGCCCATGTATACCTCTGTATAACTGGGCACTGGTGTGAACATGTGGAGGATTCATCAGTGCAGAGGAAAGCAGGGCTGCTAAATGTTGGTGTGCTGGACATTGAGCACACAGCAAACAACATTCTTTGCTGCCTCAAAGACAAAATTAATGAGTGGGCAGAGTTTCTTGGACAGCCTATAAATGTGAAGTTTGTTGTATCGGACAATGCAGCCAACATGGTGAAGGCTTTGAGTGAATTTGGGCATATTCGTTGTGTGTCTCATACACTTCACTTGGTGGTGTGCAAGGCGTTAGAGCAGGACAGGACAGTGACATCCCTTCTGTCCAAAGCCAGAAGCATTTCTGGCTATATTCATCGCTCAAGCAAAGCCAACCACAGACTTCATGAGCTGCAAACACAGTTTAACCTCCCCCAGCACACTCTCATAACTGATGTAAAAACCAGGTGGAACTATACATTTTATATGCTCCAGCGGCTGGTAGAGCAGCGCAATGCTATTCAGATTATGACACAGGAGTCTAACATGGGTAGAGCTCCAACAGTCATCTACCCAAATGAGTGGAGGTTGGCATCAGATATGCTCACTGTTCTGAGTCCTTTTGAGGAGGTAACACAAGCACTCTCAAAGCACAGTGCATCCATCTCTGAGGTTATTCCTCTGCTGCATGGCTTGTGCTCCATCATGAAGTCACATCATTTGAGTGAGCCATGTGCAGCTGGTGAGGAATCCGAGAGTGCCTCTGCCCGTGTCATGGCTGATGATGAAGATCTGGTTGCCCCAGGGCAGCATGACCAGGATGGTGCAGCTGAGTCTGTGGAGAAGTTAGGAGCAGCAGCAAGGAAACTTGCAGCCAATTTGAGCAAAGAACTGCAATGGCGTTTCGAACCCATTTTTGCAAACTCTACATTTCTGCTCGCGACTCTCCTTGACCCTCGATACAAAGCCAGCTGTTTTCCAAGCAGTGTTGATGTGAATGCACTCAAGAGAACATTATGCCAGAGGATGGAGCTCTGTGATCCTGTAGCTGCACCTGCAAGAAATGAAGAGGAGAGAGAGAGACCTACAACTAGCAGCAGCACTTCAGTCCTGTCCTTCCTTCAGAGAAAGAAGTCAGCTACTCCGATGAGGACACAACATTTGCCATCAGGTGATGTGGATGCCTACCTGGCAGATGGAGAGATCACCCTTACTGATGACCCAGTAAAATACTGGTCAGGCAAGCTCCAATGTTGGCCAAGTCTGACAAGGTTTGCACTGCACCTTCTCAGTTGTCCACCTACTAGTGTCCAGTCAGAGCGTGTTTTTAGCACAGCTGGAAATGTGGTTAGTCCACAGCGAGCAAACCTCGACCCTGTCCACGTGGAACAACTGGTCTTCATTAAAGTAAATGAAGATCTAAAAAGCAGCATAGGACTATTTGGTCAGTAGAGAGAACACTTTCCCTCTCACACATTCACTGTCACACAGGAAAACACAAAAACTGTTTTTTTTTTCTTTAAAGAAAGTTGTGTTGAATATGGCAGCTCTTGTATACAAAAATAACCACTTACTGTTTGCATTGTAATATTTGTTCATTCATTAAAAATATTTAATAAATAATGTCATGGTATGACAACAACAAAAAAAAAAATCAAAAATTAAAAACAAGGGGGGAAAAGTTGTTCAGTAAATAATACCTATTTTTTACCTATTTTGCAAATATTCACTAAGCACTTGAAAAATGTTCTGTTCAAGTATATGTAAACTTGTTCTGTAAATATTTATTATTATTACTTTACTATTGTGATCTGAAACATTTAGTTTGACTTCTGATTCTGAAGGTGTTGTGTAAATGTCCATTCATACTACTACTTAACATTTAAAAAAGATTTATGGTTGGAATTAGATGTGTATATATATATATATATATATATATATATATATATATATAAAAGAAAAAAAGGAAAAAAAATCAGTTCTAAATATGTTATGTAAACATTATTTCAAACACTTAAGAATGTTCATATTGTGAGTTTTACCATAAACTTGTTCTGTAAATAGTTCCTTTACATTTGTGATAAAAATTTATGAATCTTAATTCTGAGGATGTTGTAAACATTGATACACTTATAGTTATTTATGTTGTGTTTAAACAAATTATGTTCTGTAAATTGTTCTTTTACTTTTGTGATTTAAACATTGATTTGAATCTAAATTTGGAGTTTGTTCTGAAGTTTTGAAATAAACAATAAATGCAGCAACTTATGAGCAATCCACGCAAATGTTTGACTAAAAATAATGTACCAATAAAATCCATATATTTCTGGTTAAAATAGACAAACTTCCGGTTTAAACCACGCCCACTTCCGGGTTTGGCCCCTCCCCCTCCGGATACGGATACGGATACAGATAATGTAGGTGAGTGAACAGATACAGATACAGATACAGATAATGGTGTATTCGCTCATCCCTACCGGTAATAACCAAAAACACCCGGTAAGAACCAAAAACACCCGGTAAGAACCAAAAACACCCGGTAAGAACCCTGTAATAACCAAAAACACCCGGTAAGAACCCTGTAATAACCAAAAACACCCGGTAAGAACCCGGTAATAACCAAAAACACCCGGTAAGAACCAAACACCCGGTAAGAACCCGGTAATAACCAAAAACACCCGGTAAGAACCCTGTAATAACCAAAAACACCCGGTAAGAACCAAACACCCGGTAAGAACCCGGTAATAACCAAAAACGCCCGGTAAGAACCAAACACCCGGTAAGAACCCGGTAATAACCAAAAACACCCGGTAAGAACCAAACACCCGGTAAGAACCCGGTAATAACCAAAAACACCCAGTAAGAACCCTGTAATAACCAAAAACACCCGGTAAGAACCAAACACCCGGTAAGAACCCTGTAATAACCAAAAACACCCGGTAAGAACCAAAAACACCCGGTAAGAACCCGGTAATAACCAAAAACACCCGGTAAGAACCAAAACACCCGGTAAGAACCCGGTAATAACCAAAAGCACCCGGTAAGAACCCTGTAATAACCAAAAACACCCGGTAAGAACCCTGTAATAACCAAGAACACCCGGTAAGAACCAAACACCCGGTAAGAACCCTGTAATAACCAAAAACACCCAGTAAGAACCCTGTAATAACCAAAAACACCCGGTAAGAACCAAACACCCGGTAAGAACCCTGTAATAACCAAAAACACCCGGTAAGAACCAAAAACACCCGATAAGAACCCGGTAATAACCAAAAACACCCGGTAAGAACCAAAAACACCCGGTAAGAACCCGGTAATAACCAAAAACACCCGGTAAGAACCCGGTAATAACCAAAAACACCCGGTAAGAACCAAACACCCGGTAAGAACCCTGTAATAACCAAGAACACCCGGTAAGAACCCTGTAATAACCAAAAACACCAGGTAAGAACCCGGTAATAACCAAAAACACCCGGTAAGAACCAAACACCCGGTAAGAACCCTGTAATAACCAAGAACACCCGGTAAGAACCAAAAACACCCGGTAAGAACCCGGTAATAACCAAAAACACCCGGTAAGAACCCTGTAATAACCAAAACACCCGGTAAGAACCAAAAACACCCGGTAAGAACCAAACACCCGGTAAGAACCCTGTAATAACCAAAACACCCGGTAAGAACCAAAAACACCCGGTAAGAACCCTGTAATAACCAAAAACACCCGGTAAGAACCCTGTAATAACCAAGAACACCCGGTAAGAACCCTGTAATAACCAAAACACCAGGTAAGAACCCAAAACACCCGGTAAGAACCCTGTAATAACCAAAAACACCCGGTAAGAACCAAACACCCGGTAAGAACCCTGTAATAACCAAAAACACCCGGTAAGAACCAAACACCCGGTAAGAACCCTGTAATAACCAAGAACACCCGGTAAGAACCCTGTAATAACCAAGAACACCCGGTAAGAACCCTGTAATAACCAAAAACACCAGGTAAGAACCCAAAACACCCGGTAAGAACCCTGTAATAACCAAAAACACCCGGTAAGAACCAAACACCCGGTAAGAACCAAAAACACCCGGTAAGAACCCTGTAAGAACCAAAAACACCCGGTAAGAACCCGGTAATAACCAAAAACACCCGGTAAGAACCAAACACCCGGTAAGAACCCGGTAAGAACCAAAAACACCCGGTAAGAACCTTAAGAACCCGGTAATAACCAAAAACACCCGGTAAGAACCTTAAGAACCCGGTAATAACCAAAAACACCCGGTAAGAACCCTGTAATAACCAAGAACACCCGGTAAGAACCCTGTAATAACCAAAAACACCAGGTAAGAACCCAAAACACCCGGTAAGAACCCTGTAATAACCAAAAACACCCGGTAAGAACCAAACACCCGGTAAGAACCAAAAACACCCGGTAAGAACCCGGTAATAACCAAAACACCCGGTAAGAACCAAACACCCGGTAAGAACCCGGTAAGAACCAAAAACACCCGGTAAGAACCTTAAGAACCCGGTAATAACCAAAAACACCCGGTAAGAACCTTAAGAACCCGGTAATAACCAAAAACACCCGGTAAGAACCCTGTAATAACCAAAAACACCCGGTAAGAACCAAAACACCCGGTAAGAACCCTGTAATAACCAAAAACACCCGGTAAGAACCAAAACACCCGGTAAGAACCCTGTAATAACCAAAAACACCCGGTAAGAACCAAACACCCGGTAAGAACCCTGTAATAACCAAAAACACCCGGTAAGAACCAAACACCCGGTAAGAACCCTGTAATAACCAAAAACACCAGGTAAGAACCCAAAACACCCGGTAAGAACCCTGTAAGAACCAAAAACACCCGGTAAGAACCAAACACCCGGTAAGAACCCTGTAATAACCAAAACACCCGGTAAGAACCAAACACCCGGTAAGAACCCTGTAATAACCAAAAACACCCGGTAAGAACCCTGTAATAACCAAAAACACCCGGTAAGAACCCTGTAATAACCAAAAACACCAGGTAAGAACCCGGTAATAACCAAAAACACCCGGTAAGAACCAAACACCCGGTAAGAACCCTGTAATAACCAAGAACACCCGGTAAGAACCAAAAACACCCGGTAAGAACCCGGTAATAACCAAAAACACCCGGTAAGAACCAAACACCCGGTAAGAACCCTGTAATAACCAAGAACACCCGGTAAGAACCCTGTAATAACCAAAAACACCAGGTAAGAACCCAAAACACCCGGTAAGAACCCTGTAATAACCAAGAACACCCGGTAAGAACCAAAAACACCCGGTAAGAACCCTGTAATAACCAAAAACACCCGGTAAGAACCAAACACCCGGTAAGAACCCTGTAATAACCAAGAACACCCGGTAAGAACCCTGTAATAACCAAAAACACCAGGTAAGAACCCAAAACACCCGGTAAGAACCCTGTAATAACCAAAAACACCAGGTAAGAACCCAAAACACCCGGTAAGAACCCTGTAATAACCAAAAACACCCGGTAAGAACCAAACACCCGGTAAGAACCAAAAACACCCGGTAAGAACCCTGTAAGAACCAAAAACACCAGGTAAGAACCCGGTAATAACCAAAACACCCGGTAAGAACCAAACACCCGGTAAGAACCCTGTAATAACCAAGAACACCCGGTAAGAACCAAAAACACCCGGTAAGAACCCGGTAATAACCAAAAACACCCGGTAAGAACCAAACACCCGGTAAGAACCCTGTAATAACCAAGAACACCCGGTAAGAACCCAAAACACCCGGTAAGAACCCTGTAATAACCAAGAACACCCGGTAAGAACCAAAAACACCCGGTAAGAACCCGGTAATAACCAAAAACACCCGGTAAGAACCAAACACCCGGTAAGAACCCTGTAATAACCAAGAACACCCGGTAAGAACCCTGTAATAACCAAAACACCAGGTAAGAACCCAAAACAACCCGGTAAGAACCCTGTAATAACCAAGAACACCCGGTAAGAACCAAAAACACCCGGTAAGAACCCTGTAATAACCAAAAACACCCGGTAAGAACCAAACACCCGGTAAGAACCCTGTAATAACCAAGAACACCCGGTAAGAACCCTGTAATAACCAAGAACACCCGGTAAGAACCCTGTAATAACCAAAAACACCAGGTAAGAACCCAAAACACCCGGTAAGAACCCTGTAATAACCAAAAACACCCGGTAAGAACCAAACACCCGGTAAGAACCAAAAACACCCGGTAAGAACCCTGTAAGAACCAAAAACACCCGGTAAGAACCCGGTAATAACCAAAAACACCCGGTAAGAACCAAACACCCGGTAAGAACCCGGTAATAACCAAAAACACCCGGTAAGAACCTTAAGAACCCGGTAATAACCAAAAACACCCGGTAAGAACCTTAAGAACCCGGTAATAACCAAAAACACCCGGTAAGAACCCGGTAATAACCAAAAACACCCGGTAAGAACCCGGTAATAACCAAAAACACCCGGTAAGAACCAAACACCCGGTAAGAACCCTGTAATAACCAAAAACACCCGGTAAGAACCAAACACCCGGTAAGAACCCTGTAATAACCAAGAACACCCGGTAAGAACCCAAAACACCCGGTAAGAACCCTGTAATAACCAAGAACACCCGGTAAGAACCAAAAACACCCGGTAAGAACCCGGTAATAACCAAAAACACCCGGTAAGAACCAAACACCCGGTAAGAACCCTGTAATAACCAAGAACACCCGGTAAGAACCCTGTAATAACCAAAAACACCAGGTAAGAACCCAAAACACCCGGTAAGAACCCTGTAATAACCAAGAACACCCGGTAAGAACCAAAAACACCCGGTAAGAACCCTGTAATAACCAAAAACACCCGGTAAGAACCAAACACCCGGTAAGAACCCTGTAATAACCAAGAACACCCGGTAAGAACCCTGTAATAACCAAAAACACCAGGTAAGAACCCAAAACACCCGGTAAGAACCCTGTAATAACCAAAAACACCAGGTAAGAACCCAAAACACCCGGTAAGAACCCTGTAATAACCAAAAACACCCGGTAAGAACCAAACACCCGGTAAGAACCAAAAACACCCGGTAAGAACCCTGTAAGAACCAAAAACACCAGGTAAGAACCCGGTAATAACCAAAAACACCCGGTAAGAACCAAACACCCGGTAAGAACCCTGTAATAACCAAGAACACCCGGTAAGAACCAAAAACACCCGGTAAGAACCCGGTAATAACCAAAAACACCCGGTAAGAACCAAACACCCGTTAAGAACCCTGTAATAACCAAGAACACCCGGTAAGAACCCAAAACACCCGGTAAGAACCCTGTAATAACCAAGAACACCCGGTAAGAACCAAAAACACCCGGTAAGAACCAAACACGGTAAGAACCCTGTAATAACCAAGAACACCCGGTAAGAACCCTGTAATAACCAAAAACACCAGGTAAGAACCCAAAACACCCGGTAAGAACCCTGTAATAACCAAAAACACCCGGTAAGAACCCTGTAATAACCAAGAACACCCGGTAAGAACCCTGTAATAACCAAAAACACCAGGTAAGAACCCAAAACACCCGGTAAGAACCCTGTAATAACCAAAAACACCCGGTAAGAACCAAACACCCGGTAAGAACCAAAAACACCCGGTAAGAACCCTGTAAGAACCAAAAACACCCGGTAAGAACCCGGTAATAACCAAAAACACCCGGTAAGAACCAAACACCCGGTAAGAACCCGGTAAGAACCAAAAACACCCGGTAAGAACCAAACACCCGGTAAGAACCCTGTAATAACCAAGAACACCCGGTAAGAACCAAAAACACCCGGTAAGAACCCGGTAATAACCAAAAACACCCGGTAATAACCAAGAACACCCGGTAAGAACCCTGTAATAACCAAGAACACCCGGTAAGAACCCTGTAATAACCAAAAACACCAGGTAAGAACCCAAAACACCCGGTAAGAACCCTGTAATAACCAAGAACACCCGGTAAGAACCAAAAACACCCGGTAAGAACCCTGTAATAACCAAAAACACCCGGTAAGAACCAAACACCCGGTAAGAACCCTGTAATAACCAAGAACACCCGGTAAGAACCCTGTAATAACCAAAAACACCAGGTAAGAACCCAAAACACCCGGTAAGAACCCTGTAATAACCAAAAACACCCGGTAAGAACCAAACACCCGGTAAGAACCAAAAACACCCGGTAAGAACCCTGTAAGAACCAAAAACACCCGGTAAGAACCCGGTAATAACCAAAAACACCCGGTAAGAACCAAACACCCGGTAAGAACCCGGTAATAACCAAAAACACCCGGTAAGAACCTTAAGAACCCGGTAATAACCAAAAACACCCGGTAAGAACCTTAAGAACCCGGTAATAACCAAAAACACCCGGTAAGAACCCTGTAATAACCAAAAACACCCGGTAAGAACCAAAAACACCCGGTAAGAACCCTGTAAGAACCAAAAACACCCGGTAAGAACCAAACACCCGGTAAGAACCCTGTAATAACCAAAAACACCCGGTAAGAACCCTGTAATAACCAAAAACACCCGGTAAGAACCCTGTAATAACCAAAAACACCCGGTAAGAACCAAACACCCGGTAAGAACCCTGTAATAACCAAAAACACCCGGTAAGAACCCTGTAATAACCAAAAACACCCGGTAAGAACCCTGTAATAACCTAAAGCACCCGGTAAGAACCCTGTAATAACCTAAAGCACCCGGTAAGAACCTGGCAAGAACCAAAAACACCCGGTAAGAACCTAAAGCACCCGGTAAGAACCTTGTAATAACCAAAAACACCCGGTAAGAACCAAACACCTAGTAAGAACCTAAAGCGTCCGATAAGAAGCAAACACCCAGTAAGAACCCGGTAAGGACCTAAAGCATCCGATAAGAACCAAAAACACCTGGTATGAACCCAGTAAGAACCTAAAGCCCCGGATGAGAACCTAAAGCACCCGGTAAGAACCCAAAAAACACCCGGTAAGAATCGAAAACGTCCAGTAAGATCCAAAAACACCCGACAAGAATTCAGCATGGTGAAACATCTTTCTACTGAAGATGAATAGTGAGAAATTTCAAGTTTGTAAAGATTGCAAAAGTTAAATATGTGTAGCATTTAGAGTGACTGTTGGTTATAAATTAAAAACGTAAGAAATTCTACTTTAGTTTTACTTTTAATGTCTTCTGTCATTCTACCCGTGTCCTAGTGATCAGAGGACATTTCTGAGTTCTCTCTCCTTCTACTCATGGTTTCCATGGAGGTGTTAGTTAATAAGGAAATAAAATATGAACCACAATGAAGAAAGATGTGACGGGAATGATGATAAACCGTTTGACATTTCAGATACAGGCTTTCTGTGGTCACATATGGATGTTTTATTTGCCATTTAAGGCATTTTCTTTAATCTTTATCTAAAATTTAGCAGATTAGAGTCTTAATACACTTATTTTACCATTCCACATAGCCTAGCCGCGCTAGACCCATGTTTCTGAAGGCACAAGGGTCTAGGGAAGCTCGACAGGGAGGGAGGCGGGCTAAAAGATTGTCTTCCAAATCCCTCTGCAGCAATTGGGTAGGTATACAACCAATCAGCGCAACAAATAGGCTGACGTAGTTCCTAGAGCGCCGGCGGATTGTGGCTAAGTCCCATTAGCTTCCCAACCAGCGGAGCCAACTGGTATATTAAGAATTTGCCATATCCCGTCGGCATAAGTCCAAATACGTCTTTCTTCTCAGTGAAACACTTCAGTACCGTCCTTTGTTTATCTTTCAAGTTGAATTTTAGCTTCAAATCTTTAAGGGCTGTGGCCAAAGCCGAGTCGAAAGATAACTGTTTATTGTGTGCCGGTTGTTTCTGTCAGAGTCGTCGCACCTCTGTCGTCACTTAGTTATGCCCACCTTCTGACTCTACACTTCATGGTGATTGGTCCGGCCAATTTTAGGAGAATCCAGCCTCGAGCCTTATGGAGGGTAACTAGACCCACCCTGGCAGAGAATTAAATTCGTTGCCGTGGGTTGTCTAGCGCGGCTAGGCTACATTCCACATGTAGATCTACAGGAATAAGATTATCAGGGTGGCAGATTTGTAGTTTTAGTTGGAGAGAAATCAGTAAATATCCTGACTAGTAGTGACAGTAATGTGGAATAAAGTGTGTTCTGGCTGACTGTTTCTGAAGGAAGACGGTAAATAATTCAGTCCTCGTCTCTCTTGTCTCTGCAGAACTTGGCTCTGTGCACGGCGTCCCTCATGTACATCCTGAGCAGAGACCGGCTGAACATGGACCTGGACCGGTCCTGCCTGGACCTGATGATCCGGCTGCTGGAGCTGGACCAGGACCAGGGGGGCGGCGTCGACACCACCATCCAGTTCAGCGCCCGGGAGATCGCCAAGATGAAGGAGAAGATCCGGAAGCTGTGCGACACCGTTCACAACAAGCACCTGGACCTGCAGAACATCACGGTACGGAACGTTAAAGAATCACATTTCAGTGTTTCCTGCTTTGTTTCCAGGGTGGAAAAGCCCTGAAACGCTGCTGATGGATGCTCTCTCAGCTGCGCTTCAGTCAGGGTGACTCACAGCCGCCCACATTTGTCAGGATATTTCTAGCAGTGGAGCTGAAGATGTGTTGTGATCTAATCCTGTTTAATATCAGGGAGGAGGTCCAGAACCACCAGAGAAATCTCCTCTTACAGGGATCCACACTGACTCTTTCACTGGCAGAGCCGGTGCCACCAAAAAGAAAGCTGTCCCCTTCAATACACATCACCTCCTGAACATTTCCTTCTCTATGGACGCTGTATTTTACCGATGATCCCTAATGTGGCCCTAAATGTGTCCAAATTGTTTGTCTAAATGAGTGAACAAATCGTCCAAGATGACAAAAAAATGGTCAACCTGTCCAAAATAATTAAGGAAACTGTCAAAATTGGATTTAAAATTTGTCCATAGTGACTTCACCTTTTCTGATTGACTGAAAATTGCCCAAAATGACTTAAAAATCATCCAGAATGGCTTCAACTTGACCCAATAGTCCGAAACAGCTCAGAATTTATCAAGAATGACTCAAAGTTTGTCAAAATGACTGAAACCTGGAAACCTGTTCAAAATGATTGAGAATTTTTTCTAAAATGGCTGAATGCCAGGAAAGTTCAAAATGACTAAGAAAAATGCTCTTAAATGCCTTCAAATTTGGTCAAAATCATTAAAACCCAGAAAGTTGTTTGAAAAAAAATGGTCTAAAATGGCTTCAAAATTGATCAAAATCATGGAAACCAATAAACTTGTTCGAAAAATATGGTCTTAAATGGCTTCCAAATTGCTAAATACCTTGGAAACCAAGAAACTTGTTTTTTTTTAAATGGTCTAAAATGGCTTCTAAATTGGTCAAAATCATGGAAACCTTGTTCAAAAAAATCGCTAAAATGGCTTCAAAATTGGTCAAAATGGCTCAAATTTCTGCAAGATAAGTAACAAACATGTCCAAAATGGCTTAAACTTGTCTGAATGTTTGAAAAAAATGTCCAAAGTTACTCAAACTTTGTCTAAAATTATCCTGGGATGAAAATCAAAGCTACTGGATGAATAAAATGAATGCAGCATGGCTCAGACAGTGAACAGAGGAGCATGTTGTTGGATAAACATTCAGCATTTTTGCAACTTTTTTGGTCTGGAGTCTGGAGCCCTTTCTTCCAACCCACAATGTAACGCTGTACACGTGTTAAACGCCCCAGACTGTAATTAAAACCTGCGCTTTAATGAACCGTTCTCGCTGCAGACGGGTCATTTAGCCATGGAGACGTTACTGTCCTTGACCTCGAAGCGAGCAGGAGACTGGTTCAAAGAGGAGCTCCGGCTGCTGGGAGGACTGGACCACATCGTAGATAAAGGTCAGACTGTACACAAACACAACCCTGTAATGTAGTAAAATGGTTTCTGATCTGCTTTAACTCCTGTTTCTACCTGTCCGCCCTCAGTGAAGGAATGCGTGGACAACTTGAACCAGGAGGACGAGGAGGAGAAGCTGGTGTCGTCTCTGTGGGGGGCTGAGAGATGTTTACGGGTGCTGGAAAGCGTAAGTCAGATAAATCCTACAGAGGTTTGATTGGAGCCAACAAGAAGCAGAGTCACTAATTAAAGCTGCAAGCGGCGTTGGTCGGTCCGCACATCCTTACTGCTCAGTGAATCCAAACACGTCCACCAGGTGGCGCTGCGACTGGGAGCATATTTCAGCATGTTGCCTTGTTGATGGTGACCTATCAACTGTCCACCAGGTGGCGCTGTCACTGTGAATGTATATTGGCCTAGATGATGTACAAATACAAAAATGACACCTGCAAAACTTAGCTAGAATGTTTTCAGATATGTGACTACAGCTAATGAAAATGTAATTATTAAAACTTGACTAAAACTAGAAGTCGTTTTCCTGAAAACACCAATATTATATCAGGTCCTGCCACAAACGGTGCAAACTTAAACACACACCTTCTCTATTAAAGCTCATGAGGTTTCTTCTGTTTTTTCCTCCTCCTTTTCCTTCTTTTCATTCTACTTTTCATTTTCCTTCTTTAAATTTCTTCTACTTTTCCATTTTGTATTCCTCCTCCTTCTCCTTTTTCTTCTAATTTTCTTCTTTTTCTTGTTTCTCCTTCTCTTCCTTCTCTTTGATCGTCTTCTTCTTCTCCTTATCTCCTTCTCATTTTCCTTCTTAGTCTTTTCTTCTTCCTTTCCTTTCTTATTCTTTTTCCTTCTTCTTGTCTGTTTTCTTCATTTCCTTCATTTCATCTTCTTTTCCTCCTCTTTGATCGTCTTCTACTTCTTCTACTCCCTGTCTTATTTTCATTTTCCTTCTTAGTCTTTTCTTCTTCCTTTCCTTTCTTATTCTTTTTCCTTCTTCTTGTCTGTTTTCTTCTGTTTCTTCATCTTCTACTTCTTCTACTCCCTGTCTTCTTTTCATTTTCCTTCTTAGTCTTTTCTTCTTCCTTTCCTTCCTTATATTTTTTCGTTCTTCTTCTCCTTCTTGTCCTTTTCCTCCTTTTTCTTCATTTCCATATTGTCCTCCTTCTCTTTGATCGTCTTCTCCTTCTTTTACTTCTTCTACTTATCTCCTTTTCATTTCCCTTCTTGTTCTTCATCTTCATGTTCTTTTCCTTCTTCCGTTCCTTCCTTTTCCCTTCTTCTTCCTCTTCTCCTTTTTTCTTCTTCTTCTTTTCCTTCTCTTTTGGTTATTCTTTTCTTCCTCCTCCTTCCTGGCTGTGCAGACCATCATGATATAAAACCAGTGTTAAATCTCTTGTGGTGTTTCTCGTTGATGATCCTGCTACAGTGATTGGTGGATAGAGAACTGTCCAGTTAAATCCAGTGTTTGTGTTCCTGCAGGTGACGGTCCACAACCCAGAGAACCAGAGCTACCTGATCGCCTACAAGGACTCATCCCTCATCATCTCTTCTGCAAAGTGAGTCAACTTTAGTCCACAGTTCTGACCCCGGACATGGTCAATATCAGAATCAGGACGATCAGCAGCAAACCAGGGGTGTGGTTTCAGCTGCTGGTGTCAGTCTGGGAGGAAGGAAGAGAGAATATTACTGATGGAGGGATATGTACACATCTAGAAAAGAACATATATACTCAATAGTGCAAAACAATGTTAGCTGAAGTGAGAATAAAGTGCAAAAAGCAAAGATTATGAGGCTGAGAACAGAACTGAAGCTTCACAACTTAGAAGTTCAGATGAAACGTTTACAGAATTTCTACTTCCTGCTCTTGTTTTTTTTCCTTATTCCTCAGAATTTCTGTTTTTGCGTTGCATTTTTCAATATGTGCATCATTCTTCTTCTCCTTTTCTTCTTTAAGTTCTCCTTTTTCTTCTTCTTTTCCTTTCTCATTAAATTCTTTTTCATTCTTTTCCCGTCTTCCTTTTCTTCTTTTTTTCAGTGTTCTTTTACTTCTTCTTTTCCTCCTCTTTTAATTCTTCTTCCTTCTTCTTTTTCGTCGTCTTCTTGTATTCCTCCTCTTTCTTTTCCTCTTCCTCCGTCTTCGTTCATTCTTCTTCTTCCTCTTTTTCTTCTTTTCCTTATTCTTCTTCTTCTTCTTCTTTTCTTTCTTCTTCCACATCAAGAAAGCAAATCAAAGAAACAGAATCTTTACTGAAAACCTGTCAAACATCAGTTCAGTTCTCTCTGTTGTTGGGTCCTTGGTTGTGTTTTTGTCTCGTATTCGAACAGAAAACCATCAAAAATCACCAAATTTTCCTCATAATTTCTGTGCACTGAGTTGGTTGAGAAGTCTGAAGGACGCTTTGATTTGTTTCTTCTGAAAGCACACAGGATCAGACAGAAGCAGCTTAAATCCAGACGTATTGATTCCTTCCTCCAGAAACGCTGAATGAATGAATGAATGAATGTACGGACCGTCTGTGTATTGTTAGTGGTTATTATGCAGACGATCGTCGGGGTTTTGTTGCTTCATTTCCTGGTGGTGACTCGCTGTCAGTCTCAGCGCTGATCTCTGAGCTCTGACCTCCACCTCCAGCCGTGGAAACCATCTGAATGTTTTATTTTATTCCTGTCTTTGCCCTCCAGGGTTTCAGGTGTTGCAGTCGCTCATTTCATACGAAGATTTTTATGGAAATAATCACCAGTTCTCAACTTTAACGGATGTGTGAATAGATTAATGAGTTTAATTTGTTCAGTTTTGAAAACTTGCCTTGATAAAAATGATGAGAAATAATTGTTAACTTTTAGACGTAACAATAAAAACACGTACAGACGTCCTGGAGCGCTCACTGTTTAGCTCCTAAATACGGCTGCAAATGATGTGTATTTTTATCCTTTCGATCAATCTGTTGATTTTTTTCAATTAATTAATTGTTTGTTGTAAATGTCAGAAAAAAGCTTTTCGTCCTGCAGTCAGATGCTCGAGTTACTGATGTCCAAGATGACAAACGTCTGTTTAATATCAATTCTTTCTTTCTTTCTTTCTTTCTTTCTTTCTTTCTTTCTTTCTTTCTTAAGCTTCTTCTTCCTCTTCTGCCTTTTTTTTCTTCTTTTACTTCCATTTCTTCTCCATTTTTCCTCCTGCTTCTTTTCCTTCTCCTTCCTTCTTTTATTCTTTTCCATCTCATTCTCATGTTCCTCTTGCTTCTTCCTTTTCTTCCTCCTACTCTTCTTCTTATTATTATTATTAATATTCTTGTTATTATTGTTCTTGTTTTATTCAGTTCTAAAATCTCCTCCCTCTTGTGGTCACAGTTTCTTCAGTGCTCTAAATCTCCTCCTCCTCCTCCTCCTCCTCCTTGGTCCTCTGTTTGACCGGACCTTCGCCCTCTGCAGACGCTCTCTGGTGATGATGGGGGTCGAGGAGGAGGAAGATGAGGATGATGAAGGCTGGATATGTTGACAAAGAGCTGCTGTTGGAGTCTTTTGGTGACCCAGGCTTCAGTCTGAGCCTTCAGCTGTCGCCTGTTAACTCGATTAACCCCTGAAGCAGCGGGGTGATCCAGAGAACGCTGCTCACAAACTAAAACTTTACATTCACTCCTGCTGCAGGTTTCCACCTCCACAACTCTCTCTGCTTCTCCTCCACCTGCTCCTGATGGTTCCTCCTCTTCCTCCTGGCTTCTCTTCTTCTTTTACATTTCACTTCTTCAGCCTGATCTCGTCCCTTCTGCCTGTCGGAGTGTTTCAGCTGTCTGCATGTTAATTCAATAAACCTCCAGACCAGCCTGTTACACACACAGAACCTCCTTCTGCTTATTGAGCAGCTTCATCTGGACCCACAACCAAATTATGGGATGTTCAGTTGATGATGTGAAGCCAGTAAAAGCAGAGTGCTCACAAAGCTTCCTGCTGGACAGATGGTTGGACTACAAACCTTTATTATCCGACTTCTCCGTCTGATTGAGTTACTGCATGAAGGACGGCGATCGTGTCTGTGGTTCTGATTGGTCAGCAGGCAGAGTGATGGGAACTTGGTGATGTTTGAGGTTAAAGCTGAACGGTGTTCAAACAGTAATATTGCAGTTATTTTGACACACACATCACAATTTGAGTCACACTTTTAGTGGAAATGGAAGTTTGACATTGTGCTTAGCCGTATTTTGTGTTCACTGTTTTGGTCCATAGGTTCTCTGTAAACCCTGGAGATGATTGTGTGTGAAAGTCTCAGTAGATCAGCAGTTTGTGGAGCACTCAGAGCAGCAGCCATGTCACGTTCACAGTCCCTTAAATCCCCGTTCTGTTGCTCAGTCTATCTGGACCACGTCTACATGAATAAAAGCACTGAGCTGCAGCCACGTGATTGGCTGGTTAGATGTTTGTGTTCAAATAAAGTGGACAGTGAGTGTGTATGTGCTAGCTGTACAATCATGTTTAACCCTCATGTTGGTCAAAACTGACTCGGTTTAAAGTCTGAAAATGTGTGAAAAAATTTAGATTTCCACAGTGAAACTTCTGATGTCCACATTTTCAACATTTTTGGGAAATATTTGAACTTTGTTTGGTGGGAAAAAAAGAAATGTTAAAGATTTAACTATTTTTTTTGGAAAATTTTTACTCATTTTTTGAAAATATTTAGAAGAGTTTTCTTGCCAAATTTGGGGAATTTTTGAAAATAAAACTTTTTAGGAATTTTCTTCCTGGAGGTTTTGCAAATTTTCAATTTATTTTTTCCACGTCTAACTCCCACTTTTATCGTCCTGCTCGTACAGTTCCTCCTCCTCTTCCTCCTCCTCCTCCTCCTCTTCTTCCTCTTCCTCCTCCTCCTCCTCCTCCTCCTCCTCCTCCTCGCTGTTCTCTAATATTCAGGTTTCTGCTCTGGGTTCCGTCATTAGATCTAATTTGGTTATTTTACATCAGGCTGCTGAGCTGCTTTTGCCTTTTGTGAAAGGAGCTGAATCCTGCTGTGTTTTATGATGGAGCAGGAAAGGAAGGAGGGGAGTGGGACATCTGGATCTGAATCCAGTTTGTGTACATCGACCGGAGCTTCAGACGAATTCACGAGGAAGCGCTGGTTGTTTATCTTTTAAAGAAGTCAAACACATCGAGACTTAATTTGTTTAGTGGAAATTTATCAATGTTGAGAGAATGAGGAGGCAGATTCAGGATGATTAGGTTGAGAGTAAAGTTTACTGACGTCAGGAGAAGTGACACCGACAGAGCGGCAGTATGTGTGAGCTTTGTCATGTCAGAATACACCAGATCTAAGGTTTTGGACAGATTTTTTAATTATTTCAACAAGTTTAAGTCACTTTGGACACAGTTTCAGTTGTTTTGGGGACATTTGAGCCATTTTGAACCAATTCTGAAGCAATTGTAGACGATTTTCAATCATTTTCGAGAACTTTAAACAATTTTCTGAATCGTTTTAAACAGATTTCAGCCGTTTTAAAAAAGAAAATGTGTTTTTTTTGGAAAATTTTATTCAATTATTTGAACAAATTTAAGTCACCTTTGAGTCATTTTTAACCTTTTTTCCCCCCAGACATTCTGTTAAGTTTAAGTAATTTAGACATTTTTAAAATTCTGGAGAAATTTGAGCCATTTTGGACAAGTTTCCATTTAAACATTTTTTAGACAAGTTTAAGTCACTTTGGACAAATTCATTTCAATTTTTTATTTTTTTTGTCAGATATTCAGATAAGTTTTAGTGATTTAGACTTTTTTTTTTATTTAGGAGGTATTTGAGCCATTGTGGACAATTTTCTCAGTCATTTTGAAGAAGTTTCAGTCATGTTTAACAAATTTCCAGTCATTTTTGGACAGTTCTTTGAATTTTTTTCAACTAGTGTAAGCCACTTTGAACAAATTTTGAGTAGTTTTGGACAATTTTTTCAATCATTTAGGTAATTTTGTACAATTTTTCAATTATTTTGGCGAAATCTGAACTATTTTGGACCAATTTTGAAGCCATATTGTACAATTTTCTCAGTCATTTTTGCATAAATATCCTTTTTTTTTCAATTATTTAGACAAATTTAGGAGACTTTGGACAAATTCATTTCATTTTTTTGTCAGACATTCAGATAAGTTTAGAGGTTTTTCAGTTATTTAGGAGATATTTGAGCCGTTGTGGACCAGTTTTCTCCGTCATTTTGAAAAAGTTTGTCGTGTTTGACAAGTTTTGAGTCATTTTTGACAAACCTGCACACAGATTCTTCCATTTTCTCCGATGAATAAGTCATTTTTGAGGCTTTGAAGCGTCAGAGAGCAGCTAATGAGCCTTTCTGTGGTGTTCCAGGGCGCTGAGGAGGTGTGAGGGGATGATCCAGCGCTACAGCCGGGAGCTGAACTCTGACGGAGCCGTGGTGGGGAGAGCAGTGGAGGACTGTATGAGGGCCATCATCGGAGTGCTGCTCAACCTGACCCACGACAACGGTCAGTCCACAGAAACACACCTTACACTGACTTTACTGCACATTAGAGACGGATTTACAGGACAGTTTAACTGGAATTAAAGCTGTTAATTTGTTTCAGGGGATTTCTGAGGGATTCCAGGAAGTTGAAGCTGGAATATTTCACATTTCTGCTTTAAAATGTTGAAAAAAACCAGCTCAAGAATTGATTCATTTTGTTGACTCAGATACTTACAGTTTCTCTAATGTTTCCAATAATGTTCAAACCCAGAAATAACTAATTTAATTTTGTAGCATAGGAGTGTGATTAACGGAGGAGAGCGTCCTAATTTAGTCACTCATATTTCTATTTTAAAGAATCTGGAGAATTTAGAGTGACTTTGGGAGCATTTTGAGTCATTTTTATCAAATTTTAAGTCATTTTTTAAACCATTTTGAAGTTTTTTTGAGGTACTTCAGAAAAGTTTATAATCATTTTCGAGAACTTTGAATCATTTTGGAAAAGTTTTGTGTCATTTTAGACAATTTTAAGCCTGTTTGGAAACATTTTTTGTCCCCACATAAACAGAGGAGTGTCCTATTTTAATCATTCATTTCTATTTTAAATAATCTGGAGAGTTCTGAGTCAGTTTGGGAACATTTTGGGTCATTTTTATCACATCTTGCATCATTTCGGACAGTTTTTTAACTATTTTGAAGATTTTTTTTGAGTCACGTTGGAAAATTTTTTTGTAATTTTGCTGAATTTTAAATGTTTTGGGAAATACTTTTGCCAGCGGATCCCACATAAACAGAGGAGAGCGTCCCAGTTAATCGCTCCTGTTTCTATTTTACACATTAAAATACAGTCACCTTTATTAATGAAGGTCTAGTGAGGAATGACAGGCTCTCTAATCAGAACTGATGCTGCCGTTGTTTGCATGAACTGCTGCTCCTGACGTCAGTAAATATTGGTTATCTTCCTTTATATAGATCAATAACTACTTGGAGCTGTTTCTTCAGAACAAATAAATGTAACTACTGTGAATAAAGCTTTACTGCATTTCCTCGTCTGTTAGCGATCATCAGTAGTAGTGATTCTGTGCTACGTCTGGACGTCTTCACGCTGTGTTTTTTGCTGCTGTTGTGACTGATAGTGACACGTTGAACTGTGCATAATCAACCCGCCTACCTGTGTTTTTTACAGAGTGGGGCAGTACGAAGACGGGAGAGCAGGAGGATTTAATGGTGACGGCTCTGAACTGTGTCCTCAAAGTCCCTCAGTTTATTCCTCAGGAGCAGAGGTTCGACATCCGAGTGCTGGTGCGTAAAGTTTGCATCCAGAAAATCCACATCCCTGCATCACGGTTGAATTTCTCCTGAGGTTTTCATGGCAGCCAAGTGCAGCACCGTTTCTGTTTTTAATCTAGACTGCGGTATTTCCTTGCTTTGTATTCACATTTTGTCTTGTTTTCCCTCAAACCCCTGCAGTGTCTCTCAAAAACAACTCATTTCACTCAGATTTGCTGTTGCTCCTTCAGTTTTTAGTGCCTCTTCATGCTTACACGGTTCCTCCTGAAAGTTGTGACTCTCCGATCTTTGTGAAACAACACAAACTGTCAAAAATCCACAACTAATGAGAGTTCCAACTGGACCCGGTGGAACAGCGGAGGTCGATGTGCTTTGGAAAGGCTATTATCTGGGGCTATTATAGTTTTAGAAAAAAGAGACAGACGGTGGTGTATTTATTAACTTTGCAAGTCCTACAAGAAAGCAAGTGTAGTACAGAAAATAAATCCAGCATTTCATCCGTCTGGTCGGCATCACAGCTGGCATTCTCAGTGGCTTTGGACTGTTCACAGGATTGTTTCTCAAAGAAATGAGAGCAAACGCAGAAATCTGAGTGCAGACAAACAGTTTGGTTCCCAAATAGTGACTGTTTGACCAAATCTGAGCATAAAATGAAGGATTGTTGCTCTCTGAAACACCACATTCGTCATTAAAGACAGTGTGGTAACTCCAACATTGGCAAGCTAAATAATACTAAAAACGTAATTTTCACATTTGCTATTCTTGTTTGAATTGCTCATGAACTCCTCGCTACATAAATATGGAACAAAGATCACAAGAACCAGAGATCTGTGATGGTTCTCCTCGTATTTATACTCACTAAAGTAGAAGATCAAGCTTCTATAAATTGATATCTTTGCTCGTTCTTTCACTCTTGTTTACACTCCTGCTTCTCAGCTGAATAAGTCTTTATTCTTTTTTGTGTTTTTTTACTTTATTAAGTAATCCAGGTTTGAAATTCCGTTAACTTTTTAGCTTTATTTCCATCATAGAGCTGCACTGCTTCTACTTTTTTATCAAAAACAAAATGCTTTTCATTGCTACCGTTCAACTTGACTCATACTGGCCACAGGAAATGTCTGAAATTTTCCAGGGGGCGCTATCGATGCGTCCATTTCTACGAAAACATCAATTTTTTTCTCCGATCCTGATGTGCCTGTTCGTGTACGTGTTTGAGTATTTTTAGGCCCTTCAAAACTGGGATTCAAAAGACGGGATCAAAAATAAAATTAATAATTGAAGCTGCAAGCAGCGTTGATCGGGTCCTTGCAGCTCGGCTATTCCACCAGGTGGCGCTGTGACTGAGAGTGTATTATAACAACAGTAATAAAGAGTTAAATTGTCCTTCAGATGTTGAATTAATCGCGTCTGTTTGTGTCAGGGTCTGGGTCTGCTCATCAACCTGGTGGAGTACAGCTCCAGGAACCGGTACTGTCTGATGGAGATGGAGATGGAGGAGGGCCAGGGTCCGTGCGACTCCACCGTCCTGCTGAACCCTCAGCACCAGAACATCACCAGCACCGGACCGCTCAGCGCCATCGCCGCTCTCGTACAGGTAAGCCCATCATTCAGGCTCACCTGTTGGTTGTTCAGCCCAAAAGCTGTCAGACAAACGGCCTGCAGTCCTTTGGTAAGGTTTCACCGTCCTGGTTTCACTGTTTTCTTGAATTAAGTGTTTTACTGTGTTTAACTGTAAAAGTTCACCTTTTTACTGCTTTTAAATCATTCACAAATACTGGTATTTTACAGATGTTTACGCTTATTTTAAAGAAAAGAACATTAGTATTAATGAGGAAAAACTACAGAATTTCCCAGTTTTGTTGAATTACAGACAATAATTAATAAAATCACAGAAAAAATTAGTTAATTTACGCGTTACACCCAAACAAAAACAGATCAGAACTTTAAATATTGTCTACATCAAAAATCTGTTTTGTTTTTTTTTACAAATGGTTATCCACCATTTTACTCCATTTAAATCAGGAAAAAATAAAATTATTTTACGAATAGTTGAAAAAACTGCAGAATTTCTCAGTTTTGTTAAATTAAAGATAACAATGCTGCTTGATTTTTATTTTTTTTAAACTCATTTTTTCTTTTTTGGTACTAAAATATGACAAGTGGATTAAAGTGAGTTTGATCTTTAATTGGATCAATTAAAGACAGGTCAGTGTTTGGTTCATTAATTTTTTATTAAAATACAGATAACTTGTAAAACCAAAAGAATAAAAATGTTCATTTACACGTTAACCTTAACAAACAACAAAGCAACAAAACTATGTCAAAATGTGTTTTTACAAACAGTAAATCATCGTTTTACAGTAAAACTACACAAAAACAGATTATATAATCAGCAAAATCGATTAGTTTTCGCCTTTTTTTTCTGTCTGTTATGTTGAACTTTTCCCAGCTAACGGAGGGTTGTGTTCCCAGAGAAGCAGTTCATTTTCGTCTTTAATATAAACAGCCTGAATATTGTCACTTTATTTGACAATAAAAACTAAATTTACATCTCTGACCAACCCCAGAGCTCACATATGATGCATAATTTAGTTAGTTAGGACTGCATGAGGAATATTAGCTTTATTTTACGCTCCAGAAATCCTCATTATTAAATTTCCAACCGGCCTCTTCCGCTGTGCAGCCATGCAGGGAGTTCTGCTGTTGTTCGTCTCTGGTTTTAAAGTTTCTGCTTCCTCATTTCTGTTGCTCGCAACATCAGATAAAGATTAAAATAAAAACGAGCTGCTCTTTCCTGCAGTGCTCTGGTTAATGAAGCGCAAACGGCGTCAGATTAATTCATGAAGCAGGTGCCGAACACGAAACATTCCCAGCGCTCTCTCACATTTACATTTTTGGATAAAAAATTAATCATGACATCACGATCCTCAGCGTTCCCACTTTGTCCGATCTGTTCTCCCCTTTAGCGCCGCTTGGGCTTCATTTAATCTAAATGTGATCAGATTTAGATGATCCTCTTGAACAGCGAGGCCAGAATCTGCAGAGTAACGTCAGAATTAAAGGGAAAAGCCATTCTGAGGAAGGAATAGAAGTATTCACTGAGGTGAAGTTAAAGATGGTGACAGAAGATGATGTGAACGTTCTGCTGGTGCTTCACATGAATTATTAGCAGAGCTAATCAGAAAGCCGAAACGTAGAAGTTAAATAATACGGTTGGTTGGAAACGAAAACCGAAACTTGGACTCGATATGCGTTAATTACATAATAAAAGGACATGATGGCAAGAAGCCTGTGATTTCTATCCAGTTTTATTAATAATAAAGACGAAACTGTGGAGGAGCTATAGACATAAAGATCCTTTCTTTCCTGAGATCTTTCTTTATTCTGTCACTTTTTATTGCCCACTAAGTTCCACATCTTAAAGAATTATTCCTCATTGTTTTCCAGACTCCAGCTAGCAGTTAGCCCTTCTGAGAACAGCTAATGTACTGATTTGTGGCGACGTCTGTGATTTTTAATCAGTTTTTAGAGAGCCAGAGAGACACATCTGTAAGTTAAAATGGATTTTTGAAGTAAATCTAACTTTAAAAAGTTGTTATGGGGTGGTCCTGATAGCGTTAGCTGCAAGCTAAAAGGTACAGCAAGCCTTCTAGCTATAGCATTAAAGGGGGACTTCGTGTTTTTTTCAACCTGGGGTCTGTTTCCATATGTAATTTCATACATGTGAGTGATGGAGAAATTAATTTTCAACATAGCTCCAGTATTTAGCCAGGTAGGCAGCTTAGCAGCTCAGCTAGCGAAAAGTATACCCCCCCCCCCGCGTCAAAGTCCGCCCTAACGTGCTTTTTGCCCCACACTGACCGGCTCTGATAGTCTCAATGAGTGTCCTACTACCATACTAGAGATGAGAAGTGAATGAAAACCTCCACATTACCTGGCGATCGCTCTTTGTTGTGGTCTGTATCCAAATCGTTTTGGCGTGAGCTCTCGCGCGATTTCGGAACGAGATTTGCTTTCTAGCGTCCTGAGATTAAGCAAACCTCCTAATGATAGCATTAGCTACAGGCTAACAGGTACAGCAAGCCTACTAATGATAGCATTAGCTACGGGCTAACAGGTACAGCAAACCTCGTAGTGAGGACATTAGCCACAGGCTAACAGGTGAGAACATTAGCCACAGGCTAACAGGTGAGAACATTAGCCACAGGCTAACAGGTGAGAACATTAGCCACAGGCTAACAGGTGAGAACATTAGCCACAGGCTAACAGGTGAGAACATTAGCCACAGGCTAACAGGTACAGAAAACCTCCTAATGATAGCATTAGCTGCAGGCCAAGGAGCACAGTAAACCTTGTAGCTGTAGCATTAGCCTAGCTGCAGCCACACCAGCTAATTTTCGTGGTATTTTCAGCGTGATGTGAACGTTTATTTAAGCATTATTCTCCACAAAGCAGCTCTGCTAATTTACTGGAGCTGCTACAGTTTGCTAACGAGCTCATCGGTTGGCTGTTACTAGTGGTGTGTAACCAATCAGATGGAGCTGTGGGCGGGGCATCAGAGCATAAATAGTGCGTTGAGTTTATTTTTTGTCAGTAATCGGTTAATAAACATGATAAACATGAAGAACATCGTCCTCCTCAGCTGTTCCTCCAGCGGGAGCGAGCCGCCGTCCTGGCCGAGGCGCAGACTGATGACCTCATCAAGGAGGCACCGAAGCCCGCCCTGGACCAGAGCGGCGAGTGGCAGGAGACGGGCGGCGAGATCCAGTGGGTCGCCAACGACAACGACACCGCCAAGCAGGACGACGGCAAGAAGGAGGCGGACGAGGAGGACGAGGAGCTGGACCTAAACAAAGGTACCACCACCTCCTGTCCTTTTGTTTATTGTTTACCAGAAGGTTTTAAATTTAAACTACTAATCTATGTTTGTGTGTCTCAGCTCTGCAGCACGCAGGGAAGCACATGGAGGACAGCATCGTAGCCTCCTACACAGCACTGCTGCTGGGCTGCCTCTGCCAGGGAAGCCCGGTGAGTAAAATCCAACAAGATCTGACCACCTAAGATCGCTGGGTTTGGTCTGGACCTGGTCTAAAGTGGTCCAGATGAGGGAAAAAAAAGGAGTGAAATCTCAATTTTTTACATTTCTACACATAAAATAATGGTTTTCCGTATCAAAAAGCATGTTTTTAAAGAGTTTTTAGCCTTCGTATGACAATCTGTTCCACATTTAACCCATCGAAATGTGGAGGTTTTTGATCTGGACCTGATCCAAAGTGGTCCAGATGCAAAATAAATGCACTGAAATCTCAATGTTTTTACATTCCAACACATAAAATAATGGTTTTCCAAATCAAAAACGATGTTTGAAAGGGTCTTTAGCCTACATACAACAGCGTATTCCAGGTTTGACCTGGTGTAAAGTGGCCCAGTTGCAACAAAAAGCACTAAAATCGACATATTTTTATGTTTCTACACAGAAAATGATGGTTTTCCTTGTTTTGAAGAGTTTTTAGCCTTTGTATGAAAATCTATTCAGGATTGATCTCTGGTTTTTGATCTGAAATGGTCCAGATGCAACAAAATGCACTGAAGTCTTCACATTTTTACATTTCTAGACAGAAAATATGAAGGTTTACTGCATAAAATGATTTTTTGATGATGATGTATTCCAGATCTAACCTTTCTAAGGTCACTGACTTTTGATCTTTTACAGAATTTGGCTACAAATTCTTCACTTTAGGCCATTTTATTTAAAAGACACTTAGGATAAAGTGGTTTTGATTAATTCTGAGCATTCTAAGCTTCTTTTTTGTTGTATTTCCTAACTTATCTTCATATTTCTGGCTGGTAAATGGTGTTTTTTTTGGCATTTTTTGAAGAAAATCTTGCTTTCAGAGCCACCATCGGGTTCAGAGGAAATAAGAGCAGAACTGTGTTTTTGCTTCATTATTGTCTTCATGTGAGCTTCTCTAGAGTTTGTCTTTGTTGTTTGTCTGTATTTGACTAAAACCCACTTTAAATGATCATAACTCTCCCTGTGGTGTGCCGTCAGTGTGTCTGACCTCCTCTGTGTTCCTCCTCCAGTTGAATGTGACTACTGTGAGAGAGAACCTTCCTAAAGGAGATTTCTCCATCATGACGGAAATGCTGAAAAAGTTCCTCAACTTCATGAACCTCACCGTGAGTTCCAGCTTTTTTCAGCTCTCATCTTTCCTGCTCATTTCCAAGCTGTCAAACACGTCGGGCTTTAAATGGATAATTACTGAAGGTTCTCGTTAAGTTGTCAAACCGGGCTGAGCGTTTATTTAACAGCACAAACGAATAAAGGCGACTTTAGAAAGAAATAAAATGACATAAAGGAGCCTGGGTTTCATCCAGTGTCTGAGAAATGATTAATTTACACAGAAACAGTAAATGTGGCTCAAAGTGTCAGAAATCTGTTTTTACAAGTAATCATTCAATGTTTTACTGTAAAATTACAGTTTTACTGCATTTAACCTCCTAAGACCTTTGGTTTGGTTTGTATTTTAGTTTTTTTCTACTTACTTGGGATGAGGAGTCACCAATAAACATAACTGGATAATATCTAATATCTGATTATTATGTTTATTACATTTACATCATATATATATATATATATTTTACTACATTTACATTGTTATTACTATTATTAGTAGTAGTAGTAGAGGCAGTAATATCAGCATTATTATTAGTATTAACAATATGACCTTTTGGGGGAAAAAAATCAAAAACAAAAACATGTCCACATCTGTGGATGGCAGGTCTGAAGAGGTTAAATCAACCAAACATCAACTTATTTTACAGATTTCTGCTGGTATTTGAAAGAAAAACTGTTTCTGTTAACGATGAAAAACTGCAGATTTTACTGGGGTTTTTTTTAAACTACAGAGAATAATTTATAATATAAAAATATACATTAACAAATTCACCTTAATAAATTCATTGAAAGAAAAAAAACATTCTTTTAAGGATAAATATTGGTTAAATAACATTTCTGTCACTTCATAAAAAAGTGTTAATTTCCACATGAACCCAAACAAAAACAATCAGAACATAAATAAAGTTCACACCAGAAATCTGTATTTTTATAAATCATGACTTTTACTGCATTTAAATCAACCAAAGATGCTGTTTTACATGTGGTTATTTTAAATAAAAAATATGCAAATTCATTATGAAAAACAAAAGATTTTCTCTGTTTTCTTGAATTAATATTGAATAATTTTTAAAAAATGAATTAAAGATGAAGTCATGAAGGGTGGCTGATTTTCACTGGGATTTTGGAGTGTTTCTTCAAGATAGTTTCTTTTTTTCTGGCCCCGTTGCTGCTCGATTTTTACTGTTTTGAGATGATGTTGAAATGAAAATATATGAATCTAGATGGAGCCCGAGTTTGGCAGTTAAATGAATAAAATCTAATAATTAATGATCGATCATGTTAGAGCAAAAGCTGAGATCAAAGTGAGTTAAAGGGAATTTGATGGTAAATCAAACCATGGTTGTCAGGTTTCTACTGCGTGTAACTAATGAGTGAAGCTGTACATCATTCTAAGGTGATTTATTCTTTAAAATGATTGAAAATTGAGATTATTTCTGATTTTATTTCTCTGTGTATCTGACCTCTGCAGTGTGATGTCGGCACCACAGGACACAAATCCATCTCCAAGATCATCGACTATCTGGAGCACTGCTAAGAAGACACACACACACACACACACACACACACACACACCGTCTCCTTCATCGTTGTTACCATCATCATCACCACCTCAGACGTTCGGTTCACTGGAAGCTGAACTTCACTGGAGGAGGTTAAAGTTCGGTTTCTCCGGTCGGTCCGACGTTCCTCGTGTTCCCGTTCAGCCCCAGTCAGTATTTTTGCTTTCACTTCACCTTCTAAAAAAGCTGCTCAGAACGACCAGATTGCTTTATTCCTCCTTCAAAGTTTCCCCTCTTTTCGATCGACCATAAAAGCGACAATAGAAGAGAACTGCTGACTGAAATTACGGCTCCTTTGAACACTTGGTTCCCCGCTGAGCTGCCCTCCACCTCTCAGAGGAATCGGGAGCGTTGATCTTTGCAGGAGGTCCGTTTTCAGGCGGTGCTCGTCGGTTCATAGTGGGACATTTTGGGGAACTTTTCTTTCTTTTCTGTGACTCTAAAACACGCTGACCTCTGAGGTTGTTAAAGCTGAAAGTTTTCCTCTCTGAGAATCGATCCAGCTCCACTTCAAAGCTCGGCGTCTCGGCGGGACCCGAGGCCTCCAGACCAGAACCGTCGTCCTGCAGCCGCCTTCAGTTACCGTCGAGGCCCTGAGAGGACCTCTGTTAGACTGCAGACCCTCCATCTGATGGAGAGGACCTCCGTTAGACTGCAGACCCTCCATCTGAGAGGAGAGGACCTCTGTTAGGCTGCAGACCCTCCATCTGATGGAGAGGACCTCTGTTAGACTGCAGACCCTCCATCTGAGAGGAGAGGACCTCTGTTAGACTGCAGACCCTCCATCTGATGGAGAGGACCTCCGTTAGACTGCAGACCCTCCATCTGAGAGGAGAGGAGCCTCTGTTAGACTGCAGACCCTCCATCTGAGAGGAGAGGACCTCTGTTAGGCTGCAGACCCTCCATCTGATGGAGAGGACCTCTGTTAGACTGCAGACCCTCCATCTGAGAGGAGAGGACCTCTGTTAGACTGCAGACCCTCCATCTGAGAGGAGAGGACCTCTGTTAGACTGCAGACCCTCCATCTGAGAGGAGAGGACCTCCGTTAGGCTGCAGACCCTCCATCTGATGGAGAGGACCTCTGTTAGACTGCAGACCCTCCATCTGAGAGGAGAGGACCTCCGTTAGGCTGCAGACCCTCCATCTGAGAGGAGAGGACCTCTGTTAGACTGCAGACCCTCCATCTGAGAGGAGAGGACCTCCGTTAGGCTGCAGACCCTCCATCTGAGAGGAGAGGACCTCTGTTAGGCTGCAGACCCTCCATCTGAGAGGAGAGGACCTCTGTTAGACTGCAGACCCTCCATCTGAGAGGAGAGGACCTCCGTTAGGCTGCAGACCCTCCATCTGAGAGGAGAGGACCTCCGTTAGGCTGCAGACCCTCCATCTGAGAGGAGAGGACCTCTGTTAGGCTGCAGACCCTCCATCTGAGAGGAGAGGACCTCTGTTAGGCTGCAGACCCTCCATCTGAGAGGAGAGGACCTCTGTTAGACTGCAGACCCTCCATCTGAGAGGAGAGGACCTCTGTTAGACTGCAGACCCTCCATCTGAGAGGAGAGGACCTCCGTTAGACTGCAGACCCTCCATCTGAGAGGAGAGGACCTCCGTTAGGCTGCAGACCCTCCATCTGAGAGGAGAGGACCTCCGTTAGACTGCAGACCCTCCATCTGAGAGGAGAGGACCTCCGTTAGACTGCAGACCCTCCATCTGAGAGGAGAGGACCTCCGTTAGACTGCAGACCCTCCATCTGAGAGGAGAGGACCTCCGTTAGACTGCAGACCCTCCATCTGAGAGGAGAGGACCTCTGTTAGACTGCAGACCCTCCATCTGAGAGGAGAGGACCTCTGTTAGGCTGCAGACCCTCCATCTGAGAGGAGAGGACCTCTGTTAGACTGCAGACCCTCCATCTGAGAGGAGAGGACCTCCGTTAGACTGCAGACCCTCCATCTGAGAGGAGAGGACCTCCGTTAGGCTGCAGACCCTCCATCTGATGGAGAGGACCTCTGTTAGACTGCAGACCCTCCATCTGAGAGGAGAGGACCTCCGTTAGGCTGCAGACCCTCCATCTGAGAGGAGAGGACCTCTGTTAGACTGCAGACCCTCCATCTGAGAGGAGAGGACCTCCGTTAGGCTGCAGACCCTCCATCTGAGAGGAGAGGACCTCTGTTAGGCTGCAGACCCTCCATCTGAGAGGAGAGGACCTCTGTTAGGCTGCAGACCCTCCATCTGAGAGGAGAGGACCTCTGTTAGACTGCAGACCCTCCATCTGAGAGGAGAGGACCTCTGTTAGACTGCAGACCCTCCATCTGAGAGGAGAGGACCTCCGTTAGACTGCAGACCCTCCATCTGAGAGGAGAGGACCTCCGTTAGGCTGCAGACCCTCCATCTGAGAGGAGAGGACCTCCGTTAGACTGCAGACCCTCCATCTGAGAGGAGAGGACCTCCGTTAGACTGCAGACCCTCCATCTGAGAGGAGAGGACCTCCGTTAGACTGCAGACCCTCCATCTGAGAGGAGAGGACCTCCGTTAGACTGCAGACCCTCCATCTGAGAGGAGAGGACCTCTGTTAGACTGCAGACCCTCCATCTGAGAGGAGAGGACCTCCGTTAGACTGCAGACCCTCCATCTGAGAGGAGAGGACCTCCGTTAGACTGCAGACCCTCCATCTGAGAGGAGAGGACCTCCGTTAGACTGCAGACCCTCCATCTGAGAGGAGAGGACCTCCGTTAGACTGCAGACCCTCCATCTGAGAGGAGAGGACCTCCGTTAGACTGCAGACCCTCCATCTGAGAGGAGAGGACCTCTGTTAGACTGCAGACCCTCCATCTGAGAGGAGAGGACCTCCGTTAGACTGCAGACCCTCCATCTGAGAGGAGAGGACCTCTGTTAGACTGCAGACCCTCCATCTGAGAGGAGAGGACCTCTGTTAGACTGCAGACCCTCCATCTGAGAGGAGAGGACCTCTGTTAGACTGCAGACCCTCCATCTGATGGAGAGGAGCCTCTGTTAGACTGCAGACCCTCCATCTGAGAGGAGAGGACCTCCGTTAGGCTGCAGACCCTCCATCTGAGAGGAGAGGACCTCCGTTAGACTGCAGACCCTCCATCTGAGAGGAGAGGACCTCTGTTAGGCTGCAGACCCTCCATCTGATGGAGAGGAGCCTCTGTTAGACTGCAGACCCTCCATCTGAGAGGAGAGGACCTCCGTTAGACTGCAGACCCTCCATCTGAGAGGAGAGGACCTCTGTTAGACTGCAGACCCTCCATCTGAGAGGAGAGGACCTCTGTTAGACTGCAGACCCTCCATCTGATGGAGAGGAGCCTCTGTTAGACTGCAGACCCTCCATCTGAGAGGAGAGGACCTCCGTTAGGCTGCAGACCCTCCATCTGAGAGGAGAGGACCTCCGTTAGGCTGCAGACCCTCCATCTGAGAGGAGAGGACCTCTGTTAGACTGCAGACCCTCCATCTGAGAGGAGAGGACCTCTGTTAGGCTGCAGACCCTCCATCTGAGAGGAGAGGACCTCTGTTAGACTGCAGACCCTCCATCTGAGAGGCCACACTTTGTTCTGTTTTTCACCCAGAACTTCACCCAGAAAAAACTGAGAGGAAGAAACTCCTGAGTCTTAAGAGACGGATTTTACCCTGAACTGTGCGTTTACTGGCTTGGAGGAATAAAAGTTCTAAACTCTTGATTACGTTCCAACTTTCAGCCCAAAAAACATTATTGTGGCAAAAACTAGTGAAGCAGTTTGGTGAATTTTTTTGGATTATTGTCGATTCTTCCGAGCAAAACAACAACAAATATTCCAAAAACCCGTTGGACTTCAGCCAAAATGTCAATTAATTGAAGGTGACTTCACGTTGTTGGGCTACTTTCAATGAATCAACAGCAAACGAACTGTTTTGTTCGTTAAATTTGGCATTAAAACGACTTTCATCATCTCTACAGAAGACTGAAGTTGATTTTTTTAATATTAACAGTCTATGAGCTGCAGCTAAAGGCTTTATTAAAGAATATTTGTAGTTTGATCCTCCTAAAGCTTTATAAATCCTTAAAGAATGCAGGAAATTATTTAAAAAAAACAGGTGTTTCAAAAATATTTCTGTTGAAATAATGATTTATTGTCTACTTTCAATAAATCAACAACAAACGAACCGTTTTATCCATTGAATCTGACATTAAGACGACTTCTATCGTCTCTACAGAAGACTAAAGTTAAATTAATATTAAGAGTTAATTAGCGGCAGCTAAAGGCTCTAATTAAAGGAATATTTGTAGTTTGATAATATAATATAAATCCATAAAGAAGGCAGGACATTATGAAGAAAAAAGCGTTTTGACTGAAATAAAAATGATTTATCATCTACTGTCAATGAATCAACAACAAACGAGCCGTTTTAGCTGTTAAATTCAGCATTAAAACGACTTTCATCGCCCCTACAAAAGACTAAAGTTGAATTTCTAAATGACAGAAATGATCATTTTCTTTTCTCTTGAAAAACAAAAACTGAAGTGTGAAATCCATCAGCTGCAGTTTGACTTCTGTTCTTTTAGGCACCGTTTATTAAAATTAAGAGTTTCTGAGCTCCAACTAAAGGCTTTATTAAAGAATATTTTTAGTTTGATTCTCCTAAAGCTTTATAAATCCTTAAAGAAGGAAGAAAATTAGGTTTAGAAAAGGTCATATTTGGCTAAAATAAAGGTGATTTAGTCACGTTTTTGTCAAGTTTGAGGCTAATTTCCTGCAACGTTGGAGCCTACGTTTCCCACAATGCACCTGTTTCACTGGAAAGTTTGTAGTTTATCACTCTAACTCAATGTTTTAAAACTGAAACTAGAACCAATAAAAATTAGCATTTGCAGCTCATAAAGTTGTTATAAAAGAAGTTTTCTTTAATTTGGCAAAGAAAATGTGAAAATTGTAGCTTGAACGTTGAGGAAACACCTTCGACAGATAAATCGCGTTAATGTGGCAAAAACCCCACAATATTTCAGCTGAAATAGAAGTGATTTAGTGTCACGTTTTGGAGGCTAATTTCCTGCAACAATGGAGCCTACGTTTCCCAGAATGCACCTGCTTCATGTATTTAATTGGATCGTTTGCAGTTTATCACTCAAAGTTCATATTTTAAAACTGAAACTAGAACCAATAACAGCTGGCAGCTCCAGCTCAAACTTGTTTTAAAAAGACACTTTATTTTGAAACCACCAACTTTAAAGTATTTTTGGAAACATTTTCGATTCTTCTGAGCAAAACGACGACAAATCTTCAGAGATTCCTCCATCTGGGGTTCATTTTCTTTTTTCTGAGCTCCTGGCTGACGGTTCGCCATTTGATTTTTTTTTTTTTTTTTAATTAATTTTTTTCCTCGTTTTCTTCGTCTCACAGCTCATCCTGTTTTCTGTTCCGGTCGCCGTCACACACAGTTCAACCCTCACACTCCTTTTTCTCTTTAAAAAAAAAAACAAGTTTACAAGAGCTTTATTGGCAGACGTCTGGAAGAATGAATGGAAGAGCGTTTTGTTTTTGTACATAGTTCTGTACATAGATGGATTTCCTCACGTAGGAGGAGGGTCAAGGGTCGGTTCGGGGGCCGCGGGAGGGTCGGGGTTAAATTTAAATTTAGACTGTAGACTCTACTTTTCTGGATCTGACTCTATTTTTCATTTTCTAAAGCCTTTTTCTCCCGGTCGTGTTGTTGTTTCAGACAGAGAGCTTCTTAACAAGCCAACTGCAGGAAAACTTGATCTTTGTACCAATTTGCAGACTGATGTCTTTGGTTACCTGTACATAATTTTAAAAAAATAAAAATTGCTACTTTCAGTAAACTCCTGCCCAGTCTTTCTGCTTTTTATTTTGTTTTGTGTGAAGAACAATGTGCTTTTTTTTCCCCTTTAAAGTTGAATTGAGGTTCAAGATTGTAATGTTTTTTTTTAAGATTTTTGCTATCGAGAAACGTGTAAAACAACATTTTCATGGTCATTTTGCCACTATTGTTACACTAATTTCTCTAAAATAACTCAAAACTTTTCTAAAACTACTTAGAATTTGTCAAACGTGACTGAAACCAAGAAATCTCTTCAAATAATTGAGAAAATTGTCGAAAATGGTCAAAAAATGGCTCAGATTTCTCCAAAATAATTAAAAATTTGTCTAAATGACTTAAACTTGTCAAAATGATAAAAACAAAAAACTCCAAAATACCTGAAAGAACGTCCAAAATGACTTAAACTTGTCTGAGTGGCTGAAAACTTTGTTCAATATTACTCAAAATTGTTCAAATGTGCCTAAAACCTGGAAATCTGTTTAAAATAATGAAGAAAATTGTCTAAAATGGATTCAAAGTTTATCCAAAATACGTCAAAACTTTTCTACAATGACTTAGACTTGTTCAAAATGGTTAAATTTCTCCAAAATAATTGATGATAAACATCCAAAATGACTTTAAAATGGAATTTAGGTTGAAAATGGTAGATTTTTTAAAGAGTTTGAGAATCGAGGATCATTTCACTACTTTTACACTTGGTTTAGATTTATGTTGTATTTTAGATCTCATTTGTCAAAAACGACTTAAACTCGTCTGAATGCCTTGTGAAAAGTTTGTCCAAAATTGGTCAAACGTGAGTGAAACCTCGAAATCTGTTCAAAATAATGGAGAAAATCGTCAGAAATGGCTCAAATGTCTCCAAAATAACTGAAAACTTGTCTACAATAGTTAAAATGTCTCCAAAATATTTGAAAAATTGCTCCTAAATGACTGAAAATTGGTCAAACATGACTGAAACCTCTAGATTTGTTCAGAATAATTAAGAAATTTGTCTACATGGCTTCAAAATTTGTCCAAAATAACTCAAAATGTGATCAAAATGACTTGAACTTGTCCAAAATGGTTAAAATTGCTCCAAAATAATTGAAAAAATGTTCAAAATGACTTGGAAGTTACTTCAAAGTTCAAAAAAAGTGAATACCAAACTCAGTTTTGCTCCCGCTCTATTTTTAAATACGCACACTTGTGTGCTTGTTTTATCTGTGTTTTACCATGCCCGCGACTATTGATGATTTAAAAAATGTTAGTACTTTGTAATCAATACTTAAATAAAGCACAACCAAACTCAGTTTTGCTCCCGCTCTATTTTTAAATACGCACACTTGTATGCTTGTGTGTGTGTTGTTGTTGTAAGGCCGACGTGGATTGTATATAAAACCCTCGCCATATAATCAGGTGCGCCTTATGTGTGTGTTAAATACAGTAATGGCACACATAACTGAGACTGCGCCTTTTGGTACAGTGCGCCTTTTGGTCGTGAAAATACGGTAGGTTGAAGATTGTGGATTTTTTTTTTTAAAGTTTGGGCATCGAGAACCATAAAACGATATTTTCAGGTCTTTTTGCCACTATTTTTTACTCTTAGTTTTGATTTATTTTGTCATCTAAGGCTCATTTTCAGTCACTGTGTAGTTAAATGTAGGGGAAAAAGTCCTGGTTTCCTGAAGAAAATTGTGGAAAACCCCAATCACTGAAGTGTCCTATTCAGCTTCTCAGCCCTTGTATGGGATTATAGTTCCCTGGTGGCATAGATATGTACATTTATGTGTCATCTGCATAGTTAGAATTTTAAAAAATAATTGTTTTCCAAAATCTGAATCAGTATAATCATGTAAATACTGAACAGAAGAGGCCCCAGAATGGAGCCTTGAGGAACTCCACAGGTTGTTATTGTCCTCTAGACACAAAATAGTCCCTGTCCTCAAAGTAATCAATTCAGTCACTATTTTTACACTTACTTTTGATTTATTTTGTAATTTAGGTCTCATTTGTCAACAATAACTGGAAAATATCTGAATGCCTCCTGAACAATTTGTCCAAAATGACTCAAAGTTGTTCAAACGTGACTGAAACCTGGAAATCTGTTCAAAGTAATGGAGAAAATTTGTCCAAAATTGGCTCAAATTTGTCCAAATAACTCAAAACTTGTCTAAAATGGTTAATATTTCTCCAAAATAATTGAAAAAAATGTCCAAAATTACTTTAAATTTGAAGATTGTAGATTTTTAAAGTGTTTATTCATCAAGAAAAGGATTCTGCTGTAGAAAACTGGAGAAAACACATTTTCTTGAGGTTTTCTACAATTTTTAAACAGTTGAGCTCATAAGTTTCCATCTCTGGCAGAATTCCAGTGAAATCATGAATATTCAGAGTAAATAACTTGTCTGACCTCTAACCCTGAATGATAAAAGGAGAATATTCCACAGATGTTTCCAGGATCCCAGATGTGTTAAACTCAGAGAATAAATCCAGGTTTAGACAGAAGTCATCTCAGTGTTTTTTATGAAATTATAAAATGTGCATCACAAACAGGAAATGTATTTTACAGGGGAAACGATAATTACAAATAGTGTTAAAGCAGAAAAAGTCTGATTTTAAGTCTCTGGGTGTCACTTGGTTCCGCTCGGTCTCTCCCACATCTCCTCCTCACAGCGACGCTCCGCAGACAGACCCGGACCTCCGCCGCTCCTCCCGGAGTCTGCGGGGCCCTGAGGGGGTGAGGAGGCTCCCTGACGGGGTGAGGAGGCCTCCGGGGACCGCTGGCTCCGGTTCTCCTGCAGCAGCTCGCTCAGCGTCGCGATGTAAATCTGCGCCATCTGCAGCGTCTCGGACTTGGAGAGCTTCTTGTCGCTCTCCAGGTTCGGGATGACGCTCCGGAGCCGGTCGAAGGCCACGTTCAGCCCCAGCATCCGCCTCCTCTCCCGGGCGTTGGCGGCCAGCCTCCGCCGCCTCTGAGCCCGCTCCAGAGCGCACTTGTCCGGCTGCAGGTAGTGCAGCGCGCCGCCGGCGGGGCCCAGCCGGAGCTCCACGATGGCGCACGGAGCCTCTCCGGTGCGCTCCGAGCCGCGGCTCCGCTGCAGCAGAGCCTGGATGTCGGCGTGGAGGGCCGCCGGGGCCGCGGGGCCGAGTCCTCCCTCCGGATCCACAGGGATGAACGGGAAGAGGCTTTTACGGGGAGGCATGGCTGCTCCAGAACCAGGAGGTCACCGGGAAGAAGTCTACATCTCCCCACTCTGAGGGGCATTTATGGAGGGCAGAGCCACGGGGACGCGCGCTGCGTGTCTGGGGGCGTGGAGAGGGTCGTGTGCTGCCTAATGAACAGATCTGCTGGAGGTCCATTAACTGAGTTCATCAAAAGAGGATTAGAAGCGACTCAGTGAGCTGCAGAGGAGGAGGAAGGAGGAGGAGGGGAGGACATCCAGAGGAGGAGGAGAAGTTTAGAACATCCAGAGTTTGGCCAGAGAAACCAGGATGAGGAGAAACCTACTAGAAGTTCTTCAGTCATGCAGCCTTCAGTCTGTTTCAGTGTTAAAATAAAACATTTATTCTAAAAACAGTTAAACAAAAACCAAACTTCCGTCTCCGTATTAAATCAAATTCTGCGTAAAAATCTAAAAACCTTTGCATCTGTTTGTGTTGAAGCTTAAAACTGATGTGAAAACATTAAAAGCAGCTTTTATAAAGTTCCAAGCAGTGAATTTATTTCCACTCTGAGTCGTTTCCATGGTAACGCCCCATCATTAATTGGAGAAGTGGAGCTAAATATTGACCTACACAGGCTTCTTTTTCCATTAAATTCTCCTTCAAGTACCTTTTATAGTAATAATTTAACATTAATGTTGAATTAGCTTCTTTGAAATCACAATTTATGAAAAAACTTTCTAACTTTATTTTTCCATTCATTTCTTCAATCTCTGAAGCTGCTTTATTCACTTTTAATAGTGAATTTGGAAGTTTTATCAAACTGAATAAGATAAAGATGCAATATTTTTACACTAATAACATTTAGACCACTACTTTTTTTCCAATGAAATCAGAGGAACTTTTCACACTTTTTCATGATACGGGTTCATAAAAAAGAAGGAAACACCTTAAATAAAAGTATTTTAATGTGTGGAAGTCCAACAGAACAAGAAAGAAAGATGCAAGTAAAGACTTTGTTTCTCCTTCAGCATTTATTTCTGTTTATTAGTTGTGATCCTGGCAGCTTTTGATATATTTATGTCAGGAAATAATACTTTTGGAATTCATTTCTCAAGTAAATAATAATAAATAAAATATCTAAAATGTGACATCACACTGTAAAAAAGAGATCAAGCAATATGGGAAGATAAAATATGTAAAAACAAACAAAAAAACTGTGAAAATAAGCACAGAAATCTGTAAAATAATGAATGAAACTGCATTGTTTAAAAAGTGTATTATATTTTCAGTTTTTTTATATCTTAGTCTTTTTTCTTTTATGCCATCTTACTTTTCCCTGTGATTTTTACCAGATATTGTCTGTAATTTTAAAAATGAATAAACAGGAGAACATCTGGAAGACAACAGGTTTTCATATTTCTGTTTTTCACTCCTTAATATGCATCATTTTTCTTTCAATAACAGCAAATAAATGTAAAATATTGATATTTTTCCAGGTTTAAATACAGTAAAAACACTGAACCTGTAAAATGTGTACAAATAAAGATTTTTTTTTTACCTTATTTACAACTTTTTCCCCATTATTTTGTAGTTAACATGTAAATTAATACTTTTTTAAGGGAAATACAGTGAAAAGAGTGAACCTGTTGGTCAAATGCTGTAAAAATGCAGGTTTTTGACAATAGTTACAAGTTTTTCCCCATTTTTGGATCTAACATATAGATTTTTAATATGATTTTACTGTTAATTCTGTGTATTTTAACAACACGGGGATAAAATCTGTAAAATTACATTAAATGTTTAAAAAAAAATGAGCCAAAGCATACATTTTCTTGCAGTCTTTTTTGGTTTGTGGTTGCTTTATTTTGAAGGGGGCACTTTTCCTTAAATGTATCCTTTTATCTGACTGTTTCTGTTTTTATTTCTTTCCAGTAAAGTGTCTCTGAGTGTCCAGAAAAGCGCCATACAAATAAAATGTTATTTTTATGAACTTTGACGTGTTTGTTCACTAATAATCCTGTTTTTTTTGGAGGATTTTCTGGTTCTAAATGAGTGTGTTTCCTCTACAGGTTGTGTTTTGCTGCTCAGCTCTTCTCTGCTTCTTGTTTATAAGGTTAATTAAAAGTGTTGGGGCCTCCTGAGGTGATGACTGACAGTACCTGGCAGCCTGCTATCCTCTGCTCAGCCTCTAATGGGATTTAGCAGCGTGTCCGGATCGCCGTGTGCCAGAACTCCTCTGGTCCGGGCCTTCACAAGGCCTCAGCGTGGCGCCGGCAGCATAATGGCCTCCTTATGGCCGGTGGACCCTCGCTGTCCGAGGCCCGGCTTCCATCCTTTCTCCAACAATCTGGAGCACGTGGGGAGGTTTGGCTTCGCGGCTCCGATGACAGTTGTCGGCTTCGCTTTATTAAACCCAATGAAACGGCTCGTTGGACGGATGCCGCCTCAGACGACACCGACAGGACCAGAGCTCGCTGCTTCCACTCCAAGGGTTCTGCAGAGTCTTGACAACGTTCCAGGAATCGTCCCTGAAGGTGTCGTCTCTGCAGGCGGACGTCCATCCAAAACACAGAAATTAGTCTTTACTGATATGCAGGTTGGAAGGTGTTTAGCTCCAAAAGCAACAGCTGCAGTTTTGTCTTTGTCTGGCTGCAAAAATAACTAAAACCTTGTCTGAAATTACTCAAAATGTGGCCAAGATTGATCCAAAAATCATCCAAAGTGTCCTAACCTCGTCTGAATGTCCCAAAAATGGTCCAAAATAACTGTTTGTCCAAAATGGCTCAAAATTGATCAAAAAGACTGAAACCTGGAAACTTGTAATAAATAATTGAGAAAATTGTCTAAAATGGCTTCAGAATTGGTCAAAAAAATTGACTCAAATTTCTGGAAAATTAAAAAAAAGTCCAAAATTACTTAAAATTTAGCCAAAATGTCCTGAACTCATCTGGATGCCCCTAAAATAATCCAAAATAACTCAAAATTGTCCAAAATGGCTCAAATTTTGTTAAAAATGACTGAAATCTGGAAACTTGTACATAAAATGATTGAAAAAACTGTTCAAAATGGTTAAAACTTCTCCAAAATAATTGAAGTGTCCAAAATTACTTAAACTTGTCCAAATGCCTGGTGAAAACGTGTCCAAAATAACTCAAAATTGTCCAAAATGACTCAAAATTTGTCCAAAGTGACTTAAATTTTTTGACATAATTGAAAAATTTGTCCAAAATGAATTTAAAATTAACCAAACATAACTGAAACCTGGAAATTTGTTCAAAATGATTGAGAAAATTGTCTAAATGGCTTCAAAATTGCTCAAGGAATGGCTACAATTTCTGCAAAATAATTAAAGAATTGTCCAAAATGACTGAAACTGGTCTGAACACCTGAAAAGTTTGTCCAAAACAAACAAAAAAAAATCATCAAACATGACAGAAATGTGGAAATGTGTTCAAAATGATTGAGAAGATGATCTAAAATAGATTAAAAATTGGTCAACAAATGGCTTAAGACACTCAGATGTTGCTGGTTTGGGTTTGTTGCATCCGCTGAAGCTACTTTAACACATTTACTAAGAACAAGGAGATGGTTTACCAGGAAAAGGAAAGTTTAAAGTCTTCTGTTGAGTATATTTTGGAGAAGTTTTCTCAATCCTTTAGTGCAAGTTTCCAGGTTTCAGTCATATTTGACCAATCTTGAGCCATTTTGGACAAATTCTGAGTTATTTTGGACCATTTTGGGGTCATTCAGACAAGTTTAGGACGTTTTGGACTATTTCTGAGTAATTTTGGACAATTTTCGGGCAATAGGAAAAGTTTATGTTGGGAATAACACGACACCTGACACTCTTCAACTGTAACACCGCTGCTTATTAGATCCTATCCCTGCTCGTCCTGTTTCGTCCTGTCCAGCCTTTGTTTCCCTGCACATCACTGAGGTGTAGCACTGCCCTCCCTGGCTCATAACAGGGAATTCTAATAAAGAATATCAGCTTCGCTATCAGGGAGGGCTGGTGATGGTCACACATGTACTAAATATTAAAATATTTGGCTGCAAGACTAAAACATGCATCAATATCAAAAACTGTTTAACGTCTTTTTTGTGGAGTTAAACAATGAGAATAAATGCAGACAAATTAGAGAAATAAAAGGAAAAGTTTATGTCATATTGGACATTTTTTTGATTATTCTGGAGAACTTTTTAACCATTTTGGACAAATTTAAGTCATTTTAGTCAAATTTTTAATTGTTTTTGAGAAATTTGAGCAATTTTTGGACAATTTTAACCATTTTGGCCAAATTTTAAGTAATTTTTGACAAGTTTGTAATTATTTTGAAGAAATCTGAACCAGCTTTGCAGCTAAACAAAGACAAAACTAGAGTTGTTGCTTTTGGAACAAATGAAAAATGATTTAAAGTCCTATTTAAGATGGTTCCTGACTTAGATGAATGTCAGCTTCATACCGCCTGAAGACTGATGAAGAATGATCCGACAAGGACTGACAGGAACCCCATTCTGAGTATTGAGTATTGATGCAGGTTGTACCGATATTAAATGATGTTTATCTTGTTGACACCAGCAGCTTCAATAAGAACGGTAGAATTCAACATCCTTGGAATGAAAACGAGTTGAAACAGCCAAAAAAAATCTAAATCTAAGCCACGGATTTATTGTTTCCAGCCAGTTTTGTGTCTGCAGCTGCTGTTCTCCATCAGAAATTAGCTTTTCTCTGTATTTAAATAAACCCTGCTAACCAGCCGTATGTCGGTGGTGTTGCCTCGGCGACTCGATGGTTTGATCTGCAGCCTGTGTCCGTCCATCGGCTTCAACGAGCCGTTTCATTGGGTTTAACAAGGCGAAGCGTGTTAACAAGTGAAGCCAAACCTCCTCAGTGCTGAAACCACCGATAACTAGTCTGGTTCTGTTTGATTTCCACCCAGCAGAAGACTTTAATAAACTTTCATTTTTTGGTTCTTAAGCCAGATCATTCAGCTCTGCAGAGACGTAAACCATCTGTTTGTTGTTAATAAATGGGTTAAAGTAGCTTCAGCGGATGCAACAAACCCAAACCAGAAACATCTGAGTGTCTTATATCCTGATAACCTCATTTCACTGAACCACCGGATAAATGTCTGTCCAAAACATGTCATTGGAAAAATTTGTCCAAAATGACTTCAAAATTTGTCCAAAAATGGCTCAAATTTCTCCAAAATAACTCAAATTTTGTCTAAAATGACTTAAAATGTGGCCAGAGCGTGTAAAATTTCTTTTCAAAATAATTAAAAATTGCCTAAAATGACTCAAAAATCATCCAAAATGTTGAAACATGTTTGGATGTCCCCAAAAATGGCCCAAAACAACTCATTTTGTCCAGAATGGCTCAAATTTGGTCAAACATGACTGAAACTTGGAAAGTTGTCCAAAGTAATTGAAAATTTGTCTGAAATGGCTTCAGAATTTATCAAAACATTGACTCAAATTTCTGCGAAATAGTTCAAAAATTGTCCAAAATGACTTCAACATGTCTGAATGTCCGGAAAAAAAATCATCTAAAATGTCCTAAATGTGTCTGAATGTCTCAAAAATGGTCCAAAGTAAAAGTTTGTCCAACTTGGCTCAAAATATGTCAGACATGACAGAAACATGAAAACTTGTTCAAAATGATTGAGAAATTTACCTAAACAGTTTCCAGGTTTCAGTCATTTTGATGAATTTTGAGTCATTTTATACAATTTTTCAATTCGTTTTACAACTTTAAGTCATTTTGGACAAATTTTCAGTAATTTTTCATTTGTTTTAGAGAAATTTGAACATTTTTAGACAAAAGTCTTAGTCATTTTAGACAGTTTTTAGTCAAATGTTGTCTCTCCAAGAATATTTACAAGAATAACTCCATTAAAAAAAATCTTTACAAAAGTGCCATAGCTTTCCAAAATTGTTTCAACTTTCCAACAATGTCTTCATTTACTTGAAGAAAATTCTGGAAAAACCCAATCGCTGAAGTGTTCTATGCAGCTACTGAGCCTTTATATGGGTTTATCATTCCCTACTAACATAGATATGTACATTTGTATGTTGTCAGTTATGATAAAATATTTGTTTTCCATAATCTGAGTCAATATAATCATGTAAATATTGAACAGAAAAGACCCCACAATGGAGCCTTGAGGAACTCCACGACAAAATAGTCACCATTTTTCAAGTGATCATTAGTTCAGCCACTATTTTTACACTTAATTTTGATTTATTTTGTAATGTATGGCTCGTTTTCACTCACTGATTGGTTTAATTTCAGAAAATAATCCTGGGTTCCATTCAAATATAACTCTTTAAAACGCTTACCACATGCTACAAACAAACTTCTTGTTCTATTTTTTGATAATCCACATACCACATATCTATTTCTGACTTTTATGGATGTTTATAAACCCAGCAAACTGCCCTGAATGTTAAAAAATGACACTAAATTCATCCAGTGTGTTTAAATACGCCTCCTGACAGTAAGACAGGTGTATTTTTATTGAAAACTTCGTGCTGTTGGTGGAGGTTTGGTTAATATTCTACAGGATGAAGATCAAACCGTGAAGCTTCCTGGTGTTTTCAGGATCCGACAGGTTGGACTCGAGTCTGACTGCAGAAATTTTTAATGTTTTAGTTTCAGCTTCTTGCATCATCGACTGGCGAGACGATAAAAGCATAAAACTGTTTCTTCTTCTGTCTGTCTGAGTGAAAATAATCTGCAGACTGTTGGCTTTACGACAGAAGAGTTTTAATAATCACCTCAACAAACCACAAACATTCAAAATCCAACAGTTACTCTAGTATTTTATGAAAACTGGATCCAAAAATATCTTTATTTTCCAAACTTTCCTCCTCAAACATCTTCACTTTACACAAATCTACTGAATTCCAAAAGAGCCTCTTCTTTATTAAATGTTTTTAACTGTTTATTTCCTCTTGTTTCGAGCAGAAAGTAAATTCAAACACTGAAAACATAAAGAAATAGAGGAAGTAAATGACAACAAAAAGCATTTACACTGTAAAAAATAAGCCGTAAGAAGATGGTGAATAAAAACATACGTGCAAATATTGTAAAATAACAAATTAAATTTTATTTCAATTCTATTTTTTCTGTACAACATGTAAATTTATTTTTACATGTTGGAAATTTATATTTTTTTCTTTGATTTTACCGATAAAATCTGTAATTTAGTTGAGAAAAATCTTAACCAAAAAAACATTTTTTTCAACACAGTTTTTATTTTGAATATCTTCAAATGTCTGTAAAATACCAATATTTTTTTGTGATGTTAACACAAAAATTTTTTAGTCAAACACTGTAAAATAAAAATTTAATATTTGTAAAAAAAAAATACAGACTTTTTTATTTGTTATTCAATCTATTTATTAGACAGACATCTGTAATTTACAAAAGAGAGAAAAACTGCAGTTAATTTCCATTGTTTTTCTTTCTATTCCCCAAAAATATATGTAAAATTATGCTTTTGTTTTTGCTATTTTGAATACATAAATTGATCTTTCCCCCTGTGATTTAACAAAAGACAATAGATCTGTAAAATATCTGTTAAATTTGAGCTTTTCAACCATTTTTCAGTGTTCAATCTAATATACATCATTTTTCTTTCAAAAACTCACAAATATCTAAAAAATAAATATTTTTGCTGATTTAAATATGGTTAAAAAATGTGCAATTTTACTGTCAGGTGCTATGAAAGAATAAATCACTCCATGTAATAAAGTCAAATAATTAAAATAAACACACAACAGATTGAAACTAGAACCGTCTGATTTTTGGTGAATCAGGTTGTTTTTCAGTTTTAAACTTTTATTTTTGGCATTTACACACGTGGACAAAATTGTTGGTACCCCTCAGTTAAAGAAGGAAAAACCCACAATTCTCACTGAAATCACTTGAAACTCACAAAAGTAACAATAAATAAAAATTTATTGAAAATTAAATAATCAAAAACAGCCATTACTTTTGAATTGTTGATTAACATAATTATTTAAAAAAACAAACTAATGAAACAGGCCTGGACAAAAATGATGGTACCTCTATAAAAGATTGAAAACTATTTGACCAGAGTGACATGATTAACTCAGGTGTGTCATTTAATTGACATCACAGGTGTTTCCAAACTCATAATCAGTCAGTCTGCCTATTTAAAGGGAGCCAAGTAGTCACCCTGCTGTTTGGTGAAAAGGTGTGTACCACACTGAACATGGACAACAGAAAGCGAAGGAGAGAATTGTCCCAGGACATCCGAAAAAAAATTATAGACAAACATCTTAAAGGTAAAGGCTATAAGACCATCTCTAAACAGCTTGAAGTTCCTGTGACAACAGTGGCTCATATTATTCAGAAGTTCAAGACCCACGGGACAGTAGCCAACCTCCCTGGACGTGGCCGCAAGAGGAAAATTGATGACAAATTGAAGAGACGGATCGTTGGAATTGTATCCAAAGAGCCCAGAGCAACCTCCAAAGAAATTAAAGGTGAACTCCAAGGCCAAGGTACATCAGTGTCAGATCGCACCATTCGTCGTTGTTTGAGCCAAAGTGGACTTCATGGGAGACGACCAAGGAGGACACCACTGCTGAAAAAAACTCTTAAAAAAGCCAGACTGGAATTTGCAAAAATGCATGTTGACAAGCCACAAAGCTTCTGGGAGAATGTCCTTTGGACAGATGAGACCAAACTGGAGCTTTTTGGTAAGGCACATCAACTCTATGTTCATAGACTCAAAAACCAAGCATACGAAGAAAAGAACACTGTCCCTACGGTGAAACATGGAGGAGGCTCAGTAATGTTTTGGGGCTGCTTTGCTGCATCTGGCACAGGGTGTCTTGAAAGTGTGCAAGGTACGATGAAATCTGAAGACTATCAAGGCATTCTGGAGAGAAATGTGCTGCCTAGTGTCAGAAAGCTTGGTCTCAGTCGCAGGTCATGGGTCTTCCAACAGGACAACGATCCAAAACACACAGCCAAAAACACCCAAGAATGGCTGAGAGAAAAGCGTTGGACTATTCGAAAGTGGCCTTCTATGAGCCCAGATCTGAATCACATTGAACATATGTGGAAGAAGCTGAAACATGCCATTTGGAGAAGACACCCATCAAACCTGAGACAACTGGAGCTGTTTGCTCATGAGGAGTGGGCCAAAATACCTGTTGACAGCTGCAGAACGCTCATTGACAAATACAGAAATCGTTTAATTGCAGTGATTGCCTCAAAAGGTTGTGCAACAAAATATTAAGTTATGGGTACCATCATTTTTGTCCAGCCCTATTTCATTAGTTTGTTTTTTTTAAATAATTATGTTAATCAACAATTCAAAAGTGATGGCTGATTTTGATTATTTAATTTTCAATAAATTTTTATTTATTGTTACTTTTGTGAGTTTCAAGTGATTTCAGTGAGAATTGTGGGTTTTTCCTTCTTTAACTGAGGGGTACCAACAATTTTGTCCACGTGTGTAAATCCCAAAAGGTTCCACCAGAACTCTGGCAGAGAACAGATTTCTGTTTGCCAGAGCGGTGATGAACACTGGAGAGGTGAGAACAGCAGCCTTTGTTCCCCGTACAGAAAATAAAACAATGAAAAGACGACGAGGAAACAAAAAGTTTGAGCAGAAACAATAAAAAAGAAGAAACCGAACGGATGACATCACGCAGCCGGCCAATCAGAGAGCTGGGATTCGACACGAGGAAGTGCAGGTGACGTCCGTGGAGCCTTTGATGTTGGGATTCATGAGGACACACACATTATAACACACACACACGATAACACACACACTAACACACACACAAAGCCCGGACACACTCATTTGTCTCATTTCACAGCAGCGCTTCTTCTTCTTCCTCCCTCTTTGTGTTTCACTTTCCATCAGACCTGCTGCTCCCTGCAGGACCAATTACTGGTTATTGATCAGAACAGCTGTGTGTGTGTGTGTGTCGTAGTGTGTGTGTGTGTGTGTGGTCGTGAGCGGTTAAATCAGGCGTGTTGTTCTGCTAATGAAAGCTCGTCCTCCTCCATCGACCCCTCAGGGATTCTCTGTGTGAGTTTTTGTGCGTTGGGGGTTAAAAGTGTTTTTTATTGTTGTTGTGTTTCTCTGTTGTGGCGTGAGGCGTTCATGTCCCTCCTGGACAAACAGATGTTTGTGAGAATCTGAATCACGTTAATGTATCTTTGAGACAATGAGCCGATCGTCACGCTTGTTGTTTAAATGTCCCAAAAATATGCACATTTGCCAAACTTTCTCTACAAACATCCTCGCTTTTCTCCAAATGTCCCCGTTTTCTGAATATATTCTCGCTCTCTAAAAGTGTCCTCACTTTTTTCTCAAACTGACTAAAGAAATTGCCCAAAAACATGACAAAAAAATCAAAAAATGACACCAAAAATCCCAAAATGACAAAAAACTTCCCAAAGTGATTACACATTTTTCCCAAAAATGTCTAAAACTTTGCTCAAAATGGCAAAGCTCAAAAATGACTGCAAATCTGCCCAAAATGAAATCAAATGTTTCCTAAAATTACTAAAAATAATTGGCCAGAAATGACAAAAAATTGCTTAAAATTACTAAAAAAAAATGGCCCAAAATGACTCAAAATATTTGCCAAAATTTCTATTTTTTTTTAACCAAAATGACTCAAAAATTTTCCCAAAATTTCAAAATTTTTTAAACCAAAATGACAAAAAATTTTCCCCCGAAATGACTAAAATTTTCCAGAAACGACTCAAAATTTGCAGGTGTACAATGTACAGATGGTGTGGATATACCATGAAGCCAAATGACCGCAAAATAGCTATAAAAAGATGAAAAACAAAAATAAAGAGGCACAAAACAAGCACACAAACATGCAAAACAAAAAACACAAAGAGACACACAGTGCAAAGGACTGTCCATAACATCAACATCTGGAAGCCTGAGAGAACATTATGTGGTCAAATGAGACGATGTGAACCTGATCAGGACCACCACAGTGGATCGAGTCCTGACAGTGAAGAACGGAGGTGGGATTGTGATGATATTTGGCTGCATGAGTGGAAAAGAAGGGATGACATTTATAGATGGCATTGAAAAACTTGTGAGTAAACCAGAATACTGTCTGCAACGACCATTTCTGGTCTGAAAAAGAGTTTCTACATAAGGAAAACTTCAATATCAACCAACATGTGGCCGGACTTCAAACTCCTTTGAGGTATTTTAAAGAGACAGACGGAGCAGCACCATGCCTACAACCAATAAATCTGGTGTCGTCTCTGCTGAAGATTGAGTTTACCATGAAGAGTAAAGACAAACAGATGACGTTTTGAAGGAATTAAAGGTCAGAGTTTCTAATTTTACATCAGAGGAGACACCCTACCGCTGTACCACAGTTTGTGCTGCGGTTTCCTTCCCGGCAGTCCGATCACATGTGCTGCTTGGATCAATCAAATTATTAAACAATATCTGCCTTCAGGCGAAGAAACTGCAGGGCCAGCTGGGTGTGTGTTTCCATGGCAACCCAGTCAAAAAAAGAAGAAGGCGACGGAGCTCCGGTTTGCTGGAGATCATTCAGAAGAACACGACTTCACATTCAGACAGCTGTCAGTCAGCCGCAGCTTTCTTCTGCTCAAGTTCTTTAACTCCTAGATTCTTCCTGGAGCTTGATAGACTCAACGGCTTGACCTCTGACCTTTACCTGTTCCCGTCCGACTGCCGCCGAGCCCCCATTAATCACCTGAACACGACTGTGAAGGTCTGACTGAACCTGTAGGAGGAAACAGGAGCTCATTTAAACTGGAAAACAGAAGAAAAGCAGCTGCTCTGTGGCGTTAATTGATCTAAAACTAGTTCAGCCGTCAGTCAGGCTGCATAGATTTCTCAGATACACGGTAAAAATTAAATTATATTTAAAAAGTTAGTAGAAAAAAACACGTTATAAATGGTGGAAAGCTGCAACTTTCAAAAGCTGTGAAAATTGTGAGGTAAAATGCAAATATTTGTAAAATAATTCTATATTTAGCTGATTTAAATGCAGTAATTTCATAGTCACACATTGGAAATAAAATAATTTAGTGGTTGTGCAAATTCGGTTTTTTTACAGTTTGGCCTGTTTTTTTGCATTTAAATTAATATATTTTTAAAATAGTTCACAGATAAATTCCTATTTTTTTCTGTGATTTTATAAAATATTTTCTATAATTTCATTTTTAAAAAAGGGAAAATCTGTAAAATAAAAGTTTTTTTAAAAACTTAGTGTGTATAAATTTTTTTGACATAACGAATATTTGAGGAATACTATAATTTTCTGGTTTAAATACATTAAAATTTTATAAAAAATAATAATAATGTGAAAATTCAGATTTTTGATGCAAACATTGTTTCCAGTTTGGCCTGTTTTATGTTGTTATTTTTAATTTATGAACATGTCATTTTTTGTGATTGTACAAAATATTTTCTATGATTTAACAGAATAGAGACAAACTGTAACTTGTGTCTTAGTTTAGTCGTATTTATGCATCATTTTTGGCTTTTTTGTCTCCTTTTGTCAAATTTTTTGTCTCATTTTCATGCTTTTTGTTTTCTATTTGTATTTTTGCATCTATTCTGATGATTTTTGTAACATTTTAGTTATTTTGTGTGTGAATTTAATAATCTTCATGTATTTTGTGTTTTAGTTTGGTCATATTTATGATTCATTTTTGGTCTTTTTTTGTCTCTTTTTGTAAATTTTTTGTGTCCTTGACGTACCTTTTTTGTTTCTATTTGTGATTTTGTGTTTCATTTTGGTTGTTTTTGTGTAATTTTTGTTAAATTTGTCTTATTTTGGTTGTTTTTGTTAAATGTTTGTTATATTTGTGTCCCGATTGAGTTGTTCCTGTATAACTTCAGTCATTTTGTGTCTTAGTGTGCATCCTTTTGGTCTGTTTTTCTCAATTTTACGTGTCCTTGTAATGATTTTTGTGTCATTTTGTGTCTCATTTTGACTGTTTTTGTGTCTTTATCTTTGTTAAAAGGTCGTGTATAGACACTTTCCTGACATTTAACATCTCCTCCAGTCGTCTCTGAGGCTGTGTGATAAAATGTACTTTTTCTGGTTTTAGAATTAAGATTTTAACGTTTCAGGGTGACTTCAGGAGCTTGTTCAGATTCTCAAACTCTCCAGGATCCGATGGAGGGAGCTGTGGATCTGGGGAAGAGGAAGAGGAGGAGGAGGAGGTTTAGAGGCAGAAACTTGTTGAGAGGGTTTAGAAAAGAAAAAGGAGGATCAGGACTGTAGCTGTTTGTTTTTCTAAAGCTGTAATCAGCGTCCTTCACCCTCAAACTTCAGCTTCTCATGAAATAAAACAAATCATTTAATTCAGTTTAAAGTTGACTTTATTTCAAGTGTTTTTTACTAAACTTCACCAGCAGCTCTTACATTTTGTGTCTTAGTTTGGTCATATTTGTCCATCATTTTTGGTCTTTTCTGTCTCTTTTTGTAATTTTATTGTCTTCTTTTCATGCTTTTTGTTTCTATTTGTAATTTTGCGTCTCATTTAAAAGATTTTTGTGTCATTTTAGTCATTTTCTGTCTCATTTGAATACATTTTTGTCATTTTTGTGTGATTTTAGTCATTTTATGTCTGAATTTGGTCACATTTGTGCATCATTTTTGGTCTTTTTTTGTCATTTTAAAAAAAATGTTTTTTAAATTGTCTTGTCATGTTTTGTACTTCTTTGTGTAATTTTGCATCTCTTTAAGAATTTCTGTGTCATTTTAGTCACATTGTCTCTCATTTTGGCCATTAATGTGGCATTTCATAAATTTGCATCGCATTATCTTTTTCTGTCTCATTTTCATCATTGTTGTGTCATTGTAATCATTTTAATGTCATTTCTTTTGTCATTTTTTGTCTCCTTTGTATCATTTTAGTTTAAATTTGTGTCTCCTTTTTGTGTTTGTGTGAAAACTTCAGTTGAAACGCAGACATTTAAATCTGTACGTGGTTATTAAACCGTTAGCATTAACCGTTAGCATTAACCGTTAGCGGCCTGCTTGGAGGAGAATCTGTGTTAATAATTAACGAAATGACTAAACAAACTCGGATAAAAACGTCTTTTAACATTGCGGTCGGTTCTCTGGATGCTGCGTTCAGGGTCGGACGTTTGACATCTGTTTTCATCACACATCTAATCGTCTCAACAACTTTCTCTGGGTCCAGATCCTCCTCTGTGGCTCCGGTTGCCTAGCAACAGCAGCCGGAATCAGGATGGAGTTTGTAAGACGAGTCCTGCAAAATATCAACGTTAAAATATGATAAAAAAATAAAAGGCCTCACAGCAGCAGCAGCTCAGACACAGTTTCTAAAAGAAAAATCATTCATGTTCTAATAGGACGGACGATTTAAAGGTTTCCTGGAGGTTTTTAAAGTTTCATCCAGAGTTTTTATTCATCCATGCGCAGCAAAATGAGCAGAAACACCAAAAACAGAGAAGATTTGGTCGTAAAAATAAACTGGTTTGGATTTGTTTTTCAGAATCTGATGCAAACTGATTATTGTTGATGATTTTTATTCAAAATTTTAACTTTAGATTTGGTTCAACTTCCTGATCAAACTACAAATCACACACGATTAGTTCAAAATATGAACAGTTTTTTTTCTTTTTTTTCACTTTTCGTTTCCTTTTTGTAAAATTTTCTCTCCGCTTTATCAATTTTTTGTCTTCTTTTCATATTTTTGTGTAATTTCAGTCATTTTGTGTCTTAGTTTAACGTATTTATGCATCATTTTGGTCTTTTCTGTTTCTATTTGTCAATATTCTGTCCCTTTTTTGTCTCATTTTGGTTGTTTTTGTGCAATTTTAATCATTTTATTTCAAATTTTGGTTATTTAAGTCATTTTGGGTCTTAGTTTGGTCATATTTGTGCATCTTTTTGGTATTTTTTGTCTCGTTTTGGAATTGGAATTTATGCTTTTTATTTCTATTTGCAATTTTGCATCTCATTTTAATAATTTTGGTGTATTTTTATGCCTCATTTTGGTTGTTTTTGTGTAATTTTAGTCATTTTGTGTTGAATTTAGGTTGTTTTGTGTCACTTCAGTCATTTTATGTCTTAGTTTGATCATATTTGTGCATCATTTTTGGTCTTTTTTAGCCTCGTTTTTGTCTTTTTCTCATCTCCTTTTCATGCTTTTTGTTTCTGTTTGTCATTTTAATGATTTTTGTTTAGTTTTTTTTTCTCTCATTTTGGTTATTTTTGTGTAATTTTTTGTTTTGTTTTTGTTTCTGTTTATAATTTTGCATCTCATTGTAATGAATTTTGTGTCATTTTATGTCTTATTTTAGTTGGTTTTGTGTCATTTCAGTCATTTTGTGTCTTAGGTCATATTTATACATCACTCTGATTTTTTTTGTCTCATTTTGTCAAGTTTTTGTCTCATTTTCATGCTTTTTGGTTCTATTTGTAATTTTGCATCTCATTTTAATGATTTTTGTGTCATTTTATGTCTTATTTTAGTTGGTTTTGTGTCATTTTGGTCATTTTGTGTCTCAGTTTGATCATAATTTTGTCTCCTTTTTGTGTCTTTTGCTTCTATTTGTAATTTTGCGTCTCATTTAATTAATTTTTGTGTAATTTTGGGTTGAATTTTGGTGTCATTTTGATGATTTTTACCTTTAAAACTTGCCAGAAGGTTAAAATTGAGCCTCAGTAGTGGTTTATATTTAAGATTTGGTGATTTACATTTGATCTTTATGACTCTGAGTGCTGAGAATTAGAGAATTTAGTGACTTTGTTCTTAATCTTATCCTCTCATTGTGGATTCAAACCTCAGCATGTGATCATGATGAACCAGACGGATTCTAATAAGACAAAATAAAGTTTATTTATATCTCAAAAGTGCTTTTAGAAGAAATAAAGAGTAAAAATACATAGATTTGTGATGATTAAAAACATAAAATGAAATAGTTTTCAGAGTTTCCATCAAAGCGTTTTATTTTGTTGCTTTTAGGCGATGATTAAACAGCTGCTGGCCACAGTTTGGACTTTAAAGACAAGCGATCATTCTTCTGCTGTCGTCTGAAGTCTGGCGGCTGCATTTTCTGCTGTTTGGAGCCCGTTAGAGGAAACTAAAGTAGAAATGATGGGTTCTGGACTTCTCTAGCTGCTGGCAGAGATCCTGACGAGCAACACAGATCTGATTTTAGAGGATTTTAATGATGGAGAATATAAATTCTTTGACCTCAAAACTCTTTGCAGTTTTCATCTAAACGTACAGAAATAACGTCTGTCTGCTCTAGAAGTGTCATCTGCAACCACTGAGCGACTTTAATTTACACACAAACATTTTCTTTGTTCTTAAGCCGTTTCATGAACGTTCTGCGAATATTTTTAGTTTCCTTTTAGTTCCTAGAATGTTCTTTAAGGCAGGATAAAGTTCCTTCTGAAAATCTTTTGGAATCATTTCCGAGTCCTCCAAATATCCGCTGAACGTTCCATCTTAGTGAACTTTTAACCTTCGAGGAACTTCTTTTACTTTCTTAGGTGCTCTAGAAATGTTCTAAAATCCTTCCTTTTGTAACCCAGGTAGATAACCTCAGGTTATTAATAAAGTGTTTTTAGCCAGCATTTTTGAGTTAGTCCCTTAATTTGCCTCGTCTCTCAGGAGAACAGTACCTTAAATTGGCCACAAGGTGGTAGTAGAAGGCCGCTATTGATTGAATTTGACAGGTTTGTTAAGTGCGTGAAAAAGTGCTGGGAGTCATCTTACCGAAATATACCATCTTTTCTTTCTCTTGCTGCAGACAGTCCTATGTGGATGCTAGCTGGAGGAATGACTGGATTTGGTTAGAAAGGAATGTCAGTGGGATTGATTGGAGCAGCGTTGACTGTGACTGAATAGTCCAATTCTGGAGTGGCAGTCTTTGTCGCAGTGCTTGCATGTAAAGGCACTTTTCAGTGCGGTTACAGATGCTACTCTCGCTTTTCGCCGCTCCCTTCTATCTTGCCACAGCTGATCCCTCTTTTTCTCTGCTCTTTGTACGCCAGTCTTGACAGCATGTCGCCAAATGCTGCGGTCGGCTGCTGATGTTTCCCAGAGATCTGGGTCGATCTCTGCAGTTTTCATGTCCCTTTTGCACACGTCCTTGAATCGCAGAACAGGGCGGCCGACCGGCTTTGAGCCTGTAGCAAGTTCCCCATAGAGGAGGTCCTTGGGCAAGCGTCCGTCACCCATTCGACGAACATGCCCAAGCCACCGTAGGTGCCTCTGTGATAACATCGCAAACATGCTTTGGGAGTTTGCTTTCTCGAGTACATCGACACTGGGTACTTTGTCCTGCCATGAGATGCCAAGGATGCGTCACAGGCAGCGCAGGTGAAAGCTGTTGAGGCGTAGCTCCTGTCGGACGTAGGTTGTCCAGGTCTCACTGCCATAGAGAAGGGAGCTCAACACACAAGCGTTATACACTACGATCTTGGTATTTGTGGTGAGCTTACTGTTTTCCCACACTCTCTTGGACAGTCTTGCCATGGCTGATGCTGCTCTGCCGATTCGCTTACGGATTTCTTTGTCCAGAGACAGGTTGTTGTAGATTGTTGAGCTGAGATAGGTTAATTCTGCAACTGCTTCCAGGGTGTGGTCTCCAATGGAGATGCTGGGTACTTCGCTTATATCCTGGCCCATTATGTTTGCTTTCTTAAGGCTTATGGTGAGGCCGAAATCTTTGCAGGCATGGTCCAGGCAGTTGATAAGCCTCTGGAGTCCTGCCTGTGAGGGGGAAGCCAGGGCAGCGTCATCTGCAAACAGCATCTCTCTCAGCGGTAGTCGGCGTATCTTTGCTCGCAATCGGGAGAGGTTGAAGAGTTTGCCATCTGACCGTGTGTGGAGGAACACTCCATCTTCTGATGATCGGAAGGCGTACAACAACAGCAAGGAGAAAAAGATGCCGAAAAGTGCGGGAGCAAGGACACACCCCTGTTTCACTCCACTTGTGATGGGAAAGGGGGCAGAAGATGAGCCATCAAACTGCACGGTGCCTTTTATGTCCTCATGGAAGGAGACGATAATGCTCAGCAACTTTGGTGGACACCCTCTTTTCTCCAGGAGCTTAAAGAGGCCCTTCCTGTTGACTAGATCGAAGGCCTTTGTCAAATCTACAAAGGCAATGTGTAGAGGTTGCTTCTGTTCGCGGCACTTTTCCTGCAGTTGTCTCACTGTGAAGATCATGTCGATGGTTGACCTTTCCGCTCTGAAACCACACTGCGACTCGGGGTAGACTCGCTCAGCCAGTTGTTGCAGTCTTCTTAGAGCAACCCTGGTGAACGCCTTCCCCACGGTGCTCAACAGCGATATGCCTCGGTGATTATTGCAATCGCTGCGGTCTCCCTTGTTCTTATAGAGGGTTATGATGTTTACATCACGCATGTCGTGGGGTACTGATCCTTCTTCCCAGCACTGACAGAGAAGCTCGTGGAGCTGTTGTAAGAGACTGGGCTTGGCATACTGTAACACCTCTGCTGGAATGCCGTCATTTCCTGGAGCCTTGCCTTTAGCGAGGGAGTTGATTGCCTTACTGAGCTCTTCCTCTGTTGGTAATTTATCGAGCTCCTTCATGACAGGCAGGCTGGGAATGCTGTTGATGGCCGCCTCCGTGACAGCGTTCTTGCTCAAGTAGAGGTCTTGGAAGTGCTCTGCCCATCGTTCCATCTGTTTGCTGCGGTTGATAATCATCTCACCGGTGGTGGACTTTAGGGGGGCCGTTTTTCTAGCACTAGGTCCGATTGCTTTCTTCATGCCTTCGAAGTCAGTGTGGTGTATGTGGTTACTGCTTGAGTAATTTACTGTGAAACGAAGGATCTCCACTCGGCGCTGGCTAGTTAGATGCTACATGTGTTAAAATGCTACAGTAGGTTTCATGCAGCTAGACTGTGAGTTACTGAGTCCTAGTAATGTGTTTATCTGTAAAATGTGTTGCATTATCAGCTGTAGGTTGAGGGCAGAATGTATTTAAATTCTGAAGTTTTTATTGTTCATCTATGGTTCTGGAGAAGTTGTATTGTTGTGTGTGCAGCCTGTTATGAGCCATGAAAGGACTGGCAGAACAACAGTTTTATAAAAGTAAATGTAATGGACACTTATCATGGACTGAATGAGTACTTTCCCTGCACATCTTTGTAGGCTGTTTTTTTTTTTTTTTTGAGGATTCTGTTCAGCGGGACTTCGATCTTCATCCATCTGCCACTGTGTTGATGCCCATCCACATCTCCATCACACTGGGATCAGCCATCATCTCAGACCCTCTCATCAGACATTCATTATTTATTATCTTGTTCTTGCACTTTCGTGACTTTTGCACTCCTGTTTTTTGTTTCTAAGAGCCCTGTAATGTTAAATTTCTCCTTTGTGAGATTAATAAAGTCTATCTTATCTTATCTTATCTTATGAGGGAAGGTAGGATTTTTATGAGTGCACTTGACAGTTTTTGTTTTGTTGCCCAGTGGTTTGGGTTTGATTTGCCTGGACGGCCAGTTGTAGGTGAACAAAGACATTTTAATTCTTGGAACTGTTCAGTGGTTGTTCCATCATTAATAAGCTAAACTTTATGTGTGGCTTCAATATATTTTCTTTCCTCACATTTACAATCTGTTGTCATTGTGTTGTTTTGGGGTGACTGTGTTTTTAACAAATTCCTTCCCAAATCTGAACTACACTTTAAGGTGTTAGAACCATAAGGGAAGGTTACACTTTGTTACCGTGGAACATTGTGGGAATGTTCTAGAATCATGTTCCATAACATTTCCTAATATCTCACGTTAGAGGAACAGTTTATTAAAACGCGTTCTGTCTTCTGGAACTTTGATAACATTTGGGAACATTTCTGAAAGTTCTTTTGAGAACGTTCTCCCTTTTTCTTATCATGGAATGTGGTCTGTCAACATCCTCTGAACATCCACTGATCGGTAAAACGTTCCATTCTGATCTTCTAAGGATGTTTAGAAAGTTCATCTACAAAACGTTCCCAAGAAAAAAGAATGTCGCCTTGAAGAAGAACATTCTAGAAACTGTAGAAAAACTAAAAAAAATCACTAGAACTTTGCAGAACTTTCTCAGAATGTCTTAAGAACTGAAGAATTCCACCTGGGCTGTACATGACGTTATCACAGATCATGTTGTGCAGACTCATTAGCATTTTTAGCTTCTGTGCTAATTAACTAGTGTTTTTCAGCAGCCGTCCTTCTCATTAGGCCTTCAGACGTGATCATGTGCAGCTTGAATTTTCCACTTTGAGGTTCTTCTGGTCCCTGTCAGTCTGTTCTCTCTGCAGCTACACCTCACCATTAAAAAGACATTAATTGGTGTTTTTTAGCTGCTTCACGTCTGATTCTTGCTTGGTACGTTCTGCCGGAGGTTAGTTAGACGATGGGGAGTCGAGGGCAGCAGCAATGTGAGCTACCTGCTGCCAGACTCCAGCTGAGAGCCAGATGCTGAAGAAAACCGAGATTCTGAGAGAGAAATGTAACAAACTCTCAGCAGCAGAGACATTTAGGGTGAAAACAGGAAGTCCGGTGAAGCGACTCTGAGGTAACAGGAAGTGGAGACAGATGTCAGACCGCAGGATGATATTAGACTGATTTACCCCCATTAATCCCCCAGACTTCTGCTTTCTGAACGAGAAAACAGGACTTTCCAGATGTTTCTCTCACAGCAACGTTTTCCAGACCTTCCAGTGGGATCGTGAATTGTTTCCAGGCCAGATGAGATATGTAGACCCACAAACTACAAAAAGATCCTGTAAAAACCTGGCAGTAAGGGTGCCAGAAAAATACATTCAAAAGCAGTTTAATACTTTTACAGTCAACATTTCATTTTCTTTTTTGTTCCTGTGAGATCTTTAAGTGTTCTCAGGCCAGATGAGATAATAAATCCACAATGGACACAAAAAATCAAAACACTTCTGGCAGTAAGGGCGTAGCAAATATCTGTAAAGTTTTAACAGGTAATTTTTCCACTTTAAATACATTAGAAATTGTATAATTTTATGGTTAAATATTGTAAAAGAACAAATTACCATTTATGAAAACACAGATTGTTGATGTTGACTTTATTTACAGTCTTTTTTGGCTTGTTTTATTTACTTTTAACATGTACATTTTACGAGATATTATCTGTAATCTAACAAAACGGGGAAAATCTTAAAAATAGCAGTAAGTTGTTGATGAAAAATACAATTATAAATGGTAAAAAATATATATGTATTGACAATTCAGACACCAAAATCTTCATAATTTTTTATTTGATCTATAAAACGTCAAAAAATGGCGAAAAATGGAGACAAAGAAGCAAAAATATTCCAGAAATTCAAATAGAAGAAGCTGGAATCAAAGAATTTTGAGGGTTTTTTCCCTCCATAAATGACTCCAACTGATAAATCAATGATCAGAATAGTTGGTGATTAATTAAGTAACTGAGAGCTAATTGGTTAATGGAGCTGCTCTTCACCTGATTCAGAATCTGAATCAGGCGACAAACTTCCAATAAATGAGCTGAAATTTAGCAGCTTTGATGGAGTAGAAATGTCCAACAGTGGAATAAAATGAAGGTTCAATCTCAGTAAAATGACACAAACACACCTAGAATGTGAATTCGCAGCATTTATCTGGTTAAAAGCTCATGTTTTATGCTTCAGCTGTGATTTTTTTAATCATGTGGTTTTTATAATCAACTTGAATACGTTGGACTGATTGAACAAACTCTGGAGGACTTGAAGCTTCAGGCAGGCGAGTCCAACAACACCTGATCTCCATCAATAGTGAACCTTTATATTACTGTTTGTGGCTGAATAACGAGTGAAGCTGTTAAATTTATGAACCTGTTGCTGCTTGTTGCACTGAGCCTGATGCAGAATGTATCACGGCCGGCATCGATCCACAGCTCACATATTTCAGTCGCTCAGAAAATGTTAGAGAAGTGTTGAAAGGCCTCTTGTTAACCCCAAAAAAACCTGCTGCAGAGTTTAAAAAAGCAGGTTTTCTTTCTTACAATAGACAAAATTACGCCATTTATCAGAGCAAGAAGCTGTAAGAATAGAAAGAATTTTGAAGCTTCTCAGCAACAAAAAAATATGAGAAAAAGACACAACATAATGTGACGCACGGTGGAGGCAGCATTATGATGTGAAGCACGGCGGTGGCAGCATCATGATGTGAAGCATGGTGGAGGCAGCATCATGATGTGAAGCACGGTGGTGGCAGCATCATGATATGAAGCATGGTGTGTCAGCATCATGATGTGAAGCATGGTGGTGGCAGCATCATGATGTGAAGCACGGTGGAGGCGGCATCATGATGTGAAGCACGGTGGAGGCAGCATCATGTTGTGAAGCACGGTGGAGGCGGCATCATGTTGTGAAGCACGGTGGAGGCGGCATCATGATGTGAAGCACGGTGGAGGCAGCATCATGATGTGAAGCACAGTGGAGGCGGCATCATGTTGTGAAGCACAGTGGAGGCGGCATCATGATGTGAAGCACAGTGGAGGCGGCATCATGTTGTGAAGCACGGTGGGGGCGGCATCATGATGTGAAGCACGGTGGAGGCGGCATCATGTTGTGAAGCACGGTGGGGGCGGCATCATGATGTGAAGCACGGTGGTGGAGGCATCATGTTGTGAAGCACGGTGGGGGCGGCATCATGATGTGAAGCACGGTGGTGGAGGCATCATGTTGTGAAGCACGGTGGTGGAGGCATCATGTTGTGAAGCACGGTGGTGGAGGCATCATGATGTGAAGCACGGTGGAGGCGGCATCATGTTGTGAAGCACGGTGGGGGCGGCATCATGATGTGAAGCACGGTGGTGGAGGCATCATGTTGTGAAGCACGGTGGTGGAGGCATCATGTTGTGAAGCACGGTGGTGGAGGCATCATGATGTGAAGCACGGTGGAGGCGGCATCATGTTGTGAAGCACGGTGGGGGCGGCATCATGATGTGAAGCACGGTGGTGGAGGCATCATGATGTGAAGCACAGTGGAGGCGGCATCATGTTGTGAAGCACGGTGGTGGAGGCATCATGTTGTGAAGCACGGTGGAGGCGGCATCATGATGTGAAGCATGGTGTGGCAGCATCATGATGTGAAGCACGGTGGAGGCGGCATCATGTTGTGAAGCACGGTGGAGGCGGCATCATGATGTGAAGCACGGTTACATTTTTTGTCTGTTTTTGCTCAAATTTGTATCAATTTGTCTCATTATACTCATTTTGTGTCTCATTTTGCTCTTTCTCTGTCATTTTTTGTCCTTTTTGTCTCAGTTTGTTTAATTTTTAAAATAATTTTGTGTCTGTATTTTGTTGTTTTTGTCTTATTTTGCTCATACTTTAATCAATTTTTGTAATTGAGTGTTTTTCAAAGTTTTTGTCTCATTTTGGTCAGATTTGTGTCATTTTTAAAGAATTTTTGTCTCTTTTTCATTGTTTTTATCTGGTTTTCATCACATTTGGGTCTTTTTTAAAATCATTTTTTATCTCTTTGTTATTTTTGTCTCATTTTGCTCATATTTGTGTAAATCTTTTATCAATTGGTGTCTCTTCTTTATTCTTTTTGTCTTTTGATGGTCATTTTGTGTTTGCTTTTCATAATTCTTTGTTTGTTTTTTCCTCGTTTGTTTCAATTTTTGTCATTTTTTGTCTTTTTCAAGGTTTTTGTCTCATTTCGTGTCTCGTGGTCATTTTGTGTCATTTGTAAATATCACTTTTAGTCCCTTTCTCATTGTTTCTCTCATTTTACATATTTTTTTGTCTCGTTTTGTTTCTTTTGTTGCTCATTTAAATTTTCCCATTCATTTCAACGGAGGTGTTTGTTATAATTTTTTTATGTAGTTTGTAAAAATCGTTGGACAAATCGTTACCAAAACTCACAGCCCATCATTCCTGATCGAGCTGCACGTTTAATGTGTGATTTAATGGATTTTCTCAATGCTGCAGAACAAGTTAGGCGCCAAAAATCATCTCGAGGAATAAGAAAACACAATTATGGAATCAGTTTGAGACGAACCAGCAGCAGTTCTCTGAGCAAACGTTATCCTTGAGAGAAACCCTGGTTCCTGTGTTTTGTTTTGCCGCTGTGTAGAACTCATCCCGGTGCGTTTGAGGCCTGCAGGTCATGTTCGGTTTCTGCAGCTTCGTCTTGCAGTGGTTAGAAGTCTTGAGTGGCAGCTGCTCTTCCTCGGCTGGTTTCTCATCTGTCGAGGTGGCGATGAAGGAAGCAGAGCTGCTGTTTCTTCGCCAGTCGAAGGCAGACTTTTAGCGAATTGAAAATGACATGTTTTGACATCCTGTCAAAGCATTCTCCGAGGCCTCCATTATTCATGGAGCCAAGGATTCCTGCAGCCGCTCGGCCTCCATCATTTACATCTTAGATTTAAAGATTTAATGTGTGAGGTGAGGAAACTGTCCGGGTTCAGGCCAACATGGAGCCGCTCAGTGATGAACTGCTGTCAGACTGATGAATGACAGGTGTTTGAGAGTTTACACAGTTGATCAATACAAATTAAATATAAAAGCTAAGACTCCCAATTTTCTCCATTTTCAGCTTCTCCACGCCGCATTTGTCGCATTTTACATAAATGTATTTAAGTTTTGGACAGATGAATTTCAAAACATCACATTTGGCTTCAAGAAATCAGTTTCACATGGCACGTCAAGAGGAAAAAGGAAAAAAAAATACTAAAAATGACAATGATGAGCAGATTAATCAATAAGAATTTGACCAAACTCATTGCGTAAACACAAGCTAACTTTAGCTGCCTGCAGAGAGTTGAGGTAAGAAAGTAATAGTGGTGGAAGAAATATTTAGGTCTTTACATTACTAAAAGTACCACTACAGCAAAGTAAAAATACTCCATTTCAAGTCCTGCAACATAAATCCTATTTTAGTAAAAGTACTTAGCAGGTTAGGGGCATCATGATACATGGTGGTGGCAGTATTATGACGTGAAGCATGGTGGTGGCAGCATCATGACGTGAAGCACGGTGGTGGCAGCATCATGACGTGAAGCATGGTGGTGGCAGTATTATGACGTGAAGCACGGTGGTGGCAGCATCATGATGTGAAGCACGGTGGTGGCAGCATCATGACGTGAAGCATGGTGGTGGCAGCATCATGACGTGAAGCATGGTGGTGGCAGTATTATGACGTGAAGCACGGTGGTGGCAGCATCATGATGTGAAGCATGGTGGAGGTAGCAACAAGTTGAATCATGTTAAAATGATTTACAGTGTACTTCACAGCCTATTAAAACACACCCAAAACACCTCCATGTTCTTCAGCTCATCAACCAGACAGCTCTTCCTCCTCCTCCTGTCAGATTTACATTTATTCTCTGCTGGTATCCAGTCCTCACTATTATTCTGAAGTGGAATAAATTAAATAAACCACACTGATGCAGCAGCAGACGGGCAGAAAACATAAAAGCAATTAAAATATTTCTTCTGGGGCACGATAGGGATCCTTCCTGCTTCTCATTTGTAGCTGAAGAACCGAGAAAAGTGACAGGACTCATCAGCTGTCGACAGTCCGTTTAAAGCGAGAAAGACGAAGCTCGGTTTCAGAGTGGAAGCAGCCAATTAGACAAACCAGAGCACCTTCTGCACACAGAAACAGTGTTTTAGAAGTGAGAAGATAACGGTCAGGACGACTCACCATCTGGAGGAGTGGGAGATGTTCAGACAACAAGACGATGGGAAGTTGTTTCAACTCTCAACACACTAAAATATAGATATTAAAGTATTTTCAGAGATTAGTGTGTCTAGTTGTTTTTTTATTTTAGACATCTATTAAATCATTCTGACCTGTGAAAACTGCAGTAAAGATCTCCAGTTTGGTTCTAACTATTTAAAATAACTGTGTGAGACACCACGTATCTAAAGACAAACTGAAATATAGTCATAAATAAGACCATTTTGATTAGTCAGAGTCCAAAATACCTTCAGTATAGCATTATTTTTAGCAGTTAATACCCCAGTTAGAAGAGAAGTTTATGAAAAAAGATTTGTATGGTGGTGGCAGCATCATGATGTGAAGCACGGTGGTGGCAGCATCATGATGTGAAGCACGGCGGTGGCAGCATCATGATGTGAAGCACGGCGGTGGCTGCATCATGATGTGAAGCACGGCGGTGGCAGCATCATGATGTGAAGCACGGCGGTGGCAGCATCATGATGTGAAGCACGGCGGTGGCAGCATCATGATGTGAAGCACGGTGGTGGCAGCAAGTACGACCAGTCAGAATACTAAATATTTATAATAATGGTAAATACTATATATCTGTAATGCTTATGATGGGAAAATGTTTAAACATCAAATCATTTGCTTGGAACAATGACGATGTCTCCATCCATCCATCCATTCTCTATACACCGCTTTATTCTCACTGGGGTCGCGGGGGGTGCCGGAGTCTATCCCAGCTGACTCGGGCGAAGGCAGGGGACACCCTGGACAGGTCGACGATGTCTAGATATTAATTATTAAAGCAGCTCACGATAACGGTTAAAAAGTCATTGAACAATCAGCGTTTAATAGATGAAAACTCAAGTGTTATAATGCATCATGACTTTTTTTCTGTCAGGTGTAATAGTAATAATAGTAACAATAATAAAGTTTCTTTATGTAGAATTATTCTTACCAAAGTTACAAAGTGCTTAACAGAAATAAATCTAATTAAAAAGATGAATAACATAAAAAAAATAAAAGTGAGACCATAAAAGCAGCCAGACAACAAAGATCATTCAAAACTATCAGATCATAAAACAGAAGACCAAACACAAAGGATCATAAAACACAGCCACACATCCAGCATTCAGAAAGGCCTGAGATTTGAAATAAATGTATATCTTAGGAAGATATTTAAAAGATACGTCTGATCTGAAATCATAAACTGTGACTTGGTTTGGTGGCAAAGACTCGGTTACTGTTGTCCATCCAGGCTCTCCACACACAAGAGAGGTTTCTTGTGTTAACATTTATGTTAAATTTACTGTTATAAGATCAGATAATCCTTTATTTATCACACAATGGGGAAAGCTGTTTTTTTTTCTGTTAAATATTATGATACATCACATTGTGATTGTGGACATTTTTTATTTTATTTTATTTTCTGACAAAACTGTAAATAATGAAGAATTTAGATTCTATGAATGGATGCATACCATGTTATCTCACCGTTTTTGTTGTCATTCATTTGACCACCAGTGGGTGGCACTGAAGTCGCATCTCATACATGAAATTGCATATATAGATGTTTTTTTAATAACTGTGAATGCTGTATCTTACAAATCCAAAATTATGTACCCTTATTTCTCACCTTTGACAAAGTAGAGAAAATCTGTAAAATACCAGTTATTTACCATGATTAATTCCTTAGTATACATGATTTTTCTTTCAAATACCAGCAAATATCTCTAAAATAGTGATTTGTTTTCCTGATTTAAATACAATAACTTCAGTAAAATAGTGAAATTCGGCAGTCACACTTTGTAAAGGAAGAAATTACTATTTGTATGTGGACATTATTTACAGATCTCTCCATCCATCCATTCTCTATACACCGCTTTATCCTCACTAGGGTCGTGGGGGGTGCTGGAGTCTATCCCAGCTGACTCTGGTGAAGGCAGGGGACACCCTGGACAGGTCACCAGTCTGTCACAGGGCTACATATACAGACACACAATCACACTCACATTCACACCTACGGACAATTTAGAGTCATCAATTAACCTCAGCATGTTTTTGGACTGTGGGAGGAAGCCGGAGTGCCCGGAGAAAACCCACGCATGCACAGGGAGAACATGCAAACTCCATGCAGAAAGATCCCAGGCCGGGATTTGAACCGGGGATCTTCTTGCTGCAAGATGAAAGTGCTAAACACTACTCCACTGTGCAACCCTATTTACAGTTCTATTTTATTTATTTATTTTATTTTATTGGTATATTAAATATATGAATACTTCTGTCTGTGATTTTATTACATACAATCTGTAATTTAACAAGACAAATAAACTATAAAATAAAATATGAAACAAAAGACAGCTTGAAATATTATTTAGAATGTTAAAATCCTTAATATGTACATTATTTCCATGAAATATCTGTGAAACAATTAAGCAGAATCATGGCATGAAGCATGGTGGTGGCAGCATCATGATGTGAAGCATGGTGGTGGCAGCATCATGATGTGAAGCATGGTGGTGGCGGCATCGTGGCATGAAGCATGGTGCGATGTTTTACAGCACAATTAGTGTTGATTATAGTACTGCTATTTTACAAATTTTAGGGGCCACTCAGACGTAGGTACCCTGTTATAGGAACTGTATTCTCTGCTCAAAGTGGCCCTGAATGAGGTTCTACAGGGATGGATTTGGTAGTACAAAGGTTCAGAACCACGTACAGTTCCTGCGGTGGAAACATCTTTTTGTTTTTGCTGGTAAGAGCAGAGGGGGAAGCTGAAGCAGCCTCTTGTGTGTCCGTGTTGTTTTCCCCTGTGGCAGTAAACAGTGTTAGTCAGGCAGCGACGTCTAATAACCAGCTGACAGACTGAGAGCAGCTTAAACCAGCTGCTGTTCCACTTTTAATACCCAGCAGAGAGCCGCTCTGATCTCAAACACCCGTTTTAGTTTCAGGATCGTCCTGTTGTTTACACCTCCGACACCACACACTCCATAATGAGCGACGCCACGGTTCGAAGGGGTTCAAACCAGCAGCGTCCACGTCGACAGTAAATGTTTCGGGTCGAGAAGTTCGTCCCCAAAACATCCACATGTAAGTGAGCTGCCAATTAGAGTGAAATTCTCCTGAAATCTTCTGAAACAAACAGCAGCAGTTTGTGAGTTTGGCTGAAAGAAAATCACTAAAATCCCAAACATTCGCCAGTTCAAACTTTTCAAAACTGGAAAGTTTTTAGCTTCTTATATACAATAGTACAGTAAATGTCGTTGCATTTTAGATTGCTGCTGGGACAAAATATGCAATTTCAAGATGATACCTTCTTGAAATTTCTCAAAAAAAAAACAATAGATTTATCAGATAAAAAATCAATTCAAGTTGTACCTAAACAAAACTCAAAGAAGGTTCTGCTTGGCGATGAGACTAAAAATTTAGATTTTTTGGCCACCAAACAAGACGTGATGAGGATGATACTAACACTGCTTGTCATTACAAACAGAACATCCCCACTGTAAGGCACGGTGGAGGCAGCATCATGACATAAAGCATGGGGGTGGCAGCATCATGAGGAGAAACAGGGCGGTGACAGCATCATGATTCAACTTCCTTTCCAGCAGCAGCAGATGACTATTTAAGTAAAAAAACAAAATCACCTTTGACAACCTTCTGGTGAACATCATGAAGCATTTAGCAGATAAAGACCCAGTTATGGGCTTCAGGAGCTGGTGGAGACCAAAAACGGAGCCAAAAAGATTAAAATTAATTAGTTTATTGAATCCTTAGTTTATTCTGTGTTCTCAGACTGTGTAAATAATTTATTTTTTACCATCACTTTCAATAAAGTTATATGTTCATGCTCAGTTTAGTACATGTTCCGCTGCCCCCCTGTGGCCAAACCTATTATTGCTTCTATAAACGGTCAGATTCACAACATTTCATAACTCTCCGACTGGAGTTCAAAGAAGAGACACAAACTTTTCTGAGCTTCACTAAAATATTCTGTCTAATGCAGCAAACCTCATTTTAAAAATGTGTGCATAAATATAAGAAAGCAGCTTTCTGGGAGTGGGATGATTCGATCGATGCAGCTCTCGATGCTGCGACCTTCGTCTGTTCTCAGAGAAAGTTGATAAATTCGAGCAGCGTTTCACAGCTGCTGGGTTTCTAAATGCAGCAAATTAACGAGGGAGTTTTAATACATGATTTCAGGATAAAATAACCTTTCTGTCAGATTACGGAGCTTTGTGTTAGATCGGCCTGCTTCATTCAGTTTCAGACAGCCTCCCAATGCTGCAGTAAAACATTCCGTCTTAGTTGAGTTTAACCTGTGCCGGAAGGTTAAATTTAATGATAAATATCCTTAAAATTAGATTAAAACATTTTCTTTTAACATTATTACAATTTTTAAGCAATGTTACCTACCTAATGTGGTGGAAAAATTATCTGGTAGCTCCTCCATGGAGCGTTTTATTAATTTTATTAGTCATCACAGTGAATAATTAAAAAAATAAACAGCGTACTTGACATCTTTTGGATAAATAATTCCACAAAGCCTGTAAAATTGGAGCATACAAACGCATTAATTATCCTTTATTGATAGAGAATAAACGTGTTCTGCAATTAGAAAGTAATTTGTCATTTTACTTTAACTACATACTACAGCTGCCAAACACAACACACACAAAAAACAAAAGCAGCCAAATTTGTCAAGCAGGAGCACCAAAAATATGTTACAAAATAATATTTTAAATATTTTTGAACATTACAGTATTTCACAGGGTAATATTCAAAAATATTTAAAAAAGGGTATAAAAAGGAAAATTATTTGCACAAAGTAAAGCTGTGAAATTAGTAAAACCGATTTTGGCAGCATCATGATGTGAAGCATGGTGGTGGCAGCATCATGACGTGAAGCACGGTGGTGGCAGCATCATGGCGTGAAGCATGGTGGTGGCAGCATCATGGCGTGAAGCATGGAGGTGGCAGCATCATGATGTGAAGCATGGTGGTGGCAGCATCATGGCGTGAAGCATGGTGGTGGCAGCATCATGGCGTGAAGCATGGTGGTGGCAGCATCATGGCGTGAAGCATGGAGGTGGCAGCATCATGATGTGAAGCATGGTGGTGGCAGCATCATGATGTGAAGCATGGTGGTGGCAGCATCATGATGTGAAGCATGGTGGTGGCAGCATCATGGCGTGAAGCATGGTGTTGGCAGCATCATGATGTGAAGCATGGTGGTGGTAGTATCATGATGTAAAGCATGGTGGTGGCAGCATCATGATGTGAAGCATGGTGGTGGCAGCATCATGACGTGAAGCATGGTGGTGGCAGCATCATGGCGTGAAACGTGGTGGTGGAAGCATCATGATGTGAAGCATGGTGGTGGCAGCATCATGGCGTGAAGCATGGAGGTGGCAGCATCATGGCGTGAAGCATGGTGGTGGCAGCATCATGATGTGAAGCATGGAGGTGGCAGCATCATGATGTGAAGCATGGTGGTGGCAGCATCATGATGTGAAGCATGGTGGTGGCAGCATCATGGCGTGAAACGTGGTGGTGGAAGCATCATGATGTGAAGCATGGTGGTGGCAGCATCATGATGTGAAGCATGGTGGTGGCAGCATCATGGCGTGAAGCATGGAGGTGGCAGCATCATGATGTGAAGCATGGTGGTGGCAGCATCATGATGTGAAGCATGGTGGTGGCAGCATCATGGCGTGAAGCATGGTGGTGGCAGCATCATGATGTGAAGCATGGTGGTGGTAGTATCATGATGTAAAGCATGGTGGTGGCAGCATCATGGCGTGAAGCATGGTGGTGGCAGCATCATGATGTGAAGCATGGTGGTGGCAGCATCATGATGTGAAGCATGGTGGTGGTTGTATCATGATGTAAAGCATGGTGGTGGCAGCATCATGGCGTGAAGCATGGTGGTGGCAGCATCATGACGTGAAGCATGGTGGTGGCAGCATCATGGCGTGAAGCATGGAGGTGGCAGCATCATGATGTGAAGCATGACAGATTTGTGACTCACCTGGATAAATTTTAAACCAACATGGACAACTAAAAATCTAAACGTTACGTGACCAAAAACTGTCTTAACATGAAACTGTTCAAAGAGCTGATCAGTTGAGCTTTTGTTCAGTGGAGCATCAGATCTGGAGCGTCCAGATGTGCTCTGGGGGTTGGATGTTTGTGTTCACATCTGCAGTTCGAGCTGAACTGATTCCTGTCGGATCCTTCATACGTGTCGGGTCCAGACTGAGGCGTGTTTTTAGCGTGTGCTGTCACGTCTGAGCTGCAGAGTGTTGAGATGCAGAGGGAGTCCTGGGAGATTTTGGTTTTCTCTCAGCGTCCTTCAGCACGAAGCCCTGGGGGAGAAAAGAGACGAGGCTGGGGACGCTTCATCAATAATGTAACGCGCCACGCTCAAATCTGTCCCCCCACGGAGTTTCGTGTTGGGGGAGAAAAGTAGGTTCCCGCCTGTCCACGGTTTGGAAGAGGACAGACGGATAAAAGAGATGGAGGAGGAGGAGGAGAGGAGTCAAGGGAATTCTTCAACTTTTTGCCGGGTGTTTGCAGCACTGCAGAAAGAGAAGTTTCAAAGTGTTGGAGGAGGAAAGAGGTGAAGGAAGAGACAGGAGGAGGTCCGGAAAGAAGAAAGATGAGAGACGATGACACGGACAAAAATATGTGGACGAGATTTTTAAATAACACCACGAGGAGTAACCCTCTAAAACCAACATGTCGCTTCATTTCTCTCTGCAGCATCTAATCCTGAACCTCCACGGAAACAGAACAGCCATGAAATGTTAATACTGCCATAAATCATTTCTACACATCTGAAAAAAGAATTTCTTTGACTGTTTATTCCACAGAAATGGAAGAAAATGTGATTTTTATACCAGTACAGCTGTAGAAAGATGTTTCACCATGCTGAACGTATCTCCAACAACTCCAAATGCTCTCTCCACTGTTTCTGAACCATTCTACTTTTATTTCATTCATCAAGTAACTTTGACTTTACTCTCAGGATGATTATATTTTTTTCAGGCAAATTTTTAGTAATTTTGGACAATTTTGAGCCATTTTCAACAAATTTTGGACAATTCATTTTGGACAATTCTTTCAAAAGATTCAACAAATTTAAGTCACTCTGGACAAAATTTAAGTAGGTTTGGATATGTTTTTCAGGCACTGAGGCAAATTTTAAGTAGTTTTAGACAATTTATTAGTTATTTTGGAGAATTTTGGACAAATTTTGAGGTCGGTCTAGACCATTTCATCCTGTTTCTTTAACAACTTGCTGCTCTGTTCACGGTTCCTGAGCCGTGCTGCATTTATTTATTCATCTAGTAGCTTTGATTTTCCTTCCAGGATCATTTTGGATGAGTTTTGAGTCATTTTGGACAATTTTCAGTCAGACAAGTTTAAGTCACTTTGCACACATTTTGTAGTCAGTTTAAACAATTTTCTCACTTACTTTGGGCAAGTTTCCAAGTTTGTCATCTTGACAAAGTGTTTATCATCTTGGACATTTTTCAAAATCATTTAGATGAATATTTTGGACAAATTTTGAGTCCTTTTTGAACATTTTTCAGTGATTCTGGAGAAATCCGAGCCATTTTGAACCGCTTTTAAAAACTGTTTTTCTCAGTTATTTGGGACAAGCTTACAGGTTTCAGTCATATTTTATCAATTTTGAGCCATTTTGGAAAAACTTTGAGTTATTCTGAACTGTTATTAGGCCTTCAGAGAAGTTTAGAACATTTTTGGATGATTTTTGGAGAATTTTCAGTCAATCAGAAAAGTTTAGGTCATTTTGGGGAAATTCTGAAGGCAGCCTTAACAGTTTTCTCAATTATTTTGGACAAATTTCCAGATTTCAGTAATTTTGACAAATATTTAGTTGTGTTGGACGATTTTTAAAATTATTTAGGTTGGTATTTTGGACAACTTGTGAGTTAATTTACACAATTTTTAAATTATTTTGAAGAAATTTGAGCCATTTTTGACCAATTTTGAAGCCATTTAAGACAATTTTCTCAATCATTTTGGACAAGATTCAACTACATTGGGGAAATTTGAGCCATTTTGGACAATTTTTAAAAAATTATTGGAGACATTTTAGTCATTTTCGAAGTTTCCAAATCATTTTCAATCTAAATCTTTCTACAGCTCATCATCCAGAAAGCTGTTTCTCTATGCTGAATGTGTCTCCAACAACATGCTCCTCTGTTCACTGTTTCTGAGCCATGCTACATTTATTTTACTGATCACAGAGGCTGGATTTTCTTCTCTACTGTTAGTTTTTGCTCAGTATTACAGACAGCTACCACCCGTCTGTCCATCTACCTCCTGCTGCCCTTTGGTTCCTCCTGCAGCTTCTTGAGGTTTTTTAGTCCACATGAGATGTTCAGTCTCTCCAGCATGTTCTGCCTCCAGGCTTCTAATACCATCACTGGTTTTTGTTTTGTTTGTTTGTTTCTAACCAGGAGCTGCTGCTGCTTTCAACATGAAGTCCTCCTGGATGTCTGAATCCAAACACAAACTGACCAGAGATGGACCGGTGAGTTCAGAGCTTCATCTTTACTGTGGCGGTCTGATACTATGGAGCAGAACATCTCCACTGAGGGTGCACCATCGACTGACTGTTTGTCTTCCACAACAACTCACTGTAATACATAAACATGCAGCAGCAGCTCCATCTGTACGTCTTGTATGAATGAAGGATCTCTGAGGAATCACTCTGAATAAGGATGTTTTTTTTCTGTCACACTGAGGAAGACTGACTTTTTTTCACAACTTTGCAAACAGAAAAACCAATTTTTTTAATGCTTTAGTCCATTTTAAAATGTCAGTCTTTTATATTTATTGGAAATTTTAGAACATATAATTTTTTTGAATATTTCAAATGAGAATTTGAACTGAAGTCTTTTCTTTAACTATTTCTTTGCTGATTTTCTTTCAGCTTTAGTTCGTCTTCAATGTCAAAATGTTATGTATTTATTGGACTTAAAAACTTACTACTTATAAAATACATTTAAATAGAAGAAACTGACCACCACCATGCTTCACATCATGATGCTGACTCCACCATGCTTCACATCATGATGCTGCCACCAACATGCTTAACATCATGATGCTGCCACCACCGTGCTTCACATCATGATGCTGCCACCACCGTGCTTCACATCATGATGCTGCCACCACCGTGCTTCACATCATGATGCTGCCTCCACCGTGCTTCACATCATGATGCTGCCTCCACCGTGCTTCACATCATGATGCTGCCACCACCGTGCTTCACATCATGATGCTGCCTCCACCGTGCTTCACATCATGATGCTGCCTCCACCGTGCTTCACATCATGATGCTGCCACCACCGTGCTTCACATCATGATGCTTCCACCACCGTGCTTCACATAATGATGCTGCCTCCACCGTGCTTCACATCATGATGCTTCCACCACCGTGCTTCACATCATGATGCTGACTCCACCATGCTTCACATCATGATGCTGCCACCAACATGCTTAACATCATGATGCTGCCACCACCGTGCTTCACATCATGATGCTGCCACCACCGTGCTTCACATCATGATGCTGCCACCACCGTGCTTCACATCATGATGCTGCCTCCACCGTGCTTCACATCATGATGCTGCCTCCACCGTGCTTCACATCATGATGCTGCCACCACCGTGCTTCACATCATGATGCTGCCTCCACCGTGCTTCACATCATGATGCTGCCACCACCGTGCTTCACATCATGATGCTGCCTCCACCGTGCTTCACATCATGATGCTGCCACCACCGTGCTTCACATCATGATGCTTCCACCACCGTACTTCACATCATGATGCTGCCTCCACCGTGCTTCACATCATGATGCTTCCACCACCGTGCTTCACATCATGATGCTGACTCCACCATGCTTCACATCATGATGCTGCCACCAACATGCTTAACATCATGATGCTGCCTCCAACATGCTTAACATCATGATGCTGCCACCACCGTGCTTCACATCATGATGCTGCCTCCACCGTGCTTCACATCATGATGCTGCCACCACCGTGCTTCACATCATGATGTCGCCACCACCGTGCTTCACATCATGATGCTGCCTCCACCGTGCTTCACATCATGATGCTGCCACCACCGTGCTTGACATCATGATGCTGCCACCACCGTGCTTCACATCATGATGTCGCCACCACTTTACAACAGCTCAACCTTTCGGCTTTTTTCACAGCTTTGTGTAACTTTTAGGATTTTTCGGTGTTGATTTAAAATTTATCCGGGTGAGTCATAAATCATGACTCAATGATTCACTCCTCCTAACAATATAAAATGATAAAAACCCTACTGCATTTGGATATTACTGGACTAAAGGAGCCACTGATAAGAGTCTTTGCATTGTTGGCAGTTAACAACAATAAAAATGACTAAACTCTGCGTCCTTTTTCTTTAAATTCAGATCCTCTTATGTAACTGTCTGCTTGGACCTTCAGGCACTTTGTCTCAGATCTAGGCTGCCATCGGCGCTAATGATCCTGAAGGGGAGACTCACTCCTCTGGGATTCCTGCGAATATAAATTAATCATTGAAAGCCAAACTTGCCGTGGGCCCGGCCTGCTGCCTTGAAAGGGATTCTTTAACTCTTTGTGCCTCAGTCCCTCTGTTCGGTGCTTCTGTAAATACATCTATATTTCAGCTGCTGAGGTGTTCGCAGGCTGCAGCTTCACTTCAAACCGTCCTCTCATCTGCAGAGCTTCTTTGTCGTTTGGTGTCGCTGTGATTCCGTTTGCAGGCTGCTGAACACACATCGGCGAGGGTTCTGGTAATGAAGCGGAGGAGAGCAAACAGCGGCGTGATGATGCGTTTAGTATTCCGCTTCTGTCTCCAATCGTTCTGTACTATTGATGAGGCAGCGGTGTTCTGCCCGGCCAATCAGCCGGAGACGTCTGCCGACTGTTGAGCAGCACGAGGCCTGAACTCCGGCTTCTGCAGCTTTTTCCTCTTTGTCGTGTCGGACCCAAGAAACGTGCGATGGAACCAGCAGCAGGTCCAGAACATGCATCAGTAACGACCTGCTCAGCAACAGATAGCAGCTCTGAAACCTCATGTGTTCCTCAGGAGCTGGAATCGACTGAAAACAAGGCTAATGCCACGTCCACACTGAGGCTTTTTTAATTTACAATGTGTTGTAGGACCCTAAAACTGAGACTTTTGTAAAATGCTGCTACATTTGCATCATTTTAATTTTTTTAATCAGTTATATCTAATTTTTCAGTTGTAATATTTAATTAGTGTCTGTGATGTTACTAATTTCCTCAGTATGTTTTCAGAATTAGACTCTGTTTATTTTTTTAGTCAGTATTTCAGTGTATCATACTTACTTTTTATTGGTTTTTTACTTTTAACTTGGGTCATATATGTCACCATGTAACACCACCGTGCTTCAAATCATAATGCTTCACTACCATGTTGTTATTATGGAGCTAAAAGGCTGTTTATCTTGGACTAGTAAAGACGTAGCACAAAAAATATGTTAAAAAATGACTTAAAAAATGCTAACAAATGCTAAAGTCTTTGCTGGAAGACGATGACAAGTTTAACATATCAGCTGTAAGAGGTATGTTGGTTTAATATTTGCTTTTTACTGATATATTTACTACTTCTATCTACATTTACAGACTTTTTCCCAATTCTGGTGATCATCTCACCATTTGTTTTGCTTCACATTCAGGTCAAAAATTTGATTTGTGCACCAAAAGTTATAAAATCTCACAGTTAAATTGTTATGAAAGTTACCACAGTGCTGCCTCTCTGAGGCCTCTCAGACCAAATTTTACATTTTTGCTGTAGTTCTGCTGCTCAGTGATCAATATCTTGATCGCTCTGTTGAAGATCCTTCATACTGTGTGATGCTGTGATCTTTCTAGACCTTGGCGGCTGCTAGCAGAGCTTTTTATTCAGCTCCTCTAATTCAACCAACCATAGCTGATAAAAGAATAATTTTCCCATTTATGTACATCTAAATGTGTTCCTTTGTGTGCACTCGCCTTTTCTTTTCCCACGTGTACACACTTCGCTCACACAGCTGGAGTCCTGCTTGAATAGACTTAATTGTGGTAACTGAAGTAGTCAAAACAAATGACTTGCCTGCGTCGTCTCATCGGGAACAATGACTGTCAGAGGACGTGATTTTTGACAAACGCTGATGTGACTCACACAGCGCTGCTCAGACCACCAGCTTATTATCATCTGTTTCCATCATTCAGCCACAGCATTAAAACCACCGACAGGAGAAAGGAATCATCAGCCTGAACATCTGCAGTTTTACCTCATTCTTCTTTAAAAACTCATCAAACTCTGTCAACCCCAGACACTAATACTCAGTTGGACTAAAGTCTCGACTCTGACTCGGCCTCCAGAACTTCCTCCTTGTTGTCTTTAAACCATTTCTGAGGATCTTTGTCTGTTGGCTTCGACTCATCGTCTGGATGGAAAATCTTCTCCAAGTCTCAGTTCTCTTCAGACTATATCAGGTTGCCCTCCAGGATTTCATTTACCCTCTACCTTGACAAGACCTGCTGCTGAGAAACACCATGATGCTGCCACCACCATGCTTCACATCATGATGCTGCCACCACCGTGCTTCACATCATGATGCTGCCACCACCGTGCTTCACATCATGATGCTGCCACCACCATGCTTCACATCATGATGCTGACACCACCATGCTTCACATCATGATGCTGCCACCACCGTGCTTCACATCATGATGCTGCCACCACCATGCTTCACATCATGATGCTGCCACCACCATGCTTCACATCATGATGCTGACACCACCGTGCTTCACATCATGATGCTGCCACCACCGTGCTTCACATCATGATGCTGCCACCACCGTGCTTCACACCATGATGCTGCCTCCACCGTGCTTCACATCATGATGCTGCCACCACCGTGCTTCACATCATGATGCTGCCACCACCGTGCTTCACACCATGATGCTGACACCACCATGCTTCACATCATGATGCTGCCACCACCGTGCTTCACACCATGATGCTGCCACCACCGTGCTTCACATCATGATGCTGCCACCACCGTGCTTCACACCATGATGCTGACACCACCGTGCTTCACATCATGATGCTGCCACCACCGTGCTTCACACCATGATGCTGACACCACCGTGCTTCACATCATGATGCTGCCACCACCATGCTTCACATCATGATGCTGCCACCACCGTGCTTCACATCATGATGCTGCCACCACCATGCTTCACATCATGATGCTGCCACCACCGTGCTTTAACTCATGATGCTGCCACCACCGTGCTTCACATCATGATGCTCCCTCCACCGTGCTGCACATCATGATGCTGCCACCACCGTGCTTCATATCATGATGCTGCCACCACCGTGCTTCACATCCAGCCCGATCTCACGAGGATTCGTGAAACTGTCACGTAAGTTTTTGTTTCGGTTTCGTGCGCACCAACACGATTTCGTCATGTTTTTCGTGCCGCTCACCACGAAATGCGCACCAATGTATTTTAAACGGCGGACTTTTCGTGCCACCCAGAACGTATTTCAAACGAATGTGTGTATTATATTTTTAATGTAAAACCATGGCGAATCCAACGCTATATTTTGCATGACATCGTCCCTAACCATAACCCTAACCATAACCATAACCCGGTGGTACACTTACCTTTTTTTTTTTTTTTTTTTTTTTTTTTTTTTTTTTCCCAATTTGCATAGGAATTTCAAGAATGTCCGGCGGCCGGCGGCCGCAAACGCGATCACACAAGCAGTATACGCCGATGGACAGCTTAGATCGTCATGAATCCGCCGGTATAAACCACTTTCAGCTGTGATTACCACAGCGGGTTTCGTTGTGAGCAACACGAAAAACATGTCGTGGTGAGCGGCACGAAAAACATGACGAAATCGTGTTGGTGCGCACGAAAAAGAAACAAAAAATTTACGTAACAGTTTCACGAATCCCCGTGAGACCGTGTTGTCACATCATGATGCTGCCACCTCCATGCAATCACTTATTTTACGTTTCATATTTTTGATTAATTGGCATTACTTTCTGGCAATTTACTTCAAATTTGACATGAAAGAGTGTTTTTGTTGACCATGATTCAACGCTGAAGAGCAATAAAAGAGGAAAATTTCCAAGGTTGGTGAACACAATATTTTTGAGTGCAGTTTACTTGATTAGTCTGAACTACATATTGCTCCATATATCTAAACCATATACTTGTCTTGCATGTTCAAAAGGCTGACAAGTTATTTTTTAAGAGATGTTGGAGGACAAACTTGTTTTTAGTGGATTCACTAAAACAAGCTTGTCCTCCAACATCTCTTAAAAAATAATTTCAGCCTTTTGCACTCACAGTTATCCGAGCTCATTGTGAGATTTTCGAAGTGAATTATGAATCCCTCAGAGGTCAGGCTGGATGGACGGGTCGACAAAGCTCCACAGGAGATGGTTTTTCTGTTGTTTTGAAATGTTTTAGTTGATAATTTGCCGTCTGAGTGCAGCAGCGACAGTTCGAGGTTGATGTTACCGTAGCATCGTGATGCCGTTGGTGTTTGTGTGGATGTTTTCTTGTGTAATTCAGCTGGAGTTGTGTGTGTCGGTGTGTGTTTTGGCCCTACAGCTGTATTCACCTGTCAGACTGTGACAGCTCAGCTCCTGTTAGCTCCTCGCTGCTGCTCTGATCCTCACAACTCACCGTCCACTCACATCTAGTCAGGGATTTTTTTTGTTTTCAACCTGCAGCTTCCTCGGCAGCTACTTTTACACAACTCACATCGTGCACATTTTGTTCATGAGCGCTCGGTGTTATGAGTTCATTTGGAGATCGTTGTTGCCCTGAATTCCACTCAGAAGAAGACAGTAGGTCAAGTTAAAGCTGCACTAAACTCTCCCTGAGTTCCCAGTCGCAGGGTTTTTTCTTCTTGCTTTCAATACGTGCTGCAGCTGCTGAAAGGCGATAAGTTCTTCATCAATAGCAATAATAACATTAACTAAATGTTTTACAAATTATCATAGATTCAACTAAATGCAAACTGACATGAAAACACAAAGCTGAAAGTTTGCTTTGTTTTCATGTAAAGGTCCTGTTTTGAGACCCTTTTTCTGCAAATTAAAATCGCCTTTCTTAACAGTTCAAAAATATTACAAAGATGGCTGATATCTCCACACATCATGCTTCACGTCATGATGCTGCCTCCACCATGCTTCACATCATGATGCTGCCTCCACCGTGCTTCACATCATGATGCTGCCACCACCATGCTTCACGTCATGATGCTGCCACCACCGTGCTTCACATCATGATGCTACCACCACCATGCTTCACGTCATGATGCTGCCACCACCGTGCTTCACATCATGATGCTACCACCACCATGCTTCACGTCATGATGCTGCCTCCACCGTGCTTCACATCATGATGCTACCACCACCATGCTTCACGTCATGATGCTGCCTCCACCGTGCTTCACGTCATGATGCTGCCTCCACCGTGCTTCACATCATGATGCTACCACCACCATGCTTCACATCATGATGCTGCCTCCACCGTGCTTCACATCATGATGCTGCCACCACCATGCTTCACGTCATGATGCTGCCACCACCGTGCTTCACATCATGATGCTACCACCACCATGCTTCACGTCATGATGCTGCCTCCACCGTGCTTCACATCATGATGCTACCACCACCGTGCTTCACGTCATGATGCTGCCTCCACCGTGCTTCACGTCATGATGCTGCCTCCACCGTGCTTCACATCATGATGCTGCCTCCACCGTGCTTCACATCATGATGCTACCACCACCATGCTTCACATCATGATGCTGCCTCCACCATGCTTCACATCATGATGCTGCCTCCACCATGCTTCATGTCATGATGCTGCCTCCACCATGCTTCACATCATGATGTTGCCACCACAGTATTGGGACATTATTTTTTCTGGCATATCTCTTGGTTTTGGTATCAAAGTGCTAATTATTTATTTTAAAAATGGTTCACATGTGAAGAGTGTCATTTGTTGTGATGAATCCACAAAATGACACTAGTCTGCAGCTTCCTGCAGCTGAATTTACCATTTTAGCTTCCTTGTAATTGAGTTTAGTTTCCTGGACTTGTTGTGTCTCCTCGCTGTCACCAACGATGTTTGCAGCAGATGTTTTCAGCTAAAACTCTCAGATGAACCAGATGTACACCGACTGTAAACAGCAGATAAATTTAGCAACACGCCGGTGAGTGTGGCGGAGCGTTTGTCATCTGAAGAGGGATGGATTGTGCTCTGGAGTTGGTGGAAACAACAATGCAGCTAAAATAATATTTAAGACGATTCTAAACAGACAAATATTTGCTAATACTTTCTGTAAATGATTCCAGCTTGTTTTGCTGCCAACAAATGGCTGAAAAAGTGTGTTTATGCAGGTTAAAGTAATAAGAATCAATAATTTAGGCGAAGGGCTCATCAAATCGTTTTCCTCCTGACACTTAGTTGTGCTGGAGAAAAGTTTAGAAAGATTCTGATTCATCCTTTGACAGCATTAACTTCTGAGTTTGTGTATCTAGTAGTTTTTATTTGTCTGTCTGTCTGCAGGGAAACATGTTTATTATTAACGTGAGGATATTTGTCAGTGAAGCTAAGACCTTGAAATGTAGGAAGACACAAAACATCATGTTTGTCAGAGGATTGTTGAACTGCAGCCGAAGTAAACACACAGAGAGAAGCGAGGCTACAGGACTGTAATAATCAATAATTCATTTTCAGGATTTGTTCTGCTCAGCGAAACCGCCTGCATCCAGTTTGGCTGCTGCAAAACCTCAGTTTAATCTGATGACATTTCTACAGCGGCCGAGACGACGCTTTAACACAGAAATAATAAAGCAGAAATGTTAATTAAAGGGAAATAAAAGCTTTCAGAGGTTTAACTGGGATTCTTTTTTGCTAAAGTCTGAGCTGATGAAGAAAACAAAAGCACAACTCCAAGAGGAATATTGATCGAATCAGCAATTATGCAAACTAACAATCCTCCAACACGAGTTCGAAACCTGAACTCTTAATTTACACTTCAGTAGCTTGTAGTTTTTTTCTCCACTGTGCCCCCTAGAGGCGGTGGTAGTTATAACATAGTGAGGAGGTCGGGGTGGATGGATGGGTCATCGAGAACCTTTAATTAAACCTAAATAAACTAAACATAAACCGCAGCTTCTGTGGATTTGCTAATTGCCTTTCAAGTTGCGATATGAAATTGTTCTTTAAAGACGTCCATGTTGTTGGAATTGTTGGACGAAAGAAAAACAAACAGGAAATTCTCCAATTTGTATGACCATACACATTTGTTTTGTCTTTACCTTCTGACAATTTGACACCGTTAACTTCTAGTCTTTAAAAAAAGTCTTAAAGAAATTGGGTTCTCTGGGCGTTTTACAGCAAAAATGTTGAAACTGGAGCTCCTCAGCTTGAGGACAGTAAATTTCCCAGAAATGCGTGGCATTTTATTGAATATTTCAGCTGCATTTTGGGGGAAGAAGGTAGAAGGTAATGGCACTAATTCATGGGACACTCAAATGATGATGCTGCCACCACCATGCTTCAGTAGAGCCATCAAATCATACATTTATTAATAATAAAGTGTTCTTAACTTCGGTTCCTAAATCCTCTTCTGTGTTTAACTTGTATCACCTGAACTTTTCTGGTCTCGCTTCGCTCCAGTGTTTGCGTTTCCTGGATGTCGTTTCGGTTCCACCTTTGCCCGAGGCTCGTCGTCCAGGTTCTCCCCCGACTCTGCTGATGAAAAGTGAAAACCGTTGTCAGACCCGATCAGAAGGAGCAGCAGGAAAACCGGTGAACCGGTGAGCAGCAGAGAGATTCAGGACGAGGAGAAAGTAGTTCAGAGTGTCAACGGGAAGTACGAACACACACTGACACGACCAGGTAAACTCTCAGAGCACACTGTAAAAAATAAATAGAAATAAATCAGGTTTTCAAGTGTAATCATGAGAACAACTGGGATAGATGTCAGGTTTAAAATTTTCAGTAAAAATACCGTAAGTTATTAGTAAAATAATCTACAATATCAGTAAAATAATGTAATTTATCAATAAAAAAACGTAAAGTAAGTTATCAGTAAAATGAAGTAAATGATCAGTAAAATAATGCAAATTATCATTAGAATAACATAAAATATCAGTAAAATACATAAAATATCAGTTAAATACATAAAATATCACTCAAAACTAGGGCTGTCCCGAATAGTGGTTTCTGGCCTCCGAGTATTCGGGCCCTGTTAAAGACGAATATCTGGATATTCGTTCCACCCCGTAACGTCCGACCGGGGGGTGGGGGGTGGTGGGTGGTGGGGTTGGGGGTAAATAGACAAAAATAAATAAAATAACATAAAATATCAGTGAAATAACGTAAAATATCAGTAATAATACATAAAATATCAGCAAAGTACATAAAATATCAGTAAAAACAGGTAAAATATCAGTAAAATAACGTAAAATACCAGTAAAAAATACGTCAATTATCAGTAAAATAAGTTTTCACATTTTTTGAACTTACAGCATTTAACCTTTTCTCATTCTATTCGTATCAGTGGATCAATGATGCCTGTGTGTTTTATTTTATTTTATTTATTTGGATTAATTTGTGTGTGTTTCTGTTGATGCTCCATCAGCTGACTGAGAGTCCTCTGACTGTTGCTAGGCAACGCCTGCTTTGTTGTCTTATTTATATACTTGTGAGCCCCTCCATCGACAGCATCAGAATCACGTTATAGAAACCCTCATATTTCTGCTTAGATGTGTGAAATCAGCGTTTAGAAGCAGCGTCACGACCTCCTAGCCAAACAGCAGACAGACATGTGAGGCGATGCGCCGAGTTTTTCTGCTGCGATCGATGCGTCTGATTATTTCACCTCACTGGGTTTTTGCTGCTGTTATCAGTGCATTAAGCTCTGACACCAGTTTAAAAGATCCTTCTTCACCTTTCTCCAGTTTGACGCTGAAAAATAAATGTCAAAGCACTAAAATAAATGAATAAATCCAACACAAAGTTACATGTGTAGCCCTGAATGTCTTGAATATTCGATTTTCATTGAGTTTAAATGTCAAAACGACAAAAGAAAACACCACTAATGGCTTTAAAAGAAAAATATTCAAACTGTTTATTGGAGAAATAAAGCCAGTCTGGGGTTATATTAACAGCGAATGTGTTACCGACGCTGTAAAAAATCTTTTAAATGAAATATTTTGAACAAATGATGTGTACTTTTGTAATCAAATTGAGTAAAATTACAAGAAAAAGGTTTATTTACATGTTACTCCTAAAAAATTATTTAAAAAAAAACAGATCAAAGAGTTAAAAAATGTACATATATTTTTATTTTTATTTTTTTTTATTTTTTTTTTTACAGTTTTGGCCTGTTTAGTTTGTTGGTTTTGAGAGTCAATGTATAAATTAACATTTTTTTCTTTAATTTTATGAGATATTATCTGTAGTTTAGCAAAATAAAAAAATTATGTCAAATAAAAGCTCCAAAACTTTCCTACTATTTCAGAATTCATAGTTTTTCTTTCAGATAACTTCTGTAACATATTTTTTAAATTAAATAAAGCAAAACTATATTTTTTTTACAACAATTAACTATGAAATTAGTGTTTCTCTGAACGTAAACCAGCAAAATAAAACCAAACACACAATAAAAACAGCATTATTTTTCAGATATAAATATGTTTATTCAAATGTTTTTAATTTTTTTAGTTATATAAAAGATAATAACCTGTAAAATCACAGAAAAAACATTAGCTTACATGATTTGAGATTGGAAATGATTTTTTTACATTAAAAAATCTGTTCACAAAATCTGTTCAAAAATAAAGTTTAATAATAAAATTAATGTGTTTCACTTTATTAAAATAACTTAAATATTATTTTTTTATACATATTTGCCATTGTTAGTGAGTTTCTCATTTAACATCATTGCTTTTTATTATTATTCATGTATTCCTCTTTGGCACACTTGCTACCAGATTTTTACTAAAACTAAATATATATATTTAAATCTGGGAGCAAATGTGCAAGAGACAAATAGATACAAATACACAAAAATGAATTAAAAAATAAAGACATAAATTTACAGTACTAGAGTAAATTATATTTATATATATATATATATATATATCAAAAATTATATTTAATTACATATATATGTGTGTTCATTTATTTACTTACATCTAAATGTATAATTTATTATATTATTTTTACTTAAGTTTTATTTATTTTTATTAAATCTAGCAAGTGTTTGCCAGAGAAAAATATGCAACAAAAAATGTATAAAATGTAATGTCAAAAACTGTAAAGAATAAATAAAATAAAAAATAAAAAACTGAATAGTAATCGGGCTGCACAGCGGCGCAGTGGTTAGCACTTTCGCCTTGCAGCAAGAAGATCCCCGGTTCGAATCCCGGCCTGGGTCTGGGATCTTTCTGCATGGAGTTTGCATGTTCTCCCTGTGCATGTGTGGGTTTTCTCCGGGCACTCCGGCTTCCTCCCACAGTCCAAAAATATGCTGAGGTTAACTGGTTTCTCTAAATTGCCCGTAGGTGTGATTGTGTGTCTGTATATGTAGCCCTGTGACAGACTGGTGACCTGTCCAGGGTGTCCCCTGCCTTCACCCGAGTCAGCTGGGATAGACTCCAGCACCCCCCGCGGCCCTAATGAGGATAAAGCGGTGTATAGAGGATGGATGGATGAATAGTAATCGAAAATATATGTGAAATCATATTTTCAGCATTTTCATGAAAAGCTGATTTTTTTCGGACTGTTTTATTAACTAATTAAGTGTGATTGAGTTATTTGACCAGTGAAGCAGCTTCAGCGTCGTTTCCAAACCGTCACCTCCTCCTTAGCTCCTCTTCACAGTGACTTAATGGAGCCGGTTGTGATAAAAATGTGACGTTCAGGATTAAAGCGGTGTCCGAGGTCTAGATTCAGGATAACGAAGGGCTCAGTTTGACTGTTTGACTGCAAACGGAGGAAGAAATAAACTGCCTCTGCTTCGTCTTTCATCCTCTAAAAGTGAAAGAAATCAACACCTTCTGAACCCAGCTTCATCCACATAAACACACTCTAATCCGTCGTCACCACGGCGACCAGACAGCATAAAGCCAAGACACCAGCCAGGCTCACAAACAAACCCGACCAATAGGAGGCGGCCTGGAAGCGAGCAGGGACTCGTCTTCCTCGCCTTCATCTCTCTGCTCGTGTTTTGTTGCTGCCGTCCGCCGAGGCCTCGGCTGCTTTACACGAGCTTAAAAGACTCACAGCCGATGGGAGTTCAGCAGCGTCTTCTTCAGTGTTTTCCTTCCAGAGACAAAGGAAGAGGGAGCAAACAGGAATATTCTGATATAAGGGTCCCGGTGGGGAATTCTGATTATTTCTTCACTCTTTCAAAGGAAGTGAGACGTCTCTTGGTTCGAGGAGAGCAAAATGTTTTAAATCCAGGCGGACGGAGAGTAAACAAATGTCAGAGCAGCAGAGGGATGAGCCTTTTTAATGCAGAGCTCACTTTGTTCTGGCTTTATTTCCAGCGGAGTGAGAGTCGGGTCGGGGTTTCGCTGTCCTCGGTCACGACTCCATGTTGGGATGTAGTTTTAGCAGCAAGTACACTGTAAAAAAACTGTGAATCTGTTCAAATCAAACACTCCTCTTCCTGTCACACAACTGTAATGTAAATTTCTGCACAACGGTTTGTTTTTCACGGCCAACATCGTCGCTAAACCACGTCTTCAGTCTGATGATTTTTCGTCTGTCAGTCCCTCCGATGAGGAAATGTTCAGCCCGGCTCCAGGTCTCCTCCATGTTGATCAGCCTGTTCCACAACAAGGCCCAGGAAGCAGGAGATAGTTCCAGAAAAACTATTAACCATGTCCGTCCATCCCAAAGAGACACTTCCAATCAGAACTCCTCTCCAGCACCAGGATGCATCAACAATCTAAAGCTCTTGTTTGTGGCACCGGGATGTCAGTTTAACTTGCTCTATCCCCACAGTCTTTCCCCTACTATGACAGTCTGTCTCCTAGTTAGGCAATCTGTCCTCTTGTTTGACAGTCTGTCCCCTATTTCAACAATCTGTCCTTTAGTTCAGCAATCTATTCCTTATTTCAACAGTGTGTCTACTATTTCAACAATCTGTACCCTAGTTTGACAATCTGTCATCTATTTCGACAATCTATCCCTTAGTTCAAAAATCTATCAGTTAATTTGAAAATCTGTCCCTTATTTCTACAATCTGTCTTAAATTTACACAGTCTGTCCCCTAGTTGGACAATCTGTTCCTTATTTCAGCAAGCTATCGCTTAGTTCGACAAACTGTTCCTTAGTTCGACAGTCTTAGTTGGACAATCTGTCCCTTTTTTCAACAATCAATCCCCTATTTCGATGATCTTTGGCTCTTAAGTGGCACTGAGATGCCAGTTTCCAGGGTTCTCACCAGAATTTTTTTTACAGCGTAATGGCAGGGACGGCCCGACACTATGCGCACGTGCAATAGCCTTCATTAAATCTAACGAGCGGCCGGCCCAGATGCCAGCCAATGAGCGTCACGCAGATGCTCCAAATGCTCGTGATTTAGGTCACTGTTCACCATACATGGCATCACGGAAACAACCGAGACATGCTAACTGTAACCCCGAGGTTGGAAGCGACTCTTAATTTTAGACGGGAACGGGTCAATCGACAGGAAAAGTACGGCGGAGATGGGGAGACATAAATTAACCTAGATAACCTAGATAGGCACCCAGTCGATAAAAATAAACGGACATGGCGTTATCTGTCAAAATAACTCTCTTTCACAGCGCCAACTGCCCCAGTAAAGAAGTTTTCTCACATAAATATGGAAATATTACACAAACAAATGTGCTCAAAACACAATACCACAACTTGAAAGGCAGCGTAGCGGCCCTAATCACAGCATAATCTTTTAAACTGACAGCGTAACGGCCCGTTACGCTGAAATGCGCTGGCGAGAACCCTGGTTTCTCCTGCTCTTATCTAAATATCAACAATCTTTGTGTCTTTATTTGGCACCAGGATGAAAGCTTCACTAGCAGTATTTTCTTCTTCAATCTTCAACTCTCTTACTGGTCCCGGGGTGCCAGTTTCACTTCTTCTATCCTCTATTTCTGACAATCTTCAGTTCTCAGTTGTGGCACCAGGTTTGCCTCCTTTGCACCATCCACACCCAACAATCTCCTGATCTTGTTTGTGACACCAGGATACCAGTTACACTGACAGTATTTCGACAGACTTCAGCTCTCATTCTGGTACCAAATTCTAGTTTCACTTGTTCTACCCCCTATTTTGACGGTCTTCAGCTCTCTTTTTTGGATTGACAATCTATCCCATAATTCAACAATCTGTTCCATAGCTCGACAGTCTATCCCTTAGTCCCTTAGATGGACAGTCTGTCTCCAAGTTTGGCAATCTATCCCCTATTTCAAAAATCTATCTCGAGTTGAACAATCTATCCCCTATTTCAACAATCTGTTCCCTATTTTGAGAATCTTTGGCTCTTAACTGGCACCGGGATGCCAGTTTCACTTGCTTTACCCCCTATTTTGGACTATATTCAGCTCTCACTTACTGTATGCCGCCTTTTTTTTTTTCCAGATTTCTTCTGCCATCCTTGCAGCCAGAGTTTCGTCATTTTGTTTTTATGAGATTTATTTCTTTTTCCTTTAGAAATGTTGACCTTGTGGTGGTGCAAGAAGAAAAGTTAAGGAAAGTTATTACAGGGTGTGATATATAGAAATGCTCAAGTGAAACTTCTTGGGTACCCTGATCACAGTTTTATTTTAAAGTTCTCTGCTTTGGCTGATTGTTCAGCATCTTGCAGAACTTGTTGCAGTTGTTCTGCAGATTCTTCATGTGATCCAGACTGACTCCATGATGCTGAAATCTGGAAAACTCCTTCTTGTGGAGGAAGACGAATCTTTATATGGATGTTTAAAACCATTTTCCTGCCGCAGAGTGAATCAGACGTCTGATTAGTGCGCGATGGTCGAGAATCTCAAAAAGTTTTGTCCGAAGCGTTTGCAACAAATGGGATCCCTCGTTAAATATTCATTCGGCGCATTAATGAATTCATGAGATGGCTTTCTGGGAGACATTTAACAAGATGGAGGATGATGGGGCTGTGAGTGAACGCTGTGTTTGCTGCTGCTTCTCTTTCCTCTGTTGTGTTGCTGTTGTTGCACCGTGTTGGTCCACATTGCACCAGCTCGCCTCCTCTTTTCTGTCGGACACCGAAGCAACACTAACGTATGCCGTTTGTGTTGCTGTGAGGAACACCGTGCACTGTAAAAGATGGCCTGACTGAGGTCCGCAGAGGTTTTTTTTCTTTGTTTTGTTTCATTAAACCCGACTGGAAAAAAAAGCACAACAGGCTCAGAGAACTGCATTCTGGATTCTCTGGGCTGCTCCAGTGTTTCAGTCTGTAAAAAACATAAAGGTTATCCAACTGTTCTTAACTTTGATGTGTTTGCACAGTTCCCTGGTTTGTTAAATTTCAGATAAAAGCGGTAAAATCGCAGAAAAAATGGGCATTATTTTATGTTCATTGTTAAAAAAAAATTGGGCGACAACTGTGAAAAGTCCACATCAGAAATCTGTATTTGATCTTCTGTGTGTGACAGTAAAATTTGCATTTTACCATATTTAATTCAATTTATTTAAAAGAATTGTAATTTTACAGATATTTGTCAACATTAGAAAGTTATAGTACATATAGTTAAAGTGGTAAAATGATTTTTAAATTGTTATTTTACAGATTTTTCCCAGATTACAAAAAAATTACAGAACATAATCGGTAAAATCACTGAAAAAAATTTAAATTACACATGAAATGTGAAACAAACAAACAAATAAATGAGCAGGTAAATGTGTAAATAAATAGATACATGGATAAATGATAGATAAGTAAATACTCAAATAAAAGGCAAATAAATACATGAATAAATAAATAAGCAAATAAATAAAATAAGCCAAGGTGTAACCAACATGCACTTCAGAAATCTGTATTTTTACAAGTTATATTTTGTTCTCTGACACCATTTTTACCGTGAAATTGCACATTCTTTTCTGACTATTTAAATCAGCTAAAAGTGTCATTTTGCAGGATAAAATTCTGTGTAATAAGGATTTTGAAAAAACGTAAATCAGTTTACTGGGTATGTTTTTCTATTTTAAAAAAAAATCTAGATATGTAGAAAAGCCCCTGAGAATAATATTAATTTACATGACTGAAGTCAGAACTTTAAAAGATACTTGAAGTTATTTTCAATGAAAATAATGAAAGATGAATAAAACGGTGAGGAAAAATGACAGAAACACAGAGAGCAGACTGGTAAAGCTACAGAACTAAAGACTGGGGCACACCTGCAGTCGTCTGTTTTGTTTTAGTCAGTTTGTCGTCGTTATAGTTTGCAGGATTCTAGTAGAAGTGCCCTCGGTTTTAATGCAGGTTTGTTCTACGGTTCAGCTTCTGGAGATGCTGGACAATAACTAATAAATAAGTACAGCTGCAGCAACGCGTCCACTGAGTCAGGACAGTTTTTTAAAAAGCATTAAGAGATAATTAAAAAAAAAGGTCTGCCATCAGTGTGAAGACGTTTTCACAATGAAAGGAGCTGATTCCACTCATCTGCTGGATTGTTTGTGTGACGGTGTGTTGATGAGCATTTTAAAAAGAAAATTAAAGGAGAATAATAACAGTGATTACAGAGAGTGCAGGCTCTGAGAACGTCTCCATCACCTCTGAACCTGAGAAAGATCATTATTTACTCCCCTAGAAGCTGCACGGGCGCAATTTAAAGCTCCTCTGGACGTCTAAGGTCTGTGCTATCCAGAAGCTGAATTAGAAGTCAGAGCGTCAGACTGTGTGGACGAGCAGCGGATTGATCGCTCATTAAAGAAAGGTAGAAACACCAATGTTTTATTTTTGGAGAATTTGGTAATTTTCAAATTAAAATGCCGCAATTGTGACGAAATGTCACAATTTTTATGCTTAGATTTGACTAATTTTACAGAATCTGGTGCAATTATACTCCTATTTTTTTTGCGGTTTTTCAAATTAAAATGCAGCAACTGTGATTAAACGTCACAATTTTCAGCTATTTGATTTATTTTCCCGATAAAGCTGCACTTCACACATTTGAACCGCCAAGAAAGCTGATACTTCTAACCTTGATGACAGTTCCTGGCTGGTTTGGTGATTTTTGACGAAATGAAACGTGATTTTCAATCCTGTCAGCGGATTTTGGGCTTCGGAGGATTGATTTTAAAACTTTTGGAAGGAGCTTTAAGGTGTTTCTGCTGAACAGGATTATGAAAAACATTCATATTCGCTGTCACTCTGGTGTGTTTCCCATCAGAACCTGGGTTTATTTAAAGTCGTGGATTCATTCAGGACCCGCTGACGAACGCCGATGACCACAAAGAGGCCGTCCTCCCTACACTATACTGTCTGTGTGTGAGCAGCCACTGAGGCAGAAAATGGACAGAATGTAGAAAGAGAGGAGGAGGCTAAACAGATCCATGTGAGCTGAATGGAAATGAAGCCGAAGAGCTGGAGGGAGAGGAAGAAACAGTTTGAGGTTTTAACCTTCTGAACGAACAAAGAAGGAACTTTATTCTGTGTTAACATCATTAGGATAAATGGGTAGAAAAAGATGATGCTACCACCACCATGCTTCACATCATGATGCTGCCACCACCGTGCTTCACATCATGATGCTACCACCACCATGCTTCACATCATGATGCTGCCACCACCGTGCTTCACATCATGATGCTACCACCACCATGCTTCACATCATGATGCTGCCACCACCATGCTTCACGTCATGATGCTGCCACCACCATGCTTCACGTCATGATGCTGCCACCACCGTGCTTCACATCATGATGCTACCACCACCATGCTTCACATCATGATGCTGCCACCACCGTGCTTCACATCATGATGCTACCACCACCATGCTTCACATCATGATGCTGCCACCACCGTGCTTCACATCATGATGCTACCACCACCATGCTTCACATCATGATGCTGCCACCACCGTGCTTCACATCATGATGCTACCACCACCATGCTTCACATCATGATGCTGCCACCACCATGCTTCACGTCATGATGCTGCCACCACCATGCTTCACATCATGATGCTGCCACCTCCATGCTTTATATCATGATGCTGCCACCACCATGCTTCACGTCATGATGCTGCCACCACCATGCTTTATATCATGATGCTGCCACAACCATGCTTCACATCATGATACTGCCACCTCCGTGCTTCATGTCATGATACTGCCACCTCCGTGTTTCACGTCATGATGCTGCCACCACCGTGCTTCACATCAGGATGCTGCCATCACGGTGCACCGTTCAATTTGACTCCTTTTTCTTACATAAAACAAACATCACATTGAAAAGTTGCCTTTTGACAGAAAGGAGAAGATTTAGCTCTAAATGCAAATGATGTTTGACACATTTGGACAACTGGACTTCCAGGAACCTTTACAAGCATTGCAAGAGCACTTGGAACAGTTTATTTCTGCACAATGAGCCTACATCTACAGGGATGGCAGCCACTTTTTAATGAGTTTTTGATTTTTTTCCTCACAGTTTATAAACTTTTTGTATTTAGCTCACAGACTGCAAACACTATACCTTCCCTAAAGAGTGAAGATGATGCTGTTCTTGCGTAAGATTGTAGAAATCAAAGGAAACCTACACTTTTGATAAAGCATCGAATCGTTTTGTGAAAATATACGTTTATTAAAAACTGTATTAAAAGACAAATACCTTTTCCTTGTATTATTGTTGGGAATCTTTTCCTGTGGTTCTCCGCAGCCTTAAACTGTCAGACATGATCGATACTAAACTACTGAAGCCTTCGACTCGCAGCTACTCTTTGCATTTTACAACACAACGCTCATGTCATGCATTAGAATGAGACAGTTCTGGGGGAAGAGAGAAACAAAAGGCAACAGACGAAGACGAGGAAGGTGTGTCGGAGAAGAGGAACGAGGCAATAAGTAGCTGCAGTGTTATCAATAGCTGTCCGGCCGACTGCCCGCTCACTGAGTTGCTGTAATTTCTGAAATGATTTCAGGTTTGTGTTGGAAGAGAGTCGGCTTGAGAGCGTGCGTTAATCTCAGAGGCGCTGCAGCCGGTGTTTGTTTGTAGAATGAGTCGTCTAATATTTTCTGAAATGTTTCACCTTCAACTTCAGCACACGGCAGCGCTGTGGAGGCGGCCGAGCTTCATTCTGCAGCTGCATCGTCTCAGTCGAGAAAGGTTCGAACGTGTTGGAGCTTTATTCAGTCCAAGCTGCAAACATGAAACAAATGATCTGACCTTTACTGTGAAAACTGGACTTGAAAACATGTAGTCACAAATTTACAAAGAAGAGTCTTTCACGTCAAAGTGCTTCATATCATGATGCTGCCACCACCGTGCTTCATATCATGATGCTGCCACCACCGTGCTTCATATCATGATGCTGCCACCACCGTGCTTCATATCATGATGCTGCCACCACCGTGCTTCATATCATGATGCTGCCACCACCGTGCTTCATATCATGATGCTGCCACCACCGTGCTTCATATCATGATGCTGCCTCCACCGTGCTTCATATCATGATGCTGCCTCCACCGTGCTTCATATCATGATGCTGCCACCACCGTGCTTCATATCATGATGCTGCCACCACCGTGCTTCATATCATGATGCTGCCTCCACCGTGCTTCATATCATGATGCTGCCACCACCGTGCTTCATATCATGATGCTGCCACCACCGTGCTTCATATCATGATGCTGCCACCACCGTGCTTCATATCATGATGCTGCCACCACCGTGCTTCACATCATGATGCTGCCACCACCGTGCTTCACATCATGATGCTGCCACCACCGTGCTTCATATCATGATGCTGCCTCCACCGTGCTTCATATCATGATGCTGCCTCCACCGTGCTTCACATCATGATGCTGCCTCCACCGTGCTTCACATCATGATGCTGCCTCCACCGTGCTTCACATCATGATGCTGCCACCACCGTGCTTCACAGTGAGGATGGTGTATTTGTGATAATGTGCAGTGTTTTGATTCCACCAAACTTAGCATCTAATCTAATGGCCATAAAGCTCCATCCTGGTCTCCTCAGACCAAAGAACCTTCTTCCAGGTGTCTTCAGAGTCTCCACATGTCTTCTGGTGAACTATAGTCCAGATTTAATTCGAGCTTTTTCCAACAGAGTCTTTTAGAGTCTTTGTCTACATAAAGCTTTGACTGGTGAAGAACAAACAACAGTAAGACACATAGGTGTCTTAGAGGCCTCCCTCGCTCGTCTCTTTCTTCTTGGTCTCTCAGTTTTTGAGGACATAATGCTCTAGTCAGATTTCCAAGTTCCATATTCTCTCTTCTTCTAAATGATGGATTTATTTGGACTCCAGGAGATATTTAGTGGCTTGGAAATGTCCTCGTATCCGTCTCCTGATTCTTTTTTTCAACAACCTTTCATGGATTCAGTGCACCAGGCTGAACTTTTTCCAGTTTGTTAATGGCTTTAATAAAAACTGTTAACTGAAGTAATTTCATTTCCTTTGTTATTATCATGTTGGAGTTTCCACTTCAGCTCTTCAACGTGTGAACTTTGGTTTCCATTTCACACTTTGCTGCTTTATCTAATAACACGCAGTTGGTCAGAATGCTTCAACGAAATGATAACTTTGCTTTTTTATTGAGGAAAATTAATTGAAAGTAAAACCAATCACTAGAAAACATCTATTAGTGGCAGCATTAGTTGTGTTTCTCCTCATGATGTTACCTGATATCCAAACGTTTTACGATCTTAAAACTGCGACTAGAAAGAAACATCCAAAGTTCCTCCAAGCCAGAATCTTAAAGTCCAAACTGACTTTTTATTCTGTGTGAAACATGTTTTTTTTTCTGGGCAGACTGCAGCTGTTTCTCTGCACATGTTTGGTTCAGTTAACTTGATAATGAATTCTATTGACCTGCTGTCGGCTCCTCATCGACTCCAGTCTGCAGCTCAACATTCACAATGGACTCTTACTGGTCTATTTTTTAAAGCTCCGAGCTCCACTGATTTTTTAAAAAAGAAATTCTCTCTTTTTTTCAGATTTTATTTTACTTGTTGTGACAAAGACTCATCCATGAGAGGAAGACACTTTGTTATTGAAATAAAATGGGATAAATTCAGCTTAAATCACCAGGAACCAACTCTGATTTGCTTGAAATTTCCTTTTTATTATATATCATAGAGTACTGATTTTTTAATGGTGTCTGCATGTAGGGGCTGAAAATGAAAAAGTAACTTCTTCGATTTATTCTGAGGGCTCGTTTTTCTCTATTTTGAACACATTTTTAGTAATTTTAGACACTGTTTAATTCATTCAGACAAATATTATTATTATTATAATTATTATTTATGTTTTCATTAATCATTTTTGACACATTTTTAGCAATATCGCACACATTTGGATCAATTTTGAAAAACTTTGAATCCTTTTAGCCAATTTTAAACTCGATGAACCCAAAGTTTGAGTCATTTTTGGATGAAGTTTGTGTAATTGTGGCCAGCTTTTTGTATTTTGTACATTTTTTTAGTAATTCTGGACACTATTTTGGACAAATTTTGATGTATTTTGACCAAATTTTGAGTAATTATGGACACTATTGAAGTCATTCTAACATAATTTGGTGCCAGGCTGATTACTTTTTAGACAAATTTTGAGCTATTTTGGACAATTTGGACTTTTTTTTAAAAGAAAAGAAGATAAACAACTAAATACAACTGGGAGCAATCATCATTTTATCAATATGTTAATTTTTGAGTGATTTTGGAGAAATTTTGAACAAAGTTCGAGCAACTCTGGAACCAATTTGAGTCTTTTTAGACAATGTTTTACCAAATTTGTAACATGTTTGATCACTTTTTGGACAATTTTCAGGTAATACCAGGACATGTCCACCCTATACTAAGACATTGTGATGTGATATGATATCTGTGGACACTTGTTGATTCCAGTTTCTTTTCAGTTTTTGTAAAATGAATAGCACTTTATTTTAGCGAAATAATAATAGAAAGAAATAAGGAGCCGATCTGTAACCGCTGCAGTTTTCTCCCAAAACAGATCTGTTTAGGAATTAGACGATCTGTCGGTTTTGTTGAATTATCACATGTGATTGCTGCTTCATTACGGATCATTTACTATCATTAAGTTCTGAATCACTGATAGCAGCTCATTTACAGACCAAAAAGAAAGAAGAAAGCAGCACTCTGAGTTCAACCCAGGTTTTTAACTTTATTCAACTTTTCACTCAAAGACAGAACAAACATGCAACAAACGTCTCAGTTGATTTATTAGAGGAGAGTCGTCGCTACAGGAAGTCATCTTCAAGATCAAGAAAGCTCCAACTCCAACAACACCAGTTCACAGCTCTCATTTTCTGCCTGGTGATTGGCCGAGAAGAAAAGACTAAAGTTCCCCTCTTTAAAGAGTCAATCATGATGAATTGTTCTGCTCTCGAAGAATAAAAATAAAATCACAAAAATAAAATCACATTACAATTCACCAAAATCACTTTATTATGCCATTTCAAAATGTGGTGAAAAATAAACCAAATATTGTAAAACAAAACAAAAACACAACCAGCACCCAAAAAACAAACCAAACCACAAAATGTAAAGCTTGAAATCACGATATTTCACCAGACCACCTTATTGTGCCATTTCAAATGCGCTAAATTGAATTATTTAAACAAAAAAACAAAAATATCTTCCAAAAAATAAAAACAAATCCCATCATCTTAAGTATGAAATCATGATGTTTCACCAAAACCACTCAATTATGCTTTTTCCATTTGAATCAATGCTAAAAAATACACTGTTAGCACTGATTAAAGTCTGTGAAAAATAATACGGCAACAACATCATCAAAACAAGCAAAAACTTCACAAGGATGGAAATAGAGTAATCACTCAAACTTTGTTCCCCAAAATGTGTTCCAAAATGGGTTAAAACATGTCAAAAGTGATCAAAAAATAGCTACAGACCTACACTGACCTACAGACTCCCAGTTTGTGTAAAATTCTATAAATTTGGTCGTAAGTGGGTTGAAAAACGTCCAAAATTATTCAAACTTTGTCCAAAATGACAGAAAAAAATGTGAAAAAGCTAAAACTTTCTCCCAAAATACCATAAAATTAAAGCATTGAAATAAGGAATTGGTTCCAAACGCTATCAAAAACTGTCCAAAAGGAGAGAAAATTCATTCTAAAATTTAAAATTGGCCAAAAGAACTCCGTTTCTAAAAACTGACAAAAGAATTGTCCAAAATTAGGTTAAAAATTGTCCAGTGGGGCTCAGATTGTGTCCAAAATGACTCAAAGTTTGCTGGAACTGACTCAGAATTTGTCCAAAATTATTTAAAGTTTGCTAAAAATGCTAAAAATTGGCTCCAAATTAGGTTGAAAATTGTTCAAAAAGACAGAACATTTGTTCCAACTGAGACAGATTTTTTTTAAAAGAAAGACAAGTTTTCCCAAATTTGGTTCAAACGAGTCCAAAATGACTCAAAGTTTGTCGAAAGTGACTCAGAATTTGTCCAGATGATTCAAAAAATTTGGTCAAAATTCTCCAAATTTGTTCAAACAAGGTTGAAAATTGCCCAAAAAGAAAAATTTTGTTCCAAATTGGTTCAGCATTAGGACTGTGACTGTGTCCTAAATGACTCAACGTTTGCTCAAAAAGCTGAACTACTGGTTTGAAGGAGGCTGAAAGTTGTCATCGACCAGAACACCTTGCTCGTATTTGTAGATGGATGCTCCTGGGTACTTCTTGTTTAAGATGGCTGTTACAAGGAATTTTTTGAATGAACTTCTAACACGATTTTCAAAGCTTTTGAAATAATAAGCCTTCTTTCTCATTTGCTTTATAACATCATCTGAGATATACGTGGGCTTTGAGCTTCCTGACTTCTGTCCATCCAGGTAGTTTCTCATGTCGTCCAGGCAGGGGTCAGCAGTTTCCAGAGAGGTGAAAACGAAGCAGTAACTGAGACCTGCATTAGGTGTGAGAAGCTCTCTTTCCAGCTCCGTCTGATCTGCGACAATCTTTGTGTCCTTCATTGTCATCAAACAGGACCGGACCACGTTGACCTCCCTCTCTTTGCAGTCCAGCCACTTGCTTAGTTTATTATGACTGAACGGTGATTTTTTTCTCTCCTCAAAGACTTGTCTCAGTGAGCTCTCGTCCTCTTTGCCTTCACGGATGGAGGGAAGTGTCTTCTCCATGGTCTTCTGGAGATCAGCTTTGTAATAACTGCACAGCTTTTGGAAACGTGTCAACCCATCTTTAAGAGATGGAAAATGTCCCACCACTTTCTCATCCAGGGAATCGTTGCATCTGGATTCCATCTGACTCAGGTCATCCAGGGTGTCTTCAATTTCAATCACCAACCCAACGCTGATGTCATTTATCAAATCAGGAACTTCAGGATCCAGATTCTTCAGCGGCATCATCCAGACCGTCAGAGGAACAGAGTTTTCTCCTTCTTCTCCCAGCAGCTTTGGTAGTCCTACATAAGCATTGACTGCCTCTTCGAATGTTGAAGGGTTGCTTTCAAGGATGAAGTCTCCGTAGAATTTACAAGAGAATTTCTGAGTCAGGGCTTTTTCTTCATCTGTCAGCTTCAAGTCAACTTTCCCTTCAACATCAAAAGCAGGAATCTTCTTAATCAGAGCTCGCATGCTGCCTTCCATTTCCTGAACGCTGCTAGCTTCTACCTTCTCGCTGTCAAACACAAAGAAAGCATTCGCCCCATAAAGGATGGCGGTGACCACATGTGTGGCCGAGCTTCTCTGAATAATACTTTTCTGCTCTTTGTCCAGAGTGCTGAGGTCAGCCATGTTCAGCTGTTTGAAGTTGGTGGTAGCTTTGTACTGAAAAGTCACTCTGCTCTGATTCTTGAACCTCTTCTGATCGTTTAGATACTTGGCGGATCCTTCGACTTCCACCAGTCCAGCCAAGAAACTGGCTTTCAAAGAAGCCTCAATACTCAGCAATGAGGACTTGGACTCAGTGGTGTCAGAGGTAGAAATCTGAAAGTTACTGCTGTGCTGAGAGTTCTCAACTGTGTTGTCTTTTAGAGTATTGGCATCCCACAGTGTGAGACCTACAGAAATGGAAAAATATTTGTGATTAGTCACACAGATGCAGTTTGCTTCCACATTCACATCCCTTCTTCTTGGCTGAATTGCTCAGGAAGGGTTAAAGAACACAGATAGAGAAACTTCATCAGTTTTTGTAATGTAGAAAGTTGAGTTAATCAGATTTTCTTAGTTTCATGGCCTTTAAACTTCTTGTGTGAGATTACAGTTGACTAGAACTGCTGACTCCTCTGGATATGACAAAATCTGCTGGATCAAAAATATACAAACAGCAAATTTAACAGTTTTCAAGAAACAATTAAACTCCCTGTTTACATCCAGAAAGAACAGATTTAGTTGAACTACACCAGTTCTGTCCAGAGGACTCAAAGATTAACCAGAAGCTTGTAGACAGAAACCGAAAGAATCTGCCTGAGGAGGAAATGGAAAAATGTAACCAAATAGGAGCATTTCTGTTTGTATATTTTTGACCCAACAAATTTTGTCATATTCAGAGGAGTCAGCAGCTGTAGTCAATTATAATCTCTGACAAGAAATGAAACAGCCACAAACTAACACAACTCTCTACGTCACCAAAACTGATAAAATTGCAGATTTTGACATATTTCCAGAAAACCTTTAATAAATCCATGAAAGAACCAAAATGCAGGATTGTTTTTGTCTGACATACTTGTGCGTTTCAATGATTCTATCATGAAAATTAAAACTTGTAGGAGTCACTGGAAACTCACGACTGCCATGATGTTCATGGTCTTTACAAGTGGATGGAAACTTTTGTTCATGACTATAAGTTTGATGTAACTTTTAAACTTTCTTTATTGACTGACATTTTGTCACACAAGAAACTAGCGTCAACGGAAAGCTCACGTTGGACAGTTTCTTTTTTCTTACATTCAGAAATACCTTCATCAGAAACGTTGTTGAGAAACAAGTGCTGAAACTGACTCACCCACAAAACCTGGAACCAACATGCTGCTTATAAATTTAACAACATTACATTATAGCACATTACGACCTACCTGGAATCAGTTCGTCTTTCACAGCATCGTAGAACATCCCGAGGGTGAAAGGTCGACTCAGAGCCGCCACCGTCATGGTATCTGAGGCCATGTCTGTTCCTGCAGACAAACATACAGTAACTGACCACATGCTTTGTTGATTTAGCCTCAGTTTTAATCGAGTGTTTTGGTTTTAGCTGAATGTGATGTTTCATTAAGTTTAGCTTTTTCAGTGACGTACACTTTGAGGCTACAGCTGCATATGATCTACAAATGTGCTCATAGTAAAACACTGGAGAAGATCTTCAGGTAGACTAAATGTAAGAGTTGACTACAGCTGCTGACTCCTCTGAATGTGATAAAATCTGCTGGGTCAATAATATAAATACTCAAGCTTTATTAGTATTGGTGATGTAGAAAGTTGTGTTAATTGAATTTCCTTAGTTATTTAATCAATGTAGATCTAACAGCACCGTGTAACAGAAACTATATTTTAACTCTGAACTACAAACAGTTTCCAGGTGTTGCTTTTATTGGTTCCTGTCTCATTTTTCCTCACTGTGGTTTGTTTGTCGCTGCAACAGAAAGTAATGCTCGTCTGTGGAACCAGAACAATGTTATGATGGCACAAATCATAAAAAACAGAAAAGTGAATTTCTTTTTGTCATTTATTTTGCGAAATATAAATAAGATCAAATCAACACGTCTAATATTTTTCCCCAAAATTTCCATAGTTGTTTCTGATATAGGAAAACAATAATTTGGAGTTTCTATTTTGATATTTTACTGCAGATATATCACTATTTATACAAGGGGTTCTTGACTTACATCGGAGTTCTGCTCCTACAGATCGATTTTCACCCTAAATTGGAACTCCGGTTAAAATGTAAAGAACACTCTTACGTGCATCACGTTATCAATCAGTTCTTCGAAAAAGTCATGATAGCAAATGACTTTCATGCATGTATGATTCAGACCTCTGCTTGGGGGCCATAATGGGCAAAACGTTAGCGAATAAGGTAACCAGTTCCGATGTAAAGATGAAATGCCATGGGTAGAGTGTATCGTAAAGCGAGGACCACTTGTATTTCACATTTCTTGTCATGCTCATCTTCTGTCTGTAGAAACACTGCCTGCAGTTCATCTGAAAAGTTTCCAGATTTTTGTCTCAAGATTGGTGTTTTTTTGTTTTTGTACAGAATCTGGTCAGAGTAGTGCTGTCAAACGATTAAAATTTTTAATCTGAATAATCACAGGGTTGCAGTGTATTCATTTTGATTAATCATGATTAAATACCATTCATTTTTAATCTATATTAATCGCAATAATTTTGCCTGGGCAACCAGATTCAAGAAAGAAAGGAATATATATGCACTTAACATGTTTGTTAAATACCTGTGCTTTAACGAAAAGAAAACTCCTTCCTGTAGAGTGTGCATATCAGTGTAAGTTGGTGGACTGTTCCATCTGTGGGGGGTTTTTTGTATTCAAAAAGAGGGCCAACATGCTGTTTAGTGCAGGGATATTCAACTGAAATTCAAAGAGGTCCAGTCAGAGAAAATGTAATAAAGCAAAGCCCCAGAAAATCTTAATGTGAATTAGTGTAATTTATGGTAACCTGGTAGTTTTATTAGTGTTTGCATGTAATCAGTAACTAACCGTCAAATAAAATAAATTCAATACGATTCAAAAACATTTTGACATTCATATGTGTGTGTTGTTGCAGAGACGAGTAGAAGCGGAGGTATAGTGAGCTGCACCTTGATGATATATCCAGTCATAGCGGGGCAGTGTGAGAAGCCAGTGTATTCTGGATGAACTATAAGTGTGGACAGTTGCTGCCGGTTCGATAAAGTGCCTCGCTCTCCACCTACAAAGTTTGCCCGGACTTGTATAGGCTGTTACCATGAACGAACCGTGCTAAGCTAAGTGGGCTAGCGCTACCCGACCGCGGTTCGGCGGTCAGCAGAAACCGTTGCTGAACCGTGGTTGGGCAGCCTCAGGTCGCACTAGCCCACTTAGCATGGCTCGTTGGTGGTAACAGCCAACATACAGTCCAACAAACTTTGTCGGTGGGAAGAACGAGGCACTTTATTTAACGGCAGCAGCTTACTGCTCAGAGCACACACCAGCTTCTCACACTTTTCCTCAATAACTTCTGTATCATTATGTGCAGCTCGATATACCTCCATCGCTACTCTCGTCTCTGCCACAGACACACACCCGCCACGGACCCCCTTTCGTTCTCTTCACTCGCACACATACACACACTCTAATACACACACAGTGCTAATTTTGACAGCCCTAGGTCAGAGGAAGCGATTTATTTTTTGGTAGTTTTTAAAATCAGACATGTAGAATGATTTAGATTTAAAAAACCCAAGTTTAAGCATAGTTTTGGCAACGTTTTCTGAAGAACCCGTCATGGATGAGTAGTTTTAAGGACCATCTGGCAACAATTCATTAGGGTCTGAGGACCAATGGTGCGAGGACCCTATCTCTGACAAGAACTTTCTGCAACACCAACACTGATAAAGTTACTGTTTGTATATTATTGACCCTAGCTAACCTACTACTCTACCAACCCTAACTCCCTTTGGGTTTTTTACACTCGATTTAAAAGACAAAATAGATCAAAAGAAAAAACAGTACTGTGAACAGTCTGGCACTCTTAGCTGAACAATGAATGGATTAACCTAGACGTTCTATAAAGTCGAGTTTCCTCCTCACCTGGTGAAGTTGTGCAGATCGGTTGAGTCCTCTAGACGTCCAACTGGAGCTTCTGGCTGTAATGTGATGTTTCTCGATGTTTCCTGGTTTCTTTTATCCTGCTGGATGTCGACTGACTCCTCCTCCAACACTCCCCCAGCATTTATGTAACTGTTGTGGAAAATTCGTTATCAGTTGTTCAGGTTAAAGAAATAGGTCTATTAAGAACCACAAGTTGTCCTTGTATTTTATTTGAAGCTTCAAAGGTACAAAATCACACAGAGTGAAGAGCATTCTATGGGTGAGTACGAGTCTCTGAGGGAGGTGGCTATTTTATACCATTCTTTAGCATAGTTGTCAATGTGCATCCGCACGAACACGTGAGGGGAAAACCCAACAGTTAAGTCAAAGGCTTCTTCAAAAAGCTGACGTGTATTGTTTCTTTGAAACGCTACGTTGGTTTTAACACCTTCAGATGGAATAGTTTGAGTCATAGGGTCGAGACGGGTTCAATCAAAGGTAACATGTCTGTCTTGCACAAACGTTACTTTCCCTTCATGCATTCTTTACCTTTTGGGATGTCTGGAGAGGTCATCAGACACAAGCAGCTTCACAAGGTTATCAAAGACTGCAAGTATCAAAGGTCATAAGTATTAAAAGACTATGATTGTGTGTACTAAGTAACACATATTGTAATGTTGCACATAATATGTAATGTTTTCATATAATTAGTAAGCATTAATGCTTGTAGATAATAATTTTTCCATTACACTCCCCCCTTTTGATCATTCTGGATCACATAAGAAAAACAGTAATATGATAGTAAAGACTTGTCTTGGTTTATCAGTGAATACAGCCTGGTTTGCAGTCTCTGTAGCTCAATGGCAATTGTATGCATCTATTATCAGTGTAGATGAAATACAATTACGTATGACTTCTGAGCAGAGTTCATCGTGCACTCAGGAAGTGGTTTGTGTGCAGCATGTGAGAAGTGCTCTTCTGTTGATGTGGCAGTCAACCTTCTGCTGCTCTTCCTGTTCGGTTATGGTGGTTGGTGACTCGGCACGTCGATTGTAGGGGCAGGGCTTCCACCTTACCCACTGGGTTGGAGGGACACCTTCTTGCAGTGGCTGACGTGGATCCAGGTGGCACTCTCAGAAACCTTCACGGCAGTGTGAGTGATGAGAAGAACCTAGAACGGGCCTTCCAGCATCTGGACTTCAAGCTCTTCCTTCTGAAGTCTTTCACAACCACACAGTTACCTGGTTGGAGTGTATGCAGTGGTCCCATGGCTGGGGTGGGCAGCGCAGAGGAGACCTGGTGCCTGATATTTGTTAGTTTAGGAGAGAGGTTAGCACAATATGAAAGAACGCTGTATTTACACAGAGTGGCTGAAGGAAGGGGCGCTGTGGGCGGCTCCGGTCCAATATGAGGCGGTGCTGCAAAAAGAATTTCAAAAGGACTCGGATTAGTTTTATTTTTATTTTTTTGGCATTCTCATGTACATCAGAACAATAGGCAAGGCTCTGGTCCATGGCAGACCTGTGTCTGCACAGCAATTTGCCAATTTGTTTTTTAAGGTGCCTCCACTGGAGGGGTGTTTTCTGAGGTCATTACTGACCTGTGTGATGGCTTCATTAGCAAAATGTGGGCCGTTGTTGCTTGAAAGTCTTGTGGGAATTTTCCATTGTGGAATGATTTCTCTCAGGAGCACCTTTGCTACTGCATCTGCTGTTTGTGAGGATGTAGGGAACACTTCTACCCATTTTTGACCACAAGTCTACAATTACTAGACAGTGCTTCTTCCCTTCTGATGGGGACAGTTCAATGAAATCCATTTGCAAATGTTCAAATGGTCTGATTGGTGGAGGATGAGCTGCCACAGTTTGAGGTTTGATAGATTTACCAGCATTCTGTGTCATGCACACTAGGCATGATTACAGTGTTGTTGTTTTTTTTGGGCCACAATGGAGAAGCCTTATGTAAACCAATGGGTGCTTATGGCTCCCAGCATCCCCCCCCCCCCCCCTTTTTTTGACACGTGGTCTAACCCATGTGTCAACTTGGCAAAATGTGGGAAGAAATGTTTTGGTAGGCAAGGATTGTCGTTAGGGTCAATCCAGGTGTCAGAGACAGAGTCAAATGTGCAGCCACAAGATCTCCAAGTCGACTTTTCTTGTGGTGTGGCCAGCTGTTGCACGGCAACAATGGAAGAGAGAGTGTCTGTGTGAGGAAGTTCAACGACAGGAAGTCTTCAGTGAGGTGTACACACGTGGACAAAATTGTTGGTACCCCTCAGTTAAAGAAGGAAAAACCCACAATTCTCACTGAAATCACTTGAAACTCACAAAAGTAACAATAAATAAAAATGTATTGAAAATTAAATAATCAAAATCAGCCATCACTTTTGAATTGTTGATTAACATAATTATTTAAAAAACAAACTAATGAAATAGGGCTGGACAAAAATGATGGTACCCATAACTTAATATTTTGTTGCACAACCTTTTGAGGCAATCACTGCAATTAAACGATTTCTGTATTTGTCAATGAGCGTTCTGCAGCTGTCAACAGGTATTTTGGCCCACTCCTCATGAGCAAACAGCTCTAGTTGTCTCAGGTTTGATGGGTGTCTTCTCCAAATGGCATGTTTCAGCTCCTTCCACATATGTTCAATGGGATTCAGATCTGGGCTCATAGAAGGCCACTTTAGAATAGTCCAACGCTTTTCTCTCAGCCATTCTTGGGTGTTTTTGGCTGTGTGTTTTGGATCGTTGTCCTGTTGGAAGACCCATGACCACAGGGCAGCACATTTCTCTCCAGAATGCCTTGATAGTCTTCAGATTTCATCGTACCTTGCACACTTTCAAGACACCCTGTGCCAGATGCAGCAAAGCAGCCCCAAAACATTACTGAGCCTCCTCCATGTTTCACCGTAGGGACAGTGTTCTTTTCTTCGTATGCTTGGTTTTTGAGTCTATGAACATAGAGTTGATGTGCCTTACCAAAAAGCTCCAGTTTGGTCTCATCTGTCCAAAGGACATTCTCCCAGAAGCTTTGTGGCTTGTCAACATGCATTTTTGCAAATTCCAGTCTGGCTTTTTTATGAGTTTTTTTCAGCAGTGGTGTCCTCCTTGGTCGTCTCCCATGAAGTCCACTTTGGCTCAAACAACGACGAATGGTGCGATCTGACACTGATGTACCTTGGCCTTGGAGTTCACCTTTAATTTCTTTGGAGGTTGCTCTGGGCTCTTTGGATACAATTCGAACGATCCGTCTCTTCAATTTGTCACCGTGTTTTTGCATCAGAACGGAGGTCATTCAACCTGCTCTTTCATCAACTGTTGGAGTCAACGGTCGGGTGGGACAGGAAGGCCCAGTGTGGGATTTGATTGAAGTGCGAGTTTTGAGGTCCACGAACGCTTGTTCTGCCTCGGGGGTCCAGGTTATGCGGTCAGACGGCTGCATATTGTGGCCCTGGAGGCTGACACAGAGAGGAGTCTCCATCCGTGAGAAGTTTGGGATGAAACAACAGCAATATGAGCTTTTTGTTTGTAGGTTTTGGCAGGGAGACAATAGCCAGGATGCGTTTTGGTGAGAGAGTTTTGCCTGCGTTTGAGATAACATGTCCTAAAAAGGTAACTTGCTGTCTAACAAACTGTAGCTTGGATAAACTGGCTTTGTGTCTCTCAGAAGCAAAGTGTTTTAACAGCTTTACTGTGTCAGCGATGCATTGCTCACATGTAGGAGAGGCAAACAGCAAGTCATCGACATACTGCAGGAAGACACAGCCTTCAGAGAGAGTGAGTGAGGAGAAAGGCTTTCACAAAGTGCTTCGTTCTATATGGTGGGAGACTCACTGTAGCCTTGGCACAGATGAGTAAAGGTGTATGGTTTTGTGTCAAACTCAAAAGTGAACCAGAATTGGCTGTTGGGATGGACAGGAACGCTGAAAAAAGCATTAGAGAGGTCAGCAACGGAAAACCAGGGGGAATTTGTTGGAATTTGCGATAGAACAGTGTAAGGATTTGGAACAAGAGGAGCTCTGGCGTGTACGGCGGCATTTACTGCTCAAAGGTCCTGTCATTCATCCGATGGTGTGTCTCTGACTGTCTTCACCAGAAACACTGGGGTGCTCACAGGTGAATCAGGACACGGGACAGTCACTCCTGCTGACAAAAGAGAGTTAAATACAAGTCTAATACCATCAATAACTTCAGATTTCAGTGAATATTGGGGTTGGTTAGGCCTGTAATGAGATTCAGCTTTAATGTGAACAGGCTATGCTGGTCTGATGAGTCTCACATCATATCTGTGTGCAGCCCAGAGAGTCTCAGGTAGGCATGGGCCGGTTACCGGTTTTAAGGTATACCACGGTATGAAAAAGTCACGGTTTCAAAACCACTAAAATTTTCCGTCATACCGTTCCTGCGGTATGAGCGTTTTTTTAATGTGATGTCTCATCAGGGAGAAAGTAGAGGTCCCTCACGCTGTGTGAAGCTGCAGCCTAAAGCGCCCCTCCGCCCGCTCACCTGCGTTTGTTGTGAGTGACAAGCAGGCAGCTCTGCAGGCTGTGTGATGGCTGAAGGAGGCGAGCCCCCGGAACTTTTTCCGCCGTCCAAGCGGACTAAGTCGGCTGTTTGGGAATACTTCGGCTACCGTAAAAAGCCAGACGGCCACGGCTTGGAGGAAGAAGGTCGCCCGACGTGCAAAACGTGCTTGAGGACAGTGGCAGCCCGAGGAGGCAATACATCGAATATGACAGCGCATGTACGGGAGCACCACCCATCGCTGCTACCAACCATATGCTAAATTAAAGGTAAAGTTAATGCTGTCTTGAAATGAACGAGCGTATTAGCGTCTGACATTACTGAAATGAGCTTGTTACCGAGGCAGATATGGTAACTACCATATCTTACACACGTGGACAAAATTGTTGGTACCCCTCAGTTAAAGAAGGAAAAACCCACAATTCTCACTGAAATCACTTGAAACTCACAAAAGTAACAATAAATAAAAATTTATTGAAAATTAAATAATCAAAATCAGCCATCACTTTTGAATTGTTGATTAACATAATTATTTAAAAAAACAAACTAATGAAATAGGGCTGGACAAAAATGATGGTACCCATAACTTAATATTTTGTTGCACAACCTTTTGAGGCAATCACTGCAATTAAACGATTTCTGTATTTGTCAATGAGCGTTCTGCAGCTGTCAACAGGTATTTTGGCCCACTCCTCATGAGCAAACAGCTCCAGTTGTCTCAGGTTTGATGGGTGTCTTCTCCAAATGGCATGTTTCAGCTCCTTCCACATATGTTCAATGGGATTCAGATCTGGGCTCATAGAAGGCCACTTTAGAATAGTCCAACGCTTTTCTCTCAGCCATTCTTGGGTGTTTTTGGCTGTGTGTTTTGGATCGTTGTCCTGTTGGAAGACCCATGACCTGCAACTGAGACCAAGCTTTCTGACACTAGGCAGCACATTTCTCTCCAGAATGCCTTGATAGTCTTCAGATTTCATCGTACCTTGCACACTTTCAAGACACCCTGTGCCAGATGCAGCAAAGCAGCCCCAAAACATTACTGAGCCTCCTCCATGTTTCACCGTAGGGACAGTGTTCTTTTCTTCGTATGCTTGGTTTTTGAGTCTATGAACATAGAGTTGATGTGCCTTACCAAAAAGCTCCAGTTTGGTCTCATCTGTCCAAAGGACATTCTCCCAGAAGCTTTGTGGCTTGTCAACATGCATTTTTGCAAATTCCAGTCTGGCTTTTTTATGAGTTTTTTTCAGCAGTGGTGTCCTCCTTGGTCGTCTCCCGTGAAGTCCACTTTGGCTCAAACAACGACGAATGGTGCGATCTGACACTGATGTACCTTGGCCTTGGAGTTCACCTTTAATTTCTTTGGAGGTTGCTCTGGGCTCTTTGGATACAATTCCAACGATCCGTCTCTTCAATTTGTCATCAATTTTCCTCTTGCGGCCACGTCCAGGGAGGTTGGCTACTGTCCCGTGGGTCTTGAACTTCTGAATAATATGAGCCACTGTTGTCACAGGAACTTCAAGCTGTTTAGAGATGGTCTCATAGCCTTTACCTTTAAGATGTTTGTCTATCATTTTTTTTCGGATGTCCTGGGACAATTCTCTCCTTCGCTTTCTGTTGTCCATGTTCAGTGTGGTACACACCTTTTCACCAAACAGCAGGGTGACTACTTGTCTCCCTTTAAATAGGCAGACTGACTGATTATGAGTTTGGAAACACCTGTGATGTCAATTAAATGACACACCTGAGTTAATCATGTCACTCTGGTCAAATAGTTTTCAATCTTTTATAGAGGTACCATCATTTTTGTCCAGGCCTGTTTCATTAGTTTGTTTTTTAAATAATTATGTTAATCAACAATTCAAAAGTAATGGCTGTTTTTGATTATTTAATTTTCAATAAATTTTTATTTATTGTTACTTTTGTGAGTTTCAAGTGACTTCAGTGAGAATTGTGGGTTTTTCCTTCTTTAACTGAGGGGTACCAACAATTTTGTCCACGTGTGTATCTTTTCTTCATCTCTATCTTTTAGTAACTTTTTTTATATTTTAACTAAGGCAGATACGGTAACTAGCTTGCTAAGGATTTATCTTAGCATGCTAGTTACCATATCTGCCTTAGTTAAAAAAAAAAGTTATCCACAACTTTTTTCTTTCATCAATCTTTATTGCTAAGATGGATAACAACAGCTAGTTTACTCTCTGACATTTTAGAGCTGCAATCATAATACCGTGAAACCGTGATATTTTTGCCTAAGGTTATCACACCGTCAGAATCTCATACCAGCCCATGCCTAGTCTCAGGCACCTCACTTAGCTCAAGAGGAAGTGAGTTGTGGTTTGCAGGCCCTTTCTGTGTGTGTGTGTGTGTGTGTGTGTGTGTGTGTGTGTGTGTGTGTGTGTGTGTGTGTGTGTGTGTGTGTGTGTGTATGCATCAAGCAGATTTTTCATTGTGCTGAAGCAGTCAAGTTGATACACAGAACGCAGAACAGTAAATGTGTATAAAGAAGGAGAACAGAACACATCAGGATCATTCATGGATTGTTAGTCAGTGGCTGGTCCACATGCAGACACAGAGACACCGAGGTAACACCATCAGGTTGCTTAGAGAGAGAAACGTGTGGATGAGAGTTAGGAACAGAAAACTGATATAAACTGATACAGCGCTGCGCTTGGAATTCAAAACAGAGTTCACATTTTTAAGGAAGTCATTCACATGCGATAAGAACTGATCTGCATAACAGTTTTCTGGTGTGGGTGGATCAGGGAGATGTTGGCGGTGCAGTGCAGCTTTTCTGTCTTCAGATGGAGGTGAAACCCTCTGAGTGGTGAGACTGAGCAGCGTTTGTGCCGTATTGTCACATCTACGGTTGTTTTGTTTTGGAAGTCAAGGCTGAAATACCAAAGAAACAAATGCAATTTTATTCCTAAAAATGTATCATAAAGAAGGTTTTATTTAAAATGATGCAGCTCAGTGCATTGACATCTCAAAATGCTGCTTTAAATGCAGTCTGGCTTTTAATAAGAACCTACTTTACTGCAGAATAAACCCTAAAACTTTGTTCTTCTTTGTGAGTTTTGAACATCAGCAAACAAAACTGAAGCAACAAGCAGTCAGGGATGAACTCAGGACTCTGATTTATTGAATATTCTGCTCAAGAACAGACAAACATGTCTGAGTGGTTCATTAGTCTAAAGAGAAGAAGGAAATAAAATACAACTGAGAGCAATCATCAGTTGATCATTACTGACAATGTGTTAATGTTTGAGTAGGGTGACCATATTCTGTTTCTCTGAAAAGAGGACACACTTCCAGCTCGCGCGCGAAAAATTTTCAGTCCCCCCCCCCACACACACACATTTTTAGGGGTTTTCCATGGGTCAGGGGGCTTTCTGTGCTTCAAACTCAGTTAAACAGATATTCTGAATTTCCCAGAAAAGAACACTTTACCTGGATATACAGAAAAATAGCCCAAAACACTCACAAACAGTTGCTTTATAAATAATATATTTATTAATTTAAAGCAATTCTCCTAAACAATATCATCAGTCACATACAAATATGGCCTGCTCTAGTCTTTAATAGTTATTGACTCAAGTTGTGTAGGAACACATGTATTCAGATGTTTAACAAAATAAGAAATAATCATCTCTCTAAGTCTGACACTTACACCTTAGTTAGGAAAAGTGAGGTAGAGTACCATTCTTCAAAATAACCTCCCAATTATCAATTATGTAAAAATAGAAATAATGCCTCAAAATATTAAACAAAAGAAAAAAGAGAGGTAGCCTATTCTTCAATGTTCAGGTAGCCCATTCTTCAAAATAATGTGTCTAATGGCAAATGAAAAAAATATAGAAATAATGCCTCAAGTCAACAGTCCTTTTCTCCTTCTTTTTCCTTTTCTTATTAGCTACAGAGACATAAGTCCCAGCTTTGCAGACTGTACATTCTGCCTCCCATTTGACACGACCCGGACGAAAACAGGGGTATTTTTTCGCATTTCATCAGTGAAATGACATTTGCGTTTCGGTATTTTCTTTCGGTTCGAGTGTTCTCTCGCAGTGTGCCTACCTGCCTGTCAGCCTGCGAGGAGTGAGTGTGGAGCGTTCCGGGGTTCGGCTCAAACTCCGCCTCTCAGAGCGTGTTTCCAAAAGAACCATTCAACGTGAATGATAACCGGCTCATTAATATTTATGTCCGTCGGATTACCAGCCAATCACGAAGCGCGTTCATCAGCCGGCTCATTAATATTTATGTTCGGCTCATTAATATTTATGAAAAGGGAAAGTGCCGTATCCGTAGGCCACGGGCTACGGGTACGGGTCCGTATCTGTAGACACTACCATGATAAATACTCTGGTCTGTGACGCGCTCAAGCTAGGCAAGATCAAAAACCCGGACATTTGAAGGACTTTATAAACCCCGGCCGGACAGCCCGGACAGCCTCTCAAAAGAGGACATGTCCGGGCAAAAGGACGTATGGTCACCCTATGTTTGAGTCATTCTGGACTAATTTCATACCTAATGTGTACCAATATTTATGGATTTTTAGACAAATTTTCATGGATTTTGACCACATTTTGGGTAATTATGGACAGTTTTGGAGTCCTTTTAGACAATTTAACATCATTTGCCACAAGTTTGATCACTGTCAAGACAAATTTTTAGTTGAACAATTTGGACTTTTTATTTAGAGAAAAGAAGAAATGAAACAACTGGAAACAATCCTCATTTTAACAATACTTACAATATGTTAATGTTTTATTCATTTTAGACAAATTTTTACCTCATTTTGAGTAATTCTGGACACAATTTGAATCTTTTTAGAAAATTTTTACCAAATTTGGAACAAATTTGATCATTTTTGGACAAATTTTGAGTTATTGTGTATAATTTGGACTGATTTTTTTTTTTTAAAAGAGAAGAAATGCATCATTTCATCAGTACTTATAATATGTTAATGTCTGAATCATTTTGGACAAATTTTGATGTATTTTGACCAAATTTGGGGTAATTATAGACACTTTTGAAGTCCTTTTAGACCATTCTAACATAGTTTGGCACAGGGTTGATTACTTTGGAGACAAATTTTGAGCTATTTCGGACAATTTGGAATTAAAAAAAAAAGAAGATAAAAAACAACTAAATATAACTGTGAGCAATCATTTTATCAATACTTTTAATATGTTAATGTTTAAGTGATTTTGGAGAAATTTTGACAAAAGTTCGAGTACTTCTGGACACAATTTGAGTCTTTTTAGACAATGTTTTACCAAATTTGTAACATGTCTGTGTCAGGGCTCCCTCCTCACCCCCGTCCTTCCCACCTGACATCCCCAAATACCCCTTTTTCCCATCTGCTTCTCTCCCCCTCTCCTGTTCCTCTGCCCTGTCTGTCTCCCATCCACTCCTCTGCCCTGCTTGTCTCTCATCTGTTCCTCTGCCCTGCCTGGCCTGCCTGTCTCCCATCTGCTCCCCTGCCCTGTCTCTTCCTTTGCAGCTCGGTGCCTGAGTGGAGTCTAGCTTCTCAGCTGACTCCACTCAGGCAATCAACCTCCTCCATGGCTCCCGGGCAGCTGACAATCATCATGCTAACGACTCACCCCTACAATAAGTACCAGCTCAGCCTTCCACTCCCTGCCAGAGTATTGAACAAGAACTGCTCAGTTCAGTTTGCTCTCTAGCCTCTTCAAGACCTGTTTTAAGTTTCCATCGTGTTTCTAATGTTGTTTTCTCCTGCTTCTGTTCAGTTCAGCTGCCCGGGATCCTCCTTCCCCTCCGGCTCTCCCGACAAGTCCTCACCGGTTTCTCCTGCCTGGATCCCCCCCCCACTCTTGCCTGGACCCCCACTCCTGCCTGGAACCCCCCGCTCCTACACCCTGGTTTTCCCCCACCTAGCCACCATTTTCACCCCCAAACAATAAACCACTTGCGTTCAGCCAGCCCTGGTAGTGTGGCTTTCTGCTCGGGTCCACCAGCTCAGTCCGTGACAGTCTGATCACTTTTTGGACAATTTTCAGGTAATACCAGGACATGTCCACCCTATACTAAGACATTGTGATGTGATATGATATCTGTGGACACTTGTTGATTCCAGTTTCTTTTCAGTTTTTGTAAAATGAATGGCACTTTATTTTAGTGAAATAATAATAGAAAGAAATAAGGAGCTGATCTGTAACCGCCGCAGTTTTCTCCCATAACAGATCTGTTTAGGAATTTGATGACCTGTTCTGTTTTGGTTTTTTTTTTAATTTTCACATGATTGCTGCTTCAATACGGATCATTTCCCATCATTAAGTTGTGAGTCACTGATAGCAGCTCATTTACAGACCAAAAAGAAAGAAGAAAGCAGCACTCTGAGTTCAACCCGGGTTATTTGCTTTATTCAACTTTTCACTCAAAGACAGAACAAACATGCAAGAAGAAAAGCCTAAAGTTCCCCTCTTTAAAGAGTCAATCATGACAAATTGTTCTGCTCTAGAAGAACAAAAATAAAATCTCATTACAATTCACCAAAACCACTTTATGCCATTTAAAAATATAGTATATAATAAACCAAATATTGTAAAACAACAATTAGTGTCCCAAAAATAAAAACAAACCACAAATTCCCACACTTGGAATTACGATATTTCACCAAAACCACCTTATGCCATTTCAAATGTGCTAAATTGAATTTTGTAAACAAACAACCAAAAATACTAAAAAACTTGAAAAATATCTCAATTGTGCATTTTTGATTTGAATATGTGCTTAAAAAATAAACTTTAAGCACTGATTAAATTCTGTACAAAATATAACATCAAAACAGACAAAAAACATGCCTTCACAAAGGCGGAAATAGTTTAAGAATTTTCCAAAATTACTCAAACTTTGTTCATAATGCTCAAATGTGTTCTAAAATGGATTAAAACGTGTCCAAAATGACCTATTGACTCCCAGTTTGTGCAAAATTTGTTCCTAAATAGGTTGAAAAGTGTTTGCCCAAAATGACGGAAAATTTCTCAAAATGACAAAATAAATAAAAAATCGCCAAATCTGCAGAAAATAACATTAAAATAGAAAAGAATTCATTCCAATTTAGGTAATAAATTGTCGAAAAAGAGAATTCCCCCCCCCCCCCCCCCAAAATAGGCTAAAAAGCATCCAAAATTAATAAAAAGGTTTCCAAAATGTCTCAAAATTTTGCCATAATTATTTAAACTGTGTCCAAAATGATTTAAAAAATATACAAAATACGAGTACTTGTCCATCATGACTTAACCTTGTCCAAAACGACTGAAAGTTTGGTCAAAATGCACAGCACGTCACTGAAAAAAACAACTTGTAAGATTTACTCAATAAAATCCTCCTAACAATTTGCACTCACTATTTTTAAGTACATTTTACTGCTGCAATATCAAGTAAAAGTCACTTGCGACTCTCAAGCAAAACATACTTACGTTTAACCATTTCATTTGAGAAAAAATTAAGTAAATGTTACATCACTATATTTAGGTTACAAATTGTATTTACTTAAATTAATTAGACTGAATTACATTTTTAATAGTAAGGAACACTACTTTTATTAAAATATTTAGTAAATCCTATTAATTTAGTTCATTTAATGTTATGAAGAAATTAATTAATTTTTATGTCTTTTTAACATCTTTAATTACTAGTTATATTGTTACTTTTACTCACTATTATTAGGTTATAATTGAGTTATTGTGTATAATTTGGACAGATTTTTTTAAAGAGAAGAAATGCAACTGGGAGCAATCATCATTTCATCAGTACTTATAATATGTTAATGTCTGAATCATTTTGGACCAATTTTGATGTATTTTGACCAACTTTGGGGTAATTATAGACACTTTTGAAGTCCTTTTAGACCATTCGAACATAATTTGGCACAGCGCTGATTACTTTGGAGACAAATTTTGAGTTTGGTCAAAATGCACAGCACAGAATTTGTCCCAAAATACCTTTAAATAAAAATTATTGTTCCAAATTGGATCAAAAACTGTCCAAAAAGAGAGTAAATTCACTCCAAAATTTAAAAAAAAATGGCCAAAAGAACTCAAAGTTTGTCAAAATTGAAAAAAAATTTGTCCAAACTTTTTTCCCAAATGAAGGTAAAATTGTCCTAAAAGAAAGAAATTGTTCCAAATTGTGCTACAATTTTCTCCCCGAAAAGAAAATTTATTTCAAATCACATTTTTTCACATTTGGGGAAAAAAATGTCCCGTTGGACTCAGACTGTGTCCAAAATCACTCAAAGTTTGCTGAAAATGACTCAAAAACTTGCTAAAAATGCAGAAAATTTGCTCCAAATTAGGTTGAAAATTGTCCAAACAGAAAGAACATTTGTTCCTAATTAGGGTAAACTTTTTTTTTTTTTTAAAGAAAGACACATTTTCCCAAATTTGGTTCAAATGAGTACAAATTGACAAGTTTGTTGAAACTGACTCAGAATTTGTCCAAAATGACGCAACAGTTTGGTCAAAATGCTCCAGATTTGTTCTAGATATTTGTTTCCAAATTTGGAAAAAAAATTGTCCAAAATGACCCAAAAATTTGCTCAAAATTTGTTGCAAATTAGGTTGAAAATGTTTTCAAAAACATCGGCATGCTTTTCCCAAATTATTTAAAAAATGTCCAAAATAACTTACAAATGTGGTCAGAATACTCCACATTTGGTTTCCAAATTTGGACAAAAATTGTCCAAAAAGGGAAATTTTGTTCCAAATTGGTTCAACATTAGGACTGTGATTGTGTCTTAAATGACTCAACGATTTCTCAAAAAGCTAAACCACTGGTTTGAAGGAGGCTGAAAGTTTTCATTCATCAGGTTGCCCATAACATAATAGTAGAGCGATGCTCCTGGGTACTTCTTGTTTAAGATGGCTGTTATAAAGACTTTATTCAGCGGACCTGTCAAACTATTTTTAAAGCTTTTGAAATCATTAGCCTTTTTTCTCATTTGGTTCATAACATCATCTGAGATGTACGTGGGCTCTGAGCTTCCTGACTTCTGTCCATCCAGGTAGTTTCTCATGTCATCCAGGCAGGGGTCAGCAGTTTCCAGAGAGGTGAAAACAAAGCAGTAACTATCATGTGCATCGGGTGCGAGCATCTCTCTTTCCAGCTCCGTCTGATCTGTGACGATATTTATGTCTGGCATCATCTCCAAACAGGACCGGACCACGTTGACCTCCCTCTCTTTGCAGTCCAGCCACTTGCTTAGTTTATTATGACTGAACGGTGATTTTTTCTCTCCTCAAAGACTTGTCTCAGTGAGCTCTCGTCCTCTTTTCCTTCACGGATGGAGGGAAGTGTCTTCTCCATGGTCTTCTGGAGATCAGCTTTGTAATAACTGCACAGCTTTTGGAAACGTGTCAACCCATCTTTAAGAGATGGAAAATGTCCCACCACTTTCTCATCCAGGGAATCGTTGCATCTGGATTCCATCTGACTCAGGTCATCCAGGGTGTCTTCAATTTCAATCACCAACCCGACGCTGATGTCATTGATCAGATCAGGAACTTCAGGATCCAGATTCTTCAGCGGCATCATCCAGACCGTCAGAGGAACAGAGTTTTCTCCTCCTTCTCCCAGCAGCTTTGGTAGTCCTGCATAAGTTTTCACTGCCTCTTCGAATGTTGAAGGGTTGCTTTCAAGGATGAAGTCTCCATAGAATTTACAAGAGAATTTCTGAGTCAGGGCTTTTTCTTCATCTGTCAGCTTCAATTCAACTTTCCCCTCAACATCAAAAGCAGGAATCTTCTTAATCAGAGCTCGCATGCTGCCCTCTATTTTCTGAACGCTGTCAGCTTCTACCTTCTCGCTGTCAAACACAAAGAAAGCATTCGCCCCATAAAGGATGGCGGTGACCACATGTGTGGCCGAGCTTCTCTGAATAATACTTTGCTGCTCTTTGTCCAGAGTGCTGAGGTGAATCATGTTCAGCTGTTTGAAGTTGGTGGTAGCTTTGTACTGAAAAGTCACTCTGCTCTGATTCTTGAACCTCTTCTGATCGTTCAGATACTTGGCGGATCCTTCGACTTCCACCAGTCCAGCCAAGAAACTGGCTTTCAAAGAAGCCTCAATATTCAGCAGAGTGGACTTGGACTCAGTGGTGTCAGAGGTAGAAATCTGAAAGTTACTGCTGTGCTGAGAGTTCTCAACTGTGTTGTCTTTTAGAGTATTGGCATCCCACAGTGTGAGACCTACAGAAATGGAAAAACATTTGTGATTAGTCACACAGATGCAGTTTGCTTCCACATTCACATCCCTTCTTCTTGGCTGAATTGCTCCAGAAGGGTTAAAGAACACAGATAAAGAAACTTCATCAGTTTTGGTGATGTAGAAAGTTGAGTGTGATGGCTACCCCAGCCACACCCAGTCCTCACACAGGCTGTCACTCAGCCACCAGGCTTGGAGGCCTGGACTCCGCCCAGGCCTGAACCAAAGCAGACTGGGGAAGGGGAAAGTTTGGGGTTGAGTTTCCTTACTAAATTATGTTGATTTACTTATAAATTTATGGGATTTTTGTTAATGTGAATCATTGGTTTACTGAATGTTAAATTCCCCGTTTAGTTATGTCCTGTCTAGTGTTTTGTCCATGTCAGTCTCCCCCATCCTTATGTGTGTTGGACTGATCAACCAACTTAAGTGTTCCAGGTGTGTCTTGTTTGTCAGGTCAATTGTTTTTTGTCTTGGTTCGGTTCAGTTCCGTTTGGGGGAATTTTGATTCAGTTAATTAAGATTATTTTGACCTCTTTTACGGGCCCAATTTAATGTTACTTTTGAATTTTTGGTTGGCTACAATAAAAAGCCTTAAACTTTATGATTCTTTTGTCCTTTGTCCTGCCCTTGGTCCCTTACATTGAGTTAATCAGATTTTCTTAGTTTCATGGCCTTTAAACTTCTTGTGAGAGATTACAGTCGACAACAGCTGCTGACTCCGCTGAACCAGTTTAGATAGATAGATAGACTTTATTATCCCACTAGGGAAATTTGTCTTGGGCAAAGTGCTACAGTCCACATCAACATTAGAAAAAAGACAAGGCATCATAAAACAACAGTAGCAGGAGTACAGCATTAAGAAGAACACTGGCACTAAAAAGAACCCATTAGATCCACTCATTAGACTCAAACTCTACAGTGGGAAAGCCTGAGGAGCTCAGCAAAGATTTGAAAAAGAAAATCATTGACTTGAACAAGTCAGAAAGTCACTTGGAGCCATTTCAAAGGAGCTTCAGATCCAGAGTCATCTGTTTGTCAGAATAAAGTTCATGGTCCAGTTGTGTTACTGCCACCATCAGGAAGAAAACACAAACTATCATCTGCTGCTGAGAGACGTTTGATCGAGATGGTCAAGAGTCAACCAGGAACCGTCAGAAAGCAGGTCCGAATGAATGAGAAGCTGCTGGAACACAGCTGTCAGTGTCCACAGGGTTTTACATCAACATGAGCTGAGGGGATCCATGAAGAAGGAAGTTCTTCCTCTAGAAGCAGAACCTTAAAGCTCCACTCATCACATGGACAAAGAAAAGACCTTCTGGAGGAAAGTTCTGTGGTCTGATGGAACAAAAACTGAGCAGAAATATGTTTGGAGAAGAGAAGGTGAGACCTTTAACCCAAGAACACCAAACCTACCATCAAGCATAGTGGTGGCAGTATCATGCTCTGTGGAACTGGAGCTTCACACAAAGTAAATGGAACAATGAAGAATGAGGATTACCTCCACGTTCTTCAGGAAAACCTAAAACCATCAGCAGAAGGTTGATCTTGGACACAGTTGGATGTTTCAACCAGACAATGAGCCCAAACACACATCAGACGTGGTAAAGAAATGGTTCCATCAGGCTGGAATGAAGGTTTTAGGCTGGTTTCTACAGTCTCCTCTACATAATTAGGAAACAGTATCTCTACTGTCAGTGTTTCCGGTGACATACATTTCCTTCCTCCTATTGTGGTGCTGAACAGATGACCTCAATACATTTAAACAACAGTCCTGTTTCAGGTCCACCACGACACCATTACTGAGCCATATATTTATTTACTTTTAGCCCTTTATGAAGAAGCCCTGCTTTTCAAACAGGTTTGGGTTTCAGCAGTAATTCACAAAAATCTAAATTTGAAGAAACATTCCTATTTTCCACATCCAACAATGTTCATTTGTCAACATACTCAGTTACAGTTTAATATCTGATTAGACAACTTTGTTGTTTATTTGAATTCTGGGAAATACTGATTTCTGGAAGATGTCACCTTTTGTTGGTCATAAAAATCTCTCTGCAGATTTTGCATTGACAATGACTGTAGTCTTCATGTTGGTGTTTCTTATGACCTCCAGAGTTTTATGATTATTATCTCTGTACAAGCAGTGGCGTTTTTTTGCACAAGCCAACTAGGTGGCCGCCTAGGGCGGCAAACTCAAGGGGGCGGCATGATGAAGGGGGAAAAAAATATCATTAAATACAATTCCCTTCATAAGCACGCAGCTGAGTAAGCATCCATTGACACTCAGATGGTGTTACGTTACATAACAAATGGCGCCCTCTTGAGGTCAAGACTCAGAGGTGCGCCCTCTGCTCTCTGACCGACGAGACCGTCAGCCACCCTCCGGCGACAGGTGGCGGGGGGGTGCACGGCTGCGGTGGGGACGGCGAAGACGACCCGATAGTGTATATATTCCACTGCCCCCCCATCATTAACAGGAAAGGCGAGAGGGGTGCGTGTTTACCGGTGACTGGGCGTGACATACTAGCCTAGCTTAGCTAGACTGTATTCCCGTTATAAGGGATATACGGGAATACGGTCTAGCCCTCCTCCATTGACACATTTTGACAGGTTTTCAAGCTCCGAGCAGATCAGACCGAACCAATCAGAGCACCAGAGGCGGGAGTTAACGATGCGTCATCTTCAGGACCGAGTTGGCGACCGCAACAGAGCGAGGTTTCTCTCGTGCGCTTTCCTCTGTTTTGCACGGGCTGAATTTGTCCTTAAAACCTCAACAAGAAGCAGCTCTTAAAGCTTTTCTTTTTAAAAAGGATGTATTTTTAATTCCGGCAGGCTGTACGATAGAATGCGTAATGCTGCCCTCCACTGTTGAAAGGGAGAGCTTAGATTTTCCTCAGGACCCCTGTACGGCGAAGGAAGCTGTTAAAACTACAAAACATCATGGCGGAAAGGCAGTTGTTAGGTCGCTTAGTGATTGCATCACACATGTGTTACGCTGATTGGCTCTCTCCAATTCAAGCTGTGATCGGTAGTCCCGCCTCTGGGCTAGAATTGGTTCAATGGAGCAGTTCCAGACTGACTTTATGTGTATTTGTAATACACAATATAAAGGCTGTCTGGTCCCCAGGCAAGTGACATACTGACTTGCCTAGGGAGTCAATAAGGCTACAACCGCCACTGTGTACAAGTGCTGACATGTTTCTTTAGGAATGAAGAAACTTGTTGCTGCCTGACAGTTTCACATCACTGATGGCCAAAAATGTGAAATACACACAAGTCCCAGGTGAATGTCAGAACTCAGTTTTTATTTCCTGAACAGAACAAAGACTTTAAAGATGAGCACCTCTGAGGCAGTTTGGTAAAGATCACTGCCACTGACATGGAACAGCCTTTAAATGTGAAGAAGAAACAATTAAACTGCCTGTTTACATCCAGAAAAACAAATTTAGCTGAAGGAACATTTCTGTTTGTACATTTTTGAGATTTTGTCATATTCAGAGGAGTCAGCAGCTGTAGTCAATTAGAATCTCTGACAAGAAATGAAACAGCCACAAACTAACACAACTCTCTACATCACCAAAACTGATAAAGTTGCAGATTTTAACATATTTCCAGAAAACCTTTAATAAATCCATGAAAGAACCAAAATGCAGGATTGTTTTTGTCTGACAGACTTGTGTGTTTCAATGATTCTATCATGAAAATTAAAACTTGTAGGAGTCACTGGAAACTCATGACTGCCACGATGTTCATGGTCTTTACAAGTGGATGGAAACTTTTGTTCATGACTCTAGATTGAATGTAACTTTTAAACTCTCTTTATTGACTGACATTTTGTTCCAGAGAAACAGCTAGCATCAACGGAAAGCTCACGTTGGACAGTTTCTTTTTTCTGACATTCAGAAATACCTTCATCAGAAACGTTGTTGAGAAACAAGTGCTGAAACTGACTCACCCACAAAACCTGGAACCAACAATCTGTTTATAAATTTAACAACATTACATTATAGCACATGAAGACTTACCTGGAATCAGTTCGTCTTTCACAGCATCGTAGAACATTCCGAGGGTGAAAGGTCGACTCAGAGCCGCCACCGTCATGGTATCTGAGGCCATGTCTGTTCCTGCAGACAAACATACAGTAACTGACCACATGCTTTGTTGATTTAGCCTCAGTTTTAATCGAGTGTTTTGGTTTTAGCTGAATGTGATGTTTCATGATACATAAATTTAGGTATTTAGTTGACTCCGGCTGCTGACTCCTCTGAATGAGACAAAATCTGCTGGATACTGGTCAACTCACGCCCCAGAAACTCACGTCCCACATACTTAGGTTACTTACCTATAACTAGCTGAAATCCATGGATGATATCCTTTTACACTGAAAGCTGAAATACCCTAACCCTAACCCTAACCGGGGAATGAGTTGACTTTTGGTGAAGTAGAAAGTTGCATAAATCAAATTTTCTTGGTTTCATGGCCGTTTAACTTCTCATGAGCGTTTACAGTTATTTTCTTACTGACCCAGCAGATTTGTTTTCCATTAGTTTGCAGATATTTTGTGTTATGTTCACAATCTGTTGTGTGAAAAATGTATTTCACCCCTACTCACACGTTTTTCTTTTTACACTGGGTTTAAAAGACAAAAGAGATAAAAATGTAATGCGAACAGTCTGACACTTTAAGCTGAACAATGAATGGATCAACCTAGACGTCCTATAAAGACGAGTTTCCTCCTCACCTGGTGAAGTTGTGCAGATCGGTTGAGTCCTCTAGTCGTCCAACTGGAGCTTCTGGTTGTGATGTGATGTTTCGTGACATTTCGTGGTTTCTTTTATCCTCCTGGCCGACTGACTCCTCCTCCAGCACTCCCCCAGCATTTATATAACCTTTCCTTAGTGCAGTGGGTCTCAAATATTTTTCTTCAGAGGATAAACCCTCCCCCAACAACTCACAAAACATCACAACCAGACGCTCCAGTTGGACGACTACAGGGCTCAACCGATCTGCACAACGTCACCAGGTGAGGAGGAAACTCGACTCTATAGGACGTCTAGGTTGATCCATTCATTGTTCATCTAAGAGTGTCAGACTGTTCACAGTATATTTTTATCTCTTTTGTCTTATAAAATACTGATTTCTTTTTTTGCAACTTTGACCCTTTTTTGTTAGTTTGTTTTTGACAGTTACTTTGTGAATGTGTGCTTTTTTTTCTGTGATTTTACTAAAAATAACTAAAAATAATCTATAAAAGAACTTTAATTACAACAAAAAGCTTCATTTCTTCCACATTTCTTTCAGGTTTTCTGCTAATCTTCTCTCTTCCTCTCAGAAAAGATCAGAAAATTTCACTTCTTCAAGATAATCCAACTAAAACAAACAAATCTGGATAAAACAGAAACATCTGGATACAACTGAAACGTCTGTATAAAACAGAAACGTCTGTATAAAGCAGAAACATCTGGACAAAACAGAAACATCTGGATAACAGAAACATCTAGATAAAGCAGCAACATCTGGATAAAACTGAAACATCTGTATATAACAGAAACATCTGGATAAAGCAGAAACATCTGGATAAAACAGAAACATTTGGTTAAAAAAAGAAACCTCTGTATAAAGCAGAAACATCTGGATAAAACAGAAACATCTGGATAAAACAGAAACATTTGGATAAAGCAGAAACATCTGGATAAAACAGAAACATCTGGATATAACAGAAACATCTGGATAAAGCAGAAACATCTGGATAAAACAAACATTTGGATAAAGCAGAAACATCTGGATAAAACAGAAACATCTGTATATAACAGAAACATCTGGATAAAGCAGAAACATCTGGATAAAACAAACATTTGGATAAAAAAGAAACCTCGGTATAAAGCAGAAACATCTGGATAAAACAGAAACATTTGGATAAAGCAGAAACATCTGGATAAAACAGAAACATCTGTATATAACAGAAACATCTGGATAAAGCAGAAACATCTGGATAAAACAGAAACATCTGGATAAAAAAAGAAACCTCTGTATAAAGCAGAAACATCTGGATAAAACAGAAACATCTGGACAAAGCAGAAACATCTGGATAAAGCAGAAACATCTGGACAAACAAATTTAAACGTGAAGTGGTGTAAAATGAAAAAACCCAAGAAAAAATGTCAAAATTGTGATTAAGTTCAATAAAAGTTGTTATTTGTATCAGATTGTGGGTTAAATTAAATTATCAGATCTTTCTGGTGGTTGTTTCTGTTCAGATTGTTTAAAAAAAAGACGGATGGATGATCTAATGTGTCGACACACAACTAGTTGTCTGAAAACTGTGCAGTTTGGACACGAAAACACACTTTGTTCTCCTGTTTTACATTAAATGATGTTTATGGCATGGATTCCTGCAGCCTTCCTTGCAAAATTAAAGATATAAGGTGTTGGAAAATATTTCAAAATCATGTTTTAGTACAGAAATATTTATGGTTTTTACCAACTTGTGCATGAAATTAGTCACATTTCAGCTTCACAAATGACACCAAAATGAATTAAAACCGAAATTATGATTGGCTAAAGCGTTATTCACACATTTTAAGCCCTATTTTACATTGAATTGTGTTTATTGCAAGGTGTTACGATCCAACCTCTGGTTGGATGCAACAAAATAACCACATGTTATTGGTTTAGGTTAAGGGATTTATTGCTTAGTAGTAAACGGAACGTAAAAGTGACAATAGAACACAAGGCTGGTGAGTGTTGCTAAATCAAAGAACAGAATAAAACATAACAAAGGCTAACAGAGTTTAAAACTGAGCTAAACACAAAGAAAACAACTAAACTCCCTAGCCAAACCAAACTACAGAAGCAACACCCACCACCAGAAACAAAAACTAATACAAAAGGTGTACAGAACAACTAAACAAAACTGGTGCCTCTAAACAGATGTACATACTGAGCATAGTTCACAGAAGCTCAGTATACGGAGTGGCTTTTACACATAATAGGCAGGCTACAAAAGTGGAGCCTCAGTTTCCACTGACACATAGGCCTCCACGCTACACAAAAGCCGCCAACAGAAAGGTCGGAGTTGTCTGGAGCACCCACCACAAGTGCTTCCAGACCGAAAGACCACACAACACAGTGATATAAAGCCAAGAAACACAAAGAGGCACCAGGGTGGACTGGTCAAAGCACCAGCCACCAAGCCTAATGGCGTGGTGGGGCTTTATAGTCAACAGGTGTGGTGCTTGGATGCCTTCGATTGGTCCGGGGAGGAGGAGCTGGAGGGTGGTCCAATTAGGATGACCGGAGGGCGGGGAGAACCAGACGGAAGTGCAGGTCGTCATCAGCTCTGTGTGTCATCAGCTGAAACGGCCGGCAGCTGGGGTTCCAAAGACTCTGAAAAAGTCACAACTGAACCCACACACAAACATTTCTCCCACACAAAGGCCCCAACAAAACACCCCCTCAAAACGGACGGCACACCAATACTGGTGGCCGTAACACAAGGATTCCTGCAAAACGTAGCATAAAAACTCATTAAAAATACCTCAAAATTGCACTTTAGTAGAGTAAAAATCATTTTTATCAGGTTTTGAGTTAATCACATTTCAACTTCATAATTGGCACCAAAATGATTTAAAACTGAAAGTATGATGGATTAATGAATAATGAAATGTATTTGGTGCTTTTTTCCTGTTCACTTTGTTTGATTTTTGTACATATTTTATGCTATATTCACATTTTTCTGCCCTGCAGTTGCAGATTGCTGCCAGTAGGAGGAGTGATGTTCCACCAAACTGCTCCTCAGGCTTCAGATCGGCTGTTTGTCCTCTAAAAAACGATTAATAATCAATAATCCAGTGGTTATCCAGTGTAAAATACCCAATAGGTCTGATTTTATAACACTAATCCATAAATATCTCATTAAAACTGGTTATTTTCTGAATGTCAGACGTGTTTCCTCCTGATTTAACTGAACTTTTCACCCAATAAACAGGAGAATTTCTTCAAATCTGCCTTAATTTATGATACAATTACAAATATATGAGCTTCAGAAGTGGCAAAATGAAGAAAATCTACATTATATGTGACATATAAACACTTAAAACCATTTTATTTGCAGTTTTTACTTGTCTATATTCATAAAAAGTCAGTTTTTTTACTTAATTAAAAGATTTTGCTGCATGTTTCAGAGATAAAACTGATAAATAAACATTCAGGGCGCTTCTGTTTCACGTGAAATGAAACTAATAAACATAAAACTGAAGAGAATCATTGAGGAAGTTCATCTAATAATTGACTGATCTGAATAAATCCTTCCAGAAACAACTAAACCGAGCGTTTATCCGACATTTTATTCAGTTTTTTGCCACAACAGTCGCTCCAGAACTCATTTATTCCGGCTCGGTGACGCCTCGTTAACCAAAACATCATCTGTGTCTCTGAATAAACCAGAAGAATGTTTCAGGGAATCCAGTTAGAACGAGTTTAATCTGTAAAAAAAGACAACAAATGTCCCGTAAAACATAAACAAATATATAGAAGCTGCACTGCTGGGTCCTAAAAACAGCATAACAACCAAATGCAGCCGTTTTTCATCACAAAAACATGTTTTTTAGCCTCATTTTACCTGAAATTAAGAGTATTTTCTTGCTTTTTATTGTTTAAATCAGACTTTTGCTTCTATATCAAGCAAAACATAAAAGCAGATGAATAAATGCAAAGAAAAATAGATTTAAAAAACTGCATTTTGACAGAAAAAAATGCAAATTTTCTTGTGAAAAGTCTATAAGTACACAAAATGTCTGTCATTTAACAAACAGATTTATGTAAAATAGCAGAAAAAACACTTTTTTCTTCAATTTCTCACTAATTGTCTCTAAATTTAAACATATATTTACAGTTTTATGCAACAACAACTGTAAAAATGTGGCAAAATGTGATTTTTTTCTCTTTATATGCTAAAACAAAATTCACATTTGCTTCTATAGCAAGCATGAGATTGTATAAAAGACAAAAACAGATGGATAAATACATAGAAAAATAGATATAAACTGCATTAATTTACCATTTGTCTTGTGAAAAACCCATAATTACCCAAAATATCTGTCATTTAACAAACAAACTTATGTAGAATTACAGAAAAAAATCACTTTTTTCCTATTTCTCACTAATTGTGTCTAATTTAAAACATATATTTACAGTTTTATGCAACAAATGAAAAAGAAAAACTAAAAATATTGCAAATTTAGTTTTCTCTCTGTATACACATAAAATAATCCCATTAGCATCTAAATCAAGCATTAAATTGTAATAAACATAATGACAGATGATAAATGCTCTCAAAAGTAAATAAAAGCTGCATTTTGACAGATTACTAATGCTTTAAGATGATAGAAAATGATGAAAATACATTGAAATCATGAAAAAAGTTTACAATTCTACAAAATATCTGTCATTTAACAAACAAACTGGTGTAGAATTACAGATAAAACATCCTTTTTTGGTTATTTCTCAGTAATTGTGTCCTAAATTTACTGTTTTGAATTGTTTATTTCAATAAATTTAAAGGAAAAACTGTAAAAATAATATGACACATTTTGTGTTGCTCCATCTGGCACTAAATTATAAAAAACACAATAACAGATGAAAAAATGCAAAGAAAAACAGATAAAAAGTGCATTTGACAGAGAAAAATATATGAATTCAACGTTTTTCTTGTGAAAAAGTCCATTATTATACAAAATATGTCAATTACAGAAAAAAAATCACTTTTTTCTGCTATTTCTCACTAATGGCGTCTAATTTTAAACACATATTTACGGTTTTAAAGAGTTTTAAGTAATAAATTAACAGGAATAAAAACTAATTTTGTATTTTTCTCTCTTTATGTGCTATATAGTTCAAATTTCTCTTTAAAAATCTGCATTTTATTGAAGTTTTTAATGTAAATCCACACTCTTATGTGGAAAAAATGAAAGAATTCATTTTAATTTATGGTAAAATTCCAGATTTTCTTCACTGTGTGGGCAAAAATAACCAGAAAAAAAAGTCAGAAGATCACATTTCCTAGTTTTTAACCATCTCTGGAGGAAAAAACACAACTTTTTAAAGACTTCATCCATTGAAACGCGTCAGTTTGTCAGTAAAACTCTTCTTTAGTCTCCTCCTGGAGCCGCATATGAACACTTTGGTCCCTCAGCGGTCACCGTAGATCCGGAGGAGCTGTCCGGAGCTTCGTGGTGCTGAAACGAGAACTTCTGCAGGAGCTTCACCTCCACGTTTTATTTGGTTTTTCTTCTTTTCTTCTTCTTTCCACGGAGAACCTGAACTTAACCAAACAATTAAAAGACATTTCTGAGTCACGATCGGTCGCAAGAAATATCCTTTAATTGTAAAGTCAAGTCCAGTAACTTCCTGCTCCTCCTCCTGCTGTCCGTCCGTCAGATCCTCCCGGTTTCACCTGGAATGACATCACAGGAGAGGTCAGTGACGTCACGCGGCGTCGTCACGGTCAAACGGGGTCGAAACACGAAGCATATTTACGCGAAGGTGAGAAGGAGGACCAGGAGGACTTGTTGAAAACTCACCCCCTGGCTTCACCTTCCTCCCCCCTCCAACATCTGCCTCCTTCATCCCTCCCTCCTCACCTCCTCACCCCCCCGGATGCCCCGTTACCCCCCAGAACCCGGAACCAGCCCGCATCTGCCGCTGGGAGGTGTTTTTTACGCACAGAAAAGCGCCTCTGCCGCCTCCCGGTGCGGAGCTTCGGAGAACTTCCCGGACGGCCGCGCGTCACCCGCAGCCTCTCCAAGCGTTCACGCACCTCCGAGAGCACGCGCACACGCACCACTCCTGATTTAATAGAAATAAGTAATAATAATAAAATCTCACAGAAGCGAGAAGGGGGAAAAAAGGAGAAAAAAAGCGCATTTTTACGCGCGGAGAAGCTGCGAGGAGAATCCTCTCCGGTGCGGCGGCAGCGGCGGCTCCGTGAAGCAGCTCCGGTTCTCCTCGCCTCCTCTGAATGTGCACAACTTCAGTACGGAGCAAGTTGGTTACCGGCACCGGAATGGATGAATAAATAAAAAACAAAAGCAGCCAGAAAGCTGCTCTCCTCCGCTCCAAACCCTCCATCCCTCCTTCCATCCCTCCATCTCCGTCCCTTCGCCTCGCTTTTCTCCGGTCGGTCGGAGCTTCCAGCGCCGTAGATAGAGGCTCTGCAGTCACGTGGGTCGGAGGAGAGAGAAGAGAGAGAGAGAGAGGGAGGAAGAGGGAGAGCGTCCCTCCTCCTCCTCCTCCTCCTCCTCCTCCGCAGTTTGCGCTGTGTTATGTCTCAGACTCGGAGCTGGAGAGTCAGAGCTGCTCGTCCGGCGGATCTCAACCTCTGAAACAAACCCCCGGTGTCTCCTCTCATCCTTCCCCGCTCCCCCGCTCACTCCGCCGGCTTTGGGTTTCTCTCGTCCCCCTTCCTCCTCCTCCTCCTCCTCACCCCGCTGGATCTTTTCTACCTTTTCTTCTTCTTCTTCTTCTTCTTCTTTCTCCAACAGTTTTGGGATTTATTCTTCTTCTGATTATTTATTTCTACTCCGGGCTGCTGGTTTCTCTCCACGCCGCTGCTGGATGTGGATTAGTCTCATCACTGGAGGAACAGAAACACCCTGACGGAGGGAGAATAAAGCCCCAGCAGCGCGGTGGATCCGTGGATGCGCCTTTTGGGCTCGAACCGGAGATGGAATCGCTGATTTTGTTGTTTCATTCCCTGTGGATATTGCAATGCAACACAGTGAGCGGCGACTCCATCATCCACATCGGTAAGAGCCTCTTCCTCCTCTCCTCCTCTCCCTCTTTATTTTTATTTGTTCTTTCATTTCTGAGCTGCACATTTGAAGTTGGGAGAATGGCAGCAGCATTTTTAGAGTTTCCTTCATCTCCATCTCCTCTGTGGCGACCTCACAGCTGATTATCATTCCGAGCCGTGCCAGGAGAAACGCTGTTGCATCCAGACGCACACGCAGCGCAGCGCCGGGTACAAGTGTCCGCAAAGTGTTGCGCTGCGCCATCCCTCCATCCCTCCATCCTTTCATCCATCTCTGCGTCCTCAGGCGGACATGTCCAACATTCACATTTCCATGCAGAAAAAAAGCAAAAACCTGCGGCTGGTTACAGAAACTGGTCCGACGTGGGTGTTTGGAGGGTTTATCCTTCCTCCCCTCCCTCCCCCTCCTCCCTCCTTCCTCCCCTTCCTCCCCCTCCTCATCCATAAGCCTGAACTTTGAATTGGACGTGAGTGAAATGTTAATCAACTCTGCCAGGAGGAGCGACGACACCAGCCCACATCTCCGCTCGTTTTCCACTTTTATTCCAACACCACGTTCACTTGGAGGGGGAGGCTCTCTTCCTCTTATCCTCACCCACTTCTCGCGCAAACTCACCCAAAAATGTGCGCCAAATCCCAGCTCACACGATAGAAACATAAAATAATCGAAGGTTGTTTTTTTTTAGACATTTCTTCAGCAGCACTGCGGTGGTCTGTGTTGGTTTGTAGCCGGGGAGGGAGGGAGGGAGCGGATGGGAGGAGAAGGGGGGAGTCACATCCATTCAACTGAAGAGAATCCACTTCCTACTTGAGGAGATTTTCCAGAAAGCTGCGTGAATTCCACAGCCCCAAAAATGAAACTACCCGGTTGGATTTTCTGCGTTTTTGCGCACATTTCCGCCACTCGGGCCTCATTTAAAAGCACATTTTCGGTCCCTACAGTCTCCTCCGGTGTTTCCAGAGGATAGATGCACAGATGGAGGCTCCAGGAGGAAATGTGAACAGTTGTAGGAGATTATCAGGACAGCAGAAGAGCAGCAGAGCTCATGTAGCAGCATGAGAAACATCCTGATGCGTCTTTGATCAGCTCAGAAATCCGCAGATTGTTCTTCTTTATGCTAAAACAGTTGATAAAGCTGCAGGATTAAGAGTTTTAAAGACTTGGTTTGTTTCCTGAATGTGTTTTAGACACATTACATGACCGCTTCCTCTTGAGTTTGACCATTTTTACCATTGTGAAATGAGAAGTAAAAGTGTAAAATGCACGGAAATAACCAAGAAGTAGCTGCTAGTTTGATCCAAATCCAAGATATCTTGATTTTCCCTCCTAAAATTTTTAATTTCTCAATTTCTAATGGTCTGAAGCGGCAAAAAATCTGATAATTTGCAGGAAAAGCAAGAAAATCATCTTAAAAATCCTCAGATTTTTCTTCTTCTACATTAAAACCAGTTGATAAATCTGCAGGATGAAGAGTTTTAAAGACTTGGTTTGTTTCCTGAATGTGTTTTTAACGTTTAACATGTCATTCAGTAACATGTAGTCGTATTAAATGACTTCTTCTTGACTTTTACCAGATATCGTAGTAAAAAAACAACAATCAGTGGCTTCTAACTACTAACTCTGTTCTATAATTTCATGATTTTGAAATGATCAGATCTGCTGAAATGGCTCCTCGTTTTGTGCAAATCCAAGATGTCCTGATTTTCTCACTTAAAATGTTTAATTTGACAGTTTTTAAAGGAGCAAAAATATCTGGAAAATTGCAGAAAAATGAACAAATGAAGAAGAACTTTGTGCAACAGTCGACTCTTTTTGTTGATTCGATGCTGTCATGATCTCCTGTAGATCCTCCTGTAGATCCTGTAGATCCTGTGGATCCTGTAGATCCTGTGGATCCTCCTGTGGATCCTCCTGTAGATCCTCCTGTAGATCCTGTGGATCCTCCTGTAGATCATGTGGATCCTCCTGTAGATCCTGTAGATCCTGTAGATCCTCCTGTGGATCCTGTGGATCCTCCTGTAGATCCTGTAGATCCTGTAGATCCTCCTGTGGATCCTGTGGATCCTCCTGTAGATCCTGTAGATCCTGTAGATCCTCCTGTAGATCCTGTAGATCCTCCTGTAGATCCTGTGGATCCTCCTGTAGATCCTGTAGATCCTGTAGATCCTCCTGTGGATCCTGTAGATCCTCCTGTAGATCCTGTGGATCCTCCTGTAGATCATGTGGATCCTCCTGTAGATCCTGTAGATCCTGTGGATCCTCCTGTGGATCCTCCTGTAGATCCTGTGGATCCTCCTGTAGATCATGTGGATCCTCCTGTAGATCCTGTGGATCCTCCTGTAGATCCTGTAGATCCTGTGGATCCTCCTGTGGATCCTCCTGTAGATCATGTGGATCCTCCTGTAGATCCTCCTGTAGATCCTGTGGATCCTCCTGTAGATCATGTGGATCCTCCTGTAGATCCTGTGGATCCTCCTGTAGATCCTGTAGATCCTGTGGATCCTCCTGTGGATCCTCCTGTAGATCATGTGGATCCTCCTGTAGATCCTCCTGTAGATCCTGTGGATCCTCCTGTGGATCCTCCTGTAGATCCTGTGGATCCTCCTGTAGATCCTGTGGATCCTCCTGTGGATCCTCCTGTAGATCATGTGGATCCTCCTGTAGATCCTCCTGTAGATCCTGTAGATCCTCCTGTGGATCCTCCTGTAGATCCTGTGGATCCTCCTGTGGATCCTCCTGTAGATCCTGTGGATCCTCCTGTAGATCCTCCTGTAGATCCTGTAGATCCTGTGGATCTTCCTGTAGATCTTCCTGTAGATCCTGTAGATCCTGTGGATCCTGTAGGTCCTCCTGTAGATCCTATAGATCTTCCTGTAGATCTTCCTGTAGATCCTCCTGCTGCAGCGTGGATCCAGAAGAACATCTGTCCAGAGGTGTTTCATCTGCAGCTGAGATAATTCCACGCTTACGTCTAAAAAAAACATCCTCCTGGATCCCAGCAGAACCGTTTCCACGGCGATAAACATGTAGTAATTTAGCGTGGAAGCTTCATGGAGCTCCAAAGGCTCCCTGATGAGAACCTGTGAGGAACGGTTTGGTCCAGGAGACCAGCTTCAGACCAGCGTCTCATTTCAACACATTATCAACAACGAGGAAAACTCAAGAAGGAAGGAGAAGAAGGAAAAGGAGAAGAAGGAAAAGGAGAAGAAGGAAAAGGAGAAGAAGGAGACTAAATGCTAAAAATGCATTCAGGAAACAAACCAAGTCTTTAAAACGCTTCATCCTGCAGATGCATCAACTGGTTTAATGTAGAAGAAGAAAAATGTGAGGATTTGTGAAATGATTTTCTTGCTTTTCCTGCAAAATATCAGATATTTTTGCTCCTTCAGACATGTAAAAACTGAGAAATTAAGCATTTTAAGAGGGAAAATCAACCAGCAGCTACTTTAAGCTAATTTTTCACGTCATCCTGCAGATTCCTGAACTGTTTTTAGCAGAGAAGAAGAAAAATGTGAGGATTTCTGAGATGAAGCCAAAAACATCGACTGTTGCTCAGAATTCTTTTATTTGCTCGTTTTTCCTGCAGTTTTCCACAAACTGTGGAACTCGTGCTTCCATAAAACAACCTGCAGAATGAGCCTGAAGTGTTTTCTATCCTCCGTCCAGTCAGGCTTCAGTAAACTTCAGGAGAAACGCTTCCATTTCACCGCCGATAGACGTCATAAAAACTAAAATTATCTGCAAGAAAACCAGGAAATGAACGAGGATTTGGTGCAGAAGTAGAATCTGGGTTTGAAATTCCTTCAGTCATCTTTTTTATCTTCATGCTGATCGACCAAAACGAGAGGAAAAAACCAAACCATGCAGAAAAAAACTAACCACAACGATAACACGACACTTTCAGTTTTAGCGACTTAAACTACAAAACGTCTCATCTGAACTCGTCCAAATATGAACATTTTGACAGACTTTTTTGGGTCTCAGGACTCTTCAGGTTTTTCTTTCTTCTGATCGACCGTTTTGTCGTTTGATAAATCTGCAGAACGAAGAGTTTTAAAGACTG